>NW_028275164.1:26055427-27293240 GCF_013281855.1 Momordica charantia | reverse complement strand
TCCTCATCTATTGACTCATTTTAAAACATTTTGAGTGTCGATCGTGTAATCAGTTATGTTGATTTCATTAACTAGTTTGTACCTTATCTTATATTATATTATTAGTGTTCATGTGTTTTGATCTAGTCCAATTGTTCGAGTTGTAAATTTATTCAACCAAAATACCACTTAATAAACAATTTAACCAAACTCAACCCAACTACGAAAGATTTGAATTAGGTGGGTTGTTCGAGTCATTCGGATCACTTATTCAAAGTTATATAACAAAAATAGTAAATGATAATATTTTAAACGTTTATTTAAATATTGTTGACTCCGGATCCAGATCTATAAGTTGATGTTTATTTATATATATGATGAGAAAATACACTCTAAAAACCTAAAAAATTATTTTTAAAAACCATTGTAGAATGAATAGTCCATAAAGAATTATTAAAAGAAATAACATTAAAATAAATATAACTATATATAATTTTTGTGGCGTGTAAAATAAATAATTTTAAAATTAGTAATAACTTGATTCGGTTCGATTCAACTCAAACTTATTTTAAGTTAACCATTAAACTAACTCAACTTATAGAATTTTCATTTATTTGAACATTCCAAATAAGTTTTTAACTCAACCCAAACCATTAGGATTAGATTGGATTGATCGATTTTTTCGGGTCTATCGAATTTTTTTAACACCCCTATTTTGTATAGACTGCTATTTTATAAAGCTTTAAAATTTTAACCCAATAATTTCATCCAACATTTTAAAGCATAACTGGAGAAACTTTTTTTTTTTTTTTTTATTGTTCGACGCAACTTAATCAGGACGTTTTAAAATGGAAAATATTGAATATATGTTACATGTGTTAAGATTATATAAAAGAATGAGTTGCAAATATTTTAATTTATGTAACTTATGTTTTGTCTGCACATTTTTATTAATTTAACGATAAACACAATGAGGCCTGAATCCATGTTATTTGAATTTAGAGTTATATAATCTATGGAAATGACAAATCTACAGTATCAAATAAATTATTATAAATATAAAACTCAAAACTTAATTACTATACAAACTGAATTCATAAAAATAAAAAGATTGACCAACTCTGTTATCTCATCGTACCGTTGAGAAACATATTTACATGGCTAAAATATAATAGCCTTTTTCTTAAATCAGTGAATTTCTATAAACATTTTGTTTTCAATTACATATTTTTGAAAAGGAAACATATAAACGCCATCTTTATTTAGGTTAATTAAAAAAAATTTCAAAATCCAAGCCAAATTATAAAAACTTGAATCATGTTTGATAACCATTTCAATTTTAATTTTGTCTTTTAAAATTATTCTTGTTTTTGTTTGCTCACAATTTCTTTGGTTTATTTTCACTTTTTTTTTTTAAACACACTTGAAAGTTTTTTAAAACTACTTTTTTTTTTCAAAATTGACTTAGATTTTGAAAATATTTTTAAAATATAGAAAGCAAAACAAATAAATACATAGGTGAAAGTAGTATTTACGATCTTAATTTTCAAAACAAAAATAAAAAATAAAATGGTCATCAAATCAACTCTTAAAAAAAAGTATTTTTTGTATTTAAAATTTGACTAAGAGTTCAAAAGTTTTTTTTTAAGTGAAAAATATACCAATGAAATTACGAGAAACAAACATAAGTTTTAAAACCTAAAAGAAAATTTGTAATCAAACGAGAACTAAATAAATCAACTTAAAACAAATCACAAGAAAAGATGTTTAATGTTTCCTTCACAAGAGCATTTATTCCACAATGTCTATCCAAGAAGTATTTCATAGCGAAAGGTGGGAGCATCTAATTAGAACTTAAAACTTAAAAGGTCTCTTTGGAAGTCAATTTTCAAAATTAATATAAATAAATAAAAGTAGAAAACAATTTCATTTACTGCTCATATATAATCCTTAACTATTTTTTGTCCTCAAACTTCTTCCCATTGGCAAGGGTACACGGTCCTGTGTAACACCTACTTAGAGGATGTATGTTTGAACCTTTAAGTGAGCTTAATAATAAAACTCTTGATGTCTCTCAGGTCTGAGTCGGACACATGAACTCTTAAAAAGGAGAGCAAAGCTTCGATTAGGAAAAAAAAAAAAAAAAACTATTCCAGTACCTGTACACTACAAGCCCCAGTTGCCCCAGTTGCCCCAGCAGAAACTGCTTCCTTAAAAGTACTTCACTCAGCAGCCAAAAGCCTGAAACATAATAATTATGGACCTTAGAGCTTAATTGCTAAACTTGTACCTGTTCTGATTCTCCAGCTAAGCTAGCTCTAAATAGACAGCATACTCTCCAATGAGCGCCATGTCACGAAACTACTGGCTTCGGCTCTGCACATGGTTTAGTTACATTTCAAAACTATATTACTGGCAGAGATTTGTGAAGTTGACTGAATGAGAATGGAGTAAAAACCAATTCCGTAACTCGACCAAACATATATACGCGTTAAAGATTGTAACACGACTCACCATCCACTTTACGGTATATTCGGTCAGAATTTACTTCCATCGCCACCCTGGAACTTAATTTGCTTGCCAGTCTCTTTTCCTTTGAAGAACTCAAAGAACCTTCTACTGTTCACCAGGAAAATGGACATTCAGAATATAGTGAAGATAGAAGATTGCACTCACCCAACAAGAACTCGATTAGAGACGACAGTCAATGCAAAAGTATCATACACGTGAACCTCCAACATACCTATTAGTGCTTCTGAGCTTTAAAAATAGGTTTAATTACTAATTTTGGTCTTTGAACTTTCGTACTCATTACTAAATTGTCCAACATTTTATTTTTATCTTTATCTTTCGACTTTAAAATGTTCTATTCTGGTTCTCAACTTTGCATAAAAACTTATCTTAGCCCTACTCATTATTAATTTTTCATTATTCAATTAATTGAACCCAAATCCATTTGAAAATTCAATATTTAACTACTACATGTGACTTCAAATGTTTGCCTATATCATAATCTATTAAACAGGTAAATAAAGATAATGTGACAGTTTAGAAATTAATCAGAGTTATATTATTATAATATACATGTTCTCTTCAGGGTTGGATTCCTAATCCAATCATCACAATTTCATTTCATTAATTAATGAAATTATTACATTCCATATGACGAAAAAGAAATGAAAAGAAAGGGCAATATTTTCATACCTTGCCATTCCCATACTTCTTTTCCTTCACCCTTGACCAGTCTTGGGTAGCGATCTATTCGTGAGTCTTCCTGAACCAATTCCTCTACCTAAAAGAGAAATCAGAGAAACCATGGAAACATATAATAAATTAATGTCAAACTTTACTCAAATAGACGAACTTATAAAATTTACAAGAAACAAAACAGTCTCGTTGAACTTGCGTGTGGCCAAAAACAAAAAGTACAAGGGAAAGCATCAGGGAGAACATCAAGTTAAGTGATTGCAAATTGGCATATGGAGAGGACAAACAGACTATATGATCTCTTCCTTGATGGAGTTTATTAACACTTAATAAGGTAGCATCTTGGGCAATTACTTGGACTAGTTGGATTCCAAATTTTAGCCATGGCTAGAGTCATAGAAAGATTCATTCATCAAAAATTCAGAATCCATTCCTCTTCCTCATATATGGCATCTGAAGTTGAAAAAAGAAAAATGAAATTATTTCTAACTTTTTAGGCAGGTTTCAATGGATTTGAATGTCCCAAGTAGTATGGCAAACTCTGTTACCAAATATTAAGAACTCCAACCACCAACCAGACTGTTACTTCAGAAAAAATTTTATATTAAAAAATCACGCAATACTAAAATAGATGAAGAAATAATTAATAGCTTGATAGCTCCTAAGGATCCAAGATCAATTGTTCTTCACATTTGGTATAAGATAAATTTATTCTAAATGTAATGAAATAACACATAATGAGAAAGTCCAGGAGGGACATCATACCTTCCTCCATAACAAAGGATCCTTCCTCTCTCGTGGCAAAAGAAGATGGTCGCGTAACCTGGATGCAACAACCCATGATTCACATTGACCACTTATTCTCTTTGACATCAAAGCATTTTCCTCAAGTATTTCGCAGACCTGTGAGGAAGACAGAGAGTTCAGCGCTAGAATGAAAAATCTAGTGGAACCAATTAGTCGCTGGAAAAAGTCTTACACTTCTATTTTCTTGATACTAGAGGACAATCTAAATATATACAAATTTAATCACACAACCCACTGACAATGCATGATGAGACTTGAGAGGACATGATTCAGCTTAATTTAAGAACCAGAACCAACCTCACGACTAAGCAAATCATGAAAAGAAAAAGAACTATTCAAAAAATAAAATTGAAAAAGCCACGGCCTTATACCTGGTTGTACAGATTTTCAGCTCTATTTGTTAGATGTTGTCTCCGGTAAAGTTTCCATAGTAACCAAGTGCATCCCACAAGCTGTACATCTCAATATCATCAACTAGCTTCAACATATTGCAACTAAAACCTAATGAGTTCAAAGCTCCCTTGTAGAGTAGAATACCAGTAAGAAAACTGGCAAAACAACAAAAGCATGCTTCAAAACCCAATGATGAATACGGCAAGTAAATGGCTTGTAACTTTCAGCCAGCAGATCTGGACATTTCAATTCCTCGATCCTAAACAAGAAGGAATCAAATAAATTCAATCAGCACATATTCAATCAAATGATACATTGTTTCCACTAAACTTCAGGCTTTATACAAATATTGAATGGCATACCCAAGAGAATTTTGCTGTGTCTGAAATAACCCAATAATAGTTTCCAATGCCTTTCTCTTCGCATACATAAAAGTGGTGTTGTCAGAGCCAATGTTTTCCACCAGTGCTTGACCATCTAAATCATCCCATATATCATCCTCTTTAACCTGATAATGAATTCAAATTGAAACTACGTATGCTAACAACAAAAATACTTGGTCCATCCAAATCAAACGTGCAGCTAAATTTGCCTGATTAAATTTAACACTTAATAAGAAAGAAGTCTTTCATTAAGAGAAATAGAAGTGCCACACAAAAAGAAGGGCAAAGGCTTGAGAGCTATCGGAGAGGGAAATAAACATAAAAGAGAAAATTTTTATAGGGACATCAAGATAACAAACCCAGACTGTCCCAACTCCATCGCACATGAACTTGGCATTTGCTTCACAGAGGTGAGATTCTAGCCATTCTGACTGAAACAATGTTACGAACAAGTGTGAAGTTATGACAGAGAAAAAGAGAGAAAAATAGAACAACAGTTACCAGGGAAAAAATCTCATTACATACAAGTTTCTTAACTGCTTCATTGATTACTCCATCTTCTATGCATAACCTTCCGTGCTTTCTATAACCACGAACACATTCCAACTCACCTCCACGGCATTCTCCATGACTTGGACAAGGCTTGCAAGCATCTGAAATAAGATACTTTTTGAGGAGAAATATGGAACTACCAGACAAAAACCAAAACAATGAACATCAACAGATTGATTCGTATTAAATTAACAAAATTGGCTGTACATTCAACTTGGAGAATGTATAAGAATAAACGGAATATTATAAGAAGAAAATTTTAGGGTAAAATGAAATAGAAAGGCTGCTAAGTTTTTACAGAAAAACAGAAGATGCCATGTGAACAAAGAGGATAAAAAAAAAATACATTTTACGTTTACTTCATCTCTAGACAAAGTTTACAAAATATCCAAAGAGCAAGTTGACAATTGAAATAAAACAAATATACGTTTCCAAGTCGAGAAACCATTTAAGAAATTGAAAATTTTAAAGTTACTTCCTCATTCAATGATCACGTAGGTATTTTCCTGATGAGAAAATAAACAAGCACACAGTTGGTATTGAAGTTCTATAACTAACTGTACAGCACAATATGATAGATCAAAAGTTAATTTTAAATATTCCACAGACAATTAAACACCGGATTAATCAAGGTGCGATTCTCAGCACTCTAAAATGGCTAAAAAATTGACATGATTAGATCAAGCACTGGCACTCGGGTTCTACTGCCGCCCACGTCAGTTTCCTCTGGCTCCACATTCTACTTCTACCATAACAAAGCGTACTAGCTCGTGGCGCCATTATACTCAAAAGTGAAAACATCATTTCATGTGACCAGAATTCTTGTTGGCATAGAAAAACTAAATGCAATGAGAAAAAGTGACCTAAAATATGCATCCAAATCGTAAAGAAACAAAATATCACATCACACAGAAAAAACATATGCTAGAAAACCAACAAAAACTAGAAATGACCAACCAACACAAACCCGTTTACATGTAGAACATCCAAAAAAGAGCTTGCAGCGCGTTCACCAACATCATTTTCAGTTTCCTCATCTTCGCTTTTCTTAAAACACCAAATACACGAGGAAGGTAACAATGCCATTACTTACCAGAAAGCAAGTCCAAGGAATCGGCGTCAGTGTCGCAGAAAGGCTCCGGGCGGCGACTCGCGAGTCTAGATACGAAGAAGTTACAGCTCAGAAAAACCAAGCAGGCGATGAAAAGTACAGTAATTAGCCTAATGAGATCGTTCTCGGAGGGAAAGAAATCGCGAGGCGGTTGCTTGAGAGACTTCAGCAACACTGTAGAAGATGAAGCAGAAGAATCGCCTTTAGAACCGGCATCGGAGTCCGGATTTGGCTTGAGTTTCTTTCGCCTCTTCGGAGTTGAAGACATCGATCAACGCTGTTCTTCAATCTTCTTCACGTCCTGCCTCCTCTCGAGTTTCTTTCCTTTGCCTCTTTTCTTTCTTTAATTTTTCTTTCTTTCTTTTCTTTCTTTAATTTTTCTTTCTTTTTTGGATAAGTGGGCTTCGTTAAAATGACCTCCAATTGAATTTTGTTGTTCTCATTGACCAAATTACCCTTCGCTCCAGTTCACCCATATAACCCATAAATTTATATTTTTAGTTAAATATAGATTTCTTAATAATTGAACTCTTTATATATATATATATATATATATATTTTTTTTTTTTTTTGGTTAAACTCTAGGCTCTAAATTTAGTTTTATTATTTAACCCACTCTAAAATCTACCTTGTTTTCTACATTTTTAACTCCAATCGAAACTCTAATATATAGGTAGTTAAGTTTAATTAAAAATTACAACCTCGTCCTAAAGTAAGCATAGCTCGATGCTAATTTACATATATCTCCAACCAAGAGATTGTGAGTTCGTTCCTCCACCCTTATAAGTTGTACTAAAAAAATCATAATCTCATTACTTACCACATAACCACAAATTGTGGATCAAATTAAATTTTAAAATTATAGAAATCAAACGCGGATTTGATATATATATATATATATATATATATATATATATTTTCTACTTTTAACTAATTTGTATATATTTCCAATCTAACTGTGAGATCGATCTCCACCTCCACTTATTGTACTAAAAAAATTAAAACAGTCTTATTCATTTTTTGTTTTTCTATTTATTTTTTAAAAGCATTTGAAAAATCTAACTTAGAAAATTTTAAAACACCACTAATAATTTACAAAACTTTTTTTTCATGAAATTTGACTAAAAACTTAAATTTATTTTTCTCAAAACATAAAAATAAAAAACATAAATTTAAAAACAAAAGAGTTAACGGATTATTCGTAGCTAACTAAAAGCGAAAATGAATATCACTATCTCCGAAAGTATGAATTCGAATTCTTGCCCGAAGCCAAGTGGTAGTAAAAATCCGTAACCAAATTAGAAGTTAGGAAAGTGTAATTTAACTTACCACGGTAAAAAGATATTAGCAAAAGTTATATGATCCTCAATCCTCATCCAACGGAACGGACCGACCCACAAAGGGTAGCAGTTGAAGTTGAAACTTTTTTCCAAATGGAATTTTCCCAGCGAGGGATACGCTTACGCTTGAAGTAAGCAGATCAATGGAAGGGCGCACCTGAATTCTCCGATTATTTTCACTCCACCTCTTCCCAAACGGCCGGTGAGCTCGCCGTATCCTGTTCTCCGCCATGCTTTTCTCAGGTTTTCTATGTCTTCCGCTCCAATTCCATCGTCTCACTCTATGTTCGTCGCAGATTCCGGACCAGTTTGAAATACTTGTTCCTAGTAATCGTTTTCAGAGCCTTTCGATTTCGTTGGAGACGAAGTGGTTAATTTCGTCGCTGTCTGCTCTTTTTGACGGAAAGTAGGTATTCTCCATTTTCTGCCTTTGTTCCTGTTTGCGTCAATGGCGAATGTTCTTCTGATTCTGAATCGAGATATTAATGAAGTAGAGCTGAAATCATGTGAAATTGGGAAAACCTTAGGAATTTAGTTCGGAATTCGTTTTACTTTCGAGTTCATTCGAGAGTCTGATCTCAATTGGAAACAAATTTGCATTCATATATTTTGAATTCTTGATTTGTTTTTCACTTTCTAAGCCTGTTTGAGATGGGAAAACACCGAAAGGATTAGAAAATAACTTGCAAACTACTATTTATCTAGCTTTGGAAAAGACGCAACTTCTAAAATTGAAAGAATGTGATTTCTGGATAAAACTGAATAAAATTACGAGCACAGAGAATGAAAAACTACTTCAATAGTCTTTGCATCACGGATTTGCAAGTCTACCATTTTATCATCCACTCAAATTATCCATTCACCATACCAGCACCTCTTGCCTTACTTTCGATCCTTAATCTTGGAAATGTGTATTTCAGCTGTTTTCCTTAATGAAGTGAGGAGAGCTACCTGATGGCAGACCTGGGATACTGCTGGCACATGAGCAAACTTGTAACACTAGGAGTCTTGGTTTCTGGAGGGATTGTATTGCAGTTTTTGGTTAGTAGAATCTTTCTTTGACCTGGACTACGAGTTTTCTTGTGATTTCTGGAGGGATTGTATACTCCTACGAGTTTTTTTTGTCAACAAAATGTGGTAGGGTTAAGCAGTTGGTCCGTGATTAGTCGAGGTACACGCAAGCTGATTCGGACACGCGAATAAAAAAGAATCTTAGACAAATATTTGCTCAATATTTTCACCATTTTGATATTGTAAATTTTTCACAGGGGCTTTAGTTATTTAGTTATGTAGGATCCTTTACTAATTCTTCTCCAGATTTCTGAATTCTTCATTTTTGTGTAATGACAGGCATGTGTTTTGTACAGTAACTGGTGGCCATTGCTTAGTGGTAAGACTGAAAAATGTCTGTTATAACCCAATGTGTAATGTCTTTGTAATTTTCTCAGCAGTTGATACCAAATTTGCTTCAGTGGTCATGCCATATTACTGGGAAGATTTTGTAGCAAAACAAAGCCATTCTGGTTTGTGTTAATAGGATATAACATGAGTTGTTTTTGTAAGGAAAGCTGCTTCCTTTCAGTACTTTCTGGAGACAACTGATAACAATCTTCACTCTTGCAAGCAATCAAAGTCAATTCAATTTAGAAAATAACGTTGCTGACCGTAATTTCATTTCATTATTCTTGCAGTGATTATGTACATTCTTCTCCCAATGCCTTTGCTGTTTTTCGCTGGCTCCGATACTTCCTCACTATCTTCTGAATCTGGAGACAGGTTTGTTTCTGATCATCATACTTCATTCTCAATCCCAGACAGATAAAACCCATGCGTAGACTCTATAACACGTTTATTTTTAACGATTAACGAAATAGCTGGGTGAATGCGACTAAATTTTTAACTGGAGCTTCAACGGTTGGAAGCATTGCAATACCTGTAATTTTGAAGCATGCTAATATTATCGGCTGGGGAGCACTTGCACTGGATCTCTCGTCCCTTTTAGTCTTTGTGGTGGCCATTTTGTGTTATCTATGGATGAGTAATGAAGATGACTACAATACACTCTGAGACGTATATCCCTCGAAGTACCCATGTAGAAGAAACCGTTTTTAAAACCCTCAGACACTTCCATAATCAGTTCTACGTACACCAATGTGTTTGAAGTGTGAACTACTTCAACAAGTCAACGTGATCCAACATTCAATGTTCGTCAATGTCTATAATCATCGTCAAGTATTCTTATTGCCTCCATCTCTGCTAGAATTAAAATCATACAGTTCTAATTACCTCCCTTCTGAATTTAAATTTTCCTTCTGCTTTTGTGTAGATCCAACTTTTTGTCTATTCAATAGGATATGTATGTAATGCGAAAGAGGGTGGATAGAGACATGTCGAATGTATTACTATTGGATGCAAGTTCAAATTTGTATGCTCTTAATAACCATTCAATAGAAGTATGAAATTCAGTTTATAGATTTTCATCCAACGGTGTAAAATTGCTAGCTAGCCCCCTCTGATAACTCTAGAGTTTCAGAAAGAGGTAAGATTCGACCTGTTTTCAACTTTCCATAAAGCCCAATTCAAATTTTTGTTATCATCAATTTCGAACCTTTTCGTAAGCTCTCGAAGCTTCGTGTGACGATTCCTTACCCTTCTTTCTTCTGCAATCTTTCTTAGACTAATGGAGTGTTTCTTATCCAAATTAAAAAAGGATGTCAAGAATCAAAATGACTACATTTGTATTTAAAATATCAGATTATTAACAACAAAGTTGGCCCTCACTGAGGATTCTTGTGAGAACAAGATCATTAGATTTGTAGTCAATGTGAACTTACTAAGTCAAGAATTCATTCATCACAAGCAAGATTTGAGTTCCATAGAGAAGAATATTTGAATCTCGTAATCACCATATACCATACTGGAAACCATCAAGAATGTAAAGTTTTTCCTCCTAATACCATCGAATGTTCAGAACTTATATGCTTCGTTACTATTCCAATTCTGAACAATTCTAGTAAACATAATTGGCTCCTAATTCTTAGTTACATTCTCCATCTGATTGATTCTCGTCTTGATTCCTACCAAGTAAACGGGCCTAAATGAAATGCAACAAATTAATGGCTAACATTCTCCTTCTCTTTCTCGAGAAGGGCTTGGTGGGCGAAAAAGCTTGCGGCGATAATCAAAGTTTTTATCTGTTCTCATTTGTCTCAAATGAAAAGTACAGTTTCTTATTAAAAAAAAAATGGCTAACATTGAATGATTCCATAAACTTCTCAATAGTACACCCAAATATCCATGGAGGCATATTCTGGTGGCTAGCCATGGAATCTGTAATTTCAAGTAGAGCTACAACTTGGCTCAAGGAAAGCGAAGCACAAAACAGAGTCAATTAAGACTTAAAGAAATAGAACTCCGTTTCCCCGGATTTACGTCTCCAAAGATGAACAATTTTTTCCCTTTTAAAAGAAAAAATTACGGATTTCAAATTTCACAGATTGCGAGATGCAAATCGTGAATGCAGTCTACGAAGAAGAGAAAACAAACAAGAAAATTCAACGACAATCATATGCAAAAAGAACAAGTCTACTCAAATTCTTTTTAATTCACAGCGTTCGCTCGACTAGAATAAGCGTTTCGGAATTTAATCATAATTTCGCTTACATCTCAAGCATCCTCAGAAGACGACGCGAAAAAGGGGAGCATCGGAGCCGGTCGCAGGCAGAATCTCCCAGCGGCACGGCTCGAGGTCGTCGGAGACGGGGCAGTATCCGGCGAGCGTGACCTTATCGGACGAAGAGGAGACGGAGCCGAACTCGAAGACCGTCACACTGCCCGGTCGGGGGACTTCGACGGCGCCGTTCAGACCGGGGACTTCGGCCGGCTGAGATACATTCTTCAGAGGAGGCTGCGGCTTCGAATTGGACTCCGATGGAGCTGCTTCGCCTTTCCACCATGAGAGAAGGCCCATCGGAAAGTGAGGATTACGCCGGAGGGAGACTGAAAACTGGTTTAGGGTTTTGGAGATGGAATTGATTAAAATGGATAAAGGCTCAGGACGGAGCGTTCTTTTTTATGTCTTTCCGACCGTCTCTCGAACCTTTTATTTATTTTTTTCCCTTTCTTTCTTTCTTTTTGAAATAATCTTTCGAACTTAAATTAAGAAATTTTAGTTCGATTTCAGAAAATGTTATAAAAAAGAAAAAAAGTTCGTAAAAATTATTTACATTAACAAATAATTATTTTAACATTTCTAAATAAATAAAAAATATTAATATTAATATTATATCTATATTAGGTATATATACAGTCACCTCTATATTTTTTTTACAATACGATTTGAATTATCCAGACAATGCATTATATTACGACAGAAAATTTAATAACTTGATACATATTAGAATATTATGTTATAATTTTCTTTTTCTTTTTTGATTCAATTGTTGTGATTGGCTCAAAGATTTACTTTTTTTTTTCTTTTTTGAGTTCAATGTCAGGTGGGAGATTCGAGATTCAATTGAATTTTCGATTTTTAAAAATGTAGATATCCTTACATCTACATATTAAGTTAGAATTCTACCCTAGACTAGATCTAGATGTGCAAATATATACTATACAACTACATATTAATTGCCTTCAAGTTCATAAAGACAGTAAATTTATTTTCCCTTCAAAGAAAAAATAAATTCACATTCATTAGTCATCCCACCCAAAAACAACTAGTAGCCTAAACTAAAGAGAGGAGGGTTCGGTGAGTTAGATATCCAATTTGCTTAATTATCGGAAGGATCACTTACTATTATTATATCAAAATTTCTTTTCCAATTTAATACTCAGTATTATCTTTTATTTTTTAAAATATATTTCTTCCACTTAGAGATGATTAGAGATGATGCAAAAATTCAATACTCTTTTAATGTAGTATTTCATATCCCAATAGAACCAAGGTTTTAAAGGTTGAAGTCTAAATTTTATGAAAATTTCAATGGAAATATCAATAAAATGTAAATACAATTGAAGGGACCAAAATAATTACTTTTTAAAAATATACGAATCAAAGGGCCAATATTTAAGCCAAAATAATGTCATTCATTTCTGGGTCATTTTCACCAACGTTGAGGAAGAACTCATGATCTTTAACCTGTTTATGGCTTTATCCAAAACATATCAAATATTTCTAGGCCCGGCCCCAAGAACTATGGCAAAAATCTATGCTTTAATCCTATTACAGCCCCCCCAAGAAGAGCGACTCAAAGAGAGTAGGAAGTAAATTATTAACCGAGGAGTTGAGAATTCCTAAGATTAAGTCTTATGCATTTCATTTGTCTATGAAAACTCAGTCCCTAGACCAAAAAGTTTAAAAAAATATATAAATAGATAAAAAAGGATGAGGTGAATTCAATAACAAAGAATTGTTAATGGACTTCCCTTGTCATGGAGTCTGAGAATGGTCCAAGATCATGTGAATTTGTTGATACGAGACATTCTCTGCTCGATTTGGTGGGTCGTGTGGCCATTTGGGGGATTGGGAAGCCGATTTCTACGTTAACTATGAACTCATATCAAGAATTTCTGGTTTGGCCAATGGAAAGTGATGGAAACTGCAAACAGATTGATACCAAAGACAGGGCAGACCTGGACGTACAAAGCTCTAAAAACCTTAAAACACGGAGGTTTTCGAGTCCTGAGATATATAACTTTAAGCAGACTAGTACTATAGAAGTGGAACCTCAAAACAAAGTCTTGAAGATTGACAAACTTTTATGACAGGTCAAAAGAAACCTCAATCAGACAGTATATTTCAGTTCTATCAAGTCTAATTTACACCATTCACTACTTTGTGGTGTCATAAATTGTCTCCTTAACAATCACAAACATTTCCAGCTATGTGAAAGGGAAAGAGTTCACAGTTTGCTCAGTAAGAATCAGATATTGTGATCTAAACTCCAAAATTTCATCTCTTGTACTCAGACTTGCAAAATTTTACCAGCTAACTCATCCATACAGTAAAATCCCAAATTCATCCTTGTTAACCTTATGGTTGCAACCAAATTGGAGCATGAAACTAAAAATTAATGCTATTCTTTTTAACTATTACATGAGATCAAAAATTTACTTTGTATTCATGGAGGTGTAAGCCTCTTATAATCCAAAGAAGGCTTGAACCTAGAAATTTGAGCCTCTACCCAAGGAAGACAAAAAAAATTTAAGTCTTGCCCCGAGGCACGAGTCTAAAATTCTTTTTCTAAACATTGTATATTGATCGAATCAAACAAGTGAGGGGCGGCCAATCTGAACATACCACAGTGGTTAAGGTTATCTCTACCTAGTAACTTTAAATTCCTACCCCATATTAGTTTCAAATCTCTTCCACATATTTGATGTAATATTCTAAGCAAAAGAAACTAGTGAAGCCGATAATTCATTACATGAAAATGCTTATAGATCTATCCAATCAACCAGTGAAGGAATGAAATGGTAACTTGTAAACTTGATATGACGAATTAAATGTGTATCAGGGGAAAAAATGATGATCTACTGAGAGGCAAAATTAGATGATTCAAGATTTTCTGTTACCTGTTTGACACAGCAGTTCAAGAAATTGATCTCTACTAAACCCCATTTCTGTTTCCTCAAATGTCATTGGCAGCTTTGGAATTGCGAAAATCTCTTTTCAAATCTCCAACTCTTTTTATGCAAGCTGCCTTCGTTTTCCCAGGAAGAGCAGCCGCAATCTTCTCCCACCTCATCGGAGCTTCCTTCGGAAACGCCTTCAAAGCATTGAGCAACGCAATGTCTTCCACAGAATTCCATCCGTCCGCCGTTCCACCGCCGCCGACCCGTTCTTCATCAACGTTTTCAATTCTCTTATCCACCGGCTTCCTCTTCTTCAGAAATTGTGCATACGAATCCTCATCACCTAATTTCTTCTCTCCCATTTCCTTCGCCATCTTAATCACACTCTCCAGTTTATGCCTTCCGCCAAACGCCTCCGCAATAATCTCCCACCGCCGCGGCTTCCCCACGGGATGCTTCGCCAATTGCTTCTTTAAAAACCCTAATTCCCCCTCGTCCCACTCCGCCTCCTCGATCGCAAAACCGACTCCATTGTTATTACTTCCAAAAGCTCCATTCCTGTTTTCCTCCTTCAAAGACGCATCAGTTCTTCCAGCGACTTCGACTGCAGCAACGGCGACTTCCTCGGATCTACGTGGTTTTGAGCGCTTCTGAACGGCTCTTTTCTTCGGATCGTCCTCCACTTCGGGTTCCTCGCTAGGAATTTCGACAATCGGACCTCTGCCGACTCGGATATCGCCGCCGGTGATGGAAATGGGGGCGAAGGGGCCGATAAGAAGCGAGAGAGAAATCCAGATGAGGAGGGATCTGAATGGCTCGTATTGGACAAACAAAATTGAGAGAACAAGAAAAATGGAAGATATTAAGACGGAAATTGAGACAAAGATCTTGCTGGATTCTGGTTCGTTTCGGAGCTCAGTCGCCGAAGATGGATTGGCGCGAGAGTGAAACAGGAACCTGGGCTTCGCGTCTTCGTCCAGAAACTCCATTTTCGGTTCAGAGCTAGAAACTAAAAAGTTTGACCATAGAGTTTATATACGTCTGCGCTGATACAAACGACGTCGTTTCATTGATTAGAGAGACGAAGAAGTTAACTTTTTTTTTCCTTTTTATACTCTTCCTTCTTCTTCCACTTTTTTATTATTGGTTTTTATTTTCCTCTAATATCACATTAGAAACTAGAAATACAGAGGAGTGGAACCTATTATTTCTTTGTTTGTAGTATAATCGGAAATAGGTATCTTAATCACTTAGAACGATATTTTAGTTGGCTAACATAACATATATTTAAATTGACAAGACAATTAAGTTGTTGGTTAAATTACTTATTAGACAAATTGTACCACCACTCAACTTTTATATGTATATATTTAGTATATTACGTGGGAATGAGAGATCGAACTGTATATATATTTAATATATTATGTGGGGATGAGAGATCGAACTCACAGCCTCTTGGTTGGAGATGTATATTAATTACTGTTGACCTTTACTTGCTTTGGTAACTCACAAAAATATTAAAGGTAACAAAATAAATTTTCAGATTTTTTGTAGTTGCAGAAATTAGACACATTATTAATTAGTTTCTAATGTTTGTCATGATTTTTCGACCTATGAAAAAAACTGCTTGATGAATTAATTAGTCGAGTTATGTTTATATATTTATATAGCAAAGTTAAAGTTTAAATTGCCTTTATGAAGCATAGAAATAAGTTAAATAACACAGTAAAGAAAAACAATTATTGTCCTAAACTATGAAACAAAGTACAGATTAGGCTTCATATCAACTAGATTCCTCACTAATGAAACTAAAACCGAGTACTATCACATTGAAAGACATCTCTAAGAATTGGGAGGGAAATCAGAGGGAGAAATTTGAGATGTAGCTTTTATTTGAGGCATGAAAAAAATAAGATTTAAATACTTCTTGTTTCGTGGTTCATTTTGATCGTCATTCTACTTTCAAAACGTGTATTTTAGTCCTTCTACTTTGAATTTTTTTGAGACTTTTGAAAGTTCGTTTTGGTTCCTGTACTTTAAAAAAAGTTACCGTTTTGATCATTTTATTTTTATTTGTATCTCATTTATTTCGATCAAAAGTTACAATTTTGATCCCTAATTACAATGGTAACTTTTAACGGTATGTAGACTAAAATCAACAAAATTTGAAAATTTAAGGACGAAAATGACCCATGCGAAAATAGTGCTTAAACTAAAAAAGAAAATTGGGCATATATTGTAAATTTACAAATTTTAACAAAAATGCATTTTATGAGATAGAGACTTGAGTGAAGTGGGCTGAAAGCATCATCCTCATAATTCAAAGGGCATTAAACTCCTTGAATCCATAGTTTCTTGCAGATTTGGATTTTATGCCACACCAAAGTCAAAATGTTTACGTCAAAGTTTGTTTTTTTCCCACTTGTATTTTTTAATTTCATTCAAAATTTCTGCTACTTATTTTTACCGGTTTGAACATAATTCAACTAATTAAAAATATGTATTACGATTAAAATATTATGAATTTTAATTCTCACCCCTACTAAAAAAAATTACTTAAATTTTCATTACAAATCATAATGAAGTTTACTCTAATTTAATTCATAAACTTGTTAGATTTAAAGATAACTTAAAATGAAATGAAATAAAGAACTTAAAAACTTAAACATGAGGCACAGCTCTTTAGCTAAAAATAATAACAAATCTAGCCCAAGTTTAAAATATTTATAAATACAAAATAATTTTGAAAAAAAAAAAAAAAGAAAAACTCACCGGTAACCGATATATTTCTACTTCCCACATCTATGGATCCATATATATTAGACACTAATAGATGCACGTCATAAAAAAATCATATTTATAAAATATGTTTATATTTTATAAATAGGACAAAACAATTTACCACCCATTATAATTCTCCGCCGAAATTTGTCATCAATGACTGTGACTTTTAGTTGTGGGGTTGAATTTAAAATATAAAACTACAAAGTAAGAAATTCGAGTCTTTTATTTTATTACACACCTTTGAAATTGAAATTAAATACACTAAATCAAATAATAGGAATAGAATGACATTGATTACATATCAATAATTAGAAATATATTGAAAAATTAATTATACCTTCAATTCAAATACCAAAAGGAGGAGAAAATCAAACCAATCCAATAAGATTTTTCATCCTCAGCTGGGAAGAAACACAATTGAATTTTCCAGTGGGAGTTTTTTTTTTTTTTTTCAATCGAAACAACTTTTAGAAAATTTAAAAATAAACAATTGAAACCACAAAGAAAAAAAAAGATCAATTAATTAATTAACTTGAACTCCAGTGTCGTAGGTGTCTCCGGCCTTCCAGTTCCGAGGAATATCGTTGACCGGGACGATCCATTGCTCGTCGCCGTCGTCGTTCGTCAGCAACATTCTCAACGACAGCGGCCCTCTCGGCGGCGCCGCCGTCGTCCACACCGTCCCGTAGCTCCGATCCAATAGCTTGCACACGAAGTTTTTCGTCTGCAAAATTTTATCAAAATAAATTTTCTCGAAAAAAGAAAAAATGTTTTTGCTCCTGATTTTAATGAGTTTACAGGTTTTTTCCAATGAATAAACTACCACTTATATTAAAAATTTAAAAATTTAAATTGATGGTGGGATGAATTAATTATATAAACATAATTATCCGTTTTAATTTTTATTTTATTTGTTTTATTCCAAGGGGTGACACATACACTTAATATTAGTTGCTTAAGTTCGAATCCTTCAAATTAAATTTGTACTAAAAATATTATTTTTATTTGTTTTATAAATATTTTTTGTTTCTTGTTGTTTAAAACTTTAAATAAGGAAATATACGTTTTATATAAAATTTAATTTTTTAAATTAAAATTCAAAACTTTTTCATGTTATATTTATTTCTTAAATTTATTAATGATAAAATAAGATATTTCGATATAAATAATAAAAAAACAAGAATCTTAAATTTTCTTTTGTTAAATTTTAGAAATATTTCTAAAAATAGAGAAACAATATATATAAACATTTATCAAATGTTTGTGTTTTTCAATTAAAACTGAAAACAAGAAACAATAAATAAGAAACGAAAAAAATGAAAACATTACTAAATGAGTCTTAAAAGTTTCAAAATTAAGAAGATAAATAGTTATATATATAAAAATTTTGTTTTTAGTTTTCAATTTAAAGAAGTATGTTGTTTTCTTTACCATTGTTTAATATACTTTTTTATAAATACGTTTGAATTATTAGGAAGGAAAAAAGAAAAAAAAAGCCGGTTTAGATTTTAATTTTTTTTTCCTAAAAAAAGTACATAACAGCCAAAGAAATAGAAACTAGAAGTTATATCTATAGGTTTAATATTAGAAAACATAGATCAAACAAGGTCTAAGATAGTAAAATATGTTGTTTTCAAGAGGGAAGGATAACATCTTAAATTTAAGATGAAATTCCTAATACTTTAATCCATAGAACCAATATTCCGCCGTAATATTTAAAATTGTACAACTAAATCGATTTTGTGTAACATTGATTTGTTTTTTCTTTGTATTTTTAGAATAATGGTCTGAATTAGTTTGTACACTTTAAATAACCCATGAAACTAATAAATTTATAGATGATTAAGACAAACGTAACAAACATAAATTCGCCAAATATAGAGATAAATTATTCAAGATGAAAATCAATAAATTAAAAGACTAATAGATTATGGTATATTTAATATTTGTAATACCTCGCAAAGTTGAACAGCGGTGATGTCGTTTTTGCCTTGTTGAAACCTTATGACAAAGGCCAAGTAATGAGGAGGGTCACTGTTTTCATCAATCTTAATTGTTATGTTCTTGTTTGGGTAGCTGCAATCCACTCTGTTCCCACATAAATCATCAGTTAGAGAGAATAAAAAAATAAGGCCACGAATTTTTTATTTTTTATTTTTGGTTGATGCTTCATGTAGGTCAAAATAACAATTATTCGAAGAAGCGAATCTGACATTTTTGTTATATAGTAAAAGAATTGATAAGATGTTAGAAAATATCAATAAAATACTACTTAGGTAAACATAGTATTATTAATAAGATCAAAATTTTTAACTTATTTAAAACTAGTTGAATGTTTATTTGTTAATAATTTAAATATATTTTATGAAAAATTTAATTAATTTTTATGTCTTTTCAAAAATAACTTCCCACCTCTCAGGACAAAAATTCTAAATAATTTTATTTGAAAGGAAAGTTTTTAAATATTTATCGGTTCCATATTATTAGAATTTCAGGAATGTAAAAGTGTAAAAATTCAATTTACTAAAGTGAGCATAGCTCAACAATAATTGACATATATCTCCAACTCTCACCTATAGAAAGGTGTAATTTTTTATTTCTTTCTCTTAAGGTTAAAATATATTTGTTATAATATTGTTGGTTTTGAATTTGATATAGAAAATGAAAACAAACCGTTTATATTCAATGTCAATGACACCAAGGGCTAACAAAGAAGCAGCAGACTCATAGGTTTGAGCCAATGCAGCGTAGGCTCTTCTGCTCATTATAAAATCGGCGCCACCCCCTGAGCCGTGGTCCGTTATCACCACCATTGCTCCCTTTTCCGAGCACAATTCACTGTCTATGCACCTCACCTAATCATTCCCAAAACCAAAACAATACCGTTACACGACGTTTAAAAAAACACTATTTTGATCTATGTATTTTCAATTTTTATTTATTTTAGATTTATATGCTTTGGTCGGTGACCATTTTGATCGTCCTTTATTTTTCAGTTTTATCTCATTTCTTACCATCATGACATTTCACTTGTAAAATATATACATGAATATGCAAATGCATGCATTACTTTAAGTTTTGGAACAAACTATAGTTTTACGATAGGAGAAGATTCTTTTTTAGTTCAACATGTGTGGAGGTGAAAGATCGAACTCGAAGCCTCTTAGTTTTAGATATATGCCAAATTACAACTGAGGTATGCTCGTTTTGTTTCTCGTGTAGCATATATATATATTGTAGACGACAATCATAATTGATGGTTGTTTCATAGTACAAAAGACCATTGCAAAGTTTTTTTTCTAAGAAATCATAGTCTAATGTCTAAAATTTAAATGATGGTTTATTTCAAATTTTATAGTAGTGATGATATATATATACTCACTAGAAAACTGATACTATTTTTAACATATATTTTTTTATATTAAGATTTTTATTTGAATACGATTTTATATTTTGTTTTTAAAGTTATTTTTGAAAATCTTAGCCAAAAATAAAGCATTAGATTTTTTTAAATGATTTATATATATATATATATATATATATATATATAGGAGTAGTATTTGACCTGGTAACAAGCTCCACAACCGAGGCCGTTTCGGTAGAGATCAGAGGCGGTGGCAACATCTCCACCGTTGATCGTTGCTCCAAAAGTTCCAAAACCACACGCTCCATCTGCAAAACAAAAAGCCAACAAATTGTGAACACAACAACACAACGTAAACGGTGTCGTATTGAAAGAGAGATGAAATTGGTCTTACGGTCCGTTCCCTGTTGCTCTGAATTAGGGTAATGCGCGGCTCGAGAGCGTGTGAAACAATCGCCGCACGTGGCACTCTCTGCCAGCTGCCTTTGCAATTGCATGAGAATTAAAGTTTTTAGGAACAGAGAAAATACAGAAGATTGAGAGATGAGAGCCATAATAAAAACAGTACAAAAAATCTCAAAAATATTGAATGAAAAAGAGGATCAAGAAGAATTATTTGAAACGATGAATTCAAATTGGGCAGAGTTTTTGAAGTATTTATAGTGAAATGAAATGGTGGCCTTCCTTCAGCTTTCCTTGTATTTTTCATTTTCTTTTCCCCCTTTTTTTTTTACCAAACAAGTTGAATATATATATATATATATATATATATATATATAAATAAATATATGTGTGTATATAAATTTTTAATTATAGTGGAATTCTGTTAGTCTCTTGCCCCTTTTCCAAATCTACCCTTTATTTGGTCAACTTGAATTCCCTTGTATGTTGATCCTGTTGAGCCAAAATAAAAAAAAAAAGGGAAGAAAAAACAAATACCACTTTCCCAACTTAAACTATTAAATTTTCTCTCCCCTTTTTACTTCTGTGTGGTTAGTGATTATAATCATAAAAAGAAAAAGGGTTGGCATATATAATAAATAATACATACACGTTTATTGTTGTTTTTAATTTTAAAATGTGCGTTTATTGAGTTGCGTGTTCGGTTCGTGGAATTAGTTGGTATGGTGTTAATAACCGTAGAGATGATAAATGTTTCCCTTGTAGATTATTCAATAGGATGTATTGCATCTCAATGATATAGCTAGAATCGTATTAAAAACTAGAAGTAATACTTCTTGCACATATACACGGTATTTTGCCATCTTTGAAAATGATATTCAACAGCTTTCACCTAGATTTTCAAAGTAAAAGAATTCAACTCAAATGAGTTTTGGTTCCTCTAACTTCGGGATGAAATAAAGTCATTTTTGTAACTACCTTTAATGGTAAGTTATCATTATATATCAAAGTAGAACGCCGGTCAACAATAGCTACATTTTTAATACTCGTCTCACTTGTGAATTGGAAATCAAACACAAGACTTACTGCTCTGATACCATCCTAAACATGATAAAATCACCAATAAACTCAAACGCAGCTAATGAATTATGATAAATTTAATCAATTGTATTTTGTATGACATCTGATTAAAATAATTGAGTCCATCGGAATAAATATATATAACATTAATTAATTAATAAGATCTCATTCTCTTTATCCAAAAAAGTAAATAAATAAATAATTCTCAAAAGCTTCTTTTTGGGCACCATCTGCGAAGCCATTCACATCAAGAGCGTGCAAAGTTTTAGGATAAGAGTTAGCCTATATGCTTTGCTTGTAATAATTCGACCAAGACAGATAGAACCGAACCGAGTTACTGAGTCATTGACTCGCCCTAACTCGTTCATTGCAGAAATATATTCAAAGATTTGTTTAGTAAGAAAACTCCCAATTGAATTGGTTTGCCCAAAAACAGAAGGAAAGTTAGGTGGTTTTGCACTGAAAAAGGGCATTGGGGCATCTCTTGCTTTTCACATTATGCATCGAGTTTGTTCGATTTCCACTTTCGCAAGCTTGTATCAAGTTTAGACCAAATATTATCATTATTATCGACATGTCGATGTTTCTATAAACTTATGGGTTCGACATTGGTAATGAGAGAGCAGTATTCTTTACACCATGTTGTGGGGTAAAGCCTCCTAACGAGGATATAATAATAATGCCCTCACGCCTTGGTGCACTCACGGCTCTTGAATTCTCGTAATTTTATCTCTCTAGCACCATAGCGAAAATACCCTTTTATACCATCGTACTTACACATGCCCACAATGTTAAATTATATTAGATAATGTTATTTGAATTACGATATAGTTTAGATTATATTATTTGAATTATGTTTTGGAATTATATTAGTATCAATAAGTTATTAGATTTCTATGAACGCAATTTAATTAAATGAAAATCTTATGTGTTGTTTTCTCTCGTCCCTTAAATTAATTAACACAAAAAATCATTATTTTCGAGCCTTGAATGTGCTACAATTAGGCATCAACATAACTTCATTTTGGACTTCAACTAAACTTAAATAATGTATATGTATGACTTACTCAACTTAAGACTCATTTAGCTTTTATACTTTCAGTTTTGATTTATTTTGATCCTTATACTTTCAATTTTTGTTCACTTTAGTATGTACATACTTTTAAAACAATCATTTTGGTCTCTTTTATTTTTTTCATTTTTTTAATCAAAATTTTAGTATATCATTTTCCTGGCGTAGTCTTTTTATTAAAATATATTCATTGTGTATATATATTTGTACTAAAATTTTACAAACAAGACCAAAATTATCACCTTTTAAAAGTACAATGACCAAAACAATTACTTCTGAATTATGCATTATTTGGCTAAAATGAATAAAGTTGAAAGTAGGATGAACCAAAATAATATTTAGAACTAAAGAACAAGAGAAAGAAAAGTACAAGCCCCTCTTCAATTTCGAGGAAACCAATCAGCAGAAGCAAGATTAAATTCATTGAATGATGAAGATGTAGGTTTAAATGGGGGTAGAAGTTGGCAGGCTGCTGTTAATGGAAATAAAATATACAGTCCAAGATTGACTCCGTTTTTCTTTTCTTCTTTTCGGCAGTATGGAACTACGTTGGTTGGTTGACAGGTAACAAGGGTCTTACTTGGAGAACGCCGGCAAACAACTCGCCGACAGTGATCGATAGTGGAGCTCCATTTATATTCGTATTAAAAATGACGTAGGATCTACTAATATTAAAAAATTATTTATAAAAAGAAATAATATGAATAAATGGAATATGATACTTTCCATAATACTAGTAAGTTTTTTTTAAAACCATCATCATCCATGACATGGAATCCACTTTGGTAATATAAATAGTGTGTTCCGCCCTAACCCTACCATGTGTCTTGGTTGAGTCTATCTGTATCTTGAGAATGAGATCCAACCAAAAACAAAGATTCCACTATTCATATATTAACCTTTTTTTTCCCTTTCAAGAGGTTCTGACCTTTGGCTAAGTAATGCCCCGATCAATTATGCAAGTAGATACTGTACTTTTAAATCATGCTTCCTACCGAATTTGTATGATCTCGTTGTTTAGAGTAAGATTCTTATATTGAGCATTTTTTACCCTTCGAATTCTTAAACTTCTATGTCAATTTTACCTAAATCTCAATAAATGTTAAGTTTTTCTTTAGGGAAAAAAAGATTTATGACTAGTTAAGCGTTTTTATTTTTTTTTTAAACGGAGAGACTATTATGTGACTAGGTTTGAGTGTTTTCATGATCAAGTTTAAGCACTTCTATGACAACGTTGGACGTTTCCTTGAATTTTAAAAGAATTTCCTTTTTTTTTTTTATTGCAGGGTGAGAGATCAAACTATCCCAAATACCGCCTAATAATGTATGAGTTGATTCAAACAATTTTTAAGATTAAATTTGAGAGTTTGCATTACATTTTCAAATTCAGGGTTTAAATTGTGAAATTAAAGTTTTGGAAGGTTAAAATTCACCGACCTAAGTTCAAATTTTGATACCGGGAAAAAAAAGTTACTTATCAGGAACTTCACCAAGAAACCTTACTTTTAAGTGGTGAAGGGAAAAAACTGATTGTACATGTCCCATAAAAAAAACTAAGGAAAATTGTAGTTACCCACCAACAACTTAGAAAAGTTAATACAAAGTTCCTACAGTATTTCAGGTAGTGGTGGCTGTGGCACGGAAAATGTCACCATTTTCCTTTCTTTTATAACCTTCTATGCAAATCCTCGGTTCAATATAACTCAATGAATAACTTGAATGAATCAAAAGTTAATAGGAAATGGAAAGACAGAGCACTAATCAAGCAAAATTTTGAGCCTTTCTAGTAGAAAAACGATGGGATCTCAATCTAAGAAAAACTAGATCAATGGGGACGATCGGGGTAAGAGCTTATACTCTACTCAGAAACACCAACCTAGGCAGAAATTTTACCGTGTAATTCTTACCATTGCATTAGGCTGTTATCCATTGTTCTTATCGGGACCATGAGACCGAGTCAATCTCATCCCTTGCAGATTTATATAGTTCAAGCCTCTTGGCACATTGTTGTCTCCTTTCCATCAATGCAGGGTCTTCATCCAAAAATGCTGCAAGTTGGTTGCCCTACAAAAGAATAGAGTAGCATAAAATTCAGTGAATTAACACAGTAAAGTGAGAAAATATATTTCCAACGTGACTGGGAATTGAGTGCTCCAAGAACAGTACCTCCATTTTTCCCAATTGGACATAGAAGTAATCTAATATAGATCCCTTTGCCTCCCTAACTTGACAATAGACCACAGACTTTGGAATAGTGTTTCTCAGTGTCTCAGACACCATCTTGATGTAGGACGAAATATTTGATGCTATCCGCTGGAAATGTGCCTCTGTATACCTATCTGTGGAAGCTGCAGCTGGGGTTACTCCCTTTTCGACTTCTTGGGGGAGTTTTCGAAAGAAGTCTACTGTTAGGTATGAGGATTCCATGTCGACCAATCGCAAGGTTGTCTTTTTGCTATCTTCACGAAACCGCTCCAATGCTTCATTTGCAGCTCTTGCAACTTCGGCTTGTAGAGTGGGGAAGCGCTTCAGCTCCTATTCAATTTCAAGACATCATCTCAGATGATTCGAGGGTTATTAATTTAGCATTATCAGAATGTAATGTTTCTCGAATTCGACCTGAGTTTCTGCAATTGATCTTCTAACTAGTTCCTTCAGTATGGAATGAACCTGAAAGTACCACATGAACGAATTTTAAAATTGTACTAAGAGCGAATATGAAATACAGCATGGAAAAAACAGGTAGCACTTACAGCATCTACTGAAGCTTCAGCTGGACCTCTAAAATAACTTACTGCACCTTCAATAAGGCGCCGATAACCATGCTCAGGTGCAATTAGATGAGGTTGGTATCCATCAGCCTCCGATATCACTTTCCTTACATTTTGCAGTGAAAGATAGCGATCAAAGGGAAGCCTTCTCAAAGCATGAGGGAGCTGATTATCAAAAATGCTATATATCCGATCACCGCCAGGTCGCCTATAACTCAAAGAAAAATGGTTACGACAAAAACACCATTAAGCATAATTCTAGTCGAACTGTGTAGTTGAAAAAGATAACATCAAATATAAAGTAAGCCTTGTATGAGTAATATTAACTCAACTAGAAACCCAAAAGCCTGACAACTATAAAAATTAAACAGTTTGTGCAGATGATAAGAGGAACGTGCTCAACTTAGATTGAAAAAACAATTATAAAAAAAAAAAAAAAAGTAAATACAAAATTGCTTTGACCAGCCTGAACATCAATGAGCAATAAAATTCTTGGTACATACACACATGATTATTGCACAGCACTTGATCAAAAAGATTTTGCTGATAAAAAATTAATAGAAAGCATAGATTATATACCCCCCATGGAGATGCTCCTTGAACACCTGGTCAAATGCACGGCAGAGCTCTAGGATAGTATACAACCGAGCCTGTTACATGTGAGTCAAACAAAACTTAGTTAATAACCAAGCGTATCAGGTCCCAGTTATTGAAAAATAAATGAAAGGTTACCCCAGAATCAATTGCAATGGGTTTCCCAAGCTGATCAAGCTCTGTTTCGATTTCATCAATGCTTTTGTTAATTAATGATGCTATGCCTGGCATACGTGCTTTTATTACAGACTCTAGGTGCTGAAACCATGTCAATTTGAACTTTTTATTAGTGATACCAATAGGAATAAAGCAAATAAATGTATCTCAGCTCAACCTTTGAGAGAAGTTTTGCAAGATACTCTGAGCCCATTGTGCTGGCCAAATGTCTGTAATCAGCACTAGAAGCAAAGAATTCACGTTCCCTTCTCCGAGCAGTAATCATGTCAATATTCTTATTGATATCAGCTTGACAACGATTCACAACTCCAACCCAAGGATTTTGAAGCCGGTAGGACCTTCCATCAAGAACCTTCAAAGAGCAATTTTGAGGCAGATGCAGAAAAGGTGAGGGTGACAGAAATGGAGGATCACAAATTAATCATCAATGCATCTGAATGGACAACCCAAGGGTTTGTAGCATTGCATCTATCAATAAAGACATATGTTGATCCTGAACGAATTTCACACTCTTCCTAAAATAGAAATGATGTGGAGTGGAGAGATAAGTTATTAAACAAATTCACTTTAACAGAATACTGAGAATTTTCAAAGCGTCGAAGTCAGGCACCGACAGAATCTCCTCTACCATTCGTGAATCAATGCTATTGTATTGATAGCTGCCGAATAAGTTAAGTTATCTGCCTCCAGCCAATTTAATGGACATACACTCATTGTATATTTAGTTTTTGCCACATTTCATTAAATTTACACAGCTACATCACATGCGAGGAATGCTATTCTTTTACATCCTTAAATAAATTCAAGACAATGAATCACACATCATTTAGAATGCCTAATAACTACAGTTGCATCATTGAATGCCCAAGTAATAACTAGTATCTGAGATCACTAAAATATAGAGCTGGAGATGTGAAAAAACTCGATCCTTACTTCCAAAGCATTTGTTCCTTTATCCATCAAATCAAGCTTTGTCAACACACCGAATGTCCTTTCACCTAAGAAAAGAAGAGAGAGACAGACACATATAGCATGCATGTATTACAAAAACGCTTAAATATTTGGCTATTAAAATTCATTCTTAACTGGAAACAACTGGGAAGAAAAAAAACATGCCTGTGGGATCAACTTCTCGAGAAAGCTTAATAGCATCAGACGTTGCAACATCTTGATTAGCCGGAGTTATGGCCAAAATAATGCAGTTAGGCTGCAGTAAGATTTCAATTTTATCCACAAATAGATCAAGAAACTTCAGCTAGCTGAAAACATCAAAATAAACAAACATCCTCCCTGCCTTTTCTCGAGTTTGTACTTCTATTTAATTAGATGCTCAGTCCATTAATGTTACGAGAAGTGCAACTCATATACCAAGATTGAGTGAACTGGGATATCAAAACTCCAATTTAGTATTTCAGTATTCTACAAATAAGGGGGAAAATGGAGCATAACAAACCCTTGTTTATATTAACCCAATTTTCTATTTTTCATAAGAGTCTGATCATTTCTACAGAGTCCAACACGTAATTTGCAGGCTAATCTAATTTATTGAATCTGTTATGAAAAGATTTCCAACGAAGTAATCCCAGTAATTGGCAACAGAAAATTTATAGAGACAAAAAATACTTCTATTACCTTCTCAACATAAGTATGAACCATTGCCTCGATATCTTGAACAATGCTCTCAGGCTGTCCTTCTGCAGCCAATAAATTTATGAACCTCTCGATATATGTTTGGAATTTATGATGTTATTTTGTAATGGTTTAGAATGAAAATAGTGGAAGTCATACCTACAGCAACCTTTGTCAAACCAGGCAAATCTATGAGTGTCAAATTAACCACTGCAATCAGATTAATATTAAGAAACCAAAATGATTTTCATCATCAGTTAACACAGAATGATTACGTATTAATATGGATTAACTTTATGGGCAGAAAATAATACATGATATATACATTTGATGATATAAATGAGCGGAGAAGGCAGAACAACAATACCACATTACAAAATTATAACTATCCTAGAAAAGTGGCAGCTAATTCCTTGAGATGATTGTCAAAGTCAAAAGATATTAGAATACATGTCGTACAGAAAGTGCAGTTCACCATCAAACTATGCAGTTATTGTTTATAATTCTGATCTTATAAAACCAAAAATATGACAAAATATTGAAGTCGCGACAATCAGAAGAACCGTCTGTGATGTTTATGCGAGAATATTATGGATTAACTGCATTCAACGAAAGTTTTCTGCAATTGCATTCTATGAAACCAATAGGTGAACCAAGTAGAAGCTAGCTCAGAAATTATAACAATCCTAGAAATGGTAGCTAAGTCTCTGATGTAGGTCAGAGACTCGGAGGAAACAGAAATATAACATATGTCCCATATAAAATAACAGTTTTTCATCAAATTATAAAGTACTATTTCATTTTTCACCTAATCAAATTAAAGTTATGACAATATTTAGAACATAATAATCATAAGAACATGTCTCCAATGTATAATGTGTTAACTAGAATGAAAGTAGAAACTAAGGGATCGTCAGTACAAGCAAACAAGATGAAAAACTATTGAAAATACAGCTGGAAGAATCATTGGCTAAACAAAAATAGGCACCGTTGAATAATGTGAACCACACTATAAATCTAGATCAATTACCATTTGGAGAGTAGATACTAAGATGAATTGGAACGGGAGAAATCTGTTTTAACCTCCCAGTCAATCTATCAGTTTCATCTTCAATTTCCTTCCTAACCATTGCTGCAAAAAGTAATAGAAGTTATAATAATGTCAATGAAAATATCTAGATAATTTTACTGACATCAATCCCCTTGGGAGTATGGTTTTAATTTTTCTTTTCATCAGCTCTAATTCAAGAGTGGAAAACATAATAAGATATTCATCATTATATACAACTTGTTAAATAATGGAAGTACTACATCTTTGCATTTCAAAAATATAATCTCCTGGAGCAACATCTGGTTGCAGACATTTCAAACAGCACGATGTGCGTGTATAAGACAGCCCACCTTTATAATTTTTAAACCTCTTCTAGTTCAACTTTCTTTGTGGTGCAGGATAGTGAGAGATAAGTAGAGTACAGATAAAATGAACTTTTTCAGCCAGTTTAGTTGTGTTTGGAGGACAAAAATAATTGTAACAAAAATCCAATTCCCGAACTAAATAGGAAGAAATTCCTAGAAACTCTTGAACTACCATGTATAGTCATACCACGAACTTGAATCTTAATATATCTCTTCTAATTTGCTCCACTGTCATTTTCCCTGGAATAACTACAAAACTAGAGTAACCATTTTCCCTCAAATAATTAAATTGAGACCTGACGAGGAACGTAAAAGCAACTGATTCATGAACCAACTTGAGGATATCTGTGTCTAAAAATACAAAATGAGTACCTCTTATAATATAAAAAACAAAATGACGTACAGAAATCCAAGAATTTTTTCTTAGGCAGATGAAGAAATTCTGCATACTCCTCTCTCCCTGGTTCTGTCTTCTGGAGCTGCAGAACTAGAGGCCTCCTTGTAACAATTCCTGGAAAAGAAAATTATCGAAAACATTAGACAGAAAACAATAAAATATTTTACTGCTTGTAAATAAGATTATAAATGCAACATTCTGGAACATTTCTTCACCGGGTTTATTTCCGTATTGAATCTTAGGGACATTGTTAAATCTTTGGTTCAAGAAACTGCTATTGCGGCAGCAATTTGAAGAATATGATTGATTATAAAGGATTTTGTCCGTTCAGAGACAGTAATCAGTTATAAGTCAACTGGAGATAACCTCCGAACAGAGGCTTACCTCTCCCGTCAGAATCTCTATTCTCCAATTCATCGATATTAAAAATTCCTGGACTGACTTTGACAGTGATCGCAGAACACGTGACTTTGACAGTATCTCTATTCTTGTTCTAATAGTTTTATTGTTTTTCTTTTAATTACACACTCTGTTGATTTCTCTTGTGGTGTGATCTCGCGAGTTAACCCGACACTAATTCTTAGATAGGATAACTAACATCCATCCACTCGAATTGCCAGAGAATATCAGGCAATTGTTTCTAACATATTTACGCATCTCCACTTAGAGATATTTGATAGAATTCAATTCGAAACAAAGCAAAACCAACTCGAAGCTCAACGTTGATCTTTAAAAAAAATGCAAAACTCGAACCAACACTGACTAACCTGATCCCCTGGGAAGAAAATCACGACCGACGATGCTCTCCAACACCGATGATTTTCCAGAGCTCTACATTTCCAGCCAAACACCGTAAATTAGCCTCGTACGCAAAGATAAGCACCTGAAAACACCGCGTACATACATGCATACAAATACAAGCGAAAGAGCAAAATAGCAAACAGAACAGAACAACAACTCCAAGAAATAAACCAAACATAGAGATGCATTACAGTCCACAGATGATGAGAAGTTAGAGAAACATTACCTGACCGCCGACGACGACGACGGACGGAAGAGCCTCCCACAGAGTAGGCAAGGAAGAATCACCGCCATAATCACCAAGCACAGTACAAGCCCTCTGTATACGGTTAACGAGGCCGATCAAGGTCTCCATGGTAGCCATTTCGGGGAGTGCAGCGTCCTCCTCTACAGGAACCGCAGGAGAGGTGGAATTCGGAGGAGCATGGGAGAGGATTTTGAGGAGCAGACTGAGAATGGTGAGAGTGAAGAAGGAGATGAAGTTGAAGAGGAGAGAGAGAGCTATTTTTGCTGCGTTTGATTGGATTCCAAATTACTATTTAATTTCGTTTGGAATGTTGGTCGATTTTTGCGGTGGCACGTTTCGGGACGGTTTTTATATGATTCGACTTTCATCTGAACTTCTGTCAAACGTCAACATATATTAATTAATGTATTTATAAAATATAAAAATACTTAAACTTCTTTGAATATTTGTTTTTGGCGGGCTGCGGCTCTGGCAGGAGTTAGTTGTCGAGTCACACCAAGGTCCAAGGCACATACTTTGTTTTTTTATTTATTTTTTTTTCTTCTTTTTTAGATGAAAATTTGATGATATATATCTTAATTGATCCGAGCTGAACAGTTCATATTGATATATAAATATTTAGATAATCAATTGCATTAGTCAGTTCAATTTTTTGTTTACTTTTTAAGCAAGACATGAAGTTAAACATGAAGTCAAATCAAAATCTCATATCATCACTTAATTTGAGATTAAAGGTAATTAGGATCCTAAATGTTAGTAGTGTTGAGTGATACTGCCCTTCCAATAACTCAGTAAGTATATCAACGATGTTCGCTGTTCTCCTGTCCAATGTGTTCATATGAAATTTCTTGTTATGCTAATTTGATTAAATCTGTATTTTTTGGTTGGTTTAAACTTATAAAATATAGAATTACAAATTATTTTGCTAATTTGATTAATGATAAATTTTGTCTAGTTTTCAAGATATTTGATATAAGGTGGGAAATTTGCTTTCTAAGTGGGTTATTTACAAGTCTAATTTTATTTCTTTTAAGTTATAAAAAGGCGTGGTTGAAACTTTCTGACTATTTTTTTAGTATAACAAGCTGGAGAGGGAGATTTCGAGATAGGTGTCAATTGTAGTTTAATTAAAAAAACAAAAACAAACATTTCAAAATTGAGAGTGCATGAAGCACAATATTATGAGCTTATATGGTAGCGTTCCATTTATTGTTTATGTTTATCATTTTGGACAAGAATAGTATAATTGAACGACCCTCAACACTCATATATCAAAGAATGACAAATTATTTATATTTTAAAATAAATTGGGAACGAAAATAAGAAAGAATAAATTTACTTGGTTGTTTTCAATATTTCTATATAATTTTAAATTTATTTTTTAAAAAATAAAAAATAAAAAATATAAATATTTTTTTTGTCGAAAAAATAAATATAAATAGTTGTTAAATACTCCTATATAAATGCGATTAATGTTTTTTTTTCTTTTCTGAAATAAATTCGTCAAAATAACCTACTACCAAAATAAAAAGGTGCAGCAGAATTCCCATAGCAAGAGAAGAGGTTGTAGAGATCATCCCATATCGGAAAGGACGCAGGAAGACGGAACCAACTGGCAATATAAAAGCCACCGTAGGAGAAGGCCAAAATCATACCTTTCTCGGCCTTTTGGCTAAGATCAAGTGTAGTATCTGTTCTTATCAGTTTAATATCTGATACGTGGGCCATCGGCCCACATGATATTAAATTTATTTTTTACGGGTGTGGGCCCAGCCCAGTAGCTTGCTACTCGGGCCCTCGAGCGTTGCCCTTTGCGTTGCACTACCGCATGGGCCTGGCGCACCCCTCCAAGCCCAGTTCAAATTTTTAATTACGGTATACAAGATTTTTTTTTTTTTTGAATGGGAGTTCTACAGGCGTTAAGGTAAGTTTGCGAATAATACTTCTTCTACAACATTGGCAAGGTTCGGTATTTAAATTTTAATTTAACATTTTTTTTAGTTCAACGGATCTAACATTGTTTAAGGTATTTTAAAGAGTTATTTTTCAGTATCTTTCGTTATATTATGACCACATCTGGTCACATTCTTCAGCTTATTTTAGTATCTTCCACAAAAGTAATATTTCTTTTAATGTTTTCTTTCATTATTAATAATAATCTACTTTTTTGATTTTCCATTCACGGAAATTTAATGTCATGGGTTTAGTTAATTTTCATTTATAATTGTGCTTTAGGTGGTAATCTTAACATAGAAAAAACAAACTTAGCCGATAAAGAAACATTCCTTCTGGGAAATAATAAACAGGAAAAAGAAACGAAGATGATTGTTGAAATCTTTTCAAAATGTATGCTGGCAACTGAAACAACAATGAAACATGTGCCCCCATGAAATCTTCTTCTACATACCTTTTTTTTTTTTTTCTATTACTAGAAAATGAATAATCGAGCATATTGAGCAGAAGTGTAGAACTTGTCTACCCAGTTTGTTAAAATAATCAAATGAACCACCAAGAATTTATTGAACTAAAAAACCACTCACCTTTTTCCTTCAATGGCATACATGAACACCAGAGTTTAATATGAACCAACGCAACAATCCATTGCAAAACCAGACGAAAATTTTCAGAATTCCCCCTAGACATGAATTACAACTTACACAAAGAACAAAGCAAAATTCTGTATTCGAGTCCCAGATAATTCTTCTAATCTTTACACATTCTCCCAAATCCCAAATAATGACTCCACCAATACATCAAATAACTTCATAAAATAGCAGTTGTCTACTCTGCCCACCAATTACTTTCTACGAATTTAGTTTGCTCAAAAGCAGGCATTGATAGTCATAACCACATCTTGTACCTGAATGCTTACAGTTCTCTACAAGGTTGAGCAACTTAAAGCAAAAGGCAAGAAAGAGTGATTCCTTCAACAGTTCACATCCGTACTCTCGTTAGCAGGCGCACCCACCGGACTGCGGCTGGGACTGTGCAGCGCCACTGCCGGAGGACTTCAGGTTAACATCAACCATGTCTTCTTGTTTTGTTGAAGAGAGAGTTTCCATTCCCGGCAACGCTGCAGCAATTTTCCTAAAAAGTGCCTGCACAATTAATAGGTTTGGTCATCAGAAAGACCAGAAATGAATACAAAGAAAATCACGGCTTTTCTAAAATTTAACGTAAATTTTGTCCAAAGAAAGAAGGATTCTGAAGCATACGTGTCAAGTTCCTAAGTATTTACTAACACGAAGATAGCTCAAGTACTTGCTTAAAAGTTGGAGGTTCGAACCCCGATTACAAAAAAAGAAAAAAGAATAGGGTTCCTAAGTATACAGCAGATGAGAAAGCTCAATTGATACAGATCAACCTGGAGGTCGAGGTATCAGAGTTTGGATAAAATTTCATATTGGTTTACCTTAATATTGAATCCAGCTTTTGCACTTGTTTCGATAAACATGACATTTAGTTCACGGGCTTTGGCTTCTCCTTCCTCTATAGAGACTTGCCTGGGAATCATGGATACGAGAAGATGATGAAACAATAGGCTAAACAGGACTAAACTTCTTGGGAATTTAAACCTTACTTCCCATTCAAAAATATATGAGCAAGCACAGCGGTAGATCACAACATCATGTACAATATAAACACGATATTTACTCTTTCACCACACATCACATATAATATAAACATAAGATTATATAATAAAGACACATAATTACTTATTAGCCTAGAGCGCTGATATTATATCAGCAGGAGCTATTTAGAAGTATTTCTTATAAATTTAGAACTGTTCATACTAAAATTTTAAAAATCATTTCTTGCTAATTTTACTTCATAAAATTTTTTTTGTTCTTCTATTTTCATTAACTAATATATTGTATACATTTCGCGAGCATAACACATTTAAACTAAATTAATCTTACCCCTAATCCAAGTTCCGTGTTCAGCTATATGAAATTCAAAGCTTTATTTGTTTTCGAAGCTATATTCAGAAATCATATTGCAAAATGAGTGGTCAACAACAAACTATATATATTTTTTCAAACATCCTTACTTTCCAACACAACTAATTAAAAACGGGTTCCAGAGTATACTAACATGGAGTATTAAGAAAGAGAAAAGAAGAAAGATGAAATGTGCGAACAAAAAAGAAATGAATTGCGAAAAGTAAATTCCATGATCAACTAGTACCTCTTCTCCACGAGGTCGGTTTTGTTTCCAACAAGCACTATAATGACATCACTTCCCCTCTCAGTGCGCACCTCCTCAATCCATTTTGAAGTGTTTAGAAAAGTCTGCCGGCCTAAGTAGCAGAAGGAGGAAGACAGTTAAAAATAATCCTTTAAGCACATCATGGCGCAGAAATAACTAAGCAGCATGCAATCTAGCAACTGTACGAGATTGTGAACCTAAAAGGCCTGGATATCAGAACCCACGTACACCCATATGGAACATTTTACCACAACATCAATCATGGCAAATCCACATGGAAAGAATAGACATTTACTAAGTGGTTGGCCGAATTATTCTCATTGCGCAAATGCTATAGAAAGTACGCATATGAATTGCAACTGGGGAGATTTTAAAATGTGTTTCAGATTCCATACTTGCAACATCATAAACAATGACAGCGACGGATGAGTCCCTGATATAGCTGGGTATTAGACTTCTGAATCTTTCCTGTCCAGCAGTGTCCCTGATAAACAAAGTAATATAAAACTTAAAAAGGTACAGCAAAACCCATTCCTCTGGGGGAGACAAATGGAAGAAAGTTGGTTCTTTCATTTAAATGGAATTAAAAGTACCATAAATAAATATATGTGGCACAAAAGTCAAAATTAATTCATTATTCTACAAGACGTGCATGCTAACTCAGCAACCAAAGGATGAAATTTTACGAGCACATTGTTTTTTATTTCATGGAAAATGTAGAAATGGCAGAGAGATTTATTGGATACTGCTTGTTACCTAGCTTCTAGATAAAGTTTCCTTAGAAGCTAATAAGTTCCTTGTCTAGTTTTCTAAAGTCTTTTATAATTATTCTCCATTTTTTATAAATTCCATGAGAGTTCTTCTGCATCTACTTTCAACCTTTAGTGTGAGAGGAAAGAGCATATAGAAAGGCACGAAACGAACAAAGGCCAGGAATTAGAAAAAAGGCTCTCCAATTGGCTATGTTCAGAGAGAAAGGATGATAATGAAGACTTTTCAACCAAGCACAGCTAAAGTTAAAAAGATGAAAAAAAATCCACTTAACCATCTAGTGAAATGACTCCCCATTCGGTCTGTGTCTGACTGATAAAGTAAACACTGTAGAAATGATTCCTTCTTTGGACAACATTTGTATTACCCCCTTGGAGATAGATAGCACATGGAAACACCTTGCACAGTATAAGGAGTTTGGATTTCCAAGTCCTTTTGCATAGATTCTGGTAGATGGGGGCTTGTCTCATGATGACCACTTAAAAGAGAAAATCAACATAAAAGGCACCTGAAAGGGAGAGACACCGAGAGAGAAATGATAGAATCCAGCTTGCTACTAAAAGTTTCAGCAACCTTATAGTTATACACCTCCCACTTTGATTCCTCGCAGAAGAGAGAACTATTCATGCTGACATTCTCCCATAACCTGTTAACTCAAACTAAGTATCATTTTTTTCAGATGGAACTTAGAGAATTGTATAAAGACAGGGTGAGCTGTGCAATTGCTCTTGGGGAATGAGAATTGCTCTTTTTGGATGAATTTTATTGGAGCTTTTATTTGGACTCTTTGTGGGTTCATAATGTTTTTGGGCGTTGCTCTGATGCAGATTGTCCAAGCTTTTTACTCTTTCGGTAACTATGGTTTTTCTTCCTTTTTAACTATATAATTTCTTCCCTTTGTGCTAATTGGAAGACTCTTTCCAAAACTTCCTTGGCCTCGATTAAGGCTTTCCTCCCCTACTGTTCTTTTGAAATTTCATATTTTCAAACATATAGTTTCTTATCCATCAAGAACTAGGCTCCCTACAAAACCTCCACAACCATATACAACGAAGGGCAATAATTTTATGGCTGGTGTTCCGAATATTTAGACCTTGATTCAGCAGAAGAAGAGAGACGTGTTTCATCTAATAAGGTGGCTGTCCCCTCCCTTTCCCATTTGATCCCTCCCAAAATAAATTCATAATTTATATTGCCAAATTTCTAACCATTTTATTCAGAAAACTACAAACAAGGTTAGAAAATTGATAGTGCCAGGGTGAGCCTCCCACCTCTAAAGACAGGAACAGCATTAAAGTTCAATATTTTTTATTTAGAATTCTCCTCCAAAAAGGAATTCCAAATCCAGAACTTTTCCATTCCCTCCTGAAGGAAGGAACTGCACCTCGCAATTCATTTTCAAGTGTCAAAAGAGAACAGTTTTAATTTAGGAGGAATAGCCATGTTGAATTGTTTGCATAAAGCTTATATTGTTGAAATCTATTATTTATACACCAGTCTCAAGAAATCATGTAAGTTCATTAATTATTTGGGACAAATAAATCGCATGTTAAAATACAAGAGAAAATGTGATTTAATGATAATTCTTGTAGAAAAGTAATGTCGTGTGAATTAGTAATAGAAAGTTGTCACCTATTTATGAGCTGTAAAATGTAATAAACCTTACCACAACTGTAGTCGGACAGTGCGATCTTCAAGATACATAGTCTTTGAGAGAAAATCAATACCGATTGTAGCCTGAACAATGACACAAAAATTAATATATCACAAGAAGTGAATGTCTTGTGTGAATTTGAAACTGAAATTTAAAAAGAACTTCATAGTATCTATCATAAAATAAAAAGAGAATGAAAAAAGACAAATAGTGAGACACATGGAACTATATATCTACCTTCAATTATCAAAAATGGAATACAATATATGGTAGATAATGCACCCGTTCTATCAAGAAGCAATTACGAAACCTCTCCAATTGGTCGAGACTAAATAAAGAAAATAGCTACAAAAAGCTTAATATAAAATGCTCCGATTGAGGCATTAAAAAGAACAACATCCCAAGAATATAAAAAAGATATTGCTGTGATCACATAAAAAATGATGAATCTAGCATCTTCTTTTGACAACTTAAAAAACTAATCAGTAGCACAATACAAATGTCCACTGGACATCAATCAATTTTTTCTGTTTCCTCAATACATCCTCTTCTCCATAGAAGCAGTGACAAAAACGTCCCAGGACCATTTATGACTTATCATGTCATGCTGTTAATGCAGATACAATAATTGAAGTCAAATCATGTTTCATGCTGTAACAAGTTGATGTAACTAAAATTACCGAGTTGACCATTAAAGTGATTTCATAAATATTTGTCAATGTATCGAAATGGAACCCATTATTGCACTATCAAGTTAGCAGTTGGATTCCTAGCAATGCCCACGCAACTCCATTAGGTAGGAACTAAATATTTCACATGCTAAGTAATGTAACATAGGTAGTTTATCATACAAAATCAACCAACGTATTCTTCAGAAAGACCAACAAAGTAAAATAGGGGGAGCAAAAATCAAAAAGCTTTTCTGTCCACAAAAGTCAGTAAGGAGTCAGAGCTTGATTCCAGAACAATGGTCTAGATTTAAATTAGCTAAAAGAGAGGCATTAAAGAAAATCCGGACTTCTCACTTCGATCCAATTCAGTGAGGCGCACTCGGTACACTAGTACAACAGACTGCTGTTGTTGGCAACAAACAACGCTAAAATCTGAACATCGTTAGCCCGGAAGCAGCAAGCTGGGAATCATAAACTTAAATCTCTGTTTATTTACTGAACTCTCGACTAGGAACTAAAATATTGAAAAAAATACATAGTGAGCAAAAGAAAATGCTGATCGCCGATGAATAAAAGCCGAAAGATCTAAAACCATAAACACCGAGCTCTCGTCGTCTCCGATTATGCAACCAGACGCAACAGAAAAGAAAGCCGCATACAAGAAGAGAAAATTGCAGATGGAAAGAAGAGAAATCAAAATTAAAGATGAAAGCTACAAGATCAGACATTCAGTATCAGTTTCCAAACCGATCCGGCCACAACGCACGATACAAGCAAGGATCTACGCGATTAACGATTCTGCAGGAAATTACCTGATACGTATTGTCGAATTTGTCGTACATGAAGCGTGTGATGATGCTGGTTTTCCCAACAGACTGGTCTCCGAGAAAGACCAGCTTATACTTCGCGAGAGCTGACACTGGTGCCATTTCCCCCAGAGATCTCTGATTTACCTTTCGGATTGAGGAATAATTATCAATGGAAATTGGAGAGCTTCTCAATGAGACGAGAAGGCCGAGGTCCCTGGCAATGGAAACTCTGGCTTTTTGGCCCGCGTTTGTTCTTTCTTTCTTTGATCTGATTCTGCTTTCAGTTTCGAACTACTCGTCTAAGAATCTAAAATCGATGCCAGTGTGTCGGGTCGGGTCGGGTCGGGTCGTAGAGTATATATATTTTACAGTAAGTATATTTTCGATTTGATTATATTAAAGAAATTATATATATCACATGTGCACGACGTCGACAAAGCACTTCCCTTTTTGTATTAAAAAAAAAAGAGCAAACAAATCACTTCCCTCTTAAAACACTAATATTATCTGTACTCTAAAATAATTAATATATTAAGATTCTATACTAGGAGATACGATAGTGAATCGAGATGAACTCTAAATCAATTAATCTGACGATCTGCAATAGAATTTTACATCGGTGTGATGCTCAATCACTATACTCCAAAACTTAAATTAGTACTTAGTTTGAATTTGTGTCAAGTCAAATTTAGTAAAGTGATATTATGTACTTCAGTAGGACTCTGCCTTTTTATGAGAACATTGGGAAATGTCCCTTTGCAATTAGGACGAATAGATTTATAATTCGACGAATCTTCTACCAAACTGTCAATAGAAGTGACCTTTTACCGGCTATGAGTAAACAGTGATCGACTATTATATTAGTAGATATTTCGTCAGCATAATCTTTCTTGTAAGTCAGAAACGAGCCGAACTCTACATTAAACACATTTGACTAGTTTCTCTTCATATTCGATCAACATATTTGAACTGAGACCCAAATATTTATCTTGAGATCATAAGGATCAGTTATATCTTAGTTCTTTTAAAAAAGGGCTTTGCATTAAAGACAGTTGATTCAATAAAGTTTGAAGTTACTAGAATGTATTCTTTGGGGTAGAATTTAAGAAAGTCATTCGTAAAAACGAGACTTTCACGGGTCCGATAGGTCTTTCTACTATACTAACTAGTACTAGTAGGGTGGTTACCTTCAAATCTGTCATCCCACTCTTCGAGATCTTGAATTGGCGCAATCTTCTTTTCATTCAATAAAAAACTGCACGAGCCACAATTAGACTGAAGAGTGGAAGCAAGATTCTTTAAGGTCTTCCATGCAGTTTTGTACTCGTCATTTAGAGATTTAATTTCCTCTTTGATCAATTTAATTGAGAAATTCAAGAAACTTGCCAGAAGGCTATTATGTGCATGGATGTAGAAAATTTAATGAGGCTTGCTATCTTATTGCAAGGAAATCCCTCTCGAGACCTTTTGCTATGACTTTTTTACTCCCCTCTTTGACTTGTTAAAAATGTGGAATATGACTTTTCATCATAAGTAGTTTTTTCTCGTTTATTTATTTTTATCGAAGAAACACTCTATCAAAGAGAAATCGGACAACCAAGAGAGTTACATCAGAAAAATGATGGTCACGTACCATAATTAAAATCCACGAAAGATACACAACTATTCATAGAGAAATAATCATAAATGACATACTTGACCAATAAAATAGCTCGGATATTTAAATAACTATGAACATGGACAAATTTTAGTCCACTAGATACCTTTTCCAAAGTAACAACATTCTCAGCTCTATTCAATGATGTCAATAATATTGGAGGAGACCCCTCAAATCATGAGAGATCTTGTCAATTATGGCATCCCTATTTACGATTAGAAGGAAAATAATTGCCTCAAAAGTTGTCTTATTCTCCACCATGACATGTAAGGAAGGATTAGGCAAATTCCCCGAATTATGTTGTTCACAGATGTCAATACAATTAAGATTAATAGCCTCTATAGATTTCAAAACGGTGTTCGAGTCGATCATTTCCACACATCTATTATCGCTCACCTTCTGCTTTGTCATCTTTGATCCTGGATTATAGAAGTTTTCTGAACTATAATGCAAAGAAGATAAAGAGTCATCTCAATAAAACGCAAGGTGCCCTACAAAAAAAATCATAGTTATTTAAAAAAATAGCAATTATATATTTGCAATACTTTAGGTAAATTATGCTAAAATTGAAACTACTCTAAATTTTTCTTCCTCAGAAGTGATTTCTTCAGTTTCTTTTTTTTTATATTTCGACTAACATGAACCTAACTCGTTAATACCTTTTAAATTTTATTAGTTTATTTTACACTTCTGTTCTCTATATATATTATTTATCTTTAACAATATATATTTTTTTGGAGAAAAGAAAAATGAATCAAAGTTCAAACACATAATATTCGGGTCGGGTCAAGAGTACACATTTAAAATACAAACGAGTCGAAGGGTATCGCTGCAAAATACAAATCGCATATTCTCTTCTTCGAGCAGAGGGGTTTAAGCAAGGGTTTTTCCTTTCGTATCCGCCATTGCCGCTACCTTCACTCTAGCCGTATTCTTCCTTCCTTCGTCTCTACGGTAGCATTCTCCAGTCGAGACCAGGCGGCCACAGGGTTTTTACACTCTTATCTCGGGCTTCGAAGAAATCTTAACGTTTCGATCACTCTCTGCATACTGCTTCAATTAGGGTTTATGCAGTTTTCGCGATTAATACGAGTTAATTTACTGACAGTTCGTGAAATTGGGCCCCGGAGATGACCTAAAAGATCGAGCGTATCGTTTCACACTAGATGCATCGCGGTGTTTCCGTATTTGCTCATCGGATTTTTGCGAGCTCCAGTATTGTCAGAACTAGCAACGTATTTGTGTTCTCCAAGCTCAATCCTCCGAACTCTAGTTTCTATGGATTTTCATTTTGTAGGGTGTTTTCGTTTGTTCCGCCGCACCGCCGTACGCCCGATCCTGATGATCCGTCCACCCTAATGAAGGAAGATGGAGTCTCTGTTTGTTCCCAGATGTGGATTGAGAATTTTCGCGAACCGGATAGGATTGTGACCAATTTAACGTCGTATCTTCGGAGGTTTGAGTTATGGGTTTTGGCGTACCAGAAAGTTTGTGCCGATGAGATGGGCGCCTATATGCCTCGAAATGCAATACAAAGGTCAGCACTAGAAGACTTACTGGCGCTTAGAAATGCAGTTCTTGATAACAAGTTCAAGTGGGGAGCAAGATTGCAGTTCTTCATAAAATCGCCAAAAGATAAGACGGATTACGAATCATTGTCGAAGAGGAAGATAAAAGCTATTTTGACAACTACGCAAGCTGCTGCATTTCAAGATAAAATTGTTCAAGAGGTTCTGTTTATGATTTTGGAACCAATATATGAAGCTCGGTTTTCACCAAAATCTTATGCATTTAGGCCAGGGAGGAATGCACATACAGTGCTGCGGGTAATTAGGAGGCATTTTGCAGGTTATTTATGGTATGTGAAAGGCGATCTAAGTACAATTTTAGATGGTATGAAGGTAGGATTGGTGATAAATGCTTTGATGAGAGGTATAAGAGATAAAAAAGTGATTGATTTAGTTAAATCTGCCTTGGTTACACCGGTTATAACGAGCAAGGTCGATGAAGGGGAAAAGAAGAAGAAGAAGAAAAGGAAGTACCAGAAGAAGAGAGTATTAGCTGAGGATGAACCGAAGCCTGATCCATATTGGTTGGAGACATTTTTTGGTTTTGCTCCTGAAGAGGCAGTGAAGATTCCTTCATGGGGTCATTGTGGGATTCTTAGCCCTCTTCTGGCCAATATTTGTTTAGATGAGTTGGACCGCTGGATGGAGGGAAGGATTAAGGACTTCTATTCTCCATCTAAGAGTGATGTCATATGGAATAGTCCTGAAGGAGAAGCAGATCAAGGAAATACATCTTGGCCAGAATTTGTACCGACAAGTGGTCCAGATAAGACCCGGAAGATGGATTACATTCGGTATGGAGGTCATATTCTGATTGGTATTCGAGGGCCTAGGGCCGATGCAGCAACATTAAGAAAGCAGTTGATTGAGTTTTGTGATCAGAAGTATATGCTCAAGCTTGACAATGAGTGTCTTCCCATTGAACACATTACCAAGGGTATAATGTTTCTAGATCACGTGCTTTGTCGGAGAGTCGTGTACCCTACCCTTCGATACACTGCTACTGGTGGTAAGATTATTAGCGAGAAAGGTGTCGGTACCCTCCTTTCTGTCACGGCAAGCTTGAAACAATGCATTAAGCAATTCAGGAAGCTGAATTTTCTGAAGGGTGATAGAGATCCTGATCCACAGCCTTGCTTTAGAATGTTTCATGCCACACAAGCTCACACAAATGCACAAATGAACAAGTTTTTGTTAACCATTGTTGAGTGGTACAGATATGCCGACAACAGGAAGAAAGTGGTGAACTTTTGCTCTTACATCTTAAGAGGTTCACTTGCAAAGCTTTATGCTGCAAAGTACAAACTCCGCTCTCGGGCAAAGGTTTACAAGATTGGTGCTCGAAATCTTAGCCGCCCGTTGAAGGAGAAGAAAGGACAATCGCCCGAGTACCATAACCTTCTGAGGATGGGTCTTGCTGAGTCAATTGACGGCCTTAAGTTCACACGGATGACTCTTGTCCCCGAGACTGATTACACCCCCTTACCAACTAATTGGAGACCTGATCATGAAAAGGCCCTGATCGAATTCATAATGCTCGAGGATCCTAGAATGCTGGAGGAGCAACTTAGATGCATTCGGGAAGAGGGTCTTGTCTCAGCCCAAGATTACATTTCAATGCTTGTATGGAATTACAAGAGGAATGCAACTCTGGATCAGACGCCTCTGATGAACAGTGGTGACCAACGATTACTGGGCTCAAGCCTGGACAGGCTTGGTCCCAAAGCCAAAGAAGTGGAAGAGCACGATGATGCATTTCGAGTGGCTGAAGTATAAGTCTCTTTTGTTTTGAGATGCCAGACTTATGCTCCATCATCAAACTAGAGGAAAAACCCTGCATCCATTCCAGCCCAGCTACATTGGACGCTGATTCTTTACCACACTCAAATGAACCATCTGTTATGGTTGGCAGTTGTAAGGCGTTCTGTGAAATTTCAAGCCCTCAAAGCATCGCCACATTCTGCAGCCTCGCCTCAGCAAAGACGACAATTGTGTCGATGGTTCGTATCACAAATTATGGCATTGTATCAGTTGTGGGCTATATCTTCCCCTTCTATTTTGGAGGGATTGTTTCCTATATGGCAAGGAGCAGTCATTCTAACCGTGACATGGATCTTGGGATGCTATAAGCTTAAATTTGTCATCTTATGTACATTGGCCATTCATTTTTCCAATCGAAAATCCTACACATATTTTGTTCAACAATTTACAGGAGCTTCTGGGCCTTATTGAAGTTGGAGTCAATGGGTTAGTTTTCCATTGAGTTGAAAGTAAATCTCTTCTGTTTAATTGAAAGTAGAGGCTAATGGTTGTCCAGTTGTATCAGGTACGACTTCATTCATTTGCATAATTTGATGCTGAATTCTTCCTTCTAGTGCTACCAGAAAAGATAGGGAAAAGATTTATTTAGGGCTATTGGTTTGTGATTCAAATTGGGGGACCTAATTGGCCAAAACTTGCTGTGAAACAGAGATGAATGGTAGTGGGTTAGCAGGAGGAGAAGTTCATTAATCAAGGGATATTGTTTATTTAAAACATGTACATTAAATTTTTTAAGTTTTAAGGATTTTATCATGGTGATTGCCCTATAGGCCTTTTGATTGTTTCAACTAAATTAATATATTTAAACTAACAGATTATTAATTAAATCATAGTGTTTATAGTACTGCGATCTTTGTGGATTCTATGATTATATAGCGAATGAAATGAAATAGGAGATACCATTTTCACTACTGCGATCTTTTTTTTATAAAAAAAGAAAATCTAATTAATGGTTGAGTATACGAATCTACAGCTAAGAAAAATTGCTTAATGTTTTAACTATTATAATTGGCTACTAAGTATAAATTTGACTCGTACTGCTAATTAAAAGTAACAAATTGAGTGTAGCCCAATTAGTCAAGTTACTTATATGTAACAAAAAGATAGTGAATTCAAATTTTTACCCTACACGTTGTACTAAATTAAATGAAAATAAATGAACAAATTAATAAAATGAGTGTCAACTTGGGCATAGTTCAACTTATTGAGATTCGTGTCTTCGATCAAAAGGTTATAAATTCGAAACTAAGTAGTCTTGTAACCTAATTTGAATGGTGAAATTTTGAATTTTAAGTCTTTTTATTTTTAAATAAATTATATGACATTCTTAAAAAAAAATTAATAGCTTTCAGGGTTTTCGATTTAGCCATTTAAAATGATAAGTAGTCTTGTAATCTAATTTGAATGGTGAAATTTTGAATTTTAAGTCTTTTTATTTTTAAATAAATTATATGACATTCTTAAAAAAAAATTAATAGCTTTCAGGGTTTTGGATTTAGCCATTTAAAATGGGAATTCCATGGAGAATTAAAATGTATTGAGTATTTCTTTAAAATAATGATAATAAACAATTGAACTAAAAATATAAAAATAATGATAATAATTGATCGCATGCCGGTTGAAGAATGAGTCCTATGAGCTACAAGCCCCAACCTCTCTCCACCAATTCTGTTCTCGAGGGTCCTTTTTTTTACTGTGGCACGAAATCATAAGGAAGTTGGAATAACTCAGAAAAGAATGAACTTCACTAGAAATATTATAGAAGTGCATCACAAGTTTTTATAAGAAATACAAAAGATCTTTCATAGTATATAGAACGCCCGCTTATTCCCCATTTCCAAAAAAATCATGATCCCATCTTGATTTTTGCTAATATTTCACGTGTTTCCATATGGTTCCTATGCCATATTATTGGGAATAACGAAAGCATCTCTAAATACTCATTTTTCCATATCCAAAGTAAGTTTGATGAATAACTTTTTTGCGGGAAATTCAATCTCCGTAAGAAATCTTGACCTAAATTCTTTTGCAGAGATGAGAATTGAAACGGGAACGAGGAAGTGACTAGAGATGTCATCTCCGTCCCACCTCGATAACACTCCTAATTGAAAGAAAGGGTTAGAGGTAGTCAAAACCAACCTTATTTGAGAGAGCGGGTTAGAGTTGACAGGTGAAACTAACCATATTAATTGAGAAGGAGGGTCGTGGGTTTTGTTTCTCTCTATTTTTGGTGTAACCCACTTTTTCAAATTGGGGTGTATCTCCTTTCAACTCACCAACCACTCAATTTTGTACACTAAAACCAAACTCTTTCAAAAGTTTTTTTCCCTTGAACTCCACCCCACTGAGTTATAAAAAATATTACATCACAAATTCAACGTGGAGTTTGAACTAATTAACTCTCAATTCTTTTATATATTTTTCTGGTCTCTTTTAAACCAATGAGTCAACCGTTTAGATACTCATAATATTTAAAATTAAATAAAACTACAAACTACAAACTCTAAAAAGAAAGAAATAGATAGAGACCTCTTGACTACTTAGCTATACTCTAGTTTTAAACTATTCAAACATAAAACAACAACCAAGATCTCTACACTATTATATTCGTTGTACTAAGAACAAAAAGATAAGACTATACTTATTCGTAAGTAAAGTATTTTCTTACCTTTCATCGTTAAAAGATTCGACATCTATTTTTTTAGATTTTCTATTTTATTTGTTGTATTGATCTTTCTTAATTGTCCCATTTTTTAAAAGGAACAACCAAGAGGTACCTGATAGAAATCACATTGTTCAACGAAACAAAAACATCATCCAAATATCGTGTCAATCTGGAACTAGCTCAACAAAACATTTATAATTAGATTCGTGTTGTTTTCCAAAAAAAAATTCACCAAAACATCAAAATATGAAGGAAAAAAAAAGTTGCACATTCTTAATTATTTCTTATTGGTTAAAGTTGAAATCCATCGAGCCACAAAGAAAGCCAGAGGAGGCCCCATCAACACTCAACACATATCAACAAACGCAAGAGAAATGGCAGCCAAATGGAAGAACACATCATTCTTCTCCGTCAATGGAGAAACCTCCCCATCCTTCTCCTTATACCCATCTTCACAACTAACAGGTGCATCAATGGCGGCGCTCACCTCCACTTTCGCCGTCTCGTAATCCTCCATTTTCACTGCAGAAACAGCCGATTTCAGATCAGAAACAGCCTCAGAATAAAGCTCCAAACAGCTCCTCAAGCAATCTAACGAATACTTGGTCTTGGTCTTCGGCTTCGTCCCCCATTTGCCGCTGCCCTTCAAAATCTCTGAAATCTCGGACCCGATTTCCGTGGCGTTGGCCTTAGCTTGGTCGATGGAGACCAGGACCAGGTCCTTAAACGCACCGTTTCGGGCCTTGGGATTGGCCCTGAGGGCCTCGACGCAGAGTTTGTAGTCCACGTATGGGTCTCGCGTCGCGGCCTGCTTGCAGGAGCGTTGAACGACGTCGTTTGCGGGCGCCGATTCCGATTGGCAAAGTGAGAGGAGAGAGAAAAGCAGTAGAATTAGAAGAAAGAGCTTCTTCTCCATCTTGGTTTTGGGATTATGGGTTTCAATTGAAGGATGAACATCTTTATATAAAATCTTTTTTTTTCCTTTTTTTTTTCTTTTCTCTTTTGGTTTGGGAAATGCGTTTTGGGTTTTATCATCTATGGGCAGCACGTTTAGAAGACGAGAAAATTTTGGCAAGAAATTGATTGTGAAAAGCAAAATACTTAGCCTTCTAATTTTATTCTGACCCTCGTTGAATATTTGAAAATTAAGAAAATTAATTTTTTTATTAAATTCAGTTGACATTTTTCCATGATAAGACAATATTTAGATTTAGATTTTTTTTTAAACAACAAGATTTAGTTTTTATAGAGCGAATTAGACCGACCGGCCTAAATGTATCAGCACGTTAGTTAGCCCAGCAACGACGCTTCGATTTCTTATTTTTTATTTTCTTTTAATAAATATGCTAAAATTACATTTAAATTCTAAATTAGAATTAAATGTGTATATAAAGTTTATTTTTAAACTAAATATTTAAATTGTTATGTTATATATTATTATGCATTTTATAAGTCAATAATGACAAATAATGTTTTGAAAAAAGATTATTTTGTTGTTTTTAAAACGTCACACATGAATAGTACTCAAATGTTCATGCTTCTAAACAACTGAAAATACGATAATATTACCAAACAGATTGTTAATGTATATATATTTTTGTTTTGGAAATTTGTTTTTTAGTTAAAAGATGGGAGATTGAATGTAAGTAATATTTTGACGTTAGAGTTTAAAATTTCCCCCTGCATATTGTGGTTTTAGAATAAGTATTTTTAGAAAAAAAATTATTTCAATGGTAAAAAATAACAAATCTTTTGTGTTTGAATATTTTAAGTACTTTTTATCGTTTTTTAATCTTCAAAAAACTACATTTGATTATTAAAAAGTATTATTAATGAGTTAAAACATCGTTTACCACTTTTAAAATGGTACCAAAACACTACCCATTATCATATTATATATAATCATTCTTAGTCATTTATCCACACTTTACAATCAAGACACGTCAAACACACTATTCACATGTTTTGAAGTTGATTTTGTTGTTAGTGTTTGAATATTTTTTTAGATAAATTTTATAGTATTATAAGAGTACCTATTTATTATATTTATACATATTCATGAATCTCACATCATTTTTAAATAGAATGGCTGTAGTCTGAAATGAATTTAAATAATATGGATATACTCCTCCAAATTTTGCGATTTTAAGGTTAGTCGTTGTTTTTACCATTGGATTTTATGAGTTGCTTTAACCGAATTTGTTCTGACTGATTTAATTTTATTATTATTATTTTTAAGACGATTAGTTTTCTAATTACGTGGGAACGCAAGAACTGAACTTTTTTTTAAAATATTACTAATTTCTTAAATTTTAATCCGTCATTTGTGCTACTCACATTTAATACGCTGTTCTGGTCTGACATGAATTGGCCGGCGTTTCTTTTTCTTTTTTTTTTTTTTTTGCTTAAAATACTCAGTTTTTCTTTCAGAAAGTGTTCATTAGATTAGATTCCAAGCTTGCTTGGATTAAGTTTTTAAAGAAATTTTGGGTTTATTTAATAATGTTCCGATTTCAATTTTCTTATTTTAACTTAAAAAAAATACAAGTATTTTTAGTAGCTGTTTCTGTTTTTAGTCCTCACATTGATGAAAATTTTTCAAAATTATATACAAATTTTAAAAACTATAGAAAACAATTTCTTGTTTATGTTTTCGATTTATTTTCAAAGCATAAATAAAAGCATCATTTTATCCTCCATCATAAATATGTAAAAAATAAATAAAACATAAAATTTTTTAATATTTACTTTTAAAAAATAATTGCAATAAAATTTATATAAAATTATAAATGACAAATAAATAAGAAATAGTTACCGAACATATTTTTGTTTTTCTTTTCTCAGTAAAAGAATAAGAACAAAAAAAAAGTTACATTTATTATTTGTAAAAGAACGAGAAACAAGAAATATAAACTTACGGGTCGTTTATTTCATATTACCGTCAAAAGGTGGGTTGATAATCTCTCTATTTATTGGACTAAAAAAACCCTCTTTATATCAATTTGAAAAATATCTCTTATGGTAGGTTTGGTGCATTAAATGGTGGTGGAGTTTTGAGGTTATTTGTTGAATAATTATTATTTTTTTCTTTTTAGTGAAAGCAAATTAATTATATGCTAGTTTGATGAGATATTGTTAATTAAATTGGGTTTTTGCATAAAAAAATTGAAATAAAAAAGGCCACAATATTTTAAGGTGACAATTCAACTTGATTCAAAATTTTATATATGTAATTTAATTAATTAGATTTGTATCGAGAAATTTAATTTTTTTTAACATCCCTAATATATATATGTTCATATTGTCTACTTTCGATCTAAATTTATATAAAATTTATTTATGGACATTTTAAAGATGTTGTCTTTATTTTTTAAATTAAGATTTTCACCGCTTCTAAATAATGTGTGAGTTTGTTCACATATCTAATCAACTCCATCTAGGTTTCTAAATCCTATACTTATAAGGTGGAGCGAAATAATAAATGAATGAGGCAACTATTTTCTTTATTTATATACATATTTAAGCTTTCTAAATAAATTTTATTTTTAATTTTTAGAATTTAAATAATATATGTATCATAAGTAGAAAGTAAAATTTTCTCTATTTTATTAAAAGTTCTCATCAATTCTTATCTCTATTTATACCTTTATCTAGAAAATAAGGTCACAATTTTTTAAAGAATGATTTTAGCATAGTCAAATACATCTTTTCAATCAAATTAATTATTATGTTCGAGAATAACATTAAAATATTTTGGAAAAAGAAAAAAAAAAACTCAAAAGCACCATAAAATGCTGGGGAAAAAAGCACACTCACGGTATTTTGGTCCCAAAGTATTTTAATGTTGACATTTCAAAATAATTTGTTATATATATATATATATTTATTTATTTATTTTATTTTTCTTTTTTACTTTAGTGCTGGTTTGTAAAGCTCTGTCAAATCTCAACCAGGAGAGAGAACTAGCTAACTTTTTGTTTCAATAGTTAAAAATGTAAGGCGTTTTATGATTGATGGGTTTGTTTGGCCTTTTTTGATAAACCCAAACCTTACATCATGTGTGTTTTGTTTCCACCTTTATTCATATGGTTTGTTTGATTTCCAATTTCTCTCTTTTGAAGGTTGTAGTGTAACCTATAAGCTAAGGCTATAACTAATTAAAATTGATAAAATTATAATCTCTCTTTTCGAATAAAAAAATTTAATATAACAGTCATGCACGAGTAATAGCTCAATTTACACATTCTAACTAATATATAATATTTATTTAGCGCAAATCTTTCGTAATCTGATATTGTATATATTAATCCACATACACCATCATGTATATTATACTGTTAGAGAATTATAAACTAAGAGCCAGTTTGATAAAAATTTTATCTTTTGTTTCTTGTTTCTCGTTTTCTTTTTTTCAATTAAGAAAAAAATTTGTGTTTGAAAATTATTTCATTTTTGTTGGAAAATGAAACTGTAGGGTAATCATTTCTTATTCCTTGTACTCTAACATTTTGGTTCCTGAGTTTGAGGGTATGAGTATAATATAATCTCTCTTTTTCTTTTTAAAATTCAGGGATAAATAGAAACCTACCCTCAAATAACAGTTTAAAAAATTAATTTTGACATAAAACATTATATTTAAGGACTAAATAATTAATATAATTTTAAAAATTAATTTCAAAAAGTGACAGTTTGGTCCCTACCCTCATACATGCACGAGTAAATGTTTTATGTCAAAATTAATTTTTAAAATTATATTAATTATTCAAAAAAATTTATATTATATATTTAATGTTTGATATTTATGGTTCATTTTATAAGTAGAAAATAATGCATAATGCTTTTGTCGTCTTTTAAAAAAAAAAAAAAACTAGGGAAAAAACAAATTTTTTTTTTTATTTTGTTGTTTAAAAAACTGTTTACACAATTTTGACGAACAATTATTGCTACACTTATGTTTTTAGAAAATTAAAAATAATAATATTAAACTAGAAACAAGAAACAAAATATTAACAAATGAGACCTAATTAATTAAATAATTTGTTATTAACATACCAATAACAAAGAATTTTGTTTTTGTTGTAACAATAATAGTAACAACAAATAATAATAGTGTAAGTTCATTTTTTATTCTTTTAACCTTTAAAAAACTCTAATTTACTGAATTTATTAAGGTATATATTTCGTGTGTATTCGAGTTCTCGCCTTTTAAGTATTGTGATATGCAGAAAAAGATTCTTTAACCTTTTAACACATGGTATTAGACAAAAACATTCATCAAGACAATTATTCTATTTATTCGTTAAAATAATGTATAATATGAATATTAAAAGCAACTATTTTTATTAAAGGTAAAAAAAAACAATTCGAGAAATTGGCCTTTACAAGTTGTAAAAATCCAATCATGTATTCATGAATTTTATATGATTTATGAACCCTTGAAATTGACTAAATAGAACCAACTAATTTGGACGTTTTCTTAATATTATTGCTAAGCTATGCCTTTTATTATTGATTTTGTGATGATAATTAAAGGTTTACATCCTTATAAGATGATTATTTATTTTTAATTTTATATCTTTTAAATTTAAACTTATAAATAATATTTTCTGTTTTTTCATGTTATTATCTGTTTTTTGAAAAAGTTTTTTTTTAATATATGAGCTAAATTAAAAATAAAAAATTATTTTTAGAATTTAGCTATAAATTCAGATATATTTCTCTTTTTAAAAGAAATATAAAAATATATTAAAGAAATTGTGCCCAAATCATCATAATTTTCAAGATGATGGTTCTTTCGGTTTGAATTTGTTGGATTTGGCGGATGAATTCAATCTTAAAATTAATGGATAGAGAGAGAAATATTATAATATATTATAAACTTTTTGAGTCTTCCATTTTTCAGGTATATATAACGTATTTTGTGAGTATGTTGATGTTTGTTAAATTAATGAGAAATGATGGACTTACCTTAATATATTGGTCAAGCTACTAGGTAATTAATATAATTTTCGAATTGAGGAAAAATTTGATTCCTTCAAATTAATACTCTTTAATATCATTAAATTCAACACGTTATATTTTTTAATTTATTTAATTTATATATTTTTTTCTCTTGTCCAATATTTAAATGGTGTTTCTCCATAACTCAAGATTTTTTATTTAAAAATTAAAAAAGCCTAATTTTTCATGGCATTTGAAGGCTGCCGACAGATGGAGCACGCCAAAAACGACACGTGTCGAGCACGTTGCGACGTGCATGGCTCGGCGGCGCGTCGGCGCCAGTCGTTGTTCCATTATTTTATTTCAATTATATATATTTCTTTTTTCTACGCCCTCTGTGTTTCCATTACGATTATATTGCCATTCCGCTACCCACAAAGTGGCTGCTGATCTCAATAATCGACCTAATCGCCCCTCCTCCTTTCTTCCCCAATTTTCTTTTCTCCTTTTCTCTTTTCTCCCTCCACCGCCGCGCCCCCTGTCCGCCCCTCCTCCTTTCTTCCCCAATTTTCTTTTCTCCTTTTCTCTTTTCTCTTTTCTCCCTACATCTCTGCCGCGCCCCCTCTGTCCTATATTTCTTCCCCAAGTTTTCTTTTCGTTTGAGCAGCGGCAGTTCCAAATCAATGGCCTCTGGATCTGATGGAGGAGAACGTGAGAGAGGCACTGGTGGACGCTCGGTTGGAGCTGGCGCAGATCTTCGACGCTTCCGTGAGCATTACAGGTTTGCGAGTTTCTCCTCTGCCTCTACAAAATTCCATATAATTTGTAGTCGGATTGAGAAATTTGCCATGATTTAGTTGATGGGTGGGGCATTATTTAACGCGTTTTGTAGTCGGATTGAGAAATTTGCCATGATTTACTTTCGCAATCTCTTTTGCTATAAAAAGTATTAAATTGAGAATTTTGATTCTCAATTTCTCATTATTTGATTTTCCGACTTTGTTTACTTTGTTTAATAGCTTTCTCTTTGATTTGTTCTTCGGTTTCGGAATCTAAAGCTTCGTCGGAACTTCCATTTGTTTGGATGTCGGCGGTCACCGGGAAGCCAACTCAACGACGGTGAGCGGACGTTACGGTTTGACAGATACCGCTTCTACAGGTACTTGTTATTATTATATAGAAATAGAGATTTTATAGTAATTGTTAGTTCATTGAGATTTCCATTTGAGAGAACGTACCAGAATTATTGGAAGATTAAAATGATAAAGTGAAGATCAGCAATTTTAAAATATATAATTTAAAATTAATATGATCATTATCAATAATTTTAATACTGTTTTTTTTAACACCGTCGAGTTATGTGCTCTTTTGGCTGCTGTGCAAATGTACAAAAGTTAAAATTTTGATAGACTAAACTCATTTTGGTAAAGCTAAGCTCATTAGACCAAATATAAAAGTGAGATTAATGTTTTGTTTTCTAATTTTTTGAACTTGTTATTGCTTTATTGATCTATTATATTCTACTATTGATTAGGAAAATTATGGATAGAACTTGGATAAAAGATCTGAATAGGTTAAGCAAAGAATATAAAGAAGGGATTAGGTCATTTGTTGAATTGTCAAAGAATCACGTTGACGAGAGAGGGTTTACACGTTGTCCATGCAAGAGATGTCAAAATACTAAATGAAAACGACCCTATGATGTTGAAGAAGATTTATATAAATATGGAATGTCTCCATTTTATAGTAGATGGATTTTTCATGGAGAAACTCCAGATTTATCTGCTTATGTGACTCGAAGTGAAAACACCACACGTAATGTAGAGGGATCAGATGGAATTACTGAAATGTTAGACGATTTGACTAATGAGGAATATCATGGTCAAGATTACTCAACTGGGATTGGATCAAGTGATAATAGTCAAAGTGGAAGTAATAAGTTCCAATTGATGTTTGAGGAAATTAATCAAGAGTTATACCCTGGATGTACATCAATTTCCTCGCTAACCTTCTTGGTTAAATTAATGCATATCAAAGTACTCAATCATTGGAGTAATAAGTCATTCGATATGCTATTGCAGTTTTTGAAAGAAGTTTTTCCTAATGGTTCTAAAATTCTAGAATCTTCTTATGGTGCAAAGAAGATGCTGCGTGACCTAGGTTTAGGATATGAAATACATGCTTGAAAAATGATTGTATGCTATTTTGGAAAGAAAATGCGCAAGTAGATAGATGTCCACAGTGTAATGAATCTCGTTACAAAATTAAGAAGAGTAAAGGAAAGAAAATACCGCACAAAATATTGAGACATTTTCCATTGAAGTCGAGACTAGAAAGATTATTTCTGTCAAAAAATATTGCTAAAGACATGAGATGACATATGGAAAAGAGAAAACACATAGAAGGAGTTCTAAGACATCCAGCAGATGCTGAGGCTTGGAAACATTTTGATAGACAATATCCCTGGTTTGCAAAAGATCCAAGAAATGTTAGATTAGCATTGGCCACAGATAGATTCAATCCATTTGGCAATATGGGAACGACCTAGCACGTGGCCAGTAATGTTGATTCCATAGAACTTGCCACCATGGAAATGTATGATGCTTGCAGTGGTCAGAACTTTCGACTCCATGCAACTTTGATGTGGACAATCAATGACTTTCCTGCATATGGCAATTTGTCGGGATGGAGTACGAAAGGATATAAGGCATGTCCAATTTGTAACGAAGACGTTGCATCTGCCCTATTGCATAGTAAAATATGCTATATGGGACATCGTCGATTCTTGCATAAAGATCATCCCTGGCGTAAAAGTAAACAATATAATGGAGAAACCGAACATAGACTTGCACCACGTCATTTTTCTGGATCGGATGTCCTTCACCAATTAGAATCCATTGAGTTTCCGCCACTTGGAAAAACTGTAAACATCTTACAATGGAAAAGGAAGCGATTGCATGATAAAGTAAATTGGGTGAAGAAAAACATCTTTTTTGAGTTACCATATTGGTCAAATCTTAAGATTCAACACAAACTGGATGTTATGCATATCGAGAAGAATATATGTGATAATGTCATGGGCACATTATTAAACGTCGAAAGGAAAACAAAGGACACTGATAAAGCACGTAGAGATTTAATGAGGTTGAACATTCGTAAAGAATTGCATCTTCAACAAGTCGGTAATAAATGGGTGAAACCGCATGCGAGCTACACTTTAACAGTAGAAGAAAGAAGGAAATTTTGCAACTTCTTGAAAACAATTAAATTTCCTGATAGTTTTGCATCAAACATATCGAGATGTGTTAGTGGTAAAGATGGACAGATATCTGGACTCAAAAGTCACGACTCACACGTCTTGTTGCAAAGACTTTTACTAGTGGGGGTTCGTCCTTTCTTGCCCAAAGATGTGAGTTCGGCAATTGTAGAATTGTCAGATTGTTTCAAGGATCTGACTGCAAAGACTTTAAAAGTCGAGACTTTGAATAAGCTATAAGAAGCCATCGTATTGATTTTATGTAAATTCGAGAGAATATTCCCTCCAGCATTCTTCGATGTCATGGTTCATCTAGCTGTTCACTTACCAGAAGAAGCCAAACTTGTTGGACCTGTCGGTTATAGTTGGATGTATCCAATAGAGAGGTATGATATGTTAGTGCATTCATGTCTAGTTTTCAATATATTTATTTATTTGGTCATAATAACACTTGCTCACAGGAGATTGATGACATTGAAACAATACGTAAGAAATAAAGCGCGCCCTGAAGGATCTATAGCAGAAGCATTCATAATCGTTAACGTTCTGCTCGATGTACCTAAGTGGAATTGAAACAAAGTTCAATAGGCCAGTTCGGAATGATGATCAACGAGACTTGAATGAAACAAATAAAGGATGTCTGTCTGTGTTTTCACAAAATGCACGTTCAATCGGTGGTTCGAAAATGAAACAACTTTCGCATACTGGGTTACAAAAAGCCCACTGGTATGTCTTAACCAATTGCGAAGCAGTCGATGAATACAAAAGGTATGTTTTTTTTATATATATTTAGAAAATTATTCTTACTTCAAACATCTATTCATTGTTCGATCATTGGGTAGAGAACACGAAATGAAGCTTGTACATGGAAGTAGTGGTAATCTCACGAGGCTTCAAGAGATCTTATTTCCAGAATGGTTTAGAAAAAAGTGAGTTCTCAAGTTTGTTCGACATCAAATGAAGTAATGAATGAGTTGTATGCACTTGTCTGTGGCCCGGACCGTCGAGTAAATTCATATCAAGGGTGTGTTACTAATGGGGTTCGGTTCAACACAAACGAGAGGGATGGTAGTTGCACCACTCAAAATAGTGGAGTGTGTGTATTTGGTGGAGATGATAATGAGAGATCCGACTTCTACGGTATTATTAAAGAAGTGATTGAATTGAAGTACATTAAAGACAAACAAGTTCCTTCTATTTAGGTGCGATTGGTATGATACAAATCCTAAGAAGAATCATGTTCGTCAAAATAATAACTTTACAAGCATAAACACGCGTCACTTATGGTATAAGGATGATCCGTTTATACTTGTTTCTCAAGCACAACAAGTATTTTATGTTGATGATCTTCAATTAGGTAATGGATGGAAAGTAGCTCAAAGAATTCAACACAGACATTTATGGGATGTGCCTGAAGTAGAAGATATTGATTTAGTCGAAGCCGATATCAATCAATGTGCAGTGGATGAAGTGGATCTCGAGACACAAACATTTCATAGACCAGACATAGATCCAAGTATAGTATCTGACAATACTGGTACAATTGAGATAATATTAAATTTTGATGAAGTACAAGACGAAATAGAGGACGAGGACGAGGACGAAGATGAATATGATGAAACAACATCGTCGGATGAAATGGATGATGACTCTGACATTGATGAGTAATTCAATATGGTATATTATATGTTTTGTTAGTTTATAATTTTTATTTTGGACTAATCCTAACAACTTGTATTCCGTTTTCTTATTTTCATTATGTGGACAGAATGTAATCAGACAGTGAAGATGAGGATACCATCGCTGGAATCACACGAGCTCGAGAGGAAACTCGTGGCGAATTCTTGTTACGAGTCGTAAATCGAGTTGGAAAAATCAAGCTGGAATGGACGGAGCAACAGGGTAGACCAGTTGGACCTGGGTCAGCTTCGTTTAACAGCGAGATAGGCTATTTGGCACGCAACTATATTGATGCGAAGCGTGCAAAGAAAAAGGAGATAACGGTCCTAGAGACTAATAAAATCATTCAGATGTTGCTGGTAACTTATGTTGTATTTGTTGACCACTAATAATTGAATATGTTGTTAACTTGTTTTAATGACTACGTTTTGTAGGAGAAGTTTGCTGTCGATATATCTCAGCCACATGTGCATAGATATATTTTATACGAGATTGGAACTCGATTCAAAGATTATCGAGCGAAACTACATCGCCATTACAAAAAATCACGTGATCCAGCACGTGCTCGCCAAAAGCCGTATAAAGACATAAAACAAGAAGACTGGAACATATTGTGTGATAGATGGGAATCTCCTGCATGGAAGGTAACTAATATATGATCTTAATTCTTTGTTATCAGTTTATAAGTATCGTTTCTTAACTAAACATGTAATTTTGTAGGAAAAATCTGCCAGAAATAAGATGGCACGTAGTAAATTGAGGTTCAATCATCGAGGTGGACCAAAACCATTTCTGTGTCATTGAGAAGATTCGGTATGAACCAAATAATTTATTTGAATTGTATTGCTACTTTAGATTTTAGGTTCTTACTATTTTTACTACAACTTAACAATTTTTTTTAATAGAGAAAAGAAGATGGGACATATTTAAGTCCCATTCATATATTCTTCAATATGCATTATTCGGAGGAAAAAGGTTGGATTAACGAGGAAGCGAGGAATTCATATATACGTATTCGTTTAATTTTGTCATACTTAAAGTATTGATGTAAGATATATATATCTTAAAGCTCTTAACGACACATTTATTTTTTTTAGGAAGAAATGATTACCTTAAAGGCGTATCATGCTTCTCAAGGAGACGAAAAAACAGAAGAAGAAATCATGGAGACGGTCCTTGGGAGAAGATCAAACTATATAATAGGAATGAGATATGGACCGGAACCCACCAGAAACAAAGGATCTTCATCAAAATACTTTGATGAATATGTGGAGTTATTAGAGGCTCGTCTTCAGAAGCATGAGGAAGAATTGACAACTCAACGAAAAGCGAACGAAGACCAACAAATTGCCACCCAAGAACAAATACAAAAAGCATTGGAGGCTCAAAGCCAGGAGTTTAACAGGAAACTTCTCGAAATGCAACACATGTTTCTTTCGGGGTGAGGAAGTTCATCGAATAGTAAGGTATGTCGTGAAATTAGTTTCTTCATGTTATGGTTATGTGCTCAAGTGTTAAAACTTTACGTACGTTTTGAGAGTATATCTTTTAGACTATGTTTGTCTGAAATATGATATGATTTACGTATGATATTGAGTATGTCTGATTTTCTTTGGAATATATCATACCTTTGGAGTATGTCTAAGTTTATCTGGAACTCTGTTTTGGAATGTTTGGTTGGAGAGTAAAAGATTTTGTGACGTTCCTGACATTGGGGGGGGGGGGGTGGATAATATTTAATAAGTGTTATAATTTAAATGGTTGATCTCGTGTGATTTTTAGGAGAGGAAGATATGGGTGGGTGTTATGCGTTTATGGGTGTGTATTGAGTATGTATGCTTTTCTTTGGAATATATTTTACCTTTGGAATATGTCTGAGTTTATCTGAAGCTTTGTTTTGAAACGTTTGGTTGGAGTGGAAATAAGTTTGTGACGTTCGTGACATCGGGGGAGGGAATAAGTTTTAAAAAGTGTTCTAAATTCAATTGTTGATCTCATGTGATAATTTTTTTGGGAGGAAGATATGAGTTAGTGATTATTATGCCTTTATGTGTTTGATATTGTGACATTGGGTTATGATTTTTTCTTTTTGGTATCGTGACATTGGGTTATGATTTTTTCTTTTTGGTATTGTGACATTGGATGGGTATATGTGACATTGGGTTATAAGTTTATGTGTTTGGTATTGTAACAAAAAGGGGCGGGTTTGTGGCATTTGATGTATTTGGTATTTATTATGCATTTCGTTGTTGTTTTACTATCATGTTAGTTAGTTTAGTTTATTGGTTTGATTTTATTTATTCATGTAGAATCTACTTTTATACTTATACTACAAAAATAATTGATACAATTCTTTGTGCAGGATTGATGCTACAAGGATGGTGGAGGCTTGGACGTTGGAGAGGATTATTTAGTTAGATGCTTGACGTTATTTTTCTTTTGTACTCTAATTTTATAATAACACACTTTGCAATGTTATGAATGATACAATTGTTCAAAGATATTTGCTATATTTTTAAAATTTAGCAAAAAATTTTAAGGTCAAATTTTGTTATTATGGAAAAAGTATTAAACAAATTTCGGATGAGAAATGAAGAAAACAATGAAATGCATTGTTTTGGTCGTGAAAATTTAGGATTGAAATATTAAAATATTTGTATGAAAATCGTGAAAATTTAGGATTGAAATTTAGGATTGAAATTAGGAAAGAAGAAAACAATGAAATAATATTATTAATACAAAAAAAGCGACGAAACGTTTTGGTCGCTTTACTAGCGACGAAATTTCGTCGCCTACCAAGAGAGGGAGCGACGAAACCCTGCTTTCGTCGCTTCGCTGGCGACAAAAAACGTTTCGTCGCTCTTTTAGCGACGAAATGAAAACGTCGCTTAGGCGACATTTTACTGTTTCGTCGCTACAAGCGGACACGGAATCAGCGACGAAATGGACTACGAATTTAGGCTACATCGACTAAAAATTTTCGTCGCTGAATGTCTAGAATTTTGTTGTGATAGATAAGATATTTTATTTTTAAATATAATAGAAACTTTGAAATTATAAAAAAAATTCTAATTCCGTATAAAAAAAGTTACATTTATTTATATTTAGATTAGGTAAAAAGTTGTGATCACTGCGTACGTGCAGATTGTGAAAGGGAAGGAGCAAAGGGACCTTGGCATCTTCCATGGTCCGATGTAAGGCGGTGTCCATAAATAATAAAAGTATGTTTAATTATATATAATATAGCTTATGTCGTTTTATGCTTAATTCGGATGTCGTTTCTGTTCTACTATTGCTATTATTCGTCTGTTCTCTTCACGTCTCCATTTTTGAATGAAATTTCGCCAGTGCAGCTGTTTTGGTTACTTTGTTTCTGCAATTTACAGAGTTCAAATTATTTGTAACCGGAAGGAAATGTTGGCAAAAGTAAAATAGCAAAATAATAACGATGACGAAAATACATGGTTTTGCGAGGGCTAATCTTGTAATGTCCACCCTTAAATATTGGTTACTTTGTTTCTGTAAACTGTAATTTACAGGGTTAAAATTATTTGTACCTGAAAGGCTGTTCGTAAAAGCAACATAGTAATGAGCTTCGCGAGTCATGTCATATTTATTATTAAATATTTGACAGCTTTACTATTAAATATTTTACAACAAATTTGTCGTGTTACTTGACAATAAATTCTTTGTAATGTTCACTTATATTTGATATTTCACCAGACAAGTTTTGAAATTCATATTAACTGCATATCGATATGCAAGGGTTCTAATCATATCTCGGCTCGTGATCAATCTATTAATAGAGTCCATGTTATTCATTTCTAAGTTAGTGAGAGAATTATTTTTTTTAAGGGTCGGGAAGAGATTCAATTACGGAGTTAGAAATTTGCAAAAGTACGTGCGGAGTATTCTAATTTTATTGCAACGGAGCTCACCATGGTAGCAAAAATTTGTAGGAGTGCAAATTAAAGCATTTTAATTTTGTAAGAAAGGCACAGGCCAAGTCTATGCATAATAAACAAAAAAGTTAAATATATTTTAGTATTTTTTTCTGATATTTGTCCGAGCCAGTAGTTCTAGATTAATCTAGACTAATCTTATGGGATAATTATCTAATCCTACAACATTTGATATCGGAAACACATAGGAATTATTAATTCTTAAATTAGATGATCATGATTTGAACTCATTTTTCCTTAATATATTTTTCATGTATAATTATCCTAACTTAAAAATATGTTACTCCCTTTTAATATACTTTTCACGTATAACATAATTTTCATGTATAATTATGCTGCCTAAAATTTTGTATGGTAAAATCATAATAACTAAAATCAATCATTCGGTAGTTATTAGTTGCTCCAACGGTGATTTGGGGCAATAGAATACTCTAAATTAGGGGCTTCACAAATTCTCTAGTTACATTACAAATATCTTGTGTCTCTTACCACGAAGGTGTCTTGGCTGAATGTTTTAGGTATGTAAAACAAAACATTTTAATCCTTCATGGCGATTATTCTAGGTCCAAAAAGTAGTTATATTTGTAAATATGATAAATGTTAGGTATAAATTTTTTAATAATAATTTATTTATACATGGTTTGTTTTGTTTTGTTTTTGAGACAAACTAAACAAATCAGAGAAACCAGAAATTGCAAACACAATTTATTTGTACACGTTTATAATTTGAATTTTATTTTTTTGGTTCAAAGGATTTCAATAGGTCTAATATTTATGTTCAATTTGGCACTTGATTTTTCTTTTTCCATTAATTTGGATTTAGTTTACTTACTAATGATTGAGTTCAAACGGAGTACTAGCTAGTTTAGTTAGTTTTTGGGGATTAAAATGAAAGGTACTAGTTATTGAGTTGAAAATTTAATTATTTACTCGTATCTTTTTTTATTTTTGATTTAGTATTTTTTTAAAGTTGAACGGGTAGTTTTAGAAATAATGTATAAGTTAATAATTGCAATTTTTCTAGGACGTTGATTTTTCATCTTGAGATGGGACCCTGTAGGCTGTAGGGACTCGTCTAAATGTTTAGATTCTCCGCAGGTAGGAATGGAGACGTTTTCTTGGCTGCGTCCCTACCTTATTTAATTCGATGTCATAGAAAATTTCACAAAGATAGGGTAGAGATTTGGGATCGATTCTCTCATCAAAACTATTCCCTATTCTTCATTTACATGAATAAATCCTCTTTATTTAAAGAAAATTTTCTTAAGTCACATATTTATTACAAAGTATTGAAATGTAAGTATATCACAAGAAGTTCGTGAGTACAATTTTTCAACAATAATTTGAAATGAGATGGGGTGAGACTGCGACCCCAATTTCACTATTTGCCAGTACATTGGTGATAAATAAATACTTGAATTTGATTATTTCCTCTAGAAGAAACCGTTTGGTCAAATAGGGAGTTAATAATAATTTTTCTTTTATTTAAGTTTAAAACAATAATAAAAGTATGGAATTCCAATTATTTAAGTTATTACACCCCACTGTCCAGTCAGACAATCTAAAAATATAAAATTATTAAACAAAATGAGAAATATGGTGTTGTGATCGTGGAGGATAGGTGAGCGGTGCACGTGTGATCTTCTCAAATTTTTAGGAGTGCGTTTCAAAAATATATTCTCAATTTTATATTCTCAAATTGTTTTAAGGCTGAGTTTGGAAAATATTGGATGAAAATTCATACCCAGTGTTTATTGTATCTATTCATTTATTTTGTAAAAAAACTTAGGCTCGTCAAGTTAACGTGAATCGATAAATATTTGATAACTCATTATTTTTCGTATATTTTTTATTTTTACATTTCTCTATTAAAAAATAAATGGAAACAAAAACTTCTTTCAACTGCTAAATTAGGTTTATAGTGCCTGCAATATTTATATATTATTTTTTAGAGAGGATGAATTTAACATTCAAGACTCTCTAAATTTTTATGTTGGTATTTAAACATAACCACGAGGGAAAGAGACGAGATCTATAGTAATTTTCAAGTGGACTATATAATATTCTACAAATGAAATAAATTAATAAATAAAACTAACATTTTTTTAATAATTTTTCTTAAGTACAAAGTTTTAAATAATTACAGATTAAATTGAAGAATATCATACCAATCTATATACATAACATAATTAAAATAGACCGGATCAAAATGGACAGAATGATGGAAAAAGTGTACAGGGAAGGGAAAAGTAATATAAAGTACTTTGCAAAAAAAAAAAAAAAACAATTTAGTAAAACTTCCATTTATGTTATTTCTTTTCTTAATTTGTAAAAATATGGTCACACTAATTTCTGAAATAAGATCGATCCAACTATTCTGGCAAAGACGCCGTAGGGATGAGAGCTGAATTTTTGGTTTACATCAAACGGATGATTGTTGAAGACCATTTCGGGCGCTTTGACTCTTGATGAGGTACGCAGCTGGATTTTCTCCCTCCTTTTTCTCAGGTTGCTGAATTGTTTATAAGCTTCAGTGGTTGCGAGCTGCAAGTAATTTCTCTCCAGGTATCGAGCGAAGAAAATGTTTATGTATTTCAATACAATTTCAAATGTGTTCTTGCATTACAGATTTTTAATTTTTCCTGCTAGAAAATCGCTTTCGTTAAGAGTAATGAGCTGAATTGGAATGCAACCCTTAGGCACCTGTGTAGCATAAGTATTCTCTTAGATACTGGCTTCATCAAGTACTGGTTGCATTTAATTTTCCTGCTAGATCACATTCATTAAGAGTTAAGAGCAATGAGCTAAATTAGAATGCATTTTTGAAGCCATGGCACATAGCATAAGTTATCGTAGACACGGCTTCATAAAGCACTGGTTTCATTACAGATTTAATTGCTTTATTTAGGAGTAATAAGCTGAACTTAGAATGCCAATTTGAAACCATGGAGCATAGCATAAGTTTTCTCTTAGATACTGCTCAAGCACTGGTTTCATTAATTGGCATTTCGATGTTTTATTCTGTCGGGAAAGAGATTACCTCTCACAACTAACAGCTGTAAATGAAGAACCTGCCTAGAGGGTTGTGTGAAATATCATGGTAGAAAAAGGGGGGGAATTAATTTAGCGGTTTATGGATGTTTACAACGAGGTTATCCTTTTAGAAGTTGTCATGCTGAAATTCTAGCTGCATTCTATCAATTCATCTTGTGTATTTTTCTTTTCGAATGTGACTCTTATGGAGATTATGGTTTGAAAGAAAAAAAAAAAGAATATTTCAAGGGAGTATGCTAACCTGGATGGTTTTTTGGATCTAACTAGACTTTTTTGCTTCTTCTTGGTGTTCCATCTCTAAAGTATTTTTTTTTTTTTTTTTTTAATTTTATAATTATGGCTTGACACAAATATTTGCCAATTGGGAGTCCTTTTTGTAATCTCTTTGGTGTTGTGGGGATATCTCATCTTCCATTTTTTTTGTCCTTCCTCTCTTGATAAGGAAATAGTTGTTTCTTATTTAAAAAAAAAGTAACTAGCAATAACAATTTCTTGAATCATGAGATCATGCAAAAAGTGAAAGTGTATGTTGAGTCTACTTTAGGATTTGGGCGTGAGGTTTTGCTCTCTCCTTTTTTTTTTCCTCACTAAGTTATTTTCTGTATTCATGAAATATTGGAGTTCTGCTTATTAAATAGCAATTCATTTGTATGGTTATTAATGCCATTGAATTTTGTAGACTATTTCATGCAGGGCATCGTTATAACATTCGGTAAGAATGCTTTACTAGTGCCTCTTTCTGGTGTGTCTGTTAGTGGATAGGACTCTGAATGTATATTGCTTATATCTATTACTGATTTTCAAGAAAGAAGAAACTGTTCACATTTGTGCTGATTCAAATATAGGTTTATTCTGTTTTGCATTCACGACAAACTGTTGACCGAGACTTGATTTGTATGTTTCTTAGTGGCAATTGGTCATGATTTTCTTTAAATAACTAATTAATCCTCTTGATTGTATTATACTGGCAAGTTGTACTCCTTTGGAGTAAATGCCATAGCTATTTTTGTTGATTTATTATGTTCTATTTTGATATAGTGCTTTTCTGATGCAAAGTCAATAACCTCACATACATTTGGGGTAGCAGAGTTAATAATGAATTTTGTGCTGAAGATAGTAGATGCATTTTGATATCTGTTCCAGAAGCACTGAATAACCTACTCCCTAAGCTAATTTGGTTCAAATAAATCCATCTGCAGTACTATGTGCAAGTAGAACTCTGAAAGGTCGCCGGCAGTGATGTGGTCTTCGGTATTGCACCAGCACATCAGATGTTATATTATTTTGGGTTGTCTATGCATATCTGTCCTCTGCCTCAATTCACTTCAGTATGAAAGTGGAGATGTTTTTTCAAACAATTGGATGCATGAATTTCGGCTGGTAACAGGCAATGGCTCTCAGAACGTTAGTCCATTCCTTTTTTCCTCTGTGAACCATTCTGTATCATGCGAGGACCTGGGTGGTGTAGGATCGTTTAGCACAACCTGCCTGTTAAACACAAACTTGTCTTTAGATTCTGATTTCCACATATCTGGAACGGGGAACTTAGAGATACTTCCTCATGTTTTGATTTGCTGCCCCATAGAAGGTTGTACGATTACTCTTAATATGTCTGGCAACATCAAAGTCAGTCACCATGCAGCTGTTGTTGCTGGTTCGGTGGTTTTTTCTGCTGCTAATGTGATGCTGGAATACAATTCTTACATAAATACCACCGCCCTTGGTGGAGCACCTCCTTCTCAAACTAGTGGCACACCAGTTGGTTATGATGGATCTGGTGGAGGTCATGGTGGCCGAGGGGCCTCCTGTTTGAAAAGTAATCAGGCAAGCAATTGGGGTGGTGATGTCTATGCTTGGTCTACATTGTCCGAACCATGGAGTTACGGGAGCAAGGGTGGTGGGATATCGGAGGAAAAACCATATGGAGGGCATGGTGGAGGACGTGTGAATCTTCTAGTAGTGGATGTATTATATTTAAATGGTTCTATCCTTGCAGAAGGCGGAAATGGAGGGTCAAGAGGTGGAGGTGGATCTGGTGGAAGTATCTTTGTGCATGCAGTAAAGTTGTGAGTTCAATTCATGCTTATGGACTAGTCTAGACTTGTTTAGTGCTTTCTCTTTAAAGTCATGATGTATACCTTTTTGCTTATCTAATTTGAAACCCGTGTAAGATTAACTGTTGAGTTTGTTTGTACGTTATGATTGAAGCATTTTGTTGTTTATTGGCCAATTAAGAGCAGAGATTCACTTTTGCATGTTTATTGCTAACTATACAACGTGAAATTTTAATAAAGACATCTGGTACTATTCATACAGTAGAGATATAATTATAAGTTGTAACAAACGAGGTTTTTTTTTCTAATAAAAACAGGACTGATGATGATTGATGGCATTGCAATTATAATTTAGAACTGTCTAATGATTGAACCATTCTTTTGCAGTTTTATATATATTAATGTTGCCTAAACTCAATTACAAGATCTTCAAATCTTTACAAATAAATTGACTTATGCTCATCAGGTCAAAGAATGAATCTCTTATCCATCTTATTTTGATCCATCCCGTGTGGAGTAGTACCTCCGTTAAGCAGGATCCAGCAGTTGACCTGTTAAGAGAAGAATAGTATTGAAACTGTAAAGTTTTGTTCAAGTAATTAGTTATGTTGTGAAAACTCTGAATGATCTACTGTAATAATTTTTTATATTTGGAATAATCTGTGATAGCATTGTGTAGATCTTTTGCAGGGACATGTGACACATCGTGATGACCTGCTTAGCATTTTAGGTTTGAGCCAAAGATAAAGATCAACGTTATTGAACGAATGAGTGTGACATATAGTTACATGCTGATAGAATTCTATATCATTTGGAAGGTTTTAGGCATTGTGTCTGATGTTGGCCTGTGTTCAAAACCTTATACTTTCTGGATTCTTCCGTCATTCTTTATTAGGTTCTGTCAGAACCATAGACTTCTCTGGAAGTATGGAACATATTGAAAATTCCAACCCCCTGGACTTCTTTAATTGTTGACTGGATAAGACATTAAAGACAAAGTACCATTGGGTAGAACTTTTTGAAAATGAATAACTGAAAGCACATTGATTATTATTTCATTATTGTCCATAATTTTTTGATTTACTGTTATTTCTTCCAAATTTCCTCTCATTTCTTTCAACCTGATGAGATATTAAGGGAGGGGAGTCTCAATATATTGCCTAAAGCCTTGTGTCTACTTTTCTTAGGTGGATGATCTCTAAACCATGGAGTCCTGGAATTTTCTCTGTAACTACTTTTGTTTTTGATTTAATATATTATGGTGTTACTGATCCCACCTAATAAGAAATAGAGAAAAAAAAAACACAACAATGCTGAAGGCGTAGTCCCCAGTTTTATTCATGCTTTTAATGTCGGAATAGATCCATCTCAAGTTTTATCTATTTTATAGCTAAAATATGCAGTTGGTGTCCCCAATTTACTTCCTTTACAATAAAAAAGGTTATGAATTTGTACAATCATGTATCTATTGTATTACAAAACAAGCAGATGACCTGATGAGTAATATGTTAATAAATTACCATCTACGGTAAGAGTCAGAATTTTGATTCAATTCTACACAAGTTATTGTGGTACAGGTTAGATCCTGCTTGAACTTATGGGTCTGGTAGTCAGGCAGATAGCAATTATAACTAACAAATTTACAAACTATTCTATGATTACAAGCAGCTTGGGATGATGTTCTATTCGTCTGTTTCTTATTATAAAAAAAACAGATCTCTTATTGTAGGATGCAATAGTTTCACCAATGAATGATGCTTCTGTTGTCTTCTTCATATCCCTTTTTGTTAAATGTTGGCTATGTTACAAAGATCATATGCTGTTGGTTGTTTCATCTATTACTAATACTTGGTTTTCTATTTTATTACCTAGAAAGGGGAATGGAACTATATCTGCTGCAGGAGGGAAGGGATGGGGTGGAGGTGGTGGGGGAAGAATTTCTCTGGATTGTTATAGCATTCAAGAAGATATTAAAGTTACCGTACATGGTTTGTACTTTGCAGCAATGAAATATTCTATATAATCATATAATGATCAATATTCTTTTATATTACATGATATCAATAGTTTATCGGAAGCAAAAGTTATTAATGGTTTTTATTTTTATGTATGATATTTATAGAACTGGGTTTTTTTTTTTTTTCATATGCTATATCCTTTGACAACAAATTTTTTAAATTGGTCAAGTGAGGGGACTTAGTAAAATTTAAAGCTTCATTTTGGTTTTCACTGTCTTCTTTATTTTGTGGTTGTTCAATGTGAAATATTTATAAGAATTTGGGGGGCGTTTATAATTTTCTTGTATCAAGAGAGGTAGTTGATAACCTCACAGAGCATCAGGATTATTTCTTGTATTATGACTAAGAGACATTGGCATACTTCTAAGGGAGTATCGTACTTTGTAACTTGTCACTATTTTAATGAAAAAATCTGTTTATTTTTTCAAAAAATGTTGATAGAGTTGGGGAGCCGTCAATCAAATTCACATATTCTAGAAGGAAGCCTAAAGGCACCTGACGTGTATAGTTAGTTTATATGTGGGGCTATGGAATCTCTTGTAAGTTAGGAAATGGCGAAGAACCTTTTGGATGGAGGTCGAAGCCCTCTAAGAACTCTTCCATAGGTAGACCGTGGATTGATATCCAAAGAACATCTTTGGATTTTTGTAAGTTCTCCTTTTTCAAAGTGGAATCGGGGGAAACAGTGAGATTTTGGGAAGACCCTTGGATCGATTCTTCTCCTCTGGCAGTTTCTTTTACTGACTTGTACAGTATCTCCACCAAGAAAGAGAAGTCTATTGCTGATTGCTGGATTACAGAGGCCATGACATGGGATGAGGGCATGAGAAGGAACCTTTTTGATAGAGAAATGGAGAGATGAGCAGTTTTCACTAGCAAGCTTGAAGGAGTGGTTATTGGCCAAGGTAGAGATTCACTCAGGTGGAAGGCAGATAGCAGAGGCACCTTTACAGTAAAATCTGCTTTTATAGCCATCTCTTCCCCCTCCCCTAAGTTGAATTCTGCCACTACATCTTTTATTTGGAATTTCAAGGTTCCTAAAAGGGTGAAGGTCTTCCTTTAGACTCTCTTCTATAGGGGAACTAATACAGCTGATAAAATCCAAAGAAAGTTTCCTCATTGGACCCTTTCTCCTTCAGTTTGTACTATGTACATTAATAGCGCGGAAACAGTGGATCATCTCTTCCTTCATTGTGCTTTTGCTACTAAGGCGTGGAACTACTTAGCTTCTCTCTTTGACCTCGCTATCAGTGTTCCTAGGAAGATTGACGATTTTGTAGCGGAAGGTTTTGGAGGCTTCAGACTCAAAGGAAAAGTGTATGTTCTTTGGAATTGTGCAGCTAGAGCTCTTCTGTGGTTGCTTTGGAAGGAACAAAACCATAGACTTTTTGAAGAGAAAGAGGCCTCTTTGGACTCTTTTAGTGTGAATATTAAGCATATAGCTTCTTGGTGGGCTTCGACTCATAAGAAGGTTTTTTGTAACTATGGTTTCTTATTGATTTATCAAAGTTGGAACTCCTTGATTGTATAGTTTCTTCGGGGAGGGTCCCCTCGACCCTCTGCCTCTAGGCTGTTCTGTTTGCCTTCGGGCTTCTTTTGATCTTGAATACAAGACTCTTTGTTTCTTATAAAAAAAAAGAGTGAGTTAGTTATTATATTGTATGATGAGGTAAGCGAGAGAGATCATCACAGAATGCTTCTCTGCAGTAGGGAGAATTCTTAGGCCTCTCAAACAGTATTTAGTCTGTCCTTTTCATTTTGATTTTGGCAATAATAAAGTAAGTTTTTCTCTCTCTATATATCATTGGTCTAACGGGAGAAAGAAACAAAATGTTAAAAAAAAATACAAACTCTAAAAAGGAGTAAAAAGGCTACTCTTTGGCTTGAACAATTTTTGTGTTGCACCCTTTCAAGAAAGATAAGGCTACTCTTTGGAATAACATCAATCGGGCTTTCATTTGGATCATTTGGAAAGAAATAAATCCAGGATTTTGGATCATTTGGAAAGAAAGAAATCCAGGATTTTCGAGGATTCCGACCATCCGCCCCAACAAATGATAGACTCTATTATCTTTTTGGCTTTATCTTGGTGCAAAAGTGTAAATCCTTTTAAGAGTTATGATTTAAGTTATCTCATATCCAATTGGAGAAGTTTTCTGTAACTTCATTGGATAGGGTTTTTTGTATATTTCATATTATCAGTGAAATTTATTTCCTATCCCAAAAAAAAAAAAAAGAGGAGTTGAAAGGAAAAGTGGAAAAGAACCAACTAAATTGGGAGTACGAAGGCATCTGTGAGGTATCTCCTCACAATATGTATTGATAATCAAGCAATCAGAGCCCGTAGGTGTACAGATTCACCCCACCAATTCGAGAGGGTGGCTATCTCTCCCTCCTAGCTACCTTGCTATCCTCAGTTACCACAACCAGTCCGCTCCTATCTTCTTCCTACCTCTCCCTTATAACCACTCGGCCCTCACTCCCACGATGATCCCTGGGCCCCACTATTCTTACGATTACTCATTTTCTCCCCTCCCGAGTACAATTCCTTTCTTACCCTTCCTCTTGTATATATTAACTATTGGGGGCCTAACAACTTCCCCCTTCTTCAGCTCCACCTTGTCCTCCAGAGGGAATTCAGGGAATTGGCGTAGCATATCAGCATAGGATTCCCAAGTCGCTTCCTCTTCAGGCAATCCTCGCCAGTTGACAAGAGCTTCCTGTTTTCCTGTTACCGGGTCTACCGCTGTAGCAAAAATCTCCTCAGGTTCGGCAGTCCATTCTAAGTTTTCTGTGAGCTGAGGTGGTAGATGCTGAGCCACAGCGTAATTCCCAATTGCCTTCTTCAGTTGCGATACATGGAAAATAGGGTGGATCACCGCGTCGGGAGGCAAGGCCAACCGATAGGCCACTTGGCCAATCCTTCTCTCGACCTTGTAAGGGCCAAAATACTTGGCTGAGAGCTTTTCATTCCTTCTTTTAGCAAGTGATTTCTGTCGGTATGGTCGAAGTTTCAAGAAGACCATGTCACCTTCCTCAAATTGAGCTTCGGTGCGATGGGCATCAGCCAACTTCTTCATTCTAGTTTGTGCCCGCAGTAGGTTATCTTTCAAGACTAGCAAAGCTTTATCCCTATCAGCGAGCTGCTGATCCAAGGTCGCATTGACTGTTTTCAGAGTGCCATAACAAATCAATGGTGGTGGTGCTCGGCCATAAACAGCATGGAACGGTGTAGTGCCCAAGGAGCTATGGAAAGTGGTATTGTACCAATACTCTGCCCATGGTAGCCAAGTGCCCCAGGACCGTGGCGACTCTCCACAGAAACATCTAAGGTAAGTTTCTAAGCATCTGTTGACTACCTCAGTTTGTCCGTCAGTCTGCGGGTTATAAGCCGTACTTCGTTCAGCTTAGTTCCTTGGAGGCGAAATAATTCCATCCAAAAGTGGTTGAGGAAGATTTTGTCCCGATCTGAAATTATGGATTGGGGAAATCCATGGAGTCGAACAACTTATTTTACAAAAGCTGTAGCTACTGTCTTGGCTGTGAACGGGTGGCTTAAGGGTATAAAAGTGGGCGTATTTACTTAGCCTATCCACTACGACAAAGATGGTGTCTTGACCCAAGGACTTGGGTAACCCCTCCACGAAGTCCATGGTGATGTCTTCCCATATTCTGTCTGGGATAGCCAATGGTTGTAGCAAACCGGCTGGGGATACTGTCATGGACTTATTCTGTTGGCAGACACAACACTCCTCCACGAACTTCTTAACGTCTGCCTTCATCCCTGGCCAATATAGCTCCCCTGTAATACGCTTGTAGGTCCTCAGGAACCCAGAATGACCGCCCATAATCGAGTTATGGTAAAGGTGAAGGATGGCCGGCTTCAACGAGGACCCGACTGAGATGGCCATTCGGTTTTTGTAGTGCAAGGTGCCATGTTGCACATTGTACTTTGGGTGACTATCAGGGTCAGCGAGCACCTCATTCATGATTTTTGATAGGGTAGGGTCTGCAAGTACCTCAGATTTCAGAAGTGCCACATCTAACAAAGCTGGCACAGTAAGGGTGTTTAGGTGGCTGGTCAGAGGCATACGGGATAAAGCGTCGGCCGCCTTGTTCTCGAGCCCCGGTTTGTACTGAATCTCAAAGTCATAGCCTAGTAACTTGGACATCCACTTCTGATACTCGGGTTGCACAATCCGCTGCTCAAGGAGGAATTTGAGTGCCTGCTGATCCGTGCGGACAATAAACCTTTGGCCTAGTAGCTAAGGACGCCATTTCTGTATTGCCAGAGTGACTGCCATCAACTCTCTTTCATATACCGATTTTGCCTGGCCTTGACGAGATAGGGTATGACTGAAGTAAGTGATGGGCCTCTAGTCTTGCATCAACACTGCCCCTAACCCAATTCCTGAGGCATCCGTCTCGACCACAAATGGGAGGTTGAAGTTAGGCAGAGCAAGCACCAGGAGGGTGATCATGGCTTGCTTCAGTTTCTCAAATGCTTTAGTTGCTTGGTCATTCCATTCGAAGGCGTCCTTCTTCAACAATTGTGTGAGCGGAGCGGCCAACGTGCCATAGTTAAGCACTAACTTTCGGTAGTAACCTGTCAACCCAAGAAATCCTTTAAGTTCCTTCAGGTTGGAAGGGGTTGGCCACTGCAACATCGCTATGATTTTCTTCGGATCAGCCTCCACTCCTTCTTCAGACACCCAATGGCCTAGATACTCCACCTTAGTTTGTGCAAAGCTGCACTTCTTGAAATTGGCACACGAGGAATGATCTCGCAGTAAATTGAATACCACCGTGAGATGATTAATGTGAGTTTGTAAATCTGGGCTATATATAAGTATATCGTCGAAAAACACAAGCACAAACTTATGTAGGAAGGGCCTAAAGACTTGGTTCATCAGGGATTGAAAGGTGGCTGGTGCATTGGTGAGCCCGAAAGGCATAACAAGAAATTTATAGTCCCTTTGTGTGTCTGGAAGGTGGTTTTCGGAACATCCCCTGGTTCCATTCGGATTTGGTGGTATCCGGACTTCAGGTCTATCTTGGAGTACACGCGAGATCCATGTAATTCATCCAACAACTCATCAATTACCGGTATAGGAAACTTGTCCGGGATGGTCACGTTATTCAACGCACGGTAGTCCATACAGAAGCGCCAGCTACCATCTTTTTTCTTAACTAAGAGGACTGGGCTCGAGTAGGGACTAGTGTTAGGCTGTATCAGCCCCTTCTGTATCATTTCTCCAATCATCTTCTCGATTTCTGTCTTTTGAGTGTGAGCATATCGGTATGGTCGGACATTAACCGGCGGTTCCCCTTCCTTGAGCACAATCCGATGGTCGATGGCCCTGTGTGGGGGTAACTGATCGCTGTTCTGAAACAAGTTTGTGTACTCCGTGAGTAGCCGTTGGATGGCCAATGGAAAGGCCGACGGGCTCTCCGGAAGCGTTGCCTCTTGGAACTCTCTTTGTGCAGTCATGGCCCATAACTCTACCAAGTATCCCTGGTCAGCGTCTTGCCAAGCTCGCGACAGCCTTTTGAGGGACACTTCTAATCGTGCTAACGTAGGATCTCCATGCAAGGTGATCCGTTTATCGCCCCTGACAAAGGTCATGGATAGGGCAAGCCAGTCGGTTTCCATCTTTCCCATTGACTGCAGCCATTTCATTCCTAAAATCACGTCAAGGTCATTCAGCTCAATCGGTAGAAAGTCTTCCACGATAGTTAACTCTGGTAGTTCTAACACTACTCCACAACAGATCCCCTGTCCTTTTACAGCCGTCCCTGTTCCTGCAATAATTCCATAGTTGAAGGTTTCAAATTGGGCGATACATAATTCCCTTACCAGCTTTTGCGAGATAAAGTTGTGGGTCGCGCCACAATCGAGTAGCACCACCACTTCACTTCCTTGCACCGTCCCTCTGATTTTTATCATCCCCGGTGTAGACGATCCCACAATGGTATTGAGTCGGCACACCACAGCCTTCCCTTTTTCCTCCGCGCGCTCCATTATGGCTTCCTCCGACTCCATCTCCTCTGGATCACCTTCCTCATCATCGTGCACCACAGTCACTCTAAGCTGTTGGTTCTTGCACCAATGCCCGATCGTGTACTTTTCCTCACATTTAAAGCAGAGTCCCCTTTCCTTCCTCTTTCGGTATTCGTCTTCCGTCAGCCGTTTATAGGTGGAGTCACTTCTTGTGGCTGATGGTCCTGCTGCCGGCATGGTTGTTGCCGTGGCTGCCGGTTTACTGGCTATCGTCACGGTGCGGGTGGCCGAAGGCTCGGAAGGCTTCGTCATGGATTTGTTGGTGACGGCGTTCACCTTAGCAGTGCGGTCCACAGTCTCTCCCCCAGATTCTTGGACTACCGTGGCCACATCTTCGATAAGTTGGGCTCGCCGCATGATTTGCTCCAAGCCCGTGGGCTCTGTGGCCAAAAATTCTGCCCTGATCACTGGGTCCTGCCCATTAAAAAACGCGCTCTCAAGAACTTCATCGGAAAGGTGAGGCAGAGGTGCCGATAAGGCCTCGACGGTTTCACAATACTCCGCCACTGTCCCTTCTTGCTTAATGGCTAGGACTCGTGCACATAAACTTCCATCCTTCGTCTTCTGGAATCGAACCAGTAGTCGACCCCGTAGATTACTCCAACTGGTAAACTTATCCCTTGGTTCGTGCCATCTATACCAAGCCAACGCAACACCATCAAAACTAATCACAGACACTATCAATTTTTCTTCATCGGATAGTTTGTGTACTTCAAAATATCTTTCCGCACGAAAAAGCCACGAATCGGGGTCTTTGCCTGAGAAAATTGGCATTTCCACCTTCTTAAATTTGCTACGGTCATAGCCCTGATCGTTCGCCTGAATGACTGCGGCCACTCCCCCCGTTAGTTTGTCTTTCTGCGTCGAGGATTCTCCAATTTGCGACAGCGTTGGGGTCTGCCCTCCGATGATCTCCGCCATGAATCCCTCCAACATCATCTGGATTCTGACGCTAATCTTCTGTTGCTCTTTGACTTTCTTGCACAAGGTTGCTATTGCACCCTTAATGTCGACGATTTCCTTCTCCGTTGTCTCGCACCTGCATTTTTCCATTTCAGTTCTGGCTTTAGGGGAAGGAAGGGCTGTGGCCTGTTAAATTAAAAAGGCTGTCCTGGGTCGGGAGAGTCTTCAGGATATTGGTCACAATCATCAAAGACCTGAACCGAAGGTGCTTGAGGTGCAGTAGAAGGAGCTGACTTATTGATGGCCCGGTTCAAGTTTCCAACTCCTTGACGGGCATCTTTCCACACGTTTCCCAGCAACGAACTGCTCTAATACCAATTTGTGAGGTATCTCCTCACAATATGTATTGATAATCAAGCAATCAGAGCCCGTAGGCGTACAGATTCACCCCACCAATTCGAGAGGGTGGGTATCTCTCCCTCCTAGCTACCTTCCTATCCTTAGTTACCACAACCAGTCCGCTCCTATCTTCTTCCTACCTCTCCCTTATAACCACTCGGCCCTCACTCCCACGATGATCCCTGGCCCCACTATTCTAACGGTTACTCATTCTCTCCCCTCCTGAGTACAACTCCTTTCTTACCCCTCCTCTTGTATATATTAACTATTGGGGGCCTAACAGCATCCCAATTTAAATTAATTTTTTTTCAGATTGAAGTCTTCAAATAAGTTATCTAATGAACACCATTGAGAAGCATGTAATCTAGCCAACTCAAATCGATCCGGTGTTTATCCTAAAAAATTTGTTGATTACACTCCAAACCAAATTTCTGAAATGACAGCTTTTATTGTGTTGAACCATAGTAAGAGGATGATTTTGTTGGTTTAACTGGTTTTAGAGCTTTTATTTTTTATTTTTATTTTGATAAGAAATCAGAATTTCATTGAACAAACGGAAAAAAAAAATACCCAAAGGCATACAAGAAAACAGGTAAACAAACATCACCCGCCAAGAGGAGTCAAAACTTACTGAAAAGGGCTACAATCTAAAAAAATAACATCGAATTGATAATTGTAAAAGTCCTTAGAAACCAAAGCCCAAACAGAGGTATTAAATTTAATGATGTCCCAAACCTCTTACAGTACCTCTTAGCCCCTATAAAAACTCTACTATTCCTTTCTCGCCAAATACTCCACAAAAGAGTGAAAAGCAAGAATGCCAAAGAATATTTCCTTTATTCCAGTAGGGATGATAAAACAACACCTCCTCCACCATCTTCCAACAATTTACCATCTTCCGACAATCACTGCTAAATGGCAACGAAACCCCAAAGTATTCAAAAAAGGGGGCCCAAATCGATTGGCAAACTGATAGCTACAAAGAATGTGGTCAAGGTCCCTTGATGCATTTCTGCAAAGGGAACACCAATGTGGCCCCAAACCAACGGGAGAACAACTCTGAATACGGTCCAAAGTATTGACTTTTTCATGCATGATCTAGCAAACAAAGAATTTAATATTATCTAGAACTCTAACCTTCCAAAGAGATGAGAGCAAAGGGGAGCTAGGGGAGGACGAGGGGACACATAAAAGATGGAAAAAGAGCTACAAGAGAACGTTCCCAACAGACTAGGGGACCCCACACACGAAAATCTCTCTTCCCTTGGCTAACGTGTACGTTCGTTAGCCCCCCAGTAAAGCAGATACCTCCAGTGTCTCCCTATCTGTCAAAGGATGGGAAAACCCCAAAAATGGACAAATAACTGGTAGGGGTTGGAAGAATCAAAGCCACAGAAGGCAGCTACATATTAGAGAGAGATGGTAAAGGTGGAGAAATATTAGCCACCCAACAATCCTCCCAAAAGTAAACATTGGAGCGCCCAATAGGGCATCTCATGAACTGTGAAAAAACAGGCTAGAAGAGAGAGCTTTTCTGAGGCTTTTAGCAGAAGCCTTAAAACCTCTAGCTAAGACCCACTGAAAGAGTGAGGCTCGTAACTACTCACAATAATCTTGTGCCACAAAGCATTGAGGCTCGTACCTACTCACAATAATCTTTTTTCTTTTTGGCTTTTTAGATTGTATCTTTTTATTTGATATTTACTTTTTCATTCCCTTGGTAGTTTGTATCTATGAACATTTTATGTTTCTTTTCATTCATCAATGAAAAGTTTATTAAAGAAAAAGATTATGAGTGAGGGACATCAAGGTTACAAACTTTCCTGTTTTTGAGTCATTTAATCTCTTTGGAAGGTAACATTGAACTTGAACTCAAATGAATAAATGCTAGTGCTCCCATAAAAAATGACTTAGAATTAGTGGAATAATTGAAGGCTTGAAGCATTGGGATTAGAAGCAAGTATATAGTCAGCAGGAAATGAGACTATAAATGGATAATTCACCGTGCAGTTTTCCCTGTGCCATTTTCAAGAATAAATCTCAAATAGGGAGAAAATTTTATCCTCAAGTTATGAAATTTTGGAGAACATTGCTGAGGGTCCCTATCCACAACCATTAGATTTCACCCATGATTTTGAGAACATACTTTTTGATAAAGACACTGAGAATTAATCATCATATTAAAAATTCCTTGTTTGAATATCTGGAGTGCCTCTGGCACTGTATCACAATATTGGTGTCTCTATCTTATGCCATCCTTTTTGCAGGTGGTGTAAGTATTGGCTGTCCTGGTAATGCTGGAGCAGCGGGCACTTACTTCAATGCTGATTTGCTAAGTTTAAGAGTTGGAAATGACAATATCACAACAGAAACTGAAACCCCTCTGCTAGACTTTTCAACCAGTCCACTATGGTCAAATGTTTTTGTGGAAAATAACGCAAAAGCTTTGGTCCCATTGTTGTGGACAAGAGTCCAGGTATTGAGTGATATAATTTCTTGCTTGCTTGCGTTTTTTGCTTCCATTGCTGTGGAGAGTAAAGAAAAGCTTTGATCCCTTCTAAATATTCATTGATGAATTGATGAAATGCATATATTGGAGAATTTATTTATTATTAAAAGAAAATTTTGAATGCAGTCTGATATCATGTGTTTACCAGAAAAGTTTATAATCTCCTTTATTAGTATGGACACGGAGATAGTTCTTTTAATATATCCAAATGATTTTAGTAATTATGTTTCTGTTTTGGGGCGAGGGCACCCTGAAAATGGAGCACAACCTAAAGGCCTGAGGGATGAGGGATCCCTAAGCCTACAAACGAGGAATCAAATAAAAGGCCTCCGGTGTAAAAAACTTAGGAGAGAGGGAATATTACTAAAGGATTTGTGTAAAGCACTCCAATTGGTTGGAGGTTGTATACTGAACGTGTTCACAAAAGTTAAAAGAAGTGGTGTACCAATCTGAGAAACATCTAGAATTCCTTTCTTTCTGAAGAAGCCAAAGAAGAGGTCTACAAGTGTTTGACGACTTTGCTCTTTTCATTTTAACCTCCTCTGTAAACCTGTACGTGGACTATCATAAGTTTCATAATGTCTTTCTGAGTAAAGTCACTTTTCAAAAAAGGAAAAAAAAAAAGAAAGAAAGGTATTTTCTGAATTTGGATGCATTGTTAGACCTCTGTAAACCTGTATATGTGGTGGGATGTTCATCTATGCCTCTTCCTTAGGGTTTCTGATGACTTTGGAAATTGTGAAATCTCATTATTTCAAACTGCTCAAATATTCAATGTAGATAGTATTTACACAACCCAAATTAACTAAATTTGAGAACTATGCCAGAGCTTATAGAAAAAAGTACCGTGCCAAAGTTGCCACAACTATGCCTGACTTTGGAAATTGAGAGATGTCTTCGCCGTTCCTTATCAAACCTGGGGTTTTTGTAACCCACTATTGGCTATCTGTTGGGTATAGTGCGCAAAAGAAAAGATTGAGAATTTTGATTTCAAAGAGAGATATTGAAGAACAAATTTCCATGCCTCTTCCCACAAAACACGTCCATCCTTATAAGTTCTCATATTCCTCTCATAGTCATGCATGCCAAACTCACCATTAACTAAATTGGAATCCTCCTTGCCAAATCAATTTCCCTTTGCCAAGTTTAAAGCTTCCCAACGGTGTTCTCTTTCAGTTCTATTTGGAAATTATTCTCCTAATCTCATCTGTACTAATCGGGACGCTTTTATTTTTTCTATTTAGTCTATATTTACTTTGTTTCTTTTTTCTTTGCGCTCTTTAGAGAGTTTGTATCTTTGAACAATTTTTGTTCCTTTTCATATGTCAACGAAAAATTTGTTTCTTGTTAAAAAAAAAAAAGTTTCCCTTTGCCTTCTAAAAGCAGGATTTTAAGTATCCTCATCGAGCATACCCTCTAGTCATGATTGAGAGCTAGGCCTGATTTAATTTTTTTTTAAGTATCTAATCAAATGCTAGAAGAAAAAAATAATGCCACAATATGGTCCTCAGCTGACTTGTAGATACACTTTTGTTCCTGTTGTTTGACTTTTGCCTTCTATATTGTCATGTTATTTTTTTTTTAATTTGTGGCCTTGCTTTTGTATCATTCTTTTTAATGTAAAGTTGGTTTGTTATCAAAACAAGAAAAAAATATTGGTGGATATTGGTGGATAAAATAATGTTGCATTATTTCTTTTTGGTATCAAATGGTTGGAGAGCTGCTCAATTATCAAGTTCTTTCTTTAACTCTGTTGAAGGTTTTAAGTGAGCTTCCTATTTTGTTGACTCTTATTTATGTGGGTTTCTGACTTTAACTTTGGTTATTGACGTTCAATTTTTGTTTCCTTTTCATTAATTTATTTTATTTGATGTTTTGGTGTGTATCTGTGCATTTCTGTTGTCATGCATCTTATTAATTTGTTACTAATTTTTTGTTCTTTATAACTTCCGTCTGGCCATGATTGGCATACCTATCCTGCAATTTAATTACTTCGATCAAGTGATAATTACTTGTATCCTTTTGGCTCCCTGGTTTCCAGGTTAGAGGCCAAATTAGTCTATATTGTGGAGGCAGCATTGTGTTTGGACTGTCCGAATTTCCAATATCAGAATTTGAACTAGTTGCTGAAGAACTTCTGATGAGTGATTCCGTCATAATGGTTTGACCCTTTCTTTTATTTTTCAAACTTGGATCTAATTTTATATCTAGACTCTAAACTTTTGTATGTTTCCTAATGGTTCTCTCTGTTTTTTGTTTTCTGTCGGGAGTAATGACCTTGCACACACATAAGGCTGAATGGTAACACAGGAAACATAATTTGTTATCCTCCCTTTTTTGTTTTTCATTATTCAAATTAAATTTATTAGTTTTTTTTATTAATATATATATGTAGGCATGTAGGTATGTATGTATTTTATGTTTTCAAATTGTAGAGCTTCTTGTAACTTCCCTCAACTCTGATTTGATATCCTCCCTTTTTTGTTTGTTTCTTAATTCAAATTACATGTTCTCGTTTCTTATATAAAAACTAATTAAACAAAATAATATTAAAATAACCAAGTACCAAAAAGATGGCATAGACTCTTATTTATGCCTTCTTAGATATTTGTAATGTAATTGTTGCTATTACTGCTAGTCGTGGTACCCAAATTGAGGGATCAACTGATCATGGTGATCCTTAATAATTTCACTCTTTTGGTTTAGATTCCAACACGTGCTTGTAACACTCATTCGTATCTGTTGCATTAGAGTCTTCTAATGTTGTTCGAATAACGTTCCATTTTTTCTTATGAAAATCATTCTGGTGAATGCCCCTGGGTCTAATGAAGGTTGGTCTTTTTGTTTCATAAATGACTAGAATTATTTGACTGAAGGTTTTTGGCGCTCTTAGAGTTTTCGTTAAGATGCTGCTGATGTGGAACTCCAAAATCCTGGTAGACGGTGGTAGGAATACATTTGTTACTGCTTCAGTTCTTGAAGTCAGGAATCTGGTTGTTTTAAAGGTATTATCTTTTAAACCCCTTCTGCTATCAGGAGTGGATTAATGAAAGGATTATTCTTTTTCTAAAATATAAATTAATATTTATTTATTTATTTTTATTTTAAGAGTACATTCATAATCCTTTAGATATCTCACCATACCTAAGCTTGCTGTGATACCTTAAATATTGCAGCAAAACTCAAGCATTAGCTCGAATTCAAACTTGGGTATGTATGGTCAGGGGCTACTGCAGCTTACTGGTCAAGGTGACACAATCCAAGGCCAGCGACTATCTTTGTCGCTATTTTACAACATAACTGTAAGCCACCATCGGATTATGGAGTTTTTAATTTGTTATGTTCTACTTCCGAGAGCTTATACTCTATTTTCTATCATTATGAAAGTCAATATATACACACATCTATGACTTTTCCTTATAAGATACAGACCTGCATGAATGGGGTTGAGAGTCCTCGTTTTAAAGGTTAATTAGGATGGTGATTTTGGAAGTATTTCTTTAAACGATAGCAAGCGCTAGGAAATGTACTTGGAAAAAGTGCTCGAAATGTTAACAAGTGCTCAAAAATATGCTTGGGAGGATTGTTCATAAAGGTACTCAGAAGTGTTGGCAAATAACTTCATGACTTCTAAACATACTTCTTGATACACAGCCATAAAAAGGCAAAATCTGAAATTTATTATGAGTTTGTTAGAAGTTCTAAACGCATAACACATAGAATGAAATTTGGTACGAGGATGAGGACCAAGATGATAAATTTTGATTTCATTTTAGGACGGAGACAAATGTTATTCCTTTTGCAAAGACCTAGTACTGCATATACAATTATATAATTTCTTTCATTTTTATTTCTGCTTAAAGATGGTTTAGGGATTATCTTAACTTGAAATTTTTTAAGCACTGCTCATCATCTTCCTGCAGAAGTACGAAGATGTGACTTTTTAGAGCAATGTTGTCAAGAAACATGAAACATGAAGCAAACTTTTTCTTGATATGTGAAAAATTACACATAACTAAGTATAAAGTCATACTAGAAAGCTATAGCCACACCTGAATGAACGCTTCACAAACCCACTTCAAATTGTGTTAATTACACACAGTATAATTATTAAACCATCTATCAATGGATACCAAGAAAAATGCATGGAGTTTGCTAATTCAAACACCTCCTACCAATATTTTACCTTCCCATTAAATCTTCAATTATTTCCTTTCAGCTAAATACTCCACCATGTTGACTTAGTAGCATTAACCCATAGTTTATGTTTCCCTTGAAAGGATGGCAGCTAAGTCAATTAAGCCAAATTCCATCGAGAAAAGTGAAAGACCCAGGGGAGCCCAAAAATTCGTAGAAGGGTGACCCATATCTTCATGCTAAAAGGACAATGGATTAAAAGAGTATCTTCCGTCACTTCCAAACGAAGAGAACACGTGAGGTATTTAAGGCCAACTAGGGACATCTTTTTCGTAATCTTTCTGAAGTATTAAGGCCACAAGGCAAGCTGTCCAAACAAAGGTTTTGACCTTTCTTGGAATTTTCGTTTCCAAACTGCCAAGGAAAGATTCTTTGCAAAGCTTCTACTAGCCTTTATTTGATGGATTATACTGATAACGAAGTAGAAGTGGGTAAGTTGGAGATTCTCTCATCAATACCAGCTTTAATGTGTCTGTTATCGAGCAACTTTAATAACTCAGTAAATTCATTACATTCCTCCATTGAAAAATTTCTTTCTAATAACAATGTTTCAACTTCTAGATTGCTCATCCAGAAGATAAAAACAATCTTCATCTTATCAAGCCTGTCTGATAGCCCGGACCATGCAAGCTTCCTTATTTTCCTTGGAAGTTTGAGAGAACAATCACTCTATATCTTCTTTATGGACATCATTATTCAAGATTTTAGGATGTTATGTTGTTCTAGACTAAGTCTGAAGTTATTAGCAGCAAACAATTTCTTATAATTTAAACCTTTTCCATTAAGCACTTGATTTTCATTTGGTATTGCATCTCTAGACAAAGTGTCTTGGTATATACCTTCTTGATCATTGTTTGTTTCTCTTTGTTTTATGTTGTATATAAATTAATACAGACAAGGTTGGTGACTTTCATTTCAATTACTGAAGTTTCTGTTCTTAAATATACCTACTTCCCTTACTTTTTTTGTTGCTTGCATGAACCATAGCACATTATCTTAACTGTTACAAAGATTACCATTTTCATCCTTACCCCCCTTCCCCTGACAACAACAACAATAATAATAATAATAAAATCTAATGATAATATTTATTAATGAATACTCACAATAACAGGTTGGCATCGGCTCCCTGCTTCAGGCTCCGTTGGATGATGATGCCAGTAGAAGCCTGTGAGTATGTTATACGTTATGCCTTTTGGCTAGACTTAATATTTTGTTCTTTATTTGATAGGCACAATTATTGAAGAGGGGCATGGTTTCCTTCTCAATCCTACAGCATTGGATCATTTAAATCCTTAGACTTGAGTTCATATTTGTAGGGTAACAAAAGCACTGTGTAATAGTGAGACGTGTCCACTGGATTTAATGACCCCACCAGATGATTGCCATTTCAATTACACACTGTCCTTTTCACTTCAAGTAAGATAGATTTCAGCTGGTGATGTTTTGTGATTTCATTATCATTTGTCATGGTTATATGTTCTCTAGATACTTTCTGCTGCCTATTTAGACAAATAATTAAATGATGTGCCCTCTCCCCTTTAGAATACTGACTAAATAATTCTCAGAATTACAACTTTCTAACGAGCCTACAAAAAACGCCATCCGACTAGATTATAATATTCATCTTTTTAATTATTACTATAATTACTTTTTGCCCTTTTCATTTCTTCATCATTTGACAAGAGGTCATATTTTCACTTTGATCTGCTCAATGCTCACACCTTCCTTCTTCCAAAGAAACTGGCTTTAAAATAATATAGCCTTTTAAACTATTGGGTTCTGATTATTGATATTGAAATGGCATAAAAGCCTGGGTAGCCTCTCCGCCGCTGAACCATCTGTTTTACATTCTTTATTAACCAGGTACTCAGGTAGCGTGGCCTCGCTGAACCCTAGATTATTATACTGTTTCCGTCTTCTAGACATGCTTTTTCTGCCTAATATTTTTAATGTTATCTATCATCATACTGATTTTTGCATAATTTACAGCTGTCTTTCCATTTTATCGGAAGGGATCATCTGATTTGTTTGGGTTCGAAATGGTTTAGGGAAGGTGTAATTTGAAATATTCTCATAATTATTGGAGAGGTGTGAACGTAACTACTATTTGAGCTAAGCTCATGCTAATTTTTCCATGCATAATTGATGCCATAAGAACTGTGATCTTAAGAACTGTGATCTACCATAGTATGAAACATGTTTGTTCTGCAATTTTTATTCTTGTTCAAAATTGGTTCTTTTATTCAATTATACCTAGAAGTGTTGATGCGGTGATTGTGGATTCGCAATTTATCATAGTTCAATCCAAATACTCTCTTTCACCTTTGTTAGATTTGTCGTGTTGAGGACCTTATTGTTAATGGGATTATCAAGGGAAGTATTATTCAAATCCACCGGGCAAGAACTGTTATTGTCAATAGCAACGGCATGATTACTGCATCTGAATTAGGTAATTAGGAGCATAATACACAAAACTGTTCTTATGTCAAGTCACCTATTACCAGTTTTCCTTTTTTTCTTTTTTTCTTTTCTTTTTTTTTTTTTGTAAATTTTTGTTTTATCAAGCGAAATCTGTTTCCTATATAAAACAAAAAAAAAGTTTTTTTTTCTTTGGTTCTAAATGAACCCCCCCCCCCCCCCCCCCCCCCCCCCCCCCCCCCCAAAAAAAAAAAAAAGAAAAAAGAAGAAAAATACCCAAGTTTATACTTGGGGAGAAGAAAGAGTTGAGTTTTAAGCTTCTCAATTGCGGTAACCCTTAATGCTTAGGTTGCAATGAAGGAATTGGTAAGGGCAACTATTCAAATGGTGCTGGTAGTGGAGCTGGACATGGAGGAAGAGGAGGCTCTGGTTATTTTAACGGGTGGGTGAGTAATGGAGGTGATGAATATGGCAATGCTGATCTTCCCTGTGAACTTGGAAGTGGAGCACAAGGCCCTGATCATTTAGATACACCTGTGGTTGGAGGGGGAATGATTGGTAAATATTTTTCTACTATTGCAAAGTGTATATGATAAAGTGCGTCTAATGTGTACATTAACAAAATAAAAATGGTGCACACTGGAGCAAAGTATTTCTTCATTTATAATTCTTTATTACTCTGTTCAGTCTCTGAACTTGTTCTCACGCATTGAGAGTGTTTATGTTATTTCTTCTAGTGATGGGATCCATCCAGTGGCCTTTGTTAACTCTTAAAATTTATGGATCTTTAACGGCTGATGGACAAAGCTTTGTTAAAGTGACAAGAAATGATAATAGCAGCATGGTTGGTGGGCATGGAGGAGGTTCGGGTGGAACTATTCTTCTTTTCCTTCAGGAACTTGAGCTTTTCAAGAATTCATCAATTACTGTTATTGGCGGCAATGGTGGTTCTATAGGTGGAGGTGGAGGTGGGGGTGGGAGAGTGCATTTTCATTGGTCCAATATACATGTTGGGGATGAATATATACCTGTTGCAAGCATAGGTGGCTCCACTAATAGCAGGTATGAGAATGTAAACTATAAACTCTTAATGCTTTGGTGTGTAAGGTACAGACCACGTGGCAGGTTAAGTTGTTGACATTCTGTAAGTCTGTTTAATATATCTGATTGTCTATTAACATTGAGTATGGAGAGAAGATACTTGGTTAGGAGAGTTTTAAGTGTTATGCTTTTTAGCTTTCGTAGTTAGTTGATTCTCTGCAAAATTGCTTAATGCATTTTATCATTGTCTGGTTTCTCGACCATGAGACCCCCTAAGTTATAAAGTCTTTTAATATTGTTGAATATGATATCTGATGGATCTTAGCGATCTAAATTTTTACAATCTTAATTTTAAAAAATAATTACAAATCATCAAAATGTTCTGCAAGCCACTAAATGTGTTTAATACTATTGCAGCACTTGTCTCATCTTTTAGGACTATCTCTGGATTTCAGTTGGTCTTTGGAGTTTGTGATAATATAATAATGCACTCCGTATGTGGTGTCTTACAGTGGAGGTGCTAGCAACAAAGGTGGTAGCTATGGGGGAAAGGGCACAATTACCGGAAAAGAATGCCCCAAGGGACTCTATGGTACTTTTTGTGAAGTACGTTCAGTTGGTTATAGTACCACCTCACTGTAACATAAACTTGGATTACATGTGGGCATGCTACCGTTTGCACCATCTAGAAATTTTCTTTTAAAACTTTTGTGTATGCTTTTTCTTATACATGCTTCCATGTTAAAAGGGTAGCTTCCTTGCATGTGTTCTAAATTAGAAGGCTAAGTTATCCACTGTTTTTTGTTAGGTCAAATAAAAAACTTAGATTTTGTTATTTGCGTAAGATAATGCTGTCTATTGACACGTGTGAATTGTGTGTTCTGATTGGTATATTTAATTTGGCATTACCATTTTAATAAGCTAGAAAGACAGCAATGGCTGTATTTTAATTTTCAATAGTGTTATTTTGCTTATGGCTGTATTATACTTTACTGGTTTACTTTGCCTCTTTCACCCGTTTCGAGTTTGTATCTTTGAACATTTCAGGTTCCTTTCCATATACCAATGAAAAGTTTGTTTATGTGCAAAAAATAAACTATGCCATCTTGAAAGATCACCTATATATGTGTGCATTATTTTTTTTAAATAAGAAATGATTTGTTTAAACACTGGAGAACAATGATTTAATATTAGAGTTCCCCTTTGAATTTAGCAACCATCTTCTTGAATTTAGTCTCGTTCCAGGTTTAACATCATATAAATAACTCAACTGCTTGAAAACTACTCCTTCCCAAAATTGTTTGACCACCCTTAATTGCGGTAGTCCTGGAGAGTCTCCAAGTTATTGGTGATTTTGTGGCATTTCAGAGAGGAACCAGTTCACCGGACTGTTCTTGAAAGATGGAGAAGTTGGAAATCTCCCTCTTTCTTCCATTCTAATTTTTCCTCCACTTTCTGCTCTCACATATAAATCATTGTTCTCAATGGGATGCCACCTCTCTCAGAGCAATCTCTCCTTATGCTCTTAAGAGTCACCCACATCAATCGCAGATTAGAATATTCTAGGCACATGGTACACCATGGAAGAATAAATGTCCTTACACCAGCTTATGAATTCCAAAGTAACCTTGTCATATGTTAAAATAGGATTTTATCATATACGTGAGTTATGTATGTCTGTATATGATGGTTGAAGTTGTTTCTAGTATCCGCATATTTTGCTTTTAATAGTGGGTAATATGATGGAAATTGCTCAATAACATTGTTCCAGAACAGATCTATTGATTAGCATATTGACGTCGAGATTTTATTTTGGCTCTATTTACAGGAATGCCCTGTTGGCACGTACAAAGATGTCGATGGATCTGACGCAAATCTTTGCATTCCTTGTTCTCTTGACCTTTTGCCCAATCGTGCTAATTTCATATATTCACGAGGTAATAAGATAAGTGGTTTCTGTTTCTGTTTCGGCTTTCTTTCTTCCTCAGAGTGGTTTCAGATTTTCTTCTTGCCACTGTATCCACACGCATGACAGGAGGGGTTGATCGGCCATTTTGTCCATATAGATGTATATCTGACAAATATAGGATGCCAAATTGCTTTACACCTCTTGAGGAGCTGATGTACACCTTTGGTGGTCCATGGCCATTTTCTGTTATATTGTCATGTTTTTTGGTTCTTTTAGCACTTCTGTTAAGCACGCTGAGGGTAAAATTTGTCGGATATGGTTCTTATCGTGATGCTGATTCGATTGAACCCCACAGTCATCGTCATTTCCCACATCTTCTTTCCTTATCTGAGGTACTGATTACTATAACTAGGAATTTCAATACCATTCCTGCTGTTGCAGTTATGACATTATTCAGGTGTAATTTTTGCATGTATATAGGTACGTGGAACTAGAGCAGAGGAAACTCAAAGCCATGTTCACAGAATGTACTTTATGGGCCCCAATACATTCAGAGAGCCCTGGCACCTTCCTTACTCTCCTCCCAATGCAATTATTGAAATTGTGTAAGAAGACTGAAATTTAATAAGCTTGTCTAGAGTGGCCGTGTTTCAACTATTCATTTGAACCTATTGATCTTAAAATAAGTGGATTAATGAGTTTAAGTTGTCTGGTGATGGTCTAACAATGTTTTGTACTTAACTGAAGTCATGCCTTGGAAAATCTACTAAATAGCACTGAAGCTGGTAGAGGCCTTCAAACTGTATGACACAAGAAAATTTAAATAATTAGTAATTTTAGATTTTAAGACGTTAGACTAACCATCAGTTTTTCCTATACAGTTCCATGTGTTAAAGAGACAGTATCCAACAATGCGTGTGAAAGCATTGTGGATCATATTAGCAAGAAAGTTAAACCTAATCTATTCTAACTTTTTTAATAAAGAATGTCATCATGCTACGATTATTAAGTTTGGTTTAATGTCTCTATATGCACTTGTCAATTAAGCCTTCGTATCGTCAGAGATTTGGAAAAAAGTAATGTCCATTTTGTGGTTTACAATATTTTGTTCACAATATGCTCAGGTATGAAGATGCTTTTAATAGATTTATTGATGAGATAAATTCAGTGGCTGCATATCATTGGTGGGAAGGATCAGTGCACATTATACTCTCTATTCTTGCATATCCTTGTGCATGGTCTTGGAAACAGTGGCGGCGTAGGCACAAAATCCATCACCTTCAGGACTATGTGAAGTCTGAATATGACCATTCATGTCTGCGCTCCTGCAGATCTCGTGCTTTATACAAAGGGATGAAGGTATGGCTATAAAATATAGAAACGATTATTTCGTGGTTGAATTTAATGTTCTCCTAACGTTCTTTATTGAACATTGTGATGACCAAAGACGGTGGCTTCTTGTTCTTCTTTTGATATTTGTTTTTGTTAAGTCCCATGAAATATTATCCGAAATGTACTAATTGTTAGTTCTTGTGAAATATGTTCGCACTGTCTTTCTTCATTGTGGCCCTAGCCTTAGATGTAGTAATTGTTTGTTTTATACAAAACACTCATAGCAAATATCTGTGATCATTACCTATTACTAATGATCACAGATATTTTGCCCCTGAGCAGATTCACATCTCTAGAGTGGGGACTGCTTGTCCTCACCTCTACTTATAAAAATTGTGGAGATATGCAATTTTCTGGGCTGCGATTGGAACTCAATAAAAGGACACTTGTGAACATAAGTTTGATGAGTTAGAGTTAGAATCGTGTTAAGCAGTATCAATCATCTTTTCCCTCGTTTTGTAGGATATAGATGGAGTTCTTTCTTGTATCTTCTAACATTGTCTAGCCTCATCTTGATTAGTTGTTTGTCTTTTTTTATAAAATTGTTGTTTATGGTTAATTTTTTTTTTTATATATATTTTGCCTTTTCTTTTGACTTGAACTGGAATTTCACCTTTTTTACTAAAGCTGGAAAAAGTTGGTGTCATTTTTTACAAAATAGATATTTATGTCTTTCTTATTTTTATGACAAAACTCTATCCTACTTTGATGTTATCTGAATTGAAATTTATGCAGGTTGGAGCAACGCCTGATTTAATGGTTGCATATATCGATTTTTTTCTTGGTGGTGACGAGAAGCGTTTAGATATTGTTTCAATTATTGAAAAGAGATATCCAATGTGCATAATTTTTGGTGGGGATGGAAGCTACATGACTCCCTATAATCTTCACAGTGATGCATTGTTGACCAATCTCATTGGACAGGTAGATTATCTGCTTCAAAAAGTTGTTTAATTACTTTTATCAGCACAAACTCTAACCCCAAATAAATTCTTCTTACGTTTCTAGCATGTCCCAGCAACTGTTTGGAATCGCTTAGTTGCTGGTCTGAATGCTCAGCTGAGGCTAGTGAGGAGTAGGTCCATTCGTTCTTCCTTAATTCCTGTTATTGATTGGGTAAATAGTCATGCAAACCCTCAACTTGAATTCCATGGCGTTAAGATTGAGGTCGGATGGTTCCAAGCTACTGCTTCTGGTTACTATCAGCTTGGCGTGTTGGTTGTACCGTTTGGTGATTATTCTTCTCAACAGTTTGAAAGATCGGATGTGTTGCACCAACATACCAAAGAAAAATTAAGGTATGCTTGAATAGTTCCTTGTTCAACATTGCTCCAGTTAGATCATAGAGCCGGTACTGACTTACCAAAAACAGGTTAAAAAAAAAAAAAGAAAAAGAAAGGAAGAAATATTGGCTAGCTATCGTATAGGTTAGCTGCATCACATTGATGTAACAAAAGGGGAGGGTGCTACAAATGGCAGAAATTGAGCATACTTTGAGTCTATCGACCGGCACCACCAATATAGATGTAACAGATGGATAGATTTATGTTTTATCTGCTACAAACTTCGGACTAACAAATGGGTAGTCTAGCAATCTCATTGATCCAACCTCTAATTTGCTAAAATCACAAAGTAACTAAAGCTAAACAAACTTCTTTTATTGGTGCAGATTATTTTTTTTAACAAGATAAGAACTTTTATTGAAATGATGAAAGTGAACAAAAATTGTTCAATCGAAGGATTGATAAAGAAACCAAGAAATACTCAAAGTAAAGAAAAAACAAACTCCCTTAAACAGATTCAATTACAACTGACAAATAAAAGCCTCCAAATTTTCACAAATCAAACTAGGTGAATAACTATCAAAGAAGTTGGAAAGAGCACACCATCGTGAAGCTTTAAACCTATCCAAATTGAAGCATTCGAACTCCGATCTTCGCTTGCCTTCAAGGACCCTTTGGTTTCTTTCACACCATAGTTTCGATAGGAGTGCCTTGAGCTCGTTAACCCATAATAAATTTGACTTATGAGATAACTTTACCTCCAAATAGCAGCTGATAAACAGTCTTTGGATGGAGACATCTGAATCAAACACTCATGCTAAGTTGAAAAGATTCAACAGAGAAAACCAGCAAGAGGCTGCAAACGAACAGAAGAGTAGAATATGCTTTTATGTTTTCACAATTAGCTATACAGAAAACACATGTAGAAGGTTGTAATACCAATTTAGGTAACTGCTCCTGAAGTACCTCAACTGTATTAATCTTCCCATTGAGAAGAATCCACGTCAAGAAGCTAACTTTCTTTGGGCTTCCTGAATTCCAAAGAATTGCACTATAATCCTATGGAAGATTAGGAGGAACATCAACAAATTTGCGCAGGGAGCTTACCAAGAATAGCCTAGATGACTCCAACGTCCATCTCCTATCATCTTCCCCCTCGCTAGTGGTAAATGAGGAGCGACAATCCAGTAAGGCCTCATAATCGTCCATTTCATCATCTCCTCGTTTCCAACCTCCACGCCAAAGAGCAAAGGGCTCTTTGCTGAATCTCCAGCCCCATTTTGCTAAAAGTGCTCTGTTTTAGGATTACCACCTTTATCCTGAGAAAGAGAAGCATTATCCCACCGAACTAGATGCTTCAATGAACTATTCGAATAATCACCCCATTAGAACAATCTCATACTTTTTTCCAACAATAAAGGTTGTTTAGGATTTTTTCTTCAACAGGGGACCAGAAATCATCATTCTTAGGATTATCACCCAACGGCAGAGCTTATGCACATTATTAAAATTCATTTTTTATTAATTAAAAAAAATAGAGCACGGGAACTTTTCATTCAAGATTATAGAGTTTTTGTGAAAAACAACATTATTGTTAGAAGGATAAAGAATTAATTGATCGAAGCCATAGTAAGTCTTTCCAGATCAGGATTCAATATGGATATCTTTGACTTGGTCCACAGTTTACTTGTTTCCTTTATTCTTATATTCATTAACTAGGTGTTAGAGGATTATAAGGATTAAATTTTGGATTCTGATACTATAATTTAAAAAACTAGGAGGTTTAAAATCAGAAGACAGTGTTGACTTCTCACTTTATTGTCTATAAAATATGTTAGGGAAGATGCTACAAGTGCAACAGAATCTCTCATGCAGTTTGAGCAGAGTTGGCAAGCATTATCTCTAAAGAGGATTACAGGAGTAGTTAATGGAGGGCTTATAAACAAGGCCAACGTGGGATTCTTGCACTATAAATGGGACTTTCTCTATCCTCTATCTCTGTTATTACGCAACACAAAACCTATTGGTCATCTGGTTAGTTGATGTCAGTATATATTTGTCAAATATACAACAGAGAAGTTTTCGTAGATCTTATCCTCTAAATCTCGAGATGTAAATGTTTCAGGATACTGTACAGCTGCTTATCACTACTGTGCTTCTAGCAGATATTTCCATTACCCTGCTTCTGCTGCTGCAGTTCTATTGGATTTCACTGGTTGGTTTTCTTCTTGTTCTGCTTGTTCTTCCATTGTCTCTACTATCTCCTTTCCCTGCTGGCCTGAACGCACTTTTCAGCAAGGAGCCTAGAAGAGCATCACTTGCTCGAATATACGCTTTGTGGAATGCAACCTCTTTCACTAATATTGTAAGTTGTACTATACTTGCAGTATCACCAGAATTTCTTGATTAATTGCTATTGCATAGAGGATATGCTTCAGGATGGATGCTCGTCATAATTCAAAATTACTTCTCATCTTATTTTCAAATTTCTCTGCAACTAGAACTGTTATTGTTGCTTTTGGCTGATTTTTTTAGTACGGTCTTAACCATGAAGTTATGCTCATGTTGACTGCTTTGCTAGTCTTATTTCATCATTTTGGTCATTGCAGGGTGTGGCATTCCTTCATGGCATTTTGCAGTATGGAATTTCAACGTTCCAGCCACCCGATGAGGCAAATACATGGAGCAACAGAAGGTGATCTTCAACTCTTTGTAATTCTTTAAGATCCCAATCCCGTACATCAGAAACAGGTGATACTGGAAATGGGCTTGAAATATAAACCAGGAAGGTGGATTTAGGAAATGGGAGTACGGGACAATAGATAAGGATGTCATTTACTAGGAATAGCATATTAAATATATATATATATATATATATTTGGTACGACAAATGGGGTGAGGAATTTGAACTCAAAACCTCTTTGTCAGAGAAGTATGTCAATTACTATTGAGCTAAACTAAATGTTTGTTTTCCTGACCTCTTGCTTTTGAATTTATTTGAGAACAGGGAGACTGATAAGTGGTGGATCTTGCCCGTAATCCTTCTGCTATTCAAATCATCACAGGCACAATTTGTCAATTGGCACATTGCAAATTTGGAAATCAAGGATATTAGTCTCTTTTGTCCTGACCCCGACACGTTTTGGGCTGCTGAGTTTGCTTGACGTATGAGAAAATTGAGAATATTACTATCGACTGACATTGGTGTGGTATTTTGATTTGTAAATGTCCAATATTGTAAATCCATTTTGAGATTAGTGTGCAAAGGTCCCTACATGAGAGTAGCATAAATGTAAATATAGAGTATTTAAGAAAAAGGAAAAAAAAAAAATCATACCAATTTTTATAGGTTTTTCTCCTTTCACGTTCATCTACAATTGTGTATTCTTTCCCATTGAGAAAGAAACAAAACAAAACTCGTAGTAATTACTTCAGTTTGTTAGCAGCTGAGATTTGCAAGCTTTTAATCTTCATTTAAAAAATCCATGTGCTTCCAAAAAAAAAATAATAATAATAATAATAAATAAAAGAAAAATAAAAAATTCATGTGCTGTCAGGGAATCTTGTGCGGAGGATTAAAATCTCTAGTTGGAAAATGTGAAATACCAGATGAGATGATTCAATTATGAGTTTATACGTTCTAGATAGAGACACTCTTTAACCCTAATATTTCTAGACTGAGCAACACTGGTTTATTTATTTGTTTTTCTTTTTCTAATAATTGGTCTGCCCTTTGGGACATGAATAATACTGGTTTATCGGTCAACATCTATCTTTTATAGATTGCCACTAAATTTTTGACAAGAAACATGGAAAAAGATAATTTTTCTTGTCAAATTTCTGTTTTTCGTTTTTTAATTTATTCTTTTTAAAAAATTAAAGAGCTGTTAGTAAGAAAATTAATGTAACCATAATTATAAGTTATAAAATTATAGCAATTGCAATATTTATTTCATAGCAACATTTATTTTTACAAAATGGTTTTTCCATCTGAATTTTTTTTTTCCTAAATAAAAGAGGTTAAAATTAAGTTAAATTACTAATTCATGACCTATAAAATGGTCATTTTAATCTTAGTTCTTTAATTTAACTCTCCATTTCAAGTGGTTCCTAATCATACCAGATAAATTTTAGGATAACATAAACAAATACTTGCTCTCCCAAAAAACACATAAACAAATACTTGATACTGGGCTTGGAGGGGTGCGCCAGGCCCATGCAGTATTGCAACGCAAAGGCGACGCTCGAGGGCCCGAATAGCAAGCTACTGGGCTGGGCCCACACCCGTAAAAAATAAATTTAATATCATGTGGGCCGATGGCCCACGTATCAGATATTAAACTGATAAGAACAGATACTACACTTGATCTTAGCCAAAAGGCCGAGAAAGGTATGGTTTCTACTCTCTCCTACGTCGCCTTTTATATTGCCGTTTGGAGAATCTTCCCGCAACCTGTCGGATGTGGGACAACTTCTGTAATCTTTTTTCCTCTTTGTTTCTCTTCATTCGCAGAGAAGTCTTGGCAAATGTTAGACCACACATAATACAATATATATGGTTGTACACTATCGTTATAACAAGAACATATATTAGAACAACCTAATAATACAAACATCTTAAATTCAAAAGAAAAAGGGAGGTTGGAAGATTATGTGTGCATATAGAAAAGGTCAAAAGGGGGCAGCAAAATTCGGATCCTTCATCCTCCAAGTGAAAATGGAAACTAACAGAGACCATTACTAAATCATTAATTAACCTATGCAATTTTTTCTTCTTCTTCTTCTTCTTCTTCCAATTAATTCGTTGTGTAAAACCCATTTCACCAATTATTGATCAATCGAAGAAGGGAAAAAAAAAGAGTAAAAATGGACGCAACACATAGAATGGTGTGCCAAGATGACCTGTTCAACCCGCTGTCTTCGATGGGCGTTCAGGTCTCCTTCATTCTCGTCATCTCTCATTTCTTCCACCTCGTCCTCAAGGCCTTCGGCCAACCAGGCCCCATTGCTCAGATTCTGGTCTGTATCCTTTCTTTTTTCAACTTTTTCTCGATAATTGGTTTCTAGTCTTCCTCGACTATCAAAATATGAGCAATCGCTTGATCAGGATCTGGAAGATCAAGCGATATATTGTGTTGGCGATTGTTTTTCCTTTTAGGGTTTTCTAGAATTCGCCGTACTGAATTTTTTGTTTATAGGTGATCTTAGGGTTTCTCGTATTCTCCAAATATCAACAAAGTTTCCGTTCAACTTTCTATAAGAATGATGTAGGTTTGGAGTACCTACGTCGACCACAATGTAGGGTTGACAGCGCCAAGACGCTGTCTTCTCAGATTCTAACTTCTTTCACAGGCGCCTTGGCGCTACTCTTTCGGGTACTAAGCTTAATTATTTATTGTGTACCCCTCTCCATTCACTTGAAATTTGTTCTTTTCTCTCAATTTAGTTCAATTATGTTCAATTCTTTTCAATAATTTTTTCCTATAAAATATGTCTTATGTGTGTCAATCAACTAGATTACATAGCTTACTATATAAGGATTAGAGGGAGGGAGAGAGCATTACCAAAAAGTCGAGTGGAAGATTTCTATAAAATATTTTCATACTACACTCTCCTTCAAAGTATAACGACGTCTTAAAGAATTATTTATGAAGAAAAATTTATAGTATGAACGAAGAGGAGCGAATTTCAAACATTTTCCTTGTTTGCAGGCAGGCATGGTGTTGGGTCCAACGGGAATATCAAACATAAAAGCAGTGAAAGAGGTGTTCTTCCAGGCCTCCGCCGCCGACTACTACGAAATCTTCGGCTTCCTTAGCCGCATCATTTTCATGTTCCTCATCGGCCTTGAAACTGACTTGTCCTACATCCTCCGCAACCTCCGTGTTGCCGGACTCATCGCCTGCGGTGGAGCCGTAGTCGGCAGCATCTTCGGCATCGCGGTCTCCTTCTTCCTCTACCAACAATTCGAAGAGAAGAACAGCAAATTCGGGTTCTTCATCATCATCATGCTCATCCTTGCGTACACGGCCTCCCCCGTCGTCATCCGCCTCGCAGCCGAGCTCAAATTCGCGACGTCCGATGTCGGAAAGCTCGCCATCTCATCGGCCCTCATCAACGAAATGGCCTGCTTGGCCATCTTCAACACCATCCTGGCCTTAAAATCGTTCCAAGGTTTCGGGAAGGGAATATTGTGTCTCCTATTTGTGTCGGGAGTTGTGATTCTGAACCAATACTTAGCCAGTTGGTTCAACAAACGAAACCGCAACCAAAAGTACCTTAAAAACATGGAAGTGTTTTTCTTGCTGTCGATGGTGATTGCTGCGTCCATTATTGTGGAGCTGGAGTCGTTCAACAGCATAATAAGTAGCTTTGTTTTTGGGCTAGCTTTTCCCAAGGAGGGGAAAACGGCCAGGACTTTGCTTCATAAGCTCACGTATTCGGTGCATAATTTTGTTTTGCCAATATATTTTGGGTATGTGGGGTTCCAATTTGATGGGAATAATCTGTTCAAGCTGAGCAATTTGTTGATAGTGGCGATTATGGTGCTGTTGAGTATTGGGAGCAAGATGAGTGGGACTTTGGCGGTTTGTAACTACTTGAATATACCTTTGAATGAAGGGGTTTTTCTTGGGTTTGTCCTTAACTTGAAGGGCCATGCAGATCTCTTGCTCATTGGTGGAGCCTCCAAAGCACTCATTGTAAGTACGGTACACAAATCATCTGCTTTTCTTTCCTTTTTTTTTTAATTGAGTTGAATTGGATTGGATTTCGAATGGAGAGAATATAGTTTTAGCCACTAGAAATAGATTAATAAAAATACATATAGGAAAAGTGTAGAGGAGATCTACATAGGTGTATTTAACATCCTGCTCGTAACACGCTCATGAGCTAGGCTTAACTTCTTACTATGACGACTAATCACCATTAAATATTCGACAATTAAAAGAGAAAAATGTAAAAACACAAACGTTTTAATGAATTATCAAATTTTCGACATCCTAAATTAATTTTTTTTGGCAGTCATGGAGCAACCCCCGAGCATACAGCCTTCTGCTAATAACGATTGTAATAAACACCATAATCTCGGGGCCAATGGTGGCGTTCCTGATGCGGCGTGAAGAGAAGCTATTCTCCCACACCCACACGAGCCTGGAGCTGAACGATCCAACCCAAGAGGTTCGGGCCCTAGCCTGCGCGTATGGGCCACGTCAGCTATCTGGAATCTTCCCCCTCCTGTCGGCCCTGAGCGGCGGGCAGAAGTCCCACCTCACCCCCTTCCTCCTCCACCTCATCGAGCTCCTCCACAAGCGCCGCACCAATCTCTCCTACCACGAGCTCGAGGAGGACGAGGTGAGCGACGAGGAGGGCTACGGCGGCAACGACGTCCTTGAGATCCACTGCGCCCTCGACACCTTCATCTCCGACAGCAACATCTTCGTGTCCCTCTCAAAGGCCGTCTCCTCCTTTCCCACTCTCTACGAGGACGTCTGCACCGCCGCTGAGGATCTCCGCGTCTCAGTTATCATTCTCCCCTTCCACAAGCACCAGCGCATTGACGGCAAGATGGAGACCGGCAAGGACGGCATCCGCACCACCAACCAGAAGATTCTACGCCACGCCCCTTGCTCCGTCGGCATCCTCATCGACCGAGTTCAGACCGGGTTTCTCGCCTTCTCCCATTTGTTGGTCTCCGACAACGTGCAGCACGTGGCGGTCCTCTTCTTCGGTGGGCCCGACGATAGGGAGGCCGTAGCGTGGAGTAGGCGGATGATTAGTCACGCAAGGATTAATTTGACCATTATTCGCTTCATGCCCTTGCCAACGGGGGGTGGTGCTGCCCACGGCCATGGCGACGGTGCTGGTGTGGCCATGAGTGAAGGGGTTTTGATGGCTTTGTCCAGTCTGGCGGCGAGGAACAGCTCCAATGAAACGGATAATGCATTTCTTGCAGATTTCTATAGCAGGTATCCATAGATCCTATGACTTTTGTTTTGGATTAGTTTTAAGAAAAGAGTGAAAACTTGACAACTCATTGTTTTAAATAAAAAAAAAAATCTGATTTTCACATTTTTCTTTCTTAATTGTGGTAACGATGACAAAGACAAGATTGATCCTTGTCGAGGAGGAACCAAGTATTTTCTTTATTTCTTTTTAAAATATTGACGAATATTTACCGGATAAATTTGTATCGTTGGTAGACACGTGTCGACAGGCCAAGTAGGGTACATAGAGACGCACGTGAGCAACGGGCAGGAGACGGTGGCGGCGTTGAAAGACATGGGAGACATGTACTCGTTGTTCGTGGTGGGAAAGGGAGGAAGGGCGCACTCGCCGCTCACCACCGGCATGAGCGACTGGGAGGAGTGCCCGGAGCTCGGCACCGTCGGCGATCTATTGGCCTCTTCAGAATTCAACATCAATGCCTCCGTTTTGGTCGTTCAACAACATAGACAGCAAAAGAAAGTCCTCATTGACGAGTAACACTTCTTCTTCTTCTTCTATACCTTGTAAATTATTGCATTCTTAATCAGAGATTTTTAATTAATGTATGCTTCTCTGCACATGAATCTACAAAGTTAATATCTCATCTCATGCTTTAAGTAATGCTCAAAATATATTTTCATTTACCTACGTCTTGAGTTAATATGAAGTTAGTTCGTTCAATAGGATAAATTTTAAATGCTTATCAGTAGGTAGTTACTTCCTATTTATCACAATTTAAAAAACACGATAACTAAAAGAGATAATAGATAAAAGTAAGAGAGAAAAAATATCATAAAGAACTGTCAATTCCTCACCAATCAACCGTTTAAGTTTTATTCCATTCGAAAAATCCTGTCGGCCTTTGGAGATATCAAGGAGAAGTAGTCTTTGGTTGAACTTTTAAATTCTGTTATCATATATTTTATGGCATTTTATTTTAAAATTAATTGAGGGTGAAAAAAGTGGTTTGTGTTTATTATAAATTTATTTTTTCAAATTTGTATGACTGCATGGTCGAAGCAGTGGAAAAAAGAAATAGAGAGAAAAAAAACTTTCACATCTAAATAAATTATTATAATTAATAAATCTTAAATACGTCATTTAAAATGCTTATTTAAAATGGATCACATAATAAGCATTGTTAGAAGATCCTGTCATTGTTGAATTAGCTTTCTATTTAATTAAAATGACTAAAGGCACCTCATCTGAACTTTGAAGGACCACCTAAGATTATTAAATAAGTATCATTTTTCTAGAAAATAATACTCAAACTATTAAAAATTTCACAGTTCCTTATCTTTGGAAAAGAAAAGAAAATAAAATGAAAATCTCTCTCATTTTCTGTGTTCTGAGGTAAGTATTGTTATTTTAACCTTCATATAAAATTAGGTCCAAAGTTTATGAATCAAAACAAATCAAAACATCTTAAGTTTCAAAATATTCAGTTTTAACTTATGTTTATTTTAGTTTATATATTTTTAAAGTGTTTCTCTTGATCCTGTACTTTTAAAAAGTGACAATTTTGATATCTATTTTCAAATTGTTTACAAAAATCCTACATATGACCAAAATCATTTAATATAAAATCATGGTTATATTTCAATGAATATATTGATCGAGTATAGTGTCATATATTGAAATTGTGATAGAAAAAATAATATTAGAAATAAAATTAAGGGAACCAAAATTGTCACTTTTTAAAAATTATAGGAATTGAAACGAATATTTTAAAAGTACATGAACTAAAGTGGATCTAAAGTTAAAAGTACATAGATCAAAATGAATATTTTAAAAGTATAGGGAGCAAAATGTGAACCAAAAATATTTTAATGAAACGTGTAATTTGTAAACAGGTGCATGTGGGGGATGACACATGATCTTATAACTTGGGGCTGTCATTTAAAATTGATGCAATGTTCTCATGGAATTGAATATAAAATGCCTCACTACACTACACATAAAAAAAAACCAATTCTCTGAATTTAGACTTGAACAATTCATCATCCAAATACAGCTCCTTCAACAAAAATGGACTATTTTAGTAAATGTAAATTATAAATAACTCTTTTAAAAACATAACATAAAGAACCATTTGCTTACTGATTTGTAAATCTTCCATGTTTATTACTAATAAAAAAAATTATGCATTTTTCTCTCCTGTCCATCAAAATTTTAATAGTGACTAGCAAAAGATGGATGCTGATCGATAAACACCTAAATTTTTCTAGAGGGGAAACAAAACACACAAGAAAATCCTTCCCAACATGATAACTTACTCTATATAAGAAATCAACATATATAATGTTTCCATAAATATTTTTTATTTAAATATTATTGGTTCCGCGATTTTTCTACATTATGAATTAATATTCTTTTAAATCAAATTAAGTCATTCATCCTATTATTGTAATTAGATTTGGTACAAGTATAATCTACTAAAAATTACAACTCGAGTGAGGTAAACAGTCAAATATCTTAGGTGTGCTAAAATCGCTCCTCTAACGATCAAAATGAAAAATCTTTAATTGAAAGTGTTGATATTTTGAAAATTAGTATATGATTTGACGTTTGCCGTTTGAGAATGGAGCATTTAGGCATCAACCCGGAGCAATCGTTAATTTTTTGAAGTTTTTTTCTCTTTTTTTTAATACAACATGTGCGGGTGGGTGATCGAATTCACAATCTCTTAGTTGTAGATATATAAATTACCGGTGAACTATGTTCGCTTTGGTAATTTTTTTAAGTTGCTTTTAAACTTTATGTTGGTAATTATTGATTGTGATGCTCTCTGAAGTAATAAAGCTAAAGATATGGTTGACAATTGCTTTCTCAAAATTAAAAATAAAGGTTTCAATAAAAAGCTGAAAAAAGGGAGTGAAGTATTTAAATACCATTTTTGTAATTTATTATTTTGTTTAAATGTAATATTGGTACCGACAAAAAATTTTGACATGACACTTTTATACCGTTAAAAAGAACTAAAATAAAGTAAAAATTTTATTGAAACTTACCATAAATTGAAAATTAGTAGCTTAATATTACAATTGGATATATATCATCAATAAAAATGTTAGAAATTAAATTTCCAATCCACGTGGTGTTCAACTCAAACATATATATATAAAAAGTAAAATAAAAAAAATAACATCGAAAATTTTGTAATTTAATGACACTTGAAACCCCAACATATAAAATATTGCATGCAACAAGGATCAAATACAAAATACAAATGGAATAATTAATAAGAATTCAAACATTAAAAATCATATTTTAGCCTAAAAGATTTTAAACATATAATTGTATTTTTTTTTTTTTTTTTTGCGCTAAACATATTATTGTATATTAATAATAATCAAATAATTCCAATTCAAGAAAAATATTTCAAAGAAATTATTGTTTTGGTTGGGTGGTGATTTCAACTTTCTAATATGACATTTTATTTTCTCAGTAGATCTTCCGGGAAAATTCACACAACCTATCATATAAATTATATTTTTATGGTAAAATAAAAATCTACTATATATGTCGGTAGCCATATATTTTCTTTTGTTATAATGGTAAAATTTTGTTTCATCTAAACTAATTTTAAGGTATAATAGATAATAATAAGAAGAAGAAGAAGAAGGTGGTTTAATGATAACATATTTACGGCAATTTAACAGTTGTTTTGTTACTATTAATTTTAATTTTTGTCAGTCGGATTTGATTTAAATTGAGTCTCTAAAGTATTAAAAATCTTAGTTTAATCTCTCTAGTTTGGCTTCATTTCGACTGGATTACTATTTTCAATTTCATTCTCATAGTTGGATTAAATCTCAAAATTTGTCTTTGCATTATTTTTTCTGAATTTAAAAAACTATTTTTTGATTGCTTCTTTTATTCATTTCTATACTTTATTATCTGCTAAACTCATTATCATGAAAAATAGAAAATATCTGATCTATTCAAAACTTTAATTTTTATAAATATTTTTATCAAAATTTTTTCTACATAATTATAAAACATAAACAAAATCTAAATCAATTTTGGAAATATAATTCTCGAAACATTCTCTGAATTCTTCAAAAGAATTAATTAGCGATGAATCAGTCCATATTTATTGATTAACTTAGCTTTTTCTATTTACTGATATCATAACTCTCCCTCTCCCCTTTTTCTTTCTAACTTCTTTTCCCCTTTATTATTCTAACTTTCCTCATAGGGTAGAGAGAGAATTGGTCTTTAATTTATTTTCTTTACCTACTAGAAATTTAAAAAAAAAAAAAAAGAAAGGTTATTTATACTTTTCACTTTTCTCACTTTAATTTTTTTTAATAATAAACAACAATTATTAATTTTTTAGTTAATTGAATTCTTATATTGATTGCATTAAAAAGTAAAGTTTTAAAGTTTTTAACTGAATGCCCGAATTTTAGAATGGTCAAGTTACCATATTCAAAAACTATATTAGATGATTTCAATTATTGATTATACATTCTTTTATTCTTTATTCTTCTTCTTTTTTTTTTTTTGTCGAAAAAGTTATTTTTTACACCTTTGACTTTAATGGAGATTGGAGATGGCCCATTTGAGAACTTAGATCCATATAATTGAGACTTGGTGGGGGCATAAGACAGAGCCTCCCAGATTACATATTTGGCCCAACTATGAAGATTTGTGCCCAAAACGTGTCTCATAGTTTTTTTTTTTTTTTTCTTTTTCAAACTCGGAATTGATAGCATTTTAGCTTTTTCTCTCTGTAATCCAGACACCGATTCCCACCTCAAGACCCAGGCTCGAGAGATTCAAAAACTTTTTGGTATTAAATTTGTCCAAAATGACTTCGTAGGTGATACCACAAGACGTCGTGCCTTTGCAATTTTATTTTAATACCAAAAACTTTTGTCACCTAATATACTGAAATGAAATTTCATTTTTCTACATTAAAAAAAACAAAGTAAAGTTCTTTTAATATTTATTTTTTTATTGATTATTTAATATCTAATTGGTGCTTTTTCTTTTATCGGTTAATATGGTCAATTATATCATAGTTGGTGGCTTAAAATAGGTTTAAAAATTATAACAGAATCTAGTTAATCAAATATTAACATTGGGCTGATGACAATATGACTTGGGAAAAAAAACATTATTAAGAATTGATTTAATCTTAATGCATATTACCAAATACTTTTATAATTATTTTAGATTCTTCTATTTTTTTTTAAATTCACTTCTCAAACTACCGTATTTTTTTAATGTATGAATAAATCATATCTAGCTAGATATAGCTATATCAATATGAAAAATATAACCTAATTTCTCAAAATATTGACCAAAAACTTTTTTTTAAAATTTGAAATAAATAGGAAGAAACTTAGTTTTAAGAAAAATTTATAAATATAATTCACGTATTTGAGTTGGACAAATTAGAACTTTGATTTAAAATAAAATGTGCAATCTTGTTAATATTATGAACTACCAATTTTTTAAAGTTCTTTTAATCAATATCTACATAATTTGATGATCCTTTTTATTATAGTGCAATTTTAATTTGTTGGAGGCGATTTTCCATCAGCCACATGGCAATGTGTTATATGTCGGAAGACTCCGAACCATGTTAATGGCCCAATTAGAATATTGAATCAAATAAGTAAAATTAACCGCTCGGGCCTTCTTAAAGCCCGAGCCGATGTATACTTCGTTGGTCGTTCGAGACTTCCTAAAAATCGAACCAATCAATGGACATACTTGTAGCTCACACTCGTAAGGGACGAACCAACATAGTAAGTGTTGGACCAACCCTTTCTTCAACAAAGCACGGTTATTTATAGGACTATCATACATGTCCTTCAACTTCTGTTGAAACCTCAATCTTTATAAATAGAAAATATCGACTCACTTCTCAAATAGGTGAAACTATTCTCTTTTAAACAATAGATATGACTTATACTAACCTCTAACAAATTCACTCGTTCATCGGTCATCAAAATCAAAACTTAGTAGAAGTCGGTCAAAATCTTCCTCAAATGCAATTCAATTTTTATTAACCTAAATAATTATTTGTCGCATCGAAACAACTCAATTAAAAATAACAATAAGAAAGGAAAAAGTTGTAATATGGAGGTAAGCCTAAGGCTACGGAAAAGGGGAAAAAAGAGAGAAAAGGGAGAGGGAGTCGGTGAGTTAAAAAATTAAAAGAAATTAAAAAAAAAAGTGGGTGGGGCCCGGGTGAGAGTCATGATGGATTTGGGTGGATTAATCAGATTCAGAGTGAAGAGTTAGAAATGGGGTTTGACGAAAAAGTCCTGTGACTGTCACGTGACTGTGGCTCTGAAGTCTGAAATAATACCAAGGCGGCAAGGCCACCACATGACTCCACCAAACCAAGACTCCTCCTCCTTCCCTAGTTGTAAATATCCATAACATGCGGGTAGAAATGTAAATTTCAATTTTACAGAAATTATTTTTATCATCTCTAAGTTAAAAATGAATATTATATTTGTATTGATAATATTTTATTTGTATTTTCTAGATCTTTTTATAATTCAGGCTGATATGGAGCATTGAAAATATCAATAGATATGTGATAGCTTACTCTTTAACTCAAGAAATCCTACGATTTCTCTGGTAAAATTGTAATTTTTTTAATCAAAATTTCAAATTAACTCGAATATAGCTTAATGATAAATAATGACATATATTTTTACTTTAAAGATTATATATTTAATTAAAACTTCAGACTCTATATTTATTGTATTTTAAAATTTGAAAATCAAAATTCTAATACGATGCTATAAAGATATATTTTTCTTTTGACTACACAGAGAGAGAGTGTGTGTATATATATATATATATATATTGAGTTATATTAATCACGAGTGGTTAATATCTTGATGAACTGAGTTATATTAAACTGAATGGAAGAAATTTTCATTTCATAATTAAATAAAAACATATTTATTGTATTTATTTCTACATAATATTTTTAAATTTTAAATACTTTATTAATAAGAATCCACATTTAAGATTTTTCTAGTACAATTTGTCGGAACTTTTAGTTAGTCAAACATTTTCAGATTTTTTGGATTTTAGGATGTTAAACAAACTTTGAAAATAAGAAATATTTTTCTAAAATTTAGGGCCATTTGATTTTTATTTTTATTTAAGTTTTTTTGTCAACAAGTTTTTAGGTTTAATGGTACTTTTTTAAAAGTACGTTCGAGATCCTAATCAAATTTCAAAATTAAAAAAAAAATTATAATAATTCTTATTGACAATTTTTAAAATACATTAAAAATAACAATACTAAGCCTGACACAATTTTAAGAAATTGCTAAATTAGATGTAAAAGAGAAAATTTGAAATTTTCCAAGCTCTAAATGCTTTTAAAATTAAAACTTCCTCAATGGGAAAATCTTTTGGAGGGGAAAAGTCATATATCTGCTATCATAATTTGGGTGACATAATATACATGAAAGGTAAGGATTGAAAATTTAAAAGCTTATCTTTCTCAAACTAAAATAAAATAAATAAATAAATAAAATTAAAGCCTATCTTTTTGCTTGGTGGGTTGGTGGGCTATGCCAAATCTAAAGTTAATGAAACAACCTAAGAGAAATTGTGATCAAAGTTACATCTCAAATTTGGGTAGGAACAAAAACTTCTTTACAATTGAAAAATGACAAATTAGCCCAAACATTATCTTTTTATTATTATTTTTATTCTTCTTATTATTATTTTGCATATCATGAATGTGGAAAACTTCCACCTCCTTCAAAATTGACATCTTCAATCAAGATCCTTTAAAATTCACATACAGGGCATGTGAAAGGAATATTAAATTTAATCATTATTTTTTTTTTATATTTAACCATTGCGAAACTAAGATATTGAATCATCGACTTTTAAGATGGTAATGAATATCTTATTTACTTAGTTAGGTGAGATTGACAAATTTAAAATTTTATTATCTTATAAAATTATGATAGAATTTAATCACTATAGAAATGTTTGGTTAGTTGACATCGACTTTCTTTAACCTACAAATTTGTTAATTTAATTTTGGACTACTACATAAATTGGACTTTTGAAACTCTATCATCTTTTAATTTGGGCCGCTCAATATCTTTAAAAATGGCTAACTCTTACCAAATCAAATATAAACGGTATAAGCTCAAAATTTTAAAACTCATTCTTCTATCACAATCAAACAATCAAACATGTAATATACTAATTTAAATTTTTCAACCTCAAATTAGATTAATGGTTTAAATTATATTTTAGTCGTTGAAAATGACATATACCTGAGTTAAATTAAATAATAAGACTCTTTTTTACCCTCATACTAGTTCAATCGTCATTAAACTCAAAAGTTAAAGGATTGAGATATATTTTGATAAATTCTTTTAAACTAAAAAAAAAATCTCAATTCAAATGAACTAGATACCTCCGTAAACATATTATCTAACAGCAAACCATTAATAAGAGAAAATTTTATATATACAATCGACGGCTGTAACATGACTGTCTCCTTCCATAATTAAACTACATGCTTTAAACTACATGCTTTAATTCGTTTTTCTCTATCTTTAAATGATATAAAATCGTCATCCACATTGTTTCGAGTCATGTTCAATAATTTCTCAAAATTGAGTAGAGAAGAGAGAGATGAGGGGATTAAGAGAGAGAACACAAGACAAGACAACGTGGAGGCAAAGGAAAGAAAAAAAAATGCTGACACATTATGATTCATAACAACAATATGTAAAAATATTATTGTTAAAAGAGATATGGGAAAGCCTTCCTCTCTTTCCTTTCCTTTCCTTTCCTTGATGCTTGTGTCTTTTTTCGATTCAAGGGATGCATGTGATGTGCATCACTCATATGATATATACGTATAACAATTATTTAACTAATAACCCACAAATTATTTTTTTAAATATAGTTTAAATTTTAATTTTAGAATTTTGTTTTATTTGTTGGGTTTGTATAAGGAATACAAATAAAATTTCACATTGACTAGTAAAAGGGATAATCATAGATACATAAGAGACGACAATTATCTATTGGTATGAGGCCAAAAGCAAAGTAAATATGAGAGATACCATTGTACTTAACATTATCATGGTCCTCTGATTTTTAAAATTAACTATTTTAGTCTCTGAATTAAAAAAAAAAAGTAATGATGTGTTAAATAGAGTTATACTACTTGTTTTTAATGTTTTTAAATACGCGTTTGGTAGTAGATTTATAAATTGAATCTTAATCTAAAAACTTGTTAAAATGTGTTTGGTAATAATGTATTTGTAAACTAGTCGGAATTTCCCATTAAATATTGAGTTAAATATAAAATAATATTAATTAATTTCTTAACGTGGTTGTTATTAATTTTGTAGGATTATTATTTTACAATATTGTATAATTTATATTACATGTTGTAATTAAAAAAGTAATAAATTTATAACATAAAATAGTATATTTATCAAAGTTTTTATCTTTTTTAATGTAATTATTCATTTTAAAGTTTTCGAATCAAAAATCTTCGAATGCTGAAAACATAAAAATGTTGTTTTCGAAATTTATACAAATTGGATCACAAAATCCAAAAACAATTTTAAAAACCAAATATGCTAAACAAATATTCATTAAATCAATTGATTCATTGGATCTGATATTGACATTTTCATCAGCATCAACATTTAAAATTTTAATTTTTGGTATATTATTCTCGTGCTAATACTCACTTACTTAATGTTTTTTTTTTTTCAGTTCAGAGACATGAGAGATCGAAACTCCAACTTCAAAGAAAGTAGTACATCTCAGACAAAATAGGCGAAAATAGAACAAATTTGGGAAGTGAGATTTATTTTTTGAAAAAGAATTAATTAATAGTTTATTAATTTCCTTTATTCAATTATTCATTTCCAACTCAACTTTTTGTTTGTCTGTCTCGCTAGCTTTACCTTAAGGCCTAGAAAAAAGATTTTAATGAAAATAAATAAATAAATAGTGAAATTGTTTTCAATCCTTTTCAATCGAACGATGCATTTTGTTTCATATACTTTAAGTTCTTAAGTAGCCTTTCCCTAAGGAAATTAATTAATGTGGTTTGAAACTTCCCAAGTTCTCTATTCAATTAAAAATGGTGCCTGATGAGGCTACATAACCAAACCACCTGATCTCTTTTTAGCCTTATAAGATTATGATTATAATATTTATAGTGTTTTTTACCTCTCCTTGATTTGATTGATTAAGTTAATTAATTACCTTTTGAACATTTTCAAAGATATATTTTTATTTGTTTATTTAAATTAGTGTATGAAAATCCATCTTTCGAGATATGTTCAACAACTTTCTGAGATGTATGTATATAGATGCGATTATCAATAATGTTAAAATTGACCAATTATTTAAGTTTGAGATTCAAATATGATACCATTGTTTAAGGTTGAAATTTAGCACTAAACCAAGAATGATGGTAATAAAAAGATTGTTCAATTTAATACATTACCTTTTTTACTAAAAAAATGTTCAATTTTTTGGATTTTTCATGTTAGGTACTCTAAATTGGAAGATGTGCATTTTTATTAATGTATATAATAAAAAGATGTTTTTCACGTTGTTACTAATTTAAACATTCTATACAATTTGTTTCTTTCCAGGAAATATGTATATTTATGCTTGTGGTTTGAAAGTCACAATAATATTTCAGAATGGTGGAAATTTCAAAAGTTTTGAACCTTTTTTTTTTGTATTATTATGATTAAATCAAATTAAACTCTAAAGTTCTTATATAGAAAGTAAATCATTGCTGTTTTCAAAAAAAAAAAATATATATATATATATAATAATAAATTATTACTACCATTATTTTTCGGTACAACAAGAGGCGAGGATTCAAACATCAAACTCGTGACCTCTTAATTGGGCTAGATTTTAAGAGTTTCAAAATTACATAATCTCTGTTTGCGACACAAGGATATTATTAATTTTTATAGGTTTTAATGATAAATTATTTCCAAAAAAAATTAGACAATTATTATATCCTAAAAAAATTGTATTCATATTATAAAAGTAATTATTTAAAAACCAAATAATTAACATTAGTTGAACATGACCCACATTCCTTTCTTTGGATTGAATTTCCAAATTATACGACAGCTTCAAAAGAAAATAAAAATTGTATTTTAATGTTTATTACTTAAAATAACGTAAAATTATTCTTTTAGGTTTCTTCTCCATAACGATTTAATTGCTTTTCACTTTAAAAATATGTTTTAACAAATTTTGAAGATATGAAAAACTCAGTCTCACTTTCACGTCAATTAATAGCAAGAAATTGAAGATTTTAAACATATAAAGTAAAAGTTAAGTAAAATATCAGAACTCTTAAGCAGATCAGTAAATTAAAAATTAAAATTAGACTACATTGAATAATATCGTAATGTCGTGAAAAATACAAACAGTTAACAAGAAAAAAAACTTCTGCAAAATGGGAACTTAAATGGAATTTAAAGATTGATTTTTCTCTGACTTTGTCAGCAAATTATTATTAATAATAGAACAATGGAGGGAAAAAAAATCAATACAATTATCTCTAAATAATGTGGCGGGTAGTATTATACTACTGAATATATGAGAGGAAATTTTAAAAATATATTTTAAATATTTGAATTTTTCTCGAATGACTATATTATGATGATCACATCCAATAATTTATTTATTTATTATTATTATTATTATGTTTAAAAAAAGAAAACCCAAACACAGCCCGAAGAAGAAGGGAAAAAAACAGAGGAGAGAGAGATAAATTAGGGCATTTTGCATTTGGGTTTAGTTAGAAAGGAAGAGAAATTGGTTCAGAAGGATTATTTGTTTGTTTGCTTTTTGGAATTTATTCGGAATAATAATTAGGTATTTGATGGTTCAACTTTTATTGACCGTACATTAACTTTTTTTTTCCATAGTTGGATGTACATTAAGTGAGAGAGGAGAGATTTTTTTTCAAAAATAAATAATTGTGAGTGATAATTAGTTTTTCTACCATCAAAATCACTCTCACTCATATTTCACAAATTAAAATTTTGATTTTAAGAAAGTAAAAAATCATTTTAAATTGATTTTTAAGATATCAATTGAGTGGTAATTTTAGAAAATCAATTATACTTAAATTTCTTTTTTTAAAATTACTCATTCTACCATCACTCCGAAACACACCTTTCATAAGAAAAATCTATAGATCTGTATCTAAGTATTATTCATTCTATCATGAGAATTGAAAAAGAAGAATCATACACAATACAGATGAAAAATAAAGTAGGTTGTGTTTTTAGTTTGTTGTGTTTTTGCATGTATATGTTCTCATTGCGTGAATATTATTAAAGAAAGATACTTAACTAGGGATTAGTTAATATTTATTTTTGATCGACTATTATTAAATTTTTTTTATAAATAGATGAGATAAAAAAGGCAGAAAAAAAATTCAATTTTGTAAAGCTGTCAAGTTTTTAGATGGTGGGTGCAAGCCAATTCTATTATTAATACAAATGCCCTCTCACCTCACCCACCTTCTTCAAGACCCATGGCCTCAGCAAAGACAAACAAACATGGCCTTCCAATCCCCAATCTCACCCTTTTAATTACTCTCTCTTTTATTTTTCTTTTTCAAATTGTTGTATTTGTTTATTATTATTTTGCACTCTATTTTTAAAAAATTGCTTAATTTCGAAAATTTGAAAGAAAAAAATGCCTGACTTAATTGGTTAAAGTAATTAATTATGTTATTGGTTTTCTGCTTCTTTTAACTTGTACTTGGTTTATTTTCAATTTTTCTGTTTATCGCTGTAATTTTTAAAAACAAAATCATATCAACTCTAGTTTGAGGTTAAAACTAAAGTAAAGATGATAAAATGTGACATATATCTCTAATTAAAAGGCTGTGAATTCGATCACCCAACGTCACATCTTGTATTAAAAAAAACTAAGGCAAAGATTATAATTAATAAGATTTTTTTCCCTTCAGTTTAATAGGAGATTTGAATCTTCAACTTTTTAGAAAGGTAAATAATATATTGACTAATTGAGTTGTCCAGTATCTATATTAACCAAAATCATTTAAATTTATATCCTAAAATGATATTTATACGTGAGTTTATTTAAACTTGAATACAACCCAACCGTAAACTGATCAAGATATTAATTATTTACCTACTTCAAAGTCAAAGCTGGTTCAAATCAATACTAAATAATTATTAATATGGTAACAATTAATTAATTGATTGCAATTTAGAATTCAATGTTAAGTTCGTCAATTCTAACATATAACTTCACTGGTAAAAATATATATCTTCAATCGTAAGTTCAAATACCCATCTCTACATATGTTGAACTAAAAAAATCGAACATTAAATTAAAGATTAGAAATGATAAAAATAAAAAATAATTGGAATAAAGCTTTAACCGTCCCACTTGAAAATGGCACATTGTGCTCATCAGAAAAGAGAATCTTGGATGGTTGAGTTTAAAGATTGGAGAAGTTGAAGCACATCACAATCCCATTTTCGTCCTTATCAATTCCATATCTTATCAAAACCAACCAAATTATTCACACACTCACCTTTATTTATTTATTTATTATTATTTCTTCAATTATTTTTCTAATTTTATAATTTTTCTCTCCTTTCAAGGGAACATGAGGAGTATATATTCCTTTGTGTGTGTGTGTGTGTATATATGCACGCTTGGTGTTGTTGAAATTGAAAATAATAATTAGTTGGCTAATCCTGTTTTTGATGGTTTTAAAATTGAACAAGACTATTTCTTTTAGTCAAGTTGATATTTTTAGTCCTTATATTATCTTTAACTTCTATAATGTTTTGGTTCACATTTTCTAAATGTAACGTTAAATTTCTAAGGTAAAATAATTTAGTCAAAACCAAACTTTGAATGGACATAAATAATTGAAAACCACCTTTAATTTTGAATTGCGTACAAAATTTAATATTCTTTTTCTTAATTACTCTTCACTCAAATTCTTTTAATGAAAATTTACTTTAATGACCTAATCGTTACATTGTTAAAAGTATAAGAATCAAATCAATATCAAAGTGTCGTAAGGAGCAGAAGATAGGAATTAGAAATAATATATTTTAATCATATTTAAAAACAAAAACAAAAACTTCTCTTGAAACTATATAAATATTTCTTAGTGCGGTGTGCTAATCACTTTATACATATGTGTATGATTAATGTAGCAAAATTAAATTAGTTTAAGTATGATGATGTAAATGAATTATGAATATTTTAAAATTTCTCAATATAGACAAAAAGTTTGATAAAGGCTCTGTGGTTTTGTTGCTTTTGCCTTTCCCTTTCTTTTTCTTTCAAAATTGATATGATTATCTTGCCCCTACAAATAATAACCAATTCAACATTATTAGTAGTATATAGATTTCATAATCTAATATAAAAATTTTCACTTTTTTCTCTCTAGGACTTTTTAAATTGTTCCTAGTAATTTTAACCATTGATAGTGGCATGGGATATTTCCCAAGAGAATAGCATATATATATCACATAATTGCCAAATGGGTTCCTTTGAAAAAAAAAATGTTAGCTCCTATTTTCTCTAGGTGCTATATTCAAACTCGCCGAAAGAATACAGAGGAATATCTTAGAGGAAAAATGTTATATCGTTCTTTGTAAAATAGAGAAAAAACTAAAGAAATATGCGAATATTAAATTAAATTGGTTATGCAATAATGAAAAAGCAATATCATAAAAAAGAATTGGATTTGAAGGGGAAGAAAATTAGGGAGCTCCAAGATGCTTACAAAACAAAATGCATCGGAACCCTATTGCCTTTGATCGAGAAAACCTTTTTGAACCCACAAAATTTCAAACAAACACATCAAAATTTTCAGACAACAGAGAGCTTGATGGTAACAAATTACAATGAGTGGCTTTTAATTTCTTTGCCTCTTTTATTGGTCAAGAATTTGAAACCAATTAGGGCCTTTGTTCCATTTGCGCTTGTTTTCCAAGCTAAGTGTTGGTTCAATATTTTTATTTGACATAATGACTTTGCTTACCAAGAAGCATTTTAAAAGTAGCAACTTTTTAGTACCACAAATATATGGGGTATATACTTTATTCGTCTAAGTTAAATAAACATTTCGTTGGATTTTAGAAAAACAAAGAGAATAGATCGAGAGGTGATGTTGAATTTGAATTTGAAAGTATCATATTAATTCATTCTATTTTCCAAATATATATGGAGAATAATTCATTGCTAATTAGTCGTAGTAACAAGAAGAAAATATAAAGATAACAGTTCTATCACTCACTTATTTCCAATTCGCATGATTTGTGTGAATAATAGATCAACTCGTAACCACTCTACTAACTTTCTTAAGAAAAGAAAAAACAATTCAATCCGAAGATAACTTAAATGAATAAGAAATAAAATATTTCGAAGTTATAAATTCATAACATAATTCTAAATTTTTTTAAAAAATAATTATTCAAATTAAACTTTAAATTATGTAAGAGAGTCTTTTTTTTTTAGTTCAACAAAAAAGTCGGGGGAATCGAACATCCTACCTTTAAAGAGATCAATATTATACGAGATCAAATTTAATAGAAAAATACAAAAGTTAAAATACTATTTAGGTCGTCCCTTACAGCTTTGGTTCATTTTCGTTTTTGTACTTTCAAAATGTTAATTTTGATCAGTGTATTTTCAATTTTTGTTCATTTTAGTTCTTGTACTTTCAAAATTTTTGTTTTGGTCTCTCTATTTTTAGAAAGTCTTTTTGGTCCCTTCATTTTATTTTTAATCTTATTTTTCTATCACAATTTCAACACAAACACTGTACTCAATATATTTTTTGAAATGTAACCATGAGTTTATTCGAAAGGATTTCCATTTTGTGTAGAATTTGTATTAAAATTTTGCAAATAAGAACCAAAATAGTCGCTTTTTAAAAAAGAAAATACTTGCTCGTTAACGGTAGGGATCAATATTATCCTCACCACCATTAAATATTTAATAACTAAGAGAGAGAAATACAAAAATATAGACTTTTTATAAAAATAAATGAGTTGTCAATTTTTTAATGGTGGTAAGAACAAGATTTGGTCCTCACCGTCAAAGAGCCAAGTATTTTTCTTTTCAAAATATATGAACTAAATCGAATATTTTGAAGGTAGGTTAACATAAACCAAGTTAATAGTAGTAGTATTTTAATATTAAAAAAAAGAAATAAAATGTAGAATGAACCATAATGATTAAAGTGAACAAAAATAAAATTGAAAGCCTTGATTTAGGGTGTGACAAAAGAGAGTCAATCGAACATTGCAATGCCCTAAATTAAGGGTTATGCATCAGATTAAGCAACAAAAGAGAGAGGAGAGTTCTCAAACCCCATGCAAATTGGAAATTGTTAATTGCAAGAAAAATAAATAATAATTTTTAAAAGAAAAGAAAAATGAATGATGTGATGTGTGCAGTACTATTATTACTGATGTGAAACCTGTGCTGTGATCCGTTGGATTAGGGGACCACTGATTCTGTGTATTATTCATTTATTTTGTTGATTTATTTTGTTTCTTGGTTGAAAATTGCTTGGCAATTGGCATTGATTGTGCTGATCCAAGTTTGGTTGCAGTGTTCCTTTTCTTATTGGGAAATACATCAGAGAGGGATGGCCTTCAAACTTGCATTTCAATAAAGCTATTCCCACTTTCATGTATATATATTCTATATCTATCTACATGTACCTGTACGTCTCTATTTTGAAAAAAAAAAAAAAAAGATTTTTTCAAACATCCCCATTGTTTTAAGGTCAATTTGAGAGACCATTTTTAAGACTAATTTCTTTTTTAAAAAATAAAAAAATGTAGTATAACATATTCAAAAACTTTGCTTTAAAAGTAAACTCTCTCTTATTTTTCAATTAATTTATTCTATTGGATAACTGTAAAAAAAAAAAAAAAACAAAAACAAATTGAGGTTATCCTCCATTAAGAAGTAGGAAGATGTGAATTTTAGGTCAGGCAATAGCTTTACCATCTAGGGGATCATGCTTCTTAAAAATAATTTTAACAGATAAAATTAAAAAAAAAACTATTTTAAAAATACTTTATGGGTCCATCTTCGAGAACAATCAACCGATCATGTATTAGCGAAATTTACAATATTACTACAAACAATAACATGAAAATTTTTCTAAATTATATGGTTCGCAATACAGCAACATGTCAAATCTACAAAATAAAATAATACATCAATTTAATGATGTGATAGAGCGTGAATGGAACCGATAATATCACTAGAAAATTTTTCCATGCATTATGCTTTTTGGTCGAATTTTCGATTTAAATATTTTTTCCTAAACATATAATCATAAATTTAATACATATTTTTTTAAATGTTAAAATTTTTCACTTTTTTTAATATAGTGTAAATTTGACTTCCTTAATATATTTTTATATTATATTTGCGTTCAATTTTAATTTGGACTAACATTTATTTTATGTTAATATTTATGTAAATAACTCGAATGAAAAATAGCATAATCTACACTAAAATTATGCAACTAAAATGCGAGAATTAGTAATGAAATATAAAACCATTACTAATTATATAAACAAAAAATTAAACTTTGACGATTACATAAATATAAATTTAATATGTATTAGAAAATTCACATGCTAGTCGTAGGATGTATATATATTTCAATAATTACTTAAAGAACATCTACATTGCGGTTTTCTGAAATTGGTCCTTATTTTTATATTCTCTAAGATAAATATGTTTTTTTTTTTTAAAAACAAAAGAAAGTAAAAGTAAAAGGTCAAACGGCATCAATTCAGTTCACGCAAATTCGCTGGCTCGCAGTCGCTGCAATCGTTTCCGATCTCCGTGTCCTTTTTTTTCTGAAAAAAAAAAAACAATTTAAAAAATATATGATAAAGTTTAAATTTAAAATTGACTTTACTTAAATTCCAAATTTGTTTATTTGTTAGTTTTATGGTTTCGTTTTTTATTTCTGCTTTTAAAATTAAGCTTAAAAATGGTACTTTTACTTATGTATTTATTTCTTATATTAACTACTTTTTAAAAACGTTTGAAGAAATTGAAGTCTTAATTTTTAAAACTAAAAAAAAAATTTAATTTTGTTTTTTTTTTTTGAATTTGTCTAAAAATTTACACATATTTTTTAGGAATCTGAAAAACATACCAGGAACTATAGAAAAGCATAATTTTTTAAAACATTATTTTCATCCTTTATTTAATTATATAGTTTTATAAACCTTCTCAAAATTTAAGTCAAATTTAAAATTAAAAAATGAAAAAAAGAATAATTTTAAAAAACTTATTTTGTTTTTTTTAATTTGGTTAATAATTCAAATGCACTTGAGGAGTGAAAACTCCTGATAAAATTGTAAAAGATAATATAATTTTTTTACTAGAAAGAAAATTGTTGGTCAACGATAGTTATTGTTATTTTGTGGTCAATATTCACCGCATCTAATATCCACCCAACTAACTCATATACCTGCTCTAATGCAGGTTTATATGGTGATTATTTTTATTAGAGGAAAAATATTTTGAGAAAACTTGTTATTACCATCATTAAATATTTAACAATTCATATTTTTTTTAAAAATTTTTGTTTTAATATTTTTCTCTCTTGTTAAATATTTAACGGTGGTAAGAACAAGAATATTCCTTACCAGCGAGGAGTAAGTATTTTCCTTATTTGTGTAAGAACTAAAATACTCGTTTAGGAAATTTAATGTGGAAAAAATATTTTAATCTAAAATTTAATTAGAAATTCTGGAAAATGGTAGGAGTGGGACCCTGATGAGTGTGAGATGGAAGAAGACTCCAAAGTTTGTGTATGTTGTGTTTGTGTGTGCCCACAATGAATAGGTTACAAGAATGGGGTTTGCAGAGTTGGAGAGAGCTTTGATTATTATTCAAATACCCAAGAAGGAAAAAAAAAATGACTCTTATGTTACCAATTTCCTTTTATTATTATTGTAAGGGGAAAAAGAAATTTTCACCATCACAAACCACCAAAGTACTTTGGCTCCTTTCTTCTGACACATCATAAATACATCTCAACCTCCTTATAATGCTTGTTTTTTTTTTAAAGAAAATATATTTTAAAATTATATTTTCTTGTTTTCAATGATATTCCATTTCCATGTGCCTTTCAAGTGTTTGAATCATGTGAGTTAATATGGATTAAATTTAAGGGTGAACTGTCAAATCTTTCTTTAAACTATTAGGTTTAGATACAATGTAGTCCTCCCAACTCTTTATTTGAGCAATGATTATGAGTTTAAAAAGAAATTCTTTTTCTTTCCAATAATAGGTTAAACTACTATTTTTTTTTTCTTGTTCGCTGGTTTCAATTCTTGTTCATTTTGATCATTGTATTTCAAAATGTTCGTTTTAACCCCTATAATTTTAAAAAGTGACCAGTTTGGTCATTTTATTTTATTTTTAATATCATTTTTTCTATCACAATTTCAACGTAACACCACACTGAATATATTTTCTGAAATGTAGCGATAACTTTACATTAGAGGATTTTTCGTTATGCGTAGGGTTTGTGTTGAAATTTTGAAAATAAATATTAAAATGGTCATTTTTTAAAAGTATAGGAATCAAAATAAATAATTTAAAAATATACAGACTAAAATGAACAAACGTCAAAAGTACGTGAATCAAAATGAATATTTTAAAAGTACATACAATAACAATTCAAATAATATATTTCTAATACAAAAATAATAATAAAAGAAAAGAGGAAAGAAAAAGCCTCACATTGGGCAATGTGTGCTTCACCAATGAATCAACTACAAATTAGAAGAAAATGTCAAAAATATATTAGGTCAATGATGTGGCTGCTTCTAGGTGTATATTCAGTGAGTGCCATTTAACATTAATGAGCATCTTAATCCACTCTGTCCCTTTGATCTGTCATATTTATTTTGTAGCCCAAATTTTTATTATATTTGCACTTGTGACCCACTCATAAGCATGACAGAGGGGGATTTTGTTAATATCTGAAATTAATGGTTCCTATCTTTGCTGATAGACACAGATCTACATCGTTGAAAAGTTTGTTTCTTTTCTTTTTTTTTTTTCCTTATTCTTTCCTTCTATGTTTTATAACCATTTGATAAATTAGGATTTTAGGTAATACTTTCACGTATCTTTTTTATGGTTTGCTACTTAATTTTTATAAACGTTTTAAAAATCGAAGTTAAATTTTGATAATTTAAAAAATAAAGTAATTTTTGAAAAAAAATTCTCGACCTGAGTATTTAAATGTAATTTTAAGAAAAATAAAAAACAAACTAAATAAGTTAGTGAAGAAACCAACATCATTTTTTTAATTAGAAAATTAGAAACAAACTCATTAGTAAATGATGTCGTTTTCATTATTATATTTTTTTAGTTAGATGTTACGTTAGGAATGAAGTAAGCTAATTTAAATCTACAATTTATAAAGAACGATGCGTGTCAACCTAAGCATAGCTCAACTAGTTAAAGTAGATATTTTCGATCCAAAATCATGAATTTGAATCCTCACCTCGTGTTATACTTAAAAAAAAATACGAACTAGATTTAAGCCACTTAATTTTTTTAAAAAAGAATGTCTCTATAATGTATTTAGTTGTTATAGAAGTAAAAATCACATGAATATGAAGGATAGTAAAAATAAAGAAATGTCTAAGGCAGGCTTTTTTTGTTTTTTCAATTTGTTTTACCCAATATTCTCCCCCAAATTGTTTGATAAAATTGACTATAAATATTAATTAAGATGCTTAAGTGGTGGATTAGCATATCTTGCATTAGAAGTAAATTTATCATTTTTTTAATAGGTAATTTATCAATTTATTTTCTATATTACAAGTGCTTGAAATGAGAGATTTGATCTGAACAACAAAGTAAAGGAGGTGTGTGGGTTTCAATAGATTCTCAATAATGCATTAAAAATGTGGACCATACACAAAAGTATAAGCACCATTTGGTCAAATACACATAAATCATAAATTAATTAAAAAATAGGATTAAGGGAGAGAAAAGCAAGATAATAGCCTGCAAACAAAAACAATATTCTGACATTCTCAGATGGGTGTTTCCTGTTTTTTTTTTCCTAATTATTATTTTTGCTATACCAATGACTCTAGTATGCAATAATTTTATAATTAAAAAGAAAACCTTCCTAACAACATTTGCAAGTAAATGAAATTAAAGAATTAGTTGGGTAGTCATTTAAAAATAATAATAATAATAATTTTTTTAAGATGATTTTAAAACAACCATGAAACCAATAAAAATTTAATAGCTTTTTAGTATTTTGAAAAATTAAAAAAATACCTATGTTTCGCATTTCTCTCCCGTGCAAAAGATGTAGCACCCAAATATTTTTCATCTTAGAATACATATTTCTCCAAAAAAGAGATCTTTGAGAAAAACATAAAGCAGGGACCTAAGTTGAAACCAAATAGGATATAAATGGTCGAGATACAACAAATTTCGGGATGGGATTAAAACGGAATATTTCACTTTTATCGAATAGTAATAAGAGAATATAGAATTGATTTTGGTGTATGAGGAAAAATGCTTTCTTTTTTTTTCTTTTTATTTATGGGAAAGCAAACTAAAGTGAGAAGCAAACAAGAAGCTCTCTCCATTGTCTCTTTAACCATTTAAGAAGACACAACAAAAGAAAGAGAAAATGTAGCAAAGCCAAATACAACCCATAGAGAATAGAGTGAAAAGGAAAGGCTGTCTTAAAGGAAAATTCATGAGAGGAACAATGGGGTGTGAGTTGGAAGATGGGTTCTAGAGAGAGAAAGAGTCATATTTGGTTGTCTTGTTAGAGAGAGAGTGGCTTTTTGTGGGGTCTAAGCAAAGACAAAAATGCTTCATGGCCATTTCCAAGCTCTCTCTCTTTTTTTTTTCTTTTCTTTGTTTGTTTGTCATCTTACAATACACTAATCAAAGTTAGGTTTAAAACTCCAAAATGGGTTTGGAAAAGATCATCAGCAACACCAACTTCTATGCTTTTCTTTTCTTTCTTGGTGGATTTATTCAACTCTCCTATATACAATGCATCAAACATCAAAATATGTATTTTTATTTTATTTTATATAACACATGCAATGCAATGTAAAATGAATATTACTTATCCCCTTTCGATTACGACTTAAATTTTGGCAGGTATTTATTTATTTTAATAAAATATCTCTTCTTTCTTTCTTTCCTTTTACATTTTTTTTTTACTTAGTCAAAAATTTAACGATGGTCAGCAAGTAAGAATCTCTTGCTTACCAGGTTAAGAGGGAAGTATTTTCTGTGTAAAATTGTAGAATTGAAGGCAACATAAGCCGTTGTGAGGAACTACCTAAATCTTCTTTGATTTCGAGGTTTGAAACTCTCTCGAGAAAGATTTGGAATATCCAAAACAAAATCCAGAGATCTATGAAAGAATGCTAAAAGCGAAGACAACTCTCTAGATCCCTTCCGACGGTAGGACATGACTTAGTGGTTAAGACATCTCGACACCCTCTAAAAAGTTAGGTTCAATCCTTTTTTCATATTTATGTTCATTTACATTCAAAAAAGATTAATTTAACATATAAGAATTTTTATTTAAAAAAAAAATCTGATAATCTAAAATTTAAATAAAATTTGATATGGATAATTATTTAGTGAAGGTTAAGAAAAATTATTATACCCAAAAGAAGGTCTAATAAAAATTGCACATGCTAAATTGAGGGTGAGTTGAGAAAATAAAATTACTCTATCTTGGAGCAAATTTTAAAAAATAAAAAGCACTTTGTTTCTTCTTTTAGAGGTTGATGATGCTATTTTGCTAGTATTTTTGCTTTTACAACAAATTTAAGTTCAATTACCATGAAAAAAAAACCAATTAGAATGATTAATTGGAATGCTTTTTTTCCTAAAAAAAAAAATATATATATATATATATATATATATATATAGAATGATTAATTCAAATTCTTACTCACGTAGAAGTAAGGGCAAACCTTTTCAAAAATAGTCTATATATTAAATAACAAAAGAGAAAAACAAAGTTAAAATACAATTTTAGCCCCTCTCATAGCTTATAATATTTTAATCTATAATAAGTCATTTAAATGTAAAAACTAAATTCATGATATCAAAATACTTTCTTAAATAAACTAATATATCATTCACTATTATTATTGCACACATTTTGAATTGTTATCGGTGAAATTCATGTACTAGGTTGAAGTGAGACTAATGAAGCGATCAGGTCGAACCACCTGATTATGATCGAAATGATAGACCCAACCAGGTCGAACTAATCGAACTCGATCAAGTCAGTACACTCAAACCAATTCAAAGAAACTCCCTTTATAAATAAGAAAATATGACAACGGCATAAGGCACGTCCTCCAATCCTACCGCTTACTATTCTCAACTAAACTTTTTGTCTAACTCAAGCATCGAAATGTACTAGACTTAGCACCACACTGATGTATAGGTTGGAGTCAAATTCAAATCCTGCATCAAGATGAATAATACTTTAGATTAACTTTCTATTTCCTAGCACATTGGACGGGTGCAGCCAAATAGTAGACCATTGTATTATTCCCCATCGTTAACCACAAACTCAATCATTTCCTTACCAAAAGATTTATAAAGTTCAAAACGTTACAAAAAAATGTCTTTTAACCTTTTTTCAATTAAACTTAAAAAAAAAAAAAATCATTAACAGATCAAAATTTCTAATATTTATCATCAAGAGTAGGAAATGAAATAACAATGAATAGAGAAGTCATTAAATAATGGAATTAAATCATATTTAATAAAAGTAGTCGTTTCTTTGAATCTTTCAACATTTTTGCTCATCAGCAACCTATTTTAGTTTTCCTTTCTTTGGTTAAATTTGTGGGGGGAGGGGAGGGGGGTCACTGTCATTGACAACAATTCTTAATCAAACACTTAGCCCTCTTTTACTTTTCCTTCAAAAGGAGAAATTAACCACTAAGGCCATAAATAGTGAGTTTATTACCTTTACAAATTCATCACTGGAAAAATGGAAAGTTAAACTAAGCCAGACTTTTGTTGAGGTTAGGAAATTTAAATAACCAAGAAAAAAACCCCCACCTAAAATAACAAAATTTTCTAAAACTTAAAAAAAGAAGGGTTAAATTGCAATTTTCATTTTGAACCCTGCTTTGATTAAAATTTACTGCAACAAAATTTCAACGCAGGAAGTAATTTGTAAATATAACAATGACATGGAATCTAACAAATCACACCAATTAAAAAAACATGAATGCAAGTCAACTTTTAGGCAATATTTGAATTGGAACGTTAAGAAAAAAGCTTATGACTAATCCTATTTTGGAGTGTAGCCACGAATAACTCCCAACTTCAAATTTTTACGCAAATTAAAACTAAAGTTAAAAAAGCACGAGAAATAAAAATTATAATTTGACCCTAAAGAAAAAAACAAATGGAAAGGGTAAAATTTTTCTTTCTTTTTACACAAAAGGTACAAAATTAAAATAAGAAGCTTCATGGTTGGCACAGTTTGCCAAGCCATTGTCCCACGAGAGAGAGAGAGGGTATGGGCCATTTTCAAACAACTCCAACACAAGACGTGGAGATGGCTACAGAGGCTCTGCTGCACGCCCATCAACCACTTTTCTTTTCTCTCTCTCTGTTTTATTATCTTAATTAGCGAGCAAAAATAGGAGGAGAGAATTGAATTAAACATGGAAATCATTTGGGGGGAAGGGAAAACAAAAAAAAAGAAGGGATTTTTTCAAAGATGAAAGAGAGTCATCCTCGAGAAAAGCCAACACCGATTCCAATTCCAACCCCACGAGAAGAGAGGAGGAGGAGGAGAGCAGAATAATAAGGGCAACACAACAGGGCGTCTCTCTCTTGGACTGATTCGTTTCAATCGCATCTCTCTCTCTCTCTCTCTCTCTCTCTCTATTTACTTTATTTCCCTCTCACTATTTATATCACACGTAACAGGAAGAGAGAGAGACAGGGACAGAGGAGAGAGAGAGAGAGAGAGAGAGAGAGAGAGAGAGAGAGAGAGATTTTTAATTACCATACAAAAAAGAAAGATTACCCTCCAAAAGAAAGAAAAAAAAAAGGCAAAGAAAGGTAGGTGACAAAGATGGTGAGGAGGGCAAGAATGGTGGTGAAGGTGGAGGTGAAAGTGGTGGTGCCCTCTTACCAGACATAAATTCATTTCCCCCCCCCCCCCCTCTCTCTCTCTCTCTCTCTCTCTCTCTCTCTACACAATTTCTTTCTTTCTTTCTTTAATTTCTCTCTCCTATTGAAGAGTCCGTCTAGTCTAAGACTTGAGGGGGTGGGAAGAGCATCTTCCTTGTCTTTCATGCTTCTCTTATGGTAGCTTTTATTATTGCTATTCTTCTCTTCTTCCTTCACATTGCTCCATAAACTCAGCCATCCCCTTCCTTTAACTTCCCCCGCTCGCTCCCAACTTCATATTCGCAACATTTTCAATCTCCCATGGCAGTTCAGGCTCAATACCCTTCTAATGTTTTGCTCTTAAACAGGTATAACTCTAAACTCTCTCTCTCTCTTTTTATGATGCTTCTCATTTGTCTGATGACGTGCTTCTTTTCGAGTTGTTCAACCTTTGTTTGATGTGTTTGGTTTTGGGATTTTTGGGTTGGTTTTTTTCCTAATTGCAGAAATGGTCAAGAAGGGCATGATTATTCATTACAGCCACAACCAGGGGGTTTCCTTGACCAGACTCACATGGTGTTCAACAATATAGGTGAGGGGTCATTTTTCACATTGTTTTTTGGTTGGGATTTTTTTTTAGGTTTCTTCTATTTGAACACCGAAGGAAATTCCAATCAATTTGGGTTCTGAAGCCGACGTACCTTTGGAAATCGGTTGATCAATCTTGTTTTTCTGATGAAAGCAGGAAACAATTCTCGCAAAAGAGGAAGAGAAATCTCAACGGCCTCTACCATCGGGGCTCCAATCAATCTCTCCGCGTTGCAGCAGCCTCGTCCTCCTCTTCTTGTTGACCTCGCCAAGCTCCACAACCACCAAAACAATGTCGTCTCCACCGGCCTCCGCCTATCCTCCGGCGACCATCAACAGAATCAATCACAGCAACATCAACATAATCATAATCACAATCACAATCACAATCTCGTTCGTCAATCATCGCCTTTCTTATCTCTATTAACAGACAACTTCGCCTCCAATTTCAAACGGCAACAAGACGAAATAGACCAATTCCTTCAAGCACAGGTGCAAAAATTCACTCCCTACACAAACCACTTTCCGTCAATTTCCAACGATTCTCCCTTCGGACTTTTTGAACTGAGTTCCGTTTTCGTTTTACAATAGGAAGAACAACTACGGCGCACATTAGCAGAGAAGAGGCAGAGACACTACCGTGCGCTGCTGGATGCAGTGGAGGAATCGGTAGCCAGAAGGTTGAGAGAGAGAGAGGCGGAGGTGGAGAAGGCCACACGCCGGAACGCCGAGCTGGAAGCGCGCGCGGCGCAGCTTAGCGTCGAGGCGCAGGTCTGGCAGGCCAAGGCTAGGGCACAGGAAGCCACCGCCGTATCGCTGCAGGCACAACTGCAACAGGCGATGTCCGGCGGAGGAGGCGGCGGCGACGGAGTAGACGGCGGCAACCTCGCCGGCATAGAAGGTCAAGCCGACGACGCCGAGTCGGCGTACGTGGACCCGGACCGAGTCGTGATGTTGGGACCGAGTTGCAAAGCGTGTCGAAAGCGAGTCGCGTCGGTGGTGCTTTTGCCCTGCCGTCACCTCTGCCTCTGTACAGACTGCGACCAAGTGGTTCAGACTTGCCCGCTATGCCTCTCTCAGCGAAATTCCAGCGTAGAGGTCTATCTTTCGTAGGGCCCATGAACCGGGTTATTCCAGGCCCATGAACCGGCCCAATTCGAGTTGCCCAGGCCCAGGAGCTGGCCCTGACAGATCAGTTGACGGTTTTTTATTTTTCCTCATAAAAATGGGGAAAATTTTAAAAAAAGTATTTAAGTAATAAAAGAATTACTTTTTTTTTTTAACTTGTCCTTTCCTCCTCTTGGAGTTGAACGGCCTTGGAGGTTATGTACATTGGCCACATTGCGGATTTCTTTTTCTTATGGAATTTCATTCATTCATCTGTTAATTGTTTGTTCAATAGAGCTACAACTTTTTTTTTTTCTTTTTCCTTCAAAACCTATCCAATCTTTTTCAGAAAGGAAAAAAAGTAATATATATATATATATATATATATATATATATATATTTTATGCCTTTTTTTATTTGAATTTAAGATGGAGGTGGAGTGGGAGATGATCTCAATTCTGATCACAACTTTAAAAATACCCATACTTCAATTATGTAGTGTTTTTGGTCGAAATTTTGCTTTTTGGTGCCAAACTATTGATAGGTGTTTTGTTTTTTTGTGATAATGTATTCTATTCAATTATATTTTTACATTTTCAAATACTTTTGAATTATTGAAATATTTAAAAGACATGTGATTACTAAATAAGCTTATTTTTTAAAAATTAGCCTACAAAATATAGAGTAGTTGTTTGTTTACTATAAAATATATTATGGATTCAATTTCAATTTTAAAATTATTTATCTTTTATGCATTGATGTTTTTTTTTTGTGTGGATATTTTACTTTAAAATAAAATCATTAAATGTCAATTTGAATCTAACTCAACTAATTAAGTCATATATTTTTTATCAAAATATCATAAGTTTGAACTTCGAAGTTAAGTCATATATTTTTTATCAAAATATCATAAGTTTGAACTTCGAAGTTACAATGTATGCAAACAAAATCTCACATTAGTTAGAAAAGAGAATGATTCATATCATACAAATGATGACAATTATCACATTGGTTTGATGACAATTATCGCATTGGTTTGATACTTTTTTTTGTGAAATCAAAAAGGTTATGTCCAAAGCAAATAATATCATACCTTGAGGTACTGATATAGAAATTTCTTTTTTAATGCAAAATTAGAATTAGATATTGATTTATACACACCAATAAACATCTCTATCTCCTAAGCTAACTTTTAATGTAAATAAAACGTTTTAATCAACGTCCAACCATGGTTCTAAATATCCATCAACACGTCTACATTTCTATCGATATGTCCATGTTTTCATGAGTTCGACATTGACATGAGGCGTAAATCGACATTTCTATCATAGTATTAAAAAATCGACCAAATATGGAAAATATCAACAAAATGTCACTAATATGTACATAATATTAATATTAATTATTTTTTAACTTATTTAGAAATATGAAAATTTTTATTTGTTAATTTAAATATTTTTTACAATTTTTTAATTTCTATAACTTTTACAGAAATATCCATCAAAATCGACGTTTTAATCGACATCGACATTTAAAACACCTCCAACGCATGTGGTAGTTTCGAATATAAAATTGTTTACTAGCATTGGAAAACAAATCATGTAGAAAAATAAAAATTGGAGTTCATCCTTCAAAAAAATATACAAAAAGAGAGAAAAATTAGAGAAGCCCATGGGCAGAAATTGGCTAGGATTGTTTAGAATAAATTGGGCTTCTAAAGGCCGAGTCGCATTATGGGCCGTGAACAACGCGAGCCCATGACTTCCAAGCTACCAGTCCCAACCTTACGAACCCCGCCACTCCCACCATTATTTTTCTGTGTTTTTATTTTCTTAAATTCATCCGGTAGAGATCCAACATTCAATCTTAAAAAAATGTATAGATGTCTTATCTATACACTTATGCTTTTTATTTAACTTTTTTTTTCATGTTTGCAAATTGAGAGAGAGTCTCATTTTTTGTCCTCAACCCAATTCGGTATATTTCAACATTAATTATATTAATTTTTAAAATTGAATAAGCAGTGAAATAATGTCCTCTCCAAAAATAGGTTAAAAGAATACCTAAAAATCTACGAAAATTAAGTTAACAAAACAGTCCAAATTCTCTAGAATCAAACAAAAAAAAAGGTTCAATTCAAAAAATAATAATTAAAAAAACAATAAATAAAATGACAAAACAACGAGAAAAAAAAAAGTTACCAATACATATGTCTGGTTTAATCACACAAAGGTCAACGTTTAATACTAAATTAAATCAAATAATAAAATGAGTAAAATATATTTTTAATTCAAGGACCAAGTAGACCATTTAGAACAATTTTTTAAAAGTCAGGGACCAAACTGTCACTTTTTGAAATTTAAGGACCAAATAGACACCTATGATCAAATCTAAGGACTAAAAATGAAATGATAGTGCAATATTAAATAATTTTATATTATTTTTATCATATTTGTAAATTTTTTTCTTTTTTTCTTACCTTCTCCCTCTTTCCTTCTCACTCCCCTTCTTCTTCGATATCCATGGTTTCATCATTCTCTCAAACGCCATAATTTTATTTAAAAAAGAAACTGTTTGGGGAAGGGAATACCCTGGACACGTGGAGGACTTCTATTGGTGCTCCAAGATTGCTCATGAGCCATGCCCAGCTCGGATAGCCGAGATGGCAGCCACTAACGTCGACAAATGCTAAGTATGAGGGCCGAGGTGAACCTGGCCCAGGTCTGACCTACCGGGGAGCTCGGTAGGGGTTGATGTGAGCAACTGTCGGCGGCGTGATTATCGGGCGTAACCGTCGGTCCCGAGATTACCGGGTGTAACCGACGGTCCCGAGATTACCGAATGTAACCGTCGCAAGATTAGCGAGACTACCACCCATAAGTAGAGGACCTCACTCCCCGATCAGGTACGACGATTTCTGGCCTCGAACTAAACTTGGAATCCGACCTATACTGACTTGATCGTCGGAGTGCTCACCTTTTTGTGCAGGTCCGCCCAAGTGTTCAGGTCGGTCCGGAGGCCGAGTTCGAGCTACAATCGGGAACACACTGTTGTGCATATCCTTGCATAAACAGAAACGAAGAGGGGTTTTTGATCCATGGCCCGTCTTTGTCTTCTCCCACTTGGTCTTCTTTGTCTTCTCACACTCCGATATTTTAAATATTGAGTATGTAACAGGAATGAGGAAAGACAATGGCGGTTACCGGCAGCGGCGGTGGGGCTGTGATGGATTTCAAGAAGATTTTAGTTATGTATTCAAATTTGTGGGAGGGAGAGGAAGGCCCAAAAGACCAACGCCAACGCCCCTCCTCCGCCGCCGATTCGCCCGATGAAGGGAAGAGAGAGGTAGAGAATAAAGAAAAAAGAAAAAAAATTACACATATTATAAAATAATATAAAATTATTTAATATTGTCATGTCATTTAAAATTTGACCGTTCAATTATGACATATTATTTTTCCGTTAGTCAACTAATGGTGAAATAAGCTTATGGACCATTTAAAACCATTTTCTAAGGACCAAACTGTCATTTTAAAGACCAAATAGACACCTATCCTCAAATTTATGGACTAAAAGTATATTTTACCGTAATAAAAGTATTAGCGTATTAATCTAAGTAATGCTCAAGTGAATGAGGTATTTATTACCGTCTCAAAAGTTTGATGGTTTGAACAACCTATTATAATGGTTGTATTTCGAAAAGAGAAAAATAAAAAGTATTACTTCACTAAATTTTCAGATTCGTGATTAAAGGAAATAAAGTTAGATTTGTAAGATTAAAGTTTTTTTTCTTTTCTCAAAACAAACTATTAAAATTGATTCACTCAAGTACAATAATGAGTATTAAAAGCAATTTCTACCATAAATAATAACTTTTAGAAAAAAAAATGTACGAGAAATCGAGTAGTAATCTTTTATTATTTAAAGCCCGCATTTTGACATAATTACATGACTGCCAGCCTTTAATGAAAACATTAAATAGAAAAAAATAATAATAAACTATTCACGGATATTTAACGAAATTCGCAAAATATTATTCAAAATAACAAAAGTGTTGTTAAATACTCACAAGTCAGTCACATGTGACTTACCATGCGAGTAACTTAAAAGATAAAAAATAAATAAATAAAAAAGAATTTCCTGGAATATCAAATTCATGCCATTTTAGTAAACGACACGTATGAATTACAATTTAGTTAAGTTCATATTATAAATTAAAAAAATGACTTATTCATGATTAGATCGACTACTCCTGTCCCAAAAAAAAATAGATAATAAAACATATTCACGAACATTAAAAATCAATTATTTATCTTGTATAAAAAATTATTACTAAAGTGGGGCGTTTTGCACACGACATTCTTCAAGTAAATAAATTTTAAAGGTTTCTTTAAATTCTTGAATATACAAAATTACGTAGATTTGAAGCTCTAACATTTGATATATGTTCCTCGACACTTCTCAAATTGATAAAAGATTGCGAGATTATGTTCTTAGTCAAGTTTTAAATCATATTTTCATCTTCAATCTCTTAATTATTTTACTTCAACCATAATCTTCCTATAAAAAAAATATATTGTTTTTTTATTGATGATTTTTTAATAAATTAATTAATAAAAATCTTACAATGATACGCCATTAGCGTAGAAATATACCAAATAAGTATTTAAAGACACGTGTAGGATATTATCAAATTCTAAAATAGAATCGTATTTTTATTGAATAATTAACAACAAATTTGTATATAAAATTTGGATAATGAAACACAGCACTCGAAAATACAAAAATACGAAACCACGATGTTTTAAAAATTAAAAAGTGAAAACTTTTTAATCAATATAAATTTTAAATTAATGATCATTTACTACCGCAATTTGTAACTATATTTAAGGAGAAAGATAAATTTTAACCTTCAACTTTATATGCTGCATAAATTTTTACACTAAATTTTTAATTTCATCAAATTAAATCTTAACATTTTTATAAAGGTTAGAATCTTCCATTAAATTTAAAAATTTATTGCAATTTTTACCTTCTAATCAACTTCTATCTCAAAATTTGTTGAAAAAACCATTCTCATGAAATTGATAGGTTTAGAAAAGAATAAATAAATAACATTAGTGTCGTTCATTTTTCTAACTTGCAAATTTGGACGAAGTTATTTAATATCGATTTTATATATTAATTAAATTTAATTTTATGCAAAGTTTTATTTTCATTATGTGCGAGCTTTGTGATTACATTTTATTTTTTTGTTTTTAAGTTAAAATTAGTGAGTGAATTAGTCGAAATTGGATAGATAATAAAAATTACAACATTTATCTATGTAAATTGATATAGCTAGTGGTAAAAAAATTATTTTTGTCAACGTGTATTTATCCCATTAAAAGGACTTATAAATCAACTGATATTATGTTGTTGGTAAACGTGACTAGCCATTTTAAAGTCCAAACGTCATTATTAAAAGAATGTTACATACAATATATAAATAATAATGAAAAATATAGAATGTGAGAATGAATGAAAATTTGAATATAACTATGTTTTCTATAAAAGATATTATAAATTTGATTCACCACCCATGATATATATATATATATATATATATATATAATAAAAGATATTGTAAATTTGATTCTCCCCTCATCATATCTCTCTTGTGGTAAATGATAATTTTCAAATCAACATTAAAAATGTTTTCAAAAAAGGCAATGAATGAAAAATATTTTACAATATGTATGTGTTGATATTAACAATAATATTTTGAAAGACTTAGGTGTCGTTTCTTAGCTGTCTACCACATCCCACTTGTGTCGTAATATTATTATATTTACTTTCGTGTGATTATTAGATTTTGGGGAGCATTTAGTTTAAGCTTTAAGGATTGATTCAGCACGTAGATCTTCAAATCTGAGACTTCATTTTAAGAGTGGTGGTTAATATTCTCATTTTTAGTTTGTTGTTTTTCTGTTTATTATTTTTTATTTTTTATTTTTTAAAAATGTGAACATTTGGTAATTATTTCTATTTTTCATTTTTTTAAAAAAATTATTATTAAAATTGGATAGAAATTCAAGTTTTCACGTTTATGATTTTTTCCAGAATATATATAAAAGTATTTTTAATCATTTTTATTTATGAAATGCATCATGAATGTCAAATAATAAATATACACATAAAAATTTTAATATTTAATTTCATGTAAAACTTTTATTTTTTAAATTAAAAATTTAGAAAACAAAAAAACAAAAAAATATTACCAAACATGTTTTCACATTTTGTCTTTCGGTAGAGAAATGAATGAACAGGAAATAACATACTACGTAGTTCTAATTTTTTTAATTAAAAATAGAAAATAGTAAATATTATCAAATCAATAAATTTTTAGCTAAGCCATTACATTATGTTTAAACTTTTATTTCTTTTAATTTTTTTTAATTAATTCAATCTAATTTTAAACACTGTCAATCCTAATTTAACAGGTTAGAATATGCATCATCACTCAATAGGTTGTGTGTCCAAACTCTTATTTATTTAGTTTCTCGATCTTGTACAAGTCTTTAAAGTTTGGCTAAAAAAATTGCTTAACTGTTATTATTTTTTTTTTCTAATCTATTTCGGAATAGAGCAATCCCTGACGTGTCTAAATACTTGGTTCATATATGTATTCCACTCATTCAATAACTGAACAAAGACGTGTTTGTATTTCTACATGGGTAAAAGAAAAGCAATTTTTACATTAATTTCTACAACCCACATCACAATTTCAATCAAACACAAACTTTTTCAATCGAATCCGAGTACGCAATTTTTTTAAGTTGAAAGATTTTATATCCTACCTTTTACATTTATATATAAAAATAATTAAAAAGAAACCCAAACATAGTTAGTAATCATTCTTTACTTGTCATTTTAAAAGATTTTAATTAAAAAAAGCAAATTTTGTATATGAAATCTATTTTTGAATTAAATATTCAAAATTTTACGTTATATTAGCATTTTTAAATTAAATAATGCATTTTGTTTATATTTTGGTAAATGGCGGAAATAGAAAACAATAAACTTAATTGAAACATTTATTAAAGATGTGAAACAAGATTGAGAAATAGTTACCAAATACTTGTATTAGAAGTGAAAAACAATAAATAGGAACATTACCAGATAGATTGTTACGGTCTATTAATCAAATACTTAAAAAATTGATGTTATTTCGTATGATATACGTAAAAAATCGATAGAAATGTCTGTTTCATATATTGATGGTGCAACTGTATAAATATACATATGTCAATTTGAAGATAGTCTATTCTAAAATTATTGGGACATATATCTCTAACCGAAAAATCCTACATCGGAATCTCCTCCCCATCTCCTAAATGATGGAAAAAATATAATTAATACACATATAATTAAACGCATATGAAAGTGCAAGTGTGAGTCTTGAGGTGGTGCCATGCCACCTCGGAAACATATAATTAAATATTAATAAATGGAAATAATGACAAATTAAAAAGTGGGGAAGTTTAGGTCTTGCTAGGCGGGGGTTTTAGTTTAGCTTTATAATTGAGTTTTAATGTGGGGGATTACGTTAAGAAAGCAGATGAATAATTGAGATTAATGGGGAAGAGTAGTTGTCCACCTAACCAATAAAATAAAATTTAAAGCCATAATCAACTGAATTTTAAAATTATAACCCAAATTGGCTGAGTACGTAGGCATCATTAAAAAAAATGAAATAAAATAAAAGCATAATTTTGCATCGCATTTTCGAATCAAATGTATAATGGAGTTGGATTCTCTTCTTATTTTATATTATATATTAAGATTAAAGTCATTAATTAACTCCACAACCTATCCCATTATGTTGGAAATTTTGTATGGATGTGTAGTGTGGGTTCTTGATTCTTTTCTTCTCCTTTTTTCTTTCCTTGGTTAGATCTTAAATTTTGGTTTTGTATTTTTTATTGGAGTCTTGAGTCCACATATAAATATTTTTATTATTCTTTTATACCAATTTAAAAGATACAATATAAACCGTTTTTTCTCTTTTACTTCAACAAACAATTGTTTTATTCCAAGGAGAAAAAATTTGATTAAATTGTTTTTGCCGAGAATTTTTTTCTCTGTTTAAACAATTGTTTTATTTCATGTTTTCCTTTTGATAAATTGAACTAAACACAGATAACGAAAATCAATATAAACTTAATTTAGCGGTGATACTCTGTCTTTCGTTAAATAATTATTTTTTCTATTAACTTCTATAAATTAAGTTTAAATATTATTGTGGTTTTTATACTTTCAAATTTAGTTCATTTTAATTCATGTATTTTTAAAATGTTAATATTCGTCCTTGTATTCTCAACTTTTGTTTAATTTAGTTTAGGTACTTACGTCTGTTTTGATATTTGTATCGTTAATAAGTGACAATTTTGACTTCTACTTGTAAAATTTTAATATAAATTTTATACATAATGAAAATTCGTATACAAATTGAATTTCGTATACAAATTTATAGTTATACTTCAATATTGTTCTAGTTTCTATACTTTTGAATTTAGTTTATTTTAATTCATGTACTTTTAAAATGTTAAATTTGGTCTACGTACTTTCAACTTTTGTTTAATTTAGTCTATATACTCTGTTTTGATGATTGTATTGTTAGTAAGTGACAATTTTGAAACCTATTTGCAAAACTTTAATACAAATTTTATGCACGATGGAAACCGTACTATAAATTTATAATTATATTTAAAAAAAATTTAGGGAATAAAATGCAAGGTTAAATTTTTGTTAAAAACAAATGAGACAATAATGATAATAAAATGATTAAATAATCATTTTTTAAAACACAAAAAACCAAAATAAATTACGTCAATTAAAAGGAAGAACCAAAATAGCAAAACTGACACTATATATATATAAAGTAAAACTAGTAAAATTCACGGCAATTGACTCAATCGCCGGCTTTTTCTAAATTTACCTTTTTGAATTCCTCAATTATTTTCTAAAATTGTAATAATCATAAACAGTCACATCAATGACCAAAAACTTTTGACAAATTTACCAAGTTTACTGTTCTTTAAGGTAAAAAAGAAAGGGAAGAAAAAGAATAAGGCGCCGCCCATGACGGGAATTTCAACTTTACCGTCCCTGCCCCTTCCAAAAGACGGGCCAAGATCCGTAGTTAATGAAAGGAACCAAGGTCAGATTCGGAAGCTTAAATTTTGGAGAAAGCAAACCAAGCCTCGTTTACTTACTTTTACTTTTTTTTTTTTTCCTTTTCTGGTGCAGCGTGCCACTTGACGCCCACACACGTGTCTCAAAAGTACCAACACGTGTCACACAGATTTTGACGCTCAGTGGCATGAACATGGAATTAGGGAATCAAATATTATATAGCAGTTTCTAAATATATTATTCCGGAGAATTTATTCCTTTTCTTCCTTTTTTTTATTTAAATTGTTGTAATTATTCTTTTTAGGAACGTCTCCCTTGCTTAAGGACAAGCAGTTGCCCATCATTGTAATATTTTATTATTTATTTTTAAAATATTAAATAATTAAGGGAAGGGTGGCCTTTAATTTAGGGGACATGCTACTGCACGGGAAACAGACGTGGGGAAGGTATTTCTCGTCCACGTGTAATAATTGAGACGATTTGTTTTGTATAATAATTATTTCTTTTTATTTCTAGAATTCTTAAATTGGGACGAATTCTCTGCAGTTTGAGGTGGAAGAAAATGTGATGCGGAATCGCTTTATCACGAGCTCTGTCCGCTCCGAACAATAATATATTTCAATAATTAATGTGTTAAATTATTACATATTTAGTTGATATTTATAGATTTTAAAATAAGATATTTAAGTCCATTGATAACTATTTTATTCGTGATAATTTTGTTTGTATCTGTATACAGTATCTTTACTTATATATATATATTTTTGCTGTCTATTTAAAAAAAATGAAATATTATCCAAAAATTTAAAAAGTAGTTTTTGAAAAGTTTTGTTTTTACAGATTTGGTTAAAGATTTAAATGTCGTCTATATATTTTCAACTAAAAAATTAGAGGTTTGAATATTTTATTGATTTCAGAAATTAAATAAATAAATAAAAATAACTTGCTCATTGAGATTCAATAATTATTTAAATAATATCGAATAATTCGTTTGAAATAAAATAGTAACTGAAAATGATATTTGAGAAAAGAAACAAGAATATTGCTACTTTTTCTGTAATTATACTTATTATTTCCTACAATTTCCCTATGAAAAGAAGGGCACTATAATGCTCCCAAATAATTTTACCAATAATGGAAGCGTGTTTCCAGAATCTACCGTTTCTTTAAATCAATAGAATAGAGTAGCAAACATGGAAAACGCATATAACTATTTAACTTTTTTTTTTTAATCTCGTTTTTAGTAAAAGTAAACAGAATTGTAGGATTTTCAACACACAAATCCAAACAATAATAAAATATACTTTTTATTTATGTTAGAATAAATGGGAAAGGAAGAAATTTGAATTTTTGCTTTCGTTATTTCTAATATTTTTATACAATTTTGAGAATGTTCATTAAAAATGAGTAATATAAAAGGTAAATAATTGTCAAATATTCTTAGATTTCTTAATAAAATTAGAAACGTTAAAGTAATAAATTGGAACGTTGTCAAACGAATCTTTAATTCACACCTCTACTTGATTGTACTAACACTACTTCATTGTACTAACAAAATTCAATAGAATAAAGTTAAATTATATTTGAATCATTATTTTTTAAAAGTTTATTTATTCTCTTAGTTATTCTTCTTTGATAAAATACAACATTTTGAAATCCAACTTATTTTTCATACCAAATGTATGAACTTCTAAATAATTATTTGAATTATACATACTTTTATTATTTACAAATAAAGGCTAGGGAGGAAATTAACCCCCTAATTTGTCTTGGATTCACACAATTAGAAAATAATAGTAATAATTTAAAATCTCCCCTAATTTACCATTCCTAATGAACAAGACTTGAAAATCACGTGTATATAATTAAAACGTACAATTTTACACATATAAAAATCTCCATATCCGACTTTGTTATTTATAAAGTTACTTAGATATATTTCTAAATAATTCTTTGAGAACAAAAAATGAAAAATATTAAGAAAAGAAAAAGATTATCAAACAAAAAACTCCATGAATACGTTACATAGAAAATTTTATAATATCACCCTCCTACATATATTTACTATTTTCTTTCACATCTTTAATACGTAATTGATCAATATATTATTTTATTTTACTAAAGTGGGAGATAGACAATAAATAAAAGTAGTATAAACTTTTTTCTAAAATTTCTATAATAATTATTTTTGCATGTGCTATCATCCTCGTAACTCCAGTATTTAGATATCCATTCTTTAAACAAGAAATGTAAGTTTTACGACTCTTATTTCTTTCAATTCAAAATATCAAAAAGATTTTTTTTTTTTTTTTTTTTAGACAAATCAATTCCTCGTTGTCATAAATAATATACTAGAATAAGGACCTTCTCCGCACATATCTAAATCGAATGTCTTAACTTTCAATAGAAATATATAAATTCCCATTTTCACAGTCAAATCACGAACCTCTTTTGATAATTCCACTACGAAGAATTTTTCACTCTCTCCAATAGACATTGTTGACAAATACAGCATTATATCATTGGTTCAAATAATTAAATTATTTGTACTAAAAAAGCTACGAAAATAAAAAATAGAATAGACCTAATTAATTATAAAGGAACAATTAAGACTGTAATATACTAATAATCATCAATTGTTTTTCTTTTTTTCCAGAAGGAACGGATTGAATTGGGAGCGAAACGGCGGGAACCAAAAACCAGAAATGAATGGGAGAAATATTCGAAATCCTCGAGGAAAAGACAAAGGCAAAAAATGTCAAAAATAAAGAAAGAAAAATGGGATGGTATTAGGTTAGGTGAATCACCTTTGCCCTTGTGAATTGAATTAAATTTTGTAAATCCGTGGGTGGTTTTTCGTCCTCCAAAAATGGCAAAGGAAAATAAAAGTAAAAACGAAAACTGTTTTGTTTTGTTTGTCGTCAATCGTCATCTCATTACAACGGCAAAAACAAACTTTTATACAAAACTTCTTTTACTTCCCATTTTAGTTTTCCCGACTTTCAAGTCTAATTAATTAATTCACACAAAAACAAATATAGTAAGAAAAAAAATCACACAAAATTTCTCCCATTCTTTAAAATTCTACCACTAGGTTATCAATAATAGACATCTTCACTGATTTTTTTAGTACAATATGTGGGATGAATATCAAAATTACAATATCTTTTGGTTGAAGATATATGTCAATTACCGCTAAACTATGTTTCTTTTGGTATAGAATAGGAATAGATATAAATAAGTGATATACGTAGGTAAGTTGGAGTTTCAAGATGTGGAAACAAAATCCTATGTTAATTAATGGAGAGGGTGATTCATGATATATAGTGGTGACAATTATCTCCATTGTATGAAGTATTTTAGGTGAAATTATTAAATGCAAAGTCGTAAAGACAATATTCAAAATGAACAATATCATACTATTGCATAATTTGGGATTACGAGGATACCACTGTTCTTAACCATAAAAAATAAATGATGTAAACATGTCTCAGTAGTTGTCTGAATTAAAAAAAATTACATTTTCAGAATTGGAATAGTTAAATGGTCATCCATTTAAAATATAACTTTTCAGTTTTATTGATTTAAATTATGAAACTATGAGTTATAAATTTGATATGTTACCCATAATTGTAAAAAAAAAAAACAAAAAAAAGTTATGCTAATTTAAAAAAAAATAAAAAAAAGAGTTGGTAACATTGTTTAAAATACAAATGAAGCTTGTGTTATGAAGTGTAGTTTTTCACTCACTTTATTTTTATTTATTATTAGTATGTAGGTACTAAAATTAAATGTAATCTGATTCAGACATGTTATATTTCTAAATTAACATAAAGAATAAAAAATATATATATAACTCTAACTAATACTTAAAACTAGAAACAGCATAAAAACAAAATTTAAAATATTGCTTTGTAAAATAGCTTTTAAACACAATTAAAATAAAAAAAAAACACTGAATTAAGCTCACTGTGACGTGATTGATTGAAAAGAAAAGAAGGAATAAAAATAGTAAAAGAAATAAAGTGGAAAGCAACTCAAAGATGGGAGCAATCAGTTTGCCCAAAACCAGTGGAATGGGCTTCCCACTTTCTAAGAGCATGCCACAAAAGTTGATAATTCCGAAACTGACTTCTCATTTCTCAATTCTTATTTTAGAAAAAGGAAAAAGAAAAAGTTCAGAAAGTGATTTCCAATAATAATTGGAAAATATTTGGTTTATTTGAGGATGAATTTTGCCTTCACCATCGTTACAGTTAAGATTTTTAAAATATTAACGAACTATCAAATTTTTAATAAATACGTGATTTAATTCTTACCGATAAAGAGTCAAATATTTTTCATCATAATAGTCCATTTTACGATTTCACAAACATGACTAATGTTATTTATTATTATTATTTTGAAAAATAAGATTCTGTCCTTTTATAATATATATGAGATATATATAATAATTTGAGTTTTAAATTGTTGTCTTGGAGTACAAAATTTTAAAAGTTTTTGTTATATATCTCACCATTGAGAAGTTATAAGGCAACAGTGCAGAAAAAAGAAAGCAATGTCAAAATTTTAAAATATAATTATTAAAGCTTGGTTGGATAACCATTTAATTTTTTTGTTATTAATATTTTTAAATTAAGCTTATAAATATCATTCTCACCTATTTATTTCTTTTTAATTTGGGAGAAAAATATTAAAAAGGAACATTTGTAGGTAAAGTGGTAAACAAACACGATTTATTGAAGATATTGAATTAAAAATAAAATAGCTGTCGAATAGGACTTGAAAACGCTCATCGCCAAAAATACTTTCTATTTTTGTTATAAACTTTTTCTTTCCTGGGAAGCTTGTGGCTTTTAAGAAAATAATAACAATAAATTACTTTCGAAATAGTGGATTGTGCCTTTAGAATTAAACAACATCTCAAAGAAACAATTTTTTGGATTAAAGGTTTAACGTTTAACCGTCGAATAACTCGTCTTTTAAAAAAAATGATTTAATAAAAAAATAAAAGTTTAAGTACATCATAATAGATAAATAACCTGATAAAAAGCGTGGCTTATTTCTCAAATATCGTAGAATTATGATATTCAATTGATGTATATTTTTTAATACATCAATTTGCGGGAGTGAGTAATTAAACGCACAATATTTTAATTTTAATAGATGTCTTAAATAACCAATTTATTTTGACAACTTTTTATTATTAATATTAAGTGCACATATTTTATAATAGTACAACTAAATAGTGACTGGTCGGTATATTGATAAGCTATTATGGATAGTTTATTGGTCAAAATGAAATAAGGACAATTGAGAGGAAAATATTTCCAATCTTATGATAATCACTCCCTTTATAAACTAATTTTTATATCGCAAGAAACAGTACGTGAGGATGAAGAATCGAATTCAAAACCCCTTAATTGGAGATACAATGTTTCAATTATGGAATAATTCGACAGATTATTAAGCTAATTAAAAATATTATTTTTGGCCATTACAGCTCAGTAGAAAGTAGAAGAAACCGCCAATAAAATTTCCTCGTCGACCTCTCAGCCACGCTTCCACGACTCTGGCCGTTTATGAATAAATCGTCCAATCGGACGGAAATAAAAACAGAAAACGACGGCAAATTACATAATCGGGATCTGTCGTCCCCGTTACCTGTCCACGACTCGGAGAGCATGGTTTTACTCGGCGTCTACTCGTGGCACGTGGCAATGTTTGGCTTCACCAAGACGCCACGGAGGGGCCTCAAAATTCCACACGTGTAAGGAAAACCGGGATGGCACTGGTCATTTCTGCCCGTTGATTCATCGGCAGAGGGGACAAGAACCTTGGAAAAAGAGCTCCCTCGTCATTAAAGTAAATTAAATATAAAAAAAAAAGAAATTTCTTATACGCTTCAAAAGGACCGTTCAGGCGGGTCCCACTTTCCATGACTTGGGAAAGTGGGCTGGGCCGTGAGTTAGTAGGAAAACGACAAAAGAATCTGAGAATTATTATAAAAAAAAGTAAATTGGGGGATTTTTGACGTCAGCTTTCTTTGGGCGAACAAAGTAGAAACCGTGGGTCGGAGGGAGGTATCCGACCAGTACTGTTGGGGAGATGTGGGGACTTGGGATGAAAGTTTTACTGCCGGCTTTGAGCGCGTGTGCTACACGGCCACATTCCTAGTTAAATAAATCTTAATTTTATCAAATTAAATAACCAAAATTAAATAAATAGTGTAAGAAATACCTTTAAAGGTAAATTATGAATTGTTTTCCACAAGCCGATTATTAAATTACATACTATTTAAATATTAAAATACTCGAATTAAGTCATACAAATATTTATGTTCGACTCTAATATGTAAAATAACTGTCAAACTCAACAACAAAATGTTTAAATATAGTAAAAATATTTAACGTTATTAGAAAAATCAATATCTAAAAAATATAATCTCATTCAACTGTAAGAATATCCATAAATTCACAGCTATAACAAATAGTAAAGAATAGAAACTTAAGTAATTAAGGACGTTACTATTTGTCCAAAAAAAATTAAGGACATTAATTATAATATTTATTTAAATCTAAAATATAATTCTATTAAATTAGAAGTTTGAAGTTAGTTTTTTTAATGTTTGAGAATTCTTTTTTTCAATTTAGTAGGTTCCTTTGTTTAGACCTTAATATTATAAATTTTATAATCATACTCAATTAGATGATGAAAAGCTTGTCCGACATAATAAATTTTAAAGATAAACAAAATCACCTCAAATAATTTTTAAAAAGTATGTTGTCCAATTTATAAGAAGTTGACTAATTCGAATTTTCTTTATTAAATTACCTAATTTCTTCTCTAAATTTATATAACTCATTAAATACTAGATCATGTAAACTAATCATCCGTCTATCACAACACTCACAAACGTAAGAGTATAATTTAAAAATGGTACTTTCTTCTTGTCTTGTGTTTGTCTTCGGGTGTTGTGCCTTGATATCTGACCGTAACATATTTATCTTTGTAAAAAGAATAATTTGAAAATGGTAAAATAAGAAAAAAAAACCTAAATTCAGACTTTTAAAACAACACGGACCAAATTGAAAGACAAGTAAATATTAAGGACTAAAAATATATAATTTTGAAATGGTATTTTTCCTTAATTAGAAAGGGCGAGTAGAAAGGGGAAAAGGTGGAGTGAGATCCACTCTCTCTTGGGAGCGTGAGGAGTTGCCCCCTTCTTCTAACAGTATTGACGTCAGGACTTGGAGCTAAAGAGAGTCTTTCCCGTTCGGTAGCGACGTGTGGGTGCTTGCCCTACGGAGAATTAGTTTGTGTTATTATTTAGCCCTCAATCTTTCTCCAAATTACAAAATTCTTCATTGGGCAACGACCGTAAATACCGTAAACATTGGTGGCGAATACAGAAAGAATTTTTAGTTCAGGTATTTTCTGCCAATGGATTCACTCTGAAACCTGCCGTTGGTTGTGGATCTGTCTCTCTCTCCGCCACTCCACTTTTCCCTTTATAAAACTCCGCTCCAGTCTTCCCCAATTCCAACTCTCTACTCTCTCTCTCTCTCTCTCCTCTTTTGGGTTCTCTCTTCCTCGCTCTACACATTTGAAAGAATGGATTGTTCTTCTGCAACTGCGAGAAGGCCTTATTTCATCGACAAAGACGACGGGTTGGTCTCTTTGGTGGATGTGGAAGCTGGATTTTCTGGGAGCCAGCACGGCCACTATCCGGCGCAATCTTTCTTCCTCCGGCCGAAGCCTTCCCACGGCGGCGCTCACCGACGCGGTGCGCCTCCGAGGAACCTCTCGGTTTCATCGCCGCGATTTTCTGCGAGGTTTTACGACGCCAGATTTGAAGATCATTATCACCATTTCTTGGAAGCTTGTTTTCTCTGCAAGAAGCCGCTTGGTGATAACAAAGACATATTCATGTACAGGTAATTTGTTTTTCTTTTTTCCTTTTTTTGTTTCCACGATTTCGTAATAAGAGTGATGTTGCTTTCCAAATCTGAATTATGAATTTTACTTTCGGTGCAAGAACACATCTGGTAGTTAATTGTTGGTTTGGATTTGTAGTTAGGTCGGCTTTTTGTCTGGTACTTTTTAAATCGAAGTACAGAAAGAGAAACCGTTCGTAAATCTAGGATCGAGAGAAAATTCAATTATCAAGTGAGCGATATTGTATAATTTATTAAAAGAAAGCTATTAGACATAGGATCGATCTTTCAATTCCTTCCAGTATTTGACGAACAAAATCTCAAGATCTGAAAAAAAAAAAGAAAAAGAAAAAAGAAGTACTCGGCCGTGGTTCTGACGATATTATTATGATTCATATTATGCAGAGGAGACACTCCATTTTGCAGCGAAGAGTGTCGTCACAAGCAAATAGAAACGGACGAAGCGAAGGAGAAGAAGTTGAATCTGTCTTCGTCCATCAAAGCCATGAGAAAAAAAGATCAAAGAAAATCCGCTTCCCCCGGCAAGTCCACCGCCACTCACGGCTGCCGTTTCCGCACCAGCACGGTGGCAGCTGCCTAGATCGAGGAAGAATCGCAATCTACACATATATATATTATATATACATAGAAAATATTCCCGGAAAAGAAAAAGAAAACGAGATGTGAAGATCGAAGAGAACCGGGAAGAACAGAGAGAGTTCCACTTTTTGTTTTGTTTTTGTTTTTGGGGGGTTTTTTTTTTTCTTTGGGGGGTTTAAATTGTTGTTAAGAAAAATATGCAACTGTGAATGAAGGTTGTGGTTGTGGTTGCGGTAGTGGCTAAGTGAGGAAATCTTGTGTTCCTTTTTTTCTTTACTGGGATTTGCTCACGTCCAACTGTTTCTTCTCTGTATTTTGGGGCTGTATATTATATATGAGCTTTATCAAGCGGTGGTGAAGAAAGTCGTGTAATTTGGCTTTTTTCTTATAGACGAGGACGATAACTCTTCTTTTGTTTAGTTTGCTTTTATTAATTTGTCTACTTTATTATATTTCAAAAATTAACTGATTTTTTAGGGAATAGAAATCAATTTCGTCTTCAATTTGAGAGTGACTGCTTGGTTATAATGTGTCTTGTGCCATTATATTGTATGTTTTGGAAATTTCTTGCGAATTAGAGACGTTGGAAGAATTATAATGAGACTAATAATAAGTTGGTTGTTTTAGAAACTTATTTAAAAAAAATGTCTAAAATTTAATTTTATACTTTTTAGATTTAATAATGAGATTAATAATATCTTTAGAGGATTGTTTTATAAATTTATTTTAAAAAAATATCTAAAATTTTCTAATTTTATACGTTTAGATTTAGATTTTTGTTGGTAGAATTTTATGTTAATATCGATTTTATCCTTATTTATTGTATTTATATTTATTATATTTATTTATTTTTTTAATATAAAAGATTTAATTCCATAAATTATAATCACAATCATTTAATTATAGTGGTTCCATACAAATTTTCAACACTAATCTCTTAATTCATTCTTTCAAAACCTTAATTATTCATCCATCTCTTCAAAACTTTAATTAATTCACTCCTTCAAAAAAATTGATTCTCTTGATTTATCGATATAATTAATTATAAAAATATCCAAATCGTTTTGTTCCCTCTTTTAATTTCCCACCATTCTCCTTATAAGTAAGTCTTCACTAATCTCCCCTTTTTGAGTGGAATTCTGACAGAATAGTAAGTATAACATATTAAATATAAAATATATCAAGTATAACATAACAGTGAAATATTATGACTAAACTTTTTGAGATATAAAATTTATCCATATATAATTTAAATCCTATTATATTGTCCAGCATAAAGGATACTATCCCAAATGTTTAAACCATCATAGTATATATCGGCATATATACAAGTTGAGTTATAAGATATATCATAATCAAACTCACTATAATATATATCCCCATATATACAATAGTTCACATGGAATTAGAAATCGAAAACAACCGTTGGAGACTACTTGGACATGGAACGAACATTTGAAAGGGTTTAGCAGTACAAAAAAAATAGGGTTTTCAACATTGTTCAAATCTGAAAGAGAAAAATATTAGGATATATTGGAATACAAACCTTTCGATTGGGATAAACGGAGACGAACTACTCTGGCGACAGAGAAAAATGGAGGCGGATGGAGAGGAAGGCAGACATACGTCGATCAGAGACGAAGTCAGGCAGAAACGATCGGAGAAGAAGAACGAACGGAAACAGATGAAGAACGGATGGAAATCTTATTTCGAATGGGATAAACGGAGACGAAATGCTTTGGCGACGGAGAAAAACGGAAGTAGCCTGAGAGGAAGGCAAGCAGAGATCGTCGAAGAAGAAGAACGGACAGTCGGAGGAAGAAGAACAGTTAGTAGAAAGAGTTTTGAAAATGGATGATTTTGGAGATTTTTAGGGTTTTGGTAATTTTTTTTTATTTTGGAAAGTATAATTAAGCAAAGGGATTTAAATTATGTAACTTCTGAATTTACCGATTCTATATTTTAAAAATTATTTAATATTGAGGTGCATCCTCAAAATGGGTATACTAGTAATTTGTGTGCTACATCTTAATTAGGTTGCTTTACGAGAAAAGTGTAAATCCAATACATCTCCATCCTTTTATGTAATTATGATTTCTAATATGATGTACTAATTGATTATTTAGGGAAAAATTATTAATTAAAATATATATTATGACTGTTTTTTTAAATAATTTTTTATTATAATTTTTTTACTTTTTGGTAAAGGATATATATTCCAATGGGTTATTCCCCGATGTTTTTTTTTAATGAAAGTAATGATTTTGAGTTTGTTTTAGTTAATGAGTTTCTATTTATGTATGTATTATTTATTTACTTTAGAAAAATATGCAGCTATGTTATTATTATTATTTTACAGTACGACACGTGGATGTTTAGTGTGAGTTGTTTTTTTTTTCCTTAAGAATATTACGTAAGAGAATACTACATTAGAAAACACAAAATGTAGATTTATTCAAATTTAAAGATTCCTTGACCATTAGCCTCTTGATATATATTTAGAATCGCCTTAAGAACTAAGAATCAATCCAATAATTGAATTATACAATTCATTGATGTTTTGAAAGGGCAATTATTTGAAATACAGATAATTAATAATATATTACAATAATTATCAAATTATATTCAACAATTATTGAAATTTTTAGTTAATAATTGTTGGACAATTATTGAAATTCTTTAAATGGAATTTTATATTTCTTTATTTTTTAGTACAACAAATATGGGAGGAAGGATTGAACTTTCGATTTTAAGGAAAATGTAAGATTTCTTATCCATTGACATATGCTCATGTTTGGCATATTTTCTATTTTAATAACTTATGAACAAGGTTTTAAATGCCAGTGTCGATATCTCAATTTCGTAGAATTATCGATGGGAAATATCGATATCGATTAATATTTATGTAAAAGTTAGAGAAATTATAAAAATTATAAAAAATATTAAATTAACACACAGACATTTTTCTATTTCTAAATAAGTTTAAAATGATTAATATTAATATTATGTATATATTAGTGGCATTTTGCTGATATTTTCATATTTTGTCGATTTTTTTATAATATGATGGAAATGTTGATTTATTCCTCATGTCGATATCGAACATATAGATACATAGAAATGTCGATAGACATGTCAACGTGTCAATGAATATTTAATACCATGATTACGAGTATAATCAATAAATTATATTCAATAAAATACAAGTCAATTTTATTTTCTCTTATATGTGTATCAGTCGAGGATAGTGACACTCTATTACAAAATGGACCTCTAACACTATTTTGGGCCAATAAGCCTTTCTTTTACAGAGATTTATGGGGCCTTTGTTTTGTCGGCCCAGATTTTACCATAAGGGCTGTGGAGTTTCCTTATGCATTGGGCTGGATTATTGGGCAAAGTTGACATTTACCATTTTACCGTTACGTTGTAAACAATACAGGCTTATAAGCGAGTTAGTTTTCGTGTATTTAGAAATACTAGTATTTTAATACCTACGTGCAATTTTATTTTTTTTATATATTAATGTTGATTTGAATTTTTAAAATGTTGAGCATATATTAAATACTATAGTCATTCGTCAATATCAACTTTTTTTAGTATGGCATTTGTTAATATAGACTTAATTCAACGATAACTGATACCTAAAATAATAATAATTTTAAAAATTATTATTCATTAAAAATATTAGTGGTCCTTTATTAAAAGAAATAAGTAAATATTTTTTAAAAATGCAAAATTGATGTGGAATGTATGAGTTTATAGCCACGATTTAATACTTTTTTTAATTAAGAATTACTTTTACCCAAAAAGAAATATCTTTTAATAATATTTCATATTAAAACGACGAGATTTATTTAAAAATTTTACTATGGACGTATCAGTTATTTAACTTCCATCCTCTTGTGTGTGTAATAGAAAAAACCCGCTCGATCCTCCCTTAAAAAAAGTGGAGAGTGGTGGCCAGCGATCTGTTCCCTCTTTTCTTTCTCCTCCTTGTGAAAGGTGTGTGTGTTTTCTCTCTGTCTTCTTACTGAGTTTTCTTAAAGTGTGTTTTCTCTCTGTTTTGTTCCAGTTCTTCCGTGGTTTTTTGTTTAATAAGTAAGTAGTATGGATCTAAATATAATAGAGATCTCTCAGGGAGGATCTTTCTTCCTCATTGGTTTTGTGATGATGTACAATGATCGGGTGATGAGGATCTTCTCGTTGGATGTTGACCATGTTGTTGTGGCTAATAAAATCAAAGGCAATGTTGTTATATTTGGTTCGTGGCATGGTCATTTGGGCGTTTTGAAGAGTTATCAGACACATAATTAAAGAGGGCACCCGTCTATAATCGCTTGGAATTACTCTTCATCTTCATTTCATATTGGTTGAGAGAACTTTCATGGTCCAAGGGCAAGGAAGACGGATCAACAAGTGGGCGACGACGGAGACGATGCAACGACAATCGATTCAAACATCGTTTTTTAATATAGGGAGGCTATTCGTCTTAATTGTATTAAGATTTGTGATCAGCATAATTTAGAGATTTTGTCTAATTCTTCCTTACCTGTCATGGACTCATACGATCAACCAACATTTATCAAATTTGAAAAAGGGTCATAAGAAATGGTTCGATCATCTTATTTTGATTTCTCAAACCGAGAGATCCATGAATTGGGATCCTAATGCATATAGATACAAATGGTTCAATGTGAGAGCAAGAATTTCCAGTAACATTTCATTTCTAAGCATAAGAGACATGGTGGAGATAAAGCAACTTTGGAGACAATTATTTCTCTTCCAATTGTAAATAGAGTTGTCATAATTGACAAGATACCTCTATCGATTGAGAATTCTCCCTCGATGACTTTTGAGAAAGTGTTCAGTGGGCTAACATTTGTTCATATTTCTAACTTTTTTTGAATAGACAAGCTGTTTTATTGGCAAAGTGTGCCATTTCTAATCGTTTCTATATCCTTTAGGACAATAGTTTTCCTTTGTGGATTGTGATGGTGATGTGCGGTCACCACTCTTTTGATATAACCCTGAATGGTCTTATTTTTATTTGATTCAATATTTTCCTTTTGTTTCAGAAAAATATAATTGGTTGTTTTTATAATGAAAAATTAAGAATTTTAAAAATAAAGAAGCGGAGAGTTATAGAATTATACAGTTTAACGCACACGTGCACACATATAACAACCAATGTGGATGAGAGGTGAATTAAAAAAGAGATAACCTAGAAAGAGATGAGATAGGAGAGATAAACATAAACTTATTAAAAAAAGTTTGGTCGATAAAATGTTTATCCCACATCAATACTTTTATGGATGTTATAGATTATAGATAGTTATTTATTATTTAAAAGATTTATTGGTCTTGTGAAGGCGGTAGCCAATTTTAAATTATAAATTTAGAAAAACATCAGTTTTCCTCTCTCCATTTTTACGATATTTATAAGAAAGGCAGGTTTACAGAAACTTCACAATGTCAATTAATGATTTACCATATCATAACCAATTTCTATTTTTCATCTAATTCCTGTTAATTTCTATTTCATTGTTCTTTCCACCTCCTCATGAGTATGGAAAAAGCAATTCCAATAGGATATCAAGGAAAAATCCTATCTAAAGTATTTTTCTTTTAGGACTTTAATTACTATACTTTCATTGTTTGTTCATGAGTTTTGAGTATTGATTCCCAGCATTATTTGGTTTATATTTTTGTTAGTTGGCTAAAAAAACACCATAGACATATCTTCATCATCATGACTTTAACTATTGTTAATAGATGTCGTATCTCAAATATAACCTTTGTAGTATATAACAAAGTGTTATTTTACCCCTAAAAAAAACCGTAGGAACATTTTTAACAATAAAATTTAATTTCATAAAACTAATTTTTTTAAACGTTAATTTTTTTAGTGCAAAATTTTTGGGGATCGAACTCACAATCTTTTGTGTAGAGATATATGCCAATTATAGTTGAGTTACGATCGCGATCGCTTTGATTTTAAACGATATATTTAACCATTTATTATATAAGATTACGATAACTATGGAAATGAATTAATTAAAATAACTAGACTACATAGCCAAATAACTCAAAATTTAACATATTTAAAGCCATCACGTGCCGATCACGCATCAGTTCTAGGGACGCGGGCGATTTTCCCACGTCTGCAGCCTCCACCGCCTCCGATTATGGCAATTGCGTAATTTCCAGCTTAATTCAAGGTGGGGTTTGGAGACTCCAGGATCAAGTCATCTGGATATTAATCCCCTGCGAACAGAACCACGCTACCCTCCCTGCAGCCTCCACGTCCCTGCTATTAGGTCTGACCTTTCTATTAAATATTGACCACGTGCAGATCACGTGGCTTCGATCTGGAAACGCTGTCAGAATTCGATTGCTTCACTTGCGGGGATCTCACGAAGAAATTCGTGCGACATGTCGGCCATGGCAGATTTTTTTTCCACATACTCACAGGGTAGACGTTGCGACTCCACCGGATCATTCTGTCTCCGAGAATGATAATCGAATTGGCGAATTTCTCTTCGTTCTTCTTCTTCTTCTTCTCCAGTTTCAGCTTCCTCTGCTTCTTATGCTCACTGTTTCATTTTTAGGTGGACGTGAATAAGAATCTGATCGTGGAGTCAGCACAATGTTGGAGGATCAGGTGGCGTACTTATTGCAGAGGTACCTTGGAAATTATGTCCGAGGACTCAACAAGGAGGCTCTGAAGATCAGTGTCTGGCAAGGTTGAATTCATTTCAATTCCTGCACTCCTTGTTTCCACTATTACTGCGTCGTCTTCTTTTTTCTTCTCATGTCTCCATTCTATGAGTTTTTAGTTTTGGAAGCTGTGCCAACTTTTTGGAGATATTAAGTTCTTAATCTGAAGTCGTAGGAGTTTGAACGGCTTATTATACTTCGTGCAATAAGAAAAGAAAATGTTATTTGTTTTGGTTGCTTCGGAATATTTGTAAGGTGGCGAAGAAGAGGATGGTCTCCAGTTTGTGAGGAAGATAGTATGTGAAACTAAATCATATTACCTATGAATTAGTGAGGCGCATTTCACTTCAATTTCAACCTGACTGTCATTCCACTAAGGATATAAAGCATTGAATCCCGCTCGTGTGAGGAGAACTGGTATTGTGTGAAGTAGGAAGGAGAACTAACTTGTGGAGGGTAGTAGTCGGATTTGGAAGATTAAGTGCCATTATAATGTAAACTGTAGAAGCTGGACGAAGAGGCCAAGGCCATGGCCACGAGTGCCTCTCTGTGGTTATGGACTGTGGTGACGGCATAAGAAATTCTTCTCGAGCTGGAAACTTTTATCAGTCGGGGTTATGTAACTTATGTCTAAAATATCTGAATTTGAATACAATTGGAATAATTAGGGGGACATTGCGTTGTCAATCATGTGTGCAAGCTCTATTTGTTAAGTATATGTATGTATATGTTGAAGTTATTATGGTTTTGAGTTTTTCTAGTTATTTCTGTTACTGTCTCACAGGTGATGTTGAGCTAAGTAATATGCAGCTGAAGCCAGAGGCCCTCAATGCATTGAAATTGCCAGTGAAAGTTAGAGCCGGATTTCTTGGATCAGTGAAAATTAAGGTTTGTAAAATTTCCATCTGCTCAATCTATAATCATGTGTCACAGTAGGATTTCCCTGCCAAGTTTAATTATGCTTATCTTAACTTTATGATTGAAATACCCTAAAAAAGAATTTTCTGATTGAAAAGGCTTTGGACTGACAATCTTACTTATCAGCTAGAGAAAAGGAGAAAAGCTAAATAATAAACTTGAAACCTATAAATTTGTAAGGAATCAATATATTTGAATTGCATAGACATTTAAGCTCTCAATGATCAGGAAAATGCACGTCAAGCAATGTATAAAGAGACTATGTTCAGATTATCTGTATAAAAAGAGTTGCTCTCTGACTTCTTAATTTCCGTGATTCATTTCTAGAACTGCCAGTAACTAATTCATCACTATTTCTGTAAGGTAAAGAAAGTTCTCCCCCCCCCCCCCCCTTCTGGTTCAAAGTTGTTTGATCTGTGCACCACTCCACCCGAAGACATTTGCATGGGATCCCCTTCTATGATTTTGCTGTTTTTGAAACAAGGCAGGAAACATCCAAGAGAATCATAAGCTGAATAAAGTTTCATATTGTTGAATGAACATCTTCAATTTGAGTTTTTGATGATACTTCCTGCTGTTAGATGGTTGGTGAGAAAATGTTCCAGGAGATGGAAGATGAATAGTAATGATTTTGGATGTAAATTTTTGCAATTCCTTCAGTTTCACGGGTTGGGTCGGGTTAGGAGGGGTTTTTGGACCAATCCGAATTTTCGGGTTGGCCATATATAGGAACCGTTGGGTTTGAATTGGATGGTCAACCCAACCCGACACAATATTTTCGGGTTGGGTTGTTGGCTTGTGTGTGTGTGTGTGTTTTTTTTTTTTATTTTAAAATTTTTAATTTTTAATTATCATGGCAGCAACGTGGAGTTAGGATTAAAATTTAATGGACGGTTGAGATTAAAATACAAAATGGAAGAAGATAATATGAAAACCTTAAATGAAAGGCTAGGATTAACACTAAATAGACACATTGAAGATAAAGATATTATTATATATATAATTAAGAAAAATACAAATATATGCATAAATTCGGGTTGGGTTGGGTTGACCAGATTTTTTTTAAGGTTGAATCCGAGACCCGACCCAACATGATCGGTTGGGAAAATCACAATCCAACCCAAGGCTTCATCTAACCCAACCAACTCTTACGGTTTGGGTTGGGTTTGTCGGGTTGTTGGGTTTTTTGGACACTCCTAGTTTTGTCCGTAATAACTTGCAGACCTTTGTCAATAGTGCATTGGCATTGCCTTGGATTGTACATTTGGTTCAGTAGAAACTGGTGGATCGTATAGCATGTTGGTTCTCTTTTATCTGCTCCTTCCAATGCTACTCTACTTCTTTATCTTCTGCTCTGCCATAAGTTTCCTAATTAGCATCTTTTGGTAATATGTTTATTGATGAATGCAATTTTATTTGTTGTGGTATTCATTTGAAAGATGACCAACTTGTATCCATCTAGAATTCTTCCCAATGTTCTAACTGGTAAATGTGTCTTCTTTATTGTTACTTGATTGGATGTCTGATTTCTAAAGATTAAAGAGACCAGTTTGAGTGTTTTACTGCTGTCCCGAGTGAAATGCTGAGTTTTGGGTTTGTGGTTATCTTTTTGGCTCTTAAGATTGATCTACTGGACTTGAAGTTTGGTTTCTTAAATGAATTGAACCTCGTAGTGGTCTTAGTAAATTCCTTTTCTGCCTTTTGAGCGAAATAGATTCAATTTTCTAGCTGATGGGATATAGGTCTATTTTCTCTTGAAGATTGCTCTGTAAGCCACATATATATCTTGCTACCTGTTGAGCTTCAACTTGTGCTAAGTTATTTTTGGTGTTTAAGCGGTAAATTCTTTGGTATGTTCACTTACCTCAAAGGTTTGAGCAAACTTAGTCAAGCTTTTTCCTTAGTGCAGTGAACTCCTCGTTGGAACTCTAGTAGATTTGCCCAAAATGTAATGCACTTCTCACAAGTTCTCAATTTAGCTACGGTGTTCAAGTCCATGAGTAGATCTTGCATGTGCATTTATCTCAGCCCCTCATTGAAATGCCCAAGTGCTTGTGCCATTTGTGTCATGTTCTCGCTGATTGCAGACTGCAAATGCTATTATGCCACTGATAGTGGGGCCTTGGAAAATATACAATCCATTTTTCAATGCTCCGAAAGGCATCAAGTGAAATAAAATGTTTCTAACATGAACATAAATATAGCTCAGTAGTAAAGGCATAATGTCTTCCCTTGAGGTTGGAGGTTCAAATTTCTGCAACCCACATTTATTGTACTAAAACTAGTGAAATACAATTTTGAGTGAGGTGTAGTACATATCTCACTTTAGGAGCACTTCCTCAAAAGTTGTTGTGAAGCCTAAGTCTGATGAGCCAATGCCTTGGATGTGGATCTCCTCACTATTACCCAACACTACTTCTCCTTTTGTTTCCTTTTTTCCCCTGCGATATACCCCTTGCTAGAAGTGCTTCACTGTCCTTCCTCTCTTGTTATTCTAAATCTCTTGATTTTAAAGCATTCAGAATCATCTTTCCTTTTCTTGTCACTCTCTCTCAATTTTTTGGTTTTCCTTGTTCAAGATTTTCAACGTGCAATGGGTGTTTGATAAGAAGCAAGCAAGAACGTTTTTCAGTTGATAGCATGCCTGTTGTTCCCTCCTCGTATCAAACTTATTTGGATTAACGCTGTTAAAGCCATATCATCAGAAGTTTGGTTTGAAACAAATAAGAGAATCTTTGAAGACAAGAGAAGATCCTGGGTTGAATGTTACTAAGCAATTTTCAAAGCTTCTTCTTGGTGTTATCTTTGGCGGAACTTTACTTTTTATCTTCTTCATAAGTTTCTCCCTCTAAGATAAATTTTCTTTTTCTGAGAAAAATAGTAAACATCCTTTTATGTAAACAATAGTAGACTCTACTTTTCTGAACAACAGAATTAGAAGACTCCTAAATGAACGAATTACTAATGACTAAAACAAGTTTCTCCCTCTCTGAACTAGTGGCATTCCTTTCGAACAAAGAGATCCCTATGTGAAGTTCTGGACTTAATATTTTTTATATCAACTTTTACGCGACAAGTTGATTGTTCCCCTTGACATGATTCTTGACACATATATTTATGTCATAAACAGGTAATTAATTTTTATTTACTGTTAAATTTAAATCTACCTTTTAGCTACTTGAAACAGTAATTTTCCTGTTGTTTGAACTTTGGCTCTATAATCCAAGGTTTTTTTTGGTCATTAAACACGTTTCTCAAATCAGGTTCCATGGAGCAGACTTGGTCAAGATCCTGTTATAGTGTACTTGGATCGAATTTTCTTATTAGCTGAGCCTGCAACCGAAATTCAAGGATGTAGTGAAGATGCTATCCAAGAGGTGAAGAAAACTCGAATTCGGGTAAGGAAAAATGTTTGTGAAGAAATCATACTGATACCACCAGATTGATGTCTAAGTCTAATTTCTTCACTCTTAACATGGAGCAGGAAATGGAGATCAAGCTATTGGAGAGGATGCAGCGAACTAAGACAGAAATGGTATGTCTACCTGTAACACTATCAATCATATGGAATCCCTATTATATGGTGGTTTCTTTAAGTTGTTACTTGAGTAGTATTAGGATTTTTTTTTGTTTTTTCTTATGTATAATCTTAATCGAGTTTTCCCCCTAATTGACGATGAATTTCAATGTGCATGGTTTAGACGGTTAAGGAATTAAGTATTTCAATAGTATATCTTGAAGTTGCATTGCAAGTTACTTATGTAATTAATGAAATGTGCAAATGAATGATTCTAAGAATTACAAAAAATATCTCCAAAAAAGCTTTGACTGTGTAGTTTTCTTTTGGGCGGGGTGGCTCTTTTTGTTTATATATTATGATGTTTCTTATAAGAAAAATCTCCAATAAATGCTGAATAAGCAGTTTGGCTTCTTAGCAGAAGATATCTGCAACAACCTTTTGACTGAGTCCCCCTGCTAAAGAAATTAGTAATTCGCGTTTGCTCTAATAGAGATCCTCAATTGAATATATGAGGAATACAAAATTATATCCAGAAGACAATATTCTATAGTAACAGGACAAGTAGTTTTAACAAGAAAACCTGAAATATATGATAGGTCCCGGTTGTGGAAGTATATAATAGGAAGAGGGGAGAAAGGGGAGAGAAAGATATGTGAGTGAGAACGATTGATTTTGTTTATGGGTGGGGCCCAGTTAGTTTGTATGTTAGAGGGCCGGTGAGGAAATACATGTAAATATTTAGTTTTACACTTTTAAGTGCTTTTCAGTTGCACATTTGGGTAAAAAATTGGGGGGCAATCCGATATCTGCAGCATTTTGGAGTTCTTTTGTGGAGAAAATCGAAAAAAAGGTGGACCGTTGGAAGAGGTTTCAATTATCCCGAGGGGGTCGCTTGACTATACGTAAGAGTGTGATATCAAGTATACCTCTCTACTACTTATCTTTGTTTCTAATGCCTTTGGGGGTTTGTAAACAAATTGAAAGAAGCATGAGGTCTTTTTTATGGAATGGAGAATTAGGAGTTGGTGGCTTGGCCAGGAAAAATAAAGCCCTCCTTGCTGAATGGGGTTGGTGTTTTGGTAGAGAACCTCATGCTTTGTGGGTTCAGGTGATTTCAAGTATATACGGACTGAGTAATTTTGGTTCGTTCTCTGATGCAAAACCAAATGGATGTCTTCGCTGTCCATGGATTAATATTTCTCTTCAGTGGACTCAGGTGTAGATCATTATTCAATCTTCAAGATTGGTGCTGGTTCCCATATATCCTTCTGGAATCACATATGGATAGAAGATCGGCCTCTGAAGGATAGATTTCCTAATATCTATCATTTATCTTTATCTCCCCATGGGCCCGTTGAAGACTTTTGGGACAAAAACACTCTTTCTTGGAGAAGTCAGACTCAGAGGTTGTTAAAAGAAGTGGAAATAGAGGAATTCATCTCATTACTCTCCCTCTTAAAACCATTTGTCCTTAACAACGAGGCTGATACAAGAATCTGGTCTTTGGAGTCCTCTGGTGAATTTTCAGTAGCCTCATTGTGCAGGTTGTCCCCAGAGACCATGTCAAAACACTTGTTGCAGGCTATTTGGAAAACCAAAAGTCCAAATAAGGTCAGCTTCTCCATTTGGATTTTTTTGTTTGGAAAACTCAATACAGCCACAGCGGATGTTCTACAAAAGAAGCTTTCTGATTGCAGCCTTTCACCTTCCATTTGTGTTTTCTGCCAATCATTTGGGGAAAACCTGCTGCATCTGTTCTTTTTCTGCCCCTACGCTCAGAATTGTTGGTCTTTATTATTCCAAGAGTTCAATTTATCTTGGGTGTTCGATGGGAATGCAGTAAAGATTCTTACTCAACTTCTTCTTGGGCCTGCTTTGCCTCCCAAAGCTAATTTGCTATGGCTGAACGCTACCAAAGCTATGTTATATGAGTTGTGGTTTGAAAGGAATCTAGAACTTTTGTAGATAGAAGGAAATCCTCGTTCAATTGGTTTCACTCAACAAAATTCAAAGCTTCTCAGTGGTGTTCTTTATCTACATTGTTTGGAGATTACTCCCCTAGTCTTATTTGTCCTAATTGGAGTGTCTTTATTTATCATTTTTAACCTTTTTATTTCTCATTTGTCTTTCTTTTTCACTCTTTCGATAGTTTGTATCATTTGAACAATTTGTTCCTTTTCATTATTTCAATGAGAAGTTCGTATCTTGTTAAAAAAAAAGTGAATTTCACAATAGGGTGTTAACTTCTTTCTAATACATTGTATATTACTTGAAAACATAAAAATCTTGGGTGAAAGGTGTTTTTTCCATCTTGAAGGGAGTTGTGTAGTTTTTTTAATTCTCAGGAGATTTGTTATTTAATGTCTTATTCTCTAGTAATATTTGGAGTTTTGTTTTGTCTATTTATTTATTATTATTATTATTTTTAGCTTTTTTAGTATATTTTTTTCTGCTTCCTCAGTTTGTATACTTGAACATTTTTTTTTCCTTTTTTCATATATCAATAAAAATTTTATTTCTTGTCCATGTAAATATGGTTAAATATCGTAGTGTGAGGGAGGTTGCGTATTTGAATCATTTTGGCTATTTGTGAGGTTTTGGAGAATATGGAGCTTTTGAAATCTCCTTGGCTCTGTTTTTCCCTCAGTACATAAATAATTGAAGGTTCTATCAATATAGTTCGACATTATTTCGTTAATGTCCAAACGAGGAAATATCTTCAAACGATGGGACAGGAACGTGTTAATGAAGATAAGAGAAAAATATCTAAATATCATCAAAGTTTTTAAAAATATTTTGAAGATGTAAGAATTACCGTAGTTCCAATCACTGAATAGGCAGACTTTAATCAAGGGCAACAAGTTTTTGGTTGGTTCCGGTTTGCAGCAGTTTTTGAGGGTTGAGATCTTTTAGTTTTCTTGTCTTCTCTTGATGGAGGGAGGTTTCAGATTCTTTACTTCTTCTGCGGTCAGTTTATGTTAAACGATTGTTTTGGTTTCTCAGCCGTCTTTCCTTTTGAATTAGAAAGCGTTATTGATGAAATTTTTTTCAGCATCTGTTCTTGGGCTCCAGATCTCATCTATTTACCTTGTATTTTGGTTTTTATGTTTGGTTGTTTTTCTTCATTTTTTTTTCTTCCTTTGGGAGCTTGTATCCTTGATTTTTTTCTTCCTTTTCATATTATCCATGAGTTTGTTTCTTGCAAAAAAAAAAAAAAAATTGAAGATAAGAGAAAAAAAGAAATGTTTTAATTTGGGTGCTTGGTGTCAGATCGAACTTGTCTTCTTTCCTCATTTTATGGGATGATTTGTGCTTGGGTTTGATAAGGTGATTAGTTTGCATGAGGTTCTCCTAAAATGCTTGATGAGGTGATTCGTTTCCATACGTGAATCACTACTTATTTACATCTTGATATTTTTAGTGCTTGAACTTCAAAATTCGTGTTTTCCTTTCTCTTTATGGATGCTTTTAGTACAATCATATGCGAAATATTTTAGTTTTGCATTACTTTAATGCTCTTTCCTCTTTCTTCTCTATCTTTCCTCAGAATAATTCATGGTTAGGATCACTGATCAGCACAATAATTGGGAACTTGAAGCTTTCGATATCAAATGTTCACATCAGATACGAAGATATTGAAAGGTAAAAATGATCTCTACCTCATGTGTTAGATTGGTTTGTTTAATGGCAATTAGTTTCCATTTGCAGCAATCCTGGACATCCATTTGCAGCTGGTATAAGTTTAGAAAAACTTTCAGCGGTTACAATTGATAATGACGGGAATGAGACTTTTATAACCGGTGGTGCACTCGATCGTATTCAGAAGGTCTGAGTCTTGCTCATTTCATTTCTTTAATGTTGTTGTCCTCCTCTCCTTATTTCAACTGGACATGAAATAAAATTTATGTGGAATCCTATTGGAAAAGATCCAATTCCATGCAGGCTTTTGAATAAACATTAAAAGCATAGACTGCCCTGGCTGCAGTACCTGATGTGCAAACCTTTTATTGTTATTAACTGTTTCATATCCAACAAACCTTTCATTGTTGTTAACTGTTTATTGTTATGTATCTATGGGGTTTGTGATGTAACTGGTTACTAGAATATAGCCGTTGGTTTTTAAACAGCTAAGACCATTTATTGTTTAAGATTAGTTAGTTGGTAGTTAGTTAGCTTGGCAGCTTATAAAAGGCCAAGTTGTCCTTCTAATCCAATAATAAGAAATTCCTAGTATTCATTCACATGGGTTTACACCAAATTTGGTATCAGAGCCCTATAAACGAAACTGAGGATCTGATAATGGGGAAGAACACAGAGGCTTCCGAGAAGGGGCTTGCGGGAGATCCTTCGACAGAGCGCGTCCTATCACCCAAGACAACCACTAATCGGTTGCTGTTAGTGGAAGATTTGTTGGGAGAGGTACGCAAGAACGTGTGTAACATCCATGACCTTCTGGAAAATGTTGGTAGGCAGCTGGAACTAATCACTATTGAACAAGAACGGTTGCGACTGGATTTGGGGAACCACGGCAACGCAAATCAGGGAAGACAACTTCAAGAAAGACCAAGAAACCGATTGCCAACCCCTGTTCGTGCGAGGGATATGGAAGGAAATGGTAGGAGGGATCAAGAATTCCAGCTAAGGGCCCAAGATTCCAATTCTTCAGGTGGGGAAGAGGAATTTTTCCGTGCGAATCCCCGTTTTAATCGAGATGAGAACTAAAACAGGGGCGGTATTCGTACTGATTTTCGCATGAAAATTGACTTACCTACGTTCAATGGGAAGATGAATGTAGAGACATTCTTGGACTAGGTCTAAGAATGTCGAAAACTTGTTTGACCATACAAAAACACCTGAAGATAAGAAAGTCAAGCTCGTCGCTTTTCGGTTGCAGTCTGGTGCGTCGGCTTGGTGGGATCAATTAGAGATCAACTGCCGCCGCCTTGGCAGACGACCAATTCGGAGTTGGCCCCGAATGCTGCGCCTAATGCGCGAGCGTTTTCTCCCGATCAACTTTGAGCAGCCACTCTATCAGCAATATTAACGATGTCGCCAAGGTAGTAAGTTGATTGCTGACTACACTGAGGAATTCCACCGCGTGGGGGCTCGAACCAATTTAGCCGAAACAGAGGACTATAAGATCACCCGCTTTGTTGATGGTTTGCGTGAGGATATCCAAGATCAAATGGACACACAACCCATCGGGTTACTCACGAATGTCATCTCTACGACCACCAAGATTGAAGCTAAGATCGAAAAGAAACAAGCAAAGGCATCCTTTCGTCGCACTCCTTGGGACAAGCAGACTCTGTCTAAATTTTCCAGTGGTGATTGAGGTAGACCTTTACCTCTCGGTGGTCCTTCAACCTCGAATACTACCAAGGGTGATGATGCTATTAAAGCTTTGCCACCTCCCAAATCTATTGACACAACGACCAAACGAGGTAATGATCAATACACTAGACCTACTCTTAGGAAATGTTTACGATGTGGGCAGGTTGGCCATCTATCCAATGAATGTCCTCAACGACGGGCCTTGGCCTTGGTTGATGACGAAGATCAAAAAGATCAAGAAACAGAGCTTATAGGTGATGGAGAGCCAATTAACTGTGTCCTTCAAAAAGTTCTCCTTGCTCCAAAAGTGGAGACTTCTAATCAAAGACATTCCCTTTTTCGAACTCGTTGCACTGTTAACGGAAAAATTTGCAACGTTATAATTGACAGTGGCAGATGTGAAAATATGGTCTCTCAAAGATTGGTAACAACATTGAATCTCAAGGTTGACCCTCACCCTAACCTTTATAAGGTTTCTTGGATACGCAAAGGGGGTGAGGATTCAAATACAATCTGTATGCACCATACCCTATCCATTGGCAATCAGTACAATGATCAAGTTATTTGCGATGTATTGGATATGGATGCTTGCCACATTTTATTAGGACGCCAATGGCAATTCGACCTCCAAGCATTACATAGAGGTCATGACAATACCTATTAATTTACTTGGATGGGCAAGAAAATCGTTCTTCTCCCTTCCAATATGGATGTTAAATCCAAAAAAGATACATTTACTGTTTCTCAACAACTATTCTCCATCATCAATGGCAAGTCCTTTTTGCAAAAAGGGACCCTATGGTGTGGGCTTTGGTGGTTAAGGGGGATTCCTCTTCACCTCCACCTATCACTCACCATTTCAAAACAAAACCTACTACACGAATTTGTTGATATCACTAAAGACCCTACGGGCTTACCACCCTACGGGATATTCAGCATTGCATCGACTTTCATCCTGGTTCCTCTTTACATGATCAAGTGCATGATCTGTTGCTCAAAGGACATATTAGACCTAGTCTTAGTCCCTGTGCTGTACCTGTCCTATTAGCTCCCAAAAAAGATGGATCATGGCGAATGTGCGTGGACAGTCATGCCATCAATAAAATTACAATCAAACACCGATTTCCCATTCCCCGTTTATCTGACCTATTGGACCAACTTAGCGGTGCTCACTTATTTTCTAAGGTGGACCTCAAAAGTGGATACCAACAAATACGCATACGTCCTGGAGATGAATGGAAAACAGCCTTCAAAACGAATGAAGGTTTTTTTGAATGGCTTGTTATGCCATTTGGATTGTCCAACGCACCTAGCACGTTTATGCGCTTGATGAACCAGGTACTTCGTCCTTATCTTAACAATTTTATGGTAGTTTACTTTGATGACATCTTAGTATATAGTAAATCTGAAGTAGAACATTTAGAACATCTTAGGACACTCTTTTTCACATTATATGAACATCAACTATATATTAATCTAACTAAATGCTCCGTCATGACAACTGAAATAGCCTTCCTTGGATTTTATATTACAAAATTGGGCATTTCTGTCGACCCCCTAAAGTTTTAGCTATCCAACAATGGCCAATACCAACTTCGGTTAGGGATATCCAATGTTTTTTAGGATTAGCTTCTTTCTATCGGAAATTCATTAATCACTTTAGTTCTATTGCTGCACCCCTCACATATTGTCTAAAAAAGGGAAAATTCTTTTGGTATGAAGAACAGACTAATAGTTTCGAGACACTAAAAGCAAAACTAAGCTCCACATGTGTCCTCGCCCTTCCAGATTTCTCCCACCCTTTTGAGTAGCCGTTGACGCATCAGGCATAGGTATAGGCGCTGTATTATCCCAAAACAGCCACCCCATTGAGTACTTTAGTGAAAAACTCACTCCGCCTAGGCAAAAATGGTGCACTTACGAACAAGAACTCTATGCATTGATAAGAGCCTTAAAACAATGGGAGCACGACCTCATTGGCAAGGAGTTTATACTCTTCACCGATCACTTCTCCCTTAGATATTTACAAACTCAAAAAATGATAAATAGAATACATGCCCGCTGGATTGCCTTTATGCAGAAATTTGATTTTGTAATAAAACACAAGGCTGGTACAACTAATAAAGTGGCAGATGCACTCAGTAGAAAAGCCAGCCTGTTAACTCTTTTATCGGGGTAAGTTATTGCCTTTGATCACTTACCTTCTACTTACGAAAATGATAGTGATTTCAGTGACATTTGGAAGCAGTGTATCACTCATGATTTTCATATCCTTGACGACTTTCTCTTTAAAGGAGATCGATTATGTATACCACACACATACCTACGGGAAACCTTGATTAAAGATTTACATAGTCGTGGCTTGGCAGGCCACCTTGGCCGTGATAAAACCTATGACCTTGTGGCCTCACGATTCTTTTGGACTCTGTACGACGGGATGAAAACAATTTTGTCAACCGCTGTATTATCTGTCAGTCCTCCAAAGGCCAATCCCAAAATACCGGGCTTTACACACCCCTTCCAATTCCCCAATCAATATGGGATTTTATCCTCGGTCTCCCTAAAACACAACGAGAACATGACTCTGTTCTTGTAGTGGTGGATCGATTTAGCAAGATGTGTCATTTCCTACCATGTAAAAAGACATCGGATGCTATTTACATTACTAATCTCTTCTTTTGGGAGATAGTAAGACTACATGGTATCCCAAAAATGATTGTTTCAGATCGGGATGCCAAATTTTTGAGCCACTTTTGGAAAACGCTTTGTAAGAAATCTGATACAAGCTTGAGATTTAGCACCACTAGCCACCCTCAGACAGATGGCCAAACGGAGGTCACAAACAGAACTTTGGGCAACCTTATACGATGTCTAGGTGGGACTAACCCAAAACAATGGGATCTTACATTGGTGCAAGCTGAATTTGCATATAATCATATGCGGAACCGATCTACAGGGAAGTCCCCATTTGATATTGTTTACACAAAACTCCCCAGGCTTACCGTGGACCTTGCTAACTTACCATCTTAAAAACTAAGGATAGAGACACCAAAGAGACATACACGAAAAAAATTGATTGATCAAAGATGAGGAATAGAGACACTATTTATAGGTTACGAGAGGAAACAAAATCTAGGAATAACCTCCTAACTTCCTTAACAAAACAGGGGATTTATTTGCTAAATTTAAACACAAAATCTAAACAACTTTAAAACAACTTCTAACTAAGTTCACATAATCTTAACTTCTAACTAATTCAACACTCCCCCTCAAATTGATTGATCAAAGATGAGGAATAGAGACACTATTTATAGGTTACAAGAGGAAACAAAATCTAGGAATAACCTCCTAACTTCCTTAACAAAACAGGAGATTTATTTGCTAAATTTAAACACAAAATCTAAACAACTTTAAAACAACTTCTAACTAAGTTCACATAATCTTAACTTCTAACTAATTCAACACTCCCCCTCAAGCTGGACTATACGGATTGAACAGTTTCAGCTTGATCAACAACCTTTCAAACACAGGTCTCAAGAGTTCTTTTGTTAGGATATCTGCAGCTTGATCTGATGATGTAACATACATCAGATTTATAATTTTCTCTTCAATCTTCTCCTTGATAAAATGCCTGTCAACCTCAACATGTTTAGTACGATCATGATGCACTGGATTGTGTGCAATAGCAATTGCAGCCTTGTTGTCACAATAGACTTCCATTGAACTATCAAACCTGATCTTGAGTTCTTGGAGAAGGAGTTTCAGCCACATTATCTCACAAATACCATGAGATAATGTCCTGAATTCAGCCTCAGCACTACTTCTTGCAACAACGGATTGTTTCTTACTCCTCCATGTAACAAGATTACCCCATACGAAGGTACAATATCCTGTCGTAGATCTCCTATCTTGAACAGAACCTGCCCAATCAGCATCTGTAAACACCTTAATCTTTCTGTCATCATCATTTCCGAAAAATAATCCAAGTTCTGGAGTTCCTTTAAGATATCTAAGAATATGATACACGACTTCCATGTGTTCTTCAGTAGGAGCATGCATGTATTGACTTACAACACTCACTGCAAATGCAATATCCGGCCTAGTGTGGGATAAATAGATTAATCTTCCAACAAGACGCTGATATCTCCCTTTATCAACGGGTACCCCATCTAGGCTCTCTCCCAACTTATGATTGGGACTTATTGGAGTATCAGATGATTTACATCCAAGCATTCCGGTTTCCTTCAAGGGGTCTAGTACATATTTTCTTTGACATACAGATATACCAGTTCTGCTCCTTGCAACTTCCATCCCTAGAAAATACCGAAGTGTTCCCAGGTCCTTTATTTCGAACTCCTTTCCAAGTGCCTGTTTTAGTCTCTCTATTTCTTCATGATGGTCACCTGTGACGATAATATCATCGACATAAACAATGAGGATGGTGATTTTACCTTGAGAGTGCCTATAGAACATTGTATGATCAGTTTGAGCTTGGGTATATCTTTGTTTACAAACAACCTTTGAAAATCGCCCGAACCATGCACGTGGGGATTGTTTTAAACCATAGAGAGATTTCTTCAGCTTAGACACCTCCCCACCATACTTATCAATGTCAAATCCAGGAGGAAGGTCCATGACACCTCTTCTTCCAAATCTCCATTGAGGAATGCATTCTTGACCTCCAGTTGTTGTAGTTTCCAATCCAGATTTGCAGTAAGGGACAAGAGGACACGGATTGTGTTTAATTTTACAACGGGTGCAAATGTCTCCTGATAGTCTACCCCAAAAGTCTGAGAGTATTCTTTGGCCACCAATCTTGCTTTATACATTTCAATGGACCCATCAGCCTTATATTTGACAGCAAAGATCCATCGGCATCCTACCGTTGGTTTATCTTGAGGATGATCAACTACTGTCCACGTATCATTAAGCTTCAAAGCCTTCATTTCATCATCTACCGCATTTTTCCATTGTGGATTGCTCATAGCCTCTTGAATGGATTTTGGTATCTCATTGGCTTCCAGATTGAGAGCCAAGGTCCATCAAGACTACTTGTAATAGGCTCAGTCTCCCCTTGAGGGGAATTTAGGGAGAAAAAAGATTGAGACTCAAAAAATGTGACATCCATGATAGTGTAAAATTTATTGGTGATTGGACAATAGCATTTATAGCCTTTTTGAGTAGGAGAGTAACCAAGGAAGACACACTTTCTGGCTTTTGGCTCCAATTTGTGACGTTCATGATCATAAACATGAGTGAATGCAGTACATCCAAATATTTTGAGGGGAATTGTGAGGACAGATCGGATTTGCGGATAGATAGTGAGTAAGATTTCTAGTGGAGTGTTAAATTTCAGAACACGAGAGGGCATTCGATTAATGAGATAACAAGCAGTAAGGACAGCATCACCCCAAAAACAGTTTGGAACAGAATTGGTGAACATGAGAGCACGAGCAGTTTCTAAAAGATGCCTATTTTTCCTTTCAGCTATACCATTTTGTTGGGGGTTAATGACACAGGAACTTTGGTGAATGATTCCATTTTGAGACAGGAAAGTTCCCAATATTTGATTAAAATATTCTGTCCCTTTATCTGTGCGAAGAATTTTGATTCTCGTATTAAATTGATTATGAACGAGAGAATGAAACTGTTGAAAGATTGATTCAGTTTCTGATTTTTCTTTAAGTAAATAGACCCAACAAACCCTAGTGTGGTCATCAGTGAAGGTAAGGAACCAACGTTTACCGGACATAGTTTTGATGCGGGACGGCCCGCATAAATCACTATGAATCATTGTGAATGGACTGTATGGTATATACTCAATAGAAGGATAAGATGTACGAGAGTGTTTTGCAAGTTGACACACTTCGCAAGTAAAAGGTCATCTTTATGAAAAAGTGAAGGATACAAATGTTTAAGATACTGAAAACTCGGGTGCTCTAAACGGTGATGTAAAAGTAGAATTTGTTGTTCTCTAGAATTCGACTCACTACCAACCTGGAGAACTTGTTTATTTCTTAGACTTGGTCCTCTGAAGTAGTAGAGCCCTTCAAAGCCATCAGCATTGCCAATCGTCGTTTCCGTTATCAAGTCCTGAAACAAACACTTAGAGTCCGTGAACAGGGCTCGACACTTTAAATCATGAGTCAACCTCTGAACAGAAATTAGATTGCAACATAATTTAGGCACATGGAGTACTGAATGCAATGTAACGTTTGGGCTAAGAATAACAGAATCAAAGCCCTTAATAATGGCCGATGACCCATCTGCAAGCTTGACATGTGTCTGAATCGGGTTGGGTGAGTACATGGTAAACATATCATGAAAAGCGGTCATATTGTCAGTGCACCCGAATTTAAGATCCACTGATCGAAATGCTGCTGACTTGTTAAAGCTGCACTAAAAATACCTCGTTGTGCCACGAAACTTGACGAAGGAGTAGACTCAACCGGCGGTGTTAAGAGGCGATAGAGCTGTTCAAGTTGTGCCTTCGAAAATGAAAATGGAGGGAGAGAGGTGGCCAAATCTTGGGAGTTTGACACACTAGGGCCCACTTGATAGTCGGAGGAGCTGGTTTGAGAAGGTGGAGTATTTGTAGGTGGAGGTGGTCGATAATCCCCTGATAAATTCTTCCGTTGAGGACGACCATGGAGTTCCCAACACCGATCTTTTGTATGGTTTGTGTGCTTACAATGATCACACCATAGGTTGTTCCGATGAGTAGATCGAGATGAAGGTGGTGGTGTACCTCGTGTCGCCAGAGCTGATGATTCTAGTGAGAAGGACAGGTTTTGTGGGTGTATCTCCCATCATCACACGTTTACGGCTTGACTCCCAGCGAACTTCTGCGAAGATTTCGTCAATGGCTGGAATTGGCTTTGTGGCAAGTAAGCGGCCACGCACATCATCTAATTCCGGACGAAGACTTGCAAGAAAATCTTAAATTCGTTCCTTCTCGACGTGTTTGCGGAAGCGTTCAGCATCCTTCGAGTTCTCCCATTCGAGATTGAGACATAGATCAAGTTCAGCCCACAACCTACGTAATGAGCTGTAGTATTGGGTGACATCGGATTCACCTTGTCGTAAGAAACGTGCCTTATTGCGTAATTCAACAATTGAGCCGAGTTATGAAAATCAGAAAAAGCCATAGTGAGCGCATTCCAAAGATCCTTTGCTGTTGAGTAGAAGATGAAGGATTCTTTAATGTCCTCCTCCATCGAGTTAATGAGCCATGCCATGACCATTGAGTTTTGAGCATCCCACGTGGAAAAAGAAGGGTCAGCTTCATCTGGTTCTGCTATTGTGCCATTGATGTACCCGAGTCGACTTCGGCCACGAATAACTAGGAGGGCCGATCGAGACCATTGCAGAAAATTTTTTCCGTTGAGTTTTGGAGAGGTAATTTGGAGCGAATTGTTTTCAGAGATAGAGATGTGAGGTGTTGTGGATGTGCTTTTAGGGAGAGAAATTAAGGTCGTATTCGATCCGTCGGAACTCTCATCCTTGCGCACATTAGTCATTGTGGCTGTTTTAACCATTCTGGTGTTAATCTAAACCTAACTCTGATACCATAAAAACTAAGGATAGAGGCACCAAAGAGACATACACGAGAAAAGAGAGAAGAAATAATTTCTCAAATTGATTGATCAAAGATGATGAATAGAGGCACTATTTATAGGTTACAAGAGGAAACAAAATCTAGGAATAACCTCCTAACTTCCCTGACAAAAAAGGAGATTTATTTGCTAAATTTAAACACAAAATCTAAACAACTTTAAAACAACTTCTAACTAAGTCTACATAATCTTAGCTTCTAACTAATTCAACACATCTTCTATTGATATGAACCAGGAGGCTGAACTTATGGCTGAAGGAATAGTAGATTTACACAAGGAAGTCACGGACAATCTTTCGAAAGCGGCAACCTCTTACAAAAATGCGGCCGACTCACATCGACGGAATTTGCAGTTGGGGACTTGGTCATGGTGTATCTGAAGAAATCACGCTTTCCTAGAGGAACTTACAACAAATTAAGCAAAAAAACATCGGTCCATTTGAGATACTTAAAAAATATGGTGATAATGCATACAAAGTCAATCTACCCAACGATCTTCGCATTACACCAGTATTCAATGTTGCTGATATCTATGACTACCAAGCACATTTACTCTAGCTAATTAAACTCGAGGACGAGTTTTCTTTTTGGACGGAGGGAATATGATGTAACTGTTAGTTACTAGAATATAGCCGTTGGTTGTTAAACAACTAAGACCATTTATTGTTTAAGATTAGTTAGTTGGTAGTTAGTTAGCTTGGCAGCTTATAAAAGGCCAAGTTGTCATTCTAATCTAATAATAAGAAATTCCTAGTTTTCATTTACATTGGTTTACACCAGTTTGTTATATGGCCTATGTGCACGGGTGGAGTGAAGAAAAGAGGTTCAATGCCCCCTCTTAGTTTGTCCTACCTCAAAAAGTTTAAATAAAATATTTAAGATTTTGTAGTTCTTCTCTAATTTACCCTCTATTTTTAATTAATTAATTTATTTATTTTTGATAAGAAACGGAATATATTAAACCAAAAGGAGAGAAACAACCTACGGGCAAGGGCTGAGGAAGCCCTCCCCTAGAAAGCTACCACAGCCAATCACGGGAAACACATTACAGCTTTCCAATCACGGGAAATTTAGAGGAGGCCCTCTCCTAAATTTTTAGAATGGAGTAATTATATATAAAAATTGCCCTTCCCTAAAAGAAAAAAAATTCTAACCCCGCCCTACAAGGGAATTTCTAAAGATTGATGTTTGAGATATTTTTTTTAACAAGGAATAAACTTTTCACTAAAAATATGAAAAGGAAGAATAGGATACAAGCTTCCATAAAAAAAGAATAAAAAAAAGAAAAGAAAAAAGTAAACACCGAGAGGCAGAGAACCAAAGATAGAGACCAACAACTACACGATATCGAAGAACACCAGAGAAACAAAAGCCAAAGAAAGCACAAAAATTGAAAAAACAGAGGCCTTATAAGCTTCCAGCTACATAATGTTCAAGAACGAAGAATTCCGTCTGATAGGATCCAAAACAATCGACAAGCCGTAGGAAGGGAGGCTATAAAGAACGAAAACCAAAGCCGCCCAAATTCACGATAATCGCTGAATGACGAATTGATAGAAGCCTCCACCTTCAAGCCAACAGAAACAAAAAACAATAAAGGCCAGTACTTTCCAATACCAAAACCAGCAAAGCTCAAAAACCATTGTATAAAAAAAAAAGTGGAAGATTCAAGTTTGTTAAGCACACTTTGAAGAGAAGGATTTTTTTTTTTGATCTTTGAGATATTGAAAGAAAAAAATACATGAATGTTCACCGTTTCTAAAACATACACTAGAGATATTGACATGGTTTTATGTCACTTCACAAAAACTCCAATTCTCAGTAGGAGGATAAATAACTTGTCCTATTAGTTTTTTTTTTTAATAAACAAAATATGAACTTTTCATTGATGAAATGAGAAGGAACAAAAATTGATCAAGGGAGAGAGTTTGAATAGTTTCTAATTTTGAGAAACTGACCTTTAAGGGACCGTTCTGAGTCCAAAGGAAATGCCAGAATGAAACTCTATTGCCACAACCAATTTTGAAAGACACAAAAGCCTCAACACGCCTCCGCTGCTTAGAATGTTATGCCACAGACAGCGAGAACCACCCAATGACCTTGGATCCGTAAATGAGCTATGAGAATCAGAACCGTAGATGCTAACCACCATCTGCCTCCAAAGAGAAAGGGGTTCACAGCTAAATTGCCATCCCTATTTAGCTAGAAGAGCACCATTTCTTCTTAAAAGACCGCCAACGCCCAGCCTCCATCTTTTCTTATGCTTGGAGGTAATTTTCCAATTGACCATGTGCTTCAAATGTCCTTTGGATTTACCTTCCCGTAAGAAATCTCTCGTAGAATTCTTAATCTTCTTAATAATATTCGCTGGCATATGAAAAAAGGGACATGTGATAGGAAGGAAGATTAGACAAAACAGAGTTGCACAAAGTCATTCTACTTCCTCGAGAAAGATTTAGCCGCTTTCCACCCATCCAACTTTTTATCTACCTTTTCAATAATCAGAAGCCAGAAATCTAAATTCTTTGGGTTGCCCCCGAAGGGTAAACTAAGATACATAATTGGAGGAGATTCCACTTTACAATTTAGAAAAGTAGCCAACTTTTGGACTCGATGGTTCCTAAAGGGAGATTCACCTCTCAGCCATGGTATCATTAATTTGACAAGTGAGCAGTCACATATACATGTCAAGGATAACATTTTGGTCCCTAAAGAATTCACCGTCTCTTCTCTCAAATACATTTCTTGCCTTTCTCCTTCTCAGTTGAATGAGTATGTAGCCTGTCTCGATTCTGAGCTTGTTAGGCTTTGGGAAGAATAGACCTTGATGTTAGAAGATTTTTCTTGAAGAAGTTGGAGATTCAAGCTGCTCGGGCTAGGCAGCTAGCTGAAATTCAAGTCAAATTCTCTCGGGAAATCAAAGAACTATATGTAGAAGTCAAAGATAGAGACCCCGAAGTTAAAGACCCCTAAAAACTTCTCTTTTCTATCATCACATATTGGTGGGTCTTTTTGTTTGAAATTGGCTTGATCCTATTGTTGGCTTTTGATCTCACTCATTATTTTGATTGTATTGCTCATTGTCGAGCGTATATTTGCTTTCATCTTTTCTTTTTTCTCTCACTCTTATGGGAGTTTATTCTGGAACATTTTCTCCTTTTCATATATCTATGAAAAATTGTTTCTTCTTAAAATAAAAGAGGCTAACAGGATAACATTTTGTCTGATGATGAAGAAAAAAATTCAATGTTAGTGTCAATAGTTAGGATTCAACGCAATTTTTTTTGGAAGAGCAAGAAGTTTTTTTTTTTTTTTTAACAAGAAACAACTTTTCATTGATATATGAAAATGAGAAAAAGTTCAAGAATACAAACTCCCATAGGAGTGAGAGAAAAAGGAAAAAATGAAAGCAAAAATATAGGCTCGACAGAGAGCAATACAATCAACATGAGAGTGATATCAAAAGCCAATAAAAGAAACAAGCTAACTTCAAACAAAAAGATCCACCAAGATGTGATGACACAAACGAGAAATTTTAGAGGTCTTTTAACTTCGGGTTCTCCATCTTTATCTTTTGCATATAGATCTTTGAAAACCAAGGAGAATTTGACTTGAATTTCAGCTAGCTCTCTAGCCGGAGCGACTTCAATCTCCAACCTTCTTCTAGAAAATTTTTCTAACGTCAAGGCCCATTCTTCTCGAAGCCTAATGAGTTCGGAATCGAGAAGAGCAAGATACTCATTCAACTGAGAAGGAGAAATGCTTGAAATATATTTGAGAGAAGAGACGATGAATTCTTTAAGATCATTCAAAGGAGTGTCATCTGAAGGAGAGCCATGCCATCAAGGAAAACACTCAAAGAGAAGAACTTCAAATAGTTGTGATCCTTCCTCAAGGCGAGTTTCTATAAATACTCAAAACAAGGAGACTTTTACACTTCACAACTTTTTTTATTTTTTATTTTTATATGAAATGAGAATTTCATTGACGGTATGAAATATACAAAAGGCCGCAAGGGTATTTACAAAAACGCTTCCAATTGTAGATAAGGTCATTCAAGGTGTAGCTATGGAAGGATGGATAGTAACTTTTACTCCAACCCAGAGTGAAGACAGGAACTCTGTCAAAAAAGAAATCAAAAGGAAGAGATTTATAATTAAAGACTCGGTTGTTCCTCTCTAGCCCTAAGCTCCATAGGAAACCTTTCAACTTCACAACTTAAAAATGAGGTAACATTAATCATAACAACTTTGCTTTAGTGACTTTTCAAATTTCGAGAATGAAGCTTAAGACCCTTCGTCTTCCAAAAGCGATCAATAAATCGGACAATAAAAGCTGGCCAATGTAAATGCCATGGAACATGCACCATTAAAAACCTTGAAAACTGAAAGGTTGCCTTGTGAAGTAAACACCAATAAATACGTTGAAAGCCGAAAGGTTTCCTTGAGAAGAAAACACCCTTAAATGCCTTGAAAGTCTAAAGGTTGTCTCGATAAGAAAAAAGCAATTAAAGTGATCACCAAACAACATTTAAAGAATCTGCCATAATTCGCCAATACCAAAACCAGGCAATCAACTCGATATTTTAAATGTACTTCTGGAAAACAACAATTCAGCCCAGCAGCCAGCATTAATGCGTCTAGAAATCCGGAATCATGCGAACAAAATATCTGTGAGAAAATGAAAAGACACATCCCAATCGAACCTTCAATTTATTTGTCTTGAAAAAATGGAAATGCACCAAAAATACACCGATCAAAAACCAATTCTGAATATTACGGAAGAAGATGAAAGGTTGCTGATAATACTCATCAGAAACTGCCCACAATTTTTGAATAACTTGCAATAAATGACCCAAAAGCTATGCTGCCCAAGTAAACAGTAGCTACGCGAAGACAAACCAACCATCAAGTGCCTGAGAACCATACTAACCTTGCAACACTAATATGAACTTCAAAAGTAATGGGAAATCAAGAGACCTTATCAATCGGGACAAGAGAAATTCCCAATTCTTCAAAAAATAAAGGAATGTTAGATTTTTCTAAATGTTCTGGATTTCCATCTTCAACTTGTTCTCCAAAGAGGAGCTGAAAGTCTTCCTTAAAGGAATGTTCACTAAAGGCTTTAAGAGGAGTGACTGGTTTTGGGGAAGCATCCAAGCTACTTATGCTAACCACTTCCTCTTCTTCACTAACTTCAATATCTGAAATTTAACAAGAGCAAGAGGTTGTTAATGAAGAGGTGTTAATGAAGAGCAAGAGGTTGTTAATGAAGATTTATCAGAGGTTTCCTAATGGAGGATTTTAATTTACTTTTTGCGGAGGATAATGACCGTTTACGCTCTTATGCAAAATTGGATACTATTCTTTCTCCTTCTCGGGAGCAGCCTTTGGTAGTCGAAAAAGCTTCTAGTACAGATCATAAAATTTTTTTAAAATTTTTCTGAAGATGTATGCCTTACCCTAGTTCCAACATTGAATAGGTGGGCTTTAATTATGGACAACCGCTTTGCCGGAGTTTTGAGGGTTGAGGGTTGAGATATTATACTTTTCTTGTCTTCTTTTGGTGGTAGGAGGTTTCAGATTCTTTACTTCTTCATTTTTGCGATCAGTTTGTATTAAGTGATTGTTTTGGTTTCCTCCTCAACAATCAGCCATTTTTAATTGACAAGCTTTATGGATGATAGTTTTTCAGCAACTATTCTTCGGCTTCAGATCTCATCTATTTCATGGGTTTTTGGTCTCTATGTTTTTGTTGGTTTTCTTATTTTTTTTTCACTACCTCTGGGAGCTTGTATCCTTGAACTTTTTTCTTCCTTTTCATATTATCAATAAAAAGTTTTTTTCTTATTAAAAAGAAAAAAAACTACAAAACTGTATTCTTTCCTTAGCCTATCCTTTATTTACTACACTAGATACCAATGACATACAAACTCCTCAATCACCATAAAAAAAAGGTAAACTCCTCATCCATGACTGAAATAAATATTTAGTAAGCCACATATTTATTTACTCTTGTATAATAGTAATGTTGCAACTCTGGTGTTGGTTACAGTTAGGGAGTGTCCTTTCTGTAGCCGTAGATGTTTAACATTATGAGCTGCCAAAGTATCAACTTGTCCTGGTACAAGATACAAACTTTTCATTCATAGAGTGAAAAAGAACAAAAATTTTAAGGATGAAACTTCTAAAGGAGTGAAAGCAAATGAAAAATAGAGAAACTAAGGCCCCGTTTGGTAACGTTCCTGTTTCTTGTTTCTGTTTCTCCATTTTTAATAAAGAAAAATAAATTGTATGGTTCCACCATCTATGAACTCAAGTGTGATACTACACTATTCTTATTTATGTTTTGGAGCAAATGGGAAATGGGAACAAGGAAAAATGAACTTGTTTTAGTTGTTTTCAAAATTTCTATACAATTTTGGAAATGTTCCCAAAAAATAAGAAACAAGAAATATAGTTAGTTGTAAGATGCTTAGATTTCTTAAAGAAAATTGGAAACGAGAAACAGGAAACAGGAACGTTACCAAACGAGTCCTAAGTAACTGAGGAAATATAGTTCTTCTTGCTTGTATTTGTTTCTGTTTTGGTTTTGTTTTTATTGCTCTTACACTGGAAGGATTTTGTGTGGATCTTGTTAAAAAAAGCATCATTAACCCAGAGTAAACCGGTATTTGAAGATAGCAATGGACCAAATAGTATTTGAGATAAATTAAATTTAACATCTGATGCAAAAATTCAATGAAGGTTTAATTCTTGAAATAAGAGACCCCAAGAACATCGGAAGAAATGATGAACTTTGGCTTTCACAACTAGTAGCACATAAAACACACATATGGGAGGCGGAAGAGACAAATTGGGAAGCTTATTTTGGAGTATTTCATCCGTGTTTACTTTGACATTGAGGAGGATTCAAGCCAACACACTAACTTTCTTTTGGCTCTTTGAAAATCAAAGAGCCGAATAAATTTCCTGTTGCGAATAAGAAGATGAATTGCGAGGCTTGGATAAAGAATTCACTGAGAAAACACCAGAATGATCAATACTACAGTACCTTTGATCTTCTTCAACCTTAAAGGACATTGCACAGTACAGACAAGAGTGAAATATATCCTTCAGCTTCAACATCCTTCAAATTCCTTCTAGTTTCAATTTTTCATGGAGGAGTAGATTCATCCCAATTTGAAGGATGTTGAATCTGAAGAATATATTGTATTATTCCTAAGAATGAGAAAGTTTCAAGGTTGAAAAAGCTTTTAATGGTGTTTTATGGATTGTTTTTCTTTTCTATTAATCAATTTTCATTTATTTGCATCGTCTTTACTAATTTTGACTTGTTGCTCCTGTCTTGTTAACAGTTCGTTGAGCTCAATCAGTTAGCACTTTATCTCGACTGTGATATATCCCCTTGGAATGTGGATAAACCATGGGAGGATTTGCTTCCATCAGAGTGGGACAAAGTAATCTTCTCCCTTCTCCCCACAATAACTTGTAGGTATCTTTTTATTGCAAAAGTAGGATTATATTTCTGATATATTGTTCCTTCTAGGTATTTCATTTTGGTACCAAGAAAGGAAAACCAGCTGAACGTCTTGCCAAAAATCACAGCTACATTTTACAACCAGTGTCTGGATATGCGAGGTATACGAAGTTGCGGGAAAATGTTCTTGCTGATAGGCATGAACCTCTACAGAAAGCATCAGTATATTTGGATGATGTGACGCTCTGTTTGTCGAAGGTTATATCTATATATGCATGTCTGTAACTCCAGAAATTGTTTTCTTGGATCAAAAACAATTTTTTTTTTTTTGTTTAAGAATCTATGATATCATTTTAAGCAATTTCTGAAGTTAGCAATTGTAACTCAAAATTAATTTTGTAAAATAAAAGAGGAGCACTGTGAAAATATTTTACCGTGGAAGCCTAGAAAGAAGTTCAAAGGAAAATTTTAAACATCAAAAAGTCTTTCTTAATGAGTTTTCTGTTTCTCATTTTGCAGAATGGGTACAGGGACATTCTAAAATTAGTTGATAATTTTTCTGCATTCAATCAGAGATTGAAGTATGCTCACTATCGGCCTCTCGTGTCTGTGAAAACTGATCCTAGACTGTGGTGGAAGTATGCTTTTAACGCAAATTCTGACCAGTTAAAGAAGGCAAGGTAATTGGGCTAGTTGTTCTGTTTTTTCCAATTGTTGCTTAACTAATGTCATTGAATTAAATTTTCTTATATGATAAAAGTAGAAATAAAACATAATAATAAATGCATTCTCTTTTTTCGTATTTATTTTCCAAACGTTTAAAAAATACACTTATGCTTTATGAATTATGATAGCTGATGCTTACAACGTTTAAATATAAATGACATTTCAATTAATGGGAATTGTGCGGACCGGTTACAAACAAAAGAAAGTAATCGAAGAGGGAGAAAGAATCCTTTTGACACTCTAGGAGGGAAGTGGGGCCATCGGTTCAGAGAAAGTGTAGACATTGGGCTAGATTGACATTAAATTATTAGGCTCATTCCCTTTCTAAGTCAGAGATTGAAATAGTGGGTGGGTGGATCTTAGGCTTGTATTAAGTATTTGAACCCAAAAATCGACCGAAGCTTAGCTGTTGTTGCCTTCTTCCTGTAATTTTCACTTCTGCTGCCGCACGCACCCTCGCTCCTGTATAGGTCTAACTTTGCCATTGCCATCCATCACTGTGGGCCACTGTTTGTCGATAATCACCTTTGGAGCGTCGACCTGTAGGTTTTTTATTACAGAATGTTGCTAGGCTAAGTTATAGGTTATAGGTTTTTTTTACAGAATGTTGCAAGGCTAAGTTACAAGTTTATAGAGGGTGTCAGGTTCGGTTAATTCGTTTTTTTAAGGAAAAAGAGATGAAGGAAATGCAGGCAAAAAAAAAAAAAAAAAGAGAGGATCATTTTGGGTACACAATTTAGGGCTTTTTTGTTTCACTCTCAGGGTGGGTAATGATAAGCACGTGATAGTAACCGAATAGCTAAAATAGATTGAAAGGTAAAAGGATATAAGGATTACAATAACAATTGCCTACTTTCATCGTTTCTCCCCCACTCTATTTATAACAACCCAACCTTAACAATTTTCCTATCTAATTACTAACTGCCTTTATTATTCTATTAATAACCCTAAATACCTCCAAAGGTCATTCTATCATTACCCACCCTAAAAACACACTTTGTATGTGGTCAAACAAAAAATATATAATTTTTTTTGAACAACCACAAAATTTGAAACTTAGCCTTCAACAAAATATATAAGGAAACCCTAGTTGGATTGACTGCTGTGATGAAGCACTCTTGGGGTGTTGGTGGATGGTGGCATGTGGGAACGTTGGCAAATGACAACTGACAGTTGAAGCGTTGGTGGTGCGAGTTGAGGAAGGTGGTTGCAACGGGGGTGGTGAGAACGATCGGCGATGACGATGGTTGGTTGTTGGTGACGACAAATCGACATAGTATAGAAGGTGTGGCTACCAATCGGCACAAGTGATGGCTGATGGTCAACGACAATAGCACATATGATGGCGGCGGCTAGCATTTAGTGATGTAGCACATATGATGGGCTGTGGCTGATAGTTGGCGAATGGCTGTAGTAGCATAAATGGCTAGGTAGTCTAGGTAAAAATTGGGGAAGCAACAGCTAGGGCAATTTCCTGCACGTGGGCAGTGATGCCTAGCCAGGTGGGGTTGGTATCTAGGTTATCCACATAGGACAACTCAGCCTAAAATCGACCCACCATTTCAAAATCTTCTCTAGAAAGGAAACGGGCCTCAACAGATATATTTAATCTCAGCCTTATCAGCTTGATTGCTTCACTTTTTTCCAACCCTGGGCCAACTTCTCTTCAGAATCTTCTACTTTCTGACCGGTCATGTGAGTCATGTGATTACGGTTCATGCTTTGGAAACCCAGTGTCAGATATCTTCCTAGCATTCATGCTTTCAGTTTTCGGATTTCAGCGGATTATAAGCCGGTCTTCTTGTAACCAAACTTTCTTCGTCCGTTCTCTCTTCTTTTTGCGTGCATTATTTTGCAAGGATAAAAGACTTTCTTTATCGACCTTATCTTACTTTTTTCTTCTTTTAATTGCACATTGTATCATACTTTATGCCTTTTCTTCTCGTACCAAGTTTTTTCCTCTGATCTCTCTGTGGTCTTTCTGTTTAACCTTCACTAGTGTACCCTCTACTTTTATTCCCACTTGACCATTCTCTTCTTCTGTTTGTCCGAAAATCTCTAACGATTTCTGCATGGTTGGGAACTCTGGTCTACTATATCCAGTAGAGATTGGAAACTTACATCCATTTGCCTCCAAATCCGTTGCAACTCTTCAAGTACACCCATCTTTTCATCATCTAACTCTATGGACAGAGACAAATTACTCTGTATCACTTGATATGAACCAAATAGCTAAAATAGATTGAAGGATAAAAGAATACAATAATTACAATAAACTCTAAGTCATTCGAGGTACTTAGATCCTCCCCTCTTGGGATCACACAAGCATACCACACTAAATAATTGCCTACCTTCATCCTTTCCTCCTTACTCTATTTTTAACAACTTTCTCTAAATATGCATTGGTTTGGCAACTTTAGCCATCAGAGGAGATAACCGAGGCTCCGACACAGTCAAAGAATGGGGGACAAAAGTGATGATGGATGTGGTAGCGGATTCGTCTAGCTGTCGAACGTGCTAAAGATGCGGGACCGCACGATGTAGCCACTCCAATCAGAATGTCTCGTCGTCTAAAAACAAAACTACATTTTCATTTTCTTATAGTCGTCACTACTACCAACAAATGCCACATTGGGTCTCTCGATTGATTGTTCTGAAATTCAACAGTAACCCTACTATCCTTGGTCTTTTTCATCGATCCCGGCTTCAATTTATCAATCGATGCCGATTTAAATTCATATCGGAGAGCCAATAATTTGTTGGAGGATTCGTCCTTGAAGGATGGACTGGCTCGAACTGGGGCGCTGCCTTTGACTCTTCTTTGTTGTTGTTCGCCATTACTGGAGAGAGCTTAGAGGGCTAACCAAAGCAAAGTAGGAATGTACGAGCTCTGGGACCTCGCAGAGATGATTTGGCAATTTTTTTTATGGAGTATGTGGCTTAAATATTGGCATGGTGAAGGGGAGCTTCTAAGGTTTTTCTCCAACAACAGAGTGAAACGGGCTCCTAGTGTGACAGATATGATCATTTTCAGTGTCCTCGTAGGTTTATTCGCTGGAGTGATGGACCGCGTGGGTGGAGCGTGAGGAATCGTCGCAAGATCAGTGACTTTGGTTCGGGCCAGCACCAAATTTGCTCACCACCGTTCGAGACATTGCCGGACATCGAGTTTTCTCAAGGAGAAACATGTAGTGGTTATGCCATTGTGGGCTTGTGGGTCACTGAAGAGAGGGAGCTGCCGGATCCGTTGTTCGTGGAGGCTGGTGCCGGATTTGGTGTTGGGCTGCTGTCTGCGTTGGAGTCATCGAATCGTGCAACGCATGGTGGTTCGCGGGAAGAAAACTAAGGGAAGGAGATAGTTTGAGAGAAGGAGAGGAGGAGGTGAATAGGGTGTGGGAACATTGTAAAAAATTACTTGGTGTTTCGTTTGGGTTTTCTGGGTGGAAAACCAGAATCCAATTGTGAACTTCCTAAGGTTTACCCATACATATCAAATTATAGGCAAAAGATATCCTTAACCAAGAATGACTAAAATCGTGCTTATAATAAAATCTTACTGTAGTCGGCTGAAAATCAGCACTATAAATATCATAGAGAAGTAATAACCTTAAACTATTCTACTTCTTTCATCAGTTACCTTTCTTTATAGGTCGATATTTCTAATTCTGAACTGTTTTCTAAGAAAGGAATGGAAAATGCATGCTCTGTTCTCTTTCCTCTCCTCCTCTTCTCTCTCCTTGTTGATCATTCCTACTTCTACTTGATTTAGATTGTTCTTGGTCCGTTTTTAGTCAGTCATTACTGGTTTTAGTTTTCGAAGTTTTGAATCATGGATTCATGGAGCTGTCAAGTTAAAAACAAGTCCTTCTTCATTCATTCTCAGTCGAATGGTTTTTTCAAGCTAGAAGAGACATTTGGTATCCGGCGTTTCCACTTATTAACTCTAGAAACAATGCTCTGGAACAATGCCTCAAGGTAATATGCTCCTCTGATGATGATGAGGAAGATTCACACGTTAATGTCAGGAGTTGGGATTCCCCAACGGTTTGGACCTTTCAAACAACACTATTCAGGATTTTTCAGAAAATATGCTTCTAGTGAAAAATGGCATAATCTCTTCAATGAGCATAAGAAAGTTGCAGCAGCAAGTCCTTTTTTTTAAAAAAAAATTTTTTTTGAAGATGTCAGCATCATTCTTGAACCAATGAATAGGGAACAATGAAGATTCTACTTTGAAGTTGAAATGTCTTGGTGGCTTTTGGTATCTTTTATGGTCTTCTTTTATTTGGTTTTATTGGGCTTTTGGATGCTGAAGAGTTATTTTCTTAGATCTTTAATGCACTGCCTTGATTTTCTCACTTTGGAGCAGCAAGTTTCTAAGTTCCAATTTCCAATGCTTTGGGATGTTTCTTTTAAGATTCTTGTAATTTGTATTATTGGTGTGTTTTGGAAGAACCATTAGTTGAAGTTCTGATATCTGCCCCACTTTAATGAAGCGGTTTTTATCTCTTCTGGGCTGTCTTCCTTTATGTGAGACCGTAGCTTTTAATTTTTGGCTACCCGCATCAAGGAGAATTTGATGGGTTTTACTTTAGCAGCACATCTTTATTTTTTGTCTCTAATTGGTTCTTGGTTTTCAGCACTTCTAAAGAGAATTTGAAAGGTTTTCTCAGCATAGCAAACTCTCTCTCCCTCTTTGGATTTATAAAGGCCTCCCTTTTGTGTTACTTTTAGCTATTTGAAGTTGCTTTTGGTTTGAGAAGATCTTATTCAATAACCTCTCCCTCCTCTCCCTCCAATTCTTCTATTGAAGATCCTTCCAACTTGGATAGTTGGTTGGATTATCTAAAGGAGGAATTGGTTAGATTGAAAAAAGAAATGGTCTCTTGTGAAGAAGATCAGATCAAAAGAAAGTTGGAGTTGCAAAATACAAGGGTCTTGAAGATGAGCCAAAAGTTTATCTTTCTGAAGATGGTTCCTTAGGATGAAGTTTTTGTCAAGCTTAGGGTTTTGGACGAGCATCTTTGTCAAGCTTCTTGTCTCCTGCTGAAGCAGTTTTGCTTTTATTTTGTTGCTTCTGTTTTTCACCTTTTTTCACACCTTTAGCTTGTTCTCTTTTTATTTTCTCGGATTGTTCTCTTTCACTCCCATTGGGAGTTCGTATCTTTTGAATTTTGTATTCTTTTTTTTATTATTTCATTGTGAAGTTTGTATCTTGTAAAAAAAGTATGATTCATCCTTCATAGATGCCCATTAGAAGATTTGTAATCCTCTGGTTGGCAATGAATTCTTAGCTTACCCTTTCTGTATGTATTTTTTGATCTAATGTTTTGGTTTTTATATGAAAGTTCTCCCATTTTCAACATACCTTATCATCTGGTCTTCTTCTTCTTTCCTCTCGCTCTCTCCCCTTTTTTTTGATACTCAACTGTTGTCTTTGAGAGTGAACTTTTTAATTTTTTTACTTTTCTACAATTATATTATTCCCTTCATTGCAGTGGAAAAATGTCATGGGAGCAGGTTCTGAAGTTTGCAAATTTACGCAAGAGATACATCTCGTTGTACGCTTCGTTGCTTAAATCTGATCCTACCCGTGCGATAGTTGATGATGACAAATATATTGGGGAACTTGACCGTGAGCTGGATATTGAGCTCATTCTTCAATGGAGGTATAAGTTGATGCATTTATATTTAAATGCTAGAGAAAGAGCCTTAATGTCTCACTATCATTATTTTTAATCTCTCTTGAACTTTTCATTTTTCTTTTTGGTCGAGATCAAATTCCTGTTTTGCATGGTTTGAATGTTTGGGCTAATCAAGAAATTTATCAGCTAAAATTATATTTCTTTGAATACTAATTTGGCTCTGAATAAGTTTATTATGTATGCATCCGTTGGTTTTAAGAAGTAAAAATGTTCTGTATTATAGATATTTTCCCTCCCCAATATATATTTTTTCTCATTTCCTGCTTATACTATGTTCTATATAATCAGTGGTTCTTTTCTTTTTTTCTTTTATTTATTTTTGTATTGTAATGTAATCAGTTTGTCCGCGTTATGTTTCATTTTCTTTTATAATTATTGCTAGTTTGGGGTTTGTTCTATATATATAAAAGGATTAGTTTGGGGTTTGTTATATATAAAATGATCCCATTTGGAATTGGCACTAGGCTTATGAATATGAAAAAATTGTATAATTGATTTTTCTTCAAAAACTTCCCTCTGTATCCTTTTTGCGGGCACCAAAATTGCTCTAAAGGCATTGGAAACCCACCTGTTGTTGATGATGATTGCGATTGCGTCACCCATGCGCTTTGGTTTTGGCTCCTTGGGTTTTTGTGAATGAAGTCACAATACAATTTTTTTAGGCAGGATTATTATTGGACTTTGGTTCTGTAATTTTTTTTTTTGATGAGAAACATGAAAAATATATTAGAAACAAAAAAGAGACAACCTAGGGGCTGGGTAGAGGGATCCCCACACAAGCAAGGCCTTCCAACCATTTATAATCATGAGGAGGTTGTAATTACAAAACAATTTCTTGTGGTTAGAACATCACCAATATGATTGTATGCTGTACAAGATTAAAAAAGAATCAATAAGTTGTATGCTGTACAATATTACAAAAAGAATCAAGTCGACTAGACATATACTCAACAGTCGCTTGTTACGCTCCTTTCAAAGAAGCCAAAGGGCGGCTCTGACCGTATATCTCCACAAAACTTTTGCCTTCCCTTTTTGAAGGACCCCACTAAGACATTCCACCAGCCAACTGCCAACTGCCAACCCACTCTGGGAGACAAATAGCCAAGTCAAATTCATTCAAAATAAAACCCCACACTTTTCAGGCAAAATTACAAGGCAAGAAGATGTGGTCTAAGGTTTCACAATCTTTATAACGGAGGCAGCAAACTGGAGGGGAAAGGGCCCAAGATTTGAATTTCTTTTGTAGTCCTTCTGTGGCGTTGAGGCTCCTGTCATACAGAGATCAAATAAAGAACTTTAATTTTTTGGGATTTTGAACTTCCATATGTAACCCACTAGGGGAATCTTCAACTTGGCTTGAAGTCTGGCGGGGACGTTGAAAGTAGATTTAGCAGAAAAAGACCCATGGGTCTGGCTTCCACCTTATTTTGTCTTTATCATCACTAAGTTGAAAAACTTCCACCTTTCCTGTGAACTCTGCCAAGTATCCAATTCTCAGTCAAATAACCTTCTTCTAAGGCCGGATAGTCAGCTTTAAACTTCTCATAGTGAAGGAAAGCATGCCTATTTTTGTTGATGTGTACCCATGGGCGGTCTCTGGCAGGATATTTGGCCGGTTTATTCAAGCAACTATAGGACTCCACCCTAGAAATGGCAGCAGCAATGACATATCTCAAAAGGCTGTTTTCGTCTGAGTTTACCATACAATGGGATTCTCTTTACTCTTTAGCAGTTTTTGTTGGAGTTGAAGGTGAAGTTTAAGTTCTTAGCAGTATGGATGTGTTGCAACCCAATTTGAGAAAATTTCAATAATGATTCATTGCCCATCCAAAAGAATACAAAAGCATATTTATAAAAGCCGTAAGGCTAGTTACTGCACAGTAAAAGACCAGCCCTTCAAAAACTAAATAGAAGGCTTTAAAAAACTAACTACCCAGACAACTAACGGAACTACTTTATCAGATTCAAGATAATCAATATCGTCTTCTTGATCTTCATCACTATTATTGTCTTGTTGATCCATGTCTTCTACAAAGGTGACTGATTTTCGTTGAGGGCATTCGTTAGAAAGGTGTCCTACTTGGCCACATCTAACGCACTGATGGTTGACTATAGGTATTTGTTGCCTTTTTTCCTGTAGTATTTTCTGTAGGCTTTGGTTCTTTAGTTGTGTCTGCCACGACTTGTTCTCCTTTACCCATACTTGCTGGATTATTGCTGAAAGAATTAGGATCTGCTCCAGAAAAATTCTTTTTTGAGGTTCCGCCTTGATCCCGATCAGTTCTTCTTGAATATTGTTTCTTGTACCTGTTGTTTAGTTGTTCCTCAATCGTAGTGGCCGTAGAGATGGCTTCATTTAGGTATCCAATCGGCTGTAGGGCTTTTTGCTCTTTAATATCGGATCTCAACCCCCGCAATGTATCTTGCTACCAAGTATTGCTCATTCTCACCAAGATTTGTCCGGGCACCAAGTCCATGAAACTCTTCAGTATAGTCCATTATAGATCTCGTACCTTGCTTGCAGTTTTGATACTGATTGTACAAGATCTGTTTGAAGTTCACAGGCAAAAATTGCTCGCGCATCAGATTTTTCATCCTTTCCCAGCTGCGGATTGGCTTTTTCCCATAACGACACCTATTGATCTCCAATTGCTCCCACCACGCTGATGCGCCCCCCTTCAATTTTAAAGCTACAAATCTAACTTTCTTGTGCTCCAGGGTCTTCATGTATCCAAAGAAGTTCTCCACGTTTTTAACCCATTCGAGGAAGTCTTCAATTTCCATCTTCCTGTTGGAGCTAGGAGATCTATCTTCATTTCACATTCGCTTGGTTCTTGATATCGCTGCTGGTTATGGTGAAAGAAACGCCTATCATCTTCTAATTCCTGCATATCCTCTTCTTCACTTGAGGAATTAATCAGAATTTAGTGTCGCTGCTGAAATAAAGGATTCTGATTGAATTCTGTTAAGCCTCCCATAGTTAAAACTTATAGTAGGAGGGGCAGATTGGGAAATTGATTGATAGAGGGTCTTTAACAGCCAAGAGAGAGAAAATAATGTAGGGGCCAGTAGTAGGGGCCAGTAGTAGGGGAAGGATATATCAAGGGAGGAGGTTAGTTAGAAGGGTATTGCGTATTTTGTATTGCTTTGATAAGGTGTAGAAGGAGAGAAAATTTGTGGTGCTCTGATACCAAAATTGGTGCAGTCCAATTTGAGAAAATGTCAATAATGATTCAATGCCCTTACAAAAGAATACAGAAGCCTATTTATAGGCTTTAGAGAACTTAAAAAGCCGTAAGGCTAGTTACTGCACAGTAAAAGACCTGCCCTTTAAAACCTAAATAGAAGGCTTTAAAAAAATAACTACCCAGACAACTAACAGAACTACTTTATAACTTAAAAGTAGTGTAGATACATCAGGATGCTAGTAGTTGTAGTGTTGAAAATAGGTTATTTCTTCGATTTGTTCATGGGTCTTTTATTCGGGCAGAAAAAAGAGAGTTTATCCTTTCAGATTAAGTTGCATTGGAATCAGTTGCGGTGTCTAGGGGCTAGAGAGCTTTTGCGGAGCTTCTTCATTGTGCCGTTAACAAATAGTAAATAATAAAAAAACTTAACTAAAAGGATTGATATAACTTTAACAGAACAACCATCCTTAATATAAAATATTATTAAATTTTATTGTTCTAATATTTAATAATAATGAATCCTATTTTAACAATTTTATTGATATTAACTAATAATAACAAAGTAAAATTAAATAGAAGTTTGAAATATTTTATAATATAATTATATAGAGTTTTATTGGAAGATATATTATTAGTAGTTAAAAAAAAAGAATAAAATAGTTATTTAAAAGGTTATGGGACGAGAGAGAAAAGGTAAAAGTTGTAAAGTAATTATTGAAAAAATGTGGGGCCCACGTAAATAAGGAATGAGATTGATGAGGCTGTAGGTGAGAAATGAGATTACCATGGAGTGATTCCCAAGTTTGGGATGGGCCCTACCAATTGATTTCATTCTTACATTTTAGTAAACACCATCAAAAGGAATGTCATTCTTTGATTCCCATTCCTTGGAGTAAACGCGACCTTAGTATTGATATGCGACCTTAGAGGGTCAATTTTCTGGTTTGGGTCCTTCTTATGGACAAAGTCAATACTACAGATACTATTCAGAAGAAAATGCCTTCTATGATGTTACAACCTTCGGTAACTTTTTTTTTTTTGGTTACGAAAACTTGGGGATCGTTTTTGTAATTGTTTTGTAGGGTGTTCCCCTTGCTATGGTTGTGACCATCTTTTTGTGGGTCTCTGCTTGTAGTTAATCTTTCATCTTCTTAATCAAAGTTGACTTTCCATAAAAAGAAATTATATGGATATTAGCATGATACAATATATTAAAGGTAGTCTTATTTTTGGCTGTATTTTCTTGTGATTTATTCAGATTTTAATGATAAGGTTTTTTGTTATCTTTTTATTTTGTAGGATGCTCGCTCACAAATTTGTACAAAAGTCAGTGGAATCTGTCCAGAACTTGAAAAAGGAAAAAGCAAAGAAATCTTGGTGGTCGTTTGGATGGTATATAATTTTTCCCTCCATAACTCATCTAATATCTGTCCTAACTCTACAGTATCTCTTGTTTCGTTTTCTTTAGAACCACTACTGCCAGAAACTCAATTCGCAATTTCAATGTTGAACAGCTACATTTTTCAATCATTCGATCATTCAATCATTTCATTAGTAAGAGTTAACATTTTGGTGATGCTTTGTGTAATACTGGTCATGTTATTCTATGCACTCTTTCAGGAACAATCAATCATTCAAAGACGACGAAGAACAACTTTTTAGTCAAGAAGATTGGGAACAATTGAACAAATTTATAGGGTATAAGGAAGATGATAATTCGCTTTCCATCATGAACGTTAGTAAAGCGGATGCTGTTCTTACTTCCTTGGAGGTTCACATGAACCATAATGCTTCAAAGCTCACCGATGAGGCTCAACATTCTCTTGCTGAACTGTCATGTGAAGATCTTAATTGTTCCATGAAATTTTTTCCAGAAACGAAAGTTTTTGACATCAATTTGGGGTCATATCAATTATCTTCACCAAGTGGTCTCCTTGCTGTGGTCTGGTTTAAATCCTTCATTTCACTTGCAAATGATTAATTTTTCCAAATGCTCCACAGTACCTTAATTGCAGTGGAACACTAAAATGTATGTGTTTTTCAGAGTGCAACTGCTCGTGATTCATTAGTTGGTGTTTTATGTTACAAGCCTTTTGATACTAAACTGGACTGGAGCTTGGTTGCAAAAGCTTCTCCGTGTTACATGACGGTTAGCTCATGCTTGGTACTTTTACAACTGTACTTCTTTTTCCAGGTCGTTGTGCTGATTAGCCTCTTTATCCAGTATCTCAAAGATGCTATTGAACAAATTTTGAACTTCTTTGAGAGCAACACTGCTGTCAGTCAGACTATTGCATTGGAAACAGCAGCTGCTTTGCAGGTCTGGTTCTGGTCTTTGCCCATTGTTGAAATGTAATGCGCATTGCTTCTAACTTTGAATCTTTTCATTAGTTTAACGAAAAAACCATGCTTTATTTTTTTTGAACAAGAAACAACTTTTAATTGATATATGAAAAGGAGAACTATGCTTTATTATTTTTTTTTTAACAAGAAACAACTTTTCATTGATATATGAAGAGGAGAAAAAGTTCAAGAATACAAACTCCTGGAGGAGTGAGAGAAAAAAAGAAGAGACAAAAACATAGAATAGACTCAACAGGGAGCAACAAGAATAATAAAATCCAATGATAATATCGAGCTAACTACAAAACAAAACTATCCACCAAGATGTGAGAACTCAATCAAAAAATTCTTTAGCTTTGGAATTGCCAACGTTATCTCCCGTAGATAGATCTTTTAAGTTTCTGAGAGAACTTGACATGAATCTCAGCTAATTCTCGATCTTGAACAGCTTCTATCTCCAACCTTCTTCTAGAAAAATCTTCTAACATTAAAGCCCATTCATCGCGAGGGAAGATCCATACTACCCAGGTAACCTTTCACGAAAATTTTCAAATAAAGATAACCAACCAAGGGAGTTTCTGACTAAATAAATCAAGTAATCTGACTCTTCAACTTCTCAAGCCATCGAAGAAAACAAAGCATCAGCCAAAGAGACGTGATTCTGCTTTGAGACTTTCGAAATGCCAAACAAAACTTCATTAATAAGCCACCTAAATCTCAAAACCAAACAATACAGCCAGCCCAATTAATGTGCCAGAGAGCATGCACCTAGAACCAATGCCTTGATAAACAAAAAGGTGCCTTGAGAAATGAGGAAGGTCATTTAATGTGATTCATCCAAAGCCAGCAAATAAAAACAAATTTGGCCTTTATATCGAGATTTTACAAATTTCGCGCGCCTATTTAGACATTTTTACATAATTCTATTTTTACCCTCGTATAACACGCATTAATGTCTATTCGACTCTATCATTGATAGATTATATTATTGATAGACGTCTATAGTGATAAACTATATCGTTGATAAACTATACAAGTCATAGACTCAATCAATGATATAGCATAGATTCTAGCAGTGGTATGAGTCTGTTAAGCAAGTGATAGACATCTATTAGTGATAAACTATATCAATTATAAACTCTATTAGTGATATGAGTATATCGTTGATACACTCATATATGCAGGCTATCAATGATATAATGTATCACTTATAGTTCAAGGCTATTCTTTTTCTTTTTCTTAGGTGAGTTTAGGCTAGCTGCTTCTTTTTTTTTTTTTTTTTTTGGCTATATTTGCAATTAATTAAACTTGTTTTATCATATGTGCAAGTGCCCCTAGAAAAGCTGCTGTTCTAGGTTGAATAATAATGGAAATGAGATATTTTATTCTTGCTTTGAATGTATTATTATGTTATTTAAATAATTTTGTTCTCTATAAATAAAGAAACCCGAATAGGTATAACATACACTTCGATCTTTTCTGTATGATCTATGATGTACCATGGTGGCTTATCATTCTAATCTTGGACGAATCATTAGCAAGGTTCGTTCTAGTTATATGAATTAATTATTTCATTGTTTTGTAGACGACAATTGATGAAGTTAAGCGCAGTGCTCAATACCAAGTGAACAGAGCATTGAAAGACCACTCAAGGTTCGTGACTGAGTTTGTCCTCCTTGGCGGGACTTCTTGTCCATGGTTTTTTACATTCTTTTGTCCTTATAAATTATGATTTCCTAAGCTAAAAAAAGTGGAATAGCATTTAGTTGGAAAAAATTTATGAGGTTGAAATGGCTACAGCCTACAATTGTTTTGCTTGTCTTGCTCTTCAGAAAAATTTTTCTCCTTAAAAACCATCTGTTGTTAAAATTTTTTTTTCCTTAGGAGCTACAGAAGAGACCAAGGGGAATTTTAGGAATAGGTATGCAGATTTTTGAAGAAATCTGAAATAATTTTGGTTCCAATATCAGATTTTCTAACATAATTCTGGTATTTTGATCGATCTCCAGATGGAAGAAAGACGAGAAATATGAACATTCAATGAAATCATTGAAAGAGCTGGGTTTATTGGATCTTACATTATTAAATGGCAAGCTTTTCTGGTCTAGAATGGGTGTAAAGGCTAGCTCACTCAATCACTGATCGACAAATTCTTTTTCACCTAGAGTAGAGTTCTAATTTTCAACTATTCCAGAGTTTCCAGACAAGTAAATATATTCTCATGTTACTTCCCAATCCTTCTCGTAGCCGACAGTTTCTTATGGGCCCTTATCGAATCTGGTAGTTCCTTATGGCATACATTTGGCAAAGTGATTTTTGTTTTTGAAAGTCTTTGGATCAGAAATTTTAACCAATGGAAAAGTGTTCTTTTACCTAGCTCTTCCGATTATATCTATGTTTATTTGGATGAGGATTTCATTTGTAAAAGTTTGTTTCAAGAAGATTCTTGACGGTTTGATGACATTATTGGTTGAAGTTCTTTTCTTGAGTCTCTAGACTGATTCTTCAGCAAGAACTGTCTTCTTGGGTTTCTTATTCAGTTCTTGGGTGTCTGTTTCAGTTTATGGGTTTTTTTTTTTCTGGGCGTCTGCTTGGTGTTGTTTGGTGCTTCTTTTGAAGGTTGATATGGCTTTTTGGCTGTCCAAATCTCCCCTGGCAAATCTGTTCCTCCGTGTTTAATTCATCTCTTGGTTCTTGTAATATTTGGAGGACTTGACTTTATTTGTTTGGTTTTTTGGTTTTATTTTTACTCCTTTTGGGAGTGTATCTTTGAACATTTTTATCTTTTCAATGAGAATTTTATTTCTTAAAAAAAAAAAAATCCTTTTGTTGTCTTTTATTGATTTGGTTTTCTTTGATTGTTTGCAGTTGGTTGTGGTAGGGTTTTGGCCTTGTGAGATTCTAGCTCTCGTGTGCTTTTTCTCTCCCAAAATATCCTCTTTTGGCTGCCAAGTGTATCTTTAGTATTTTTGTTGGAGCTATTTGGCAGTTTTGAAGATGAAGATTGGCTTTTTTCTAATCAGGATTGAAAGCTCTGTTTTCATTTTAATGTTTAATTACTTATGGGTGGTGGATGACTTCTTTTCATTTGATTGGGTTGATTGAGGTTTGGAGGAAGTTATGTAGAAAAAAGCTGTTGGCTTGAGGTGGGTAAGTTGGATAATGGGATGTATCTGCGGAACCAAGTTTTCAATTTATGGCAGTCTAAGAGGCAGAATTTTGGCTTCAATCACTCTCTCTTTTGGTTGGTTAGTGATGTTATGAGCTGTATGTTCTGGAAATTAATGCCTCCAAGGGATTTTTTTTGAAGGATTTACGGTTGAAAATAAGTCTATTCAGGTATCACATTTGCAATTTGCTGATTGTAGAGATGATGACACTATGGTTGAAAATTCGATCAAGACAGTGAGAACTTTCGAGTAATTTTTGATTTAAAGGTGAATTGGGAGAGGTCTGCTATTAGTGGGATTAATCTGGAGGTTGACAAACTGATTTCTCATGAAAAAGACTTAACTGTAACGTCTTTCAAATAAGAAAAACTTTTCATTGATATATGGAAAGAAATAAAAATGTTCAAAGATACAGAATGAAATAAATAAGGCAAAGAAATAAAAGAGAACAAACAACTAAAGCCTTAAAAAGGCCTCCCAAGATGAACAAATTGTGGTAAGTAATCCTTAAATAAATTTGAGAGTGAGCACCACTAAGAAGTTTTAAACTTAGCTAGATCCAAACATTCGAACCAATCCCTACGCTTGTCTTCAAAGATCGAATTCCTTTCGAACCATATTTCGTAAATTAAAGCTTTCACTGGATTAGACCATAAAAGCCGAGCTTTTGGAGGTAAATTGGGACCACAAAGAAGCTGGCATGGGGTTTGTAAGGTTGAAAAACTACCTATGCTTTATTTAGATATGTCTCTCAGGGATATCCAAAATATGCTGACTTTTGGCTTCCTATTATTGAAAAGTATTGAAAATCTAATCCAAAATTGTAAGAGATTGACTTTTGGCTTCCTACGCTCTGTTGGCTGAATGGGGTTGGAGGTTTGGTGGAGAGCCTAATGCATTATGGCGTAAAGTGATAGCAAGCTTATATGGGGAGTCTGATTTGGGTTGGTCCTCAGGCATTATGTTGAATGGCTGTCTTAGAAGGCCTTGGATCAACATCTCTCGGCAATGGCAGCATTGGAACCAATTTTCAGTTTTTAAACTTGGTTCAGGTACATCTATTCTGTTTTGGCAGCATAAATGGGCTGGAGATCAGCTTCTTTGTGATTGTTTCCCAAAGATTTTCAAGCTTTCCATCCTACCTCTAGGGACTGTGGCAGATTTTTGGGATTCTCATACATGATTGGAAATTTCTCACAAGAAGGTTACTAAAAGATGATGAGATGGAGGAATTTTCTTCTCTACTGTCTCTGCTGCATCATCAATCTCCTTGTAATGCTTCTGACAGAAGGATTTGGTCTTTGGATAGTTCGGGTTCATTCACAGTTGAATCAATCTGTAAAAAATCTTTTGCTGCCTCTATGCCAAAAGGCTTATTCAAGGCTCGTTGGAAAACTAAATGTCCAAAGAAAGCAAGTTTCTTTTCTTGGATTCTTATTTATGGGAAGGTCAATACAGCTGAGGTTTTACAAAAGAAGCTCCCAGATTGCAGTCATTCTCCCTCGGTTTGTATGTTCTGTATGGCCAATGAAGAAAGTATGGAACATCTTTTTTTCTTTTGCCCTTGTGCGAGACAGTGTTGGTGTCTTTTTTTTTTGAACAAGAAACGAACTTTTCATTGATAAATGAAAAGGAACAAAAATTGTTCAAAGATACAAACCCCCAAGAGGGTGAAATGAAGGGGGATGAAGAAGGGGAAAAAAAAGATACAAACAAACCAAACTTAATAAATGAAGCTTAAACATTACACAAAAGAGCCTCCCAATTAGAACAAATCATGCTAGGAGAATAATTTGCAAAGAGATTGGAGAGAGCACACCATTGTGAGGTTTTGAACTTAGCTATACTGTAGCATTCGAAAGCTGAGCGGCTTTTCCTTCAAAAGTCATTTGATTCCGCTCAAACCATAACTCAAATATAAGCGCTTTAAGGCCGTTTACCCAAAGAAGACTTGCTTTATGCGAAAAGAAAGGACCAAATAGCAACTGAAAAATTGATGAAAATACTGACTTTTCCTTTACCCAAGCTAAATTGAACATATGAAAGGAAAGATCCCAGCAAACTGATGCATAAGGACAAAAGAGAAACAAATGCGCTTGGTCTTCGCAAGTGGCAGCACACAAAACACATATAGAAGGTTGGAGGAGCATGTTAGGGAGCTTCTTTTGGAGGGATTCAGAAGAATTTACTTTCCCATTAAGGAGAATCCATATTTGTTTTTCACTCTCTCGAGAGTTTGTATCTTTGAACAATTTTGTTCGTTTTCATTATTTCAATGAGGAGTTCGTATCTCGTTCAAAAAAAAAAATTGTAAGATTGAGGCTCTTTCTCATTTCTTCAACTTTGAATTAGTTATTGAAAATTTGCTTTCTAGGTAAGGAAATGGTTGAATTTTTGTTTCTTGGATCTAATAGAAGTCTGGTTCCTTTTTTTTTTATTCAAAATATTCGATAGCATTATGGAAATTAATAGTTGTTGCATTCAGAGTAAGCGATTTTTGTGTTTGGTTTGAGGATGAGTGCTTTATTGTTGAATAGATGAAAAAAAAGATTCAGTTCTCTTTGGTCTTCTCAATTAAAGTGGTTTGAAAATTTCTTTGTTGAATTGATGCATAATCCAATTCGAGCTCATGCAAGATAGAGATGAGTTTGGTACTTGTCGTATTCATAAGATTAGAATTGTGATAAGACCCAACTTTATTTCTAAAAACAATGCCCAACAAAGGGAGGTTTGAGAGCTTCCCACCCTCCCTCAAGCATATGAACCTTACATAAAAGATACTAAAAGCCTACCTTTTCTGTTAGGCCTCCTATAGTGAGAACTTATTCTAGGGGGTAAGGAATGATAGAATGGGGGAGAGAGAGAGTAACGACTTGGAGAGAGAATGTGCAGCCAAGGAGTACGGTTGTGTAGAGGGAGGTAGAGAAGAACCCTCCGACGACGTAGGGTAGGTCAGTCTTGTTTTCAGTGTCGAGGATAGCTAGAGGAGAGTTCACCCACCCTCTCAAATTGGTGGGGTGTTTCTTGTACCACCTATGAGCTCTCTTTTCATCAATACAAGCATCCAAGCGAGGGGAATACCTCTCATTCTCCTTACCAAGTAAATGTTAGGATCCCAAATACAAGAACCTAAAGATAACTATATTGCAATACCCGAAGAGAAATTACAATATCGATAGCCTTTCGAGAGGACTATCCCTCTGCCAAGAACTCTCTCTAGTTCCTTCCACACAACTATTCTCCAAGATATCGTCCTTCTCCCATACTACCCTTATTTATAACCAACTTACCCCTAACTAATTACCATATTGCCCCTTCTCTAACGTACTAACAATACTCCCTACATACCCCTATTAGTACTCTCACAGAAAACATTGTATATAAACTAGGCCCTTCCTCACGTCATTTCCCCTCCTTCTAACTAACAATATTCCCTTGGGCTCACAAAATCCACAACACACACTTTCTCTACTCCTTACGTACTATGTGCCCTCATAATTCTTACGGACATATACTTGAGAAATTTCTCAATGGGCGTCTGCCACTAGCTGATCTTCAAAGTACCAACTTGTCCTCAGGTGGAAATTTGGGAATTGGGAAGAAATTGTTACACTAGACTCCCATGTAGTATCCTCAATCTTACCACCCTCCCAACGAATGAGTACTTCAAGTGTTGCATCAGATTGTCCAGCCATGATTTTAATCTTTAATGTGAGTTCAGAATGCCATTTTATGCACATCGAGCAAGTTGTCGGGAATATGATGGTATTAAGATTTGAGGTCAATCTTCGAAAACACGATATCTCCATACAACTCATCCAACAACCCATTCACAACTGGGATTCGGTAATTATTATGGATTGTAGCTCTATTCAACACCCGGTCCTTTTTCTTGACTAAAGGGGGTCTTACGTATTATGTGCCCTTCATAATTTCTTACGTACATATACTTGAGTAATTTCTCAAATGGGGGCCTGCCACTAGCTGACCTTCAAAGTACCAGCTTGTCCTCAAGGTGGAAATTTGGGAATTGGGAAGAAATTGTTACACTAGACTCCCATGTAGCATCCTCAATCTTACCGCCCTCACACGAATGAGTACTTCAAGTGTTGCATCAGATTGTTAAGCCATGGTTTTAATCTTCAGTGTGAGTTCAGAATTCCATTTTATGCACATCGAGCAAGTTATGATTATGATGGTATTAAGATTTGAGGTCAATCTTCGAAAGCACAATATCTCCATACAACTCATCCAACAACCCGTCCACAACTGGGATTCAGTAATTATTATGGATTGTGGATCTATTCAACATCCGGTCCTTTTTCTTGACTAAGGGTTTTGGTCTAGAAAAAGCACCGTTGATCAGACATCCTTGAATCGATGGTTGCTAGGACAGAAGAAAATACAGCTTGGTTAAGTTGGGGAAGAAAAAAGGAGGATGAATATTATTAGCTCTGATATCATGGGAGAATTCAATTAGCTATGCATGGAACAAAAAGAGGGAAAAAGATTCAGCTTAATCAGCTAACCTAATAGAGTCGATTAGTTTGGGGGTTCATTTCCTTGAACATTTTTCTATCTTTTCATCTCCCAAACAAGATTGATTAATTTGTTTTGTAACAAAACCGATTTAACGTCTCTTTATGAGGTATGTTTTGAAGTTGTTTTGTAATTATCAATTAGGTGTTATTCTTTTGGATTGAAGGCTCTTTCTTTAGGCGGTTCTCTAGCTTTTGGGGCTGGTGTTTTGTATGCCGTTCAATATGCTAGTTATCCTATAGATGGTACTAAGAATTTTGTAAATTTTATCTCTTATAATCTTTATCTGCTTGTAGGTTTTTGTTGGACTTGGATATTGCAGCTCCTAAAATTACAATTCCTGCAGAGTTTCATCTTGATGACATCAATTCGATAAAGCTTCTGATTGATTTGGGGAATTTGTTGATTCGAACACAGGTTGGTTGCTCCTATTTAAGAATAGCCTGGCAGTCTTCCAAATTTATTGCTTTGGTATTCAGCTATGCCCTTGGTATAACATTTTTTTAAAAAAATTAAGAGGCTACAAAAGATATTCTGGAAGACGACTGACGATTATAAAACAAGCTACATAACAAAAGGATTAAATGCACAAAATAGGCTAAATATTTTTCTTCCATTCTCGTAAGCAACAAATATTCTTATATGCCTCCAATCTAAATCACCTACTAGATTGTTTTCCGCTGTAACTTCACCACCAGGTAAAGGTCCATAACTAATAAGGTTGAAGCCATAAAATTATAAAATGAATGATCAAGGAACACCTCGTCCACTGTGTAAATTGTACCAACTAGGGTATTAGAAAGTGGGGCCTTTTTTCCCCTGTGCAAAGAACGCAAGCAGTAATTATTTCGAAGATATAAGAACTGATGAAAATCATGAATCTTTAGAACAGTTTTATTTTTTACTTCTTGTTCTTAATTTAGTCAAGTAAGAGCTTGGACTCTCAAGAACTTATAAAAATACTTGAAGTGAGAATTACATAATTTGTATGCCTATTGTATGAAGCATCCAATTCTTCTCATTATGCAAGGGATATTGACACTGTAAATGAATATTTTCTTAGGCAAAAACCAACAACTTTCAATTGCAAAAAGAATGTTTTTAAGAAAATATTTAGAAGAAACCATATTCTGGTGGTGATAGTCTTACCTGTGCATTAAATGAGTATCAGTACCATAATTTAATTTCTTCTATATACCTTCTTCAGAGAGATTCTATATGAAGATGGTGCAATTAAGAAGTCGAGTCATTATGTGATGTAGTCATAGATGTCTTTGTTTGAGTTATAAGGTTGTAAACGGGGCTGTAGGTTATGATCATTTGTATTTTTCCTTTTACTACACAGTAACTTGAAGATACTGTTAGTTTGTTATTGTTAGTTTGTTATTTCAGAAACCTCTATAAATAGGTTTCTGCTCCTTATTAATAAAGACAGATTACATTCATCTTAAAACCTTGTGCAAGATTGCATTAGTTGGTATCAGAGCACCCGAGATTCTGGGCACTCGATGGCAGGAAAGAAATCAGTAATGGGAGAGTCTCTTCCATGACCACCAAAGAAACGGAGCAATCATCCGTTCTCTCACCACGGGCATTGACCACACGCTTGCAGTTGGTTGAAGGGGACATCAAAAGCTTAAAAAATGATGTGAGTGAGATCAAAGAGATCTTAGGAATGATACACCAACAGTTGGAAACGTTGAGCGTAAACCAAAGTCCAACAAGAATTCCTCAACAAATCACTACAGGAAATCAGCAAGAACCACGCGGGGATGATCAAAGAGGTATCCACGCACAAGAAAATTTAGCTGCTCCTCCAAGAAGGGTTCAAGAAATAGACCTGGGACCAAGAATCCACCAAGAACAGAGGCAATATTTCAACCCTTTATTTCAGCGGCGACGAGAGGCCTTCATTGATTCCTCAAGTGATGAAGAAGAAAATGAAGAAGAAAATCTACTGGAAATTGAACACAATAGACGTGGTGTGCAGTTTTGTCCACATGGACAGTAGGACACAAGTGACTTCAAGATGAAGATAGACCTTCCTAGCTTCAGTGGTAAGATGGATATAGAAGGGTTCTTGGAGTGGGTTAAAAATGCGGAAAATTTTTTCGAATACATGAACACACCTGAGCATAAAAAGGTGCGTTTGGTGGCGTTGAAACTTAAGGGTGGTGCCTCCGCATAGTGGGATCAACTTGAGGTAAACCGCCAAAGATATGGAAAGCGTCCAATTCGTAGTTGGGAAAGAATGAAGAAGTTAATGAGGGAGCGGTTTCTACCAGTCAACTTCGAACAAATCTTATACAACCAATACCAAAACTGTCGCCAAGGTACTTGCTCGATTGCTGATTATACAGAAGAATTCCATCGGCTTGGCACTAGGACAAATCTTGGGGAAAATCAACACTACCTCGTGGCTCGATATATTGGTGGGTTACGATCGGATATCAAGGACCAAATTGCCTTACACCCTATTGGCTATCTTAATGAAGCTATTTCTACGGCCACAACTCTTGAGGAACAAATGAATAATCGGTACAAGAAGCAATACTCACGCCGAAACACTTGGGGACAGGGAGGCACTTCAAAGAAAGGTACTTTTCCTCTAGATAAGACTTATTTACCTACTAACACTCCTACTGCTAAAGGAAAACAGGTTGAAGGTTGATAAAGATCTTTCCCAAGACGCTTCAGTCCACGATAACGCAGTTGGCAAAAAACTTGCTACTGCCTACAATCGTCCAACATTAGGTAAATGCTTTCGTTGTGGACAAGTGGGCCATCTTTCCAATGAATGTCCTCAACGAAAAGCAATTGCCTTTGTGGATGAAGAAGACCAACTGGATTACAGTGATGGCGAAGATCAAGAAGAGGAAATTGAATATATTGCCCCCGATGAAGGAGAACCCCTAACCTGTGTTTTACAACGGATTTTATTGACCCCAAAAACCGAACCCGCGTATCAACGTCATGCTCTATTCAAAACAAGGTGTACCATCAATGGAAAAATTTGCAATATCATCATTGACAGTGGTAGCACTGAGAACATCGTGGCTAGCAAACTTGTGAATGCATTAAATCTCTCTTTGATTCCTCACCCTGCCCCTTACAAAGTCACTTGGATTAAAAAGGGGGGAGAGGCTCAAGTCACTCATACTTGTACCATCCCTTTATCCATTGGGACAAGCTATAAGGATCAAATAGTTTGCGATGTCCTCGATATGGACGTTTGTCATATATTGTTGGGACGGCCGTGGCAAGATGACATTCAAGCTATACATAAAGGAAGGGATAACACCTATGAATTTCTGTAGATGGGAAAAAAGGTTGTGTTACTTCCTCTTAATCCCCCTAAGTCTAGTTGTGCCAAAGACAGCAACACGAAAACAGAAAAGGGAGCACTATTCACCCTCTCATCGGCTAAACAACTTCTTTTACATAGAGAGCTACCTATTCTTGGCTTGGTTATCAAGATTTTTGGGACCGAGGATACTCCTACTCATATACATCCACAAGTACAAGACCTATTACTTGATTTCAAAAGCATTGTGGATGCTCCCATGGGGCTACCCCCCCTCCGTGATATTCAATACAACATAGATTTCTTCCCCGGTGCAACTCTCCCTAACCTAGCTCATTATCGGATGAACCCATCCGAATACAAAATCCTCCATGACCAAGTTCAAGATTTATTAGACAAAGGCCACATTCAACCAAGCCTTAGCCCATGTGCTGTTCCCGCCCTATTAACACCAAAGAAGGATGGCACTTGGCGTATGTGTGTCGATAGCCGGGCTATAAATAAAATCACTGTCAAATACAGGTTTCCCATCCCACGAATAAGTGATTTGCTTGACCAACTCGGTGGTGCTATCTTGTTTTCTAAAGTAGACCTTAAAAGTGGCTACCATCAGATTCGCATCCGCCCAGGGGACGAATGGAAGACCGCTTTTAAAACAAATGAGGGCTTGTTCGAATGGCTTGTCATGCCTTTTGGTCTCTCCAATGCCCCAAGCACTTTCATGCAGCTCATGAACCAGGTTTTACTTCCTTTTATTAATAAGTTTGTGGTTGTATACTTTGATGACATCCTTATATATAGCAAATGCATGTCTGACCATATGGATCATCTGCATAAGGTTTTTTCTGTTTTAGCTTCTAATCAGTAAGTCATTAATCTTAAGAAGTGTCTTTTTCTAGCTACTGAAATCTCCTTCTTAGGATTTATCATTGGACATAATGAAGTAAAAATGGATCCTAATAAAATTACAGCTATTATGAACTGGAATGAACCTAAAACAGTCAGAGATATTCAAAGTTTTCTTGGTCTTGCATCCTTTTATCGAAAATTTATTAAGAACTTTAGTTCCCTTGTAGCCCCTCTGACTAGTTGTTTAAAAAAGGGTCAGTTTGTATGGAGTCGAGCCCAATCTGACAGTTTTCAACTTATAAAAAACAAGTTAAGCCACAGCCCTGTCCTTGCTTTACCAAACTTTGAGCAACCCTTTGAAGTGGCAGTAGACGCTTCAGGCCTAAGAATTGGTGCTGTTCTATCCCAACAAAACCACCCCATCGAATTTTTTAGCGAAAAATTAAGCCCTTCTAGGCAAAAATGGAGCACTTATGAACAAGAGTTATATGCATTAGTTAGAGCCTTGAAACAATGGGAATACTACCTTTTGAGCAAAGAGTTTGTATTGTTTATTGATCATTTTTCTTTAAAGTTTCTACATACACAAAAGACAATAAGTAGAATGCACGCTCGATGGCTTTCATTCCTAAAACGATTTGATTTCGTAATAAAGCATAAATCAGGGGTTACTAACAAGGCAGCTGATGCCCTGAGTCGGAAAAGCAGCCTCCTAACTCTTCTAAAGGGTGAAATTATAGCTTTTGAACATCTTCCCGATACCTATGCCAATGATCCAGATTTTCAGGACATATGGCATCAGTGTACTCACCATACAACTATTACTGACTTCCATATTGTGGATGACTACTTATTTAAGGGTAATGTCCTATGCATTCCCCACACTTCCCTTAGAGAGGCTATTATAAAAGATGTACATGCTGGTGGTCTAGCAGGCCACCTAGGCCGCGATAAAACTACCGAAATAGTCATTGCACGCTTCTTTTGGCCACAACTCAGAAAGGATGTCGCCAACTAAAGATGCTTTGTGTGTCAAACATACAAAGGCACGACTCAAAATACAGGACTATATACACCTCTCCCAATCCCCAACAACATTTGGGAAGATTTATCTATGGATTTTATACTTGGTCTACCTCGAACTCAAAGAGGATTTGATTCAATTATGGTTGTTGTTGATAGATTCAGCAAAATGGCTCACTTTTTGGCCTGTAAAAAGACATCCGATGCGGTTTTTATCGCTACCTTATTCTTCTGCGAAGTAGTTCGCCTTCATGGTATCCCTAAATCAATCGTTTCGGATCGTGATGTAAAATTCCTTAGCCATTTCTGGCGTACCTTATGGAAGAAGTTTGATACCACAATAAAGTTTAGTACTAGTCATCCTCGGACGGATGGCCAAACAGAAGTAACAAACCGTTCTTTGGACAACTTACTACGATGTATTAGTGGTGACCATCCAAAACAATGAGATTTGTCATTAGCTCAAGCGGAGTTTGCTTACAATCATATGAGGAATCGTACGACAGGGAAGTCTCCGTTTGAGGTTGTATATACTAAACTACCTCGATTAACTATAGATCTGGCTAATCTCCCTTCTACTATTGATTTCAGTTTAGAAGCTGAAGAAATGGCAACTCGAATTATGGCGCTCCATGAAGAAGTCCACAGCCACAGAGAAGCTTCAAATGCGAAATACAAAGAAACGGCAGACAAGAAGAGACGGCTAAAAGAATTTCAAATTGGGGATCTTGTCATGATTCATTTAAGAAAAGAAAACTTGGTCCTTTTACGGTGCTTGAAATATATGGAACTAATGCATACAAAATCCAACTTCCTGCATATTACAACATCAGTCCGATCTTTAACGTGGCAGACATCTATTCCTATCATGCTCCAGATGACTTTTCCTTGGCTCAATAACTCGAGGACGAGTTGTTTTTTTTGGGTAGGGGAAATTGATGTAGTCATAGACGTCTTTGTTTGAGTTATAAAGTTGTAAACGTGGCTGTAGGTTATGATCATTTGTATTTTTCCTTTTACTGCACAGTAACTTGAAGTTACTGTTAGTTTGTTATTTCAGAAACCTCTATAAATAGGTTTCTGCTCCTTATTAATAAAGACAGATTACATTCATCTTAAAACCTTGTGCAAGATTGCATTATTATGATTGAGTGAGAAACATGGAATGTGGATTTAAAGGAGGGCCAACATGCCAAAATGTTTAGAACTTGAAATCATCACTCCAAATGAACTTAATGCAACTATGAAAATGAACTCCATTCCTCAGATAAAATTTAGTAGAAATAAGCTTTAAAATCTCTGTTTGATATGTTTCCAATGGTATTCATAAATGCAATATTTTGTAGTACTTCATGACATTGGTAGCATCTATTGACTTTAATTCATTGATTATTTAGCATGCAAAGTAATCCTCCTCTATTTTCCAAGCCACGTACTATTTCAGTAGGCAAATTTCATACATGCACCTTTTGATTATTGGTCTTATATATGGTTTTAATGTCTGCAGGATGACCATGACAACGTGTCTCCGCAGGAGTTGGATATGTATTTACATTTTGATGTGGTTTTAAGTGATGTCTCTGCATTTTTGGTTGACGGTGATTACAGCTGGAATCAAATTTTTGGCAAAGATACTGATAAATCTTCCCATGGAACATACATTAATATCTTGCCTATTATTGACAAGTGTGGGGTTATCTTAAAGCTGCAACAGGTAACCTTCCTAGATGAAAAGATGTTTCTGGTTAAAAACATTATTGTGTAAACCAAATGAGAGAGAATTGTATTAATGAAGGTCCAACCACATCAGGGAGAACATTGCCCCTTCTATAGAAGAGGGCTACTGACATTTAACAAGAACTAAACAGCTAACCAACTAACTTCAGCCTTTAACTAATAACTAATAAAACCAACGGGCGGGTAATTACATTAGTTTCCTTCCCTCTTAAAACTAAACTCGTCCTCAATGGAGTTGGAAGGCTGTGAACAATCTTCAAAATATAAACTTGCTTCTTCTTGTGGTTCAAAAATACAGATTCTTTCAATTGGCAATCGCTTCCTCCATCCAACAGATGTTTTTGGTGTCCTTGGGTTAATATTTCAAAGCATTGGCTGTTAGCAAAGCAGCATATTTCTTCTGTTGTTGGAGCTGGTACTTGCATCTCTTTTTGGTATGACACTTGGAAGGGCAACTCTCCTTTTAAAGTAAGGTTTCCCAATCTCTTTCTAGTTTGCACTAACCCGGTCAGCTCAGTTTCAGATTGTTCGACAACATTTCTTTAGCTTGGAATATTGAAGCTATAAGGAACTCAAAGAAGTGGAAATCATTGAGCTTCCCTCTCTACTTGATTTGCTTCACTCTGGTACATTATCCAACCGGCTGGACAGGATTAGTTGGAACCTCAACTTTGGATTTTTCACGGTAAAATCCTTATCACAGTATTTGGAAGCTGGTCACAAGATTCCTAAGGTGCTAAGGTGCTAGCCTCAGGTGCTCAGGCGAAAACAAAAATAAATAGGATTGATTATTTATCAACATTTCATCACTACATTGAAGGCTTTTTCGTAAATATATCGAGTTGATAGCTTGGTACTCAAACTGTATCAATGATTGTGATCTCGGGCTTGAGGTTTGAAATCCAAGATGAAATCTCAATGCTTCAAATGTGGAAAGTGACCTATCAACTAGCTCCTATTGGAGGGTTCAGAAAGGCATTTGATCCGGGAGCCTCTTCATTGGTACTTCCTTTATGAGGGTCATATGCGCTTATTAGCTAAATCGTAGTTGGCGCAAACAATACTGCTGGTTGCTTCTTGTGGATTTTCGTAACCCTGTTGTGCAAAAATGGGATATGCATTTGAAACGGTTGCGTCGTAAGACCTTGTTCGTTTTTTGTTTTTTGTTTCTTTTTGTTTTTTTGTTTTTTGTTTTTTTGTTTTTTTTTGTTTTTTGTTTTTGTTTTTTTACATTACATAAGGTAGCTGCCTTATTTAGTGCTTGCTTTCGGGCAAGATGGTGATGAATTGCGATTGGCCCAAACCTTCAACCAACGACTTATTACGACTCGTCAGAATGGGAGATATATCGATATAAAAAAATCGGGAGATGATAAAGAATACCCAAGGGACATTCCAAAAAATGAGAAGGGCGAAACTCTCGTTGTAGTTTGGCGACCTAAAGGGCGAACACTTGTTTTGTTATCTAAAGGTGAAGACTTTGAAGTGGGCGAACATGGCGGGCTCCAACTCCAAAGAAAGTTTCGATTTTTTCATGGATATTTCTTTTTTGAAACTTCATCTTCCTCATTAAAATAATTCAAACTTGAGAAAAAAACTTATCTTCTTGTTCAATTGCCTTAATTTGAGAAGAGTTTTGGATTCCGTAATTTCTCAAATCAACAACGAAGACATCAACTTGAAGCAAATTTGAGTCACCTCTTGCATACTCTGAAACTTTTGTTGGTCTTATGCAATCATTTGAAGTGTCTTCACTCTCTTGCTGGCAAAATTTTCCATCTTGGTTAAGGTATGGCCTGGTTTTTAATTCTCCAGTTGTTGTTGGGAGTTTTGTACAAGAAGAAAGAAAAATTTTATGGGCCATTGTTTTGAGTTTGGTGGCAAAATATCTCATTCTTGTATGAAACTAATTTGGTGAAATTCATACAAACTCCAAGATTTGCTTGAACCTTCTGGTTGCCGAAATTTTGTGTGGTATTGGTTCTTGATTAAAGACCGACCTTCATAATTGATTCCTTCTTTGCTTGAATCTGAATCCAACTCGATTATTTTCTGAAATATGGGATTTCGATTGAATTCTTGTTGAATGAATCTTGGTTCTTTCCATATTCTTTGTTGAACATACCATTGATTTTGTTGTAAGCTTAAGGCTTTTAGTTGTTATGTGATCATGCTTATCATTTGTCGCATCCCACCTACATTCCTATGGATATTGTTGAATACTTCTCCAACCGACAGCAAGCGTCAGGTTGCGGTTCTCGTCAGGTTGTGGTTCGTGGTGAGAGGGCATTGAGTTGATTCGCCTCTTTTTTGGCAAGATAAGAGTCTCCTATGGCAGGAGTGGGGGCTTTCTTGCTTGCCGTGAGTTTTTGCAGCCGAAGAATCTTGGTGTTCTAATACCAATTTGGTGTAAAACAAGATTAGAGAAAGTTGTATTAATGAAGATCCAATCCAACCACATCAGGAGAACACTGCCCCTTTTATAGAAGAAGGCTGCTGACATTTAACAAGAACTAACTAATAACAGCTAACTAACCAATAAAATAATAGCTAACCAACTAACTTCATCCTTCAACTAATAAACTAATAAAACTAACGGGCTGGTAATTACATCACATTACTTCTTATGTGCTTTTTTGAAAGCATATTTGAACTTTAAAATTGACCTGTTTTATTACATACAGATTAGGTCGGAGAATCCTTCTTACCCTTCAACAAGACTTGCAGTACGATTGCCATCTTTGGGGTTTCACTTTTCTCCAGCAAGGTATCACCGACTGTTAAAAATTCTGAAGATCTTTCAGGAGGATAGTACAAATTCAGATTACCTTCAACCGTGGAATCAAGCAGACTTTGAGGGGTGGCTATCTGTTCTTATTAGGAAGGTTGTGCTTTCGAACTCTTGAGCTGGGTGTTTCTTCAAATTTTTAGCTCATATATTTATCAATCTTCTATCTCTTTCATTCTTTCCCATCCTGTGTAATAGGGTGTTGGAAACAGGGAAGCTGTTTGGCAACGACAATACTGTTGTCTAGTAGGGCCCTATCTCTATTTAATTGAAAGCCCAGGATCCAAATCATATCAGCGATATCTCAGGTTCAGATACTCTCTTATGCAATATAGGTCATTATTGGCTGCATGCATAGATAAGAGATAGTTTTAAGAGCTGTTAAATGGTAAACGATTTTTCGAATTACGTTTAATTTTTCAATGAGTATCTGTAGATATTTTCTCAATTGTTACCAGTCGAAAATATTCAATATTCAATTGGCAGCAACGAGAGGATATGTGATATTCAAACTGTTGCAACTGTAACTTTTCATGAGTTATCTGGTATATATAATCATTACAAGGAATACAGTCCATGTAGGGGATTCACGTTGATGCTGTGGTAAAAAAGAACTTGAATGCAAATTGCAGCATTACTAAAAATGCATGCTAATTATCATGGCTTGTCTAAGACCAAGTGCATACTGGCTGATTAGGCAGCCTGGTATGACAATGGGCTTCCTTCCGTTTTGAAGATTTGGTTTGAATTGGAAAAGCTTGAGTTCTGCATCAGTTTTTTAAGCTTCAATGATGCTATTTGGAAGTTTCGAAGTTGGCTTGCCTTTTTAAGTCTAGAATGAGTTTGTTTAACTTTTAGTTTCTGTGACGCACTATATATCTTTTTTGGCGGGTTTATTGAGCTGTTTTTCACATTTTTTTCAACTATGAATATGAGTTTGTTTCTTGTTAAAAACAAAATATTTTTTTTAGTGAAAGAAACAATTTCATTGATGGTAATATAAAAACTAAGGATAGAGACACCAGAGAGACATACACGAGAAAAGAGAGAAGAAATAAATTCTCAAAGATGAGGAATAGAGGCACTATTTATAGGTTACAAGAGGAAACAAAATCTAGGAATAACCTCCTAACTTCCCTAACAAAAAAGGAGATTTATTTGCTAAATTTAAACACAAAATCTAAACAACTTTAAAACAACTTCTAACTAAGTCCACGTAATCTTAACTTCTAACTAATTCAACACTCCCCCTCAAGCTGGACTATACAGATTGAACAGTTTCAGCTTGATCAACTACCTTTCAAATACGGGTCTCAAGAGTCCTTTTGTCAGGATATCTGCAACTTGATCTGATGATGGAACATACATCAGATTTATAATTTTCTCTTCAATCTTCTCCTTGATAAAATGCCTGTCAACCTCAACATGTTTAGTACGATCATGATGCACTGGATTGTGTGCAATAGCAATTGCAGCCTTGTTGTCACAATAGACTTCCATTGAATTATCAAACCTGATCTTGAGTTCTTGGAGAAGGAGTTTCAGCCACATTATCTCACAAATACCATGAGATAATGCCCTGAATTCAGCCTCAGCACTACTTGCAACAACTGATTGTTTCTTACTCCTCCATGTAACAAGATTACCCCATACGAAGGTACAATATCCTGTTGTAGATCTCCTATCTTGAATAGAACCTGCCCAATCAGCATCTGTAAACACCTTAATCTTTCTGTCATCATCCTTTCCGAAAAATAATCCAAGCCCTGGAGTTCCTTCAAGATATCTAAGAATATGATAGACGGCTTCCATGTGTTCTTCAGTAGGAGCATGCATGTATTGACTTACAACACTCACTGCAAATGCAATATCCGGCCTAGTGTGGGATAAATAGATTAATCTTCCAACAAGACGCTGATATCTCCCTTTATCAACGGGTACCCCATCTAGGCTCTCTCCCAACTTATGATTGGGACTTATTGGAGTATCAGATGGTTTACATCCAAGCATTCCGGTTTCCTTCAAGAGGTCTAATACATATTTTCTTTGACAAACAGATATACCAGTTCTGCTCCTTGCAACTTCCATCCCTAGAAAATACCGAAGTGTTCCCAGGTCCTTTATTTCGAACTCCTTTCCAAGTGCCTGTTTTAGTCTCTCTATTTCTTCATGATGGTCACCTGTGACGATAATATCATCTACAATGAGGATGGTGATCTTACGTTAAGAGTGCCTATAGAACATTGTATGGTCACTTGGGTATACCCTTGTTTAAAAACAGCCTTTGAAAATCGCCCGAACCATGCACGTGGGGATTGTTTTAAACCATAGAGAGATTTCTTCAGCTTACACACCTTTCCATCATACTTATCAATGTCAAATCCAGGAGGAAGGTCCATGTACACCTCTTCTTCCAAATCTCCATTGAGGAATGCATTCTTGACATCCAGTTGTTGTAGTTTCCAATCCAGATTTGCAGCAAGAGACAAGAGGACACGGATTGTGTTTAATTTTGCAACGGGTGCAAACGTCTCCTGATAGTCTACCCCAAAAGTCTGAGAGTATCCTTTGGCCACCAATCTTGCTTTATACCTTTCAATGGACCCATCAGCCTTATATTTGACAGTAAAGATCCATCGGCATCCTACCGTTGGTTTATCTTGAGGACAATCAACTACTGTCCACGTATCATTAAGCTTCAAAGCCTTCATTTCATCATCTACCGCATTTTTCCACTGTGGATTGCTCATAGCCTCTTGAATGGATTTTGGTACCTCATTGGCTTCCAGATTGAGAGCCAAGGTCTGAACTGCTGAAGATAAATGACTATAACCAATACATCGAGCAATTGGATGTTGAGTACACGATCTCACACCCTTCCTAAGTGCAATAGGAAGATCAAGATCATTAGTATTGTCTTGAGGCACAAGGGTAGATTGTTCAGTACCTAAGGACGAGATGGATTCATGACTTTGCTGTTGAGGCTGTGGTGGCTGCACTCCTCTTTGAACCGTTTGTCGCCGAGAATAAACAAGAGTCTCAGGTTTCTTGTCACTTCGATTTGGGTTGACTTGATCATCTGCATTATTACAGGAAATAATAGGAACTGACTCTTCTATCTGAGCAATTGGGATGATCGGGATAGGTATTTTTGGCTGAGGTGACTCGGTATTTAGACCATCAATCTCAGGTATTTTTGACTGAGGGGACTCAATTTTGGTATTTAGATCGTCAATCTCCCAAAAATTTCCATCAAGACTACTCGTAATAGGCTCAGTCTCCCCCTGAGCGGAATTTAGGGAGAAAAAAGATTGAGACTCAAAAAATGTGACATCCATGGTAGTGTAAAATTTATTGGTGAATGGACAATAGCATTTATAGCCTTTTTGAGTAGGAGAGTAACCAAGGAAGACACACTTTCTGGCTTTTGGCTCCAATTTGTGACGTTCATGATCATAAACATGAGTGAATGCAGTACATCCAAATATTTTGAGGGGAATTGTGAGGACAGATCGGATTTGCGGATAGATAGTGAGTAAGATTTCTAGTGGAGTGTTAAATTTCAGAACACGAGAGGGCATCCGATTAATGAGATAACAAGCAGGACAGCATCACCCCAAAAACAGTTAGGAACAGAATTGGTGAACATGAGAGCACGAGCAGTTTCTAAAAGATGCCTATTTTTCCTTTCAGCTATACCATTTTGTTGGGGGTTAATGACACAGGAACTTTGGTGAATGATTCCATTTTGAGACAGGAAAGTTCCCAATATTTGATTAAAATATTCTGTCCCCTTATCTGTGCGAAGAATTTTGATTCTCGTATTAAATTGATTATGAATGAGAGAATGAAACTATTGAAAGATTGATGCAGTTTCTGATTTTTCTTCAAGTAAATAGACTCGACAAACCCTAGTGTGATCATCAGTGAAGGTAAGGAACCAACGTTTACCGGACATAGTTTTGATGCGAGACGGCCCCCATAAATCACTATGAATCATTGTGAATGGACTGGATGGTATATACTCAACAGAAAGATAAGATGTACGAGAGTGTTTTGCAAGTTGACACACTTCGCAAGTAAAAAGGTCATCTTTATGAAAAAGTGAAGGGTACAAATGTTTAAGATACTGAAAACTCGGGTGCTCTAAACGGCGATGTAAAAGTAGAATTTGTTGTTCCCTAGAATTCGACTCACTACCAACCTGGAGAACTTGTTTATTTCTTAGACTTGGTCCTCTGAAGTAGTAGAGCCCTTCCAAGCCATCAGCATTGCCAATCGTCGTTCCCGTTATCAAGTACTGAAACAAACACTTAGAGTCAGTGAACAGAGCTTGACACTTTAAATCATGAGTCAACTTCTGAACAGAAATTAGATTGCAACATAATTAGGCACATGGAGCACTGAGTGCAATGTAATGTTTGGGCTAAGAATAACAGAACTAAAGCCCTTAATAATGGCCGATGACCCATCTGCAAGCTTGACATGTGTCTGAATCGGGTTGGGTGAGTACATGGTAAACATATCATGAAAAGCGGTCATATGATCAGTTGCACCCGAATCTAAGATCCACTGATCGGAATGCTGCTGACTTGTTAAAGCTGCACTAAAAATACCTCGTTGTGCCACAAAACTTGATGAAGGAGTAGACTCAACCGGCGATGTTAAGAGGCGATAGAGCTGTTCAAGTTGTGCCTTCGAAAATGGAGGGAGAGAGGTGGCCAAATCTTGGGAGTTTGACACACTAGGGCCCACTTGATAGCCGGAGGAGCTGGTTCGAGAAGATGGAGTATTTGTAGGTGGAGGTGGCCGATAATCCCCTGATAAATTCTTCCGTTGAGGACGACCATGGAATTCCCAACACCGATCTTTTGTATGGTTTGTGCGCTTACAATGATCACACCATAGGTTGTTCCGACGAGTAGATCGGGATGAAGGTGGTGGTGGACCTCGTGCCGCCAGAGCTGATGATTCCAGTGAGAGGGACAGAGGTTTTGCGTGTGTATCACCCATCATCACACGTTTACGGCTTGACTCCCAGCGAACTTCTGCGAAGATTTCATCAATGGCTGGGATTGGCTTTGTGGCAAGTAAGCGGCCACGCACATCATCTAATTCCAGACGACGACCTGCAAGAAAATCATAAATTCGTTCCTTCTCGACGTGTTTGCGGAAGCGTTCAGCATCCTTCGAGTTCTCCCATTCGAGATTGAGACATAAATCAAGTTCAGCCCACAACCTACGTAATGAGCTGTAGTATTGGGTGACATCGGATTCACCTTGTCGTAAGGAACGTGCCTTATTGCGTAATTCAAACAATTGAGCCGAGTTATCAAAATCAGAAAAAGCCATAGTGAGCGCATTCCAAAGATCCTTTGCTGTTGAGTAGAAGATGAAAGATTCTTTAATGTCTTCCTCCATCGAGTTAATGAGCCATGCCATGACCATTGAGTTTTGTGCATCCCACACGGAAAACGAAGGGTCAGCTTGATCTGGTTCTGCTATCATGCCATTGATGTACCCGAGTCGACTGCGGCCACGAATAACTAGGAGGGCCGATCGAGACCATTGCAGAAAATTTTTTTCCGTTGAGTTTTGGAGAGGTAATTTGGAGCGAAGTGTTTTTAGAGATAGAGATGTGAGGTGTCGTGGATGTGCTTTTAGGGAGAGAAATTGAGGTCGTATTCGATTCGTCGGAACTCTCATCCTTGCGCACGTCAGTCATCATGGCTGTTTTAACCATTCTGGTGTCAATCTAAACCTAGCTCTGATACCATAAAAACTAAGGATAGAGACACCAGAGAGACATACACGAGAAAAGAGAGAAGAAATAAATTCTCAAATTGATTGATCAAAGATGAGGAATAGAGACACTATTTATAGGTTACAAGAGGAAACAAAATCTAGGAATAACCTCCTAACTTCCCTAACAAAAAAGGAGACTTCTTTTTCCGAGATGACACGTTGCTCTTAGCTATATTTCTCATCTTTTTTTTGAGGTTTTGGTTTGCTTTTCTTTTGTTAGGTTTTGTTTAGCTGGAGTTGTATTTAGTTCTGGTTAGTTTGGTGGTTTTCTGTCTGGTGTTTTGGTTTGTTTCTCCATGAATGTAACCATTTGTTCACTTTCTCGACCACCGGATCGCAAAAGGAAAGCGATCTATATCTGCCTTGTAGAGGAAGCCCGAGATATGAGCTGGGCCAAGAACCCTTTTTGCAATCAAACTTTCATGATATCGAATCCAACTCGTTCTCATCCAGATTTACCCCATAATCTTTGATTTTTGGTGTTTGACATTGATTCCTCTGTAGCTTCTTCAAAGAGCCTGATAGTGTTGAACATGTTTGAGAGGGAGGGATCATCGAAGGGGGAGAAGAGAACAGTGTCATCTGCAAATTGCAGATGGTGGACTTCCAAAGTGTTGTTTCCTAGGTCGAAACCTTTGATGAGATTTGTGCTAGCTGCTCGAGTCATCAATCTACTAAACACATCAGCCACCAAAATGAAAAGAAAGGGTCACTTTGACAGAAAACAAAATATGAGTTTGGACCTTTTCACTTTATTGTTGAAAAGTATTATTTCGTATAAAAAGAAAAATACTAGCTGATTAGGTAGCTTTGATTTTATATTTCAATATTTAATTCTTCATGGTAAATATGTTATCTTCCACCGTGGGTTGGAGTAGATTGCCTATATAAAAGATTCTCGGATTACTGTGTAATAAAAACAGCTGTTTCCTTTTCATTGGATCCTTAGCTCCTTTGGAACACCATCCCAGACTGTCAACTGAACGTCCATCCAATATGATTGAGACCACCTCAAAAACAATTGAAACTTCTGTTATCCTAGCTTAGGGGACTCCATTCATTATGGAAAACCATATACAACAGATTAGTACACACTAACTTAATGAGCTGGACTATGAAAGGGAAATTAAATGAGTTCAAAACTTTTTACTCTCTAGGACAAGGAGGTTACGGACTAAGGCTAATCCGGTTCAGATGACACCATGCTATTTGTTCAGAAATGAAAGAAATGCTTAATGGTCTGATTACTGGAATATCTTTGAATTACCTGTGGGTCTAAAGATATCTATACTAACCTAGATTGTTGACATTGATGGTTTTTCTAAACAATAAACAGAATTTACATTGATAGATGAGAAGAAAGAAAATTGTTCAAGACTAAACAACCCAAAAACAGACAAAAATCTAAATATTGCCTTAAGCTGCAAAAATTGCACAAACTACTGCCTAAAAGTAAAGCACATCTAGAAGCCTTCAAAGGGAGTAAAAAATCAAATGTGCAAATTCGGGATTGTTCCTTGGTTTTAATAATCAAATCGAGAAAGTTATGTAAACTTTTCTTCCAAAGGGTAATGATGAAGGCATATTTGAGCAATGGGGGTATGAAATCAAGTAACCTGGATGGATTTTAAAGGTTGATATTGAAAAAACTTTTGATTGTGTAGATTGGGATTTCCTTGAAGAAGTCATGAAATTTGAGGGTTGGATGAAAATGGCTAAAATGGATAAACACTGAAATTGGTTTGAGTTGAGATGTCTTCATATTCCCAGTTCAGCTTTTTCTCTTTTTTTTTTTCACTCTTTTTTGGGTTTGTATCTTTTAACTTTTTTTTTTCTTTCATTGAATTAGATTTTGTTTCTTGTTCAAAAAAATGAAGTAATTGGGCTTTTTTAGCAGGGGTTGGAGGTTTTGCCTTGATACTTCTTCTCTTTGGTGTCGTCGGGTTTTTAACATTTATGGTTTTGGAATCTTTTGGTTTTTGTTCATTATGTAATTCGGTTGGTTATGAAAGAACAATTTAGCATTAGCCGTAATTTTGTAATTGTTTGATGAAGTTGTATTTTCTGATTTAAGAATGATGTTTATTGATCTGGGTAAGCTTAAGAGGAAAACAAATAGTTCAACTGCCGGCAGAGTTGGTTGGGGAGGTGCAACATGTCTTGGCTGTTTATGATGCTGCACGATCAAATAACAAGGTTACCTCTGTCTTATGCTATTTGCACACTTGATTGTGCTCTGTTGATCATCTTTATCACTCAACTTTGTAACTGTATTTGGGGTTAGGTTGTGGAGGATGCTGGTGCCCTCATATTAAGATGTGATTCTGATGATTCAAGGAAAACTTGGCAGAACCGCTTGCAAGGGGCCATATATCGTGCATCTGTATGTGATTATTTGTTGCAGTGTGTCATGATTTGTGTTCATCCTTCATTTGGGTTTAGATGAGACGCAGATTAGACACTTATAATTTGTGCTATCTGGATTAGTTTTTTTCCTTTTATTTTATACCAACAGGGCTCCATTCACATTATTCTCTTTATCATTGTATGTACTGTTAGATGCTTATAATTCACACACTATGATTTTTCATTTCACCAATGAAAATTTATTTCTGTTAAAAAAGTCATTTTTCTAATTAAAATTATCGTTTGTGATTTAATAAGAAAACCTATAATGAGGCAAGGCAAGACAATCCAATTTACTGTGATTTAATAATCCTGGTGGTGTGAATTTTATATTGATATGCCGACAGGACTGTATATATAAATATATTTAATTTTTAGAAGCTGCAATGTATATTCACATAGATAAAATTTTTAAATATTTTATGTCCACCATACTAATTAGATGGTTAAACTTGCTGTTCTCTCTTTTTTATTTTTTATTATTTTTCTTTATAACGGGGAGGTGGTGCTTTGCTCTCCTATACCCTGGGGCACCCGCACCTGCCCTAGGGCCTGGACGTTAAACTTGCTGATCTGTAACGTGATTATTAGTTTCCTATGCTAATCTTTTTTCTATTAGTGATGTAGTTATCTTTCTGTTAGTAAAGGATCATACTATCATAGTAACTGTACTCTGCAATCTTGTAAACAATACTTTTCATTGGTAAAATGAAAAAAGTACAGAAAGAACGTAAAAACCCCCCTTGATTTAAGAAAACCAACCCAACAAAGCCCTCAAAAGAGATAAAGAAAACCTCAGCACCAATACAAATAAATAAAGTGCAGTATTCTAGTCATACTGGTATAAAATTCAGAATCAAATTAGTTCTGTTACATCAGGAATTGGTATAAGGGCAAAAGGTGAGACTTTGAAATCAACGATGGCATATCTCTTGCTGAAGGAAGAGATAGTGAAGCTGTAATTGAATAGCTTCTGCAACCAAACGCATTGATGGGAGGGTTATTGGCAGGAGTTCATACACGATAGACAGATGATTTTGTTCTTCGAGAGTTTGTCATGTTCATTTGAAAAATGTTAACTATTGTAACTTAGCTGTTGAGAAAATTAAAGTGATAAAAAATAATGAGAAAGAAGTAATAAAATTTTCAATGTTTGATAAACAATTGGGAAATATGAAATGTGAGAGATTAAATTCAATAGATGAAGAAATCAACTCCAAATTGAAATGATACAAAATTGATGATAAACAAATGAATATTATAAATCTTGGTGATACAAACTTCTCATGGAAGGATCAATTTAGAACATCAGTGTGATTGTTCATTTTTCTCTTTTTATTTGGGTCCCAAACATGTTGAAGGATCTGTTTTTGTGTTTCTACAGGGCATAGGCTATATTATTTGCTAAAATGCTATGGGATTTGGTTTATTCCTTTAATACTATTCTATTGCTGTCACGTTCCTTTTTCCTGAATTTATAATGAAGTTTTTCAATCACGTACCTGGATATTTAAATACGCAGGCCTCTGCTCCTATTTCGGGTCTATCTGAAACTTCATCTAACTCCGAGGACTCAGAAATGGAACCAGATGATAGTGAAGATATGGATTCATCTATGGAGAGGGTATTTATGACTGGTTCTCTTGATGAACTTAGCGTCCGTTTCAGTTCTAGTAATCAGGTATTTTTGAAACATTCTTGTTTTTATAACCTCCCTCACTATTCGCTTGAAAAATGATTAATTTCTATTGCTTTATCAGCATGGCCAGAACTTTGAGAGGGTCCTTCTTGCAGAAGAAAGGTGTTTAATGGAATTCCGGGCAATCGGTGGTCATGTATAGAATGTTAATTGACAGTTCTTTTACTTGTATTCTATTATATATTTTTCAAATTCACTTCTGAAGGTTACCTTTTTGCAAATAGGTTGAGTTGTCAATTAGGTCAAATGACATGTTTATCGGCACTATCCTCAAGTCATTGGAGATTGAAGACTTAATTTGTTCGAAGACCAATTCTCAATCTTGTTATCTGGCGAGATCATTTGTTCATGGAGAAGAGGCACCTTCATATGCTAACTTTTCAAAGAATCAAGGTCTTGATACCAATGATTCAACTCTAAGCGAAGGGGATGACAATTTCTTTGAGGCAGCTGAAACCTTGGTTGACTATGCTGATTATCAAATACAATCACCAGGAGAGAGTCTTGAGTATGTAAAATCTCAAAGTTCGCTCCAACTGAGAGATTTTGCATCCCCCAGCTTCTCACGTGTTGCTGGTCTGCTTCCTCCTGGTGGCTCTGAAACTCATAATGTGGATAGTGAACAATCAGTTACATTAGATAATTTTGTAAAAGCTCAGATAGTTCTTTATGACCAAAATTCTTCTCGATACTCTAACGTTGACAAACAGGTGTGCCTCATCTCTATTGCTTAATGGCCAGTACCTAATAGTATTATGATACTAAAATTTTGAATAACTGTCCTAGGTTACTGTTACCCTGGCTACATTGTCATTTTTCTGTCGTAGACCTACAGTTTTAGCCCTTGTTGAGTTTGCCAATGCCGTTAACCTTGAGGAAGAAAGTTGTGAATCATTCAGTGATGATTCATCGTCAGGCATCGTAGGGCATAATAACCCGATAGGAGAAGATGAACAGATTTCAAACACCACGAAGGATGGCATTGTGAAAGGTTTGCTAGGAAAAGGGAAATCTAGAACTATATTCAATTTAGCGTTGAAGATGTCTCGTGCACAAATTTTTCTAGTGAAGGAAGACGAGACTGTTCTATCTTGTCTGTCTCAAGACAACTTGCTTGCTGATATCAAGGTTCTGCGTGGAAGTCTCATCCTTACTCCATAAGACGTACTGATTGTTAATGTTGAAATGTTCTTGAATTTTATCTCTCTCTTTCAGGTGTTTCCGTCCTCTTTCAGTATAGAGGCTGCTCTTGGAAATCTGAGAATCAGTGATGATAGTCTTCCAAATGGCCACATGTATTACTGGGCATGTGATATGAGAAATCCTGGTGGCAGTTCCTTTGTTGAGGTTTTTTCTTCTCTCTGTCATGCACATGTATATTATGTACATGTATATTATGTACCGAGTAATAATTACCTTTTCTATGCTATTGCGTTTTTTTTAGAAGAGAGAGAATCGACAGTAGCAAACTTGCATGTCTTCATATTTATGTGTGAATGATTATGATCACATGGCAAGTTCTAACCTTCAAGTGCTTTGATATAAAAAACTTTTAATGTCTCGGGCTTTCGGGCAGGCGTGGGTGCTCTAGGTATAGGGACTACCAGTTATATAAAAAAATAAAATAAAATAAAAAAATTAATGATCGCATAGCTTTGAGATTACATGCAAGCAGGACAGACATGGATACTGTCAAATAGTTTGTAAAGAAGATGAATAAAAACTTCAAACCTCCTAACATGTATTCTCAATATGAAGTAAATTAATGGATATTGAAAAGAATAGATGAAAACCACGAGTGGCAGTGTATAATACTTTGGAGCTTCTGTTATTTTATATTTATGTTTGGAATATAAAAGGAACTATATTACTTAATAAAGTGTATGAGTTGCAGAACAATAAAGCAATCTAAATAACAATTTAGAACTTTTAGTCTCCAACTCCCAAAACGAGTTGAAAAAGGGACATTCAACTTCACATTCACAAAAACATCCTCTTTTAGTACGAACGTCTCCTTGATTAATAAAAAGAAAAAAAGTTGTTAAAACTTCAATGGGGAGAGAAAATAAAACAAAATAAAGACGAGGGAAAGTAAGAACCCAGTGAAATACAATACAACCCAATTGAACAAGAAAGAAGCTACGAATAAAACTTACAATTTTCGAGCCTCAAACTTTCAGAACAAGTCTCCCACTTGTAAGAAACCAACTTCAAAGACTTTAAAATCTTGAACATCAGAATCATCGTCAAAATCATCTTCATTTTCAGGAAACAGGGCTTTGAATTTCTGAGAGGGGTTGGGTGAATCCTTGTTGAGATTTTTGGGGGAGGAGGATTGGTAATCCATTGGTCTAAAGTGTTGAAACAAAATACCAGGATTCTTCAAAATAAACACAAAGGAGTGACCTTTAAAAATCCAAGGTCATCCCCCTTCCTTAAGGAGAAGCAGCAAGGGTAACTATTAGTTGAACAATCCCGTTAAGAGAACAACTCATGTCTAGTATGATTATTGTACTAACAAGTGTCCTACGCGTATTAATCATGTGTTGGAGTGTCAACACATGTTAGACACGAACATGTCACCAAAACTAAAGTGTTCACGCATCGTAGGTTCTTTATTTCTTTTCATATAACATGTCAAAGAATGAGATTAATCCACATCCCATAATTGAAACATCAATCAAGCTAACTCGGGGAAAATGATATCTAAAATGTAATTTCTTCATAATCAAACGGATTTTTTGAGTCAACCTGCTCAATTGTTTAAGGTACATATTATCGGCTCAGAGGTTTGAATCCGTGCCGAACTAAAAAAAAAAGGATTTTTTTGATAGGGTGTTATCTTTTTTTTTTTTTTTTATATAAGAAACTTGAACTTTTCATTGAGACTAGTGAAAACAAATACACGGGCATACAAAGGAGCCTGGCCTAAAGAAAGGGCTCCCAATCTAAAAGAATAGAACCTATCTGATAATTAAAAAAAGCTTAGAAACAGAGCCCCACAGAGAAACATTAAATCTAATAAGATCCCAAACAGACTTGAATTAACAATCCACTATGTTCTGTGGGAACCACTTTAATTAGAATACATCATCTATGTTACTTATGTCACTTATTTGATACCTCCCAATTTAGAGAGGAAATGTAAATGACCTACACAAATAAAGTGAAGGAGATTTGTTACGTGGTTAAAGTAACTCAACTATAGAAATACTTATATTGCACCATTTAATTTTATGCTTTAATTTGGTGTTTATCCTTTTGAAGTTTGCTATATATTGCAGCTATCTTTCTCTTCATTCAATGTCGATGATGGAGATTATAATGGTTATGAATATTGTCTTTTGGGGAAGCTTTCAGAAGTACGAATTGTTTATTTGAATCGATTTATCCAGGAGGTAATCTTTATACTGATTGTTATCCTGTCATGTTTTACGTGATACTATGTTTCATGTTTTCTAAATTAATTTGTAGGTTGTTAGTTACTTTGTGGGTCTCGTCCCTGAAAATGCAGAGGGTGTTGTCAAGTTAAAAGATCAAGTAACAAATTCAGAGAAGTGGTTTACGACCACTGAGATAGAAGGCTTACCTGCTTTGAAGTTGGATCTTTCTCTTTCAAAGCCTATAATACTGATGCCACGAAGGACAGACAGTCTTGAGTGAGTTTTTAAAAGATGTTGTTATCTTTTGTATGTTTTCACATGACAAACATATTTATTAGTGACACTATCTTTCCCTTTGTAATAATTATTTACATGTTTTAGTTTTCCTTTGACAGTTATTTGAAGCTTGACATTGTCCATATTACCATCCGAAACACTTTTCAGTGGACTTGTGGCAGTAAAACAGACATGAGTGCAGTGCATTTGGAAATCTTGACTGTTCTGGTGAGATCCATCATTGGGATGTCTTAAATGTTAAACGTATTTGGTTGAGAAAAAAATATTGGTTAGCGTGATATTTCAGTGTTAAATGGCTTTAGAACTAATTTTGGCATGGCTAAAAGCTTCTTCTATAATGAATTACAGTCTTTACATATGGCATAGAATTTGTTTCTGGAAATTAGGTTTTTCAATGTAATTTCCTGACTGCTATATGATATTTAGGTTGATGACATCAATTTAAATGTTGCCATGGGCACGGAATTAGGGGAAAGCATAATTGAAGATGTAAAGGGGGTTTCAGTAGTCATTCGCAGGTCACTTCGAGACTTGTTGCACCAAATACCAAGTTTTGAAGTTGCAATTCAGGTAGTCATACCAACTATTCCACCTGCCATGAAACTATTGTGCAATTGAAAGTCAAGATGTAATTAAATTGTGCTTTTATTTTTTGTCATTATACCAGATGGAAGTGTTGAAAGCAGTTCTTTCAAACAAAGAGTATCAGCTTATTACTGAATGTGCAATGTCTAATATCTCTGAGACAGCAAATGTGGTGCCTCCAATAAAAAATATTTCTGCCTCTTCAACGGATATAATAGAACATGCTACTCAACAAGATTTAGATGAGATTGAATCTGAAACAAGTGTACCATCATTTGTGTCCATGAAACTCTCTGTTATTATTGACCTGGTGGAGCTGTGCTTACGTGCAGGAGTATCTGGAGATGCATCTTTAGCCACTGTGCAGGTGTTGTATTACCTGCTGAATTTTCCCTTAAACAGCTACTTTTCAATATTCATAATCCTTGTAATGAAAGACTATTATCTTGTCTTGCTCTTTTCTGTTTGGTGTTGTTTTTTTATAATTTAATTTCTTCAATAACATTAAAGTAACTATCTAATGAATTTTTTTCTTTCACCAAAAAAAAAAGACACTATCTAATCATAAGTTGTCACCAACTGGAGCCCAATAATTGGCATCTTGATCTTGAATTCTTGATACTGCGATGGTGTTGTATTTCCTTTGTCACTTGTATCTTGTTTAAGTCATTGAATTTTCAGTTTGTCCTTCAATGACACAAACGCAGATTCTATATTTCATTTCTTGGATGGTAATTTTCTCTGTGTGCCTTGTCTTTAACTTATATTATGCAGGCTAACAATGCATGGCTATTGTACAACTCCAACACAAATGGTGAAGGATTTCTTTCAGCAACACTCAAGGGTTTCACTGTTCTTGATGAACGTGAAGGAACTGAACTGGAATTCAGGCGGGCAATTGGTATTGCTAACAGCATTGGCCCAGCTCAGTTTCACATACAGACTAATGAACACAATCAGCTGCCAAGTGACGCAAATACTATAGAAGACAAAAATTCTGAAGCAGTTCCTACAATGCTTATTCTTGATGCAAAATTCAGTCAGTTCAAAACATTTGTTTCATTATCAGTTCAAAAACCTCAACTGCTTGTCGCACTTGATTTTCTCCTGGCTGTTGTTGAATTTTTCGTTCCAACTGTTGGCAATATATTGTCAGATGAAGAAGATAAGAGTTATTTACATGTTACCGATGCTGTTATTTTGGATCAGTCACCTTACAGGCAGCCATCATCTGAACTGCATATATCTCCTGGAAAACCTTTAGTAGCAGATACTGAAAATTTCGACCATTTCATCTATGATGGCGATGGTGGAGTATTGCACTTAAAAGATAGATATGGAGTTGATCTCTCAGCACCTAGCAAGGAGGCAATGATATATGTTGGAAGTGGGAAGAAATTGCAGTTCAAAAACATCATTATCAAAGTATTGTTCTTTGCCCAACCTTTTTCTGTCAATCACCATTATTTGCATTAAATATTTCCAAGTAACTTCACCAACGCTTTTGACCATTGTAGGGTGGACGGTATTTGGATTCTTGTGTTTTTATGGGTACCAACAGCAGTTATTCAGCATCTAAGGTGGACGGCGTTTACTTGGAGTTGGGGGATAATATACTCCAACTGAGCTCTCAAGATGTACAATCTCAAGATATTACCGGGAACAAGTCTACCGAGTATATTATTGAATTGCAGGTTGAGTATTAACCTTTCATAATTAATTCTTACCATGTGCTGCTTATGTAATTGTTTCTATTAAAAAAAAAATAGTGGATTTCATAACAACCTAGAGAACATAATCTCATGACATGGGCCAGAGAACACTATACAGTTACTACATTCGATCCAACTTAATATTGCTAGTCACTATCATCTAAAACTGAAATCTGGAATACAATAGGTGTTTGAGCCATCCTCCTTGGTAACGGAGTTTAGTCTCGTCTAACCTATATCTAAGGGGTCCTGCTTAAAATAAATTTACCTAACAAAAGGTTAGGGATATGTAGGATAAGTACTGATTGTTGCAACCTAAACCCTCTGGCAAACAAAGGAGAATAAGATGCATCAAGTAGAGAGATTTGGTCATGGTGTCTTATCCAACATTTCCAGTTGGCACATACAAGAAGCTGAAACACAAAGAAGTGGATTTCCCTGATCCTAAAGATAATCAATGATAATGCATATTCTGTGAATTTCTCCAAAGATCATAAAATAAGTTCTATGTTATATGTTGCTGATCTTTTCAAATATTTCCCAGTGTATTATTGTTAAGACCAACTTTTCTATCTTGTAGACTTTTCATTTGCAGGAATTATTTCCACACGGTTACAAAGCACCTATGCTTTTCATTGAATAGTTGTTTTAATATGTTTTCTTCCGTGCCTATGGCTTCTTTTTGGCCTCTTTTAATGTAAGTGCTTCATGTAGGCAATTGGCCCTGAGCTGATCTTCTATAATACGTCAAGGGAAGTGGAGGAATCAACAATACTCCAGAACCAACTTTTGCATGCACAACTGGATGTATATTGCCGGTAAAATTTGCTTATTTTCATTCTATTGGAAATTTTGTTTGGCTGAAAGAATTAAGAAGTATACCGACATGCATCCACTCAAAGGAAAATATAGTGAGAACTCATGTACTATGCATATCTTTTCCAAATTCCATTCAGAAATGTGTATTTTTCATTACTATGGATTATTTAATATTTCCCACTTTAATAATGTTTACATGCTTATTGTGTCCTTAGGGTTCTTCTTAAGGGTGATACGATAGAATTTAGTGCAAATGCACTTGGTTTGACTATGGAGACTAATGGAATGAGGATTCTGGAGCCCTTCAATACTTCAGTAAATTATTCAAATGCTTCTGGAAAGACAAATATACATTTATCTGTTTCGGATATATTTATGAACTTTTCATTCAGTATCTTGAGACTATTTTTAGCTGTTGAAGAGGACATCATGGCATTTCTAAGAATGACATCTAAGAAAATGACAGTGGTATGCTCCCAATTTGACAAAGTTGGGACAATTAAAAGTATGTCACTACACTCTTTCTTTAACTCGATGCTGGTAGATGTCAAGATATCAAAATTTGAATCCTGCTACCACTCACGATTTTGCAGGTCCAAACAGTGACCAAGTGTATTCTTTCTGGAGGCCTGATGCTCCACCAGGTTTTGCAGTTTTGGGTGACTATGTGACACCATCGTTAGTAATCTCTTTTGCATAGTGTTTTCTTGATATTATCTATTCAGTCCGGTGTTCTTATTGATATGAGTAATCTTGATATGACAGTGAAAAGCCACCAACCAAAGGAGTTTTGGCAGTAAATACAAGTTATGCAAGAGTAAAGCGACCTATATCTTTCAGACTAATCTGGCCACCTATAGGATCTGGAGACATTTCTAATTATCACGTGAACAATTTTGATTCTTCACCTGGTGGTGATAGTCTTGGTCAAGAGGACTGCTTTTATTCCATTTGGTTTCCTGAAGCACCCAAAGGATATGTTGCGCTCGGCTGTGTTGTCTCCAATGGAATAGTGGAACCGCCATTGTCTGCTGTTTTCTGTATTGCCACTTCCTTAGTTTCTACTTGTTCCTTGAGGGACTGCATAAGTATCAGCACCAGTGTACCGTATGTCGAATATCAAACTAATGAATCTCCCGCATGTTCATTTCGTATAGCTTGTAAATGTTGTGGATATTTCATTTTTGTTCACACTTATATATTGATTGTTATATTGGTTAACACGGAGCTGTATTCTAGACATGGTTCTTTAACATATCAACTGCACTTGCAATCCAAAAACACATTTAAACAATTCATTGAATTATTGATATCTAATCTTGATTGAACATTAAGCATTTACTTTGGTATAATTAATTTTGATACAATATTGTCTATTATAAGTTGCAGATGTCATTCAAGTTTTGCTTTATGGCGAGTGGACAATGCTGCTGGCTCTTTCTTGCCAGCAGATCCAATAAATTTTCACGTGAGAGGTACTGCATATGAATTGCGTCGTACGATATTTGGGTTTCCAGAAGTGTATCATGAAAAGCCCAAGCGTTCAGATAGTCATGCTTCATCAAGTCAAACTGAGACTTCGCATTTGGAGAGGCCACCTATTGTAACTTCTGGTCAGCATTTTGAGGCTGTTGCTAACTTCCAACTGATATGGTGGAATCGTGGATCAAATTCCAAGAAGAAACTATCAATATGGCGTCCAGTTGTTCCTCCGGAGAAGATATATTTTGGTGATATTGTTGTTAAAGGGTACAAGTTTCTCATTTTCTATTTCTGGTCAGTTTGTTAAAGTTTAAGTCCATGGTTAACTCTTGGTTGTTATCTGAACTTAGATTTGAGCCTCCAAACACATCTATCGTTCTTCATAACACTAGAGACGAGGAGTTGTTTAAAGCCCCTCTGGGTTTCCAACTTGTGGGACAAATCAAGAAGCAAAGAGGAATGGAGAATATATCGTTCTGGTTGCCTCAAGCTCCTCCAGGGTTTGTTTCCTTGGGTTGTATTGCATGCAAAGGGACGCCTAAGCAACAAGACTTCAGTGCACTAGGATGCATGCGGATCGATATGGTAACAGGGGATCAGTTCTTGGAGGAAAGTGCCTGGGATTCTTCAGATGCCAGGCTAATAACAGAGCCTTTCAGCATATGGATGGTTGGTAATGAGTTGGGGACGTTCATTGTGCGGAGTGGGTTTAAAAGGCCTCCAAGGAGATTTGCTCTTAAGCTGGCTGATTCATTTGTCACAAGTGGTTCAGATAACACCGTAATTGATGCTGAAGTGAGAACGCTCTCTATAGCAGTTTTTGATGACTATGCTGGTTTGGTAAGTAAATTACTCCAGTTAGAATTGATTTTAGTTTTATGAAATGACAAGGAAAATACTTATTTTAGCACCTGGTAAATGAGCTTGAAGTAAAAGGGCTATTTATGACAGTTTTTTGCTTTAATTTTGTTTTCTTACGAAATGGTGAGAGTTTTATATTTAACAATACATCACTTAGAAGACTACACCATTTGTTATGTCTTATAGAGCTTCTCGAAGTTTTATATTGGTTCTTTAGTGTGATATATCAAGACAAAGAGTAGAGAACAGGATTTAACTGAAATTTAATTTTCTAAGTATATTTTGTATTGAATAGAAAACGATTTCTCCAGTGAATAATGTATCAGATAAGTGATTGAGAAATCAAGTTATTAGCATGCTGGAAATTAAATTAGTAGATCGAAATAAACTGGAACTAAAATAGAACATGTTGAATTAAAAGATAAACAGCATGAGTAAAAACTAAGGATGGAGACAGCATAAGTAAAAACTAAGGATAAAGACACCAAAGAGACATACACGAGAAAGAGAGAAGAAATAAATTCTCAAATCGATTTATAAAAAATGAGGAATAGAGGCACTATATATAGGTTACAAGAGGAAACAAAATCTAGGAATAACCTCCTAACTTCCCTAACAAAAAAGTAGATTTATTTGCTAAATTTAAACACAAAATCTAAACAACTTTAAAACAACTTCTAACTAAGTCCACATAATCTAAACTTCTAACTAATTCAATACTCCCCCTCAAGCTGGACTATACAGATGGAACCGTTTTAGCTTGATCAACAATCTTTCAAACACGTGCCTCAAGAGTTCTTTTGTTAGGATATCTACAGCTTGATCTGATGATGAAACATACATCAGATTTGTAATTTTCTCTTCAATCTTCTCCTTGATAAAATGCCTGTCAACCTCAACATGCTTAGTACGATCATGACGCCCTGGATTGTGTGCAATAGCAATTGCAGCCTTGTTGTCACAATAGAATTCCATTGAACTATCAAACCTGATCTTGAGTTTTTGGAGAAGGAGTTTCAGCCACATTATCTCACAAATAACATGAGATAATGCCCTAAATTCAGCCTCAGGACTACTTCTTGCAACAACTGATTGTTTCTTACTCCTCCATGTAACAAGATTACCCCATACGGAGGTACAATATCCTGTCGTAGATCTCCTATCTTGAACAGAACCTGCCTAATCAGCATCTGTAAACACCTTAATCTTTATGTCATCATCCTTTCCGAAAAATAATCAAAGTCCTGGAGTTCCTTTAAGATATCTAAGAATATGATACACGGCTTCCATGTGTTCTTCAGTAGGAGCATGCATGTATTGACTTACAACACTCACTGCAAATGCAATATCCGGCCTAGTGTGGGATAAATAGATTAATCTTCCAATAAGACGTTGATATCTCCCTTTATCAACCGGTACCCCGTCTAGGCTCTCTCCCAACTTATGATTGGGACTTATTGGAGTATTAGATGGTTTACATCCAAGCATTCCGGTTTCCTTCAAGAGGTCTAGTACATATTTTCTATGACATACAGATATACTAGTTATGCTCCTTGCAACCTCCATCCCTAGAAAATACGGAAGTGCTCCCAAGTCCTTTATTTCGAACTCCTTTCCAAGTGCCCGTTTTAGTCTCTCTATTTCTTCATGATGGTCACCTGTCACGATAATATCATCTACAATGAGGATGGTGATCTTACGTTGAGAGTGCCTATAGAACATTGTATGGTCAGTTTGAGCTTGGGTATACCCTTGTTTAAAAACAGCCTTTGAAAATCGCTCGAACCATGCACGTGGGGATTGTTTTAAACCATAGAGAGATTTCTTCAACTTACACACCTTCCCATCATACTTATCAATGTCAAATCCAAAGGGAAGGTCCATGTACACCTCTTCTTCCAAATCTCCATTGCGGAATGCATTCTTGACATCTAGTTGTTATCTAGTTGTTGTAGTTTCCAATCTAGATTTGCAGCAAGGGACAAGACGACACGAATTGTGTTTAATTTTGCAACGGGTGCAAATGTCTCCTGATAGTCTACCCCAAAAGTCAAGAGTATCCTTTGACCACCAATCTTGCTTTATACCTTTCAATGGACCCATCAGTCTTCTATTTGATAGTAAAGATCCATCGGCATCCTACCGTTGGTTTATCTTGAGGACGATCAACTACTGTCCACGTATCATTAAGCTTCAAAGCTTTCATTTTATCATCTACCGCATTTTTCCACTGTGGATTGCTCATAGCCTCTTGAATGGATTTTGGTACCTCATAGGCTTCCAGATTGAGAGCCAATGTCTGAACTGCTGAAGATAAATGACTATAACCAACCCATCGAGCAATTGGATGTTGAGTACACGATCTCACACCCTTCCTAAGTGCAATAGGGAGATCAAGATCATTAGTATTGTCTTGAGGCACAAGGGTAGATTGTTCAGTACCTAAGGACGAGGTGGATTCATTACTTTGCTGTTGCGGCTATGGTGGCTCCACTCCTCTTTGAACCGTTTGTCGCCGAGAATAAGCAAGAGTCTCAGGTTGCTTGTCACTTCAATTTGAGTTGGTTTGATCATCTTCATTATTACAGGAAATAATAGGAACTGACTCTTCTATCTGAGTAATTGGGACGATTGGGATAGGTATTTTTGGCTGAGGTGACTCGGTATTTAAACCATCAATCTCATGTATTTTTCCTGTGGGGACTCAATTTTGGTATTTAGATCGTCAATCTCCCAAAAATTTCCATCAAGATTAATTATAATAGGCTTAGTCTCCCTCTTAGGGGAATTTAGGGAGAAAAAAGATTGAGACTCAAAAAATATGACATCCATGATAGTGTAAAATTTATTGGTGATTGGACAATAGCATTTATAGCCTTTTTGTGTAGGAGAGTAACCAAGGAAGACACACTTTCTGGCTTTTGGCTCCAATTTGTGACGTTCATGATCATAAACATGAGTAAATGCAGTACATCCAAATATTTTGAAGGGGATTGTGAGGACAGATCAGATTTGAGGATAGATAGTGAGTAAGATTTCTAGCGAAGTGTTAAATTTCATAACACAAGAGGGCATCTGATTAATGAGATAACAAGCAGTAAGGACAGCATCACCCCAAAAACAGTTAGGAACATAATTGGTGAACATGAGAAAACGGGCAGTTTTTAAAAGATGTCTATTTTTCCTTTCAGCTATACCATTTTGTTGGGGGGTAATGACATAGCAACTTTGGTGAATGATTCCATTTTGAGACAGGAAAGTACCCAATGTTTGATTAAAATATTTTGTCCCCTTATCTGTGCAAAGAATTTTAATTCTCGTATTAAATTGATTATGAATGAGAGAATGAAATTGTTGAAAGATTGATGCAGTTTCTAATTTTCTTTAAGTAAATAGACCCAACAAACCCTAGTGTGGTCATCAATGAAGGTAAGGAACCAACGTTTACCGGACATAGTTTTGATGCGAGACGGCCCCCATAAATCACTATGAATGATTGTGAATGGATTGGGAGTTGACACACCTCGCAAGTAAAAAGGTCATCTTTATGAGAAAGTGAAGGATAAAAATGTTTAAGATACCGAAAGCTCGGGTGCCCTAAACGGCGATGTAAAATTAGAATTTGTTGTTCTCTAGAATTTAACTCACCACCAACCTGGAGAACTTGTTTATTTCTTAGACTTGGTTCTCTAAAGTAGTAGAGCCCTTCAAAGCCATCAGCACTGCCAATCGTCGTTCCCGTTATCAAGTCCTGAAACAAACACTTAGAGTTAGTGAACAGGGCCTGACACTTTAAATCATGAGTCAACTTCTGAACAGAAATTAGATTGCAACATAATTTAGGCACATGGAGCACTGAGTGCAATGTAATGTTCGGGCTAAGAATAACAGAACCGAAGCCCTTAATAATGGTCGATGACCCATCTGCAAGCTTGACATGTGTTTGAATCGGGTTGGGTGATCACATGGTAAACATATCATGAAAAGCGGTCATATGATCCGTTGCACCCGAATCTAAGATCCACTGATCGAAATGCTGCTGACTTGTTAAAGCTGCACTAAAAATACCTCGTTGTGTCATGAAACTTGACGAAGGAGTAGACTCAACCGGTAAGAGACAATAGAGCTGTTCAAGTTGTGCCTTCGAAAATGGAGGGAGTGGTGGCCAAATCTTGGGAGTTTGACACACTAGGGCCTACTTGATAGCCGGAGGAGCTGGTTCGAGAAGATGGAGTATTTGTAGGTGGAGGTGGCCGATAATCCCCTGATAAATTCTTCCGTTGAGGACGACCATGGAATTCCCAACACCGATCTTTTTTATGGTTTGTGTGCTTACAATGATCACACCATAGGTTGTTCCGACGAGTAGATCGGGATGAAGTTGGTGGTGGACCTCGTGCCGCCAGAGCTGATGATTCCAGTGAGAGGGACAGAGGTTTTGCGTGTGTATCACCCATCATCACACGTTTACGGCTTGACTCCCAGCGAACTTCTACGAAGATTTCATCAATGGCTGGGATTGGCTTTGTGGCAAGTAAGCGGCCACGCACATCATCTAATTCCAGACGAAGACCTGCAAGAAAATCATAAATTTGTTCCTTCTCGACGTGTTTGCGGAAGCGTTCAGCATCCTTCGAGCTCTTCCATTCGAGATTGCGACATAGATCAAGTTCAGCCCACAACCGACGTAATGAGCTGTAGTATTAGGTGACATCAGATTCACCTTATCGTAAGGAACGTGCCTTATTGCGTAATTCAAACAATTGAGCCGAGTTATCAAAATCAGAAAAAGCTGTAGTGAGCGCATTCCAAAGATCCTTTGCTTTTGAGTAGAAGATGAATGATTCTTTAATGTCCTCCTCCATCGAGTTAATAAGCCATGCCATGACCATTGAGTTTTGAGTATTCCACACGAAAAAAGAAGGGTCAGCTTCATCTGGTTTTGCTATCGTGCCATTGATGTACCCTAGTCGACTTCGGCCACGGATAATTTTGAAGAGGTAATTTGGAGATGTAGAGACTAAGGTTGGAGAGAATCCAATGTTCTGTATTCTCATTATTAAAGTCTATATATATAGACAAATATACGAGGTTGACCTAATCCTATAAGGAGAAGGTAAAGGACAAATTAATATTAATACAAGAGTATAAAATATACTAAAATATCTATACTCTAACACTCCCCCTCAAGTTGGTGCATATATGTTAATCATGCCCAACTTGTTAGACAAATAATCTATTCGTGCTCCATTCAATGCTTTAGTAAAGATATCTCCTAGCTGCTCTCCAGTCTTCACATACCCTGTAGCCACCAATCCTTGCTGTATTTTCTCACGTACATAATGACAATCAACTTCAATGTGTTTGGTTCGTTCATGAAATACTGGATTAGATGCAATATGAAGAGCTGCTTGATTATCACACCAAAGTTTCATTGGAGTGGTGATGCCAAATCCCAATTCAGTCAGAAGCTGATGTATCCATACTAATTCACACACCGACTGTGCCATAGCTCTATATTCTGATTCAGCACTCGAACGCGACACCACGTTTTGTTTCTTACTTTTCCAAGAAACTAAATTACCTCCGACAAATACACAATATCCTGAGGTTGATCTTCTATCTTCCTTAGAACTTACCCAATCAGCATCTGAAAAACATTCAATATTAAGATGACCATGATCTTTATATAACAAGCCACGTCCAGGAGCACCTTTCAAATAACATAGAATATGTTCCAATGCGATCCAATGGTCAGTTGTAGGAAAACTCATAAACTGACTCATAATACTGACTGGATAAGCTATGTCTGGCCTCCTAACCGTAAGATAATCCAGCTTCCCTACTAATCTCCTATACTTCTCAGGATCTTTCAACAACTCCCCCTTCCTTTGTAAGGTTCAAATTAGGTATCATTGGGGTACTACGCGGCTTAGCAGCTAACTTTCCTGTTTCAGTTAACAACTCAAGTACATTCTTTCTTTGTGACAAAAAGATCCCCTTCTTGCTCCTTGTTACTTCAATTCCTAAGAAATATTTCAACATTCCCAAATTGACTATGAAGAAAAGACTTGAGTGATAGGATGCCTGATGAATCATTACCAGTAATCACAATATCATCAACATACACAACTAGTAAGATAACACCAGACTCAGATTTTTTATAAAAAACAGAATGATCTGACTTACTCTTCTTCATTCCAAAATTCTCAATCACCTGACTGAATTTTCCAAACCAATTGAACAGAGCATAGTGAACCAAACCAATTGAACTGAAACAAACGAATCGGACCAGAACCGGTATAAATCAACCAAACCGAACCGTAATGTGACGAACCAGACCGAACCGAACTTGAACTTGATGAACCAAACCACTTGAAACCAAACCGGTTGAACTGGGCCGCTTGAACCGGATCAGGTGTTTTCTAGAACCAGAAACCCTAAGTGCTACCCCACGACAACTAGAGGGGCAAAGGCGATTGGCAGTGACGGAAGCACACGGCAACTAGCGGCGACGAAGGTGTGAAGAACGGCGAGACGAAACCCACGAATAGCAATTGGAAAACAGCAGCGTTGGCAAATCAACAAACGGCGGCGGCTGGCAGAAGCGACCGGCCGCGGCGGCGGTGGTGGTGGTCGGCGGCGACCGACGGTGACGACGGCGGCGGCGGTGGTCGGCGGCGGCGGCGGTCGTAGTGTTGGATAGCAATAAACAAAACCCTAAGGGACAAAACCCTAATGGACACAAAACCCTAATGGGCATCAAAACCCTAATGGGCACAAAAATTTTAGAAGAAACCTAGAAACCTAGAGCTCTGATACCATGTAGAGACTAAGGTTGGAGAGAATCCAATGTTCTGTATTCTCATTATTAAAGTCTATATATATAGACAAATATACCAGGCAGTGTTTTCGAGGTGCACCCGGGCGCTCGCCTCAGGCGAGGGGTGAGGCGTTTTCGCCCAGGTGCGCCTCGCAGGGTGCCCAGGCGAGCGCCTTCAATCGGGCGCTCGCCTTTGGGCGCCTTGGCGCGCCTGTCGCCTGAGGCAAGGCGATCGTCTTATTATTATTATTTTTTTTTTAATTTTTATAGGGTTTTAGTTTTTAAAAACCCTTCCCTTCCTCTCGACAACGAAACCCATCTGCCTCCCTCTCCACGTTCATCTTCAACCTACCCTTCACCACCGTCGTCTTCGTCGGCCCCATCTCCGACCACCACTGTCGCCGTCTGCCCCCGCCACCGCCGGCCCCGTCTCCGACCACCACCATCGCCGTCTGCCCCCGCCGCCGCCGCCGCTCACTCCGATAGGCGATAGTTCGTAGGTTTTTTTTTTTTTTTTTAAATTTCTTATATCTCATTTACTCCTTTTCGTTTCCTCTCTTTTATTTCACACAAAAGTTTTCTAAATCTTTGGCTTTCTTCACACTTCACAGTGGCTCTTTAGTCTTTCCTTTACATTTTTTTTTTATCTTCCAAATTTGAATTATATTAGGATGGAAGAAAGTGGAAACAAACGCAAGCATCCCGGTTGGCAATACATCATATTGGATGATCCAAAAGATACAAACACGTGCAAATGCGTGTTTTGTGGAAAAATTACCAAAGGTGGAGTTTGCCGAGCAACAAACCATTTGGTTGGGGGAAATAGAAATGTAAAGGCATGTTTGAAATGCCCAACTAATGTGAGGGAAGAGAGTAATGCCCTCCCAACGTATGAAGATTTAACTTTGATTGAAGAAGATGATGAAGATGAAATGGAAGTAGTTGGTGGTAGTGGTAGTGGATCTGGATCAACATCAACCCCAATGAACAAGCGAACAAGAATAAACACAGGTGATAATGTGAGTAGTATGGGTGGGAGAGGGAGAGGAAGTGGAAGTGGAAGTGGAAGTAGTAACTCTTGTAGTCCATCAGTGTTAAAACCACCGCGACCAAAGGGGCCAATAGATAAATTTGTGTATCAACATCCTGGAAAAGTTGTTGATGATAGAAATCGATTGAAGAGGTTGAAGCAATCAACTATTACTGAAAAATATGATAAAGAGGGGAGATGCTACAGTGCAATTCATCATGCGTTGGATATATCAAGCAGGTATTTCTCTAAATACTATTCGCTTGAGAAGTTTTGAAGTGATGCTAGAAGCTGTGGGGCAATTTGGCCCTGGTTTGATACCTCCTTCTTATCATGAAGCTCGAGTAACGTACTTGAAAAAAGAAGTACAGTACACAAAAAATCTTATGGGCGATCATGAGGTAGAATGGAAGAGAAATGGTTGTTCGCTGATGTCAGATGGGTGGACTGATAGGAGGGATAGGACACTAATCAACTTTTAGTTCATTCATCTGTTGGAACGTTGTTTATGGAATCCATCGATGCATCTTCATGCATCAAAACTGGAGAAAAGATTTTTCAACTCTTAGATGGAATGGTGGAGAAGATTGGAGAAGAAAACGTTGTCCAAGTTGTGACGGATAATGCCTCAAACTATGTCCTAGCTGGAAAACTTTTAGAAGCCAAGCGACCTCATCTATATTGGACACCATGCGCTGCTCATTGTCTAGATTTAATTTTGGAGGATATTGGAAAGATTGAGCAGGTGAAAAGGTGTCTTCGGAAGGCTGTGGCACTTAGTGGTTTTATTTACAACCACTTGTACGTGCTAAACATGATGAGAGAATTTACTAACCAACATGAATTGGTAAGACCAACAGTGACTCGCTTCGCAACTTCATTTTTAACCCTAGCCAGTATTCACAGAAATAAAGCCAATTTGAGGAAGATGTTTATTTCTGAGAAATGGACCACCTCTAAATGGGCGAAGGACCCAAAGGGGAAGAGAGCAGCTGAAACCGTTATGATGCCATCTTTTTGGAATTCAGTTGTGTATACTTTGAAAGCATCGGGCCCTTTAGTTCGTGTGTTGAGGCTAGTAGATGGTGATAAACCAGCTATGGGTTATATTTACGAAGCTATGGATAGGGCAAAGGAGGCTATTAAGAGTGGTTTTAATGGAAATGAGGCGAAGTATAGACCGATTTGGGAGATTGTTGATAAAAGGTGGGATTGTCAACTTCATCGGCCTTTACATGCAGCCGGATATTATTTGAATCCATCTCTTTTTATGACAACAAAGAGAGAATAATGCAAGATCCTGAGGTCATGGATGGTCTGATCAAAGTTATAGAACGATTAATACCATCTATCGATGATCAAGTTCAATGTTCAATCGAATTAGAATTGTACAATGAAGCAAAAGGCATGTTTTCGAGTAATGTAGCAATAAGGACGAGGGGTGTTAAAACACCAGGTAATGACATTATTTATTACTTTTAGTTTTAAATTTTTAATAGACATATTTAAGTTTGAACTACTAAAATTCTAAATCATTTGTTTAATATGTGCACAGCTGCATGGTGGTCTCTTTATGGTGTTAATGCTCCGATTTTACGAAAGTTAGCCATGAGAGTCCTTAGTCTAACGTGCAACGCTTCTGGCTGTGAGCGCAATTGGAGTGTTTTTGAACACGTAAGTGAGAATAATTTGGTTTTTCCCTTGTTAGTTGAAGATTGAAAAATCCACTTTTGACTCTACATCGTTAATAATTCTGTAGATTCATTCCAAGAAGAGGAACAGGTTAGAGCAAAAGCGTCTTAATGACTTGGTTTATATAAAATATAACCAAGCACTTAAAGAGCGCTACACTCTACAAGACCAACTTGATCCAATTACTTTGGATCATATTGATGAAAGTAATGAATGGTTGATCGGAACACTCGAAGAAGAAGATGGTCAAGAAGAAAATGAGTTGGTCTTTGATGATGACGACCTCACATGGGGAGATGTAGCCGAGGCTAGTGGTGTTAGAGAACCCATAAGGCAAACTAGAACATATGCAAGATCTAAAGGAAAGTCGCCTGCTACTCCTGCTCCTACAACTTCAAGAGTTCGAAAATCAGTGCAAGTTGTGGTTAGTGATGATGATGATGACACCGAAGAAGAAGAAGAAGAAGAATTGGAAAAGGAAGATTGTGAGGACGTCCAAGATGAAGAGAATTTAGATTTAGATGAGGATGATGAGCTTTGATTACTTATATTTACTTTTTGTTCTATTTCAGACTCTACAATTTCTTAATGTTGCTCGTCTTTATTTGGAACTAAATTTATAGAATTTGGTTGTTTTATGCATCTTGTTGACATTTACTATTTTGGTATTGATTTTTTTAAGGTAATTTATGCACTATATATATAATTTTTACTTATTTATCAAGGTGCGCCTCGCTTCAATCGGGCGTCGTCTTTGTATCGCCTCTCGCCTCAAGGCGATCAAAGGACTCGTCGCCTTGCGGTGCACCTTGCGCCTCGAAAACACTGATACCAGGTTGACCTAATCCTATAAGGAGAAGGTAAAGGACAAATTAATATTAATACAATAATATAAAATATACTAAAATATCTATACTCTAATAGGAGAGAAGTGTTTTCAGAGATAGAGATGTGAGGTGTCGTGGATGTGCTTGTAGGGAGAGAAATTGAGGTCGTATTCGATCCTTCGGAACTCTCATCCTTGCGCACATCAGTCATCATGACTGTTTTAACCATTCTGGTGTCAATCTAAACCTAGCTCTGATACCATAAAAACTAGTGTTAGAATCCATATAAATGAATTGAATTTACTCAACCCATCAGCTTAAGCTTTTGGGTTGAGTGGTGGTTTATTCACTCTTAAGAACTAGGAATAGAGACACCATAAAGACATACACGAGAAAAGAGAGAAGAAATAAATTCTGAAATTGATTGATCAAAGATGAGGAATAGAGACACTATATACAGGCTACAAGAGGAAACAAAATCTAGGAATAACCTCCTAACTTCCCTAACAAAAAAGGAGATTTATTTGCTAAATTTAAACACAAAATCTAAACAACTTTAAAACGACTTCTAACTAAGTCCACATAATCTAAACTTCTAACTAATTCAACAATAAGAAGTCTGATTCAAAGAGGGTGGAATTCTCGAGGAAAATGCTTAAATTTCTTCTCCCTCTAATGGTGAATTCTCTAGCCTTCATCCAGGATACTGTGTAAACTGAAATGATTTGAAATTTGAACTTTGGACTTTGATGAGTTATACTATCGAAGGAACCTCAACTAACATGTTTTGAAGAAGATTACCCCTGGGGGTTTGTATCTTGAACATTTTTCTTTTTCATATATCAATGAAAAGTTGTTTCTTGTTCAGAAGAAAGAAGATTCGACTGGGCTAGGGATATTAGAGGAGGACATCCTGGGCAGTTGAGTCGAGGGGAGCAGGTCAAGAAACTTCAGAGGGAGGAGGGAGCTTAAGAATTTTACTTCAATCAATTAATCATGTTACAGTGTCTTCAGTGGGGAAGTGATAAATAATATTTCTTTCTTGGTCTTTAGCCAAAAGCACCACTATCAATTTAAAATTCTCCCCGGATAGCTCCATTGCCTCAGAGTATGTGATGGGTGAGTTGAGCACCCCTTTGGTCAGAAAAGCCGTGGACATTGATAAGGAAATAGACAACGTTGGCCCTACTATTTTCCAAGAATTAAATGCCAAAGCTATTTTGAACCGAAAACCATAGGCCAACCATTTTCCACCTGGTATGAAGAATACTAATAGACTAATTCAGCCCTTTTCCACCTGGTATGAAGAATACCTGTAACAACCAAATAATAATAATAATAATATATAAATACATATATTTAAATTATTATTTTTTAGTTGTTTTCTTTTATTTTCTCAAAGATAAACATTTTTTTGTTTTAGAAATTATTTTTAAAAGATAATTTGTTCTTAGAATTTAAAAAATAAAAAGAAAGAGTTTTATTAAATCTTTATCTTTTTATTATCCTTTTTAAATAAGGATTCATTAGGGTTTGTTATAAAAGCCTTTAAACCTTAGGTTTTATTTTCTTAAACTGTTAGACCTAGTTTTCTCTCAAAGAGAAAAAGAAAAGAAAGGAAGAAGAGTTTGGTATTTTCTCTCAAAGATCGGTAAGATTTTCTTCTCATTGTTTTAGTTTTATTTTTCTTGATTTGTAGTTCTTTAATTCAGTTTATTGGGAAAAGTTTTGAGGGCTTTGTTTTTTAAAATAAAATATTTTAAGGACTTTTGCCCTAAAATTTTCCAGAATTTTTTGTTTGAATTTTTTTATTTATGAGATTGTTTTTGGGCTATTTTCAGACTCTTTTTGCATAAAAAGTTTACCTATTTGTATCCTATAAATTATAGTTTGTTGTTATGATTTTTACATGAAAAATTATATATTTTTACCAAGTTTTAAAGGTTTTATATACGGTTTTCAGATCTGATTTTTCTATAAAAATTAGTAAATTGTTAATTGTTTTATGGAAAATTCTTGGAAGTTTTATTTTATAAAACGGAAAATTTTTCAGATTTAAAATCCCCAAATTTTCAATTTTTTAGAAGGTTTTTAAGCTGGTTTTATTGAGAAACTTTTTGTAAATTTAGTTCGTATTGATTTATATCGATTCTTCTAATTTTAAAATTTGTTATTGTTGAATTTAGAGGCTTTTTTAACCTAGTTTTCAGATCTTGTTTTGTAGCCCCAAATCCATACTTTCCTAATTATTTTACATAAAAAAGTGTTTTGAATGGGAAAATTGGGTAGATAAGATTTGAGTTAGTAATTGGTTGAATTTTAAATCCTTGGATAGGATTTAAGAATTGATTTTGGATATTGGTTGTTTCTAGGCCTCTAAGTTGACAACTAACAAGGAAGAAGTAAATTAGATTCGTAGGATTTCTGAAAGAGGTAAGTAATTTATCATATCCCTTCGAAAAAGTATTGTAAGTGATTTACCGTATCCCTTCGAAAAGTGTTGTAAGTGATTTGTCATATTTCAAAAAACTAAAATGTATTTTGGATTTGATAGGAAGATTTGAAATTGATATCTTGCATATGAAATTGAAGTTTTATTATGATTTGAAAACTAATTTGGCAATTGAAATTAGGTTTATTTGCAAAGTATTTGAAGTATTCTTAAATGATTTGATAAAGTTTTGTTTAAATTTATTTAAAGGTTTGAAATTGATATTTTGTTTATTTGTGAATTATTTGAAATCATGTTTTGGAGGATTGATAAAGTTTATTTTAAATTATTTCAATGTTTTGAATTAATTTAATATTGAAAGTAAGTATTTGTTTTGCATTTTATTTGAAAGATATTTTGATTGATTTGATGGGGCTATCCAGACATGTCATGATTTTGTTTGGAGGAACGTTTTGCTTATTTGGGGTAGTAGCTTAATTTGGAATTGATGGATTTCTGTTCTGGCTTATTTGTGGGAAGACACTTTTGTGGTTTGGCATTCCTTGGGAATGAAGATTCATGTGTATGTTATTCACTCACATGGCCTCACACTTAAGTAACTCTGTTCTGGTCGATATTATTTCGATAACTCTGTTCTGGTCGATATTATTTCGACAACTCTGTCCTAGTCGATATTAATTCGACAACTCTGATAGAAGCTTCTGATTGATTTGGTGTTACCGACGGGTAACCACATATGTTCTGTAGGTTACCCAAATAATGCAACATTCCACCCTGATTTTGAAAGTATGAATGAATGTAAGATTGTTTTGAATGTTTGAATGATTTAGTTATTCAAAAGTTTGAAAGTTGTACCAAGTGTTTTAGAATGAACTTTGAAAGTTTCGAGTGAAAGAAAGTTTGTTTTGAAGGATTTGAAGTTTGTTTTGAATGAATAGAAGTTTGTTTTGATTGACTGGAAATTTTATCTTATTTGAAGACTTTTGTTTCTGAAAATCTAGTTTATTTTGAAAGTTTTGAAAGTTGTATTAAACATTTTAAAGGACTTTAAAAGTTTTGATTTGTTCGTATTTTTGTTTACGAATGTTTTGAAAGGAAAATGAATTTCGAAATTCGATATGGAAATTGCTTATTGAGTATTTTTGTACTTATTTTTTTTTTTCTGTTTTCTAAATGTTTTCAGATGAAATGTTCAAGTGACTACTCAGATAGTGATTGAGGAATAGCGTTCTGGCATGAGGAGTTGAAATCTTTAGTATTTTCCATTGTTATTAGCTTATGATAACTTATTTAGTTCTTGTAGTTATTCTTTGGCTTTATTATAGTGTAGGTTTTTTTTTTTTTCAAAGTTGGACTTGTCCTTATCTTTTGTCATAGTATCGTATTAAATAAAGAAGTCTTTCCGTTAATTTAGTGTTTAGTTGTTTACGCTTTCACATTTTGTCAGAATGACCGTATTGGAAAATACGGGTTGTTACAATACCAATAGACTAATTCAGCCCTTTCCTCTTTACTTGTCTCGAAGGAAGACTAACACTTTTCCTGAAAAGGAACTTGCAAAGCCTTTGATAGCTTAAGGGACAAAAGCCATTGTACTTTTTATCAATATTTCAAATGCCAGTTCTTATTAGCAAACAAATTGAGCAAGGTTTGAGATCATTTTTTTGGGATATAGTCAGAAGAGTACATTGAAACACTTGGTCAGGTGGGATATTGCCTCTCGTTGCAAGGAAAAGGTGGTTTGGGTCTTGGGAGATTTTTGTATAGAAATCATGCTTTGCTAGCCAAATGGGGTTGGCGGTTTAGTATAGAAACTTCAGCTCTTTGGAGGCAAGTTGTGGCAAGCATTTATGGTATTGACCGTTTTAACTGGAATGTTTCTGGGAGAAAAATTGGTAGTCGTCGTAGTCCATGGTTTTGCATTAAAAAACAGTGGTCGTTGGTGGCAAACTTCACCTTTTTCAGGGTTAAGAATGGCAAACGAGTTCTATTTTAGCACCATTTATGGCTGGGGGATTCTATCTTAAAGGATAGGTTTCCATCCTTATTTTGGATCTCTTCTTCTACTTCTGTACCAGTCCGTGATGCTTGGGACTCACATTCTTCTTCTTAGAGAATTGAAGTTAGGAGAATGCTAAAGGATGAAGAATTGGAAGAATATTTATCTTGCTATCATGTTTAAATCTGATTTAGCTTTGTGATGATGAGGATTAGTTGAAATGGAGTTTAAACTCTTCAGAATCCTTTTCGGTTAGCTCCCTATGTAAGCCTAGAGTTGGTTCTTCATCTCTGCCTAAGGAATTTGTTTCAAGATTGTGGAATTCGTGCGGCCCAAAAAGGGTGAATGTTCTAGCATGGATTCTCCTTAATGGGAAAGTAAATACTTCCGAAACTCTCCAAAAGAAGTTGCCTAACATGCTCCTCCAACCTTCTATATGCGTTTTGTGTGCCGCCACTTGCGAAGACCAAGCGCATTTGTTTCTCTTTTGTTTACTGGGATCTTTTCTTTCATATGTTCAATTTAGCTTGGGTAAATGACTTCAATTTAGCTTGGGTAAAGGACAAGTCAGTATCTTCATCAATTTTTCAGTTGCTATTTGGTCCTTTCTTTTTGCCTAAAGCAAGTCTTCCTTGGGTAAACGGCCTTAAAGCGCTTATATCCGAGTTATTGTTTGAGCGGAATCAAAGTACTTTCGAAGGGAAAAGCCGCTCAGCTTTTGAATGCTTCAGTATAGCTAAGTTCAAAGCCTCACAATGGGGTGCTCTCTCCAATCTCTTTGCAAAATTATTCTCCTAGCATGATTTGTCTAAGTGGGAGGTTTTTTTTTGTGTAATGTTTAAGCTTCATTTATTAAGTTTGGTTGTTTGTATCTTTTTTTTTTTTTTTCTCTTTCTTCATTCCCCTCCATTTCACCCCTTCGGAGATTTGTATCTTTGAACAATTTTTGTTCCTTTTCATTTATCAATGAAAATTTCGTTTCTTGTTAAAAAAAAACTTCGAGGTTCAAGTTCAAGTAATCCCTGCCCAAAGCATTGGAAGCGGCCTTCCTTTTCACTCCTATGGAAAGAATTAACCCTTTCCTCATAAAATCACTGAATTAAGATTTTAAACTCTCTTGTGCATACGGCATATTTGAACAAAAGAATTTTGGCAGTTTAGTCCGAGATAAGATCTATTATATTAGAACTTAAATTTTAATAAATTTTGGCATATTGAGTGTGGCTCATTATTAGCACCTACCAGCTGTTTCAAGTAGAGTACTTTATGTTTTTAAGCTTAAAGCGTAGATTCTAGGAACTGCTAGTGCCTTTTTAAGATTCATTGTATTTTTTCTGATTTATGTATATGACTCTAGGCAAATGCTGAAATTTCACTGTTCTTAATTATCATTCTTCAATTTAAAGTATGAACCATCTTTGCGCATTTAGTTGATTATGAATTGACTTGCGGCTGTACTGATACGTCTCTTAGATTGCATTATTTGCAGGTAATGAGTTTGGCTTCTTTATTGATTTGTTTTTGCATAATTTTTATTCTTGATTTTGGCAGATGGTTCCATTGTTCAATATATCTTTTAGCGGGTTGGGGTTTAGTCTTCATGGAAGAAAAGGATACTTAAATGCCGTTGTGAGCTTCTCTTTGGCAGCCAGATCATACAATGATAAGTACGAATCCTGGGAACCACTTGTAGAACCTGTAGATGGATTTTTAAGGTAATTATCTTGAGAAGATTATTATTTTTATGCCAATACTATTTTTTCAACTTCCTATTATATATATATATATATATATATATATATATATATTATTAAGAAGATACGCAAATTTTCATTGAGAAATGAAATAAGCGCAGTGTTCAAAGATACAAACTCAAAAAAGGAATGAGAAAAAACAAAACAACAAGTAAAATAAAAAATTATGCAGAACATAGAAAGGCATTCCAAAAATCATAAATTTCTAGAATTACAAAGTCTATTTAGGTCCGTTGCTTCATGATTCAGGAACAGTTTTCTTTTCCCTAAAAAAATATTCATTACCGTTGATAAAATAAAATAAGCCTAGCAGTAATAAAAAAAACTATTTCTATTATCAGTTCCAAAAGGATTAATCATTTTGAAAAAATTAGAAGTTTAATTTGATTATCCATGTTTCAATTAGATAAGGCACATATCTCTGATTAAGAGGTCACGAGTTTGAATCTCCACCCCCAAAAATTCTTCAAGTACAACTGTGGTTTACTTTGTTTTCAATATTCACGAAGCCTTGTTTTTGCATCTTCAATCGAGCTAGCCCTTTAATTAACTTCCTACAAAATTTCTCTTTGCTTGTTTCTCTAAACTGCCCAGAATTTTAGCCTATGTACATCTGAGACTGGATTATTTGCAATGTAATCATGGTTACATATTTTTATCTTTGTCCTTCTGTTAAGCTTTCAAGAGTTTAGGGCCTTTTGTGTAAGAAAAAGATTACAGAAATTTGGAATATTTACTGCAGTCAGTACACAGACCATTGCGATAAAAAGTACAATTTTTTTTTAATAAGGATTGAATTACCGATTTTCAAATTTTCTTTTTAATAAGGATTGAATTATTGATTTAAAGTGGGAAGTTTAATGTGGAAGATTTTCTTGATGGAGTTAAAAATATTGAGAATGTTTTTCATCAAGAGAACACCCATGACAAAATCAGTAATTCAGGTTTGCATGATTAAATGATTAACTTAGTCTGGTTCCTTTCAGGTACCACTACGACCAAAATGCCCCTGGATCGGCCTCTCAGTTGCGTCTTACCTCAGCAAGAGATCTAAATTTGAATGTTTCAGCATCTAATGTCAATATGCTCATTCAAGCATATGCAAGCTGGATCAATCTTACGCATGTTCATGAGAATAACAAAAAAAGAGTACATGTTTTTCTTCTTATGATTACAATTTTGCATTCTGTCAAGTAGTAACCCAACTGACCATTATCCTCTTTCTTCCTTTCTTTTCCTGGGAGTTGTTATATAGGATTCGTTGTTTTCCACTTCTGGTGGAAAACGTATTGGCAATCTGCATGGCAAGAGAGACTATTATATCATCCCACAAAATAAACTTGGTCAGGACATATACATCCAAGCTACTGAGATACGCGGTCTTCAAAATGTAATAAGGATGCCTTCAGGGGACATGAAGCCCTTAAAAGTTCCTGTTTCGAAGAATATGTTAGACTCACATTTGGAAGGAAAACGTTTTACAAAAGACAGAATAATGGTAACAATAATTATCTCTGATGGACAGGTATAATATATATTTTTCATCAATTACACTGTCAAGATCTTTTCCTCTAGCATTTATTTTAATATATTCCTTGCATAGACGATTATTTGACCTTGTTCATCTGACTTGGACAAACATCTGATACAGTTGCCAAGGGTTGAAGGACCAGCTGCTCACCAATATACAGTAGCTGTTCGTCTCACTCCCCTCCAAGGGGTCTTTACTGAACTGCAGCATCAACAGAGTGCGCGCACGTCCGGAAGCAGCTCAAACCACTCGTTATCTTCAGAGATCAACTTGGTCTATTGGAAAGAAATATTCTTTTTCAAACTTGAATCCCCGGTGAGTACCATATTTATTCATTCAATGTATCTGTATTTGTTTATCCACTACTTTACATTAGCTACTGTCACTGTTGTATGCATTTACTTTTACACGAGTTGATAGTGATCCATGGCTATTCAATCAGATTATTTGTTATAATTTATAGTCTTTTTTCTTTTTTTTCTTTTTTTTTTGGGGTGAATTATTGCTGTTTTTAAAGTAAACTATGTATGGGTTGGGTTTATTTTATATAGGCAATCATCGTACAGGAGGTAGCCTAATCCCTTATCCCATTCATGTTCTCTTCAAATTTTTATAACTTGATTAAATGCAACTTTTCTAAGTTAACTCTGGTTCTGCAATTTTGTAATTGAGTGTGAGGAATGTCAATATTTTAGAATAATAGAATGTATTGTGGACATGCTCTTCTCACCTTGTGGTTAGACCAATTGAAACCAATTATCTGCATTGACAACTACAAGAATAACAGAATATATCTCCTTTGTCTCCGAATTATATGTTGAGATTTCTGAGAAATTGGAGAGGGTTTGATATTTTCTTTGTTGTCGTAGATCATTTTAGTTAAGTTGACATGCCAACTAGAACATAACTCAATTGGTTCATCTTTGACCATATCCAAATTCTCACCCAACATGTTGAACTCAAATTTTAGTTAAATTGACATGACCTTGTCAAAAATACAGCAAGCATAGCAAATTTATTTCCAAAGAGATAGAATGGCTCAAGTTTGTTTAAGACCAGCATTGGCTATCTAGGAGGAAGACAATGGCATTTCTATGAACAAACTTTAAGATGGGTCTTTTCCTTCTCACAAAGTAGATTTTTCTGGGAGGATTTTAGGTCACCTTCAGGAACCCACAATTTTTTCATTCAGTTGCATGGCATGGCTTCCTGAAAGTAAAATCGTGAACTTTTGAAGTTCTTACTCCATCCGATAGTAGCATGTTAAAGAAGTACTTCCAGCAACATCTGCAAGATGGACCAATTTACAGTCCTCCATTAATCGGATTAATAGATCATCTAATTTGACGTGATAGGAAAATGCATAGGTTGGTAGAAAGAGTTCGAGTACACAAATACATATGGTAAACCATCTTCATACCCTAATGACAGGTTTTTACTAAGGCGACCAATGTACTCGAAAAGGACTCCCTCCATCATTTCCCTTGAATGATTGAAGTGGAAATTGATCTTATAAAGAGTTGATTTACTTTTTGCATGTTCACACATTTTACTTCTTCCATAGAAATGGTAGAAATTTGTGTAAAACCTTATTAATTCCTTTTCGCTCTCTTCTTTTGCTAAATCCTTGTTAGGCATATGCAGATTGGTAGTTGAGGTCATGATTCAAAAGGTTGAATCTCAAGGGAGAATACCACTGATGAGAGATTTGAAAAAAAGATATCTAAATGTTCTCTTGTATGTGCAACACATCAATCATATAACTAGATAGAATAGTTGTGGTTATTTAGAAAATGAAATCATACAGATACAATCTAGTTGCGTGGAACAAGGGTCATTTTGCAGTCTCATCATACCCTTCGTGAACCTTCCTTTGTTATCAAGCCTCTATAAATCCCAGCTATACATTTTCTTTTATATGACGACTTGAAGCACATAATATGATCTCCCATGATTCTTTGAAAAACCCGGTGCTCCTTGGAGTCTCAATTAAGTTCTCAAGTTTCAAGGACTCCCCAGCTGTAGTTGAAATTCAAGATCCGAAGTTGGGGATTGTTTTAGTGCGAATTAGAAGGCGATAGACTTTCAAATCATATGTCTGGTGGTTTTAAACAAAACTCTTTGAATCTTGTACCAACAAGGTTGATGTTAAGAGAAGATGAAAGGTCTTTCTCTTTTGACGAAGTGTCTTGGAAAAGTCAGAGGGTATCATTAATGAAAAGGTTGTGGTGCCATTAACTCCCGAAAAAGAGGCTGTGATCTGTGAGGAAACCGAAGGAGCACTTTATGATATTGTTATCAGGAGATGATGAATTAATTGTTGAGTCCATGCATGGGATTGAATTTTAAACTCAAAGTCTTTTCAGTAACTGTGGAGATGAGAAGAGACTTGAAAAGGAGACAGAAAAAGAAGCTTTAATAACTCATTCATTGCATGAAGGTCTCCCAATTCATACAAATCATACTAGGGAAATACGAAGAGAAAATATCAGAACGAGCACACCATTGAGAAGCTTTGAATTTGGCAATTATGGTAATTAGTTAGGAGTGACTTGTTATAAATAGGGGTAGTAGGGAGAGGAGAATGGGATCTTGGAGAATAGTATTTTGGTGAGGAATTTGATAGAGTTGGGAGAGAGATAGTCCTCTCGAAAGGCTATTGATATTGTAATTTCTCTTTGGATATTGCAATGTAGTTATCTTGTTAGGTTCTTTTTTTTAACAAGAAACAATTTTTCATTGATATATGAAAAGGAAAAATGTTCAAGATACAAAACCCAAAGGGGGTGAAAAAAGAAAATAAAAGAGAGAAGAATAGAAAAATAACGAATAAATATTGCAACAAGAGCAATACAAGCTCAAAAGAGATAAAAGTATTCTAAAACAGAACTCAGAAAAACTGCTTGCTGTCGAACTTGGGAAAATAAACTAAATCCAGGGACAACAACCGCATGAGGGAAAAACCTTCCTTAGCACCAAGAACGAAGACCAAAACTCCAAAAAGAACCAAGTAGAAGATAGGGCACAAGAACATACCGCAGCCAAAATACTAATAAGGAGAAAAGCTCAAATACAAAGCCTCAATGCTGTCTTCAAAAAGCCTCCATATATAAACCACTAAATGTCAAACCGCAAGCTGGAGAAAGACTTTGAAAACCTCATCAACCAACCAACCGAACTAAAACTGCAAAGCTTTAAAATCTGCAGAAGGCATAACTGAGAACATTCCAACATTTCGAACAACATAAAACTCAGAGAACAGACTCAATTGGGACAAGAGTAATCCCCAATACTTCAAAAAAGGAAGGAATGGTTGTTTGTTGTGGGAGAACAGGTTTCTCATCTTTTTGTTCGTTAAAAAAAGATTGAAAATCGTCCGCATAGGAATGCTCAGAAAAGTCCTCGATTGAGATGTTTGACTTTGGAGAAGAGTCTAAACTACTAATACTGATTGCGTCATGCTAATTTTCAAAATCATTATCCGAGAATTCTATGGAAGATGATCGAAGAGGCAAACCTTCGTTAGTGGTGTGGATAGTGCCAATGGACAGAACATTTACCTTATCCGAATAATCTTTACTAACTACTTCTCATTCCTCCAAGAAAGCCTTATTAAGGTTAACTTAAACCCCTTCAGCTACTGAGAGCTTTGTAAGCTCGTCTCCAAAATTAGAAATAGGCTTTCTATGAGATTAGTAAAAAGGAAGGGGTTGAGTTAATCATTCAGTATTCTTCATACCCGGTGGAAACGGGTTGCCCTTTGACTTTTGGTTCAAAATAGCTTCTGCATTTAGCTCTTGTTAGGCTCTTGTATTTGGGATCCTAACATCAGCTTCCTCTTTCTCTCTCATATTAATGAAGAAGGGATTTAGACTTTCAAGACTTTACGTCTTCCCATGGTTCTTAATTAATGCTTAGTTGGATGGTGGCTCATTTAAGATTGGCTTTCTATTAATGCTTGGTTGGCTAGTTGTATTTCGAGGAGTCTCATTTAAGATTGGCTGCTGGTGTAGTCCTTTGAAATTCAGCATTCATTTGTGTTCTTCCATCTTCTACGGACTTGATTTTGGTATTAGAGAGGTTAGAAAGATATTCATTAATTGGCCTTGGGTGTTGGTTGTGGTCAAGTTCCTTCCAGATTTTTGTATTATTCATGTCTAATGGTGGGGTTATTCATTCCTCCTCAGCAAGCAACAATATGGCCTCTTCTTCTCCATGTCACTCCTCTTCCAATACTCGCTAAAGTTGGAATTGGAAAAGGATAGTAAGGAGGAATTTTGTCCTTACTACCATTAATTATTTGACAACTCATTATTTTTTTAAAACAAAAAATAATATTTAATGGTAGAAAAGACAAAGTTCCTCCTTACGGGTGAGGAGCCAAGTTTTATCCATTGGAAAATATCAACGAAGAAAGGACTTTGTGCATAGAAGAATTTGCTAAAAGAAAGTTGGAGATCCAAGCAAAGTATGAGAGGGAGATTGACTAATTAATGCAAAATACAAAGTTTTGTTTTCTGAAAGAGCGAGAATGATCAAGATGGTGTGATATGAAGATTTTTGGTTGTATGTTGGATTTTTTTGCATGTAGTTCATTATTAGTGGTCACTCCTTCAAATTCATTATCTGGGTGATTGAAGCTCGTCCTCTTTGTTTTTGGGTCTCTTCACTAGTGATTTTTGGTTTCTAATTTCCATTTAATTTGTATTGCTCCTCGTTGTGCTCAGCATTTTCTTTTTTCCCTTTTTCTTTTTTCTTTCGCTCCTTTGAGAGCCTGTATCCCCATTTCATATATCAATGAAAAGTTGTTTCTTGTTAAAAAAAAAAGGACTCCCCAATTTTTGTGAGAGGCATCACCGACCTCTGAAATAACCATCCAAAGAAAATATAGACATTTAACTTCTTCAAATTGACAAGAATGGAAGACTGGAAAGTAGTCATTGATAACTAATACGAAAGAATTTGAAAGCTTACTAGAAAGAAATTCTATAGCAGTTCTTATCCACTCACAGTCGTAGTTTTGAAACAGTGAACTGTGTGGTATTTTGCAAAGCAAAATTATTTGTAAAACTTGAATTAGTAGGATTCTTGTCGGGTTCTTGACAGCCACTTTAGCTAGTCAGTCAATTTGAACGAGGACTAAGTTGAAATACAGTGACTTGCTAAAAATTAGGATTAAAAAAGGTAGTATATTGATGATTTACTGATGTAGCTCTAGAGTGTTTGTTTTAAGAATGAAAGAATGAATCTTATTGAAAGAGTTGAGACCTATTTATAGGATTCTAAGCTTTACAACTAACAAAGGTAAACCAAGTTACCGTGGGTTAAAACTAAAATTAAAACACATAGGTTTTAAAATAAAAGCTAATAACAGAAGCTTTAATAGTAACTACCGAATACATCATTTACACATACCAATCAATAATGTTTTGTCTTGATTCTTTAAATGATAATGAGGGTCTATAAATTTGTGCTGTCTTCATGGATCACAACCAAATATCTTTTTAAGTTCTAGCTTTTGTTTTTGGCTTGTTTAGTTCCTTAGGTCAAGCAAATGGATTATGGTTTGTCCTTGTATCGAGTAGTTTGCCCTTTTTCCATGTATGTCGCTGCAATTTCTTAGTAAGTTTTCATTTTATCAATGAATAGTTGTGTTTCCTTGAAAAAAACAACGAAATATATTTTTGGAGGAACTCAACCAAAAACAAGCTTTTTCCTTGCATCAGAAAATTTATAATTTTTTCCAGACTTTATAGATGCCTTCAATCTTTATCAATACCTTCTCTTTGTGCTTCCCTGATGCTGTACATATTTTCCAAAATTACACAGGAAAAGTACGTGCTGGAATTGATAGTAACGGATTTGGGAAAAGGTACCTCAATGTGCTAATAGTTCTCTTAAGCAAGGGAATAAATAGATGACCTACAAATTTCTCTCACTGATATTACTTGACCTTATAGCCAGTTGGTTCACATTTATGTTTAACTCTACGATTTGCCACTTATGGGGTAATGAATTATGTTACTGCATGGAAATATTGAGATTCATATTTCTCATTTGCACTTCCTGTTTTTTGAGGATACTGGAAACTCTATAATTATTATCTCATAGGTATAATTTCTTCATATCTAATAAAGAAGGCAAAATGTGAATAACACATATGAATATCAGTTTCAAATATATTAGATCCTGCACACACTTATGCACTGCGGTTAACTTCTCCATTTATGGCTTTAGAAGCTAACGTGGCACCATGGGACATTGAATTGAACTCATATGAATTTCAAATCACTCTAGAACTGGAATTCTTAACAAGAATATTAAACTGTAGAATATAGGTTTCTTCCGATCTGAATCTTTTAATTCAAAATAAAGAGGAAAGATGGGAATGGGAAATGTGTAATCTGATATCTATAAGGTATCTTTCTAACTCATGGGTGTCGCATCATCTCCATTAGGCATTATGTGAAGCTGATCAAAGGACTTGATAAGATATGTTCTTTATTCTATTAATTTTATGCAAGGTATTTCTATTTCTTGGAAATAAAAATTCTTTTCAAGGAAAAAAAACATTGTAGTTATTTGTGTTAACTTTAAAATATAAATATGTTTATGTAGTTCTGGTTGTGATATCTTGCATTGTAAGATTTTGTCACGTTGTCTCATTTCAACTGTGTAAATCTGTTTAATTTATTCGTTCCTAATTTTTTGGTAGCCAAGAAGTTCAAAAAATATTATTGATATTAATAAACCACCACTCAACCCAAAAGTTTAAGTTGATGGGTTGGGAAAATGTAATTCATATATTGGATATCTAACCATAATGAAATTTTTTTTTTTTTTTGTGTATTTTTCATGTAGTAAACTAATTAAAAATTTTACCAATGTAACTGTAATCTTCCTTCCACAACATGTCTACAGGTCACCCTACTGGATTCTTTTCTGCCCCTTTAACTCAAATAGCTCAGAACTTGGAGGATGAACTTTATGTGCGTGATTACATGGATAGGTCCAGCTGGATAGAACTTGCATCACCTGAACTGGTAACTTTCATATTCTTGTTTGAAATTTAATTCTTCGGCATTCATCTGGTATTCTTACAAGGTCTAACTCTAGTGTATAATACCTATGAAAATTATATCACAGGGCAAAACATGCAAATTCAGTGGAAGAATAAGTTGTACTGTGCTTTTGTCGCCGAAACCAGAATTTGAAAACATTAATCAATCCTCAAGTAAAGGAAGAAAATCTGGATTTATTCAAATTAGTCCAAGCAGGACTGGGCCTTGGACTACTGTTAGGCTAAACTATGCTACACCAGCTGCTTGTTGGCGCTTAGGCAATGATGTCATTGCCAGTCAACTGATCATCAAGGATGGCAGCCGATATGTGACAGTTAGGTCTCTTGTATCTGTGCAGAACAATACTGATTTTATGCTTGATGTTTGCCTCATGTCCAAACATTGCGAGCAAAGCATGCATCTGCTGGATGAGATCACTAATTCTGATGGCTTAAGAGCTGATAGTAACATGTTTGTAACAGAAGAGTTCTATGAGACTGAAAAGTACAACCCCACTGATGGCTGGGTTAGCTGTCTGAAATCCAGTCGGGATTGCTCAGAAGGAAATGTCACGGAGGTAAAAATATGTGCTTCTTATCTTAAGATAACTAGGCAGGCTGCTTTTACATCTGTAAAATAGGAAAGTGTAATTCAAATTTGTGATCAATTGAAAAATAAGTAGTTCAAATAAAATGATTAAAATAAACTTCACATGTTATTACATGTTTGGTGGAATTTAAGCTGGCATTCCTATCCATAAAACTTAGTTATATTTTGTACCATTCATTTCTGGAAACGTATGTGCTTTATATTTATTTCTTTGATATGGCATGGTCAGGTAACTTTGATGGAGTGTATTTTTCTTATAATTTATCTATTACTTTTTGTATATTATTCTCTCGTCCACCCCAGAATTTTCATGGTTATTGTCATTTGACCATATTCTAACTTTATGTATGGTCGTTGAATAGTTGCAATAGGGGTTATTTATCATTGACAATTTTATTGTTGTTGTTAAGGTAACAGAGAAGAAAGAAAAGGAAAGAAGGAAATTATGGCCATTCATTCACTTTTTTAAGCATTATTCAAACCCTCAATAAATAAGCCTAGCCTGATCATAGATAAGAATTTGTTATAAGGAAGGAAAGCTGATTATAATTTATGATGAATAAAATAAATCATCGGAGTATCTGGCTATGCATTGGAAAAGAAAGGGAACGGCAATAAAATCAATGGTAATGGGTGGTAATGGGTGGGGCTGAAGAAAAGCATCAAAGATCATATTTCAACACTCCTCAAGTGCGATTGTGGATGTTAATCAACCCAAGCTTTATTTGAATCCTAACTTACCATTAGGTAGAGCCTCTGTGAAACTATTTGCTATTTGAATAATTGAAGATGTATACAAAGTGATGTGAGGAAAATTAAATGACAAGGCTCGTGGCAAACCTGATGTCAAAACAAGGATGGATAGATATACAATTATTCCCGTAAGAGGTTGATACTATCCTTTGTTCATGAACATCAGTTGTCCGCTTGGTCAGCCTTTTATAGTAGGACCATTAGAATCTTGACTGATTTAGTTCCTACTACTTGTTTCTTTTAAAAGATTCAGAACATACTTTCTTTATCATTCAAATACTCCTTTCTTTGTTCTAGCAACCTGCAATTGAAGGATGAATTTAACGTTTTTCTGATCTTTAGGTTCAAAACTTTTGCCAATAGGGTTAAGTGGCTCGACTTTGCTTCACAAAAAAAATTATATGAATTATACAAAAGTTTGTCTCTTGTATGGAAAAAAAAATTAATATCCTTTATTTGACTGCCTTTTAATCCTTTGTTCACTTGTGCAGGCGACATCAAGAGTTGACCTACCATCAGGTTGGGAATGGATTGATGATTGGCATTTGGACAAGAGGACTAGTACTGCTGCTGATGGTTGGGTTTATGCTCCAGATGTTAAAAGTCTAAAATGGCCTGATTCTTCCAACTCTGTGAAATCTGTAAACCATGCGAGGCAAAGGAGGTGGGTCAGAAGTAGGAAACAGATAATGAATAATATAAAGAAGGAAATATCCATAGGACAATTGAAGCCTGGTGATAAGGTTCCCCTGCCTTTATCAGCACTGACGCATTCTGGACTTTATATCTTCCATTTTAGGCCTTCCACAATTAATAGTTGTGACGAGTACTCTTGGAGTTCAATTGTAGATAAACCTAATCAAGAGGATGCTAATAGGCCCAATGTTTGCCCTGATATATGCGTTTCCACCCTGAGTGAATCTGAGGAGTTGTTGTACTGTATTCAGACAAGCGGAACTTCATCTAGTAGTTCCCATAGATTATGGTTTTGTTTAGGCATACAAGCATCGGAAATTTCCAAAGATATACACTCTGACCCTATCCAGGACTGGAATCTTGTTATCAAGGCTCCATTGTCTATTACCAATTACCTTCCACTTGTGACAGAGTTTTCCGTTCTAGAAAAACAGAAAAGTGGCCATTTCATTGGCTGCTCCAGAGGAATCCTTCATCCAGGCAAAACTGTGAAGCTTTATGATGCTGATATCAGAAATCCATTGTTCATGTCACTCCTCCCGCAGAGAGGATGGCTTCCTGTACATGTAAATTAAGTTATCTTTCATCTTGCTAAATGAGTTTATTTTTTAGAGATTCTTGCTGTGCCGATGTTTTCTTTCATCCTCCTTTCTTTTGACAGGAAGCAGTTCTTATATCCCACCCTCATGGAGTTCCATCAAGAACATTAAATTTAAGAAGTTCAATTACTGGACGGTTCTAATTTTTACCCCTACCTTTTCTGCTTTCTCAGTTTATTTTCATGGATACCAACATGAGTGTGGTTTCTGCAGGATCGTTCAAGTCATTCTTGAGCAAAATCATAACAAGGAACATCCATTCCTCGAGAAGATAATCAGATTATACGCACCATATTGGTTTTCCATTTTTAGATGTCCTCCTCTTACATTCCATCTTGTAGACATATCAGGGAGAAAACATTCACGAAAGATTTATCTCCCATTTAAGTCCAAAAGTAATATTGACATATCCGAGGAAATAACTGAAGAAGAAATACACGAAGGGTACACTATTGCTTCTGCTCTGAACTTTAATTTGCTGGGCCTCTCTGTGTCAATTAATCAAACAGGGAAGAATCAGTTTGGACCCATTAAAGATTTATCTCCTCTAGGGGACATGGTAAGAGTTTCATGATTTGTTCTCATTGTCTTTCTAAAATGGTTAACTAATTTTCATTAATTTGATTCTGTCTGCAGGACGGGTCCGTAGATCTCTATGCTTATGATGATGAGGGAAAGTGCATGCAGCTTTTCATATCTACAAAACCATGCCCCCATCAATCTGTACCTACCAAGGTAATTTATTTTAGTTTTGAAAATGAATACATTATGCACTTTCTTAAATCACAACCATATGATTTCAGGTGATTTGTGTCCGCCCGTTCATGACCTTTACCAATCGGCTTGGTCGTGCTATTTTCATTAAGTTAAGCAATGAAGATGAACCAAAAGTTCTTCATCCATGTGATTCGAGAATTTCGTTTGCATTTCAACAAACTGATGGACATGATAAACTCCAGGTCAGTCAACTTCCTATAGTTGTACTCAAATAAATAAAAGGAAAAAATGTTCTTATAGCTCTATTTCATATATTTCTCTTCATGACTGTTATTCCTCCGCTATTTTTAAGTATTCCAAGAAAATGTTATTACATTGATTGATTTAAACTTTTATATTATGCAATCATATCCATTTGTTAATTTTATTTTGTGTTCACTTTTATCTGCTTTGTAGGTCCGTTTACAAGATACCAGTTGGTCATTTCCTCTTGAAATAATAAAGGAAGATACCATATTTTTGGTCTTGCGGAGATATGATGGTACTCGTACATTTTTGAGGATGGAAATTCGTGGCTATGAAGAAGGATCACGTTTTATCATTGTATTTCGTGTTGGATCAACAGATGGGCCGATCAGGTACGTTTACATACTTGTATCAATGTTTACGTTTCAGTGTAGTGCCTAACTGAGCAAAAACTTTGATTGATCAGGGTTGAGAACAGAACTGGCAATACAATCAGCATACGTCAGAATGGATTTGGTGAAGAGGCTTGGATATTGTTGCCACCCCTATCAACAACAAATTTTTGTTGGGAGGATCCTTATAGTCTACATTTCTTAGATACTAAGATTAATGGTGATAATAGGATAGGAGTTTGGAAACTTGATGATAGTGCTGGGTTATGCTCCTTACAGGATGGTGAAACAGAATTATGTTGCCATGTAGCAAAAGAGGGTGATATTAAAGTAGTTACACTTAGAGACGCTCAACACTTGGAGTCTGACTCTCATGACGAGATTGGATACATAACAGCTGCAAGAAATTGGAGGTCTCAAATGCAGGGACCAGTGCAGGATAGTGAAGCAGGAGCGCCTACTGAGCTTATAGTTGAGTTAGGAGTTGTAGGGGTTTCTATTATAGACCACAGGCCAAAAGAGCTCGCTTATATGTACCTGGAGAGAGTTTTTATCTCATATTCAACTGGATATGATGGTGGAGCGACAAATAGGTGCACTTTCTTCCTTCCCCCTTGACGATGATATCTTTTGGAGTTCTTCACTAGGAACAGTTGACCTAATTTTTTACTGTGACAATTCCTTACCTGTGATAAATAAAACCAGGAACAAACGTTATGAGGGTTTATCCTGTTACTGAGCTTTTATTTTCTGGTTGACTGGTTGTTGTAGGCTTGGTCTGTTATATGCATGTATCTGTGAGGCCCACGGTCGTGACTGTCAGTGGGGGAATTCTCTTTTCTACCCTTCCTAGAGTAAGTAATTACGACCGGGGGCCTCACAGTATCACCAAGGTTTTTTTTTCCTGCTAGTCCTTTTTTTCCTGGCCGATTAGCTTAGAGTAATTAAGATTTAAGATTACGAGGTTTATGAATCAGACTGACAAATTTTCTGCTTTTCAGGTTTAAGCTTATATTGGGTAATTTGCAGCTCGATAACCAACTCCCTCTGACATTGATGCCAGTGTTGTTGGCTCCTGATCAAACCACAGATGTAAATCACCCTGCGTTCAAGATGACAGTAACAATGCAGAATGAGAATAGTGTTGGAATCCAAGTCTTTCCATACATTTACGTGCGGGTAATGCATGATCTTTTAATATTTGGAATGACGAAGTAAGAAACTGTACCTTCACGACCTCATGAAAACCTTGGTTGTCATGATAGGTTAATGAGAAATCTTGGAGGCTGACCATTCATGAACCAGTTATTTGGGCTGTGGTTGACTTTTATAGTAATCTTCAGCTTGGTCGTTTGCCCCAAAGTTCTAGCATCACCCAAGTTGATCCGGAAATACGCATTAAGTAAGATTTTCATTCTTTATTTGGGAGAGGATGATGGCATGTGAATTTGTGATTTTAATTACATTTGTGTTAATGGCAAGGTTATGGATTTAACTGCAAGTTTCTTGCTTGTATATTAGTGCACTGCATACGTGTAAATGGCGTCCATAATAATGGCACAGGAATAAATTTGTCGCATCATGTACCTAACTCTTGAACATTTTGAAAATTTATGGATCTTCTGGTTTGTTTTTTTCTTTTTTTACTCAGGTTGTATCCTTACAGTCTGTGTTGCTAAACAAAAATTTCATGTTCCTTGTTAGAGTATATATTAGTATATTTTATATTCTTGTATTAATATTAATTTGTCATTTACCTTCCCTTTATAGGATTAGGTCAACCTTGTATATTTGTCTATATATATAGACTTTAATAATGAGAATACTTAACATTGAATTCTCTCCAACCTTAGTCTCTACATGGTATCAGAGCTCTAGGTTTTTTAGGTTTCTTGCCTATTAGGGTTTTGATGCCCATTAGGGTTTTGCGCTCATTAGGGTTTTGTGCCCATTAGAGTTTTGTGCCTTAGGGTTTTTGTTCATTGCTATCCAACACCGCCGCCGCCCACCGCCCACCGCCGCCGCCCACCACCGCCCACCGCCGCCGCCCACCACCGCCCACCACCGCCCACCGCCGCCGCCGTCGTCACCGCCGGTCGCCGCCGACCACCACCACCGCCGCCGCGGCCGGTCACTTCTGCCAGCCACCGCCGTTTGTTGATTCGCCAACGTTGCTGTTTTCCAATTGCTATTCGTGGGTTTCGTCTCGCCGTTCTTCACACCTTCGTCGCCGCTAGTTGCCGTGCGCTTCCATCACCGCCAATCGCCTTTGCCCCTCTGGTTGTCGTGGGGTAGCACTTAGGGTTTCTGGTTCTAGAAAACATCTGATCCGGTTCAAGCGGCCCAGTTCAACCGGTTTGGTTTCAAGTGGTTTGGTTCATCCAGTTCAAGTTCGGTTCGGTCTGGTTCGTCACATTACGGTTCGGTTTGGTTGATTTATACCGGTTCTGGTCTGGTTCGTTTGTTTCAGTTCAATTGGATTGGTTCACTATGCTCTGTTCAATTGGTTTGGAAAATTCAGTCAGGTGGTTGAGAACTTTGGAATGAAGAAGAGTAAGTTGGATCATTCTGTCTTCTATAAACAAACTGAGTCTGGTGTTATCTTACTGGTTGTATATGTTGATGATATTGTGATTACTGGTAATGATTCATCAGGCATCCTATCACTCAAAACTTTCCTTCATAGTCAATTTCATACGAAGGATTTGGGAGTGCTAAAATATTTCTTAGGAATTGAGGTAATAAGGAGCAAGAAGGGGATTCTCTTATCACAGAGGAAATATGTACTTGACCTGTTAACTGAAACAGGAAAGTTAGCTGCTAAGCCGCGTAGTACCCCAATGATACCTAATTTACAACTTACAAAGGAAGGGGAGTTGTTGAAAGATCCTGAGAAGTATAGGAGATTAGTAGGGAAGTTGAATTATCTTACGGTTACGAGGCCAGACATAGCTTATCCAGTTAGTATTATGAGTCAGTTTATGAATTCTCCTACGACTGACCGTTGGATGCATTGGAACATATTTTATGTTATTTGAAAGGTGCTCCTGGACGTGATTTGTTATATAAAGATCATGGTCATCTTAATATTGAATGTTTTTCAGATGCTGATTGGACAGGTTCTAAGGAAGATAGAAGATCAACCTCAGGATATTGTGTATTTGTCGGAGGTAATTTAGTTTCTTGGAAAAGTAAGAAACAAAACGTGGTATCGCGTTCGAGTGCTGAATCAGAATATAGAGCTATGGCACAGTCGGTGTGTGAATTAGTATGGATACATCAGCTTCTGACTGAATTGGGATTTGGCATCACCACTCCAATGAAACTTTGGTGTGATAATCAAGCAGCTCTTCATATTGCATCTAATCCAGTATTTCATGAACGAACCAAACACATTGAAGTTGATTGTCATTATGTACGTGAGAAAATACAGCAAGGATTGGTGGCTACAGGGTATGTGAAGACTGGAGAGCAGCTAGGAGATATCTTTACTAAAGCATTGAATGGAGCACGAATAGATTATTTGTCTAACAAGTTGGGCATGATTAACATATATGCACCAACTTGAGGGGGAGTGTTAGAGTATATATTAGTATATTTTATATTCTTGTATTAATATTAATTTGTCATTTACCTTCTCCTTATAGGATTAGGTCAACCTTGTATATTTGTCTATATATATAGACTTTAATAATGAGAATACTTAACATTGGATTCTCTCCAACCGTAGTCTCTACATTGCTAATGTTGACTGTATTGTTCTTTTCATTGGTGAAATCACCGAAGCTTTTTTTTTTTTTCTGATAACTGGGATCGTAACTTTGCTCCCCTATACTAAGGCACGTGGCTCGAGAAACATGAAGGAATTTTTGTATTAGGCTCATAGGTTCGGACTTGAAACCTCTAAGCCGGTATGACCAAGAGACCTCAAACCATTGCCAACGGGGCTGCTCCTTAGGGGCGAAATCACCGAAGCTTTGAATTTCTTGATGGCTGACCTTCCTAACTATTTTTTAGAGGACCTAACGAAAGGGAGACTGAAGGTGGTGAAGAATGGATAAGATAAGACTACTACTTCAATCGTGAAATGATAGATGTTTTAGAATAACACAAACTTAAAGAATCACCAATGAGGATATGAAACTTAGATTTAATGTTTATGCAAATTCTCAGGGCCGCCTTTGGAATTATAATGCTTACCAGTTGAGTCATGGATATTTTGATTTGGGTTGGGTCTGGAACTTACCAAATGGAGGACCAGCAATGGGAAGAGTAACCACCAGCGACCTATTCTAATAGCTGAGTAGGAGGATTTGACAGCATTTAGGGTAACAATTTGATGGAGCGATGGGAAGGAGGTTGCCTACATTGCTAGTGATTTCAAATTCCTTAGCTCTGGTGCATTGAGGGTGAGTTTACAAGCTATTGTCCTAATGTACTTTGAGTTTAAGAAGATTTGATGCTAATTCGCATGAAATTGATGCTAGGAAGTGGGAATAGACGAATGGCTTGAAGAGTGTTTTCAAGGATGGTGTTTTAAGAGCATTAGAAAGGAATTATGGGGTTGTGCTGTTAGATCCTTGGTTTGGCAGCGGTGGCTAGAAAGGAACAGCCGGTCCTTCGGGAACAAGGCGAATTCTTTTGATTCTTTTTTTGATAGTGTGCATATTTCAGTCTCTTGGTGGTGCTATAGGAACAAAAAATTCTTTTGTAATTACAGCCTCTCAGATAGTTCAAGATTGGAGAGCTTTCCTCTTTTAGTTTTTTGGAGAGGGACTCCTTGTCCTTTGTCCTTAGGCTGTTTTTTGTTTTGTTCCGTTTAATGAATGGTTTCTGTATCTAATAAAAAAAAAAGGAAGTGGGAATAGAGATTTCAAAAACGTTTGGCTGGCTTCGAATTAGTTAGCATCAGTTTTAGGGTTGAAGTTTACAATTCTGATACAATAGACATTATAAAGAATGGAATCATTCAACAAAGGTCTCAGGTTAGGAGCACTCTATATAGTATCTTTCTGAAGGGTGCCTATGTGAACAACAATTGAGTATGTCTAAGTGGCACAAGGATATAATAGCTCCGTCTGATGAGAAAGTATGTTTAAGCCTATGGAGATTACTCCTCTTCTTATCTACCATATGAACAATGGGATACACCAATTTGGAGTTTGGTCAAATTTGTTGCCTTACCAATCAGATCTTTCTGGTGTTTGAATGCAACTGGGAACCGCCACTTGTTGGCTACTAATTTACTTTTGTCAAAAATACTGATGCTGAGGACAAACTAGAAGCTACACAACTGGCAAGAAGGTAATGCCTATAGATAACATTGCTTTACTAGCATATTAGGTATCTATAAAAAGATTAAATTTACCGTAACCCCATCAACTTAAGCTTTTGATTTGATTGGTGATTTACATGCTATTAGAACAAGAGCTCATGTGTTCAAACTCCTGTCATTTCCTCCCATTTAATAGATTACCACTTGTTGGACTTTGTACAAATTTTCAAGCCTATACAAGTGAGGGAAAGTGTTAAGGTATCTATAAAAAAATTAAATTTACTGTAACTCATTAGTTTAAATTTTTTGGTTGATTGGTAATTTTACAAAGCACAAGGTATGTTTTGACAGTCATATCGAAGAAGCTCACTTTGGAAAGGTATGAAAATCTTTTTGGTTACTTGGGCTATTAGTGACGCATTAAGCATCGGCCAGGACAATAAATAGAAATAGGCTGGTTTTGAGTATAATTTTGTGGGAGATGATTGAGCATCTTGAATGCTTAGGATATCCTTTTATTTTTACTTTCCACAGAAATTCTAATTAGTCTATGTTTTGTTCATTCTCCATTTTAGATCACAGTTCATATCAGTAACTTGTTCCTATTTGTAGTCTCTAAGCACTCTTATTGTTTCTATTAAGTTCAGAAATCAGGATTCTAATAAGGCTGTTTACTTTTTTTAGTCTAATAGATATTTCTGAAGTAAAGCTGAAAGTGGTTCTGGAAACGGCACCAGCTCAAAGGCCCCACGGAGTTCTAGGCATATGGAGCCCCATATTGTCAGCTGTAGGGAATGCATTCAAGATACAGGTTAAGTTAATGTTTTCATAGTTTTATGTTAGAATTGGGAAGTCATAGGTTAAGTTAATGTTTTCACGGAGTTCTAGGCTTGCTAAACCTACAGTGCACGTCATTCTAAGGTGGAATCATATCACGGGGTTTCCAGTTTTTTCCATCTTGCTTCTGAATGATACAATTCCAGTTCGAAGATAATGCAGAGATTTTGTTTTGTTTTTTCTTTTTTTCCCTCACTCCTCCGGGAGTTTGTATTCTTGAACTTTTTCTCCTTTTCATATATGTTTCTTGTTAAAAAAAATAATAAAAAATAAAAGCAACTCATTGCCAGAATAACATTATTATCTTCCTTTCAGTGAAATTTAAAAATTGTAATGAAACAAGAGTAAATAGTTAATGTGTAGTTTGTGTGCTCTCTTCATTTGTTTCGTTGTAAAAGAATTTGCTGATTAATAACTATTCCAGATTTGTGTTACAACTTAAAATATGCCTGTAAATGCCTGTAATCTGAGAAAACTCTATAAAGTAATTTACTCTTTTCCTACATTTTTCTTCATTCACTAGTCTACTTGTGGAGCGTAAGTTTCAAGATATCCTATGATTGAAACGTACTGCTTCATGTCATTTCAGGTGCATCTAAGAAGAGTGATGCACAGGGATAGGTACATGCGTAAAAGTTCTATTCTTCCTGCCGTTGGAAACCGTATCTGGAGGGATTTTATTCACAATCCTTTACACCTAATATTTTCATTAGATGTGCTTGGCATGACAAGCTCAACATTGGCTTCACTTAGCAAAGGGTTCGCTGAACTTTCAACTGATGGCCAGTTCTTGCAATTGCGGTCAAAGCAGGTATCTTATTTCCGTAACATGCAATTAGTAGGTCTTCATTCTAAGATTGACTTGTGAATGGAGCAGGTATGGTCACGGAGAATCACCGGTGTACGTGACGGAATTATCCAAGGCACAGAAGCTCTTGCTCAGGGTGTTGCTTTTGGGGTGTCAGGCGTGGTTACAAAACCTGTGGAAAGTGCTAGACAGAATGGTTTACTCGGTCTGGCTCATGGACTAGGACGTGCTTTTCTTGGATTTATTGTACAGCCAGTTAGTGGTGCATTAGATTTTTTCTCACTGACTGTTGATGGAATTGGTGCAAGCTGTTCCAAGTGTTTAGAGGTTTTTAACAAGAAGGCCTCTCTCCAAAGAGTCAGAAACCCTCGGGCTATCCATGCTGACGGTATTCTGAGAGAGTACTGTGAGAGAGAAGCTGTGGGACAGGTATATATATATTTGCCTAGCTATATGTGAATAATGCTGATTGTTCTTACGACTTACATTTTGTTCTTTCTCCTCACTTTACTCAAATGTCATAATCAAGCAGTGTAATTAATTAATTTTTATATTTTATTGTAAACAATAACTTCAGATATTATTAAGTAGGATTGAACTGCTCACATGTTTCCAAATTCCACTTTTTTTTTTCAAGTTGAAAAAACAGATACTATTTTACTTAAAAGAAATAGATGTTCCAATCCTCAACCATCTATTTCTTTTAGAAACAATCACATAATTTATGAGAATGAATCTGGCTTTCTGTAACCTGTATATGTATATTCCTGAATCTGATATGAATTTGGCAGTCAAGAAATATAACCTTATTTCTTACACTTGGTATGTTTTTCACTGAAACAATAAGATCTCCAAATAAAATCATTATCTTGGTACTATGAAGGAATTTTCCCTTTGCCACCTAGTTCAATGTCATTGTATTGGTTTTGCACTGACAGACTTGTGCTAGGATACGTTGTGTAAACTCCCAAACTTCTTCCCTAAGAATGTAGACTATATTCTACATGTACCGTAAACAATTTGGTAGTTGGTACATTGTTTGGACTCCAGCTGCTTGGGACAGGTTAGGTGGGGCCAAACCTAAGTCAAGCCCATCCTAAGTTTAGGACAAGTAGTTTCTAAACTCCTAGCTTAATGTTAGAACCCAAAGGCTAATGTGTTAAAAGAAGCACAGCCTAAAGCAAGAGGTGTTAATGCTTCATTAGTTTTGGGTGCACAATTCATGATGATCTCTCTGATTCCAAAGAACTTAGTTATTTTTCATCCTTTTAGTGTATTGTTTTTATCAAGCGAAATGGGAAAGCACAACCTTGGAAGGTTAATGATGAAGAGTGTAAATTGTATTTATCAACCTTATTTCAAGCCCTCTTTTAATTGTGATTGTCTTTTTCTTTTTGTTTCTGTGGCTTAGATGGTTCTTCATCTCGCAGAAGGTAGTACACATTTTGGTTGTACTGAAATCTTCAAGGAGCCTTCAAAATTTGCATTTTCTGATTATTATGAAGAACACTTTATTGTACCTTACCAGAGAATTGTTTTGGTGACCAACAAAAGAGTCATGCTTCTGCAGGTTTGCCAATGTTATTTTTGTTCTGTTGCATTTATTGGTTGTAATGGATTCCTCTCTATTTGGATATTTTACTCTCCTATTTTACCATTTAGTGCCCAGATCCAGAAAAAATGGATAAGAAACCTTCCAAGATTCTGTGGGATGTTCCATGGGAGGAGCTCATGGCACTGGAGTTGGCAAAAGTGGCTCAGACCCAGCCTTCGCACTTAATCATCCATTTAAAAAGTTTCAAGAGGGCCGAAAATTTTGTACGTGTTATAAAGTGTCACGTTGAAGAAATTGCGGGTAGAGAACCTCAAGCTGTTAGGATTTGTTCAGTGGTACGTAAATTGTCGAAAGAGTACCAATCTGACATGAAAAGCCTAGTTCTGAAGGTCAGCATCATCGGTCATATTCACTTCCTTATTGTGAACTTTGGACTTTCTGTCTAAATTCTTTCTCAACGCTTTAGGTTCCATCAAGCCAGAGACATGTTTATTTCGCCTGGAGTGAAGCTGATGGGAAAGATGCAAATACTTTAAACAAATCCATTATTAAGTCAAGGGAGCTTTTGTCATCCAGTTCTTCAAATGATGAGGGAAGATTTGTCAAACACAGTATAAACTTTGCGAAGGTTTGGAGCAGTGAGCTTGAGTTAAAAGGTCGTTGCATATTGTGCAAAAAGCAGGTGCTTTTGGCTCTTTCATCTTTTTCAACTAATTTAAAGTTTTTTTCATCTGTGTGTATCTCATAGTCGATGAGATAAATAACCTTGGTGTATTTGAAATTTATGTTTCAGGCAGTGGAGACAGGAGGGATATGTACCATATGGAGACCAATATGTCCGGATGGGTAAATGCCCATATCCTTAAAGAAAATCTTTCCTTTCCTATACTATTCATGTGCAGCATTATGCCAGCCGTTTAGACTTTTGGTTATAACTCTTGCAATTTTTTTAAATTTTCCTTTATTTTTTTTTCATTTTGTTGCCTTCCGGTAGGTTGGTGGGGTGTGAAGAGAGCAAGGGAAGGTACTTGTTCTCATATTTCAGGCTAAACAATGGTCAAACCACTGGTTTGATTAACTGAAACTAAAGATTTAATTACCTACTTTTGGGAGGATACTTGGGTTTTGAGATAAACTCTTGTCTGTTGTTCCCTCGGCTCTACCATCTTTTTGAGAAGAGGTTACATTTGATGGTCGTGATTATAGAGCCGAGGCGGGTGTGCCTTCTGTTTCTTTGGGGCTAAGTCTTCTTTGACGGATCGTGAGACTTTAGAGGTCTGACTGGTCTGTTGTTTGAGTTGTCATTCCATTCTGGGGGAGGATGTGCGAGTGTGGTCCCCCAGCCCTTTTAGAGGTTTTTCCTGCCATTTCTATTTCCATATTCTAAGCTCCCCTACTACTCCTTCGTCGGCCCCTTTGTTTACCTCTCTTTGGAAGATTAAAGTCCCAAAAAAGATCAAGTTCTTTAGGTGGCAGGTTTTACTTGGGAAAATCAATACCTTAGATCATATTTAGAGGCAATCTTCCTTATGTCTAGCCCACAGTGGTGTGTGCTCTGTGTCACAACCATACTAGTAGAGAGTAGGTTGTGACGCCCACATAGCGGACAAGTGGTGGCGACATGCATATGTCGCCCGTCGGGCCATGTTGAGGGCTGAGAGAGAAGTGTTGTGATGCGACCAAGGAGGATGGTGCATCACCTATCACACCCCATGGATGTACTCAAGAATGCCTAGAGAGGGCATATGCAGAATGCAAGGGGAAGGCGATGTCAGTGATGTCGGTGACAAGCTCAGCGGGGGCCAATTGGGACCCCGGGCCATGACCCTAGAAGTAAGGGTTCCGTCGAGAGTTTGGACGAGCGGCTTTAGAGTTAGATGCATATAAGTGAGATATGCAAGCACGCCAAGTTTCGTGTCAATCGGAGTTCAGACGTGCTCTCTACGTTGGCAAGTGACTCCTCGCCACTTTGCACGTACATGCCTGCCAGACCAAGAATGCCTTAGAATGTACCTTAGGGGGAGGCACGGGCCCTGTGGCCTAAGTGAGCTACCCCATGGCACATGCGTGTGTCATGGCGTGGGCGAGCGTTGCAAGACCAAGGTCTTGGGCGTCTTCCTTCGAGAATGGGAATCTAAGGACAGTGTCGGACGGCACGGGTGTGCCGGCGTTGCGCCTCGTCCCATGGGCTGGAGGCTGCACATAGGGGCCGTTATGCGGTACGGTATGCTCGAACGACAAGGCACAGCCGCGGGAGTCGACATGCCACGGTTATGTCCGGATGGATGGATGTCTGAAAGGTCCCGATCATAAGTACAAGTCCATGGGTCGGTTCTCGGTATGCGTGCCCAAGAGTTCAGCGAAGCCCGATGACATCTCGATGCTCGGGGTGGCATCCTATAGTACCAGTGGGCACCCGGTAAGTGAGAAAAAGCTAGTCTTGGCCCGGTAAGCGGCAAGACTCATCCCGGCAGTACCCGGTAAGGCCGTTTAGTCCGTTATTGACTAGTTTCTCAGCAGGAATGGTCCTAGAGGCGTCTGATGGGTCCGATAAGCTAGTTTTGACATAGTTAAGCGGCAGGAATCTCCCGGTTGTACCCGGTTGGCGTTTTAAGCTCGTTCTGACCCCGTTATAGGTCAGAACTCATCCCGGTAAGGTCCTGGCTCATTGTAGGAGCGGGACGGTCGAGTGGTCGAGAACCAAGATGGTTGGAAAAGCGAAATGAAGCTGAGTCGAAGGAGAAAGAACCTCGTCTAAGGTCCGACGAAGCCACAAAGGGCGCGAAAAGTAGATTGGGGCTAGAGTTCCTCGTAAGGCTGGCCATGGTCGAGCTTAGATCATGGCGCGCGCGGTTGAAAAATGTACGGCCGTGACACTCTGCAGAGGCGCCTCAGAGGACCTTGATCACTTGTTTTGGTCTGGTCAGTTTATGCAGCAACTTATGGCTTCGATTCTTTAGGTGTTTTGTTTGGCCCGTAGTAGGGATTGTATGGCGATATTGGAGGGAGTGTGGTTATCACCTCCGTTTCGAGATAGGAGTCGTCCTTTGTGGCAGACCTGCTTTTTTTACCACTTTGTGGGATATTTGGCTAGAGAGGAACAACAGAATCTTTAGATGTCGGAGGAAGTGTGGTTATCACCTCCGTTTCGGGATAAGAGTCGTCCTTTGTGGCAGACTTGCTTTTTTTACCACTTTGTGAGGTATTTGGCTGGAGAGGAACAACAGAATTTTTAGGGCGGAAAGATTTGTGGAGTTTGTTTGGGATCTTATTAGGTTTAATACTTCTTTGTGGGATTCGGTCTCTAAGGCCTTTTGTAATTACCAGCTAGGTGTTATTCTTTTGGATTGGAGTCATTTTCTTTAGTAAGCATCCTCGAGAGTTGTTTCTTTTGTTTTTTATGCCCTTGTTTTGTTTCTTCTTTTCATTGACCCTTGTTTTGTATCTTCTTTTCATTTGCGCTTTCATATAAAAAAAAACTACCTCAGGTAATAGTTTATCATTATTTCTTAGTTGTCTCTACCAAAGTAGACAGTGGAAGAGGTAAATTAAATATGAAATGTTGAAATTTTGACCAAAGAAGGCTTGAAGAAACTAGGACAGAACAAATCACGATGATCTTCTCTAAACCAAATCTAATTATGGTCCCAAATGAAGTACTTATAACTTTAAAAACCAGGCAAATGCCAAAAAAATAAATTTTCAGAAGTTCCTGAAAAATCCATCAACAGCCTCATTTGTGTCCAACGATTGGTCTGAACCTATATTTACTAGCCATAACCTTGTGGGTAAAGCACTGTGGGCTCCCATAGAAAAAGAAAATAAATTAATAATAAACTAAATTAAATCAAATTAATAAATCAATAAGACACGATACACTCTTCATTAGAAGAATTGAATAGCACAGGGAGTACATGAAAGCTCTCCAATTGGTCCAGTAGAAAAGTGAAATTAAAAAACAAAAAAACCTTAGCTTTAAGGACTGAAGGCCATAAGATGGTAAGACGGAAAACACTATTCCAAAGCTGATCAAGAAATATCTCTTCGCTGGTGAAGGTGCGCCTATCATGCTCAAGCCGAAGAACCTAAGAGACTGCACTAGAGGCTCTGAACGAAATGTTACAACCATTCTGTCAAAAGAACCGTATTTTTTAGAGTTAAATTACCACCTACAAACCTGCCTTCCTCACTCATGCAAGAAGTTGACTCCCACTTAACAAGATGATGACAACTACCGTCACCCTCATAAGAAATCCTCGATCAATCTTTCTGATCTGGGAACTTGTTCAGCGTTATCAGAAATGGAAAGAAATTCCATATTTTTTGTCTTCATAAGCGGAGGACAAAAAGTCAAAATAAAATGTATATAGAGGAAGGAAGGAAATGTACTGATGCTGACTCCCACTTAACAAGTTACAACTGTTGGAAATTAGGAAGGAAACCCACAACCCATATTATTGAACGAAAAATATAGATAAAGACAACACCATCCTCAAGCAAAGCAAACGAAATACAAAGTCCAGAGTCATTCTTCTTACGTAGCATTTGGAGTCTGAAGTGGTCAGTAAAGTGCTGTATTAGAACTTGGCCTTCAGAAACCTGAAAATTTGGGCAATGCCAAATAAAATGTATAAAACGTGCATCTGTGTGACCAATAATAGCTTTCTTGAAGCATTTTCAGAAGTTTTTTATGATCAAAATTGTAGCCCTTATTAAACAAGTAACCATCCCTTGTGAAAATATCTTTTGACAATCCCGAGTCATTTTCACCTTCCCAAATATTTTTAAAATATTCGTCAGATTAGTATGGTTGTTTAATGGGATCAAAAGAGACTATCTATACACGCAGTACCGATGTCAAATGAGCTCTTCTACTACTGTTCCAGCTGTTATTTCTGTAGGTTTAATCAGTGCTTTATTATATAAGAGAATGTAAGCAATCCAACAATAATGGATTCGAAGTATGGTTTCCTGAGGTTTTACCGTAATGAATTATGATATCATGAATTCATGGTAAACAAATAATGTTCCTATTGACATAAATCTCGAATTAAAGCACGAATCTGCGAGCTTGATGCATCTACACATCTTCAGAAACCAGAACAAATTAGCTAGAGCTAGAACTGGTGCAGAAGAAATTATTTTCTTGAATACCTTGTAGATGTTCTCCTATTGTCTCTCCCATTGAAGTTATCCTTTCTTATGATAATTAATAGGTGGAGAAGCAAAGCGTCTATGCGTTCCACCTTGCTAGGGTGTACTTGAATTTCATTCTCCCTGAAAATGTACCTAAAAATATGGATGAACATGCTGACAAAAGCCTTGGTTTTACATTTTGATGCAATGAAGATGTATTTATTTCAGGTACGTCTCCATTGGGGATATAGCTCATCTTGGTAGTCATCCTCCAAATGTTGCTGCTATTTACCGTCATATAGATGGAATGTTTGCACCGCCCGTGGGTTACGATTTGGTAAGAAAAAATTTACTCAATTAGCATGCACTACTTATGAAGCCGTGTAATTGGAGGGATGTTTTAACAATATAATTTGACTTGCAACTAAAGGACGTGCTATTATTTAACTCTGCTTATAACAATAATAATTGAAGATGTTGGCGTTACCCTAGTTCGAATCACTGAATAGGTAGGCTTTAATTATGGACATCAGGTTTTTGGTTGGTTCTGCTTCGCCTAAGAAGCACGGACACGGATACGGGACACGGACACGGACACGATAAGACACGGCGATACGTCAATTCCTAAAAAATTAGGACACGGACACGTTGGGGATACGTTTATTTTTTTTAATATTTTTTAGGATATATGTAAATTTAACACAAAAAATGCTAAATACAATGAAATGCATAAACATGAAGTCAATTACATCTTTCAACAAAAGTTAAAAAAGAAAGTTCCAAAAGACCAATATAGTGACAAAACAAAGAAGGGATGTAAAAGAGGATTGTTTTTATTAGATTTTAACTAAGAAAAATGAAAAACAAAGGCAGGAAACAGAGACGGAGGAGTTTACCTAAGGAAAAAAAAAAAACAGAGGCAGGGGCGTCGGTGGCGGCATAAGGGCGGGCGGCGGCGGTGTCAGCGTCGGCGGCAAAGAACGCGTGCAGCGGCGTCGGCTTCGTGGGGGAGGGGTGGTGGTGGGTGGGTATTAGGTTTTTATTCTTTATTTGTTTTTTTTTAAATTACTCATGGGCATTGGGCCTTTTTATTTGGGTCCCAGAAAACCTCCAAGGTCGTGTCCAGGCCGTGTCCCAGCCGTATCCCAGCCGTGTCTGATTTAAAAAAAAAAAAAAAAATCAGACACGCATTTTGGCGTGTCTGACACGTGTCCGGCACGTGTCCGGGCGTATCCGTGTCGGACACGTGTCCGACACAGATACTTCGCCCAAAAATAAGTGTCCGTGTTTCTTAGTGCTTCGCAGTAGTTTTGAGGTTGAGATGTTTTCGCTTTTGTGTCGGAGGTTTCAGTTTTTTTTCTTCTGACAATCAGCTTGTGTTAAGTAATGGTTTTGGTTTCCTCCTCAGCAATCTGTCACTTTAAATTGGCGAGCTTTATCGATATCAGTATTCAGCATCTGTTCTTGGACTTCATATTTTATCTTTTTTATGGGTTTTTGATTTCTATGTTCTGTTTGTTTTTTCTTTTTCTTTTTTCACTTCCTTTGGGAGCTTGTATGCTTGAATTTTTTTATTCCTATTCATATTATCAATGAAAAGTTTGTTTCTTGTTAAAAAAAAAATAGATGCTTTGGTTGCATTTTGCTACATACTTTCAAGGGTTATTTTTATTTTCATCTTCAAAATGAGTTACAACTTTGATCATCAACTTGATAGAGTATGATTCTATTATTTTTGGATTAGAGGGAAATTTACACGTAGAGGGAGATTCGAGAGCTCCCTAGCCTCTCCACAAATCCTTAACAAGGAAATAACCTACCAAAAAGATACTCCACCCTAGCACAGACTAAACAAACTCATTTCACTCCCAAAATGCCCTCTAACTAACTTGGGCCTGCAAGAATATTCTCTCTTCCCCTATTGCCCTTCTTCCTGACATATTTTTTATAATCAGGGTCTTAGCATATTTCTTTATAATCTGGGGTCTATCACAATTGTATTTTTTTCAAGAAGACTTCCCTGTTTGTGAAGTTCTAACAGTTGTTACTAGGAATAATAGATTTTTATAGTTGAAAAATGCCCAACCAGGTAAAATATTTGCACTTAACATTCCATTCATCTTCTCTCACTTATACCAAGCATTCTTCTTGACGAACCCACAATAGACTAGAAAAATAAAAGCTATTTCTTCCATCACAACAAAATTTGCGAAAATTCCACCTGGATACTTTGATATATGACTTAAAAACTTCTGCAGGTATGGAGGAACTGCCAGGATGACTACATAACTCCTCTATCAATATGGCATCCAAGGGCTCCAGAAGGCTTTGTCTCTCCGGGATGCATTGCGGTCGCCAATTTTGCTGAGCCAGAGCCCAACTTAGTGTATTGTGTGGCTGAATCACTTGCAGAGGAGACAGTATTTGAGGAGCAGAAGATTTGGTCGGCACCAGACGCGTACCCTTGGGCATGTCATATCTACCAAATGCAAAGCGATGCGCTCCACTTCGTCGCTCTCAGACAAAGCAAGGAAGAATCCGACTGGAAGCCTATGAGAGTTCTGGATAATCCCCAAGGTCTGTTGCAGTCATCAAGAGATCCCTGATGTTGGCAGCCAATCCTACAATACCAATACTTCTCAATTTGGTTCACAAGGAGAGCCCTTTCTCAAAGTTGCATCTCCAATTTGTATATCTTCTACGAAACTTCCTTTACTGGTCAACACACGAGATCAAATACGAACACGGAACACCTACGTCTTTTTGGCAGAAGATTATTTTGGTGCATATAGTGCAAACTGCAAGATCATCGAAAACAATGTGCCAAATTCGGCTGGTAAGTTTATCAAAGACCCTTGCAAATATACAATTTTATCTTCAAATTTATACCCTGGGGAAAAAAATTTATACTAGCTAGATGCTAAGAATCTATTAGCGAAGAGAATAAAACAGGAAAGAGGGTGGGGGTTATTCCAGAAGTATAGCTGTTTTACAGTGAAATTCTCGAGAGTTGGTTATATGATTGTTATTGATTTGTTTATAACTATTTTTGCATTTTGTTTATTAAGGTGTTGTCTGATGTATTCGATGATTTCATGACAATTTCATTTGAAGTTTTCTGTTTTTAAAAATTATCCTTATTTTTGGATAATTTGATTGGAAAGTTTTTCACCTCTCTTAAAAAAATAAATTTTTGAAAATTATCTTTTTTTATCTCTTTTATGTTTCCCAAATTTGTCCTAAATTTTTGAAATATTCATAAAACTATATAACAGAATAAAAGAACACAATAATGTTTCTAAGTTTAATTTTTAAAGACATAAAATTAAAAAGGAAAATGATTATCAAAGAAGGTTTGCTGTTTGGTTTTTTTGTCCTTTTCTCAATCTTTTTTTGTTATTGTTTCTTAATCCATGCCCAAAATAGAAAAGGCAATTTAGGTGTGCTGCATTTAGTTTTTCTCGTATTCTTTAAAACATAATTTATTTCAACTAGTTTGTATTTGAAATGTCATTTTTATTTATGAACTAACCTACAACAAGGATATAATTTTTGCTTGCTTTTTTGCTTTTATTCTGCAAAGTAATGTATGTCCACTGGTTTGTTTTATAAAATATCAGAATTATTTGTGAACTAAAAAGCAATAAAAAAGAGAGAATTTATTTAAAGTCGGTAAAAGTGTTTTAATAAATCCCACTCGGCCCTGTAGAAATAAATAAACCCATGGAAATATATCACATTAGGAATTCAATGCATGGTGTTCATCAGAAAAAAATAAGTTTGTTACTCCAGCTTGTCTGGTTTGTGGGATCGTTGCTTTACACTTGGTTTCCTAGTGGTGTCAGCAGATGTCATTATTCTAACGTAGCTTCTCTTTAATAAATTTCCTTTGTTAAAAAAAAAAGAAAGAAATTAGAGAAAAATAATAAAATATACCGAGTTAAATGTTATTGAGAGTTATTTTTCAAATCTTAGAAATTTTTTGGTAAAAATTAATTTTGTCATCATCACCGTTAAAACATAGTATTAAATTTTTTATAACAAATAGATAGCACAATAAGACTTTTTTAAAAAAATAATATATTATCGTGAGGACAAAACTTAGTCCGTATTAAAAAGGATATTGAGAATATGGTAATTGTTATGATAGTAAGAATAAATAGGTAAGTCAAATGTAAAAATAGTTCAATTAATTTAGGTATTTATTTAGTTTGAATGTTTCACAAACAAATAGATAAATTATGGATGGAAGTTCATTATTTCTCAATTGTTTGCTAGTGATCTTGGAAAATGATTCTAAATAGTTCGAAATAATTACCTCATTTGAAAATGGTTCTAAATAGTTTCGGAATAATTACCTAATTTTTAAATGATGCAAAGGTTTTTTTTTTTGGTCAATCACTATTGACATCCCTCCATCAGGCAAAAACTTGTTCCTTGTTCAGAACCGAGAATGTCGCTGCTGCCAGCGACCAGTCTCTCCTGTCCGACAGCAACCGCAGCCCACTATATTTCCCAACTTCCCGCCATCACTCTCCTCGATTCGGGCTGCGAACAAGCAATCCTCGTCCAATCTGGAGCGAGCTTCTCGAAATAATTCCATGCAAACTACGAGTATAACAAGATACTGACAAATAAAAGAAATTGCAAGAATCAAATTATGGCTTGGCTTGAATTGATCCCGTCGTCCAACTAGCGACTGATTTGAAAGACGTAAGTTTCTTCAAATCCTCCCATGGCTTCTCCACCACGATCGCGTGCTACTACTTTGTAATTGAACCTCCGACAGCCTCAAATCCTCCATTATTCTTATTCTCCCTCTCTCCAATTCATCGACATATTCAATCCAATCACATCGACGGCCCCTAATTTCATCGCCGACTTCTTCAGCATCATTTCTATTTAGTTCTTCATAATCGTCTTGATGTAAAGTTCTTCATAATCATTTTGATGTAATAAATTTATACAAAACGGCAAAGTGCTAATCTCGTTGTTCAGAAGGGTATAGTTGACGAAGAATTGAAGGAAAGTGTGAGTGATGGCAATATGACATACAACAACAAAGTTCCACTTTGGGCCTCAGAGAAAACAAAACAAATTTTGATGTGCGTTGGTTCTATTCTAAAGATCCATCACTGCTAGACCACAACCATCGTGCCAATCAATGTAACTGAAAGAGTGAGAGAAATGAGTTCACAAGGAAAAAAACAAAATGTTGATAAACAAATTACAATTTGCTAAATATTTTAGCTCCCTTTTTGTTGGTTCTTGAGAAAACAACAGAGAGACGAATGTCTATCCATGGTTTGAATTGGTTTTCAGATGTATTTCTTTTCTTTATGAAAGATGAATGAGATTTATCGAGGAACTACTGACAAACGCCAAGAAACCATCTAAATGTTGAAAGCTTACCTCGGCATAGCTTCTATTGTCTAGATACCACGAAAATTCATCCAAATGGTCAAAAGACACTTTCATCTATGATGAATGTTCTCCAAGAACACAATATCGGGTACAGAAAGAATCCAACCACAGAAAAATTCTAGAAGACATTCACCGGCTGAACTTAGGCCTTTGCAAGTATGCATTTCTACAGAATCTTCAACAAACCCAAGGAAAATTTACGAGTCATTTATCCAAACTGTTGGCTGAAAATCCTTTAATTTCCAAGCACTCGAAGCCTTGACCTACCCATGCTCCTGAGGTTGCAACACCACCTCTCAGATATCACCAGCATACTTCAAAACATACTTGATATAAATTCTGTATACAAGTAGAATACATGGAGAAATATGTTCGCCTTCAAAATGCCTTGAAATCAATATTTCAAATATCAATGTTATTAACTCTTAAGGATAAATCTGTCCAAAATTTAAGAATCTCCTTGTTCAATAAGTTAAAATTTGACGTTCGTTAATCAACAATAATGAACTTATCCAAACCTAATCGAACCGATCAGTAAAGGCACGTAAATAATAGCTTTCGAAGGTGCATTTGAAGGACAGAACATACAGTGCCAAGTCAAGAATTAGAAGCTGCAGGAGAAGAATCGGAGTTGGAACTTCCGCGGCGTAGATCTTGGATCAAATCTCCCAAGTCTTTTCGAGCGGACTCTCTTCCAAACATGAAACCATACCTGAGAAAAATGGAGCAAGATGAATTACGAAATCCAGAGAAGAAAATGGGGAACAAATTCACAAACAAAGTAGCAGGAGGTGAAAGAGAGAAGTAAAGTCGCACCAGAATGAAATCGCAGAGAAAGCTCCAGCAGTTGCAATTGTCTGAATGAGAGTGAACGATTTCTCCATTGTAATTTCTCAGAAATTCGACGCCCAATTCGGGGGCATTCCTCTGGTATTCACCGAACCAGAGAGAGGGAGAGAGGTGGAGCGGTTTTGGGCCCCATACAATTTAGGCCCATAGAGAAAGGTTGTTCGGTATTAGGCTTCGAACAGTTAGGCCCAGATATAGAGAATTATGCAACTCTAAAATTTTAAAATAAACTTTAAAATATCGATCTCAAATTTTTTAAAAAAAAGCTCGAATCAAATCGAAGATTGAAAATTTAAAATTAAATGAATGAGAAAAGTACAAAACGCAAAAATAAAAATAAAAACATAAATCTAGAAAGAATCAAAGTAGAGAATAATTGTGAAAATAAAGAGAGAGAATCAAAATTTTGAATGATTTTTAAGACCGAAAATCTAGGATTTAGTTTTTTTTTTTTTTTTTGAAAGGCAATCTAGGATTTGGTTGGGAGTTGTTTAAAAATATATTTATTTTTTTAAAATAATTATTTTATGAAATTTGAATATAGCAATAAGGGTAAAAATGAAAAATGTCATCTAACTTAATTGCTCTCTAAATTCGATCGCCATTGCCGTGAATTATTATCCCTTTGGTCATAATGTCATCCAACTTAATTGCTCTCCAAATTCGATCGCCATTGCCGTGAATTATTATCCTTTTGGTCATTTATTAACACTAGTGTACCAACGTGCAATGCACGTATAAATTTTTTTAATTATAAGATAATTTAAATTTTATATAATTTCACGTAAAATATTTTAAGTATAATTATTTTAAAAAATAATTAAGATTAATTTTTATATATATTTATTATTATTGACAGCTAATTACTAATAATAAAATATACTATTTATAATTATTTTTAAAATATACTATTATAGTTAATTGTTAATGATATATTTTGTAAATAAATAAATTAAAAGTAAAGGAAAAAATTATATATTAATAAAAAAGTAAATAGGTATTTTAATATTTTTATTTTTAAATTATTTCAACCTAATATGGGTCCTTTATTTTATTTTTTTAATATTTTGTTTGTTTATTAAATATTTGTTTAGGGCTAACGTTTTGTTGTATATGTTGAATTTTTTAACTAAAACTAAATTATTTTATTGATTTAATTTTATATTATAATTAAAACTATTAAAGCTTCAAATTATATTATTAGAAAATAAAATGACCAAAAGTTTTATATTCCACCTTTTACGATTCTATACAAATTATTGTTTATAATTAATTTATTAATTGAACATTTTTTTATATACTGACTTCTATGATTGTTTTTTTTTTCAACAATAAGAACATGAGCTTGTAATTATCTATATTTTAAACAAATATTCTAAATAAAATTGCTAAAAAAATACACTAAACAATAAAAAACATTGGTAACAAAAAAAAAGTCCAAATCCTAAACTAAATAAAATTGCTAAAAAAAGAAACATTCCAAATAAAAAACACACTAATTAGAAAAATAACAATAGTAACAAAAAAAATCCAAGTACTCACTATACACTCATCTTTTAGAGTAAATATGTTCATTCTCGAAGATTGCTGGACAGATACTATTATTCAATTTTGTAAAATTGTGGAATGGTAATGTTACAAACCTAGTATTCGAGATATGTAGATTCAACATATGCCTCTCTTGCAACTTGATGAATATGTCACAAATATCTCGAGATGTTTTCAAGATTGAATCATCTTTGAGAGATATTTCAAGGAACTAAGAATAAAAAAATATTGAAACTTGTAAAAAACATGTAGAAGAAAACCTATTTTTATAGTAGTAGAGGATAAAACGTTACAAAAGCTTTTCAAATTCTAAAAATCTTTGAAATTCTAGTATGAATTTTAATTAAACAAAAATTAATTTTATGTTGTTGGAAGACTTTTTGCATTCTAACTTTGATATTCCATGCATTTATAGTATTGATCATTAATAATTAATAATTAATTTAATATTTGTAATAATATATTAATGGCATAATTTGTAAATTTGTAAATTTAGTAGGGGGTAAAAGTGTCCAAAAATGTTTTTCCTACATCGTACCTTCTTAATATAGTATAGATAGCAGTATAAATACAGCTACTATCTCAAACTTTTCAAGATTGATCAGTTTTGGGCTTCTAGTAGTTTAGGCTAATAGAGAGAGAGATCAGACTGGTTTTGGGCTTCGAGCATTTTAGGCCCATTCATAGTCGATCGGTTTTGGGCTTCGAGCAGTTTAGGCCCAAAGCTTTGAGCCACATAATACATTTGATGATCTAGAAAAACGGTACAGAATAGGGATGAGTAGATTGATAGGACTATAATTACAAGAATTGAATGGTATAAAATTTACACTTTTGTCATGAACCTCATACCACCACCCAATTTACTAATATATCGTTTGTGTATCACCTCAAAATTAATTAATTTTAAAAATCCAAAACTGATTACTTGCATTTTAAATCCCTTAAATTTTGTTTAATTAGACTTCCAAAGTGAAAAATATCAAATTCCCAAAATACTCCATTATTGAAAAAATTCGAAAACCTCATTCCTCCAACTTTTCTTCTTCTTCTATTGTTCAGTTTCCACAACTGCGTGTCGATCATTCCAGCCCTCCGTTTATTCCGACCATTGTCTAGTCGCCGACCGGAAGGTTTGCAGGTTATTTGCTTTGTTTGTTAATTATAGAGGGATATAATCATCTATACTTTATAAATGTTGCTTAAGTTTATAGTCGGATATAGTTTATATTTCCATATAACTAAAAAGGTAGTCGGATATAGTTTTTATATATATATATATAAGTGTATGTTATAATGACTATATTATTAAAATTTGGCAAAAAAAATGTAATAAAATGAAAAAATCTTTGTAATAAATTTAATTATTTAGTAAAATATATTAAGTAGTAAATTGGGAGATTATGATAATAATTGAATATTTTGTAATAAATTTCATTCTTTAGTAAAATACATTAAGGAGTAAATTAGGAAATTATGAGAATGATTGATTTTGGTCCCAAAATAATTTAATGTTTACAAAATCAAATTTGGAATATTAATCTTTTGCATTTAAATAAAAGATAAATTATAATAAATATAAATGTCATAAATAAGGGTAAATTTGATATTTAAAATAAGTTTTAAATCTAGAAATCTAAGACGGTAAAATTTGTAAGCATTGGACCATTTGTGAAAATAAGTTTGCAAAATAACTTATCTAACACATTATCTCTACAAAATACCAATCAATCCGGATCAGCTAATCTTTCTACTTCTTTGATGATAAATAAAGGTATAACAGAAAAAGGACTATGTTCAGATGGATGAATAATCAGAGCAATATTAATATAATAATCAGGGCTATACTAAGCCATCATACAAAAAATTGATTGCTCAATTACCAATTTGTTTCATTATTCTGTGGCTGTTGTTGAGATGAGAAGTTTCAGCATCAGCCATTTCAGAATTCAGATTTTCTCACTTAACACCCGGATGACCAACAGGAATCCTCTTAACTAAACTCTCTCCTATGATTCTTCTAATGCTTGCTTCAGGCTTTCGACCACTTCCGACATCATTGGTCGATCTTTTGCAGTCTTGTTGAGACATTGGTTGGCTAAGTTGGCTACTTTTCGAGCTGCAGCCAGGTAATACTGGTTTTGAAGCCGAGGATCTATTATCGTCTTGAACCTTTTGCTGTTTGCAGGAAACTGTTTCACCCACTCCAGTAGCTTTTGCTCAACCGTTGGTCGATTTCTTTCCAGAGCCCGCCTACCCGTCAGGATCTCATACAGCACTACTCCAAAACTCCATATATCACTTTGCATTGTTAAATGTCCAGTGACGACATATTCGGGCGCTGCATATCCATATGTCCCAACCACCTGATGATTGTGCAACCAGCAAAAATCAGATTTACAGGGTGATCATACTACACTATTGATGCTTCTTTTCATAAATCTACAAAGTTTTACTACAATGGTAGAAATCAATACGAAGTTGAGTAACTTGACTTCTAAAAGAACAGCCATTTTGTAACCTTTCCCAACTCTAGAAGGCAAAATAGCAAAATTACTACGTCAAAACTATAATGCGCATAGTTTTTAGATCATAGGATAGCTAGTTCTACAGAATACCAGTGTTGTAAACTTTTGTTAGAGATGTGATTGGGGCTTTCATTGTTGAATGAGAAAATTGAAAGCAAGCTTACAAAAATGGCTTTTCTTGAAGGCTAAAATGAACTTCATTAAACTCATTAAGTCAGGAACTTACTGCAGTGGACACGTGTGTATCATCACCAGTCGGTCCTTCTCTAGCAAGCCCAAAGTCTGAAAGTTTTGCAGAGAATTCTTCATCCAATAGCACATTTGATGATTTGAAGTCGCGATATATCACCTTTACAAATTCAGAGCAAGCAAAACGTATCAAGTTACTGGGGAAAGATTGAATTGAATATTATGTAATACAGCAAGTCATTAATAACCATCAGTCCTTATGAATGCAGCAACTCAACATTAGTTGTTTAAAATGAAACGCTAGTCAGCTCGTCAAAAGGCATATGCAACCGGACATAAAGGCATAACAATATGAAACTTAGCATGAAATCTTAATTGAAGCAAATGTCAGCTGATCATTATAGTACAAATGCATCAAAAGAGTGATCTAGTCCTTAAATAACACAGACTGTACCTGGACTTCTAATCCTTCATGTAGATAAGCCAATCCTTGAGCTGCACCAAGGATAATGTGTAGCCTTGATTTCCAAGTCAAAAGAGGCATACTCCTGCTAAAGAGATGATCTTCTAGGCTTCCGTTAGGCATGAATTCATATACTAACAGTCGTTGGATCCCTCTTTCTCCATCTTCTGAACAGTATCCCAGAAGTTTTACCAGGTTTGGGTGACTAACGACACCAAGAAATTGAACTTCTGCAAGCCATTGTTTATGACCCTTGTACAGCAGAAGAAAATAATGTTATGAAGAGTGACCAAAACAAAGGGAGATGGCCTAATAAAATGAAAACAGAAGATAAGGAAACAAAAACGATAATTGAAGCTCTGTTTAAGCTCCTTGACTGCAGCAAATAAGGAAAAAGTAGCAATTACCTGTGAGCTATTTGGCTTGAGCCTCTTAATGGCAACTATGATTTCATCTCCCCGATCACCTTCAAGCCTTAATTTCCCCTTATATACACTCCCAAAGCCGCCTTCTCCAATCCTAAGCGTCCTATTGAACCCATTTGTCGCTTTTTTTAGCTCTTCCAAAGTGAAGACTCTCAGAGTATGTTCCTTCTCTTTGTACAATTCAGGTATACTCCGCGGCAAAGGCAAAGTTTCCAATGCTTCAATCCCACGATTGGTAGTTTTACGATCCGATTTATTCCTTTGGCTCAGTTCCTTATTCGATTCTCCAACACCTCTTTTGATCTTAGTTTTTCGTTTAAAATTGAAGAAACAACCCATACTTAAAAAAAGCTAAAACTCAAGCGGCGGTGACTTTTATCATCCAACTCACTCGCAAAAAAAGAAGTTGCAAACGAAAGGGTACCCGTACCCAATCCAGAACTCCAGAACACCAACAAAAGTCAAATTGAAAACGGAACTAGAAATTCACAAGCAGAAAGAGGGAAAAACCAGCAAATTGCGTCCAAAATCAATCAACTGAGGAAAATTGAACTAGATGCTTGGATGCTAAGAAATGTACATACGCAAAATCAGAACACGACAAACAATTGAACGAAGCGGTGCTACACGGTAGAGAAATCCCACATATATGTCGAACCAAAAGCGGCAAACGAGATTGAACAGTTAAAACAGCGCAGAGCCTACGTAGACACGGTTACGATCAAAAGAAGAAGATGTCGTGTAGTAAACGGGAGAAAAGATTTTGATTATCCATAAGAAATAGCTACGGAATGGAACTGAATCAAAATTTTGGACGCAAACGGAAAAAACCAGGAAAGAGGAGGAGAAGAAGAAAGACCTTTCAACATTCTGCGCTGATTTCCATGAATTCGAGCGACCAACTGCATCGAACAAGTGACGCATGGCGCGCGGTTAAAAGAAGATTCCGACGGCTTCTTGACGAAAAGTCATCGCATTCACATGCGTCCCTTTTCCTCCGATTTTCCTTGCAAGAAAATTTTTTTAAAATAAAATAAAATCTTTGTCTAACTGTGCGAGGGACAGGATTTTTTATTTGGATATATAATTAATAATTACATTGCATTTACTTGATAGTATTTACCTAACTAAAATAGTAATATCAAAATCCTACGAGTCTTTTATATATATTAAAAATAAAATAAGATTCCAATTTAATCTTTATATCTCGGTAAAAGAAAAATACATCTAGTCCTTCTACTCTCATTTAAAGTAATGATTTAGTTACTGATTTAATTTTTATATAATCAAATTGTTAACAATTTGGTATATGAACTTTAGTATGTAACAATTTAATCTTTATTGAAAAAAATTTCGTTAAGTTTCTCATATATGTAGATCAATAAATTGACGAAATACCAACTGTTTTTATGAATTACAAAGACTAAATCGTTAAATGATAAAAAGAAATGACACTTAATTTTTATGAGATTTTTTACGAACTAAATTGGACTAAATTGTTAAATACTAAAGTCCATGAACTAAATTGTTAGGGACAAAATCGTCACGTTTAGAGACTAAATCGTTACTTTAACAAATGACAAGAACAATGTATTTTGTAACCTTATATCTTCAACTTTAATTCATTTTCGTATGCTTTCAAAATATGTATTTTTGTTATTGTATTTTTACAAACTTCTTTATTTTGGTCCTTGAATTTAGAAAATGTTTGATTAAAAAGTACATATTTCAACTTTCAAAATTTCTCTTTTTGTTTTTAAGCTTTCATTATTTTATAAAATATTCTGATTTACTTTTATTTCTCTTTTAACATAAATTATGCGACTTTTAAGTATATGTACCTTAATGTGTTAATGTCGGATCACAAATATTGAAACCACGTAAGATGGTCGGGGCAGCATTGGATGGATTAAAAAAATAAAGAAAAAAAAGTTACAAAATAATACTTGATAAGAAAATAATAACATAGGCAAAAATTAAATTAGAAAGTTACTCCCTAAACCCACCAATAAACCCCACAAAATTCAACAACAAAACACTTAAAAAAGATCACCAAACTCAAACTAAACCACATACAAATATTTAAACATAACAGCAACTTTTAAGTACGGTTAAAAAATAACTTAATAGAAACTAAGTTAAAAAATACATCTAACATTACAAAAAATAATTAATTCGATCACTCATTCAACTTCAGATTCAATTGGATGAAATAAAAATTCAAGATTAAAATTGACAAAGTAAAACTGAGTTAAATATAAAGGTTATTAAAAAAATAAATTAAAATAAATAATATGAAAATTTTTGCATATTGTGAGAAGAAGGCGAAACCTGCGTAAGATAAATACCAAGCAAAGTGACAGTCTTGATTTCTTCAGAAAAGAAAAAAAGACAACAGAAAAAAAAAAAGACAACAACAGAAACAATAATAATAAATAAATACTTATGTCGTTGTTTCAATTCTCATGTTGTTAAATATTTATTATTTTATGACAAAACATTGTTCTCCACGCTTCAAATATCTATTAAAAAAGTTGAAAATATGGAAAAGCTCATTTGTCAAAAAGTATTAGGTGGGGCAATTATAATTCAAGTTGCACTCTTCTTGGGGTGAAAAAAAGAAGGATTTAAATATAATATCCTATTGAAGAATATTAAAAAAACTCAAACATATTTTTTATCCATATATTTTCATTAGAGTAATAATTTAGTTTATAACAATTTAATCATGTACTTTTAAATGGATAACTATTTAGTTTTAATTTAATATTCGTAGTTTAAAACTTATGATTATTCAATATCGTAAAAAAATATTAAAATTAAGTATTAAATTTTATTATAATAATCTAATTTTTATAGTACTAATTAGATCATGAATCTATATAGATATAATAAATTACATTAAATTTTAACGATATTTTTCATTATAAAAATTAAATGGTTACAAATTTTAAAATGAAATTGTTACAAATTAATATTAAAAGGTTAGGTCCAAATTATTACTTCATTTTAATTCTATTAAAATCGAATTTAGTTGTAAAGTAAACTTGGAACTTAAAAAGAGGGTTGTTTTTCAATGGCTTGTTTAGTCAAGGTGGGGTTCAAAGCTTGGTCAATATTGATAAGCACAAACCCAATTCCTATATTATATAATATATGGTATTAGGAGCAAAATTGGTGGCATCACTTTGAATAAATAAAATAATAATAATTTAAAATAAAAATAAATAAATAATAAACTCTCTTCAAACCCAATTCCTATGGTTTTGTTGGACAAAATTTGGTGGCATCACTTTTTGAATAAAATAATAATAAAAAAACATATACGTATGCTTTAAGAACCCAATAATATATTTTTCAAAAAAGTCTTTACCTTTTAAAAGACTGGTTTTTAAGACATTGATAATGATTTCGTTTTGTTGTTTATGTTTTAAAATATTGTACCTACTTGTATGCTTTTTTATCATTTTTATAAATAGTGTTTGTAAACTAAATTTTCAAAAATAGAAAGAAAAAAAAAGAAATGTTTTCCAACCTAAATTTTCAGGTTGTTTATGCTTAAATTTTTAAACTTTTGAAATTGCCACAATTTGTCAATCTCAACATAGTTAATATATATTTAAAGTATTTATTTTTTACTTTAAAAAAAATATATAAGATTAGGAGTCAGTAACTGTCGGGATCGAAGAAACCGACTGTAATTTTATTTGGGTGATGTCAAACTATTTTATGCCCTTTGAGCCAAAGTTTCTCCACTCTCCGATTCAATTCAACGAAGTATTATTACAAACTTTGACTTCCACTTTTTGAATCCATATATTGAAAGAAAAAGTTTGCTAAGATTTAAAAAATAAATAAATAAAAGGCTGACGAGATTATTTAATTTTGAAATTTCAATAAATAGGTATTGTATTTTTTTTAATTTGGTAAAGTTACTGTCATTTCAAATTCCATCCTTTTCTAAGACTTGTTTTCGAAACTCTTATATCCCTCCCGCCCCTTCTTGATATTTGTTTTTCTAATTAAGGTAAGGTATGTCGCAAGGGAAAAAAGAAAATTGAGTCTCACCACTCACTAGTGGAAATGAAAGGATATGATGGGGTTGGGAAGGAGGAAATTGCCTGTAGACAACCTTAATTTGAGTGTGAATAAAATATGATAACGTTCGTTATTTCTGACCTTTGTTGAGTTACAAATTAATTACTTCTTTCTATAGAACAATGTATAATTTTTCTCATTCCTTTTTATTTTTTACTTTTTTTCTTCACCCTCATCATCTTCTTCACATGTTTCATCTTTATTATTTTTATTTATGTTTCATAGTATGCCTTCATTATTATTTCTGATATGGAAATTGAAAATCATTTCTTTTTCTTTTTCTTTTTGTTTTCTTCATTTTGGATTCAAACTCAAAATATTTGATTCAATTGTTACCAACTAATTCACGAAATCAACGACAAAGCCCTCACAAAATGTTTAAGTCAGCCAAATCATATATGTTACATAATTAACACGAGTCAGACCTAAAAGCATTGTTGGAAAAGGACAAAAATGGAACCGTAAGCAATAATTTTTTGTGCTATGAATATATAGGACCATTGCTTGAAAGCAAAATCGACACGACCTTAATGATGCTAAATCGTTGTATTACTGGAATGCTTCCAAGACGTGCAAGTGAGTGGAACCAAACTCACTCGATCCATAATACAAATTTATTTTGTAAAAAAATAAAAAGCCCGAGTGTGTGGTCCATGTTTAGGCTTACCCTAAACTATATTTACAAGCTCACTACTAAAGTCTCCTCACAAGAGATAATCAAGGTTTATTTTACAATGTCATTATTATATCTCCATTGTATGAGAGATTTTGTAGGATAAAATCGCAAAGCTGTGAAAATTATGTTCAAAACAGACAATATTACAATAATATCATACCATTGTATCTGTAGCTGGTCTCGATGGAATTTCTTTTTGTCATTTAAATGGCAGCCTAACATTATATTGGAGGCACTTTTTCATCATGAAATACCTTTATCGTGCAATATCTCTCGGCATCGCTCCGCTCCCAATTCTCTCACTTGAATATCTCGCTATCACTAGTGAATTTCTCCGCTATTGTTAGCGAATTTTCCGAATTTCCCTCTTCTCTCGCTATCACTCGCCGATTTCCCTCCACCGAAATCCAATGAAAGAGCGGAGAACCAAAGCCTCCAATCTCAATCCAGATTCGAAGATGGTTGCTGACGGTGGCCTGAAAGTTCGGCGGCGGAGGCTTGATCGATGCAAATGGCCGATAGAGAGAGGAGGGGAGCGAGAGAGAGAATTAATTAATCAATTAGGGAGTTGTTTTCAAAAATAAAATAAAAAAGATAAAGATAACTGATCTTCTCGTGATTCTTTGTTAAACGATTATTTAAACAAGGGATACTAAAATAATTAACCTGTTGATAACTCAACAAGTTTTCTAGAAACAAGTCAAATCTAATTGAAAATAAACAATTAGAATAATAAAAATAATTTTTTAAAGTATATAAAAATAAATCTTAAATAGACGTCAAAGCGAGTTTAGCTTAAAGGTAATTGACATATACACATCATTAAAATTCTTTTTGATATTATTCTAGGGTGGAAAGTAATGTGAGATTTAATTAATAGAATAATAAATCAAATCATAATGTAAATGACTATAAATTTCATTATAATTGCAAAAATGTTTGAAAGTTCTCCACGAAAAATAGTAACAAGCAATAGAGAGACAACGATGGAAAAGTTGACATGGGTGGAAACTGGTATCTCCATTTATTAAAGTGTATAAGTGTTGCTTTTCAGTATTATTTTAGGGCTATTTCACAATGTCTTTATTTTAGACGAACTTCTACGAGATTTGAACTCATCCTCTCTTAATTAACTTTAGTCCATTTAGACCAATGAGCCACTATGATGGTTTCAATTTGTCCAAACTTGGTAGGTAATTTCACCTAACAATAAAAAAAAGGTAAAAGTACTATTTTGATTCTCGTACTTTAAGTTTTGGTTCAGTTTGGTCATTGACTTTTGTTCATTTTAGTTCATGTACTTTCAAAATATTCGTTTGATGATTCTTAAATTGTACTTTAAAAAAGTGACAATTTCGTTATTTTAATTTTATTTTTAATCTTATTTTTTTATCACAATTTCAACCTGGCACTATACACTCAATATATTCATATAACCATGAGTACGATTTTATGTTAAAAGATTTTTATTATGTGTAGAATTTGTGTTAAAATTTCGAAAATAAACATTAAAACAATAATTTTTTAAGGTACAAGGGACCAATACGAATATTTTAAAAATTCAAGAACACATCCACCAAAATAAACATTTTAAAAGTATATACACTCTAATGAAACAAAGTTGAAAGTCCAAAAATTAAGAACATTTTAGAAAATATTAAAAAAATTAAAAACCATATCAACCTAAACAAAAATAAATCAAACCGGACCAAATTTAATATTTCATTTCTTAAAATACGAATTCGAGATAGATTGGTTTGGTGTAGTTGACCTAAAATAAATCAAACAGAACTAACATTCACGGATCACCATGATCATAATAAGAAAAAATTATACCTTTGAAAATAATATTTTTTGTTTGGATTTTCAAAATATTTATATTTTAGAAAAGAAAAAACGAATGGTCAATTTAAATGGATAGGGTTGACTTGGGAGGTGAGCAGCAATTTCCTTGACAAGTTTTCTTTATGGGAAAATAAAGAGTCCAACTTGTTGACAACCTCGAAGACGGAGTACAACAATTAGGTCCAGTAGAAGTGTAAAATAAAACATTCAATACCTTTAATAAATACTCAAATTTAGTTCAACCGCATGATGTCGGTCTCTTTGATCAACAGGTCATAAGTTTTGACCTCACCCTTATTTATTGTACTAAAAAAATTACTTTTAATAAAATTTGGTTAAAATACTAGTTTGGTTACTGTACTTTTAATTTGATCATTCATTTTTTATCTCTGTACTTTTGAATTTTAATTTATTTTAGTATTTGTACAGAGATCAAAATGAACATTTTAAAAGTACATCAACTAAAATAATGAATTGAAAGTCTAGGGACCAAACTACTATTTTAATCATAAATTTTCAATGTATGTTTTTTAGTATGTGGGTCAATTCGACCCTAAATGAATTAAGTTTTCTATCCATTATAAAATTAATGGATATATCATTCTCTCCCATTGTCAAACTTAGAAAATAAAAGACCTAAAATCAAGTCATATAAATATTTCGATAGTCTAGATATTGCTCTTGCAACATGAGCATATCGTCAAAATTTTCAGAATCTAATTTTATTCATGAAAAAAATTTGTAGGTACTACGAAAATATTAGAAATTTCGTTCATGCAAATCTAGACACAACATCAAGCAAATAAAGTACTCAAACATAATAATACTAAAATGCATGCCCGAACCAAACTAAAAAAAATATCTAACACAGTAGAAAGAATTAATGTATACAAAAAACAGCCTCATTTACCCCTAAATTTTGAAAGGCATATCAATAATATCTACCTTTAAATTTAAATAATTGCTGCAATTTTTACATTTTGATAGACATTAATTTGAAAAATTGTGAAAAAGAATAAAAATGCATATGCCTTTAATGAACCATAAAATATCAATATATTTGATATGAAATCAATAGATTTTAGAGATACATTAGTAGGGATTTCCCCCCCTTTTTTTTAATTTGTGAATTTTAGGGAAGTTATTGAATGATAGATATTGGGTATTTGTTTCTTTTGATGAGATAAATATTGGGTAATCAAATTTAATTCTATACAAAACTGAATTTTTATTGAAATGGAAATTTTGATAAATGTTTACCTCATTTTTTATTAAATTTAGTGGGTGAATTAGTATAAATTGAATAGAAGGTACAAACTACACCACCTACATAAGTGTACACATCATTTTGATGAAAATTAAAGTTTAAATGAAAATTATTAAATCTTATCAATTTTTAATATGAGTATAGCTCAATAAATAAGATATTGGCTATTACTATATATATATAGTTGATTTTGCATGCGCAACTATTCTAACCGGAAAAAAAAAAGTAAAAATCAATTTTATTTTCAAAATAAAACACAACTAAAGGAAGGCATTCATTTCACTAATTAATGTCAAGATTCGATTTGATTTAAATTAATTAATTAATTGTAGTACAGCGGTAAAAACTAATTTTTTACGGACCGAAATTTAATGAATGACAGCAAACGTTTTGTATCCAAGCCTTTTGAGTGCTGTTACAGCTGTCGCTGGTCCAACGTCTGAGTCTTTTGGAAAATTGCAGGTTGAGAAATTTCACTCACAAGTTTACTTTTTTCTTTTTCCTTCTATATATAACGTAATTTTGACCTTTTTTTTTACTGTTCCTATATCACATCTAAGTTAATCTTGGATTGAATTATATAATTTTTTTAGTTCTAAAAAAGATATATCACTTTTTTTTTATTTTAAATTTTGTACTATATTTTATACTATCTATCCCATCTTTTACTACAGTAGATATATAAAGGTAAATTAAACATTTTGTTACTAAATTTTAAAAAAGGACATTAATTACCTTATTGAAATTATCAAGAGAAGAGTTTGGCTAAAATCGTCCAAAAATAATTATACCTTTTAAAATAAATAATGAATAAAATTTGTAATCTGAACTACAATATCAATACAAATTTAGAAACTAGAAAATTAATATAATTTTTATGGAATAAATATTCTTTTTGTATGAATTATGAATATGATACAATACATTAATTTTGGTTTTGTTTAAATAAAATAACCTAATAGTAAAATATTTTGTTACGATAAGAATTTGATAATTTTGACAAATTTTAGTTTATAAGATAACACAAAAAATACTTTAGTGTATTAAAATATCACAAATCTATATTTAAAAAATTAGGTTAATATATTACTATTTGGGTCATTATATTTTTAACTTTGGTTTAGTTTGATCCCCTTACTTTCAAAAGGTTCATTTTGATATATCTACTTTTAAAATTTGACAATTTTAGTCTCTATTTTCAAACTTTTTACACAAATTCTACACATAATGAAAACTATTTAATATAAAGTCATGGTTACATCTCAATAAATATATTAAGTGTAGTGTCGTGTTAAAATTATAATAGAAAAATTATATTAAAAAGAATAATAATAAAGGACCAAACGTTCATTTTTTAAAATATAGGGATCAAAACAAAACAAACATTTTGTAAGTACATCAACTAAAATAAATCAAAGTTTAAAATACTTGACTAAAATGAATATTTTAAAAGTAAAATAACCAAATAGATACCTAAATAGCAAGAGAAAGATATATTTTTGTTTTATTTAATTTAACTGTCTATATTTTTGCATGGATAATAATTTAACTATCTATATTTTTGCATGGATTTATATATAACTGTCTATATATATTTTGAAGAATATTTACAAATTTATATTATAGTTGAGAAATATTGAAAAGATCACTATATTTAGAACAACTAATACTCGAACTTAAATCAATTACATGTCAATAATCGACTTAATACAATTAAAACAAAATATTTAAAATCCAAATTTAAAATAAACATAAATATAAAATATAACCATTTATTTGATATAATTAAATATTTTTCAAATCAATGCCATCTAAATTTATACTTCAAATATAGTTTTTCAAATTCAAACTATCTAACTCTACGCCTCAAAAACAGGCTACTTAAATCTAAGCTACACAATTCTCAATATATGTGATTCTGTACCGACTTAACATTCACAGGTTCAATATATCCAAATATCCGTGATTTTGTACAAACTTAACATTCATAGGTTCAAGATATCGAGGCCAAATGTCCCTTATATTTTTTTATATATAAAAAGTATAAATCCCACTTTAAGTGGAGAATTAGAGTGCATGACGTGGACATGCGGATATTATGACTATATATTAATAGAAAAAGTTTGTTAGGATTTTTTTGGTGGCATTCGAATTCTTGTTATATTTTTATAAATTGTTTATGAGATATTTCACTCACCATAAATTTAATACGTATTCTTTTTAAAATTTAAAAAAATTATTTTATTTTTTCAAATATAACGTGTGAGTTTTCAGCGTATTTTTCATTGTATTTAATTTTAAGTTCGACGGGTAGCCATAAAAAAAAAAGAATAATTGATAGACATATATTATTGATTAAAAAAATTAGAAATTTGGACTTTTATAATCTATATTGTTGAACTAAGGCATTTAATTCGAAGGAATGAGAATAAGGAACGAGAACCAAAATTTTCATTTTCTTTTATGGTGTTTAGTCAATTGTAGGAATGAAATTAATTATTGGAATCACCTCAAACTTTGTAATCACTCCCTTGCATAGTCTCAATCTCATCATATTCATTATTCCACGTACCCCACACTTTTATAATAATTACTTTACCATTTTTACAATTTATCTCTTATCTATTAATATTTATAATTTGTTAATTAACTGTTTTACAATTTTTATTATTATTATTATTATTATGTTAATTTATATTACTAATAATTCGTCTTCTAATAATATCTCACGCAACTTTTTTAGTTGATGTGATTTTATTAAAAAATATTTAAAATTAATATTTAATTTTTTAATTTCACTTTGTTATTATTAATTAATATTAATAAAATTTTTAAAATAAAAGTCATTATTATTAATATATTATAACAATAAAATTTAATAATAATTTATATTAAATGATAGATTGTTGGGATAAAAACGTTAGTTTATGTAATTTATTTTAATTTAATTTGTTAATATTAAATAAATTGTTATAATAAAAAGTATTTATCATTAATAAAATAATAAAATAATAATATTTATTACAATATTAATTAAAAAGATTAGCACCATAATGTATTTGTCATTTGCTATAAATAAGAAATTAGTACACTAATAATTGTTATATATTTGATTCCTATTTCCATTTCCTATGATTTTATAAACAACTTTATAATATTTTGATTTTGATTCTAAAAAATTTATAGTAAACAACATTCAAGAATCTAATTGATTTTTTATTTCGATTCCTTTCCATTATGATTCATAATAAGTAAACATGACCTAAAATAAAAGAGTTTAAGTTTGATTTAGAATATACAATCTCTGTAGAAATTCTAACTTTATGCAACATTTGACCAAATATATTTATTTTATGTCATTTCCTTAAATACCTCTTAAAAAGCATATTTAGTAATTTTCTTTGTTTATCATTTATATTTTAAGAAATATTCCAAAAAATCATATGCAGGTTATACCCGTTTTCAATAAACGTGTATAAAATTCTGAACCAAATGGGCCCTTGCTCAGAAATATAATAAAACATTATATGTCACTATTTTTTATATATTCTTAAAAAATAAATAAATATTTGTAGAAATAATACATTGGGTTTTATTTTTCTTTTCAAGAAGTGTGATATTTTAAATATGGTAGTTGAGATATTGTGACTTATTTTGAATTTCGATATTTTTTTGAGTACAACATGTATGAGTGGAGTATCGAACTCTTGGTTGTGAGATATATGTCAATTACATCAAGCTATTTTATGCTCGCTTCAATTGGAATTTCTCATTTTATTATCTTTTAAAATTTGAAAATCAAATACCATGAGTATAATATACTATTTTTAGTGTCATTTTCGAAATTCCATTCAATAAATAAGTAGATATAGTTATGTATACGTTTTCTTTTATAAAATTGATAAATATATCAACATTCGGCTTTCAAATTATGGGTGCAAAAAAAAAAGGTTGATTAAAAATAAGTTTAATTATATTATTATTCTGTTTGGTTCATATATATATTTTTTGTTTATTTTGATATATTGTTGTTGATCATTTTTTTTTTAATGTTGGTTAATTTTGCGTTCAATTTTGGTACTTGTGTCTTTTAAAGGTTATAATTTTGGTTCATCTATTTTAATTTTTATCTCATTTGTTTCCATCACAATTTTAACATGGCAATTCATTCAATAAATTTTAAACTTTTATTAAAATTTTAAAAATATTTATTTAAACCAAAGGTGAACAAAAGAGTATGGTTTTTATTAGAATTTATTTAATTCTAGTCTTAAACAAAATGCAAAATTATAATTAGAGTTTGTTTTTGATTAGTATTAGAGAGTAAAAATTGCTAACACTTTTTTTTAGAAAGAAATTGCTAACACTTTTTAAATGCTAAGGTGAATATGGCAACATTTATCAAGATTTGTAATTTAACTAAAAAAACAAAAACAAAAACAAAAACGAAACCATGAATCTTTCATACTCCTCCACCTTTGAAATAAAGGGACCTAATATTTTAACCTGAGATTCAAGGAGGTTACAGTGCCAAATATTTTCCTTAAAAAATAATTAATATATACATATATATATATATATTATTTTTTTTTTTTTGAAGAAAAGAATTAAAAATATATAAGTGCAATAAAGATTTATGCAAATATCGTGGTTAAGATTAGCAGTCAATGCAAATTGTAACAGCAATTTGGAAAGTCCAAAATCGTCGATTCGATTTCTCTGTGTCTTCTCCCTCTGCATGCACTTTTTTCTTCGCGCCCTTCTCTCTCTCTCTCTCTCTCCTCGCTTTTTTTCTTCCCTCTCTCTATCACACTCCACTTCCCGCTCGATCCTTATTAACAATGAACAGTGCTAATGGTTTTATCGTGATTTAGCTCTTTGAGGACCCCCATCTTGTTTCCGTGAAACTGTGCGCGCGATTTTCTTGGTTTATTTGCTGAGTTTGGAGGTGGAACGTGAAAAGATGATCGACTACAGCCTGCCGGTAGCGAAGAGGACGAGGATGAAGCGAGCATTGGCCGGCGAGGAGCATCTGGAGCGTAGGAAGAAGAGGAAGAAGAAGAATCGGGCGGACTCCGCCAGTGCCAACATTCGAGGTCAGGTTTCGAGCGATAGATTTGGCGAGAGTAGTAAGAGGGTTAATACTTCTGAAAATTGTAGCATTAATCGTAGAATGAAGTCGGAGCCTGTTGCTTTGTCTATTGATAGTGATGAGGACAGCGTAGAGGAGATTGATGCTTCTGCATTTGGGACAGAAGGCGGGGACTCCGTCACATTTGTGGCTTCCCAGAGTTCGGGGCTTAAGAATGTGAAGAAATGTAGTACGGGTTTGAAGGGCGGAAATATTGATATAATCGATTTAGAAGACGAGGAAGAAGAAGGGTTTGATTCTGTAAATTCTAATTGCTCAATTTCTAAGTCGGCTGCTGTTGGGAAGAATGGTGGTTTTGATTGCGTTGATGTGGATAATGAAGATGGTTCCAGTGGCTTGATTTTGTGTGGCAAGGAAAACAATGATTTAGAGATATCCCCCAATAAGAGCATGAGGGGAAGTAACTCTGGTGGCTCATACAGGGCTGAGCCCACGGTAGGAGACCGAGAGAAGAGCAAGGAAAAGAATCCTTTGGGGGGAAGTAACTCTGGTGGCTCGTACAGGGCTGAGCCCACAGTAGGAGACAGAGAGACAAGCAAGGAATGTTCTTCTGATGATGGTGTGGAGAAGTTGACTGAATCGGAAGCATCATCAAGTGAAGAAGACAATGGTGACTCCAGTGATGGGACTTATGAACTAGAAAAATCAGAGGAGTCAAGTTCAGAGTGCTCTAGTTCAGAGTGCTCAAGTTCAGAAAGTGGGAAGAGTCGTGGACGTCACTGTGAAGGAACAAAAAGTAGAAGAGAAAGAAGGAAGAGGGTCAAAATTTTTGAAGGTGGTTTAAGAAGAAGAGCGTATGGACTTGACATATTCGTTGATTTCGACAAGGATGGGCGTAATAGCAATTGCAGAAATGAATATGTTAAGGTTGGTGAACAACTTAATCATGTTGCCCAAAGAACTCGCTCACGATTTAGTTCAAGGGCTACAAAAATAAATACCGATCTTGGAACTGTCAATCATCCACTCTGTATTGACGAGGAAGGGTCAGATTTTCAGTGTGATGAGGAGGAATTAGATTCTTCATCAAGGCATGACAGTACAGATTCTTGTGATAGCACTACCGATGATGAAACTTGCAAGCAAAGTACCTGGAGTAGTAAGAAGAAAACTGAGTTCAACAATCAAAGTGGTGACAAGATCTGCAAGCGAAGGACCTGGAGTAGTAATAAGAAAACTGAGGTCAACAGTCAAAGTGGTGATGATACAAACAAGGTTGAGAGCTCTCATGGTGGGAGTAAATTTTGGTTTGATGAAAGTGTACCTCGAATGAACAACTGCAACCAGAGTGAAGATTGTGAAGATTTTCGGAAAGCTCACCCAAAGAATTGCCATGAGTTTGACAATATTATTAAAAGAAAAGGCCACAGTGCATCAAAAAGCCTTCATATTTACAATATTCTCATTGATTCCATAATCGCAGACAAAGAACTGCCTTCAGATGAGTTAATTCCTCCTATAAATCAAGTCTCTGAAGGTGAGAACAGTTCCCATTTTTCTGAGATGCCTCTTCCTTTGAAGTTCTTTGGATTAGAGGAATCACGTATTCCAGAGAAGTCGGAGCATGAAAAAGAACTGGACAAACTGTGGGCAGAGCTTGACTTTGCTCTTAGATCCAGCGAGATTGGTCTGGTGGATTCTAATACAGTAGGTTCATTTCCTAGCAATCGGTTAAGCTTGCCACGTGTTATTATTTATTGTCATCATCTTCAATTTGGCCCCTCAGATTATCATGTTTGTGTCTGTGTGTTAGATTTTTGTGCTCTTTTGAAAGTTACGGGAGTTACAATTTTCGTTCTATATAGATTAAAAAGGTCTGTATTATTGGAAGTTGTCGATTTTCTTCTATAAGTTTTGGCTATTTTATTTTTGGTAATGATCTGAAGTTTTTTCAATAACGAATTGTTTGTATGTGTTAGACTTTCCCTCTCAAACTAGCTAGAGAGTTAGGAGGATTAGAATAAGACGTGTGTTTTCAGAGATTAAAAATTTGTATAACTCAATTTATTTCACCGATCAACCAAAACCTTGGAACGCTTCCTCTGAGGAACGTTGGAGGTACACTTTATTTGTTTTTCTCTAAAATTTTCTGTTAGCTGCATTCTATAAATTACATACTTTTTAAGCTCAAGATAGATGTTAATAAGAATGTAACAATCAATAGAGAATGACTGTAAATATTGACTCTTGATTAGAGTACGAAGGGCTATTAAAATTCATTGATATGGTTGCACAAATAGGTTAACAAGTTCTATGCTGCAGAGATGTTCCTCCTGTTATTTGCTCTTATTTACACTACTCAAGTACAATTCTTATATTTGCTGTTACAAATGATTATATCCTTCATGCGTTAATTATGAATTTTGAAGTGAGTGATCCACGTTAATTTGCAGGTTGAAAATGAAGATGGCTGTCCCACAAAGGTTGAGCAAGTGAATCGTTGTCTTCATGGTGATCATCGGCTCGTACTTGATGAACAAATTGGACTTAGATGCGTATGTTGTTCATACGTCAAATTGGAAATCAAAGATATTGTACCTTCTTTTGTGAGTCATCTACTTTTCTGTTTATTTATGTACGTAGTTCTGAGAAGTATCTCCCTTTTCTGTGTTTCATGTATATTCTTTTGTGAGTCGTGCACTCTTTTTTTTCTCTTTAAGATTATGTTTTAATCCGTGTATTTAATAAATGACTGGACAGCCAATTTATTGTTATTATTATTATTATTATTTTCTCTCTATGTTTGATATTACAAAACAGGTTCTTAAGATGGGTTGAGCTATTTCACTTTCATTCTCAGAGGACAGGAGTTCTATGTTATATTTTAAAAACATTTACTTTTTGGCTTGTCAAATGGCATCGTTGATGTGTTTCTTTGAAACTTCTTGGCAGTTCTTGCATCCATAACATCAAAAAAAAGAAAAAAAAAGCATTGCTATTGATATCATCTTTCTTTTTATATTTCTTTTTATGCTATCTGTTTGGTTTTTTAAAAACTTATATTCATGTATGGAAGATAATGTATGTTCTCTCGTTGGTATATGCTTGTTGACTTCTCATTATAGGATTAATGGCGTTGGTCTCTTTCAGGACAAAAACCCATATGGAAAGTCACAGAAGAGGGAATATGGCTCATTTGAGCGCGTTAAAATTGATGACCTTCAACAGGATTTTGATTGTGACCCCCATGACGGATCTGACTCACCAGCTCATTTTGGACAAACAGTGTGGGATATCATTCCTGGTCTTAGGAATAGCATGTATCCACATCAACGTGAAGGTTTTGAATTCATTTGGAGAAATATAGCTGGAGGAATTTCTCTTGATGAGTTAAGAGAAAGAAATGACTTTAACAGTGGGAGTGGATGCCTTGTATCACATGCTCCTGGTACAGGAAAAACTCGTCTATCTATTGTTTTTCTTCAGACATACATGGAATTATATCCGACATGCCGGCCAATGATTATTGCACCTTGCAACATGCTCCTTACCTGGGAAGAGGAGTTTTTGAAGTGGAAGGTTGACATTCCCTTTCATAACCTGAATAAGCGAGAGTTCTCTTTCAAGGAGAATATTGCAGCTATTAAGTTACTGATGCAAGCTTCTCCGTCACGACCAAGTCTTGCCAATGTTCGGCTTGTGAAACTGTTTTCCTGGAAGAAGGAGAAAAGCATCTTGGGAATTAGTTACAGACTGTTTGAGAGACTTGCTGGAGTTCGACTGAATACTGAAAGTGATAAGGTAAGGAAAATCCTTTTGGAGCTTCCTGATCTTGTGGTCTTTGATGAAGGGCACATACCACGCAATTCTGATAGTCTTATTTGGATGGCCTTGTCCAAAATTAAAACCGAAAGGCGCATCATCCTCTCTGGAACTCCTTTCCAGAATAATTTTACTGAGTTCTATACTACACTTAGGTTGGCTAGGCCAAGTTTGGCTGATATAAATAGTTCCAACGGTGATGAATCTCTTGACAAGAAGCGTGGACGCCCAAAAAATATCCTGAGAGGAAAGTGGGACGCTTTGATTAGTTCCCTTGGCAGAACTTCTGAAGACTTACTGGAAAGTCCTGAATTGAAAGAAATCAGAGCCTTGATCAGTCCATTTGTGCATGTATACAGGGGTAACATACTACAAGAGAAACTTCCAGGGTTGAGAAAATCTGTAGTTATGTTACAGCCAGCAGAGCTGCAGAAGAGTCTTCTTCAGAGCATTCAAGTGAGGAAGAATCCTTTAGAAGTGGAATATGCTGAGTCCTTGATCTCCGTACACCCTTCCCTGATATTGAAATGTGATAAAGAAGATGTTGCTATTGACAAGGATATGTTAGAGCGGAGTAGATTGAATCCTGAATTGGGAGTGAAAATACAGTTTGTCCTGGAAATTATTCGCCTGAGTAAACCTTTGAATGAAAAAGTTTTAGTTTTCAGCCAATACATTGAACCATTGTCCTTGATAGAAGAACATCTTAAGTCTCATTGGAATTGGACTGAAGGGATAGAGCTTTTTCATATGAGTGGAAAACTTGATGTAAGGAAACGACAATCCTTAATAAATACCTTCAACGATCCGACGAGTGAAGTTAGGGTATTGCTTGCATCGACAAAGGCTTGCTCGGAAGGTATAAACCTTGTTGGGGCTTCAAGGGTAGTTTTACTTGATGTTGTATGGAATCCCTCAGTGGAAAGGCAAGCTATATGCCGTGCATATAGACTTGGGCAGAAAAAAGTTGTCCATGTCTATCATCTCATTACTTCTGGGACAAGGGAACAGAAGAAATACAGTCAAAAAGTGAAAAAAGATCGATTGTCTGAGTTAGTTTTCTCTCCTGAACAGAACAACAATCAGGTAAAGTTGTCATCTACAGATCTGGATGACATAATTTTGGAAGCAATACTTCAACATGAAAAGCTTAAAAATATATTCCTAAAAATATACCAGTCAAAGGAGTCCAGCATGAGTGAGAATTTTGGCTTGGTAGAGAAAAGCTGTGAAAATGTCCTCACCAACTGAGTTGTTGAACCTGATGCTCTTATCCTTGGTTTTGAAGTTCGATGCACTTTTGGACATTTTATCGGCAGGCATAAAGTTGATGTACAGTGTTATTTTTGGGCACTGGTAAGTCTCGATTCTCAATAAATTTGTGTAGTAATCACTTTACCTATTTTTAATTCTAGCTATTAGTTTCGAACTCTTTAAATTTAAGAAGTAAATGTTGGTAAATTCTGTTTAGTAAATCACTTTACCTATTTTTACTTGTAGTTACTAGTTTTAGTTCTTAGCTCTTTAGTTTGAAGGGAATTGAAGACCCAAGTATATTACCTAATGGATATGTAAATGGCAAATCTGTCAAGCTTAGGGAAGTTCCCTACTTAAATATTCTCCCAACTGTAATTAAGTTGATTCTCCCGTGTTAGCCAAGGCATAGGTGTTGTGAATAGAGGTAAGAAAGCTGTCAACAGAAAATAAGCTGCCAGGGTACCCTACCCTTAAAATCCCTTTTTAGCCTCCCTAGACTAAAGTATTTAGTATTGGGGCCTATCATTAACCTAAGTCTAACTATGTAGTTTCTTATGAAAATGACTTGGAAACATGGATGAAATATTTGGCCTGCTATATGTGAGATCTTAGGGAGAGCTCTTTCTGTTTCTGAAAACTTGCCATGTGGAAGTAAATGCTCATAACATTCTATGAACAAACATATGTGACATTTAGCATCCCTTTTTTCAGCCTTGGATTCTACCATCTGCAACTCTGCAAGTCTGTCATTTTTGTGTTCGAATTGCAGATTTACGCACCCTTCTTGCAAGAGTACCGTCGGAAGCATTTTCTAACTTGCATCTCATTTTTTGATGAATCCATTAGGTGGGGTAATTGCCACTTTTGGTCCCTTTATATTTTTTGGAGTGCTTAATTTTTTGAAGCAGCCATTCAGACATTCTGTGTAAATTCCACTACTCAATGTACAGTGACATTTGGATAACTTACCCAGAAAGAACTGCAGATTCTTGGAAAGCCGTTATGTTAGAAAGTATATAAGTTCAGATTTGCTTTTGTGAACTTGAAAAAACTGTTAGTGAAAAGGAAATGTTAACACAATTTCTTTGTTTGTAGGTTCTTTTTTCCCTTCTAATATTTGCTACTTGCATCGATGTTGTAATCCCAATATTAATGTTCGGGGTAAAGATTCGAACTTTCGACATTTTCGTTGATGATATATTCTTTAACCATGCTCAAATCGGCAACCTTAATATTAATATTACTGTATTGGTCTGATTGGGTCCATAGACACTATAGTTTTATAATACAAATGTTACTTGGAAATTGATGTACTGAATGAGATTCAATGATATTATAGATTGAGTTGGCTTGGACAATTTTGGTTATTTATATTAATGTTATCAAGAAAAAAATAGTACACAAAGGTAGAGGTTGAATGATCTGTTGACAAATTTTTACATATTGAGTAAATTGAAATTATAAAATGCGGGTGTACAAGCAATTACATTGTAAGCATTTTATTATTATTATTATTATTTTGTGGGATCGGATAAGCAAAAGAAATTGGTCGTGGCATTAGAAGGAATTTTTATTTTTTGAAACAAAAAATTAGTTTCTTTAATTAGCATTTTATTGAAAGAGTATTGTATTTCACTCTCTTCCGGCTAAGAATGTGATCATGCAACATTTGCTAGAAAATTATACACGCATTCAACATATTGTTTTCAGATTTTATTTGATAAGAATTTTACGTTTTGTTTTAAAAACTATTTTCGAAATTTCAGTCGATGTGAAGAACAAAACATAAGTTTCAAAAACTTATTTTATTTCTAAGTTTTGATTAATATAAAAATTTTAAATTTAGATTATTAGTTTTAGTTTGTGAACAATAAAATAAATAAAGTATAAACTCACAAACGATTCTCAACTATCCCAACTTTTAATTAAAAAAAGATATATATTAAGCATTACAAAATTATAGTTTTTTTTTTCTGGAAATATAATTTTGAGTATAATAAAAGTTCCACAAACATAGCTCATAAATAATGTTATAAAGTAATTTTTTTGAAAAATTAGTACAATCAAAATGGAAAGATTCAGATCTACCAACTTTACTAGTGTCATGGTTGAATTATACTAAAGTTAATATAATAAAAACGATAATGATGTCAATTATAAATTCTACAGTTTGGTCAATACACCACTAATTTTGAGTGGTTAGTTAATATGAGTTTAGTAACTATATTTCTGACCAATAGATGATACCACTAAAAAAAATTCTCTTAGATTAAATATAGTCCGTATCTACATCTCACATGTTGTAGTACTCGAGGAATAAAAATAAAATCCGAATCTACATCTCACATGTTGTAGTACTCGAGGAATAAAAATAAAAAACATATATCCACCCTCTTAAATAAAATTAAATGAAAAAGAAAAACATGTAGTTTATGGCCAGTGGCCCAATTAGATTCGTCGGCTCATGGGTTTAAGAAAATGTGGCCCAAAAGTTGGCTATGAAAATAGAAAATGAAGAAAAAGAAATTCCGTTGCCGGGAATCGAACCCGGGTCTCTCGGGTGAGAGCCGAGTATCCTAACTAACTAGACTACAACGGAGATGTTTAATTGTGAGATGAAAATAAGAAATGATTTTAAGTTTAACCTGTTTTGCCTCCCCAATTCTTCTGATTGTAATAAAACAAATTTCTAGGTTTCTCTGCTTCAAGTTCTTCCCAGTTTCTCCAAATTTTCTTCCGGCGATCCTGTATTCAACTAACCAACCATGGTAATTTCTCTCCCTTCGATTCACTGGCACGTAAAATTGTCTATGATTTCTATTTCTACGGAAAGGCACTTCTCTGAAATTATTCACTTTATTCGTTAGTTCATATAAGAACAGTGTTCAGTTGGAGATGCAATTTTTTTTTCTTCCTATTAGGTGAAGTTCTACTACGTAATTTTCACGATTCGGTCGACTGTTTATTTTCTATTGGGCACCGAGACATTGCATTGTTAGTTTCTGCTCAACAGTTTTAGTTATTTTTCTTTTTAATTAAAGACAACCTGAGAGATTTGGCTTCTTTTTTTCATATTTAATTGTTAAATCAGTTACATTTTTTTTCTCCTTTTCAAGATTTGAATCAGTGCCATTGGATTACCGGTACGACATAACTTGTAATTACGAAAAGAGAAAGCATAAAAAGTCTTTGAATTTGTAAATGTATCATGACTCACCGAGTATTTGGGGTTAAATTTATCGTTCATGGTTGTATTGAACTTCAAAGGTTGATTTGTGGCATTTTGAAGTTTCATGGCTTGCTCCAGTTAAGGATCAAATGCTTTTTGCTGCAATTAACTTGTATCCGAAGCTAGGGGAGTAGTTGATATTAGCTGTACTATGGCAAGAGATCAGCAGGAACTATGCTGCTTGCATTTGTTGCTTTGAGTTTTCTAATCTTCTTTCTTTATTACACACTTCTTATGCACTTTTACGTGTCTATCAATGCCCCTCACCCTCACCCTCACCCTCCTACTCAAATATCCTTGGATTTCTTATATGCATCGAAATGGTTAACATTCTTTTGGTGGGAATTGAGTTTTACATTCATATTCTTTCAACGTAAAGTGTTTTAAACTGATTCCTTTCTCTTACCAGAAAGAGAACCAAGAAGGCAGGCATGGTTGGAAAATATGGTACTATTTAAAAATTTCAATTCACGCTTTATTATTTTTAGTATATTGGAGCTTACATGATTATTTTCGCAGAGAATGCCTTTTTCTATTATCATTACTCCGCATCTAGTCCAGTCTGAATTTATTTACTCTTTGTTGCGCCCTAATTGCTAGAATATTATATCTATTTCAGGGATTGCTCAATGAGTTGCTTCATTCTTATGATAGAATTAGAATGCTATCCTTGTATCCTGTTTGAGCTCTATTGTTATGTAGTGTTTTTACTTGTTTGGTTTTCCTCTTACAAAAGTCATTGACGACCATTGACGACCTTTAAGACAAAGGGACAAGTCCAAAAAATTATTAGCACCAAAGGAGAGAGAAGTTTCCTCTGTAGAAAACAAACCTTTCAAAACGGATTCCCCTGTCCTGGTATAGAAAATAAAGTGGTACCATTGATGGTTTTGGTGGTAATATTTCCCTAAAATGTTTTTTTTGAGATGTGAGTCGATATACATCAATATCATCACAAGCCCATATTTCTCGACTTTTGAAGATCCATGCTTAGTATTGGGATTATAATTACAAGCCTGTGTATAGCATACGCTAGTTGGATCATTTTCTGCATGGAGGATTTTCTTTTATTCTTTTCTTTTCTTAAATTCTGTTGTTGTCAGGTACCCAATATGGGGCCAGTCTACGGAAGCAGATTAAGAAGATGGAAATCAGTCAGCATAGCAAATACTTCTGTGAGTTCTGTGGAAAGGCAAGTAGTTTTCTTTCGTTTCCTAGTCACTTCTTCATTCTCAAAGTATATGCTTCCTACTTTGCAGTATGCAGTGAAGAGAAAGGCAGTTGGAATTTGGGGCTGCAAAGATTGTGGTAAAGTTAAAGCCGGTGGTGCCTACACTCTCAAGTAAATGATAAATCCTTTTTGTTTTCTTTTCTTGTTTTTTGTTACTTGAAATATGAATCGCTTTGATTTTAACGTTATTTTTGGTACCTTTGACAGCACTACTGTGACAGTGAGGAGCACTATTAGGAGATTAAGAGAGCATACTGAAAGTTAAGCCGACCCTTTTTCTTTTAGATTTCTCTTTGTTCCAGGCATGGTTATTTAAGACAAAGTGGAAGTTTTCCTTTTCTCCTCTTCAGATACTGACCAATTTCTTGTAATGGATTCTATTGATCGTCAATTGAGTTTTGAATATTTATAAATTCATACTTTTGACAGAACACTTTTTTTCTTTTTTTCCTTATTTCGTGAAAGAATTTTGGTCATTTATAAGAATATACCGAATTCATTGTACTTTGATCCGTGAAAGATTTTGTCCTCATCTTATCCCATTTCTCGATATTGGAGATTTTGCATAGGTTCATGGAATATTTATCGTGTTCTCGAAGATTTAAAAAAGAAAGATGACCCGTCGTCGACCATCACAACCTTTTTTAGTTCAACTTTGACCGAAGTTAGAAATTTACGTCTTAATAGGGTGGAGGATCGAAATCGCAAGCTTTGGTGAATTCTCATGATTTGATAAATCTGAAACCAAAATAATAAATTACAAAATATATTATAAAGGAAGAAGCACTACCAACGCAATGGGTTCACTGTAAACTTTAGCTTCTTTAATTTGTACCCATTGTTATAGCAATTAAAAGAAAAACTTTTATAAAGATTATTAGAGCGTTTTTTCTTATAGAACTATTCTCGTTAGTAGATCAACATGTGAAAATGAAGATTCGAATTATGAAAAAAAATGACTTAACCAATTGAATTAAAATTTTTATAAAGATTATTAGAACATTATTTCTTATATAATTAACTAAACATACTTTCTTTTTAGTAGATCAACATATGAAAAATGAAAGTTCGAACCTAGAATTTTTTTATCGAAAAAATATAACTTAACTAATTGAATTATGCTCTAAATTGGCAACTTTGTAAGGTGAAAGGATATAAATCATGATCGTATCGTTTCTGTCCCCTATGATCTCAAGACAAGAAATTTCAAAGCAAAAGGGAGATTAAAAACACTAATCAATGAAAATCTTTTTGTTGTACCTTCTAAAGCAACAAAGTTCAATCAATCAAATACTACCCGAGTACATATGGCTATCAAAGAACACTAATCACCACACTCCATCAGCGGTAGATGATAAATTTCATACACCACTTATTGTTTTCCATATTATTAACATTTAAGAATGGTGTGAAGTCAACAAAATAAAATAATATATAACTTAATGAATCGTTAAACAGAAGGAATAGGTACCTACAACTACAATGCTAGAAATTTTCCTTGAACAAAGATAATCTTGAAAAAAGGAACAAGCCATTGACTATTGCTTCCAAGTTGAAAGCAATTGGTGTAGTTACTTCACAAGGAATAACCTTGCGCCTATCCACTATGAACAGTTCAGGTCAAACAAATTCACAAAAGTTTAAAAGATAAATACAAGATAAGGCATCGTGACAAGCTATATTTGAATTGTCATTAATCAAACTGTTAGGTGCAGAAACAGAGGAAACAAGATAGTAATCTCCATACTTAACCTACCAAAAAGTGATTTTTTCTCTCCTTTTTTTGGGGGGTGGGGGAAGAAATTCTAAAGAAGCTCACCAAATACGAGCCATCATGAGAATTGGCACCTCGATTCACATGGGGTAGACGAATGCTTCATTCCACATTCAGACGCAGATAATGGAGGAATCTTCTTCATTATTATTCTCAAAGGAGGCATCTGCTAAACTAATTCTCAAAGCATGTCCTCCAACTGAGAAGAAGTTTCAGCAAACAGAGATGGATGCATAGAACTCACCCAAGTGAATGGCTTTAAGTTTCAGCTTCATGGCTTGTGGATCTTGAATCCGAACACTCTCGGAACGTAACCCTGAACGGCTTTTTGTGGCTTAAGGTGTCCATATGTCATCAGGAAGAGGTGAGGAAATGTAGTTCCAAAATAAGCTCCATCAATGTCTATATAGAGTTAAAGAAACTTAAGAAGTATACCAAAAGACGAGCTTGTGAAGACTGCTGTCAGTTTGATCCTTATCATTCACAATATATATAGCTTAAATGCAATTCAGTGATGGGAAACAAGTTTTGTCTAGGCAACTGAAGTATATGCTTAAAATGCATGTGTTACAAAATCTGAAAAATCGAGAACTTCAGTTTCGAATAAGAATAAACATGACGTAGACAGTAATTTTTTGAAGTCTCGTCCACAAATTACCACCCATTGGTCAAAGTCAGTTTACAGTTCGGACAGAATGATGGCTATCATCCTTCCTCCACCAAAAAGGAGGTAACAAAGAAACTTCAAAAATATGAAGGTAGGATCATATAATTCTAAACTACATTTTCGATCGTGTCACATTTTCTTTTCAACAAGTAATACGTTCCCATTACTTATCAAATCCAAAGGAACATGACTACAACTAACCATTTGAGAATAACTCCCCGTTAGACCAAACACTAATAATGATATCTTACCTGTCAAGATTTTTCAACAAACTCTAAGGAATCAAACTCAAAGAAATGATCACGAGGGCCTGGATGACTTAATGAGGGATGATTGTAGAGGTAAATTGATAACAAATGTGCAATGTGCATGCAAGTAGTCAAACATACGATCATGAAAATAAAGGATACTACCTTGATACTTTGATCGAGGATAATAAATATCCTCACATCTTGGACAGTATATCTTGACGGTGCTTGATCTGGGAATGTCTGATTGACCAACAGGAAGACAGGGTTGTCCACAGCAGTAGACTCTAGGGCATCTCCCGAAGTCATAATTCTTGTACTTGTCCAGCTGTGAAAATCATAATGGATTATCTGCCTGGCTCATCATAAGCACAAAAATAGAAGACGACCCAAAAGAAGATTCTCACCATAGCAGCCATGCCTTTACTTGTCAATATGTATCTCGCATGAATTAGACCGTAAAGCATTTCAGCTGCAGATTCAATTAGTTCATTCTGTTCCTCTGTAAACATATCACCTGCACATTTCACCCGTACAATTTTATTTGTGACAACCAACACCCGAATGAGAGATGAAGCTAAAACAAATACTGCCAATACGCCCCCAATTCTAAAAATTTTCATGACTTCCAATATCCAATCCCATTGATAGCTTCCTTTGCATTGTCGGGCATGAGCAATTTTGTTCCAGAACTAATAGTCGTTTTGAGATACTTACAACTTAAAAATATCTTCTAGTGACAAAAATACTGGTATTAACTATATAATAGAGCACACTTAGAAGGTGCTTTTAGATTTATGCATTTGTTGGAAGAGATCTTCTCAATAAATGATTTCTACGATATGTATATACTTGAACAAAGCAAGGCCAAACACATCTCAGAATACTATGCATTAACCATACCATTAGAGGACTCAACATCCAGAATCAAATCAAGAGCATAATCATAATATGGAACTTGGCTGCTTAAACCACAAAGGTTAAAGTCATCTTGTATATAGTCATCATCCACTTCACAAAAGAACTCATTTCCTCGCAGATTACAAAACCATGAAATCCAAGACGTATCATCACCATCAGATCCACTGACATCTGACTCTTCACTGTCAGTCTCAGATTCCTCTACAATTAACCAAGAGATCATAAGTTTAAAAATAATGAACTACAATAAAATATTTAATATAATCATATAGTGAAAAATTTATAAAGAAAATTTTATTCAACTCTTGAAAAATAAACAATCAGCCATCAAAGCATAAATTTTGGATAATTTTTGTCTCTGCAAGTCAATAATGCCCGTTGTCCACTGAGTAATTACTAATATGTTCTTTGTTCTAGTTACATACTGGTGCTATAAAAGAATGGTAAAGAAAGCAAAAGTTGAAGAATAATCTTGGACAGCAAATTATCACGAATAACATCTATATCAACATTTAAGAACCTGTCCCAACAGATCACAGCATGTGAAGTTAAAAAAAAATAATAATAATCACCATCAGCCAGTTGAGACTAAATTATTCCACAAAAATTGCAGGCTTTATTCTAACCTCTCTCATCAGCCAATAATCACTACCAGAATGCATTAGCGGTGACAAAATTCATTCTAATCAAGTATTTAATTATTCCACAAAGTATTGCAGGCTTTATACCACCAGCAGATGGTGAAATTAAACTATGTCGACAAATGAGAATGATTTGAATTTTTGACGTTTTGTCTCTTAATTAGAAACTATGCAAACAATGCATCGAGATATTTTTTTCAAACAAAAAAACTTTACAAAAAGAAAGGCACTCTGGAAGATCATTAGAATAATAATCAGCGCTTCACGTTGGAAGGCTTGAACTGGTCCCCCGTCTCTGCTCAGTGGAATGGTCAGCTCAAATCTCCCTTTGATGAGATTGAAATCTATAGTGCTATTTACAGTCTAGGGCTCTCAAAATCCCCCGGTTCGGATGATTTTACAAATTAGCTTTTTTTTTTTTTTTTTTTTTTTTAAATTGTGGAACATTGTGAAACATGATCTAGTAGCAGTGTTCCACGATTTTTGAAAACTGGATCATCAACAAATGCACTAATGAAACCTATATTTTTGATCCCAAAGAAAGCTAATGCGTCCAAGGTGAGTGATTTTAGACCTATTAGCCTAATGACCTCTCTTTACAAGATTTTGGCTAAGTGCTGGTAAAGCGCTTGAAGAAAGTTCTCCCTCTCATTATTGATAACGCACAGGCAGCCTTTGTAGAGGGTCGTCAAATCTTAGATGCCATCTTAGCAGCGACTAAAGCAATGGGGGACCATAAGTTAAGGAAGAAAAAAGGTCCTTTTACTGAAGCAAAGCTAAACCTGGAGAAGGCTTACAAAAGGTAGACTGGTCTTTCTTGGAAGTCGTTCTTAGAGTTAAAAGGTTTTGGGCAAAGATGGAAGAAGTGGATAAGGGGTTGTGTCTTAGTGACTAACTTTTCAAACTTCATTAATGGGTGCCCTAGAGCTAGGATTTTGGCCAAAGGGAGCCTCAGACAAGGGAATCCCCCCTTTCCCCTTTCTTTTTTACCATTATAGGGACTCTTTGAGTCACACTATTCACTCTTGCAACAAAAGGTGCATCCTCAAAGGTTTTAGACTCGAGGGAGGAGAGGTGGAAGTTACGCACCTACGATTTGCTAATGACACCCTTATTTTCTGCCCGGGTAAGATAAAATGTCCGGGAACTGGTAGTTTGTCCTTAAGGTATTTTTGTGTGGCTCGGGCTGTCCCTAAACTTGGATAAGACCTCTTTAATTGGAATAAACATCAGCGTAGGGTGATAGAGTCCACAGCTAATAGCGAAGCAAAGCCGAGAACCTTCCTATCTCCTATTTGGGTTTCCCTTTGGAGCCTAGAGGAAACCAAAAGTCTGGTTCTTTTTGGGAGCCACTGGTGGACAAGATGAGGGCTAAGCTAGAGAAATGGCATGACCTTTCTTTGTCAAAAGGGGGAGACTCACCTTGGTGCAAGTTGTCCTTAACAGCCTCCCTCTTTACTATTTCTCTTTGATGGAAGCCCCCTATTATTTACAATTTCTCTTTGCTCGAAGCCCCCATTAAAATTATTTTGCTCCTGGAGAAAATTGTGAGACTTTATATGGTGTGGGAGAAGCTACAAAGCAGGTAGTCATTTAATTAGCTAGAAAAAGACTTCTTTGCCTGTAGATTATGGTGGCCTAGGGGTAGGCTCCTTAAAACATAGGAGCTCTTCTCTCCTAATGAAGTGGTTGTGGAGATTTACTCAAGAAAAGGATTCCTTGTGGAAAGCCCTGGGTTGACATAAGCAAAAAGATGGGTTTCTTCTCTTCCTTTGTGAAGCTTGTGGTTCGAACGGAAGAAAAATTCGCTTATGGGGAGATTATTGGGCTGGACCTATACCCTTGGCTTCTAGATTCCGTAACTTGGATTCCATCTCTTTGAAAAAGAATGCCAACATTGCATATTGTTGGTCGACTGTTCATTTAACTTGGGACTTGGGCATTAGAAGAGGTATTTTTGATAGAGAGATGGCGAGCTGGATTGACTTGACTGATATTTTGGAAAGACTGCGTCTGGGGGAAGGGGAGGATACGATCATCTGGTCCCTTGAAAGGGGAGGCTCCATCTCTCTACGAAGTCAGCATTCCTATCCCTTACTAAACCTGATGTTCCGACACAAAGACAGTGGCAGAGCCTCATTTGGAAGACCCTTGTTCCCAAGAGAGTGAAATTCTTCATTTGTTCTTCTCTGTACAGAGGCATCAACACTTCACAGAGGCTTCAGAGAAGATTCTCCCATTGGATTTTGTCTCCTGCAGTCTGCTTTCTTCGTAAAAGGGGGAGGATTCAATTGATCAGTTGCTTCTTCATTGTCCCTTTACTTTTAAGCCTTGGACTTTTTATTTTTAAGGAGTTTGGCATTCCTACCTGCCTCCCTAAGAAGGGTGATGGGTGGATATTGGAATCTTTAGCGGGCTTAAGGTTCAAAGGAAAAGCCAAGGTTTTGTGGCGTTGTGCCGTGAAGGCGGTGTTACGGACTACATGGAAGGAAAGAAATCAAAGAGGTTTTGAGGACAGTTATAGTTCAGAAAGGATTCTTTTGTGGATAGTATTCGGTACTTAGCTTCTGGGTGGAGTGCTAGATACAAAGTCTTTTGTAATTACGGCTTCCCCATGATTATTAGAAACTGGATGGCCTTTTTATAATTGTTCTTCTTGGGGAGGCATTCTCTCCACCCCTCGCCGTTGTCTTCTTTGTGCAGTGGTTTCTTATTAAAAGAATAAAATGAATAACTGCCGCCGTCATGGGAAGTGTACGCTATTGCTAAAGGTAGTCTTCAAAATCTTCCTTCCATTGGCACAAGGCCTAAAATTATTGGTACCAGTTGACGCAATATACCACAAAATCGAACTCTATGTACTATCGGATCCCTGAATTCCCAAAACAACACGAGAGAAAAAATTATGAGACGAAGAAGAAGAAGAAGGAGAGGAAAGCAAGGTCAAATTCGAGATACCCGCGACTTGTATACGAAGCTAAAAACCCCCAAATTCAAATCTGAGCAAAAACAGCTGAAACTAATAACAAGTTAAGAAGAAAAATCGACGTATAAAAAGTTTCTCCAGAAAACGAAGAAACCAATAGAAAAAGAGAAAAAAGAGGAAAGAGGAACCACCAGAGCAGTTGGTCTTGGAGAGGGACGCAGAGCGAGAGTCTCTCTGATCAGAGGGCGGCTTCCCCATCAAGACCGACTGGGCGGCGGCGGCGGGCTTATCCTTGCCGTTAATCACGGTGCGAGAAGTGGAGGGCGAGGATCGCTCGAGCTGCTTATCGAGAGCCTCGTTGATACGCTTCCGATCGATGGGAGTGACGTCCAGCTTGGAAGCGCCACCGGCAGCTCGGTCCCGGTGCATCGTCGGCGATAGATGGCCGGAAAAACAGTCGGAGATGGGGCTAAATCCGTGGGAAAAACATGCCCGGAAAGGGGAAATCGAGAAGAAGAAGAAGAAGACGGAAGAAGCAGAAGGATTGCTAAATGGAATCTGTGAGAGAGAAGGAGTGAGAGAGCAGAGGCATTATGTGTAGATTAGATTAGATTAGATATCGTCTGGGATTCGAAAAGCTTAGCTTACGAAGAAGAATGACACAGAACGCCGAAGGGCGACGATTAAATCTATACAACGCTTTCCTATACGGTTCACGATAAATCGGCAGCGACAACTCGCCTCCTTTTCTTTATATATGTACCTTTTTTTTTTTCAGTTCTTAATTAATATTAATAATTAATTATAATGCTTTCCTATTAAACATCTATGTATTTTTAGTTTTCATTTATATCGGTTGTTCAATAACTTTAAAATATTTATTTTGATTATTATAATGTGGGTTCATTTTAGGCCTATATTTTTAAAAGGGTCATATTGTATTTAGGGTCGCCATTTCGATCTCTTATTTTATTTTTAATTATACTTTTTAATATATTTTTTGAAATGTAATCATGATTTTATATTAAAGAATTTCCGTTATGTATAGAATTTGTGTTAAAATTTTGTAAACAATAACTAAAATAATCTTTTTTTTTAAATACCTGGATCAAAATAAATATTTTAAAAGTATATAAACTAAAATGAATCAACGTTGAAGATATAGAGACAAAAAATAAATATTTTAAAATAGAAAATCGAAACAAAATTGAAAGTACAAATATCAAAATAGTATTTTAACCAATATTCTATCCATTGCGATCTAAGACCATGCATATTATTATTATTATTTTTCTGGCACGGTTATTATTATAATTAAATAAATAATACATTTGTGGAATGTTTTCAAGAATTAATTATAGTTTATGGTCTAAAATGGCGTGTCAAAAATCTATTGGCAGTTGGAATTATAGAGATGTTATTTTTTTTCCTTCACATCTATTAAGACAATTTTCTTATTGGATTTCAGAAAAACAAAAAACAAAGATAAAATAAAACGAGATTCTTGCCAATTTATCTTTTTAGTTTAAATTTACTCACAAGAAAAAGGATAGAAAAAGCTCAAGAGAAATAGATGTAACATGTTTCACGTGCCAAGCTGGAAATGTCACATAAACAATCTACCAAATTTATAACAAATATTAAAAAGTGACAGTGCAAGAAATAATTAGAAGTATTAATAATTGAAGGAGAAATTTACAAAATTCGTATAAATTCAACATTTTGTTCATTCTCGGAATTATTAAGTTCAATTTACAATCTTCACATTTATTGTATTAAAAAATAATTATAATAAAGTTGTAATGATTCAAGTCGAGAAAAGAAACATCCAACAAACTTTTAACACTACTTTTTTTGGTACTGGTTCTGATATTTATGGTATCGGATTCCACCCAACACAACTCTAAAGACGTCACGAATTTTCATTTGTAGTCTTTCACTCGAAGGCTTAAAACTGAACCTTTTAAAAACTTCTCCAAACGTTCCAAGTGCACTACTCGACATCACTCAATCAAGAAAAAGGATGAGAACCTTGTTCCAGCAACTTCCAAAAAAAACTAATGAAATTCCAATGTAAAATTTTCATTTGGAAATGCAGAAATTTAAACCAGAGGGAGGGAACAACTATTCAAAGATTTCATGTAAGGTAAATATGTCAGCGTTTCTGATCCTTTCAGCAGATTAACCAATTACAAAAGTGAACCACCAAAAAACAAGTACAAAAGAGATTGTTTGCAGAGCAGGGCTGCTCGGGGTGAGGCGGGGCAAGGGATTGACAGCAATGTGAATCAACGGACGAACAGATCCTGCATATCAAATTTACTCTACAGAGAGAAGCAGAGAGTGATAACCTGTAAGTTTTACATAGATAGAAAGCAGTGATGGAGACTTTTGTTGTTTGGGATTGCAATTAAAAGCTCAGATATTTGATGTTCATAATCATAACCTAAAGAATGAAAAAAAAAAAAAATACTAACCAACTTTTGGGTTTGAATGACAGGCATTCAACTCCAATCTTCAAAAGACAAGACAAGGGAATGGGCTGGAGTTTCATGTCTCATGATAACACCTAATCAAACTACCCAAAATAATTATGATACCTATGCAAAAATAAAGCTCCGTTCTTTCTCTTTTCTTCTCTCTCTCCTATGGGGTGTTTCTCTCTCTCCTATGGGGTGTTAGGTAATACAATATTTTGCATTTTTTCCTTGGGAGCTGAGGTGTCTTCAACTTTACTTTAGGTGGCTAAGCATATAATAAGCGTAAGGCAGCCATCGGGCAAGAAAATGGTCCTTTGAGTAAGATGGTGTAATCAGAGTTTGAGATGAAAGATGATTGCTAACTTAACCTCTAATCTGCACTTTCAGATTTACAGGGAATGCGAGAATTTCTTCATATGACTATAACAGCTCGATGTGATGAGTGATAGCATCTGGGCATGAGGAGGCTTGAAGAAGCTCTAAACGGGTGAAAGGATGCGCAAACTGCAATATGTAATCTTCATCTGAAGTAAACATTGGACAAAGAATGAGAAATTAGTTCTTTGTTCCATGACCTGTGCAGCGAGTAGACAAATCTTTGGAAATTCAATTAGTTTGTTGATCCATGACAATGAGTTGTAACCAATTAAACAAATCTTTTCAGTGGAGCAATGTGAAGTGTATGGTACAAACTTACTTTCTTTGACTGTTCCATAAAGCCAGCATAACACTTCATCAGCAAAGGCAAGACAGACACCTCCCTACAAATCAACATTATAAGATACAAGAACGAGAAGCGAGTCAAACCAAACTTCTGTTAACGAATACAAATCTTGTAGCTTGATTCACAAAAGAATAATGATACTGTATATCACTTTTGAGTTAGAAGGAAACAGTATGAAACAAGATTCCAGAATAGGTCCTTGGAGTTAAATAATTCATAAAACTCAAAGAAATTATGCGTTGATGTGGGACCAATAAGTATCAATATGAATTTTTTTTTATATAAGTTTATAATTCATAAGTCAACTAAAGCTTGGCTAAGGTTTGCACTTAAACTTTTTCGGCTTGCTCATGATTTGATAACATATTGACCATTGAAATTTGGTTGGACCTGTATCTTCTTCAAAGAGACTGCTCTTCATTCACAGCGTAGGTGAGGAATTAAGAACGCTTCCTGTGTATAACTTTTCTTAATCTCCTACCATTCATCTCATCATCTGTATGCATAACCTTGAAAGAGAGAGCAGTTACATCATCATCTGCTTTTACAGTCAACCATTGTACCTTTTGATTGGCTATTCATTCTTTTGAGCTCTTATCAAGTCCTTGATTAGTGATTACCAACTTAGCAACTGGATCTGGTGGAAGGACTATTATCTAAAAGAAAATAACTTCATCCAAAGCTGTTATTGAATAGCATTAACCCTCACGATAAAGCTCAGACATAATCTTAGGATTTTCCATTCTGCATATTGGAGCACATTGTGCAAAACTGGTAAAGATCTTTCCTACAGGATAGCTTCTCAGTTCTAGCATTCCCTCTTTAGCTCTTTCAATTGGCATACTATCCTTCCATCTTCAAATTTGCTTCAGTTGCCCCCTTCCAATTTTTTGGTTAGAGAAACGACCAAATTTCAAAGGGAGAAGGGAAACTGTTTTCTATTTTTTGGGCACGTATTGTTTTTATGGCTTTGTCTTAGAGAAAATTATCAAAACCTTTTCGAAACCATGATTATCTCCTTGTTTGTGCTAAATGGAAGGTTTCCTTGTAACTTTCTTGGCCCAGTCTAAGGCTTCCTTATCCAATTAAATTTAGAGCAGAAGATCCACCTCACAAAATTTAAATACCTGCCAATAGTTTTTCATTTTCACTCTCTGTGTTATGTCTTTAGTTCTCAATCTTTCCGTGCGAACAAGCTGGCCAGCATCATTCCTGCATAAAAAGAAGATGAAGTGAATAAAAACTAAAACGAAATTTACGATATCCTAAGACCTTCAAGAAACTTCATACATCAACAAGGTGATAATACCACTTCGTAAAAACGAAAAACAGTGGGATGCTGATGTATTTTGTGTGAAAGAGTGAGCGAGATTTAAACAGCACACAGTTTTAGAGAATCAGAGATGTCAGTTAGGAAACAAATTCAGGACAGGGCAGTCGCCTAGTTAATTAGAAGAAGATGACTTCTCTACCATGGCGTATAAAGGTCTTGGACATGGAAATTTTAAGGCTGTGTATGTGGCCATATTATGGTTCAGGGAATGGGGTACAGTCTCAAGAAGGTAAAAAAGTGGTAGGAGTCGGTGGCATATCAATCACCAAGCTAAGACCAATACTAGAAAATTCCATTTTCGACCTCCCTTACTATGGCACTTTATTCACTTTGTTTAGCATGAGGAGAAGGAAAGGAATGGAAAAACTAAATATGAGGCAAGGAATTCCATCAAACGTCTATTGGCCGATACCTCAAAGAGAAAAGATTCTTTACTCACCCTGGAGACTTTTCATTCCATTAACAAACAGCTTCCATCCACCAAATAAAAGAGGCCAGCTAGATAAATAAATTACCTGAACCCAATAACAATATATGGTACGCCAGCTAAGAATGATTGTATCTGCAACCAAAAACCCAACCAAGTTAATGCCTGAACTTAGAATGGAACAAAAGACATTAATCACTTATTAAGGTAAAAAAGAAGTATTTATAATGGAACAAAAGGTAAAAATAGTCACTTATTAAGGTAAAAGACAAGCAACAGGATGAATCCAAAGACAAAAGTACAGAAATTCACGGGAACAGAGGAACTTTTCTTCGCCCTCACTTAAAAAAAAAAGAAAAAAAACAAAGGAGAGCACAATTTAAACTAAAAACAACGAAGAATAGGAAACTAGATTAATTCCAAAACTAACAAGTAACAGCAAAAGAAGGGGATAATAAAGGAATCGGTTAATTAATATTAACACATCACACGGTAGAGAAAAAATAGAAAAATAACAAAGGACCTAAAACAGAAAAGACCCCTATAAGAAACTTTATACAAATTAAACTTCCATCCATAGAAATAAGCGGTTTCGTGCTTAAAATAAATTTCCTCAGAAAACCTCCTCATAAAAATTGTATAAGATGCTCCATGTAATAATAGGCTGTCGCTCATGCGAGAAATGAAATCTCTACTACAGAAAAATTATCAATCAATCACCTTCGTTGCAGAGAAAAATATTATTGAGAGCAGAAAAAAAAGCCTCAAGTACGCAGCTACTGGAACTTTCAATGATAGACTAAATTAGACAACACTCCACCCAACTTTAATATCTATGCAGTCATTAACAAAGAATTGAAGCCATGTACAAATCAGTAAAAATCAGTCTGTCGAGGGTATTGGTCCGATGGGACAAAAACGCAAAAATTGCCCGCCCGTCATGTCCCTTGTCACAATTTCCAGCTCCTTGAAAGATTTTGTTGACTTCTTGGCCCATAGCTCAACTAGGTAACGTGGATGATTTAATTCTTATTCCAAAGTATTAAAAGTGCCATCATCTTCTTTATCTATGATATGAGGATCTTAAATTTGCATGTTTTTAGTCACGACTAGCTCAGATAGTCCAAGTGTATCCAGATACTTACCTTATACTTGATATGTGTGCTTGTTATCTATACTTCTTATGCTACATAGCATACAACATCAATAACAAAAGTAGACAATAATTGACTCATCAAGCACGAAGAGAAAAATATACCCAAAACTTAAGTAATTTCTCTCTCTCATATCTTTCTTCAGTACGCTGATCCAACTGCAAGTAACAAGGAAAAGTTACAGGTTATGAGAGCAGAGTAAGTTCAAGACATCCAAAAGCTAGATCATGAAATAAATATCTAAAGTAGTATAATAATTTTTTTATTAATGTCAACCTCGCGACTTGTCTTTAATTCAACATAAAACCTCCTTCCCTCATCAGTTGAATCACAGCAATCCATCTCAGCACCCATCAGGATGCGATGAGCGCCTAGTTTTGTTTTAATAACAGCACAGTACTCAGCATTTGCATCTACATGATGTATCCCTTCTCCATCACCTCTTCTTGGGTCCTCAGTAGCAAGGTTCTCAAAACAGTAACCCCAATAGCACCTATAAGACGAGTAAGTTACCAAGGCACAACAACAAATTTTGATAAAAATAAATAAAAAATTTTAATAGCATAATATTGCCAATTTATCATAGAAATTAGCAAATAGAAAAAACAAAAACAAAAAAGGCACCATGAATATGTATTGTCCAACACCCCCCCCCCCCCCAACAAAAAAAAAGAGTACAAGAAAAGAACTATACGTACTTCCTATCTACCGCACCTGTCAGTTCGTATCCACAATTCATATACAACTACTAATGTCACAAGTGTCTAAAGAGAGAGTTGGCTTGCACTGCATTTTCAACTATCTAAATTCACTGTGTAGCTTCTGCCCTAACATCCCACTAATGCTTTCATTCTTATGTATGATAATCGTTGAAAACTGAGAACCCTCCCAGCAATAAGATAAAATACTCATGGTTATCAGCCCAAGCGAGATCATACCAACATCTTCTCATATTAGTTCTGTGAAATCTTCTTCTAATGCATTTGCTAAAAGCCCATTAAAATTCTAGTACCTTCGACGCTCCAATTCACTTTGGGGTCTTTCTGGTAATTTATGCACATCTAGGTAGACGACACCGTTTCTTTTATGGACACCCATTTCCCAAGGCTCATGACGAATATAAGCAGTAGCCAATATCTGCATTAAAAGCAGCAATTTTAACATGATAACGATACTGGAGCATTCTATACCAGTCAGAATATAGATATATTATCTAAAAAACAATCCGCACGATACAAAACATGTATTCACACATGCTACTGCCCTTAGGGTCAGGAGAATATAAGCATTATTAAAACCAAAAAGAATATAAGCATTATTAAAACCAAAAAGAATCACGACTCCCTTCCGCTATTCTATAAGAAGTCAAACATAAAATAGATTCCAAAAAAAAAAAATCAAAATTCCATACCTAGATCCCAAAATAAAACTCCGTATGGATATAAGCATTGATAAATAAAGCCAAAAATAAACCATGACACCATCTAGATATTCTATTAGAAGCACAAAAGGAGTAGTGAACCGTAAAACAAATAATAGGACAAAGCAAAAGCATCATCACAAGTACCTTGTTAAGATTGTTACGGAAAGTCTGGAAACACAAGAGGGCAAATTCATTAGTAATGGACTGATAGACTGGCATTAAAGTTAAAATCCAGAAGCTAACAAGTGGCTCACCACAAAATGAATATTTTGAAGAGGGATGTTTTTGTCCCTTATGCAGGAAAGGAGGTCACCAAAACCCTGAGAACCTAAGTCTGAATAAAAGCAAGAGAAAGTGATACAAAAGTTAGAAGTATATATTAGTTCTTTCAACGAGTATTTTATCTGATTCAATCCGATATCTATACCAGCTTAGACACAAATTTAATGAAAAAAATCAAACAAAATATTTTGGAAACTTGCATACCTTTCTTCTCGATAAAAGTGTCAAAACCTTCATTCAAATCAGCTCCAATATCTTCAGTAATAAAGCGCTTAAACAGTCTCTAGTAGTGGCATATTAACAAGCAAAATGAGGGAAAGGAGAACTTTATCACCTGATCACATATTTATAGACAACACAAAAACATCCACGAAAAATGATATGAAGAAAACAACTCTAAACAGCTTACCAAGCTGCGGTCATCAAAGTAGACATCTCCTCCTTCTATACGACTATAGCAAGCAAGTTCACAAGGCTATCAAAAAAAAATTATCAACAAGAGGTCAAGAATGAAACAAAACAAACTTTGTGAAAGAACGAGAGCGTTGATAACAGCTCACCTTCTCTTGAGGCATAATAGAATGCAAATGGCATTGTGAACCATAATATAATAAAAATGCCAAAACAATTCTAAAACTGCCTTTCCAACATCACCCAATAAGGACCATACCGTACAAACGCAAGCCAATTAAGCAACCAATTTGAGAAAATTACTCTGAATGTCTATGGCGTCAATTTGTGTGTATGAAGAGCAGGGAGGAAACAATATCCATACCTCCTGAAAAGCAATGCACTTTCTCGCCAGTGTTTCTTCACTTTTGGTAAGCTTCATGTCTGAGACAAAACGTTCATCATGACGTCCATTAGAAAACTTTGATCCATAGCCACCGAAGCCATGCCTTTGAGGGAATGGTCCAGGCCGTGGAAGGAGGCCTGATCCTCTATCATTATTCCCCCAACGACCTCGCCCAAATGCTCCTCTACCAGGGTTGTTATTGTTCCTTATTGCAGGTAAGACTGCCATAAAATTAATCAACTGAGAAAAATTACGAATCTTCAACTCCCTCTCCTATTTCTATACGTAACTTCTCTCGTAATTTAACCAATAAAAGAGAGAATTAAAAATTGTCATGTAATCACTGCATAATCCATATATCTAATATTCCAAAAAGAACCCCAAAAGTTTCCAACTTGGATCATTTATAACTCATTTGAAGTTCGGATTTTCAATGGCAGCCTACAAAATTTTACAGAAAGTGACGATTCTCTGCTGTCCGTATGACATTCAAATCATAGGTGCTAGTTTCATTCCAGTTCAGACAATTAGTTCATTCTAGAACATACTTCCTGCCGACTGAACCGAAAAATGCAAAACCATTCCAATTTTCAAACTCTTTCAAGCAATTTAAACTAAAGACTTCAGGAAAAGGAAAACATTAAACATAATTAGACTACAAAGAAAAAACTTCAATCACTCCCTCCAAAGATTCAGAAGCCCAGTTTAAACAGTGGCATAAACGGAAACAAACTAAGAAGAAGAAAAAACAGTCTCACATCCAGAAAACATAAGCGGAACACACCAAATAGTGGTGTTTTCAAGAATGTACGCAAATTAAGTAACAACCACGACTAAAATTACCTGGAACTGGATAAGGACTAACAGCAAGTGTTTTACAATAATCCTCGTTATCAGAACCAAATAGATCTCTATCCTCGTACCGAGGATTGTACTGCACTTCTTCACCATTTTCGTCGTCTTCTTCTCCAGCACTACTCGCACTCCCACTGCCTCCACTACTGCTCTCGCCTCCATCGCTCGCGTTGGACGACGAAGAATCCGAAGACGATGAAGAAGAGGAGGACGACGAAGATTGCGATGACGAGCGGGCAGCATCTCGGTCATGATGGTCGTTGTCGTTGTTGTCTGCATTCTCGAGCTCTTCGCCGAATATATCTACATCTTGCTCGGAGAAATCCATTCAAGAGACGAACTCCGGCAATCTTGGCTGCGAATTGACGATGGATTTTCGATCAAAAGAAGTTGGAATTGAGATGGCAGGAACCCGACAGGCGCTCAGTGGAACATGACTCGAACTCGAAAGGTTTTCTCCTTCTGGGAAGAGTAATGGAGATTGGAGAATCTGATACGCGAGTCGTCCGAATTGACAAGGTGAGTGGACTCGGTTTGTCACCAATTTGGGCCTTGAGGGATATTTCGGCCCATGTGTAAAAAGCAATGAGTTCGTAACTTCATAAATATGTATTTTTTTTTTCTAGAATGCGTTTATTCATCCATGACCTAGGTAGGGCTGCACATCAGTCGGTCAGTAAAATCAATAGGACAACTGACCATTTAGTTTGAGTCGATCAGAATTATTTTTTTATTTTGTACAAAGGTCACTAACTACTATCAGTTTAGTCGATCGGGTTTAAAAAAACTAATATTTATTAATAAGAGATAAATAGGAAAAATGGAGGAAAAGAGAGGAAGAATAAATAAGAGTGGGAGAGTCCAACGAATAAAATTTTGTAAGGGAGATCAAAGTAGAGCGGAGAAAAGATGTGTGTATAACAAAGATTGAAAATCTCCATTTTAACTCAAACAATGGTGACCAGCGTCATTCTCCTCCTCTCTCGTGGTTGTTGTGCGCTATCACCTCTATTGCTTCTAACCAAAGGTGGATTTGCATAGGGACTAGAAGGGCACGTGCCGTGGAGTTTAGATTAAATATAATATAGTATACAGTTTTAGAAATAAAATGGTCATTGGTTGGGTGGCTTCTTCATGATCTTGTGATTGAATCTCATCTTTACAGATTTTTTCAAATATATTTTTTTCATACCTCGCGGCCCTGCGTCTATTTTTTAATATATTGTATGGTAATCTTTATTTTGGTTTTTCAAATATATTTAAAAAATATATCTTTTTTTTAATTATTTCAAAGGAGAAATTTAACTTTTATGTCCAATTAAATTTTTTTCTTTTTACAAAATATGTCTAATTAAGGTTATATAGAACATATTCTCTTAATAAATTTAAATTCATAACCCAAAACTTACATAAATGTCATAATTTTTATCTATCTATTCAATTCATGCTAATTCACTTATTAATTAAAAAAAGATTAAAAAAACTCACTCATTTCAAAAAATCAAGTTTCTCAAATTAAATTTGATTACAAGGCACAAAATCAATAGTTAAAAAATTATGCCAAAACTTACACAGTTAAGCCAAAACAACTAACTCTAATGTCATTTTAGTCTAAATTCTATTACTTTTTCATATAAAAATATATTTTCTAACTCATTTATGATAATATTTTTTTCACAAAAATTTCAAATGAAAATATATAAATTTGTGACTCAGATGAAAATTACATACTTATCCAATTGTAAGATAGTAAATTGATATACATACTTATCCAATTGTAAGATAGTAAATTGATATACATTGCCAGGTACAGACATAAACTTGATAATTTCCCATTATATTTGTATACATTTATGCCCCCGACATCAAATTCTGGATCTGTCACCGCTCTAATCATTGTCAGAATTGAAACTAAGGTAGAAGGAATTCAACTCGCTCGCCTCTTCATTGTGACTTCTAGATCAACTTTGGTGACAGTTCCATTCTGAAGGCTTGAAATGAAACCTGAATATGGAACGCTTTTAGGTGGTGGGAACTGCTGTTATTTTCAGGAAAAAATAGCATAGCCCCAAAACAATGGAAACTGAAGCAGAAAAGGTCACCTTCCTAACATTCTTCCTAAAAAATGTCACTACATTGTTTAGAGCTGACCTAACAGAAACTGTTTTCAATCTTATTATAGACAACAATCTCAACCTCGGGCATTTTATTCCCAAATTGTTGTTTCTTCCACTACCCAGATGGGGCATTTTATCATTCATCAAATGCCCAAGTTTTACTGTTACGAGATAATCCACGCCGAGATTTACAGAACTTGCTCAACTATAAACAAATTTAACATTAACCGAAATCTACGACTGTATAGCAACTCAGAATGAAAATTTCTGCACGTAGCAGAAAACGCCACAGAAGGAAGAGCAACGGAACTACAAGAAAAGTTTCTAATATGAGCTCTTTTGATATCTATACCCACCTTAGACAGATTTATCCTTTCCATGATGACGATAGGGCTGGACGGTAGGACTTATCTGTTGAGAATGGAGCCAAATTAAAAGAAAGAATGAAGGTGGCTTAATGGGCTTAAATAAAAAAAAAGGCCCATTACATTATTTCTTCTTCATTAAATTGGCAATTTTCTTTTGTCAAAAAGTAAGTGTATGCCGCCCACGATTTTAGCAACCCCTAGAGGGAGAATCAAGTGAGAGAAATTTACAGAGAGAGAGGGTTTGGCGAGAGTTTCTTCGTGAGGCTTCACGGAGAAGAAAAACGTGACTCTGTAAGTTTTTGTTTCCATTGAAGAATTTTAGAAGCTTATAAGAGTGATTCGTGAGCATTTTTCTTTGAGAGAAAAGTGAGAGAAATCATTGTAGAACGTTGTAAACTCTTGAAGATTCTCCTGACATTTAGTGGAACCTGCAACGGTAGCAGAGAACTGGACGTAGCCCACATTGGGCGAACCAGTATAAATCCGGTGTCGATTTCTCTTCCCTATATTTTATTGTTCTTGTTGCTTGAGGTTTAGGTTGATTTATCTACTCTTTGAGCATAGTTCTGATTTGATTTATTTCTGTTATAATTGGAACCAGAACCTGATCTGGGATTAGTTAGCATATATTGCTGGAATTGTGATTGAGATAATATTTATTAGCTTGTTTTATTCCTATCAAGTGGTATCAGAGCGAGGTTGAAGAACAATGGCAGGGGACGACAAATTGGTCACTTTTAATGGGTCGGATTTTTCGTTTTGGAAAAATCAGGTATTAGATTATTTGCACTCGAAAGAGTTGGAATTGCCATTAGAAGGAAAGCCGGATGATATGGGAGAAAAAGAATGGAAGAAGTTGGACAGGAAAGTGTTGGGTACGATTCGTCTGACATTAACTAAAAATGTTCAGAGCAGCGTGGCAAAGGAAACGACCACAATGAGGTTGATGAATGCCCTGGCCAACATGTATGAAAAACCCTCGGTAAATAATAAGGTGTATCTTGCAACTAAATTTTTTAATTTGAAAATGGCTGAGGGTACACCTATTACTGCCCATTTAAATGAGTTTGATGCATTGATTAATAAACTGGTAGCTGTTGATTTAGAATTCAGTGATGAAGTTTATGCTATTTTGTTATTAAGATCTTTGCCTGATAGTTGGGAACCCATGCGAGCTGCTATTTCGAATTCTTGTGGGAAAGAGAAATTGAAATTTGAAGATGTTAGAGATGCAGCTTTTGCAGAAGAAATTCGCAGGAAGGACTCTGGTATCGCTTCTACTTCTGGTTCAGTTTTGAATGTGGACAGAGGAAGAAATAATAACAGAGGTTATTGGAATCGAGGCAAGTCGAAAAACAACAGAAGCAGGTCGAAAAACAGCAGGTTTGAGTGTTGGAATTGTGGTAAGACTGGACACTTGAAGAGGAATTGCAAGGCCCCAAAGAAAAATGATGGGAACGACGCCGGTGCCAATGTTGCTGAGCAGATACATGATGCTCTGGTTCTTGTAGTTGAGAGTGCTCATGACACATGGGTGATGGATTCAGGTGCGTCTTTTCATACTACAGGACAACGTGACATTCTTGAAAATTATATTGCAGGAAATCATGGAAAGGTCTATCTTGCCGATGGAGAGCCTTTGGATATCATTGGTATCGGTGACGTGAATTTAAAAATGGCGAATGGTTCATTTTGGAAAATTCGCAAGGTACGTCACGTTCAGAATATGATGAAAAACTTGATTTCTGTGGGGCAGTTGGATAATGAAGGATGTGAAATATCCTTTGGTCAATGAAACTGGAAAGTTACAAAGGGTGCCATGGTGATTGCTCGAGGAAGCAAGTCAGGAACTTTGTATGTCAACAACAATGATAAAGACATGGTGGCTGTTGTAGATCATTCGAGCTATACTCAATTATGGCATAACAAACTGGGACATATGAGTGAAAAAGGTATGAAAATTCTTCACTCTACAGGGAAGTTACAGGGACTTAAGGCAGTTGACCACAAGCTATGTGAAGGTTGTGTATTTGAGAAGCAGAAGCGTGTCAGTTTCTCAAAAACAGGTGCAGCGCCAAAACCTACGAAATTGGAGCTGGTTCACACTGATGTGTGGGGGCCTTCTGAAGTTTCTTCTCTCGGAGGTTCCAGATACTATGTGACCTTTATAGATGACTCAAGCAGGAAGGTATGGACTTATTTTCTCAAACATAAGTCTGATGTATTTTCTGTTTTCAAAACTTGGAAGGCTATGGTTGAGAATGAGACAGGTCTAAAAATTAAAAGCTTGAGGTCAGACAATGGTGGTGAGTATGTTGATGGGGAATTTAAAAGTATTGTGCAGACAGTGGAATTGTGATGGTAAACACTATTCCAGGGACACCACAGCAGAACGGTGTGGCAGAGAGAATGACAGGACGTTGAATGAGCGTGCCAGGAGCATGAGATTACATGCGGGATTGCCTAAGATGTTCTGGGCAGAGGCAATCAACACTGCGACCTATCTGATCAATAGGAGTCCGACCACATCAGTAGACTTCAAATTGCCTGAAGAAGTCTAGAACGGTAAACAGGTAAACCTTTCTCATTTAAAGGTTTTTGGCTGTGTATCTTACCTTCACATTGATGCTGCAGACAGGAGTAAACTGGATGCTAAATCCAAGAAGTGTTATTTTCTTGGTTATGGCGGAGCTGAGATGGGCTATAGGTTTTGGGATGACCAAAACAAGAAAATTATTAGAAGCAAGAACGTGATCTTCAATGAGGATGTTCTGTACAAGGACAGAGCAAATGATAAACTTGAAAAGTCAGAGTCAGATGAAAGTACAGAAGAGAAGACTAGCTACATAAGTCTTCCCAGAGTTGAGACCAAGACAACAAGAATTGAAGATCATAGTACAACCACTCCTGAGGAACCAGTTGTGGAATCTGAGGAACAGGTTATTGAACCTGATGGACCAGTTGTTGAAACTGAAGAAGTTCAGAGAACACCACCTACAGCAGTTAGGAGATCTAGCAGAACTATCAGACCACCACAAAGGTATTCCCCTACTTTGAATTATATATTATTGACTGACAAAGGTGAACCTAAATGTTATGAAGAAGCAGTTCAGTTAGAAGATTCTGTCAAGTGGGAGTTAGCCATGAAGGATGAAATGAATTCTCTTCTGACAAACCAGACATGGCAACTTACTGAGTTACCAAGAGGTAAGAAAGCTTTGCAGAACAAATGGGTGTATAGAATCAAACAGGAGCCCGATGACAGCAAAAGATATAAAGCAAGGCTTGTAGTCAAAGGCTTTCAACAAAAGGAAGGTATTGACTTTAATGAAATTTTTTCTCCAGTAGTTAAACTAACTACTATTAGAACTGTATTATCGATAGTGGCAGAAGAAGATTTGTTTCTGGAACAAATGGATGTAAAAACAGCTTTTCTTCACGGTGATTTGGAGGAAGAAATTTACATGAAGCAGCCATAGGGATTTACAGTACAGGGACAGGAGAAAATGGTTTGTAAACTTCAGAGAAGCCTGTATGGTCTCAAACAGGCTCCCAGACAGTGGTACAAGAAATTTGACAGTTTTATGTGCAATAATGGATTTCAGAGGTGTCAGGCATATCATTGTTGCTACATAAGAACTCAGGGTAACTCTTCTATTATTTTATTGCTATATGTTGATGATGTGTTAATAGCAGGACCAAACAAACAGGAAATTCTAAAGATAAAGGTTGAATTATCTGGAGAATTTGATATGAAAGATTTGGGAGCTGCCAAACAAATCCTAGGGATGAGGATCGAGAGAAAAAGATGGTACGTTAACATTGTCACAGGAAGAATATGTAAAAAAGGTGCTAAACAGATTCTACATGGGAGATGCAAAACCTGTGAGTACTCTTTTAGCGTGTCATTTTAGATTATCTAAGGAGCACTCACCACTACTGAGCAAGAAAGAGATTATATGGCTAGAATTTCGTACACTTCAGCTATAGGTAGCCTGATGTATGCCATGGTTTGCACAAGACCAGATATTGCACATGCAGTGGGAGTTGTTAGCAGGTATATGAATAATCCAGGGAAGCAGCACTGGGAGGCTGTGAAGTGGATCTTCAGATACTTGAGAGGAACGACTGATTATGCTTTACATTTTAAAAGGTCAGATTTTAAATTGCAGGGCTATGTTGATGCAGATAGGGCAGGTGATACAGATGGCAGAAAAAGTACTACCAGGTATGTATTTACTTTGGGTAATACTGCTATTAGTTGGGTCTCTAGATTGCAGAAGATAGTAGCACTTTCTACTACAGAAGCCGAGTATGTTGCAGTTACTGAGGCAAGTAAAGAGATGATATGGCTTCAGTCCTTTTCAGAAGAACTTGGTTTGAAATTGGGAAAAGGGACTTTGCATTGGGACAGTCAGAGCGCTATTCATTTAGCAAAGAATCCTGTATTTCATTCGAAAACGAAACATATACAGATAAGGTACCATTTTATCAGATCAGCTTTGGAAGATGGGATGCTGGTGCTTGAAAAGATTCCAGGAACTGAGAATCCAGCCGATATGTTTACCAAGGCCGTCCTTGTTGATAAACTGAAGTTGTGCGCAACTTCAGTTGGACTTCTCCATGAGTAGAGAGGAGCCGCTACCGTTGCAGAAGAGACGTGATGCTTGTTTTGTCTCCAAGTGGGAGATTGTTGAGAATGGAGCCAAATTAAAAGAAAAGGTGGCTTAATGGGCTTAAATAAAAAAAAAGGCCCATTACATTATTTCCATTAAGTTGGCAATTTTCTTTTGTTAAAAAGTAAGTGTCTGCCGCCCACGATTTTAACAACCCCTAGAGGGAGAATCAAGTGAGAGAAATTTACAGAGAGAGGGTTTGGCGAGAGTTTCTTCGTGAGGCTTCACAGAGAAGAAAAACGTGAGCTCTGTAAGTTTTTGTTTCCATTGAAGAATTTTAGAAGCTTATAAGAGTGATTCGTGAGCATTTTTCTTTGAGAGAAAAGTGAGAGAGATCATTATAGAGCGTTGTAAACTCTTGAAGATTCTCCTGACATTTAGTGGAACCTGCAACGGTAGCAAAGAACTGGACGTAGCCCACATTTGGTGAACCAGTATAAATCCGGTGTCGATTTCTCTTCCCTATATTTTATTGTTCTTGTTGCTTGATGTTTAGGTTGATTTATCTACTCTTTGAGCATAGTTCTGATTTGATTTATTTCCGTTATAATTGGAACCAGAACCTGATCTGGGATTAGTTAGCATATATTGTCTGGAATTGTGATTGAGATAATATTTGTTAGCTTGTTTTATTCCTATCATTATCACACCACGCACAGAGATCTTTCCATTGTCAGAGGAAAGGTTCCGGCTACGGTGGAACCGTGTTGATTCTGACATTTTGTCTTGTTAGAAGAGGACTTAGTCTCCTAACTGAGGTCTGACATTTTGTCTTGTTAGAGGAGGACTTAGTCTCCCAACTGCGGTCTCCGTCAGAATCGTTGTTTTCTCCTGAACCAACCAAAGTATGATGATGGCAATAACCGCATTTGCCGTTAAAAGTCAACCAATGTTCTACCTATGCATGCACGTTGCCCCCTATGAATTACTTCCAAGAAAGTGCCAGGAGAAAATTCAATCAAAATATTTTGGAAACTTACCTTTCTGCTCAATAGAAGAGTCAAAACCTTCATTCAAATCAACTCCAATATCTTCAGTAATAAAGCTCTTAAACAATCTCTAGTAGTGGCATATTAATAATCAAAATGAGGTAAAAGAGCATTTGATCACCTGCTCACATATTTATAGACAACACAACGACATCCATGAAAAATGATATGTAGAAAGCAACTCTAAATAGCTTACCAAGCTGCAGTCATCAAAATAGATATCTCCACGACTACAGCAAGCAAGTTCACAAGGCTATAAAAAAAATTAATAAATTAAGATCAGCTAAAAGTCAAGAATGATAACGAACAAACTTGGAGAAAGAACGAGAGCATCCATAAAAGTTCCACTTCTCTTGAAGCATGATAGAATGCAAACGGCATTGTGAACCATAATATAATAAAAATGCCACAAAAACAAAATAAAAACAAAACTAAAACTGCATTTTCAACATCACCCAATAGGGACCATACCATACAAACACAAGCCAATGAAGCAACCAATTTGAGAAAATTACTTTGAATGTCTACGTCATCAATTTGTGTGTATATGTAGAGCAAGAAAGAAACAATATCCATACCTCCTGAGAAGCAATGCACTTTCTTGACTATAAGTTCAACAAATACCAACCCATTTTTTGAATGCTCTTACATACTCCAACCTCTTCTTTTGTGCCTCAGTTCTGGCTTCTGATGGCTTTAAGCTCCTATAAAGATTCTTATGAAGCTTTAGGAACTCACTTTTGTACATCCCTTTGTCAGTGAACATCTTCTGCTCCTCCATATGGCCAGCAATTTCCATCACTCTCTCAAAGTAACCACCTTGAAGGAAGCATAGCAATAAGAACTCATAGAGTTCTCTGCTCATAACAAAATTTCTGCTCCCTATATTCCTCTTCATGTCTCCCCATAGAATCGTGATGTCGCGATACATTTGCAAAGAAGAAAACCCGAATGCTAGATTGGCGAAAGTTTGCAAAGTAGGTTGAATACTGATCTGTTGCATTCTTTTGTATGCCTGTAAGGCATCCTCAATCATTTTGGCCTTGCAGAAAAAGTAGATAGAAGAATTGAGCTTGTAAACTCTAGGAGAAATTGCACTAGTCTCTTTCATCTCTTGAACTAGAGATTCAACTAGAGATGTTTCATGAGTAGTTGGAGGATTATCCTGTGACGAAGTTCGATTAGCTAATTTTGGAGAATATGTAGAGCTAACCATGTCTGCTGTGGTATCGGTGGACAAGCCAACCTTTGCCATTTGTTTTTGCAGTACATCTGCTTCCCTGAGCATTTCTTGGTTGTAATATGCTTTCAAGAGCAAGAAGTACACTGCGGAGTCAACTGCTGAGCCAGCTGTTTCCACGTCGTCCAAAATGTCATGGGCAATCTCGAGCCAACCTAAATAAATGCAAGTTTTAACTACGGCAGAACATAAGTTGGATCCTTCGGTCGATGCCAATCCTTTTTGAACTTGAAGTAAAAGTTTTGAGAGCTCAGAAGTTTTTCCAAGTCTCTTGAATTCGATAACGAGTTTCGAAAGAGTCTTTTTACTGGAAACAAGTTTTCCATTATTATAATTTATAAACTCTGGTTTGGCTTCCACATTGAGAACCGAATCCTTCTGTAGCAATTCTGGCATAATCTTTATCTTCAATCCAGCCTTTAGATGGTGTGATCCAATTGGAATAAGGCTAGACTTTTGTGAGTCCCTCCAATGTTTTTGAATCCTAGGAGACTCGCCAAATCGACAAGTTTCCAGCACGAGATTAGCAGCAGACTCGAAATCATTAAACTTAAAGTGCAAGCTCAACAAGCTATCATAAAACTGACAATAATGACAAACTAATGAAGGTGAAACTTGGTCAATATGGATTTTGAAATTCATTATATCATCTCTTTGTCCATTCATGTCATAAATCTTGGCAATTAGGACAATTGTATGTGCATCAGCAACAACCCCAGTTTGAGACATTAATTCCACCAACTGCTGGCCCTTAAAAGATAATTTAAACTTGACACAGGCATCGAACACCAAGTTAAAGACCATGGTATCTGGTTTCATCAACTTCGCTTGATCATTCCTATTTGCAACCTGTTGTAAGAAACAATCACATATCTGGACCAATATATTGGAAGCAAGATATGTTCCAACCTCTGTCTTCACCTTGTGCAGTATAACCAACTGCAACAGTTCCATTCGCGGTAATCTCTTCGTCTCTAACATCAATCTAAGAATCTTCGAAGCGAGAATTGGCATTTGGGATCTTGCCAATGTGAGGGCAAGTTTAGTTAAGACATCAAGTTGCAATACAATTGGCTTCTCTTTCCAAATTTGAAAAACCAAGTTACATGCCTTCTTTAACTTATTGCAATCAGAAGTATATGACAATTGAGAAACCAACATAAGCAAAACGTTGTCCTTTGGAAAACCATATAACCTTCTGAAATCATCAAACAACTCCCATGCTTCATCGGTTTGATGATCTTTTAAAGCAGTTTCCAACTTCCCCAAGAGCACTTCATAAGAGGAACCTCCCCATGACAATTTCGTAGTGTGTACAGAAGTAGAAAGACAACGAGAAAGTCGAAATTGAGACTTCATATACAATAGTTCTTCAACTCTAGGGCTTCCAAAAATTCTAATGAAGATCAAATTCTCAGAAATGCGTAAGGCAGAAACTAATCCAGATTTTAAAGAAAAACCCGTCCATAAACGGGATTGCACAAGTCTTTCTCTCGCTAAGATAAGGGCCATAAAAATTAATAAATTACCCTACAAATTATCCACATATGAAAAAGGAATTCAACCTCTGGAGCAAGTCGGGAAGTCAGAAGTTAGAAAGAGATAAACCATACCTCGAATACGCACATCGACGTATTTCCAGAGATGGTGCTTGGAATTTCCTATAACATTTGTAGATGGCTGCATAAACTTCTTCTTCAACACCAGTTCATAGGATTATAGCTAATAAACTGAGAAGATTATAACTAACACCAGTTTCTGGTGGTCGTTGTCGTTGTCGTTGTTGTCTTCATTCTGGAGCTCTTCGCCGAATATATCTACATCTTGCTCGGAGAAATCCATTCAAGAGACGAATTCCGGCGACCTTGGCTGCGAATTGGCGATGGTTTTCGATCAAAAGAAGTTGGAATTGAGATGGCAGGAACCCAACATGGAACATGACTCGAACTCGATAATCTGATACTACTCGAGTCGTCCGAATTGACAAGGTGAGTGGACTCGGCTTGTCACCAATTTGGGCCTTCAGCGAATATAAAGTGTCCATTGAGAAGTTCTCGTTGTTTTTTTTTTCTATATTTTTTATCAACTTTAATTTCATAAAAATGCACTGTCAAAAAAAATCATAAAAATGCATAAATTTCCATATTCATTAATATTTAAATAAAAATTATATTTAAAACATAAAATAAGGAGAACTTCTCGACATTGATAGGCTATTCGATAATATGTTCCTTTAAATAAATAATTAGTGCAATTTTTAAATATTACTAAATAGTACGAAGTTCGACACAATCAAAGTTAAGTTTCTTGGGTTGAGTATTATCTATTGTAAAACTACTCAAACCAAAACTAAACTATTATATTTTCTTTTGTCCAACTAGATTCCAATTTATTTAAAAAAACAAGAGTTTAACTTTTAAGACTAAAAAACAAAAGAAAATAAATAATGGGAGGTTGAAGAGGGAGCGTAGAGTTGTATTAGCCTTTATATTTATATAATTATATGATTATTTTATTTTATTTTTTTCATTTATTTTAACCAGATATTTAATTTTTATCGATTTAAAATTTATTGGTTCGAAACAATATTACGAATTTAAGCTCAATTGTATGATTTTAAAATGCTAGAATTTAAAATAATTTTGTTCAATTCCAACCGCCAATCAAGGGATTTTTTTAATATTATTTTTTATCAAACTTATTCCAAAAATATACCATTAATATATCATTGTACATAGTTTGGTAATTGGTTAATGGTATATTTTTGAGAATAAATTTGGTAAAAAAATAATATTAAGCAAAAAAAAAGTAAAAATAAATAAATAAATAAAGGGTCCCCAAACCAAGCATATGTCCTTTTCGGATTTTAGGTTGAAAACTGTGGCTTATTATTATTTTTTTTAATCATAAAAAATCATATTTTTTTTCTTAGCATTTTTTTATTTTTTATTTTAATTAACCTTTAGTAAATATCGCAATATTTGTCTTAAACTTCTTCGTATTATAATATTTACCTTATTAGATTTTTGTTTAGAAAATATTTGTATATGACACTAAGAGGCTATTTCTTTTGTAGAAATTCAAGATTCGTATTGGATGAACGTATGAATTTATAAGTTTAATTTGTATAAATGTAGAATACTTGGAGGCATCTAACATATTCTAAGGGGTGTTTTTGAAACCCGAGTTTTCAAAATTCCTAGAAGGTATTATCTCTTTATATTGGTGCTTTTTTTTTTTGTCTTTCGTGACTTGTTCATGTATTTTTTTTTCATCAATTTTCTGTACCTTTATTTTTTATTTTTTATTTTACAATTCAAAATAACTCACCAACTAATAAATAACTTTATTTAATTAAGTATATTTATATATTACATTACATATAAAATAAACTTCAATCAAATTATATAATATCTCTATTTATTTTTAATAGTATGAATAAATTATTAATAATATTTATTATCTTAAATGTATAATTTTAAAGCAATATTGTTTAACAGCCAACATACCTTTAATACGCGTCTTCTTAAAAATATATATATAATTTGATAATATGATAAATAAATTACACCCAGTATAACATAAAGTATATAATTGTTGTTGAAGCGAGTTCACTGATAATTAGCATAATCTCCAACTAAGAGGTTATGAATTTGATCCACACTCCCCATGTTCTATATAATTTTTGTTTTTTTTAATTATTAAAGTTGAAAATAAATTTATATTTAATATCAATTTTTTAAAAATCTTATATTAATATCAACTAACTTATGTACAAAATAACATATACAAACTAATATATATGAAATTAATATAAAAATATTAAATGCTAAAGCGAACATAGCTCAGTGGTATTAGGAGGTTGTGAGTTCGATCCCCACCCCACATGTTGTGCTAATATATATATATATATATATATATATATATATAGATATATATTACAATTACAATTAATAAAAACAATTCTATTATATAATTACAAACTATATTAAATTAATATATAAATTATTTGAATATTCATAAGTGCAGAACATTATATAAATATTGCAAAATAAATATAACTATACAAATATCTTAACACATCCTTAGTATCTAAATTTCAGTCATGTAAAGTGTCACACGTCTACCTTCCCCACCAAATTTTTGTTGAATTTGACACCCAATCTTCCACACTAATTGAACTTAATTGTGAATTTTTTTTTGAGGAACTTAATTATGTTGATGCTTGAATTTTTTAATCAATAAATTTTAGAAATTTTATAATTTATATTGCATCTCGTTGAACAAATGGTAAAAAGAAACAAATGCTAAATTTGTAAATGAAACTTGTAACACTTATCTAACTCTAATAATAATTAGAGTAAACTTTATTTATTTTTTCTTTTTTTTTTCTTTAATAATACATCACAGAACAGATGCCATTTAACTAATTTACACTTTCCTCTGTTTACTTTTTCCACTTGTTTTTTTAGTCTAATTATTTTTTTAGTCAAATTAGCAGTTTAATTCTGAATAAATTAAAAGTTTAGAATAATGCGGTCCTGAATTTACTTTTTTTTTTTCTAATATCTATCGAATTTAATTATAATAAATTTTTGCGATATATGTTTTCTTTTTTATAGTAGAATTCAAAATAAAAATTAGAACCTCGGATTCTTCAGTGGGTGGAAAATAAAAATTGTATGGCAATAGAAATTTTTTTTCACAGTTTCCTACTAAAAATACTAAGTGGTCGGGTTACATTGGATGCAAAAAACAAATAAAAAAATAAAAAAGCACCAAATTTTCTAATATGAAAAATAACTATCTGCAAAAATCAGATCATAGGGAAGAAGATGCTATAAAACTGAGCCCCATACTATTTTAGTACTTTATGGCACAGATTTGGACTTCTCCAACAAAATAAAAATAAAAATAAAAATAAACAAAATCTAAAATCTTTCTGTTTTTTTTTTCTTTTTCCTTATTTCATCTTTCTTAAGCTGAAACTGTAAAACATTAATATGTTATGAAAAGTTAATGTGGCTAATTCACAATTCCTATTATTCTATTTACTTTCTTCATGCTGCAGTCTCATCAACCTCAGAATAAAACACAAAGCTTGGAAATGCTGTGGTTATATCCCTGCATTTTCAACCAAAGAAGCAAAAAAGTACTTGTGAATTTGTCGAAAATGTCGAATGAATGTATGAATTCTTTCGAGACCGAGAAAATGACTTTGGATTGTACCTTAAATAAGGGAGCGTCACGACCTTTAATAATGATGGGTTCTTGGAGACAAAACATTGCCAGTCAGACAAGTCGATCTTCCCATCTTGGTTTCTATCAGCTTCCAGAAATGTCTGCAAGCCAGAAGAAAATTTTCGTGATTCTCAGAAACACATCAAATATGTTGTTGATTCGTTAGGCACGTATCGAGACCAATAGTCTGATGTGATCGAATTTTGAAGAGCGGAGATGGCAACTCACCTTATCAAGTATCAACTCGACAGTCTCATCAGCCAACTTCATTTTTGATTCACCAAGAAGTGCTACTAACATTTGCTTAACCTGTCATAATCACATAATATAATGAAACCTCTAAACTAATATAAACGGGATCAACAAAGAATTAGAGCCCTGTCCAATCGAACTAAACAAAAGAAGAGAAATAAAATTCACAACGCGGATGAATAATGAAAAAGAAGAAACAAAACTATCTCATACCTCTTGGCGCTCGATAAAGCCCGTACTATGTAAATCATACAGCTTGAATGAAACTGCAAACAATTTTTTAACCAAATATCAGATACCAACACAAATACGAATCGAGTGGATAAAATTATCAACACTTCAAACTAAGATTGGAATGTCGTTTCTATACTTACATTTTATCTTGTCTTCAAGAGGAGTACTTGGATGGAATATATGGAGTGCTCGAACAAAGTCGCCGAAATCAATAACTCCTTTGTGCTTTACATCAAATAAATCAAAGATCTGCAGACCATAAAGAAAGGTTCTTCAATCTTACTGTGACCTCTAACAAGCAAAATAAACAAAAAATGATGCTACAGATTCTTGCCTATAAACGAGTTTTGGAAGCATCTGTATAGCATAGAGTCGATTGATATTTCAGATTATTAACATGTCCACCCAAGAGGGTATTACCTAATCAAACTATCAATCATTTGAATAGCTAAACTAGTTCGTATAACAAACATTACCCGACTTGCAAAAAGGTTTTCTTTCTTCTTATCCTTGAAAAGAGCCAAAACAAATTCTTCCTGCACATGCAAGAACATCTGTCAACACTTAACAATTGCAGATGGAAATTTGGACTTGCGTAATTCCGAGTTCATTTTATAACACGATTAACCATGATATATATAAAATATAAACGCCCCCAAGATACGTCTTGTTGTTTGAACATGAAAAACATAAGAGGTTATATCTTCCTCATAGGCAGGACTTGAAATAAAATACTGTCTAAAATTACTCGAACAGAGGGAGAGAATCAAGTATGATTAATAAAATACCTTGTTTATTAGCCCATCATCTATCACTGAACTGCTGATGCTTTTATAAAGCTCGAATAAAGCTTCGACTTCACTGACACTAACTGGAATATCAGAAAATGGCACCACAACCATGAGAAAATCAGATTAAGAATTTAAGACGCATGATTACCAGTAAAATTTAAATTAGAAAAGAAATCAGAACACTGCAACAGTATAGTAATAAGAAGACCCCATCCCTGGCCTCGAGTTATAATGAATATAAACACCTTATCAAGCTCTATAAGAAACTTTTTATGATCTGGTCCCGAAAGTTTGAAGTGTTTTTTTCAATTTAGTTCTTATTTTAAAAATTTAAACTTACTCCCTTATCTTCTAATATACTTTTAATTATACTATTTCCGTTAGTGAATGTAAAAATTGGCCAAAGATAAAAAGTTTATGATGCTCGGTGAATTTGACAAAAATTTAGAAGAAGAATTAGACCACATGACCGATTATCTTCTAATTATCATGTGACGTAAGGGACTAAATTGAAATTTCTTTAACGTTAAACAATTGAAAAAACACACTTCAACGTCAGACACAAACAAATATATAGCCTTGAATTAAAATACGCAGAACTTTGTTCATTTTCGGTGCCCGAATCCTACTGCAATCATCAAGTAAACGGAGCTCAGATCCTGATTGAACCCTCCCTCCCCTCAAGAACACCATAGTCTCATCAAATAAACCATCAAATGAGATTGATCAAAGGCCAGTCATCCGATGGCCGAACTACGGGTTTTCTCAAACTTCATCAAGAACAAACATGGCGGATAATGCAGAAATCAGAGTGAAACAGAGAACTTACAGGTTGTTTGTGAAGCAAGGAACACAGGGTCCTCGTATCCAGGGAACTGTCTTCTTCCTCTAGACGAAACACAGCCCATTTACTGAAAAGAATCGAACAGCGCACCACCAACAGCTGCTGCCTAGGCTTCACTACAACACATGGTGAAAACCCATATTTAATCTTACATTTAAGAAACCCAAAAATTCAGAACAACCATTAAAACATCCGAGGATTAGTGGACATAGAATTCAATCAAGACTGCCGAGCATGAGATTTTGCGGTAAAGCATTTTGACTTGGCCTTCTGTTGACCCCCATAATTTAAAAAAGAAAAATGTTTATTCAAAGACGAAACATCTGAATTCAATCGTAATCAATAAAATAATCCAAAAAGAAACACTAATTTCTCCTCTTCTCAATGGTCCCACGGATCCGTTTTCCTCAATTTCAGACAGAACCGGAACAAACCAAGAAATCAAATCAAATTTCAACCAAAACCCAATGGATTAAATCGGATTTCCCCCAAGAAAAACCCCAGTAACCGATTCGCTTTAATCGAAACATCCACAACAAGAACAGATGACGAAACGATAAAAATTTCCAGAGAGAAAACGATGGATTAAAAGAATAAAAGAGGGACTCACCAAGAATAATGCCCCGGAGGAAGAGAAATCCAGTAAGAAACTAAGAACCCAGAAGATAAACACAGCGAACAAGACGAAACGAGACGAAACGCGCGATCGATTGGTAAAAAGAGTAAGCGGCGGAGATACTTGGGGGGTTGAGGAAGAAATCGAAAGCGCTAATTTCGATACTCTGATTGAGCTGATTTAAATTTTCAATTCAACGGAGGACGCTAAAAACAGCGGCTGAATCCAACTCGGATGTTGGTGTTCGTTGGGGATTAACGCGAATTGGAAACCAAAGAACGCCGATTTGTTATTTATGATGATTGAGATATCTTAAAAATAATAATAATAATAATATTAGGGAAAAAAACAATAAATAAATAAATAATAGGAATCTTTCTCTTCTATCGAATCGGAGGATACAAAAGTATTTCCTGATAAACAATGTCTGTGGAAATTGGTTATTAGTGTGGTGCACGCGCCTCGTTTGCGAGCGAAGGAGAGTGAATATTCCTTAGGTTTTAATACATTTTATTATTTTACTTTTTAGGATTTATTATTTTCATATCTATATTTTGAAATTGTTTACTTCTTGATTGATATTTGCGAAAATTTACTACAATTTTTGTTTTGTAATTTTCTGTTTTAAAAGTTAGGTTTGTTTTTGCACCGTTTTATAAATTGTCACCTCTTTAAAAATAGATGGGATATAGCAGATCAAATCTCCGACCTAAAAAAGTAGGATGTCGATTATGATTAAATTATCTTCGTATTGACAATTTTTAGCTAAATATTTAAAATAAAACTACTCAAAACTATCTTTTTTCAAAATCTTATTTATAAAAAATATATAACAAAGTAATACATACTTAAAAAAATAATGTTTATAAGTCTTATTAGAATTACTTGTTAAAATTTAACTAGCTTAAAATTTGAAAACTAAGGTAAAAAGGTAGATAATTTGAGTAGGTAAGATTATGTTATATTACCCTTGTTGCATTTTTACAGATTTGCTCCTAAACAAACAAAATTAAAAGAAAAAAATTAACATCCTCCAGGTCAGTGGACACGTGTAGACGTTCAGCTTCAACTTCCAGAAGCGCTTGAAGGAGCGGAAAGAGAGTGAGTTTGGTCCGTAAACAGTCAAAGTCACGAGTCAAGACATCGCGTTCACTCCACGTGGCATCAGACTATTGGCCAAGAACAATGACTTTTTAAACTGGGCCCCGTTTCGATTTTCTCCAGAAGAAATGACACGTGTCTGAAAGAAAAATCTCATTATCGGGTCTACCGCCGATTTTTTTGTTTGCATCTGAATCTTGCGCGTGAACTGACGTGTCCACAGGCTTCCATAGTGGGAATCTGCCCCCACGTGCTGTACTTCCACACGTCACGTCAAATTTCATATATTTTGAAAAAAAGGAAAACCTTTAAAAATATATATATGAATATGTCATCATTAGTCTTTGACTAAAAATATCGAATTTCTTTTAGAATAATGTTTTATTTAAACTTATTTTTAAAATAATACTGCATTAAATAAAATTAAAGAAAAGATACATATTTTGAAACTTATTTCAAAAATAATGTTTTTGAAATTAGTCTTCTACTTGGTTCTACTTGGTCGTCTCCTCCAAAGACGACCATGCCATTTTCAGATGTTGGTCATCTCTTGAAGAGACGACATAACGATATGGGACTTTATTGGTACCACGTCTGTTTTTTTTTTAAATCAAGACATGGTCGTCAAGAGACGACCATGTGTTGGACTGCACCTCTCGATCCTTTTCTTAAAGGGATGACTTGGATATTTAAAAAAAACTAAATATTATTATATATTATATATTATAAAAATAGATTCTATTTTAGTGAATTAGCTAGTGGTGCGGTGGATGATGGTGCAGCATTCATGGTCGTCTCTTGAAGAAAGGACCGAGAGGTGCTTTAAAATTTGATAATACCTATTAAAATTTGAAGAGACGACCCAGTAGAGGACTAATTTCAAAAACATTATTTTTGGAATAAGTTTCAAAATATGTACTTTTTCTTTAATTTTATTTAATGCAACATTATTTTAAAAATAAATTTAAATAAAAACATTATTTAAAAAAATCCCAAAAATATCACTTAAACTAATATTTGTTAATATTTTAAATGAAAAAAAATGACATGACAATTAACATATAATTTATCATTTTTTAAATATGATAAATTTTGGTTGAAAATACAAAAATAAACTATAACCATTTTTTAGGGTAAAATAAACTATAACCATTGATAAATAAAAGGTGTGATTGGTTGGTAACCTAAAAACTAAAATTTGAAAATAAGAAATTCAATAAAAACTACCGGATTTATATTTCAATTTTCGAATACGTGCTTGATAGTGAATGAGAAATTGAATCTCAATTTAAAAATTGTTCTGTGTGTTTAATAATATATCTGCACACTAATGATAGTTACCAATTAAATGTTTAGATCAATTTAAAATATTATTAGTTAATTTATAAATACATATATTATAAATTATGTATAATGATTATTTTACAATATTATATAATTTATAATATACTATGTTTTACATATTCTAATCATAGCGTAAATGAAATGAATTTATAATATGAAATAATATATTTACCAAAATTTTATCGTTTTAATATAATTATGCATTTTATATTTCAAATTTAGAATATAGAAACACCACAAATGTAAAAAAAATTGTTTTCATAATTTATATTGTTTTGATCTTTGAAAACACATCTATCAAATGACATTCTCTATCAAACAAGTCATAAGATCTTTGTAGAAAAAATTTAGACGTGTTGTTCCATGTTATGTCACATCAATTTTTGGTTCGAAGTATTTAAGATACTTGTTCAAAATATATATTTTTTTAACATTTATAAAAGATTAAAAGTAATATTTAAAAATCTTTAAATAATGGGTATATTTTTAGGACAAAATAAAAAAACCACTTTATTTATTTACTTTTTAACAATAAATTGAAAGTATGGGATTTTAATTTCTAGCCTCAATACTCAAAAGGAAATAATAGGTACTAATTATCGTTAAGCTATGTCGATATTGGCTACACTAGTTTATTTTAAAAGTATATAATTATTATGTATTGTTCAAAAATAGTATTAAAAAACTATTCTTTAACTTCATAGAATTATAATTTTCTTTTTGTAAACATGAGAAACACATTTAAATAACGCTATTTTTGGATTATAAGTTGTTTTTTTTTCATTTTAGATGGAGTAGTTCCACGTGAATACTAACTAAAATGAGAGTGACAGAAATCTTGAACATTTTGTTAAAAAGAAAAAAATCAACCTTTTCTTTCTTTTTTTTTTCCCTTATATTAGCAGAGGTTAGATATATATCTTATTCCTAAATTTATTATTATTTTTTTGGTCAAAATTTAGAACCTCACATTTTTAGTTTATGTTTTTGCTTTTTCTAGTCAGGGTTATTTGTTCCTGAGTTTATGGAATAGAACTAGTCTTCCATTTTTGTAGCATTTATAAGTTAGTTTGTTTTATATATATAGACGAATTTATCGCAGTTATTAGAAAGTATAGTTATAAATACTCTTGCCGTATTTTTTCAGGGTGTGTTACAAAATAGACATCAGTTTTCACTGTTTGTAGTTTTATTCTTTTTTTTTTTCTCATTTCAGTAACGTTTAAAAAGTTTTAATTTTCTTTTCAAAATTTCAATTTACTCCCCATTATTTTTAAATATTAAAATTGGTCAGTGATGAAGTACTTTACATAATATTTAGAAAATTAATATAAATTTTAGAGAAAACAACATGTCATTAAGATAGGGAAACTCAAATTTTGTATGCAAATTTCTTAGAATTTGGGGAAAATTACAAATTCTAATTCCTCATATTACATTTGTCCTCTTCTAAATTTATGTAAAAAAAAAAAGTAACTAAATATTTCGATAAGTTTAGCATTAGATAATTTTGAAGTTTACCACTGCATTTTTCTTTTGGAAAATTAAAATAGACATGTAATTACCAAAATGTATTCAAATTATAAGTTTTGTATGTGAATTTTGATTGTTTAATGAGTTTGTAAATAGGAAAAATAAAAGTCTAATTGGTGTATTTCGTAGGGGAGTTGTCGAAGACAACCCAGGGTCAGCAGTCCAGATCTCCTAAGATCTCAGCATGCTTTGCTTCCTAGTAAAGCAACTAGGAAGTCACCCGAGGTCATCAAGCCGAAGATTGAACCAGGTCAAACACGCTTAACTTCGGACGTTAATACTAGGATTCAACTTCTGAGGGAAGTAAGTCAAACCCTAAAGGTATGCTCACAACATCATATACTTTATACTCAATTACTCCGATTTTAATTTAAGCATCGGAGCCCGTGTGGCTAGATCCACACTGGTTTTAGTTCTATTATGCTTTGTACGTCTTATTGATCCCTTTATTTTAGAAGATTGGTGCAAATTTGACGAGATCCTAGAGAGCTAAATTTATGAATCAACGTATCTAAACTTTAGAAATTCTAATAAAATTATTAACTTTTAATCTTCTGTTTCCTCATAGGTTACTAAAAATGTATAGATCGAGACTTTATTAACACAAGCTTGAAATTAAAGTACTTGTTAAATAAAAAATTGAAAGTTCATAAACTAAAAATATATTATACAAATATTGAAAATTTGTTACTTGGGTATTTTTCAAAACTGGTAAATTTATTAAAGACGTTTTTGAAAATTTAGATACCAAATTTATAAATCAGCCAATCATTTTTCTGTGGGATGTCAAATCAAAAGTTCCCCATCAATACCAACCCTATTCCGCGTGGATTTTCTGAAGACCACTTTGATACCATGGCACAAATAGCACAGAAGCGAAAAAAAAAAAAAAAATATATATATATATATATATATATATATATATATATACAAAAGAAAAAAAAAACAGTTAATTTTAACGTTTTGTGATAATAAAAAAAGGTAATTGAAAATCTGACCATGATGAAATTAAAACTTTAAAATTGAAAAAGTAACACAAAATCCTGTCAAACCGAACATAGTTCAAGTGATCAAGATACTTATCTCTTGACTAAAAAAGGTCATGGATTCGAACCCCCACATGTCGTCTTGGATACACGATACTTAATGAGTTCTGCACAAATTTGGAGAAAACTGAAAAAAAATTTAGTTTTTGAAGGAATTTATATTGTTCTATTAAATGACTTAAATGTCTCCTTTTAAGTTTATGCAAGTTTGTTAAGTATTATGTCACCTAAGTTTATCATACAAGTTTATCCTTCGTCAATTTTAACATCAATAAACGAATACGGTATGGTTAAAAAATACAAAAGTATGGTGACCAAATTGAAATTTGTTTTAACAATAAGGATCGGATGGAAAAAGAAGAACCATGACACAATTATAGCCAAATGTACATGTGAAGGTATAATTTAGTTATGTAATGTACATCGGACGGTGGTGAAAGCGTGGAGGAGAGTAGAAGATTGGATCGTACGGTGTGGGTTTAGCCGACAGGGATTGGCCGCTGCACCCACCACACCGACACATTTGAACGTCAAGACCAACGATTTCTGTCCACTTCTTTTGACTACACATCCACGCAATCTTGTTGGCCCACGTGTCAACGTCCGCCACGTGGCCTATCTTCACGCCCACGTGTCCAGATCCCTCCATTAGAAGAAAAAGAGAGAGACGAAATATATATATATATATACTTGTTGTCTTTTCTATACACCGAACTATATGATTTTATTTATCGAAAAGAAATTTCAACTTTCAGAACATCGAATTTGACTTGTGAAAATTCAAAGTGATTAGTTTAGTTATTAAATTTATTATACACACAACACTTGAATGACGTGATTATATGTATGTACCGACGTAGTTATGTATTGAATCATATATAGATTGGTTTAGATGGATCGTGATTGTTAAATCATATATTTTAAATATTTTAAAATCAAAATGAAGTAAACCTCGAAGTTTATAAATGAAAATATGATAAAATCATACTATTATCTATTTTTTTCTCTATAGAGTACTACAGTAATTTAAATAGGATAATCAAGGTCTTAATTTTTTATCGACATGTCAACATTTCTAATTCGACATTAACCTAAGTGAATAAACATTTCGATAGTATAATAAAAATTCGATAAAATATAAAAAATATAAAGACAAAATATACAAATTATAAACCTAAAATCACTAATGTAGTGACATTATATTAATAATAATAATTGTTAACTTATTTAAAATTTTGAAATTCTTATTTGTTATCGACGCTTTTATTTTTATAATCTGTACATAAATATCTATCCGCGTCGACAATGATTTTATCGATATTTCTATCGATATTTAAAAAATAATTGAGACATTGACATTTTTAAAACATTGCTTAAGAGTAGAGATTACAAATAATTAAACTACATTTAGTTCAATAATCTCATTTGATTGTTACATTTTATAGATATGGCAACTTGTGATAGCAAGTTTAATTTGTACATTGTGTGTTTGAATTCCGACAGAAAAGTAATGCAAATACGGTTTTATTTAATATGTTTTTAGTTGACAAAATTACGATTAAAATACAAATTTGGTTATTTAAAATGATGTTCAATTATAAAAGTCAACAAGTCAAAAGATCGGCGGAATATACAACAGAATATGCTATTTACTTATTTATTGACAAATTCTTTTACCACTATTTTCCCCCAAGCATCCCCAAAGTCTTCAATCTTGAATTTTACTAATCTTTTCCACCAATCTTCCAACCTCTTATTTATGTTAGCTGACTATAAAAAAAAATGCACTAATTTTAGTGTTATTTATTTTATTTTTGTTAATTCGTGACTTGGATTTTAAAATTTATTTTTATTATTTGTTAATTTGTGTTATATTAATTTCGTTTTTCCGTAGGTGGAGCACGGGATGATGGGCTTGGACGAGTAAATTCGACAAGAACTCCGATGACCCATAAACTCTAGTGTTGGGCTTTCTGATGGGCCCAGTTACCTTGTTTACGATGGTGAAACTGGGCCTGGTCGGGCCCACTGGTCCAGGTAGGAGAGAGATTTAGCCTCCAACGATGTCGTATTGTTGCTCGCTGTAAAATCCGTCGACCCAACTGTCAACTCCCTTCTCCGCGCCCTCATTTTCCCGCCACCGTCGGAAAGCAAACCCTAGCGACATCGCCATTGGCAGTTTGGAAGAGCTTCAATCGAATCCTATGGTTCAATTTCACGAGCACATAATCACAGAGCTTCTGGAGGACTCTAATGGAGGTTTAGTAATAATCTCTTCAGGTTTGAATCTTGCGAAGCTTGTTTCCTCCCTCCTCCTCCTTCACTCTCCGTGCCAGGGCACTTTGCTTCTCATATCTCCATCTTCTCACTACCAAATCTCGCTCAAATCCCAAATCCTTTTCTACCTCAAGCGTCATCAATCCGATTCTCTAACTTTCCCCTCTGAAATCTCTGCCGACCTCCCTGCTCATCACCGTCTTTCTCTCTACTCCTCCGGGTCTGCTTTTTTCGTCACCCCTCGAATTCTTATCGTTGATCTTCTCACGCATAAACTTCCCACTTCTAACATTGCCGGGCTTATTCTTCTCAACGCGCATTCTCTATCGGAAACATCCACCGAAGCTTTCATTGTCCGAATCATCCGCTCCCACAATCGAAATGCCTATGTTCGAGTTTTTTCTGATAAGCCACACGCGATGGTTTCTGGGTTTGCTAAGTCAGAGCGGATCATGAAGTGCTTGTACGTTCGTAGGTTGCATTTGTGGCCGAGGTTTCAAGTTTACGTTTCGGAGGACTTGGAGAGGAACCCACCAGACGTGGTGGATATAAGGGTGCCAATGACGAAATACATGGTGGGGATACAAAAATCCATAATTGAGGTTATGGACGCGTGCTTGAAGGAGATGAGGAAGACTAATAAAGTTGATGTTGAGGATTTGACAGTTGAGAATGGGTTATTCAAATCATTCGACGAAATTGTGAGGCGGCAGTTGGATCCAATTTGGCATACATTAGGGAAAAGGACGAAGCAGCTCGTGTCAGACTTGAAAACTTTGAGGAAATTGTTGGATTATCTTGTTAGGTTTGATACAAAATTTAGTTTTTCTTGATAATACTTTTTCTGTTTGGTTTTATTCTGTTATTATATACATATGTATGTACATGTTTGTCTGTACTGGGGTGTGAAATTACTCAGTTTTTTTTAACTTTGTCAGGGAATTAAATTAGTGGCTGTAATAAGTGGTTTAGCATTACTTTGACGGTGAATAATGAAAGGATCGCTCTCTGGTAACACTAAATTGCCTATGGTTTTGTGAAATGACATTTGGGTAGGTACGATGCAGTGACTTTCTTGAAGTATCTGGATACTCTGAGGGTGTCTGAGAGCTTTAGGTCTGTCTGGATATTTGCAGAAGCGAGCTACAAGATCTTTGACTATGCTAAGAAACGGGTATATCGATTTGTTAGAGCTGATGGTTCGAAAGTATTTGAGCAGGGTAAGGGTGTGGTTGGCAAAAGGCGAAAATTGAAAGGAGACAACAAGAATGAGGAAGAGGGTGAGGGCATAGGTTTATGAATTTATTTATATTTTTCCCACATCTATCGCATGAATTCAGATCTGCTATATAGAATACGGTAGAATTGGGGAAAGGGGGAAAAAATAGAGAAACTGCAGAAACATGGGTCAGAAATGAGTTATATGGTATAGCTTTAAGCATTATTATTTAATTGGTTTGTGTCTATTTTTCTGATAGTTATTTGCTAACTCTCACCAGGTACGACTGGTAGGATAACTTTGGATGAAGTTCTGGAAGAGGCGCCAAAGTGGAAGGTCTTACGTGTGAGTGAGTGAGTTCCAGTTTCCGTGCAACATTTTCTGTTCGATAATCGTAAATATTGGTTAGAAAATTTAGCCTCCAAGGACCGCCCCATTGGAAAGGGCATGAATTTTGTGGTTATGGTATCATATATGATGAGGTTTTGTGTTCAAATTTTTGGGCAAGCTTAATACCAAATATCCTTAATGTCTACTGAAGCCGCATCTTGGAACAGGTGCGGATGCCCTTGATTTCAGTGGTAGAAAGCTAAAGAGCTATCTATTCTGATATTTGGTTTAGTTTTGGTCTTTCAACCAATGTCTTTCAGAAGTCGGCATTTTTTTAATTTTTTATGGTTTTATGAAACAGAAGAAGACACGAAGCTCAGTAAGAATTTGAAAAGTTAAATTCTTATCATTATTCACAGGATGTTCTCGAAGAAATAGAAGAGGAAAGAAAGAAGCGGCTCTCTGAAGGAGAAGAGAATCTGCTAGAAAGTGATGAGGACAGCAGTGGCATTGTTCTAGTGGCATGCAAAGATGAGCGCTCATGCATGCAGCTGGAAGAATGCATTATGAACAGCCCGCAGAAGGTCATTTGGCTCTCTAATAGTTTTGAATTATTTATTTCTTGTTAGTGGAGTTATATTTACTTCGACTTTCACGATGCACTTTTTATTTTGGCCGTGCGGCATATTCAATGGTTTATTCTGGAACCTAAATGTATTTAAATGTACTCTAACTGCATACAGCCCTGGTATACTTTCTGTATTTTGTGCGAAGTGTCGCTGAGTTCCAGGTCAGACATTTTAAAGTACGGTTGCAGGCATTCCATGAAGATTCCCACTTTCACTTTGGGCCTCGCATTTGAACCCTTCACTGGATTTAAATAGTTATACAATTGGATCTGACAATTTTTTTGAAGAATATTTGATTTTGTGGAGAATTAGTTTCTCCAAAATCACTGACCTATGATGTCCTTCTTATCTTATGTTTCAGTTGTGTTCTTTTTTTACAACAGTCTTACCAGAAAAAGAAAGAACTTGAAGATTATGGCCACAACTTCGAATGGAAATGAAATTGCTTAACTATTTGCATGTTGAAGTATTAAGCACATGTAGATACAATTTCAAAGCATAATTTTCTCTCAGAATTCTAGAAATGGGTCGTAGAAGATGTACACTTCTCCAAATTTTTGCTTATTCTGTTTCATTTGAAGATGGAAAAGGAAAACTATCTCAATGGTATATGTTATCAGATATTTAGAGTTACAATGTATTTTCTTGTGAAGGTCCTACGGGAAGAATGGGAGAATTACTTGCTGAACAAAATACAACTGCGTGACATGAAACCCCATAATAAAAAGAAACACAAGAATCCCAAAGGTTTTGGGGTTCTTGATGGAGTAGTTACGATAACACCTGTACAAAATGCTGAAGCTAGCAGCTTAAACAAACAGGAACGTGATGCACTATTAGCAGCAGCATCAGAAATAAGAAATCGAGAAAAAAATGATTCTGCTGTTGGGGGTGATCGACGGAATGACATGGATGGTACAGAACAAGCCACAGGAAAGAGAGAAGAAAGGAGTAAAAAAGGTGCTTCCAAGACTAATAATCCGGGGGATAAAAGAACAGTTGATAATCAGAAGGTAGCAATTGCCGATCCCCAGCCTAAAGATGATAATAAGGGATATTCAAAGGGAAAGAGAAAACTAAGGAGTAAAAAGGTTGCCGTCAATGTTGGGGATTCTAAGGATAAAAACGTTGGAAATCATAAAGCAACAATAGATGATGAAGTTGAAGCATGTCCATCAGGTTGTGAAGATCAGATGAATAAGAAAAATCCAATGGTTTTGGATGGGTTTTCTGAAGCCGCTTGCCTAGCTGCACCTTCAGAGGAAGGGAAGGAGGGAGAAGAGCTGAAGCTGCTACCTCCAGTGCAGTTTTATGCCCTTGAAAGCGATCAACCTGTCCTAGACACCTTGAAGCCTTCCATTGTTATTGTGTACCATCCAGATGTAACTTTTGTGAGGCAGATAGAAGTCTATAAAGCTGAGAATCCATCAAAACATTTGAAGGTCTATTTTATTTTCTATGAAGATTCTACTGAGGTGCAAAAATTTGAGGCGAGCATTCGGAGGGAGAACAGGGCATTTGAATCTTTGATCAGACAGAAGTCACTGATGATGATCCCAGTTGATCAGGCTAGTTCTCATGGAATCATCTATCTTTTTTTCTGATATTTCTGGAATTAAATTGTTAATGACGTTTATTTTTCTCATTTGGAATTCACAATCTGTTAGTATCAGACGGACTATGGGATTTTATATGCCAGGGGTATATCACAAGGGTTTATTTTACCTTTCTTGTTCCTTTTACATTTTTTCTTGGTTTTGTCATGTACTGTAGTGTTTGTCTTCTATGTTTGTGGTTTTCTTCACTGACATGGAAGGTGCTCTACTACTTATGTTGCCCCACTCTGGTGGAAATTGTAGGAGTTTCGAATTGTTTCAAAGGACGTAGTAAACAATGTTATTTCTTGCTGTAGCAACTATTTATAAACACATAAGTGCCTATGATAGGAAATGTTCTACATATATTTAGTTAGGAAATTGAATTCGTTGATATTTTTAGTAATTTGTGGTCTTGTTAGACTTTTAAACTCTCTAGTTTCTAATATTGCCTTTTTCTAGTTGGTTTCCTTAACATGGGTGGATTGTTTACTGGATTGTACCTCTTGAGATGTTTAATTACACTATTTATACTGTTTGGCAACTCATTGGAATCATCTTTGTCCCAAGCAGAATGGCTACTGCTTAGGATTAAACTCGTCCGTAGAACCACAAGCTACAACACAGAATTCAACAAGAAAGGCCGGTGGAAGAAAGGACGTGGAGAAAGAAATGCAGGTGTGTGATGTGATATTTCCTAATCTTCTTTGCTTCCTTCTATTATTTCTTAAACATGTTTTTTTGATAAATTTTACTTCTTCAGGTCATTGTGGACATGCGGGAGTTTATGAGTAGCCTTCCAAATGTTCTTCACCAGAAAGGCATGCGCATAATTCCAGTGACATTAGAAGTTGGGGATTATATTCTTTCACCCCTTATATGCGTTGAGAGAAAGAGTATTCAGGATCTCTTCATGAGCTTTGCTTCAGGACGCCTTTATCATCAAGTAGACACAATGGTGCGCTATTACAGAATACCTGTTCTACTAATTGAATTCTCACAGGACAAAAGCTTCTCGTTTCAGGTAACTTGAGCATGTGTACTGAGAAGTGCTGAGTTCCGGTTTCATGATGATAGTTCTGACTCAATAATCTTCCCCCTTGCAGTCTGCAAGTGATATTGGTGACGATGTGACACCAACAAACATTATGTCTAAGCTTTCGCTGCTCGTTCTTCATTTTCCCCGTCTTCGAATAATTTGGTCTCGCAGTCTCCATGCTACTGCTGAAATATTTGCCTCTCTGAAGGCAAATCAAGATGAACCTGATGAAACCAAGGCTGTTAGAGTTGGGGTTCCATCTGAGGAGGGCATTGTCGAAAATGATGTGAGGTAAGATTGATATATAGCCTTCTGTCCTTCTCTCTTTATCTCTCTTTTATAGGTAAGAAAGGAATACAATATGGCTGATATCTTAAACAAGTAGCAGTTCAGATTGGCACATGTTTAGGTGCCGATCTACTGTCGACAGAATTATTGGCACCCATAATAGGATTCTAATAGAAAGAAGCAGTTATTTTGTGTTTTTCCAGAAGTAAAAGCACTAATCTCAAAAGTTAGAGCCACACAGTATGTTTAGTAAAATGAATCATTCTGGGTTGACTTGATAGTCAATAAGGGCTCATGAAAAAGTAAAAAGTTTAGGTAGAATGGGTTCAATTCATGGTCTACTCTTGATTTATTATTCTAAGAATACGATTTATAAAATGAACTATTGTCAAACTAAATTGTTTGGTGCCATGTCGATTTCAGAGCGGAAAATTACAACACCTCAGCCGTGGAGTTTCTAAGGCGACTTCCGGGTGTAACGGATTCAAATTACAGGGCAATAATGGATGGATGCAAGAGCTTAGCAGAGCTCTCCCTTCTACCTGTTGAGAAGCTTGCAGTACTAATGGGTGGACAGCAAGCTGCAAGAACTCTCAGAGACTTCCTTGATGCGAAGTATCCAACCTTATTGTGATTGATTTATTGAGGCCGAGGCCTCTTTATTATCTTTCTTCAACCTTCCAATCCAACTTCAGAGCTGTGAAGAAAAGGAGGCTTTATTTAACCATAATTCTTCATTACAAAATTTCACACAGTTTCTAATTTTATGCAAAATAGATTCTTAACTAAATTTATAAAGTTATTGTACAATTGTTTTATTGGTCTTCCTACCTTTTGTTAGGTTTAAGTCTTCTTGTACTGCTCTGAATGTGTGTACAATTATTCAAGGGAGTTTCTGAGCTTCATCTGAATCATAATGTAGAATTTTTTTCTAGACTATGTATGGATAAAGAGATAGTTTGTATAGGGGCGAGTTCGTCTGGTCTATTTGAAATCGTTTCTTGGAGGTGCTTGGAGTTTATCTGGCTCTTAACAGAGTGTTGGCGATTTCCCACTTTTTGTGGGGTGTTCGGTTTGAGAGGAATAGTAGAATTTTAATGGTTGTGACTTGTGAGACGTGAGGAAGAAATCTGGGATATTATTAGATTTAATTCTTTCTAGGGAAGATTTTTTGTAATTATCAGTTATGGGTTTTTGCAGCCCTTTTTTATAGGTAGATCCTTTTTGTTGAGTTTATATTTTTCATTTCTTCTGAAGTGTGGTTTCTTATGAAAAAAAAAAGAGCAAAAAAGGAAATATTTTAAATTTCATGATTATTTTCTTGTCAGCAGAATTCCTTGATTTATTAATATTCTTAATTTCGTGTATCCAACAAAAACTGCTAGAAAAATTATGCGAACCAATATTCTTAATTTCGTCTTTCGACTCACGCATCAGTTCATGAAATTTATGAATTATGTAAGTATGAATTTATCCGACAAATTAACTTTTGAAATCAATGTGCATAAAAAAACGAAGTGGAAATAGTAATTTCGGATATTTAACTTTGGTACTTAAAATATAATGTTTTAAAAAGTAGAAACTAAACAAAACTAGTCATCTTTGAGATAATTCTCAATCTAATTCTTAATCTTTTAAAAATTTCAATTTTAATTTTATTCACAATGAGTTATAAATTCTCAATTGAATCTTACTAAAAAATGTTAGGATTTGGTAATACAAAATAATGTGTGATTAAGTTGTTATTTTATTAACATATTTAGACACGTGAGCACATCGAGTATTAAAAATAGATTCGGTTGATGGATGAGTTAGATTTCATATATCAAGTAGCATTCGAGTTATATATCCACATCTCTAAATATGTCAATAAAATAATAATTTAATAATAAATCAACTTTTTCTTAACTAATCTTCTAACGGAGAAAAAACGAAAAAATAAAATTGAAAAATTTCAAAACATCAGTTGCCATGAAACTATTTATGAAGCTCGTTTTATTTAAAATAATAATATCTGAGTGAAAGTAATATTATAAGTTATTTATGCGAACCAATAACACCATCGGATCCGTGGCGCAATGGTAGCGCGTCTGACTCCAGATCAGAAGGTTGCGTGTTCGATTCACGTCGGGTTCAATTCCTAAAATTAAAAATCCCCAGGTGAATTACCTTTTTGCCCCGCCCCCGAAATTTATTTACTTTCCCCTTTCTTTTTTTTTTCCGGCGAATTTCAGTACACAGATCCTTTTTGATAATGCAATTCCGGAATTCATCGTTTCATTTCAGAAGAAGCAAGTTGTGGGTTATTATTATTTTAAATATTAAGTCCAAATTTGAATGATTGGTTTGAAATTAATGGTTGGAAAAGAAAAAAAAAAGCTTTGATGAATTAAACGGCAAAATGATGGGGGAATTTCAGCTTGTTTAATGCATGCTCTCACATTTCTTGGAGTTCAATTATATTCCTCCCCCATTATCTCAAAGATTCCATTTTGTAATTCTTAATTTCCAAATATTCAATATGACTTTACTCGATTATACAAGATATTTATTAAAATATTAAAGTTCTATTCCAAAAAAAAATATATAAATTAACTCGACGCATGTAGCGCTTACCAAAAGAGAACTATGATGAAGTTTGAACTTATTTTTTTATAGTCCAATTTCGTGAAATTCAAAATTTTCGCGTGGCTAGAAAAGCAGAAGTAGAGTAGGGTGCAAATTTGCATCAAATCCCACCAAAATGGTAACCATGAAAACCTTTAATTTCATAAGAATATTGATATTGAAAGATAGTGCGCATGTCCAATATCCATCCCACTTCCAATGGTCAAATCATTCACAGTATGCAATCTCATAAAGATCAAACGATTGGGATTGATAGAGGAAAAGGCATTTCCCAATGCAAACCTCAAGGAGGAGATACTTGGAAAAAGAAAGTCATATTGTCTCTTAATGCAATAAGATTCAACATCTTATCAAAGATTTATAGAAATATATACAATTAATAATGAGAGAAAGTAGTGCAATTTACAAGGAGTTTTTGTCTATTTATGATGAAATTTTATTATGTTAAGTTTGATTTGCGGTGGAAGGAAAGAAACTGCGGTGGTTGTTGGGAATGACAAATATTAAAACCTTTTGTTGTCCCACGTCGGAAGAACAACCTTTGGGAAGTTGGTTTATAAGCATTGACTCAGTATTGAGTTTATAAACTTGGTGTGAGGCAAGCCAAGACCAAGGTCCACACGTACGCCGTCGTCGGGCTCGGGCTTGATTTTCCTTTCGGGACAAGTTTCTTCTAAAGAGGTCGTGCCGATTTTGCGAAAAGTCATGAGTTCGAATTTTCAATCATAACTAAAAGAATATGATTACAAAACTTGGAAAAAAAACACCTTAGCTTAAAACTATGCCAAGGTTCAATACATTTAATTTGTCCCACCACTGTTTGGATATGGCCCAAAATTTCTTCTATCATCTTTCACTTCAACCACTCCCCAAAAAGATCACAATTTCTCTCATGGGAAACACCTCTCCTTTATGTGAAATTATAGAGTGGTGTGTCAGATTGAAGTAAAAAGATAATTAAAGTGGTTCCAAACAGCTGAAGTATCTACGATACATCCTCTTTCTTCCATTTGATCAACAGTAATTGACACCTCTATTTGATCAAGAGATATTGAGTTCGAATCCTCCACCCCATTTGTTGTACTAAAAAAAAGTCCACCACCTATAAGAGTATTTCATTGCATTCTACCCATATAAACCTTCCAATGACCTCACGATTCATGTTTATCAGTTGAACTTATAAGAAAAACAGATATGCTCGTAAGCTCATCATACCTCTTTGAGAGACATGTTTTTTATTAAAATCAAGAAACTATAATACACATACGGATTGTATTTGGTTAACTTGTCATTTTGATTTGATACTTTCTTTTTCAAAATCTAGGCTATTTTACACAAAATAGAATCTAGGCTATTTTACACAAAATAGAACCATTTTCTAGACCCTATAGAGTGAAAAGAAAAAGAAAAAGAAAAAGAATTTGGACAAATTTTTTTTTTTTGAGGGAGAAAAGTGGTGTGTAGAAAGTCAACTTTCATCTAAAGCACTTGTATGTCCAGCTTGCTTTGTTGGAGGGTAGAATTGACATTGGACATCACAGCTTGATCACCAACCCTATTATTCACCTCCATGGTCTCCTCAGCTTTGTAAGTTGAATGAACACCATACACAACATAGAACAAAGTTATGAAACAAGACCAAATTGCAAACCTTTGAAAGGATAGCATCCTCAATGTGGTCATGAGGAAGACATTGAGGAATATCGATATCGCCGCGGGCCACGGCATGAATGGCACCGACCACTCCTCTGGCGTGTGGTGGCTCGGCACTTTGTAGTGGAAGAAGGCGATGATGGAGATTGTCGATCCACCGAAGAACAAAAGACCCCACAGTTGTTGGTTAAGCTTCCACGATAGAGAGAAACCGATGGCCGAACATGAAAGGAGGAGGAGGAACAGGAGAATGCGAGACGGAGGATGTTTGCTTACCATAACGTATCGACGATAGATGGTTGCATTTGCCACTAGGTAGAAGACCATGAGTGTCCCAATTGAGATCATTTCAATCACTATGTAAAGCTCAGTGAAGAGTGCAATTGAGGCTGTGCAAAGACCTATACATTAGGAAATTAAGAAGAGATTTGCATTAGAAATTTCATATAGAAACTTGGTTTCTTTTATATTACCCCTTTTTCTTTTCTTGCAAAAAGGTCTAAAGAAGGCCCATTTTTGACATAGTTGAGTGAAAATAGCATGAGACCGAACGAATGACTAACACAAGAATTGTAAGTTTAAACTACCTACTAAATTAAGAAAAGTTAAAAAATTAAGTTGATGGATTAAGGTATTTAATATTATTTAATCTTTTATACATATTCGTAAGAAGGAGTCATTGAAATAGGTTCGAAATTAAATATATTCAAAAGATTAACTTTCGTTTCATGATCAGCTTCCATGTTTGGATCTAATCATGATATTAGAATATAGAAAGTCTTTGGGTTCAAATATTTCTTGCAATATTACATCTTTCTTATTTCATGTTTACAGTCAATGCATTTGATTTCAAGCCTTTGAGTGTAGTATGATCTATAAAAATGTTAAAATAAAAATAGGCTTAATTCTTAAGTAATGTTGACATTTAGAACAACCTAAATGATCACCACTTCTACCGGAAGTTCACAGACGTACTATTAGCATGAAACAAGGAGATCATCTGATTTTAGACTCAACATTTTCTAACCTTAAATTCGCCATGCTGAAATCACTACTAAACTCAAAATCTCAGGCCACCTGACTACCACAAACTACACTATACTATACCTTTTGTGTACGACTTATATACATAGAAAAACGATTTCTTTTGGAGGGGTACCAACAAAATAAAAAAAGTTTAGAGAAAGGGGCTTACCCAAGAATAGTGTTGCATTCAAAGGTGTGCCTGTTGAAGGATGGACCTTGGCTAGCCAAGAAGGAACCAACCTAGCCCTCCCAATTGCACAAAGGTACCTTGCTTGTCCCAACATAGCAACAAGAAGAGAGGCCACAATCCCTAAGCTTGCTCCACCCCCTATTACATTGCTTGCCCACTTCCAACCAATCCTTTGAAAAGCTATTGAAAATGATGCCTTTTCTGATATCTGTTCACAAATTTTTTTTAAAAAATAGTTATAATAATTAACAATGACCCAATTGGAGGAAGAACACTAGCTATTTTTCCTAGTCACATCCCATTAGGAATTCTTGGGATTGTTTCTATAATGATTACTAGTTGATGCAGCAACTTTTTGTAGAACTCAATACATTTTGATTAGTGGCTTTGGTTGAGTCTAAGAATATATGAGTTACAAATTAATGAAAGACTAGTTTGAGCCTGATTTTCAAAACTATTAGTCCAACCTATGGATTTTTGTATTGTTTTAAGATAACTAATTTGTTTTTGTTGTTTGAACTATCTCGATGGAGTGAGAGTTAAGGTTATATATTGTGTTTTTAAAACCATTCCTCAAAAGTTTATAATTCTAGATAAACATAGACTATCCTTAAAAACAAATAAAGTTGATTTTTTACCTAACATTTTTTCCCCAATTTTTCTAGAACAAATAACTACTTTTTTTTTTTTTAAAGTTGATTTTTTTCTTCTTTTCCTTGAGAACACTTTTTGCTTTCTACCGTTCTTTTATAAGTCATCCAACCACAATTCTTACAAAAGCACATCATACGATCCAGTTCCAACACAATTTAAGTACACGTTTTTCACTGAAACCCGTCATCTATTTGAAAACTCCGACCGAAAAAACTATTTTGAAAACAATCTCCGAAGGATCGAAGAAGTAGTAGTAGTGTTTGAATTCACCTGATTGTAAGGGAGCATGAGAGAGAGGGAGAGGGCCATGAGGCAATAGAGAGCAGAAGTGATGATAACAGAACCAAGTATGCCAATTGGAAGACTGTGTTTAGGGTTTTGGATTTCTTCAGCAAGAGTTGAGGCTGAGTCATAGCCTATGTAGCTGAAGTAAACAATGGCTGCACCATCCAAAACACCTTTCACTCCAAAAGGAGCCAACCCACCAGGCTTTACCAAATTCTTTGCACTTCCTTTGTACATCCCACACCCAATTATAAACCCAAAGAATATCACATGGAAAACTGTCATTATTAGGTTTAGCATTGAGCTCTCCTTTGTACTGCAAATACACACATACATCAATTAAAACGTAACTCAATCCGAGCATAATTTAGTAAATAAGTTACCTGTTAGATATCCTATAAAGTAGGATTAAGTTTTCTCTGACTCATAAGCTTAAACTGTTAGGTTGATTGGTGATTTAATCATGTTTAAAATGATATTGGAGTAGAAAGGTCCTCCGTTAGTGTTTGAACTATATCGTCATTTCTTTCCTATTTAATAATTTAATCATGCCAAATAATTTTATTGAACTTTGTGCAAATTCTAAGCCCACAAGTGAGGGAGAGTGTTAGACGTTCATTGATAGCTTAATCATGTTTAAAACTATCAATTATCTCTTTTAGGTTGAAGTTCAATCCTCTGCCCTACATTTATTGTCAAGAAAAAACCCTGTCTTTTTTATAACTATTTTGTTTTTGAAAATGATTATTTCCACTTTATTGGGCCTTGTGCGAACTTCTAAGCCCACACGTGAAGGGAGAATGTTAGAGGTTCCTTTGTAATTTAATAATGTTTAAAACTATCAATTACCTTCTTTTAGGTCGAAGTTTCAATCCTCTGCCCAATATTTGTTGTCAAGAAAAGCCTTTTTTTTAGCTATTTTATTTTTGAAAATTAAGCTTATAAACACTACTTCAAGCCAAATTTTAAAAAATTGATTTCAATATATGAAATGTGTTTAAAAAAAAAAGGTTAAAAAACATACAAAGAAAAATGGTGAGGAAACGAATATAGTTTTTTAAAACAAAAAAATTTAAAACGTAATTGTTATCCGACATAGAAGTCAATTTATACAAAATCTAAAAGCCCTATCTATACTATCTCACACAACTTTTTCCATATTAGTTCCCATAATTGATTTGTCATCCAAAAGAAATGATGAAACCCTCTTTTGAATATGGTTAGCAAGGGGGAAAAAACCAACAAATTGAGGTGGGAATTATTGGCTCAAAAACTTCTCTTTTGACCACTAAATTTGTTGAATTGGAGAATTATTATTCATTCTTCTAATTCTTTTCCTCTCCAACTAAATAGTGAAGCTAAGTTTTTTGCCAATTTGAAAATTAACCATACATATGATGATGATTTGATTTGGTCATTTAAAAAGCTACAATTTTATGCTAAATTTAGAGAGAGAGAGAGACCTGTGGCAAAGAAAGAGAGTGAGAAGAAGAATGAGAGCCACAGCTGGGAAATCCAACATATTATAACCCTTCAACAACCCATGGACTTCCACTCTCCATGCATTTGGTTCACTTTCTCCAAATGCTACACACAAATATTCTGTAAAACTTCTTGCCACTGCAGCGTTTGACAACACATATTCCATTATAATGTTTGCTCCAGCAAAATATCCCACAAACTCTCCTGTCCCCAAAAATATCTCAATCTCGTCAATCCATAATCGGTTAAATCATCATTAAACTCAAAAACTTAAACCCAGTAAGAAATTATCAGTATTAATCGGCTGTTATTGAACTCAAAAGTTTAAATTAATGGATTAGATGTTAGGGTAATTCTCATTACCAAAAGTGAGTCTTAAGTAGCTGAAGGCACCGCCGGCGGCGGAGACATGGACGGAGAACTCAGTGTAACAAAGGGAAGAGAGGAGAGCGGACACTCCGGCGATGATATAGGAAAGGAAGACGGCGGGGCCGGTGACATGGAGGGCGACGGGGCCGGTGGTGACGAAGACGCCAACGCCGAGCATTCCTCCGACGCCGAGGGCGACTAAATCGAACCACTTGAGCTTCCTTTTCATGTCAGCTCCTGATCTTTGGCGGACTTGGTTGAGTTCTTGGTCGGGAGTCCACGTGGCTAGCATTCTCTTCCTCAGCCGGTGGGGGGTTTGGGCCAGTGAGTGGAGGTAGCGGCGGAGGAAGGCGGCGGCCGCGGCCATGGCGGTGGGAGTTTGATGAAGAAGGATGAAGGGAATGGAGGGGAAGAGGGGGCTTTTTAAATATGGGTTTGGGGAGAGGATCTTGGACTTGGTAGATTAATATTATGTAAAATTATGGAAAGTTATTCTCTTTACTTTAGTATTTTTCTAATGCTATATTGTTGAAATTTGGTGTTTAAGTAATAAATTGTTGAATGCATTTTGTTAGTTTATTCTTTATTTTCTGATTTTCAGATTTCCAATTTGAACATAGACATGTATTATTATTATTTTTTTTAGGTATGAGGTTTCATCCTCGTATCTCTAAATTGTCATAAAAAAGAAAATAATGATTTTAATATGTGGAAAATATAATAACATAGTATAATGGTTTATTAAAAGAAAAAGTTATCAAGTTGCTTGAGTTTTTTTTCCCTTTTTTTTTTTAATCCAGAATTGATAGTTTTTTAGTATTTTACCCTCTATAATTTGAGGTAACGCACCCACACTTAGACTCGTGAGATATATAAAATATTTTTGGTATTAAGTTCACTAAAAAATTTGAATAGAATATCTTACATTAGGTGATACATAAACCTCATATCCTTGTCAATGGGACCGCAATCCATTTGGGAGCCAATGACTTGAATTTTTAGCTTTTCTAACATTTATTAAAAGTCCACATTTGATTATTATTGTGTAAAATTAATGATCTAGATATGCTATAGGGATGGTGGAGGATGTTAAATCAGTCCATTTTAATAAATTTGAATGAGACTTTTATACCAAATTAAACGAAAGTTAAAAACAATGATTTTCTTTTTTGGGAATTCAACAACACGTAGAGATGATCAGAATTCGAACCTTTGACTTTAACTAGTTCAACAACTATTGTGTCGTGATTGAAGACGACATCGTTAGCACCGTTTTTTTTTTAGCCTATGATCATATTTGCTACAAATATATATAACTCATCAAAATGATTCACATATGAAAGCACAAATGGTGGTGTCCAACATGTGGTTTTGAGAAGAGAATATCTGTCCTCATAAACATATATTATCAAACAGTTCTCCACCATGTGAAAAAACCCAAATGGAAACACAAAATCAAAAGGGAAAGGGCAAAAAGGGGAGAAGTGGGGCATTCAGCATTACAACTGTTTCAATAGCAACCATATATAAGGTAAATATATATGAATTTTTGTGTTGAGGAATCAAAGCCCTATTTATATTCTCAAGCCCCTTAACAAGTAACTTATTATTTTTATTTTTAATAAATATGTTTTGCTTTAACAAAGCCTGGATGCTTGCTTATGTCTTTTTCAAAAGCCTTTTTTCTTTTCTTAAAGACACATATGTATACATGTAGAAGAGAGAGAATATGCATTACACTGAAGAAGGAAAATTTTTGTGTTAAGGATAACAGTAACCATCGAACAACAATACAGAGGTTTGAATACAAGATCTCCCACTCTGATCATACCGTGTTAAGGATGAATAAACCACCACTCAATCAAAAAACTTAAACTGATGGATTCTCAACAGTGTCTTTCCTGATGAGACTTTGTTTGCACTCTTTACAATCCCAACATTTTGACCCGATAAGTCCTCTAGAATTCTCACCCTCTTCCATAGTTTTAGTGGCAAAATTAAAGCTCATTTCCAAAATGGCTTTCCTTTTTCCTTTTTATTTTTTTTCTCTCTTCCATGTTCCATGCCTTGGTTTCTATACATATAAAACTCCACAAAAGAACCTCTCTTTTGCGTACTCTTCTCTTGAAGTTCTCAAAAGCTTTACATGCGTGCCCTTGTGGAGGGAGGGAGGGAGATCGCTTTTATGCAAAATTGCTACCATTTATCGTACATTTGATTGGTGCATTTTTTATAATACTAACATGTAGGGATATGAGTGTGTTTCGAACTCACAACCTCTTAATTGGAGATACGTGCCAATTATCAATGAACGATGCTCACTTTGATACATTTAATCGGTGATTAGACTTTGTTCGATAATGTTTTTATTTTAACTTTTAAAATTTTAAAAAATTGCTTAATTTATTAACATTTCAATACATTTTCTAGTTTACCCTCAAAATTTTATTTTGAAATCTCCAGAGCTCTATTTTGGTAACCAGTGTCTTCTAATTTTAAAAATCATGCTTTATTTCTCATGATCTACTGGTATGTTTTTCATATTCCTTAGAAACATCTTTAAATTTTTAGCCAAATTTCAAAAATAAAACAAGTTCTTAAACATTATTTTCTTGACAAAGAAACACATATAGGTGTGGAAACGTAGTGTTTTCTAGGCTTGAAAAGTGAAACAAGGAAACGTAAGTATATGTAGTTTCCATTATTAACTTAATTTTAAATAACCAAAAAAAAAAACCCCATTATCAGCCACATATTTTAATTGTCCAACTTTTTAACATACTTCCAAAAGACGAATTTATATATATAAAAGAAGAGCTCCAAATAAATGATGGCACACAGTCTCGATCAATTGTACCCATTAAAATCCTAATAAAATTCAGATACCAAAAAAAAAAAAAGAAGAAAAAAAAGAAAAAATAAAAACACTTTTCCACTCAGACAATCCAAACACAGGCACCAAATAAGAACAAGAAAATAATGTCTGAAAATAAAACATATATATGGTCGGTCTCTGTTCCACTGTCACTGTTGTTTTGGTTGTTGTTGTTCTCTTAAAAAAAAAAATTCTTTTTTTTATTATTATTTTTTATTTTTGATTTTCCTTTGAAAACATGATGGGTTTTGGGTGCCATCAGAATAGAAGCTTGATAGTTAAAAAATTCCCTCTGTGTTTACTTTTATTTTTTATTTTTATTTTTAGTGCAAATAAGAAAAGAAGTTGTGGGTTAAAAAAAAAAAACCTGCTGTATCCAAGAATCAAATAAGCTGTCAGATGCAATTTATTGGTTAAAATTACTTGTAAAAGCATCTCGAATCTCATCACTGTTCATTTTGGTCGTGGGTTTATTTCTTTATATTATTTATTTTTTGAGAGGTCAACATTACTCATTTAGAAATTAGGAGGCAATATTCTTATTTTTAGTTTTAAACTTTTACAAAAATTTATTTGATAATTATTTAGTTGACAAAAAAAAAAAAATTTTTGATTTTTAGAAATGAAACTAAGAGTATTTTAACGAACAATTATAAAAGATGCATTCATCTTGCTTAAAAGAAAAAGATAACAATTCATCTTACTTAAAAGAAAAAGATAATAAATTGAGTATTGTCGATCAAAGTTAAAAAATTAACTTTTCACATTTTTATCATAATGTTTTCGTCTAATTACAAGTAAATGTAAATCCATATAACCTTTAGTTTTTTTTTTCTTTTCTTTATATTTTTCAACTTATTTTTCCCTTTTTCCTAATTAAAAGTTAATGTGGTGAGTGAAACATAATATAATATATGATATATGTACATATACTTGTGAGAATATGCTTTGGGTAGTGGATTTGATATATATCTAACATATGATGACTAGAATGTTTCTCTCAAGCCTATCCATATATTGATTTTCTTTGGATTAATTTGGAGTTAATTAATAAAAAATTCCATTTGATTAGTTCTTAAAACAAAATAATACTAACTAGGATTACTTTTTGAAATCCTAATCCATAGAAATAGAATATGAAAGGAATTTGGCTGCCATAGTTGAAAGTTACTATAGAAAAGTTGACTAACTTCTGTAAAATAGAGACAGTTAATTATATATAGTATTCTAATTAATTATAATACATAACACCATAGTTATTTTTTTTAAATGTATGTATTTTTGTTTTGTGCATTCTTAGGTTCAAATCCTATACAAACATTTTCTCTTCGTCTTGTTAATCAATTTTTTTTAGTACAAGATGTGGGGTGGGGATCGAACTCACAACCTCTTGGTTGGAGACCTATGCCAATTATCGTTGAGTTATGTTCGTTTTGGCTCGATAATAAAAATTAATATCCTATCCCACATGGCATAATATCTTAACACTTTTATGTCTCAAGGTTGATTTCATGAATTTAAATCTTGTCATAAGTTACAATGTAGGTCTTGAGAATGAAGATTAATATCCAACCAATGTAACATGCCATTCAAACTCAGAGCTAATTGATCATCCCTAAAATGAATCGTGAAAAAGTTGCATTACTTTTAACAAATTAAGTTCGAATTGTTGGTTGACACGAATAAAGTTGAAGAAAACCTCTGAAATCATTTTAATATAGTTAAATTCAAAACTTTTGGAGAATACATGTTTGCCTCACAATTTTAATATTGCAGTAAAGAATATGTTATAGAAACTCGAGTTTGAATAAAATCTTTGTTTAGCTCGTCTTTAAGATTGGTAAAAGTTAGTACGCTGTACAAAAGGTACAAAAAGTACATCTCACACACGATGTGTATTGATGTAACATTAGTTTATCATGTGAGTCGAATAGATCCAACATATGAAAATACAGACTTGACTTCTTAACTTCAAATTACACTAGTTTAATCGTCTTTTCTGCTCGTATCAGAGAATTCCCTTTTCTTAATTATTAAGACAAGTATGGTAAAAATTTGAAAAAAACAAAACATTAAAATTGAAAGTGATGAGTGTGTGGATGAATTAAAGCACTCAAGAATGTGTAGTGAGTGATATTGAGTGGGTATTTTTATTTTTATTTATATGTGTAGATGCTATACTATGCTATTAACCCCACGCTTTCAAAGACAAATCATGACCTATGTTCCATGTGAGAGGGTGAGGGTGAAGGTGAGGTGAGTATTTATACATCAAAAAGGAAAAGAAAAAAAACTTTTTTTTTCATGGTTTAACCTAAAAAGAAATAATGGAGTGGTCGAAAGGCAAAAGACACAAAAAAGGAAAAAAAAAACATCATGTCGAGATTTTATGTTTCGTTTTGCAGAGAATAAATATGCTCTACGCTTTATCCAATATTCTCGTATATAAGTTTCATCCCCTAATTTTCCTCTTTTTCGTATGATGAAGAGATTCCATATCTATGTTTTTGTTAAAAAGTTTTAAATATAATCCTAATCTATTGACTTTAGGTTTTTGGATCATATGATATAGTTTAATTTATAATGGTATCGTGAGACTTTGATAGTATTTATCAAGTAATCCTCTTATCGAACAAATTACTAGTGAGTCTCCTAGATCAAAATAGTCATCAATTTGTGCTATATTCTCGAGTACATTGGTTTTAACTAGACTAACTCTTCTTTTCTTGGGAGTACACCATGTGTCTGGGATCAATATGATTATATCATCGAAGTTTACCACCTTTGTTCATCACTCGAGACAATGAACTCTCGACATGTTTCAACAATAGTATAATATTGTGCACTTTCAACATAAACCCTCATGCTGGCTTTGGTTTTGGTTTCACTTAAAAGGTCTCGTAGTGATGGAGAGGTTGCTTTTTAGTTATATACTTATGATCTTCCATTTATCCAGTCAATGCAGGACTTTATTTAAATTCCCAATGTATTGGGAATGAAAATTCTCTCTCGTTGACATCGATAATTCATTTGTTAGGATTTGTGAATTAAATTAATATTCGAGCCTAGATGTGAAAGATCTCGAGCAGGGACCGTCCTATTTGTGAGAAAAGTCTTTTGTAGTAGGTGCATTATATATGCGTAATTTGGCTCGAGTAATATATTTTTTTTCATTAGAAAAAGAAATTAACCCTCTAGAGAAACTAATTATAACAAGGTGAAGAGAAAAGACAGTCTTGTGATCTAATTAAATAAATATTGATGTTCTGGTTTGAGAAATAGAAGTTAAATAAATAAGGAACACAATAAAAAACATAAGGAACACTTGCTCACTTGGAATGAAATAATAATCCCACCAAAATATTAATTAATTTGTTGATTAAAAACCTACACCTTCAGTAATAAAACCAAATCACACTTTTTTTTTGGCAACACTTGGAAAAATTTATTAAAATATCTTATATATATATATATATATATATATATATATATTTTGATATGCAGCCAAATAATATGAAATTCCAAATTTAAGGAATAAAAGAAATGTTTTTTAGTGGGAATTTGATCAATTTTACTTGAATCAGAAGAAATATTGAATTTTGGTGGAGATCGTCCAGAATTGAACTCCTAACCTTTAAGAAAAGAGTAAGAAATCTTAATCCCAGAAGTATGTTTGGATGTTGGCAGAAATAAAACCGAAGTTTTAAGATACCGAAAGAAAATAAATTCTTAATAACTATTGTGGCTAAACATGGTCCCATTAATTTACTTGTCCAATTCGCACTATAAATCTTTAGAAAATTAATTAACCAATTTTAATCATTATGCCATTCCTCCATCATTTTTAATCTAATAATTTATATATGAATGTCAAATGTGTACTGATTCAAAATAGAGTGAAAAAATTGGTAAATACTATTAAGTCCCAAAGTCGGTATAGTATAATTAACCTATTGAAAAAATAGGAGGTTCGAATCTTTAATTCCACGTGTTGTTATTATTGATCGTGTACTAAAAAAATTAATAGATTAAAGTTGAAGAAACACATTAATTAACGAGAGATATGTCTGTCTATCATCTCAATATAAAATCCGTAAAAAATAAAAAATATACAATATGACTGGTTAGTAGCATTAAAACACTTGTTCTTCCATCCAATTCAATTAGTACACACAACTCAACAAGTGACTATTAGAATTAGTTGATGAGGAAACTTCAATGATTTAGATATAAAATTTTCTTCTTAGAAATACCCAATGTTTAATTAAAACCATTAAATCTATCCATCTAAGTAAGTTAATAGATTATACTATACATATATTTACACTTTGAAAGAAAACTAGTGACAACAACTAATCTAAAAGTCGCTAATAAAAGTTTATCTAAAAGTCGCTAATAAAAGTTTAATTAACTCAGCAGTAATTAACATCTATCTTTGATCAAGATGTCATAAGTTTGAATTCCCTATTATATAAAAAAAAAGAAAATTAATCTAAAAGGCCTAGACTCAAAGGTTACTACTTAATGGGCTAAAAAGAAGCAAAATTAAAGCATTTTTATTAAGAAACATGTCGAGGGGTTGCATTAATTATATATTATTTAGAATCTTGAAGGTGTTATATAAATCACAGAGTGTGGGCATATTGATCATGGGCAGAGAATAACAAAAAAGGGGTTTGATTTTGATTGGTGGGTTGAGTTTAGCACTCTCAAGGGGTGGGAAAAAAACTTTATATTTATATTATATTATATAATCTCTTTTTTTTTTAATTTTTTTTTCTTTTCCAATTTTTCTAACCTCTCTCCTCCACAATGTGTGAATATGTTTGAGGCCATTATGATGCAGTAAATTTGCATTGTGTATTATTTGTGTGTTTTTTATATTTTGTTTCTACTTTTTATTTCAATGAAAAGGGGTATATGTATCATAGATGTGATGTTCAACAAGGATTTGATTTAATATGTTAGAAAATCAAAGGTCTAGAAAAATGAAGAAATTAAAGATGTGGATAATTTGTTTATTTTGTAATAATATATTATTACTAGGTTGGAGATTATGTCATTTTGTTTTGTCTAATAATGTTCATGTTTTTTTATTTTTGAGATAGAAAACAATAGGTTTTTGGTGTTTTTTTTTTCCTCAGCGTAAGAGGGAAATGGAGACGAATTTGGTAATGATTTTCAACAGTCATGGGTTGGCTCATTGGTTTAAGGGGACTAGTAAATCAAAATGATTTGGTAACGATTTTCTTGTATAGGTTTAACTTGTTTTGTTTTTCATTTTCTTTTATTTTAGTACAACAATATGTGGGCAGGGAATCAAACCACAACTCAATAAAATATTTAAAGAATTAGAAATTCAAAATTGTTAATGATATTAAGTGTGACATCCGAGTAGGGAAGAGAAGTACATGAATGAACCGATACTACATTCGAATGAGAGGGATCCTGAGATCATGGAAGAATGATCAAGAAAGACTTAAAAGAATTGATAGTCACTGCAGTAACAATGTGCACCTCCTTTTTCGGTAACTCAATCATAAGAACTCCAAAGTTAAGCGTACTTGACTTGGAGCAATCTTCGGCTAAGTGATCTTTTAGTTGCTTTACTAGGAAGCAGGTGAGTAATGACAATTGAAAGGACTCGTGTTGGTCTTCTAAGTAGCTAAGAATTAGAAGGTGGCGCAGCGGCAATTAGAGCCATAAAAAAAAAAGGAATTGCATTATTTTCTTTTACAAGTGACAAAAACAAGAATTGTAATTTTAGTTTTACAAATGATCTATTATTCTTAAAATAATCAAAGTTATTCTTCATATGAAGTCAAGCTAAGTTGAATTTGTTGATAGCAAACTCAAATGAATAATATATCATAAACCCTTTACACACCCATTTGATCCAAATTATTAAAAGTAGTTTTGAGAGCAAAAATAAAACAATTTTAAATTGAAGAATCTCCAAAACTAAACCCTAAACACATATGCCAAATGCAAACCAAAGTGTCTCCTAGACTCATCCATTAATCAAACCAATGAAAATTTTGAAAGGAATTTTTTCATATAGATAGAGATTTCACTTTCCTCAACTTTATTATGGTTTGAAGAAAAGAAAAGGGGAATAAGGGTATCAACTTCATGATGATTAGCATTTGGTTTTGAATTAATTAATAATTAATAATGAACAATCTCCACAGTACATATTCTATTGGTTAGTTTTTCTTTAATTAGTCACAAACCATATGGAATCAAATAATAAAGAAAACAAGGTATGGATTGAGACAGAACTAGAGGATGATAAAGAAAAAGATTAGAGATAAAAATTAATTAAAGACTAAAGTTGAGAGATATATATAAAAGAAACATCTCTCTCTAGGGTCATACTAGCTTAGCTTTGATTATAAGCTTAATAGAAGCATAATGATTATTAATGTGTTTATTTTACATGAAAAAAAGTTTAAGCAAATCTTGCAAAAAGTTTTGCTATTACCAAATCAAAACATCTACTCATTATTTCTCCACTCTCTCCAAAATCATCAAAGAATCCAAGCTTTGGATAGGAGCTAGGCTAGGGTTTAAGCCTTTTGGGTAATCTTCTTTTCTTTAGACAATCATCATATTACTCACTTGGAAATTCCTCCCATCACCCCTTTTTCATCTCAACTTTTAGCAATTCTTGAAATTTTCAAAACAATATTTGCTGATTTGAGTATAGTTAAAACGAGTCGAGAGATATTAGCAACATTATTTCTTTGAAACTGTATGTTCGGTTAAAGATTCCATATTGAAAAGATAAGGGACGTAACAAAAGTTTATAATATATATGGATTATTCATCTCATTGCCAATTGATCTTGAGAACGAACTCCTTGAAAATATTATATGGTCCAGGAGCCTAAAAACCTCAAAACGAGCCTCCGATCTAAAAGATCACCAATATTGGTGAGCTTAAAAGAGCCACCATCTTAAGATGGAACCATGAATATTTATATGTTCAAATTAAATTCCCCACCCTCGGTTTAATGTGAAGGGGCATTAATTAGTATTTTTCAAACTAGTATTAATAGATTTGTTTTTTAAATGTGAACAAAAATACATAATAGATCAATACTACAATTGTGTTGGAAGTGAGACCAAAATTCCTTATTAACTAGATAAGGGGAAAATATAGAAGTGAGAGACAATATCTCTATTGATATGAGACATTTTTTTAGATCTTTTGGGTAAAACGAAAAATAACGCCATGAAAAGTTATGCCCAAATAAACATTATCTAAAAGAGTTTGTAGTACATACAAAATTAGCAAATTCTTAATCCTATAGTAGACCAATCTAAATAGATTATATATACAAATCCAATCTATAAGCCAAAAACTACATTTTATATTTAATTTTTTTTGACCAAATATTTCTATACATTGAAAGTTAGTTCGAATGTGTATTAATATCTATGAGATTCCATCTCAGTAGCTCTTTTAGCTTATCAATTTTGGTCGGATCCTATTTTTGGATCAGATGTCTGTGAAGTCATATTTACTATAAATCATTGTGATTATATATATATATATATATATATATATATCACTATATATATATTTTTTGAGTAAACATTTGGATACGAGGAATTAACTTAAAATCTCTAGATTGGAGATATATATACCAATTAACATTGAACTACACGAGGGGTTGACAGTACATATTTATAAATTTAAATTTCTCATGCTTTTTAAAATTAGAAGTCGGCCTTTGATTAATGGAAAAGACAAAAGGAAGGCACAAAGTTAGAGAAACAAATTTCAAGTGAGTAATATTCTAGTAATTAATTTTTATTAATTAGTTTCAGTTCGTTCTTCCCATTGGATATGCTTCATGAATCCATGTGAAGTGCTGCCCACTTTTCAGCATTGAAATATGTAAATATCTATATATTTTAACAAATGAATCATCTTATTTTGTTTGTTTGTTTTTTTTTTCTTTTATTTTTTCCCCTCAATGTTGGTTTTAAGTCAAGTGGGGATGGTGCCATTTTTCCTCTTTAATATTGGCTTTTAGTGGAGATCAGGAATTCAATATATATTTGGCACTTTTTTCTTTCGAGAGAGGCACATTTAGATAAAAAGATTAGTTGGTGCCAAAAAAAAAAAAAAAAAAACTAAAATTTAACTTCTCATTGTAAGAGATGTTGGTTTGATGGTTAAGTTTTGTGTTATTTAAGGTAAAAGAAAAAAAAAAGATTTTTGTTGAGGTAGGATTTAGATCAAGGATGTACGCCAGAAGCTTGGATCAAAGAATAATATAGTGTTCAACCATTTAAGAGATATTTGGTTCATGAGTAAATTTATACATTTTGACGGAGAAAAAGATGACACAATCTATTTTAGATTTTTTTTTTAATGATCTTACTTTTAAGAGATATTTGGTTCATATGGTTAAATTTTGTGTTATTTAAAGTTAATAAAACAAAAAAGAGAGTACATAAATAGTAATTTTCCTTATTATTTGCCAACTTGAGCATATAGTCTCAAAAAAAGTTTTCCTTATTATTTTAGGTTTAAATCCTACAAGATTCAAATTTAGTCCAAATTTCAAGTTTATAAAACATATCTTTTACACTACCTACTATTTTTGTTTGAGATACAAGAGAAAAACACTAAAAACAGCAAAACAACCGATCATCATCAATAATCCTAGCAATTTCCATCGGACCATCTTATAACCATACGCAATCCAAACGCCAGTGAAGCGCCATTTGAGCCATTTGGTGAGCCGCACTATTTCCTTCACGAAAGGTGAAAAAAAAAACTAACCTGACCAGATTGAATCACCATCGTCGGAGGCTGTGAAGGAGACATCCCACCTCCGAAAGATCATCAAGTCCATTTTGTAAAATCCAAATGCACCGCGGAGAGTCGGTCTCGATCTGGATGGAAAGCCAACAACAAACTTGTCTGAATAGCCAATGTGCCTCAGCCATAACGACAAAAACATAGTGAGACAAGAAAAAGAAGGTGGGCTTCGACTCATGAATAACAACCCCTAGATTAGCACCAAACTAATCAGAGAGGTAAGCCGCGTTAGTGTTAACTTTATACAAGCCAGCTGTAGGGAAACGCCACTAGCAAGACATCTGAACCACAGTCGGGCCCCTCGAGACAGGAGGCAGTATCATCGCACAATAAGTTTGAACATAGTTGACATCCCAGGAATCCACCCCACCAATCGGATATTCCCCTAGGTTGCATGACCGGTTCTAGACATTCCATACTGCCCAAAGAAAGACTGCTGGTTCCTCAAAACCCCGCCACTGCAAGCGATCTTGAAGTTCAGCTAATAGGGAAAAAATATTCGGAATAGGCCGAGAATGAAGCAAACTCGAAAATGATGATTGACTTCAAATCGATTACACTACCTACTCATTTATTAAGAAGTCATAAACCTATAAATACACATTACACAAATCTGAATTTCTATCTATAATCTATAAAAGTTCAATTACATGTTAGATAAATTCAAATTTCCCATCTTCAAGTTTAACAAATCTATATTTATTAAAATTGAGTGAGCTAACACTTCCATTAGTACTTTTGTAAAAAAGAAAAAAAAGGCACTTAGACAAAAGGTCGAACTAATAAAGACTAGCTAGTTGTTGTATGAAAAATTAGGTTCATTTTATAACTTCTAACTACTCTTTATCCAAAAAAAGAGAAAGAAAAAAAGAAAAAGGAAAAAACCATTAGAAAAATACTCTAATTTAATAAGATTATATCTCTTAAAGTTGACATATTTTCATACAAGAGATTAGAAACAACCCTTTTAGAGAATTTGATATAAAAACAACAAGAAACCTTAAAAAAAGGAAATAAGAATTTGTATTAAGGGTCACTAATAATTAACTTTAGTGAAAGCAATCCTTAAATAAATGAAAAGATTGGTAACTTTACTATGTAAAGCAAAAGATAATATTTATTATTAAAGTATTCCCATTTGGGAAAGGCTTTTATAATTTCAAAATGGGAAGAGGGTCTTCAAGACAAAAGGAAAATGAGTGGAAGAAATGGGTCGGTTTGGTATTCTTAGTATCCATATTCCGACCATATTTTTTTAATTACTCAAGATAAATATATTCATAAATTTTTCAATTTTACTTTAATTTCAAAACTCAATAATACTCCATTTTAGTAACTTTGTATATCGGAAATTATTTTGTAAATTATATAATAAAAACTTGAAACAAAAGTATTTTTTCTTAGTTTATTTACCTCAGGAGATGTCTACATAGGATATAGAATTATATCTCACACAATATGTAAAGTGTCGGGTTCAATTCCAAAACAATCCAGATTTTTTAAATAACTAATAAAAAATTGAATAACAAGGATGAAAATAATATTTTATCGTCGTAAATGTTAAAGAGAACAGTACCCCAAGTACTATATTGATATAACTTTTACGACTTTCCTTTTGATTCATGCAAAAAGTTTCGTACCAATAGAAATATTTTCTTCACCTATGTATACATCATCTTCTTTTTTCTAGTCAATATGAGATTTTGTTTATCCTGAAAACTAAATAAACTAGAACCTTTGATAGTTAAAACAATTGAAAGTTTCGGAAAGTATGAAAATTTAGGATATTTAAGCTGTATTTATATCCTTATGTATTTAATATTCAAATTATGTTTCTACTACACATTCATTGAACATAAAATTAAAGCAATTATTTATTAACAAGATAACTTTGTGTTCTTTTTTTTTTTTCATAATATTTTTGAAATTGAATGTATAAAACCTCACCTTCTCTCCAAATGGATTTGATCATTTGAAATGGTTTGGTGGGTATGAGATTCTTAACAAAAAAAATTTTTGTGGGCTTCAAATTATTGACAAATTAATTTTAAGGTGTGTGGTCCAAATTAATATATATTATTCCATTGCCACTTAGAGGGCTTAAGAACCAAATCCTTCACATATAATTTTTATATATCCACCATATAAACTTTAAACCCATGTTTATTTAATAACAATCATGCTAAATTAACTCAAATGAAGTTGAAAGAGAATGAGTTCTCTCAAAATTTGTTGTAAAGAATTATTCAAAAAATTCTATCTGAATAAGTTCAATTACTCAAAGCATTAGTAATATTCTTCTTGAAGTTTGAATCCCCCTCTTTTATTTAATTATAATATTTTAAATAATAGATTCTTCAATTGTAATTATTTGAAACCATAAAATTTGTATCCATGCATACACATAAGGAAAAAAAAAAGGTTAAAAAGAGTATATTTATCTTTGATATTTATAGAAATAATATATTTTCAGGTTTCTTTAAAAGAATTTTTATTTAAGATCATTTAAAATTACAAAAAGAACATAAGTGAAGGAAGAGTATTTTTTATGAACTTCCAGAGAATTGCTCTTACTAGACACAAGTCAAATCAATAATGTTAACCGCTACAAATTCAATCTATTTTTGACAAATATTTATTAACTATATTATTGAATTAAGTTTAGGTTAGTTATTGATTATCTTAAACTGTTGTAACTATTAGGTATTCGTAGGTCTTAGTCTATAAATAGAGGGACCCACCTCACATTTGAGGTACGCGATTCTATTCCTCTTTCTTAGAGTTATAGATCTGGCTTAAGCGTAGGAGACTCCTCTCTCTATGTAGGTTCTGAGTTTAGGCCAATCATTTGGTCTGAGCTTTGCATGACAATCTAAATCGTGCTAAAAAAAAATATAACAATCAAGTTATTTGTGGATTTTAATAAGAAAATCGCATCTAAGCATTAGTGCACCCCACAATTCCATGCAAAAACTACCATTCATAGATCTCTAGTTTTGATGGTAAAACAACTTTCATTATTTCGAAAAAAAAAATAAAAAATTTGCTTTGAAGAAATAGTTACCGTCACATATTACTTTAGATCTTGTTTGAAAAAGTTATACTAAAAGTTTAAAACAAACGAAGGAATATTCAAAATTTGAAGCTTTTTGAGATTATTTTATAGTGGGCTTTGTTACAAAACATGGCCCAAATGGAGCATATTGGGCTTTAAAGCCCAGGCCCAGAGCACATTTGGAATTTTGTGAGAGGTAACTTTTGAAAAATAGCCTGATTGTTAGATTATATATATCAAACCAAAATTACATATAATCCACTGCTGGTTACGTAAAGGCCCTTTCACAAATATCTTACACGTTTAAAGTTGGTCTTCAAAATACGAAATATAGGTTCAAGCTGGCAAAAGTGGGTGGGGGTGTTTTTTAGAATAATCGAAATTATTTGTTCGTTGTACTGTAATAAATAGTTTTTTAAGTATAAAAGATTCTAAAACGACCCTAAAAAATTATGCTAATTTGAGTATAGCTCACGGTACATATTATGGATAGTTTGATCTCCTAAACTTAAAAAATAAAAAATAAAAACCCTAACAATCTAAGATTTTATCAGTGATTATATTAAGTTATAATTCTTAAAAAAAATTGACAACAAAAATAGAACTAATGGTCGAAATGTCGATGTTGATATCGATAGAAATATCGAAGTTCTTGTCTTACATAAATGTTAATGCGGATGAAATTTTCAGAAGAAAGTATGAAAATGAATAAAAAGTGTATTAAGTATTAAATCTAAAAATATAAGTAATATTTTATGTGAAAATATTTTTTTTAGCAGTATGTTAAAATGGTCATATAGATGGAAATTTAAGAAAAAATAATGGAAAATATTAATTATAACTTAATTATGACACAATTCATCAATTTAATAACCATATTCATAAACCTAAGTAATGTATTTGTGTAGCTAATTAAAATTTAAAATAATATCAGATAAGACAAATGGTTGAAAATAAATATAATTCCATAATATTAAAATTATATGGATATATAGATAATAGAAATTATATACATAGATAAATATCACAAATTTAATACAACACTTCATAGAAGCAAAAAATATCAAAGGAAGAAAGGAAAAAAAGATATGAGTAATGGGAGGGGGGAGAGAGGAGGCTGAAAGAGATATAGTGATAATTATTATAGATATATATTTTTCAATATATTTTGTTGATGTCAATTTCGACAACTGCTGCATAGATGCCATGTAGGTGCTATCAATGCTTTCGCCTCCAAGGTCTTAGTTGCTTGTAATAGTGAAATCTATAATCGGTATGGTGCTCTGTCGAATGCACTCCAATGCCTAAGTAAGAATTCAAATTGTGAGTAAACATGTATGGAGTAAATAGAGTAATAGAACAGTAATCTCGAGGGCGAGAGTTTGCTTGAGAGTGTGAGTCGAGTTATTAAAAGGAGTTGTGTAAGTGAGGATGACTTACTTTCATTAGGGTTGCTATTTTCCTTATATGTGAAGAGAGAGAGGTTTCCATGTGTGAGGCAAACATAGGGGACGGTATGCTGCACTTGGACCGCCTATTTGGGGTATCGCGACCCCATCCGCCTATTGTCTTCTTCTTTGAGTTTCGCCTGGGGTCCATGAGGACCATCAACATCCTCGTTTCCCATTTGTGCCGTAAATAAGGGTTGTGGTGGCACATTTGGGTAGTTCTCTAAGGCGTATTGTGCTTTGGATACAAGGTGTCAACAGTCTATATCTACTGGTTTGTTCTAGATGTCCAGATGCACTTGACCCTGTAGCTAGTGTATTTGAGATTGACTCTAGTATGCTTGATATCTATTAGTTTTTTGTTCGACCAGGTCCACACGGTTGGACAGGTTCAAGATGCGTGGTACCTCGATTTTACTCAATAACATGTTTGAAAAATTAGATTACTTCCTATATATTAAACCATCTGCCATGTTGTAGAATAATTTAAACAATAATTATATATCAGTATATATTGATAATTTATTGACGTTTCCAACATCTTTAAGGATTAGAGATGAGAGGAATTAGTCCCTAAGGGACAACTTGGATGACTTGAGGCTTCAAGGAATATCCTTGAGGTTTCGGGTTCAAGTCACAATGGAATGCAACTCCATTAAGCAATGAACCATTACGTATGTACGGGTATAGGGACAGTGCACATACCCAGGTGTAGGGGCAAAAAGACATCCTCTATAAATAGTCTTCTCTTTATTTCTTGATATCTAGTTTAGGCTTTGGATAGGCCTGATTATGAGGTTGATTAAGTCGTTGATTAAACAAAATGTTGTCATGGATGTTGGTGAAACTTCGTGAAATACTTAAGTTTCCACGAATTGTAAATAAAATAAGGAGTCTTTATCCATTACAGAAGATTTTGTTTCAAAAATATTCCATATGTTTCGTATTTTTGTCAATTTTTTCGGCTCTAGAAAAGCTTCTTTCGGCTCTAAAAGTATTATTGACAATTAAGATGTCAATGTGTGACAAAAAGAAACTATCTTTGAGATCGATTTTTGAGGAAGAACGATATTGTCACCTACTCTACATGTCAAGATATTGTCCCTCTACTCGATATGTCGACATTTAATTTCGTACATCGTACATCAAGTAGAACACTGATTCAAAACAATCTCAAGTAAGTTTAATAGGTATGAATTTCAAATTTAGACTTCATAGATTTGAATCTCAAACAAGTTATAGGTCCAAATCATGTTTTTTTGGAACAAAAAACTTCGATAATCAAGATTTTTATCTATGTGCATCAACTTCTAAGTTTTAAGCCATTCTATCCTATAACATATACATACATATACATATATATATATAAAGAAAATTTTAACTAATTTCATCGGATTGAATTTAATTCCCTTACAATAATTGAGAGTTTCTATTGTTAAAAACAAAATTTCAGCAGAAATATATTTAGGCAAAATTTTCTTCATATTACTTTTTCTAATTTTTTCCAAAATTTATTTTTTACAAATGACATATATTTTCTAAGAAGCCTTAAAAATGTCATAAGCACTCATAGATGACACTACCAAAGGCACATCAACATTAATATTTAGGAAATTCTTAATCGTAATTTTAGAAATAGAATAAATCTCTTTGAGCTTCATTAAGTTTAATATATCTCGCGATTATGAACATAACTCAATCAGTTTAGGCACCAACCTCCGATTAAAAAGTCGTCATCCGATTAAAAGATTGTAAGTTCGAATTCTCATTTCAACATCTTCGTGCTCAAAGAAAAAAATCAGGTACATATAACTCAATTAATTAAAATATAAATATATTCAACTAATACGTTAGAGAGTCCAATTCTCACTCTTAAATGTGGAACTAAATAAAAATCAATTTGAGCTTCTAGATTATTTCTCGAAGTAATTGATGGTAGTTTTCCATGGCCAGCTCATTCCATTCTTTTATTAGGCACCACCCTAAGTCCCACTTCTCTCATAGAATAATAGTACCCAAAATTATTAAGAGAGCTAGAAAGAAAGACACTTGGAAAAGACCTATGAACCCCTCTCTCTCTCTTCATTGATGTGCCTTTTCCATCATTCGACCATCTTGGTATTCAAATTTCCAATTTGTATATTAAATATATGTTAATCATATATATGATTATATTTATGGATAAATTATATACTAAAATTGATCCTTTTATATATAGTTTTCATTAAAGTTTATTAAACGTATCAACGATAATTAATGAGATATTGATAGATAAATAGTTCTATGATAAATTATAATTAGGTCTTAAAATATTATTTTAGTTTAAAGGTATAAATTGTTACGAAGATTAATTCAATTTTAATTATAACCCATCATGATTATTTTTTAACTTCCTCTCTTTGATTCTAAACCACAAAATTAAATAAATTTACTTCCTACTTTAAATAAAGGCCAAAATGAATCAATTTCTCAAACTTTACAAAAATGAAAATGAATTGAACTTTGCTTCATTGAACCATTACTCTCCATTCCTCACAAAACTTCGAGAAGGATAGTAGTGGTTCGTTTTAATTTGTTTCTAGTGCCATGCATTCAAGTTTTTTTTTTCTTTTTTCTTTATTTTTGTATTTATGTTTGACAATATTTTTTATGTGAATTTTGGTAGGGTGTGGTCCTCCTCCCTCTCCCACCAACCAAGTGACACATTATAAAGACCCAATCCTTTTATATATCTTTGATTATTTCTATTAGTTTATGTTTAATTTTAGTAATTAATTAGTTTCGAGAGATGTAAACACAGTCCCACGTAGTGAGAATGATCTAAGTGTATATCAGGAATGATAACATCTATATTAGTAAGAAGTCATTTGGTTACAAACTAAAAATCAAACCTTACAAATTTGAGTGTAAAATGGTTAAGTCAATGTTATACGGTTGGAATTTTCAATAATATATGGGATCGACCACACATGTATTTATTTAATACATTTTTTCTACTTAATTAGACCAAGAGAAGCGATTTAATTATGTGAAAGTCTTGGTTTAGAAAAGTAATTATAAATTGACCATGAGTAAAATGTGTAGATATCATCCCTTCCTAATTTGATGAGGAGCCAAATTAGAACTAACATTGTAAAATCGACCAAAACCATAATCGGCTACATATGGGTTATGGACCTGAAGTCGGATAACGTTTCACGGATTTCTCTCCATCTCTATACATAGAAACGACACTACTTCTTCTATTTAATAGAGAAGAGAATTGAGAGAATTAATAAGGCAAGTCGTGATTCTCCCAGACTTGGAAGATCAAACTCATCAACAACATTCTATTATAGATCAAGGCATGCTTCTGCTTATTTAGTATTAATTATCTTGAATCGTCATGGGAGACTCATCTATGACTTTAAGTTTTGAGTTTTAATTTTCCCAACATATACCCCTATAGAGATACAAAGAAACCGTTGTTCAAATAACTTTTTGGATCACCGAATGTAAATCCGCCCTCTATCATTTCTCTTCTATGAAAACCAATCCCACTTCACCTCTAGGTTATCTTTTTCCCTCTTTGGTTTTATGTCTCCCCTACAAATATAACCCTTTTTTTCATCCCTTCTTCTTCATCATTGTTCAAAGTCTAGTAGCTTCCAATCTCAATAATATACTAAATAAAGGGAAAAGGAAAGAAAGATTTCAATATCCTCATTGTGATGGTCATTTAAATATTGGACTATGGAGAGAGGCACTATTTGTTGGTTGGTGGGTGTGCAATTCTATTTCTTTTGGCTTCTTAAATTTTAGTTCCATTATTCCACCAACCACTCTTAGCACTTCTTCTTTACAAGTGTAGAAGAAAAGATGCAAAGAAACAATAGGGCAAAATATGAACCCTACACTTGTAAATTACTAGTTATAATTATTTTGCTTTAATTTGTAGTGCTAAAGAGAGTGAGCCATTTATGGAAGTTGATATGTCATTGTCAAGTTTTCTCTTATTCATCTCTCTCTATGTATATGGTAACCATCACTTGCACTTTGTTCATTTTTCTCTTTTAACCTAAAATTCGAGTTAACTTAATTACTTTAACGATACAAATAAGGGGTATACATTTTCATCAACATGTTTGTTGATACAGTATTCTGTCAAACACCACAGATCAGTTACGATCTAATTGGAGCGAGCTGTCGAAATGTGACCTTCGAGACAGTGAGACATGCACAAGGAACAAATATTCCGAGTCCAATTTAGTGTAAGTTCTAACTGTAGCAAGTCGTTCTCGGAATAAAATAGCGTACCTAGAATGTGGGGCAGAGTTTCCCATTTATAGGTAGGTAGGGAACAAGGCCGTTGGAACTGTTCTGACCCACGATTATAGTTGTCGGACCCCAGGTTAGTGGTCCGACCTGAGGTTGGATTCCTCAGATCGATGGAGCTTTGTCTTTCTTCTCAGCTCGACGTAAATTAAGTCGGCGAGTAGGAATGTTTAGGTTTAATTATCTTTTTTGGTGACTTCGAACTAAGCAGGATCGTCGACGTGTCGATACTTAACTTTTACCACCAACAATATTGATATTTTTATATGTCTATGATTTTTACATCAATATGGTGGAGGTATACCAAAATTTTCATAATATAAAACCGACGAAATATAAAATATATATATCAACAAATATTTAAACACAAGAAAAAATATATAAATCCAGACTTTTCGACTCCTAATTTTGTGGGATGGTTCAAGTGGCAATGAGGACCAATGTAAATAGCAAACGACTTAGAAGAAATGAGTTGAAACCATGATGGACCACCTACCTAGGATCTAGTAGGGGAATAGCACCAATATACTTGAAGTCAAGAGGAATTTCCTTTTGGTTTCCTCTCCTGTGGAATAAAAACAGGTCAAATCTTGAGATATATTTGACCCCAATTAAATCACAAAGTTTTCAAGTTTTGTTTTTCAACAAATGCTTCAGAAGCAGCCACTAGATCCATCAAATGATGATCATGATGTATCATCATGAAATATTGAAGAAAAAAGACATGTAATATTCAAACTAATTAAACACTGTTTTAATTTCTCTGAGTAATATTTATTGGATATATATAATTCAATACACGTAAATGACTGTGATTGTTACATATATATATATATATATTTTCCTATATATCAAAGTTTAATTTATTATATTTAGAGAGCTTAGTGCGTTGGAGAGTCACCTAAAGACGGCAGGACAAAAAAAACTCACACCTAACCCCATTTTATAATGAATCTACATTGAAGTTTCTTTTATGTGCGCAAATTATTTCTTTTTAATTAATATGTTTGAAGTTAGGCCGGCCCGAACAGTTTAGCGGTAATTAACCTCTACCTATTTTTTTTAGGTCCGAAGTTCAAATTTTATGTCCCAATTTATTGTGCTAAAAAAAATACTTGTATTGTTGTACTATATGCATATGAGTAAAAAATAATATGACAAAATTATTTATGTAGAAAATCAGAGGTTTTTTTTTTTTAAATTTTAGAATACGTTAAATATTAGATTTTAGGTCTAAATGATAGTTTAATATATATATATATATATATATATATATATATATATATTAAGGAGCTTTTAATTTATATTTAAACCCTAGCATCTTTATAGTTTAGAGAGTAGTGCCTCTTTATCCCTTGGAAAGCAAATATAGCGAAAAAAAAAAGATATATATGGTTTGCCCTTAATTAAGTCAGAACATTAGAAAGCTTACAATTGTATGGAATAAAGTTGGTTTAAAAGAAAATTATTTGAATGGTACAAGTTAAGTATAGTTCCCAGGAACCATAGTAAACTCATAGTTGTTGACATCGATATTTTCATCGATATTTTTATGTATCCATGAATTCGACATAGATATAAGAGTTAAATCGACATTTCCATAATATTAAAAAAAAGAGATAAAATGTAAAATATATCAATAAAATCTTACGACACAATATTAATATTAATTATTTTTAACTAATTTAGAAATATGATGAAATGTTTATTTATCAATTTAAATATTCTTTTACGGGTTTTTCTATTTAATTTTTATAATCTTTCAAGAAATATTCATCAATATTTAAAATCTTAAAATCTTGTTTAATATCAGTTCAAAATATGGAGAGCAGATAAAAGTGATGCAAGTGGTTAAAGATTAATAAACATCTGACTTGACCAGCTACAAATGATAAAGGGGTTGGCTATATGAAAAAGGGAATATGCAGCCAAGAAGAATTTCCATGGACTTTTGCCCTAGTGGGTTGGTATCATAATAACTCTACTTCATATGAAGCCTTTCTCCCTTATCCAAAAAATTGTACTATATATCGTCATTATCGACCATATAATTTTTAGTAATGAACGATCCAATTGATCTTAATTTTTAAAATTTTTTTCCTATTTCTATAACTTTAATTTAGAGGACTTTTATATGTGAGTCTCCTTTGAAAGGTGTGTTTGAGAGTGATTTTGGAAGGGTAAACTTTCATTTCCATTGATATGTTTGGCAAATTAAAATATTGATTTTAGAAAAATATAAAATCACTTAAAATTGATTTTTAAGGTATCATTTAGGTGGTGATTTTGAAAAATTAATTATTCTTAAATCTCTTTTTCCAAAATCACTCGTCCTACCATCACTCCCGAACACACGTTCAACTAAGTCCAGGTGGGCTATAAATAAAGCATTTAAGGGGGAAGAACTAACTTAAAAATTTACATTATTACAATCTTTAAAGAAAAACATGTCAAAATATCTATGGTTTCTATAGCTATTCTTTATTTGAAGTTGATTTTTAGAATATAGTGCAAAGGATTTGTATATATAAATATAGACACACACACACAAAAAGAAGAGAAAAGAAAAAACCTAAGCCTTAGCTTAATTTGATATTTGAATCCTATATGGTTATTAGTGGTTTACAACCAAACACATAGTGATGGGTTATTTGGTGGGTGTATGCTAATCCATTTGGTTAACTTTGGCAATGGCCTTACAGCAGCCTTTGATTCTGACTCCCACAAACCCTATCATCTATGCATAATTTTTTATTCCCAAAATGGTTGGTACAATTTTCATTCATTAATATATAATACTCTCTCATTACAAATATTAAATATCATAATATTTGATCTTAAATAATAATATCTAATCTTAAAGGTGATAAATGGAAAAAAAAAAAATAGTAATGTTATTAGATATATGAATGAAAGGGAAGTACACTTTTATATCATATGTGCTACTGAACAATCCTTTTACATAATAACACCATATCGATAGTCGTCGTTGACTTAAGCATAGTATAAATGGTTAGATATCTATGAATTCGAGTAAATTTTCTTTTTCTTTAACCGTAAAATCTATACATTCTCGGTTTCTCTTCCATGTCGGGTTTCATAACAATCTTCATATGCACTTGAGAAAGATTGAATCTCCCCCAACTTTTTTTTTTCAAACTCAAGTCCAACTTTTTGTGTGCTTTTATGCTTTATCGGCCAATTGTGGAATTTTGCATCAGCCAAAGGACAGATGTGTGAGAGCATCATCCCTTCCAAAATAAAAACCTTTTCCCGTACCAAAAAAAAAAAATCAAGAAAAAAAAATTAGAGAGAGAGATTATGGTCCTTGTAGAAATGATTGAGACTCAATTGGGATTCAAAATATTGATTTGAAAGGAAAGTAAACAAGTTAGACGCCAGGAAGGATAACGATTACAACTAAATATTTTTTGGTAGAATTATATTTAAATCATGTTCACCGTAATCCACTTTATTGTATTAAATTTAATCGAAACAAAATTTAATGGTCAATTTGAACACAGTTTAACGGGTTAAGTCATCTATTTTCGATTAAAATTAAAAGGCGGTGAGTTTGAACATCCTTACTCTATGTTGTACTAGAAAGAGAATAAAAAACAAAATTCAATGAACTTAATCTCATTTCTCTTATTGTTTAACAATGAATTCAATGAGTTTATCAATCCAATCATAAAGACCTCCTTCAACACAGTGTTACTTATATCAATCCGAATGAGATGAAAATAGTTCAAAATGTAAATTTTTTAAAGGTAGGTTTGGTAACATTTATGTATGTTTCTTGTTTTTCATTTTCATGTTTTTTTGTTTATTTTTATTTTGGAAACGAAAACGAAAATATATTTGGTAACCAATTTCTTTTTCTTTTCTTTTTTTTTTGTTCTCTAACATTTTAAATTAAAAAACTAAACATTTTAAAAGAAATTTAGTTTTCAAATAAAATATATTTTGCATTTTAGAAATAACAAAATAATAGGGAAAATGGAAATATTATAACAAAAAGGTGAAACTTGATTATCATCTTGTTTTAAAAAATTTCTACCTAAATTTAGAAATGATTCTTGAAAAATGAAAAACGAGAAATTTAAACCATTAATAAATATTTATGTTTCTTAAAAATCAGAAATGTTGCTCAACCAAGCTTGTTTTTTTAGATTTAGAGACTTAAAACCACAGTGTATATATATATATTATCTAAAAGATCAGTTTAATTTGATTTGACTTTTGATAATGGGATTCTCCCAACCCTTCAATGGCAACATGAAAAAATAAGTTACATTAGCCTAAGCAAATTCCTGCCCTTTTCTTCGAAAAGGGAAAAAAAAAAAAAAAAAGGTTTTGGCTAAATCTAAAACCCCATCAACTTGACACCTCAAGATCTCACAAATACCTATAAATAAGGGCTTCCCCAATCCCATTTCTTCCCAACAATCTCATCTTCTTCATTTTTTCTCTTTGAGGATTTTCACAAACAGTTGTTGCTAATTTGAGGCCATGGAGCTCACACTTAAATGTGGCTTTTTCTGCCTGTTGGCTGTGCTCTTGCCTATGTTGTGCTTCTCTCAGGATGGTTTCGTCGCTTCGAGAGCCACTTATTATGGCAGCCCCGATTGCTACGGGACTCCATGTACGCATCGTTCCTCTTCTCTTCTCTATTATACATAAATATTTTATCTCTTTAAAGTTTAACATTTTGATGCTATCGATTATGATCATATTCAGCGGGGGCTTGTGGATTCGGTGAATTTGGAAGGACAGTTAATGATGGCAATGTCGCTGCAGTTTCATATCTCTATCGGAATGGCTCTGGTTGTGGTGCATGCTATCAGGTATCAAATATCACATAAAAAATATGAAATAACTGCCCATATGAGTTTAGCTAAGTGATAATTGACATTTATCTCTAACCAAGATGTTATGAGTTCGAATTTACAAATGACAAAAGAAGAAGTGAACTCATTTTATTATGAGCAGTTGATCAAGTTATTAATAATTATTTAAAATTTACATCCAAATTATAATAAGGTTGGAAACGATTTGTAAACTATAAACTAAAAAATGATTGAACCCACTTGGAACTGATATTTTTAATGCACAACATGACAATTAGTTCATTTCAAAAAGAGGACATTTTCAACATAAAATTAGAAAAAGGAAAAAGTTTCATTCTTTAAATAACCCACTTGTGCTAATTAACTATTAATATTTAGTTTTTTTTTTCCCTATGTTATAAGTACAACAACAGATGAAAAATGTTTCTTTTTTCCCCAGGTTCAACATAAAAGAAAAGGGCAAAGTTCCCAATTTTTTAAAAAAATTACCCACCTAGCTAATTAACTAGGGTTAAACACTATTTTGATGGTTCTCCATTCAACTTAATTCATTTTTGGCTTATATATATCATTTTTAACTTTTGTTCATTTAGTTAGGGTTTCTATACTCTTAAAAACATCTATTTTTGTCTCTATATTTTTAGAAAGTGATCCTTTTGAGTTAATTAAGTACAAATAATAATATTCGATCTAACTTGTGATAATTTAATGTTAATGATTCAGGTTAGGTGCACCAATCCAACATATTGCAGTGATAGTGGAGCATATGTAGTGGTGACTGACCATGGTGAAGGGGATTACACTGACTTTATCTTGAGCCCACGAGCGTATGCAAAATTGGCCTATCCAAACACAGCCTTAGACTTGTTCTCTCGTGGTGTGGTGGATGTGGAATTCAGAAGGGTTTCTTGCCAATACCCTAATTACAACACTCTCAAGTTCAAGGTCCACGAGCACAGTAGATACCCTGATTACTTGGCCATTGTCGTCATCTACGTCGCTGGCAAAAACGACATCACCGCCGTCCAACTGTGGCAGGTATACGTTTTTCATTTTCGTAGTATCCACACACGGTATCAATACTTATGGGATGTCCATGTATATTATAAACTTATGCAAGGTCCCTTTCTTTTCAATGTGGGATCCTTAACATGTTCTCTTTAAGATCGTGGTTCTTTTGACTTATCGATTTTGGTCGGATCCCATTTTTGATCCGAATGCTCGTTTGACCTTATTGGATTATGATATCATATCAATATTCATATTCCATCTCGAAACCAATTGGCAATGAGAGGAGTAGTCTATGTATATATTATAAACCTATGCAAGGTCCCTTTCCTTTTCAAGGTGTGGGATCCTTAACAATAGGAAGGTTTGAGTTTCTAACCCCTGTGAAGTCATTTCCTCCTCGATTAATATCAATGACGAACCACTTTGTCTGGCTTTGGGCAGATTTTTAAATTTATTGTGTCTCATCAGCTTAAGCTTTCGAAAAAAGCAACTTCAATACTGAACAATCGTGTCGTTTTTGAGCTAATTAAGGTTTCGGGTGCGTTTGATGATGCAGGAGGATTGCAAAGAATGGAAGGGGATGAGGAGGTCCCATGGAGCAGTGTGGGACATGGCAAACCCACCAAAAGGAGACATAAAGCTGAGGTTCCAAGTGAGTGGAAGTTTGGGATATGGAAGGTGGGTGATGGCAAACAATGCCATCCCAAATTATTGGAAGGCAGGAGTTGCTTACGACACAGACATTCACCTCTATTAGAGCTGCTCCATAGAATTTCTTACAAAACCCATGTAATGAATTATTGTGTTGTAATATGAAAATCATACTTTAATTTTGTGTTTTGGTAGTTTAATTAGTACTAATTAAGCTGTGTGATCTTGCTTTGGTCTTTTATGTGGGTAATCTTCAAGTTGTTATTTTTGTGGGCATTTTGTACTGGTCAGGTGGGTGCAATAATTTATGTTTTATGATATGATTTGTGTACTTTTGGGATTGGCATATGTTATATAAAGGAAATATGGAAATAAAATATTAGTTCCACCAACTTATGTTTTAATGGTGTCTTTTCCTGCTGTCACCATGAACGTAGTTCAACAGTGATGGAAATGCACTCTTTTCTTTGAGGTTTGAATCTCTTTTGGAGAGTTTTTAGATCGATCTCTTTCGTACTTTACTTTTTTTTTTCCCTTCATGTTTAGTGGGCTAAACTAGAGATTGATGGAATAAAATATTCATCCATGTATTAATATATATCCTATTTTTATAAATGGGAGGGTTTAATATTGAAATTATGAATGGTTAGATATATCATATAAATATAAAATAGTCAATATCATGAATTTGAAAAGTAATAATAACACGAAAGGAGAAGTAATTTAGGAGCAAGGTTTTACCCTTCAAGATAAGTCGATATTTCAATCGATATTTTTTATATTCATAGATTCGACGTCTATAAAGGGATGAAGAAAATATAAAAAAAATATGAATAAGATATCACTAAAATATAAATAATGCACACTATTAAATAAGAATAGTTTTAAGGGTAGAATTTTATTGTTTTATTAAAATATTTTCATCATTTTTTTATTTTTATAATTTTTAAAGAAATATCTATCATCGTCATTTTATCAATATATATTTACATCAACCTTTTCATTAAATTGAGATCCCATTAAATTGAGATCTTGATATTTTTATCCCTTTTTTGGAAAAAAAAAATCTTAAAATTAATAAATAAAAAAAGAAAAGAAAAGAGAGGAAAATAGCCGAAAGTAAATTTGAACAAAAATAATAATAATAATATTTTTCTTTTTGAAATAAAAATAATAATAATAATAGGTCCAAAGTAAAACCGACCGTACATCGAATTTCAAATATTGTCGTTTAATTTCAACGGAATGGCGCGAAGACCAAAACTCGCTCAACGGTCCAAACCCTTTCAAATTCCCAATCTCTCTCAGTCCCTGCTCCAATTTGATCAACAAGAGTTCTTCTTTTTCTTCCAACTTGCGGTGATTTGGAAACACGACGCTATGGATTTTGCCAGAAGATGCGAAATTAGCTACGATCATCACGGCGCCGCGCCCGAGAACGAGGTCCGAGGAGCAGCGATCTGAGTGGCCGCTCGATCAATTATTCATCAAGGGCGGCTCAGATTCACAAATGGGCTCGGTTATGTAAGTATCTAGGTTAGATTGATGAAAATTTGTTGTGCGGTTTGGTCTATTGCTGTAATTAGAGTTCTCAGGAATTAGGGTTCCGAATTTCAACTGAAATAATTTGGGGATCGTGGGAGTAAATTCGATTTGCAGATGAATTCGTCTGGCTTTCTGATTGAATGCTATTGAAACCGGAGGAGTGCTGTTCCTTTGATGATTATTCTGGTCGAGGCTTGTGATTGGAAGCTCCTGGTTTACTTTAACGAGGAAATTAAGTGTTCTTGAAACAGAACTTCTGATAGATTACCTTTGTTTAGTAGATGGGTTTGAATTTGAAATGAAGTAACCAGGTATTTCCTCTAAAAATTGACTGTATTTTTTCTGTTTGTTTGCTGAGAAGCTGTTCTAGGCTCCTCTTTATGAAAACAAGAATATGGCAGTTTCAATGGAATCATCTCTGCTGATTACCCTGTATATTTGGAAATATCGTTTCTTGTTTTGCAAATATTGTTAGGGGTAAAACGAGTGCAAACACGTGGCCTTCCCCACCAAGACACATGTGTTTAGACAGGCCAAGGACGAGGAGGAAGGCCCCACACATGCCTGAGGCGGAGCTCAGCTCAGCTTCGACCGGCAGGAGATCCTGACCGGCGAGAAATCTACTGACATTCGATGGTTTGATGATTCTGCTATTAAAAGATCTTCCAATTGCGGGTAGAAACCCATAGAATGGTAGGTACAACCGCTACAATAACAGAGCCACGGTTCCCAATGCTCTCCTTGTATAAAACGTAGTGTCCGACCTTCCAAAAGGTACGTAATCTCTTACATTCTACATAAGCTTAGCTCAACACTAACTTGGACGAAGTACTAACTTAAGTTTTGAAGTATAGCGGTGAAGTACCGCACCAGTGCTAAGTTTTGCTGTAGGTAGTTCGACAGTTCACGCTAGAGTCCACCTCAAATTGCCTTCTAACAGTGTCACCTCGGCCAGAATGATACATCAACAAACTTGTTCTGAAAACCAGGAGGGGAGATTTGTGTATATTGCAAATTCTTAGATGGATAAGAGATTATGTTTTTTTTGTCCTGCTGGAGCTTGTGTGTGTTGAGATAGAGATTCTCAAATTGTGTTGTTTTTTTCATTGCAAAATATTCTCGCTCAGATATCAGATGCTATATTCCTTGATTACGCTGTTGGTCCACCTCCACTAATTCTTGGAGAAATTTCTCCTCTCCAAAGTCAGTTAAATAGACAACAGAGATTTTGAATTATTTAATCACTCATTTTGAGGGCTCGAACCCATAAGGTATTTTCAAACATCCCAAACTCTTTTCATAGAAACCCCGATCTCGGTCTCGCATAACACGGTCAGAAGATTCGGAGGGGGAGCAGCAAAAAAGGAGATTTGTTTATGTTGTGTAATGGCTTCTACTTGGTTTCTTTTATTCTATTTATAATGTTCATTTCTTCAGCTTCCATGTTGTGAATGGTGAAGTAAGAGTCATCTTATTATCTCTTGGTGTATTTTTCTAGACTTGTGAAAGTTGTAAACAGACAGGGCTAAGAAAAGGCTGACTTGTGAACAAAGCAATAATGGAAATCTTGTTTGTAGGATGAGCAAACAAAATTTCTTGATTTTAACAACCAGTGGGCTTTCTAAAAAATGTTGTCTAGTGAAAGAAAAATAGTTTTTTTTTTCTTCCAAACTTTTTAGAAATTGGAAGATGAGATGTGACAAAGACAATGAAACACATACATTTCACTTTCACACATGACAAGTCCTTTGGAACAAACAAGAGACAAATTCAAAATTCAATTGTAAAAAGAAATACACCCAAATTCTCAAGAGGTGTTTTCCACAATTGATCTAAAATTATAATCCATTGATATTAACCTTAAATGGTCCTACTTATCCATTCTTTTTGACTTTTTTGAGATGGCAAACTTGACTTCTTCGTATCTTGTTATAGTGGTTTGAATGGCTGCGTCAAAATCGAAGCCTACCCCATCATTATCCTCTGTCTACATAATATCTCTTTAGCAAGATTTTAAATGTCGAGGTCTCAATTTTTTAGCAATGTCAGAAATATCAATAACATGTTGATATCGATGACTACCAAGGGATACTAAAGAAATGTTATGTCTACATTAATAATATTTGTTCTTATATTTTGTCGATATATAGTGATACTATAAAAATGTCAATTAAAGACTCCTTTATATTCATGTCGAACCCATAGACCTATGAAAATGTCGACAGAAGTGTGCAAGGAATCATTGCTTGATGGAAGTTGCGTACTATGTGGCTTGAACCCAATAGCTCAAGGTTATTCCTTAAGGCCCCAAGCCACCCAAGTTATCTCTCGGGGACACAACAACAACTGTAGGAGTGAGAGATTGAACCTCCAACCTTTAGAATAATAGTAAGATACTTTAACTACTGAGCTAAACTCATGTTGGTGGTGTAGTTGTTCTTAAAAGTTGTTAGTTTATTTTTATAGACAATTTGTTTTCATAATAATTAGAGTTAATATTATCTTAATATTACAAGCCATCTAGTTAAGGTTCTTAAAATTCGTTTAGAATGACTATATCAAATAGTTTAGAATTGAGTAATGCATACTCTTTCGTTTCTAATTATAGTTTCAACTCATACAAAATTATCATCAACTAGAGTATAGCTTTAATAGATAAGACACTAAAAAATTGATGATTCGATTTCCATCCGATTGAACTAAAAAACAAAAATAAAAAATATCGTACTATTTTGTTGAACAACTATACATTAAAATTATTTATTTGAATTAAAAATGTTGGACCTACCAATTATACAAATTGATTTTATATTTTTATTCAGAGTTGGAATCTCTATCTCACTTGCGTACTTTTATTAAAGGGACTAGGGGTGTTTAGGGAACTCGACAACCCGACGAACCCAACCCAACCCATGGGTGGGTTGGGTTGAATCTAACATTGGGTTGGGTTGGATTGGGTTTCCAACCCGACCGAGTTGGGTCGGGTCTCGGGTTGACCCTTGAAAATGTCGGGTCAACCCGACCCGACCCAAGTATATATGTTTTTTTTATTATATATATATATATATATTACTTATAATATAATATTACATATATATAATAAATTAATAATTCTTATTTTTAAAAACTCAATCTCATCCATCCATCCATTTTGAATTTGTGTTTAAAAAAAACGACAACCCAACCCGACCTAACCCGAATTTCTTAGGTTGGGTTGGGTTAGGTTGGCCATCAATTTGGGTTGGGTTGGGTTCTACATATGGTCAACTCGAAAATTCGGGTTGGTCCCAAAAAATCTGTTAACCCGACCCAATCCAACCCACGAAGAAATGCACATTATGGAGAAATCATGTTGTTGAATCTAAAGATGGAAATGATCGTTAATAAATAGGGGATGAGATTTTATATTGAGAGGAGAAAAGGATAATTAACATTATCCATAAAACTACCCATGAAAGTTGAAAATACATTTTTTTTCTTTTTTTAATTTAATGATTTGTGCAGGTGGGAATTCGAAAATTCGATAGGTAGCTATAAAAAAATTATAATGTCATTTTTCATTTTTTTAGATTTATAAACAATTTAAATGTTTATTTGTTGAAACTTCTGAAACCACTCATGCCAATCACAATTATAAAAACTTTTCTAAATAATATAAATAGTCATTTTTCATATTTAAAATAAATTTTCAAGATTATTGAAGCCATATAAGATATATTTTTTTAAGGTTAAATTATGAAATTAGTTCTTCGACATTAAAAGGTCTAATAATGTCTAATTATATCTCTAGATTTTAGATAAACACGAACGTAATAGGATTAATATATATATCATGATAAAGATCATATCAACATTAGCATTTTTTTCCATAGGATTAACAAAGACTAAATAGAAATGTAATCTACTATAAATTGAAAATTTTTAAAGTGGAATTTGTAAGATCAAAATTGTATTGGAAAAGTAAAAAGAAATCAAAATTTCATTGTTCTTGGCACATAGAAAAGTTGGGAAAAAGACAAAAAAAAAATCATATGGGGTTGAACAGAACTGTAAACAGAAGATTCACCCAAAACTCAAACTGCCTTGCATTCAAAGATGTTGAAACTATCATTCTACATCACTTAAAAATTATAAGTATATATTTTACAAATCTTGTGTTAACCTATACAAAATTTTCACCCAAATATTCATGTTTCCATCACTCAAACTTCAAAGGGTGAAGTGAAGAGAAACATAACCCGCCATTCGACCTCATTTACCAACATTTATTTTACAGCGCCAGAACGAGCAAGTCCCAGCCAGGCACACTTGTTATGAATGGAAAATACACTTGTTAGTGATGAACAAGATGGGGGTGAACTGAGCTACTACATGTGCTGGCCTGCCTACCCCCAGAGCGAGAGGTCGGGTGAAGGAGCTCGGCCTGCGGGAACGAGCTATTTGACCGCACATCGAGCAACAGATCTTGATCTGAACTTGCTTCGGCGAAATTTAAAGATTCAAGCATGAGGGAGCTTCCATCCGGAGGCAAGGCAAATAAGCTTCTAGGACTGAAGCAAGAACCATCATTCTCTCCAGGATCCTTATTTTCCTTCATCACCAACCTTTTGGGACTCTTCATGATAGTCTTTACCTCTGAAGATGGAAAAGATTTACTGAGTACGGGTCATTACGAACCGATCAAGAATTTGAAAACGATAGCATTCAAGTAATAAATTCTGCAGCAGATCATTGTTCAGTATCGTATTGGCAAAGTAATCGTTACGAGCTCATTCTTAGATAAAGAGATGCACAACTCCATGTACTAAATGTATGCCCCTTATAATTCTGCGATCCAGATTCGGGCAAAACATGTGTTTCTTAGTTTTACTATGCAGACAAGCCTTCTCCAAGGTGACGTGTCGAATTTTGTATTAAATGTTGTTTACTATACAAAAAATTATGAAGGGGGAGAAGAAAATCTTACAGAGTTAACAGCATTCACAAGACGATTCTCCATTTACCTGGAATATTTTGATTGTAGCTCTCACGCAATCGCTTAACATTCATGAAGTTACTCGATGCCGATGCATTGGCATTGGAAAGAAAAGATCCTTTGCAACCATTTTTACACTTCTGCATCAACACAATACTAAGGTCAAGATGCATATTAAAAAATTTCTCCTTGCCTTCTCATGAAACAGAAACTTAATTGCGATAAAATCAGTTCTAACCTTTAGTTGATGATATCGTTCGACCCATTTGGATTCTGAAGAATTATATAGTACAAGCCTTTTCAGAGTCTTGCAGTCTTCAGTCTTCGTCCCCAGGAAGGAGACATCGAAAACGCCCTCCCTGAGCAGTTGTTGGAAGGAAGTTAAATTCTCCTTGAAATAGGAGCTGTCAAACATGCTCTTGAGGCTGCACATAAAACAGCACAAGCAACTAACATGTGAGAAAACTAATAGTGCACTCTATTAGAATTTAGACTTGAGTCAAACATTAAATAGAAGAGCATTGATTAACATGAATGAAAAAAATTCTTACGTCTCGGGAAGTTCAGCGACATCGACCTGTGGTAGATACTTCATTAATTGCTGTTGTTCTTCATTTGTCAGTTGTCTCCCAAACTCTCCGAAGTTTATAACGTCCTAGATGCAAAAACGAAATATATTCACAGTAAGAACAAAATGCTCAAGAAGAATGATATGATCCAGCAAGCAGCAGATACATAAATATTTATCAGAATTCTCAAGTAATATATGTGATCTCAGAATCAACATGCAAACTTAACTTTTATGATAGAATCAAGCAAGAACCTAAAAGACGCAACTTACATTTATATCTACATCGCATAAGGGCGAGTTATGGTTTCCAAGAATTTGTAAATTTTCGAGATGAGAGTCGTCCCTGCAATTTCATGAGAAAGAAGAATGATGATTGTTCTTGATGCTGGAATATTGTCCACATGAAATTACACTGCTTTCCTAATGTAATTGACACTCTCATCCCCAAGCAAATACTTGATACACATTCATAGTTAAGCATTTAGCCACATCTTTATAGTTTTACCCTGGCATGATAAATGAAACCAAATGCCGTTTTGTAGGACTACTGAGCAGCTATAGCTAAATGAGAAGCCCATGCTCAGACCCAAAAATGTGTCCTATCTTGTATATTGACAAGCTCAGACACCCCTTTTCTATCTTTGTTCATTTTTCACTTGAACCATAATGGAGATTCTACCTCGTATCAGAGTTCTCTAGACGAAAGAAAACATTGGACAGCCCACTGTCTGCATCCAACGTACACATTTTATATATCCATGAGTGTTTAGACCCAGCATATCCGCACCTCAACTGTTCTCACAAAACAATAACTTGATCCTACTATATTTAGTAGCCAAAAAAATTCGTAGGATATTTCCCACGAGTCTTTTATGTTTTCATTGGCTCCAATGACCATTATGACAACCATCTAACTCTACTGCATTCTATATCTTCATCTTCGACCAAATTAAGAGGTAAGGGAAAATTCAATTTTGTACAGTAAATTAGACTTGCCTTTTCATCTGTTCTTGTTGTACCCCTGATCCAGAAGGATTCTTCATCTTCCCAATCCTAGATGTCGGAAAATTCATACCCTTGTTTTCTCCACGTACACGAACAGTTGCAGAATGGGGGGAGTGGACCTCATTCACCAAGTATTGCTTGTTATCAACTGACACCGAGCTAGCTTCAGATTCCTCTTCTCGAGCTATCGAGCTTGGATGCTTAATGAGAATGCTTCCATGACCTATCTCAACAGAGACCATAGGTTTTTCACTCTCAAAAAGCAGATCATCCTCAGACGTTCCGGAGAAATAGGAAGATCTCTGCTCATGTAAAATAGAATATAGATCTTTAGTTAGTTTTTCAACCGGCGATTGCTTTGGACGACTCACGCAGGTCCTCTTCCTGGAAGGCACCATGGTCTCCCATACTATTGATTGAGCAGGACCTTAAGATGGCCAAATGGTGGATGTTTACAGTCAGAATTACACAGCTCATCACAAACAGGCATAACATAATATAACAAAATCACTCATTCTGACTCAACTACAGCAACGGATCCATATTGAGGAAAAAAAAAAAAACTAAAAACTGGGTAGAGTTAGTTTTAAGAATTAAGTTATTATGAAAAACTTTCAGTAACAAACAAAAATTAATAGTTTAAAGGATTTAAGTCTGTTCCATGGCTACCAATAACATTATTAAAGGAACATAGAAGATGTTTATGCATTAAACTAGCTTAAACATTTTAATTTTCCAAAATGTGCATTACTTTTCACCTTTTTAAAAAATATCATGTGAACCAATCATTTCTTATAAGTTATTCTTTCTAATGAGCATAAGAAGTACTGACATGAACTTCCTTTTCACCTAAATGTTACCATTTGCTTAACAATTAGGATCAGCTTGTGAAAGCTATAACAATGTTTATGTAATTGAGCTGTAATAATTAAGAAGAAGATTTCCAGTGGAAGGTTTCTAAAAGGCTCTACTAATCATCAAGAGTTGATTTCAGTGTTTAACCTGTCAAATCGCTTGCATCCGCACTGCTGAAATGGGCACAGCTCTCAGTATTAGATATGGCTGATCCGGAACTGGATCTATTGCTTGCGTCTTCATCCAAAACTCTATGGAAACCCCGACATTGATCGGGAAAATTCCACTCAATTGATCCATCTGCTTGTTGCAGCTTTCTCTTTAGCAGTTTCACTTCTTTGTTTTTATTTATTGAAATGCTCTTCACTCTGGAAACCCTGTTATCTTCATATTCATCAGGATCAGCCCGAGCATGCAAAGGGGTATAGTTTGCAAGCGTTCCCTTCGTCCTCCATCGCGATCCACATGCATTGCATAATACTGGTTTATCAGGAGGCCCATTACGCCAAAGAGGAGTGCCTGTTTCGGTGCTTGGACATTAGATACTCGGAAGTTAAGCTCAATGTGCAGGTACAGAGAGATTCAAAAAGTGACGATCTATGAAATTATCAAAACTACAGATCTGAAGCTGTAGAGTTTTCCACACAACAAAGCAAAGAACCCAATTCTTGACCATAAGAATGCAATGAGTTTCTGGTCGGAAAATGCATAAAGATGGCAGCATAACTAAATGTTTAGGTTGCCACTAAATTTATTGCATTTGCAGTAAAAAATTTATAAAAAGTCGGTATGAATATATGCAGGTACAAAATACGTTTATAAATTTCTTAAGAAAGAGAATAGAGTTTCAAGTCCAACCGTGAAGAAAGTTAAACTGAAATCAAGGAAAATAGTTATTCAACTAACAGATGTTAGTAATTACTAAGAAACAAATGCTACCAATGCTTACATAGTGTAAAACAAATGCTAAAGACGAGGATAGAACGATTCAAGAAGCCTTTTTAACAACATTGGTTGCATTAACTGGTTTCTTACATAACCCTGTGATTAAAGAATTTGAAAGGTCTGGTTTAAGTTGATTTAACAAGTCCATCCACTCTAGAATACATATTTTCTATGAAAAATTAGAATGCTGCTCGACTCGCCTTATGATGAAATAAGGGAAAGACAGCCAATTCCATATGGTAAATTAACCATATACATGTGACATATCACAAATGAAACTTTGGTTCTGGATTACTCGTTTGACTTCTTATAGGATCTAGCAAGAAAAAAGGTTGAATCTTCTCCTTCAATGCTCTGGCAGATTTTAGAGCCATATAAATTGATCTTAAGACTGATTTTATTCACTAGCATTATTCATCTGATTTTTTCAGTAAAACCAGAATCCCATTACTTGAATACTAAAAAATTAAATAACCAACAAGAATAACATAAAAAATGAAGCCAGCACGAAACCACCATGCTTCACTAAGGACCCATTTGATAATGATTTCGTTTTTTGTTTTTTGTTTTTAGAACAGGAGCGAGTCATTCAAATTCAGAAAGCTAAATGTTGAATCACACAAGGTGTATAAATGTATTTAAGCACAGGTCACCTGTCAAGACTGAGAATATAAAAACATGAATTGTGATTAAACTCAATATCAAGATCAATTACAAACTCATGAGAAATGGTACTACCGCATATTATTCACCCAAAAACAGAAACAGAACAGAAGTCAGAAAACACCAAAAACTCAATAGAAATGCCAATTACAAGACTATTGGTTTGATGAATGAATTGAGAGACATAAATGCATTTACTCCTGAAGAAATTCAGCACAAAACAGAAAGTAAGGAACATTCAAAAACTATAATTCAGAGAGGAGCATATATATCTTAGATTGAATTTTGTTTCTTCTTTGTTTTCTTTGGGAAATTCTCCTCCTATTTCACAAACCCAATGAGGAATTCATACGTTTGAGCAAACGAGAGCAATGGCAGAACAAAGGTTTTAGAAACCAAGCTGAAAATCAACACTCTTTGAAAATAAACATGGAAAACAAGAACTAAATAAATACACAAACTGGAGGAACAAGAACTCACTTGCAACTCCACAGTGACAGCAAGGTCCATGCTTCCCCATGTCTCTCTCTCTTCCTTTTCTTTTCCTCTTTATTTATTTAAATATTTGGTTCTAGAGTAAAAGAGAGAATTCGAAGAAAGTTTGACTTAAATAACTTATTTATTCACACACACACACAAAAATTCAAGAAAATTGTGAAATATGATTGTTCTGTAAAAAAATCTGTAAGCATATACAACTGGGTGTAAGAACAAAAAAAAAAAGGGGGCTTCTCTGCAACAAACCCAAAAGGAAATTTGCAGAAAGAAAGAGATGGCAGAAAACCCAGAAGAGTTATATGTCAAAAAGTCCAACAAAAATCACAGAAAACAGCCCACAATCAAGCAGAAATGAGGGAATTGGGAAGGGTTTTTTGGGTTAAGAATCAGCGAAATTCAATGGAAAAGAAAGGACCATTGAAGGAATCTAATAAATGGCTGTGGAAAAAGAATGGTGAAATGGTTGGGGAAGAGGAGAGGGGGAGGTGGGTTGAAAGAGAGGCCTTGTGACTATGTGCTAAATTCTTTTATTGTTTAAAATATTAAAGAAAAAAAAAACAATAAAACAAAGAAAAGAAAAAAAAAAAAAAAAAAGGAGAAAGAGAAATTATTCAGCTTTGCTTTATGTTTTGGTTACCATTGAAAGAAATTCCAATATACATTTTTATACTTGGTAAAGTTAAATCAATTTTCTTCCTTTTTTTTCTTTTTTTTTTCCTCAAGAATGTATAGTTTCTGAAGAATATATTGCAAAATATCCAATTTGACTGTGGACTTTTCAGCTTTCAATCTCTCTATGGAGTCTTTGATAAATTTTTCAAAACCCCACAAAAAAAATAATAAAATAAAAAACTTGTTTCTTTCTTTTTGCCAAAAACACCCCCACAACACAGAAGAAAGAAAAATAATAATAATATGGCTTGGAATTGTTCAATTTTGTGAGGAGGCTAAAAAATATGGTTTTATTGGCAGAAGGAAACAGAGGGGTTCTTTTTTTTTTTTTTTCTTTCCTCCTATTTATTTATTTTGCATAAATTGATTTTAGATGCAGGGATACGACATGTCGTTTGCAATGGGGCATATCACTCTCTCATTTCATTATCCATGCTTTTTTTTTCCTCTTTCTTTTTGAGATTTTTGTGAATGTTGAGAGTTTAGAGATTAAGATAAAAATAAATTTAAATAAGGAAAATCAAATTTTTATTATTTTGGATAAAACTATGATTGTGTGAAATAAATTGAGTTTTTTTTTTAATTTTGTTTTAGGCTCTAAACTTTGTATGAAATTTTTTTTTCTATTCTTGTTATTAATTCTTCGTAAATTTTCTTACAAAAACTTGAGGTGACATGTTTTTTTTTATATAAATAGATGTCTACTCAAACGAGTGGTAAGTTTAGACATTGAGTTTTCAAAATAGGTGATTTCTATTAAAATTATTAATAAACAAAAAGTAATGACAATGACTAAAATATAAATTTTAATAAAATTCAAGGACAAAAATAAAATATTTTAAAGCTAATTATAAATCAAAATAAAAACACTTAAAATATTAAAGATTATATATATATATATATATAAAGATTAGGACCAAAATGCAATTTAAATCAATAATATACCACAATAATATACCATTACTATTTACATCTACATAAAATTTTAGATGCAATAAAATCAAACGATGCACTTTTTAATTATTTATTTTGTGTTATTTATTAAAGAAAATTTTCCTCTTTTACTTTTGTGTAAATTGTAAATAAAACTTCACAGGGCCAGAGCGAGCATAACTCAATTTTGGCATATATTTCCAAGTAAGTTTGATCTCCCACTTCCATCTGTACTAAAAGAAAAATAATAATAATGAAGCTTTACAAGTGAGAGAATTTGAATTCAAGATGAATACTTTACAAATCAATTCAAATTTTTTCAATTGAAACATCTTTTAAAGGTTATATAGGTGAAACAGAAAATTTAACGCAAACTAACAAAAGATCTAGATGAATGCAAATGAAGACATGGCGAAGCATAAGGATTGAAATGCAATCTGACTGAAAATTTTCATTTTCCATTGTAACTTTTTTGAAGGGTCCAACTTAAATTCATAGGCACCAGTCCTACATGTCATCGAAAGGCTTTAAACGATCGTTGATGGGAGCATCCTAGCCATCCATTTTTTAAAGAAAAAAATTGATTGGGAAGTCAAGAAGGGGTTAGGCATGTACATACCTAAAAGCAAAGTCACCAACTTAATTGCTAAGAAATTAATTTAAAGCAAATAATATTTTTGCAAAAGAAAAAAAATCAAATGAGGAATTAATACTATAAAACAAGTTGGTGGGATCTCAAATGTTCTATTTTTTTAGCTAAACAACAACCAAAACAAGCCCATATATTAGGTTGGTTAGATATAACCTAGCACTCTTGTTTTTGGCTTCATCTTTAAAAAATAAAAACTAAATAAATAATAAAAATTAAAAAATGTTTTTTTTAAATAATGGGTCTTTTTTTGGTTAAAAAAAAGTTCTTTTTTACATTATTATCATGATTATTATTGCCTTAGTTATTCTAACACCACTAATTATAAAGAGCATTGGGTTATGGAAATTGTCTTCATTTCTCTGTACTATACTTATATTTAGCATCAATTCCCACGTACTAGCATCATTTTCTCTCTAGTAAAATCTCTTTTAATGGAGAATTCACATAGTTTTTTTTTTTCTTTTTGGGACAAATTGAAATAAATGAGCAAACATTGATTTGAGTACAAAATAACTCAGTAGAAATGTGTTTATAATTTTTATTTATTAAAATAATAATTTTATATATTATATAAATAATTGAGAGAGAGAGGAAAGTTTAGTGGGCACATGGTGGTGAGATTAGACTCCACAACAGAGATAATATAGGTTATTCCTTAATTATATTTAAAGGTATTTCAGTTTTAGAATAATATTTATTGAGAGAGGGAGAAACATTTTCCAGTACAAAAAGTACATATAAGTGTATTTTTGGTATAATGTTGAGGGGAAAGAATATAATTAGACGTGTTGAATTCGATCTCATCTGATCGAATTCGATTATTTTAGTCTCTATACGTGACAATTTTGGTCCCTTCATTGATCAAAATTTTAATATGATATTTCACTCCCAAATCTTTTTAAATGTAGTTATAATTTTGTATTAAAAGGTTTTTATTAGGTATAAAATTTGTGTTAAAGATTTATAATCACTTCTTAGAAGTAAAAATACGAGAGCAATGTTCTGAAAGTACAGGGACTAACACGAGCAAAAGTTAGAAGTACAGGGACAAATTTTGAGAGCTCATAGATCAAAAAAAATAGTATTTAAACTTTGTTTTATTTATAATTTTTTAGTTTTTAAGAAAATAAGGTTTTTCTAAAAAAAAATAACTAATAAGCTTTTCATTCTTTGCCATTAGGAATTAGGTTTGTTCAGTAACAATTGTTTTTACCTTTTGGATAACACAATTTAAAAAAAAAAATAGAACGTTTTCCTAAAAATAAAATAAAATAAATAAATAGAACATAATTTTGGTAACTACCCTTATTGAGATCTTGAAAATATTTTTAAATTTTTTTAGAAGATGAATAAATCATTAGTTAACAAGATTAATTTTTAAAAGTCGAAAGATATAATTATTTTTTAACCAGGCTTAAAAAGTAGATTTTAGACAGATTTTTATTTTATTTCCTATTTTTTATTTTATTTTATTTAAGTTTTTTTTTTAATCCAAAAAGATTTTTGGATAGTAGTAACGAAAACAAACAGTTAGTTTTATCTTCTAAGAATTAAAAAAAAAACTACAAAAAAAAACATGATCATTTTATTTCTTCAAATGTGTATATTTTTCTAATAAAATATTTGCATTAAAAATATTAAGATAATAATGGGTTCTCATCTTCTTAAAAGAGTTATTGAATAAATTTGAGGAAAAAAAAAAGATTATTTAGAAATAGTTGACAAGATAATCAATTAAATTGAGTCAAATAATCCATTATAAAATTCATTAATAAACTGTTAGTTTGAAAATATTAGAGTTAGAAATTTCAACTTAGATTCTTTTTTCTTTAATATAATATGCGGGTTGAGGATTGAACTCATTAATTGGAGATATATGTCAATTATCGTTGAGTTATACTCGTTTTTGACAACTTAACTTCATTTTTCAACTTTACTTCTTAATTTAGATAATTAAATATTTATCAAGTTAATATGTAACCATTACTTAGAGTTAAATTACCCTTTGTATCTCTTAAGGGGGAAGAAATAGAATTTCGCACTATGACCAAAAGAATAAAGGTTTTAATCATTTAAAAGTTATAAATTTAATCCCTAAAATTTTAAACCATCTATTTTAGTTCTTAAATTTTAAAATTTTTGAAAGATCTCCTTCAACTTTAAATTATACTCATTTAATCAATTAATCAATGATGTTAATAACAGTACCTAACGAACATGTCGTGTTAACACATTTCTATTGTTTAGGACGTGTTTGGTAACATTCTCTTCTCACCGTACGTTTTTCATTCCACTTTTTTAGAAACATAACTATTTGATAACGGTTTATTTTTCTCTAGTTTCTCATTTTTAAAAAACATTTGTAAAATTGTGTAGAAATTTTGGAAATAACAAAATCAAGTATTTTGTTTCTTGTCCTCGTTCCAAAACATAAAAGTATTATTTTACCATTTTTTACTTATAAAATGTATAATAAATATTAAAACACATATATAACATAAAAGTTTGAATATTTAATTTTTTTAAAAAAATAAATTTCATATAAAAGTAAATTATTTTAATTTAAAATTTTAGACCATGACCAATAAAAAAATATAATTACTAAAACATGTTTGTAAGAACAAGAAACAATAAACCATATACAGTTATCAAACATCATTCTAATTTCATTTATTGAAAGTAGAAATGTGGTAAAAAAAAATGGCCCATTGCTATTCCTCTTATTTATACTCAAAAATGTTTGTGGAAAAAAAAAAGAAACTAATGAGTTGAGTTTTGAATAATTAAAATAATAATAAAAAAATTGGATATCAAATGGGAATGACAAGTGTTAGAAAGGAAATGCAAGAAGAAAAGGGCTTTTTTTTTCCTTTCCAAAAAGATATAATCAATTAATTTAATGAAAAATGAGTGATATGGATGTGAAGCATATGACTTTTATATCCTCCTTTTTGGGCATGTTATGTGGTGAAATTTAAATTCATAATTGATCCAAGTGGTTGTTATGTTTTTTTCTTATAAAATATTATAAATTCTTTTTCATTTTATTTTTGTAGTAATTATCTAATAATTTAACTTCAAACTTGTTTTTCTTTCCTCCTATTTCCTACCTTTTAATTACCAAGTCAAACGTTTTTTTTAATAATTAAAAAATAGCATAAAAGAAATACGTTATTTTTATATATAACATTAGGTTTAAAATTTTACGAAAATAGCATAAATTGTAAATTTATACCATTACACGGCACCAATCAAAAATTGCTTTTATGACATTTTCAACAACAAAAAACAATAATAATATTTTTATAAATACATATTTATTTTATGACACTTACTATAATTTTTTTTTAGGTTGCAGTGGGAATATAAAATTTATAATTTAGGGTTGCATAGTTTAAACCCATTAAATTTTATGAGTTGAACTATTATCTTTTTTTTTTTTTAATGTTGGCTTCGAGTCACTGGATGGACAATAGACATGTTAAGTTGTCATGTAGTCAGCTCGTGATTTAATAACTTCTTAGGTGCCTAAATTCACTGAAACTGAAAGTCTTTCCTGTCCCTTAATTCTAAAGAAAATTAAAATAAAAAAGGCTTTTTGATCCATCAAATTTAGAAACCAATGTTTGTGGAATTCTCTCTTAGAATGCAAGTAATTTGTGCCACTTTACACAATTCAATAACCTATAGTTTTCAAAGAAGGAACAATTTGTTGATTTATAAAATAAAAAAGTTAGACCTACGTGCGAATATATCACATCAACTAGACCTTTCTATCAGAGACATTATTGGTTGGTACAAATGGATGATCATCTAAATTTATTTTAACATATACATTGCGAAAATTGTAATTATGAAAGGGGAAAAATTAAAACAAATGTAATTAGACCAGTGACTCGAGAAAATAAGGATCGGTTATTTGTAACGTTCTCGTTTCTAGTTTCTGTTTTCTCAAAATAGAATTGCATGACCTCTAAAATCCATGAATTCAATATAATGATAAAACACTATTTTTATATATGTAAACGGAAAAAAAATACAAGGAACTTGTTTTTGTTACTTCCAAAATTTCTATATAATTATAAAGAAAATGAAAAAGAAGAAATTTAGATCGTGAAATATTTAAGATGCATAATAAAAATGAAAATGAGAAACAACATACTTGAATTTTACCAAATGAGATACCATAATCGTATTTGGTTCACAAAGGGCTGATGTCTAACTTTCATAAATCTCAAATCCACAAATAAATCACTAGCTACACACATCTAAATTTCTTTTCGTTTTTTAAATATAATTTAAGCTCTATTTGATCATAGCGATTTTGTTTTATGGTTTCCAACAAAATCTAAACAAATAATTTGGAGGGAAAAAGATAATTTTTAAAAATTTGTTTTTTTTGAACTTTGCTAAGAATTCACATTTGTTTTAAAAAATGGTAAAAGATATGTGATCACCAGAGTGTTCATGAGTTGGATTTAGGTCGAGTTATGAAAATTTTTTGGACCAACTTGAATTTTTGAGTTGGCCATATATGAGAAGTGAGCCACCTGAATCCAATGGTCTACCCAACTCAACCCAAAAATTTCGGGTTGAGTTGAGTTGGGTTGTCGGTTGCATTATTTTATTTTTATTTTTATTTTTTTTTACAAACTTAGGATTGAAAAAATTACATAATTTTGTTTAATTTCTTTTTTTCTCCTCCCTCCCCTCTACGGGTGATGACCAGCAACGGACGGATCTTCACGGCAGCGATGGGGGACTGCTGCTACGGGCAGATCTGCTACGAGTGACGAGCAGGCGGCAACGAGGGACTGCTGCTTCCGGCAGATATACTACAATGAAGCTGATTCAAGAGGAAGAGAAATAAGAAAATCGAAGATTTGAGAGGGAACAAAATGGAGAAAAGACATGGGTGAGATACAAAATGGAAGAAAATGAAACTCCTAACATTGAAATTAAATGAAGAGCTAGGATTAAAAGTAAAGGAAAGTCTGAAATTAAGAGTAGAGATATTATTATATATATTTATAATTGAAAAAAATAATGATATATATATAATATAATTTTGAGTTGGGTCGGATCGACTCGATTTTTTAGAAGCGAACGTGTGGCTCGACCCAAATCTATATATATATTATAATTTCAGGTCGAGTCGGGTTGACTCGATTTTTTAGAAGTGAACCCACGACCCGACCACTCAGTTCGGAAAAACTACAGCCCAACCCAAGATTTTATCTAACCCAATCAAACTCTTACGGGTTGGATTGGGTTTGTCAGTTTTTTTAACCCTTAATCACCGTTCAGAAGAAATATGAGAGAGAACTAAACAAATAGTTATCAACTTTTTAATAATAATTACTGATGGATCATTGGTATAAGTATTATTCTTCTTTTAGAAGTATAAAACAAAAAAACGAAATTGTTATCAAACAGTTAGAAATGTAATTTATTGGTCAGCAAAACGTGGGGTGGGCCCTTGGATGGATGGATGGTGTCGGCCTAAGTAGCACCACAATCCAATAATGTCGGGCAATCGTTCAATTAGCATACCATTTCCCTGCCCCCTAGGTTACTTTACATCTTTTTTCTCTTTTATTGGACTTTTTTTATCTTTAATATTACTTTTTTTATCTTATTATTTCGATATAGTAGTTTTAATGAGATGAAAACGAAATCGTCTCTCGAAGAAATGATTTCGCATGTATTATCAACTTTTGACAAAAGATGACTTTGCCATGACGCAGTAGATACGCAAGAGACAGTTTTGAGGAAATCATATTTTGGAGATTTAAATGTTCGATTTTGACACATGAGAAATTAGTGAATGAAAGAGTGAGAAATTCGAAAAGGCGGGAGAGGAACAGAGAGAAAATTGTTGATTCGAAGTGGGAGAGGATGATTAATGAGATATATATTCTCTCCGTGGTATTTTCTACCTCTTCAAATTCACTTAGGCAAAGTGTCTTTGATCTTATAAATTAAATCGATAAGTTCGAGATGATTTCACATAAGATGAAGTGAAATTCATTTCTTCATGGGACGATTATGTTTTCCCAATATTGAAATAATAAGTCTCAGAAAGAAATATGTATTAAAAATAAGTTCTAAAAAGTAATATTTAAAAGAAAAAATGGTCCCATCTATATGTTACAGAATTAGAAAATACTAAATTTCGTTATTTGATATTTAATAACTAAACTTTATTCACTTTTTTAAGAATAACGAATTATACTAAATTAGTCTTAAAGAAGGATAAAAATTTTATAAAAAAAAAAGAAGGATAAAAAAATAGCCTTAAAGAATATGTCTCATTTAAAAAGTGCACGATAGAATTTTAGATTTTCAATATAGTGTTTAATTGGTCTTTGAATTCGTTCATTCATAGGTCCTTGTATTTCTAAGTTTTTGTCGATATTTTTTTAAATCTAAAGATATATTAGACAGAAAATTGAAAATTCAGAAGAACTATTAAATAAAATTGTACCTAACATATTCCTTATTTTTTTTAAATGTCAAATAAACTAGAGATCTAAGACTAAGACACAAAATTAGAAAATTAGGGTCTTATTAAAGTTTATGAGTCTATTATATTCAACACAACTCTAAAATTTCGAAGACTAAACTTGGTTATTTAACCTAAGAAAGAATGATCATTTTCATTAATCTGAACATAACAAAATTAGTACATACATCAAGAATACCTTTATAGCTATCTGAGATTCGAATCCTTACCTTTATGTTTAAATTTCAATACTAAAAAATATATAAGTTCAAATATATATATATATATATTTTTTTTGTCTCCTATCTAAACATTACAATTATTTTAATACACAGATAATTAAAAAAAAAAGTTTAGATTTTTATTTAAAATTAGAAGAAGATGATTGAAAAGGGATGCAAGATCCTCAGCTTGAAAAAGTTGGTTGGGAAGTAAACAAGGTCAATAAAGGTGTATACAAAATGGGGAAGTGCTCTTTTCAAAATAAAACAACTTCAAACTTTATCTAAGGTCATGGGGGAAAATAAAATTTATTTGAACAAAATTTTATTCATATTTGTACTAATATATAGAGTTGGTGAAATATGTAGAATTGTTTACTTCAAACAATAAAATTACCGATGAGACTTGTGACAAAAAGAATCTCTCCGTTCCTCTCTCCTATGTCAACGGTCAAGAATTTAATGGTGGACAGTATGAATCAAGTAAAAATTTCTCTGTTTATTTATTTTTCATATGCTTGGATTCGTAGAAATTGTTATGTTTAATATCAAGTTGATTTAAACATCAATATTTTCAAAAGAAAAAACCAAAACAAATGAAGTTCAAAATGTAAAAGGGTCCATCCAATTTTTTTTTCCTCTCTTCAAAGAAAAAGGTCTCAATATAGGGCCAGCTGAGTGACTTGACTGAATGAATGACCATTTTTCTAAAAAAAAAAATAAAGAAATGTTTTCTGTAATAAATGAAAATATTATTTACCTCATTCATTTGAAATTTGGGCACCATAGCTTTGACTAATCATGTATCTGTGTTCAAATTTTAAACATTGAAGCCTTAAAAGGGGGGAAAATCAATAGTGTATGGGAAAGGTCAAGAGCTTGAATCTAAAGATTCAAATGGTCTACTTTTCACAATTTTCAAAATGTGATTTTAACAACAAACATTAATGAATATGGTGTGTCCTCTCTGAATACTTTCTTTAGTTTTCCATGTTTCAAAATAAACTATAGTTTATCACTCTAAGGATAAAGACGAACCATTCAAAGATAAAAGCTTCCGATTCTAGAATTCTATATGAATCTTTTCATTCTATGTTGACAGAACGAGTAAATAATGAGATTGTAAAATGAAACTCGTTCAACCAAGGCAACAATCTCTTCCTATACAGTCGATTCCTATGGGGTGACCTAGGTGGGTTTGGAACATTCGAGATAATTTACCCTTGCTACATATAGTCTCCACCCAACAGACGTAACGCAATAAGAAAATATATATAATAAGATAAGAACTTCTAATAGGAATAATAATGAATTATATTATATAGTCAACATTCATACAAGAAAAGCATTCAACTTCAATTTTGGAGATCCAGATTTCGATTCTTCCCCTTGTTCCTTTTATCTTGAGATGCCAGCACCGAAAGAAAACTTAATAATTTAAAACCTTTATTGTCTCTCAGAGTTGTTAGGTAGAGATTTCCTGAAGATTAGTGAGAGTAGGACGTGAACATAATGCCAAGGTTAAGGCCCTAACCTTTTGTAAAGTTTAAGGTATCGATATCGTTAATAAGCATCTTTCATGAAACAACAGCTCCATACTAAAAAAAGTTGACAGTTTCAAGTCCATACATCTGAATTGGGCAAAAGAAACTATCATATAATAAACTAAATACAATCAATAATGCCTCTGTGATTAAAACTGAGGGGCTTTATAATCACAACTATAAAGTGGAGTGTATATATGACATTGGTGGCACCAAAATTGCACACTAACAGACTTTTATTAATTTAATCAATAATCACTAACTTGTCATAGAATCAACTCAACTGAGTTTTTTGAGGGGTTTTGTCAGATGCAAGGTTTTGGTTGTGTTGGTTTTTGTCAGTTTGAAGGGTAGAGGTGGTAACTTTACCTGCCTCAGCCTTTTCAAACAAAGCCTGTTGCTGCATGACTTTAACCATGTCCTTCATTTTTCTCTCTTCTCCTTCAAGCTGCATTTTCATTAGTGCCTCTGCTTCTTTGTCAATTGGCTTGAAGTACTCTTCAATGGCAGACTCCTGCACATACATTCTCAGCTCAGTTTTCTTAAAGTCCAAATTAAGATACTGTTACTTTAGGGATTGGGGGAAAACTTTAGTTGTATTTATTGAAAGTTTTATATAGAGGCCGTTGTATAGTTGCTAAAGAAAAAGAAGATAAAAAGGTCGACAGCCTTTCGAGAGACGAGAGCTATCTCACTCATCCACAATTCTTTACCGATGTCTCCCTCTCTTGTGCCCATATTCAAACTTATTTCTAAGGGCTGGCCTCTTAGAACTCTCCCATTGACAAACTCTATCACACCATATGATTACCCGTATACTAATCTTCTTTTTTAATATCTGACTATCCATGAATGTCAAAGTCAGCTTGTGTGTATCTTAGCTAATCTCACGAGGCAACCGCCAAACCCTATTGTGTAAAATTTTAAATCCTAAGTAGGTGGCCATTATGGTTCAAACTATTCCCTCTTAGCCCTTTTACTTCTTTTCATTGGCCCATTGACCACTAAGTCAATCCTTACTGACCAAAACTAGAAATAACTTAAAAGTGAGCACTCAAATTCAGTTGACAACGTTAATCCCCATATCAATAGAAAGCAAAGATAGAATCTCCCAATCTGAATTTCTTCCATATTTAGAAAATTAAAATCCTTCTTTTTTCTAATTGCATGTGAAGCTACAGATAACAGCAAGATGAAAAATGTTTGGACCATATTGTGGTAAAAGACAACTCAATAAGGATAACCAATCTCGAAGAATAATACCAAAGCCAAAACATGAAGGGACATGTAAAGCCAAAGAGGCAGGTAACCTTGGACATAAACAAACAAGCATCTGGTCTTAATTCAATCTTGCAAGGCAGATATGGATTTTTTTTCTTTTTTTCTATTTTATTTTAGGGGGAATGGTGTTTGAAAATCAGTAAATAAGCATCTCAGCGACAAAATAGAACTTACTGTTTCCTCTAACTTTTTATTAAGAGTTTGCATCTCCTCCACCATACGGCGAACTTCTCCTAAGATGGCCTGCTCAGGTATCTTTCTCATGGCAGCTTTTTTTTCCTCTGCCTGGCAAGGGGTAAAGCGACATCGTCATACATAAAAAAATTAGTTTGTAAACAAGTTGAATATCCTTGAACGTCTATCATCATGATGAATGCTCAATATTTTGTTTTTTGGCATAATGCAAGGCATGGACTAAGGTAAAGTGATGCCTTAAATGAAGAGGAATTTCCACACCCAACACACACGAAAAGTTAACCTAATGCTTAAACAGACACCCAAAAAATAAGTCCCTTACAGATGAAAACTTCCATATCCACATTAATAGTTACATGGATAACTAAATTTTGTTCAAAATAACTCAGCAGCTGTTTTCAAATATTTTTGGCACAGTCGAAGACGAAGTAGTCAGATAATTTATATATGTCCTCTGTTGCCCTGTGAAGATTCCAAGAATGCCATGTCAAGTAATCTCATTTTTCTATCCAAACCATACAAGTTAAGTTGTCCCAAAACCTTACCATAAGTAATTTATTCTTGTCCTCTAAACAAAAGATTCAAAATATAACCCCTTGAAACCCAAGTGTAAAACCATTCCTTCCAAATGTGTGTCTGACTCAACTTTCAAGTGGCTTATAATTATGAAGTTGCATTCACAAAGAAACTCATATTCGTGACTTCACTTTAAAGACAAGACAACTTAGCCTAATGACTATGAAACCTTCGACAAGGTTCTACTTTACATAAGTACATTTGCCATACATCAAAGTTTCAAAATAAAATACCAAATTCTTTGACACCCTTTGCCTCGTACTCATATCAGACAGGTTCAAACACAACGATTTCATCAGTGAGAAATGAAATCCTATAAAGGGCACTATAAAAATGGTTCATAAGATGTAAGCTGAAACCATCATACCGAACAAAACCTAAACCCATGGTGATACTGATAATGGTTAAGAAGATACATTTTCTAGTTATCACAGCTGAAATTTAGCTGCCTGAATTTAACTCCTCTCTGGCTCTCCGTTCCCCCAATCATTTGAATACAAAATTCTTCACATAGAGGTATAATATCTCATTTCCCAGCGCAAAGTGACTGAGAAAATCACATTCCCCAATCAATAAGCCAAGATGTAAAGCCAAACCCAGTAGAAGAAATTGCATAATCAGCCACGAAAATGAACAAAATAGAGCCAAAAGATCCAGCCCAAGTACCTGCTTGAGACGCTTCTCGAGCTCCAACCTAAACGATCGAATCCGGCGCTCTTCGTAGCCGGAGAGAACCCTAACGTAGAAGAGGGCCCTTCGTCCAAACTCTAAAAGCTTGTCCATCCGAATCCCTCCAGCTATTCAGCCCACAGATCCCCCTGCAAAGTCAAACAGAAACCGAATCTGTAACTCGGTTGACCCGAAACGAAGGAAAATTCAGAACCCACATGGAAAGTGAATTTCAAAAAACGGCAGATGAATTTGTAAGATACCAGAAGAAGCCATTAATCCATTGGAACGAACACAGTGCTGCGGAGATGATGCTCGATTTCTTTGCCCTTTTTTGGCTGTTGGCTTCGAAACTTATATACGGCTTCACTTCATCAATCTCGGGTCCAAGATGATTTTTGCTGAGTTGCCGTAGACATAATCTTCTGGAGCATTTTTTATTTTCCGTTTGCCCAAAAAAAAATAATAAATAAAAAAAACTAATAAAAAAGGTTTTTTAGTTGGGCTGAAGAATCGAACTGCTTATTGGTCAGATAAGTAAATTTGTTAATTTATTTTATCCTCAAGATTTTGATAAATTTCATTTTTTTACAAATTGGGATATAAAGGGTAGAGCTTATATGTGTTATTATTTCCAGGGATTTTCCATAAATTTATAATAGACCTGAAATGTTTTAATTCTCTCCCTCCACAATTTGACCTTATAAAATATGTTTTGGAGTGATTTTTAATAAAATATGTTTTGGAATGATTTTTCATAATTAAAATGACTTTCAGTTATTAATCTTATAAAATATGTTTTAAGACAAGTTTAGAAGTGATGTTAACATAATTAAAATAACATTTGTATTACCAAAATCACTTCAATTTAAAATAGACCAATCTCTCTTTTCAAAATCTCTAATTCTATCATCACTACCAAATACAACCTTATTCTATCATCTCTCTTTAAAAAAAATCTTCTTTCTTCGGTGAGCAACTAAGTATTATTCAAACTCTAAACAGACTAATCAATAACTTATTTAAACAAGATTAAGAACATTAAAATACGTACAAAACTTGTAGAGATTTAAGCATTGCAATTGCATATAGTCCAAATCGAAATACACATCAGTTAAGTCGGTTACAACCTACAAAGTGCTTCTTTCTGACATTGACATTGAGGTTAACAACCACAGAGAAAGAGATTATGCGCAACCAACTTGCACAGTCGTTGCCATCTTCATTCGGCCACTACTTCAGTCCCTCCTCTTCTTCTTCCTTTCATTCTTCTCCGCAGAGTTCTTCAGCTGCAAATTAGTTGACATAAACCATCATTCAGTATGAAATTTCAACAGAAACTGGCATTTAGAACACAGCTAGCTGATATAGCTCACCATTATAATGAGGATTCTGACGAAAACCGCCACGAAATCAGTAAAGAGAGTCAGTGCATGCTTCACGTAATCCATATCTCCGACGTGTGCCCTCTCAATTATTTCCTGGGTATCAACTACCATGTAGCCCACGAAAACCAACAGTCCAAAGTACAACTACATATGCAACAAACAAATCGGGATTAAGGTCACGCCTGCTTGGATTGGAGACAATTTCCACTTACAAGTCGTCAGAAAAGCTGAAAGAGGAATATGAATACCTCAAACTTGAAAATGGCAGTGGAACCCCCGAATATAGAGGAGGCAAAATGTAGCCAGAGTAACATGGATATGCCTGAAGAAAGTAAGCCACCCAGATAAAGGAATTCTCTTCGTCTGGCCAACATGGCTGCCGCTGAGAAACAACCGAAAGCCACTGCAGTTCCCACAAAAGAACTGACTAGAACACTGGGAAAAAACACAATTTATGAATCAATACAGAAATAAACGAAGCAAAGATTGATTCCCAAAATCCAAAAAACATGAAAAGCATTCGAGGATCAATTGAACAACCACTACCCTTTGCCAATATTTTAATGATGTGCCTAAGTAAATGTGTTCAGATATAACAAGAGCAATTTGAATTTACCTTGGGTCAATCTCGACAGCCAGATTGATCAAAGGACCAATCGAAGCCCCTTCCAGAAGAGCAGCCCCCAATAAAATAGAAATCCTCCTTTTCTGATCACAGATAAATGTGATACAAAACGAAAATACAAATGTTAAGAACATAAAATAGACAAAGAGAGATTGCATAAAGAAACATGGCACTGCACCAGGGAGAAAAGAGGTTATAGAAAACCATACCTCTTCATAAGGAGGAGTGGACATTAGCCATGTAATACATCCGATTGATGCAAGTGTTGTGAGAATACCGCCAATATTCCAAAGAATATGCAGATAAGCTCCAGCAGCAGATGCAACTAAAGCACAACCAAGAGTGAGGTAAACCTACAGATTTGCAGTACTTGGCAAGATTAGTCTCAATTACTAATTACACATATGGGTATATATGAAAAACAACAAAGGAAAGTGAATAATAGAAAAAAAATCCAATGGATTGAGAAAAGTTGCATCTTGATGAAATCTAATTTTATCATTTATTAATATCGATAAATAATGTACATCGGTTCGTGGGCGAGAGAACTGGATGATATAACATAGGGAGGTCTTTTACCAATTCCACCCAAATGGGAAACCTATTCCAATCAAGAACCTCTCCACTCTTACTTTCATACAAATTATTGCATTCTACTCAATAAATCCCCTGTTCTGAGGATCGAAAGCACCCCTACAGTCTCATATTTAGTAATCCATGACTATTTAGAATACTTTCTCCACCCAAAAATAACATTTCTCCTAATCACGTAACGGAAAACAAGATTACGAATCATCCCAGATCCATGACCTAATCAAAACCCTAGAGCAATCTTTGAAGCTAACTCATCAAAATTTTGTCTAACCCATCCGACAATAACCACCACGTCGTGAAAAACATATAATTACGAATCCAAAATCTTAATTAGAGACACCAATTCTGGAAAACCAGATGAAACCTCAATTCACATGTATACAAACAGAAAGAACGAAAGAAACGTTCAGGGCAACTGACCCGCTGGAGATGAGTCTGAACGGCCGGCGAAATCTGCCGGAAATTCTTGAGAGAGTCATAGCTCCACCGGTTTCTGGATCCCGATTGAGAATCGAAGAAAGACGAAAACGCGTCCATGGCGTCGAAGAAATTTCTTAACGAGTACGTCAAACAAACTGAGTACGAATTTATCCACCAAGCACAAGTGCCAGGGATGATATATACATAAAATATAAATGCAGTCGTGTTTCTAGATTATTTGGATTCCCATTTTGCCCCTACTTTTACAAGCTATTTACAAGAGATGGATTTTTTTATATATAATTATATATAAGAATAAAATAAATTTTAAGAAAGTTTCTTCGGTTGACTTCAATGCTTGTCTGATAACATATATTCATCAATCGATTTATTCTTTTCTTTCCGGGAGTTCGACCTTCTATGTCTCTAAATTAACATGTGGCATGTCATTTTACTCATTAAATTTGTATGATGAATAAAGTTTATTTTATGTATTTCAATCGTAAGTTTAGCACGAGGGATGTCATTTTACTCATTAAATTTGTATTAAAATATTTTTATTGTAAATAAAGTATATTTTAATTATTTCAATCATAATTTCATTAAATTTGTATTTAAAATATTTTCATTGTGAACAAAGTTTATGTCAAAATTCTACGAATAGGAATCAAATAAGCTACTTTTTAAAATTATAAGGACAAAAACGAATGTTTTGAAAATACAATAACTAAAATAAATCAAGTTTAAAAATTAAGGACCGAACCATAATTATAAATATATGTACCGAAATAATATTTAAACCTTAGAAGTAAAATTCTATCCACATAGGCATAGCACTTTTAAAAAGGTAAACAATATCTTAAGTAATGTGGAGGCGTTTAGATAGTTATTCTCACAAATCTTTAAAAACAACCGGCTAAATTACCAAAAAGGAAAAAAAACGTGAACTTCTGTTTGAAAGACACCTCTTTTCCTTCAAAAGTGGAGGCTATAGTAGTTTAGATGTTACCTCTAATTTTCATTAATTACCATGTCGTCCTAAATTCTACCCCGTCAACTTTTTGTTTAAAATGTTAATAAATATTTACTCAAAGAGTATTTTTCATTAATTCTCAGAATATTTGATGGAAACTTGGGAAAGAAGAAAATAAAGCATCGAGGAAATCCATCTAAGTTGATCATACTACCATTGAGAATAAAAGAATGCCAATAACATATCAAACGTCAACCCGTCCTTAATTTCTTTTCTATTAAAAAGAAATCCAAATTCTCAACTTCATTGAACCAATTCTTTCATCACGGACAGATTTCTAAACCATCACTGCCTCCTCTAGCATTGGTTTTAGCCTTTCAAATTCAGTAACAAAACAATTTTCCAGTGAACAGTTCTGTTGAGCCACGAGCATCAGAGGAAACAAAGAAACTAAAATCACATTACAGTTTTCACAGGACCAATCACAAGACACAAACTGAAGAAAGTATGGTCTCTGCTTTCACCCAAACAAGCAAGCAGAATCCATCCCAAGTATGTGAACTACAGAGAACATTACAAGAAAAAACTCTATTACAATTTACAAGATGTACCGGGCACGGGTCCACAGTTACTCGTTCGGGGTGGGTGCGTGTGTTTGATGAGTTCAGTCCCTCCTCTTCTTCTTCCTCTCGTTCTTCTCTGTGGAGTTCTTTAGCTGGACATCAGTAAAAGAGTTATCATTTAGTATAATAATTTCCATTGATTTGAGTAAGTAGAAAAAGGCATTTAGCAGTAGCACCAAAGATGCTCACCATGATAACGAGAATTCGAACGAAAACACCAATGAAATCAGTGAATAGAGTCAGCGCGTGCTTCACATAGTCCATATCGCCAAGATGTGCCCTCTCAATGATTTCCTGGGTATCAACTACCATGTAGCCAACAAAGAGCAAAAGCCCAAAGTACAACTACAAATGGTACAAACAAAACAAGGTTGAGGTAAAGCTCAGGCCTGCCAAAACTTGATGTCTAATTCCATTTTCAGAATAATAAAGAAGTTGAAATAGGAATATAAATACCTCAAACTTGAAAAGGGCAGTAGAACCACCGAATATAGAGGAAGCGAAATGTAACCACAGTAACATGGATATGCCAGAAGAAAGTAAGCCACCCAAATAAAGGAATTCTCTGCGTCTTGCTAACATGGCTGCTGCTGAGAAACAACCGAAGGCCACTGCAGTTCCCACGAAAGAACTGACCAGGACACTGGGAATGAAAGAATTCATAAATCAATATAACAACAATTCAAGCCAATTACAGAGACCGACCAAGAATAAGATAATCAAATCACGAAACTACGGCCGGCAGAATAAGGAATATTCATTACTCCAAAAGAAAAAAATAAATCAGAGTGATAACTACATAGCCGCATCGCTAATCAAAATGTTTTCTATCCAGATTTTTTTCCAGATCTATGATATCATCTTCTACTTTATGATTATCGATAGGAATCTCCGCCAGTAATTTTAAGAACTGCTTGCAGATATAATCAAATTTAGAGGCGTGAATTACCTTGGGTCAATCTCAATAGCCAGACTAATCAAAGGACCAATTGACGCCCCTTCAAGAAGAGCAGCCCCAAATAAAATAGAAATCCTCTTTTTCTGATCACAAATCACGAGACATAAAACAAAAATATCAATACTGAGAACACAAAATATTCAGAGAAATCGTACACACACATACATTGGAACACCAGAGAGAAAAGAGGACGCTGTAGAAATCTACCTCTTCATAAGGAGGAGTGGCCATTAGCCACGCGATACTTCCAATACAGGCCAGTGTTGTGAGAGTACCGCCGATGTTCAAGAGCATATGCAGGTAGGCTCCAGCAGCAGATGCAACTAAAGCACAGCCCAGAGTAAGGTAAACCTGCAGATTCGCAGTACTTGGCGAAATTAGCTCTAGTTACATCTATATGGCTTATACAAATAACAACGACGAATGGAGAACAATTAATTGTCTCAGTTCATTCAAATGTCCAGAAGAAAAACAATGCAACCGAAATGAAACAAAAAAGCGATAAGGAAACCATGTTCGAAGAAATATAAGAATCCAAGAATCCACACTGTGAATCATCAACATCCGATCACTTGCACAATAACAACCACGTCCACGAAGAACGTAAACAGAGGAATTCGAAATCTCAATTAGAACCACGCTTCTAGATATGAAATCTCTACAAACATGGCCATACAAAGAACGAAAGAAGGAAAAGAATAGAGCAACCAACCTGCTGGAGATGAGATTGAACGGCCGGCGAAATCTGCCGGAAGTTCTTGAGAGAATCATAGCTCCAACGGTTTCTGGATCCTGGTTGAGAATCGAAGAAAGATGAGAAAGAATCCATTGATTGCTTCGACGACTTTCAGAGCGAATACAAAACGATGACGAACGGAAACCAACCGAAACAACATATATATATATATATTAACGCAGTCAAGTTTCTAGATTGTTCGAATTCACCATTTTGCCCCTGTTCTTTTAAGCCACGAGAGGTTTTGTTGTTTTGATAAATTCAAATAACATATTAATATTGAATAATATAACTTTGAGAAACATATAGATTCATCTAGATTATAGTTACTTTATGAATATAAAGTAATTATATTCATTAAATCTTTTTTTCTTTTTTCAATTCTCTAAATCTTTAGAAAAAATATAAAAGTTAAGCTTAGTGTAAAACACCTAACTTCTTTTTTAAATGTCAAAGGTTTCATCCATCATATTACATATTTCTTAAAAAAAAAAGTAAATAGTTTCTAAATCTATTTTAAGTTTTTTAAATGTAGAAATTAGATTATAGGGTTGAAAATTTTCGATAAATTTAAGGGTACAATTAACTCGGGAGTGATACTAGACGTGTGTAGAAAAAAAGGACAAATAAAAAGAATAGGGTAGAAATTTCTAGATAAAGTTGAGGGCATAATTGACATTAAGGTATGAGTAAAGACAACAAAATTATTTCTCATACTACGGTGAAATCCATATGCCTTATCGGCGAAGCTTCGACAACTTGGCCAAGTTGTTGTAAAAAAAAAGAAGATGATAATAATGATAATAATAATAAAACTTTGCCATGCAATTTCCCATGGGCATTTTGGACCTCTTACCTTTTATAGAACAAATTAACCTGGGTAACCAAGTTGAAATTTATTTTCACAATCTTTGTTAATAAAAATACTTGGTGCTTATTTTTACTGACTATTTTTTTACAAGTAAGGGAGAAATAGAATTAAATTGACGGTTAGCACCAAAATAAGTGAAACACCTGAATATTATTTATACATTAGGATGGTCGAGAATAATTCTACCATTGGTGTTTACTGTAAATTAAGAATCATTTATAACTTGTGAGTTTGTATAGAATCCTGAATCTAATTCTTAATTTTTAAAAATAGTGCTTTTCTATAAAAAAAAAAAAAGTTAGGAATCTTATTTATATTAGTTTGTTTGGTAGGCAAATAGATTTAAAAAAATGTGTTTGACAGATTTGTTTTTGAAAATGGTTGAATTTGAAACCTTAAATGCAGACATAATTTCATGTTATAAATTCATTTCATTTTTGTTAAAATTAAAAAAAATTAAAAATTAAAATATAATATATTATAAATTATAATAAATGTAAAATGATAATTCTACAAAATTCATAATATGTTAATAAACTAACTAATACTATTTTGAACTAACTATCTAGTTGGTAGCTATCTAGCTTATTATATATATTACTAAATGTCTTCAACAATTTTTTAGATTGAAATTTGATTTCTAAATCTACTGCCAAACACATTCAAATGCATCCCTAAATTTGTAGGTCCTATTAACTCATATTATAGTTTTCAAAAAACGAAAAATAATTGTCAAATATGTAACCCCATTATTGGTGGATATGTTATTTATTCTAGTGCTTCTCGTAGACTGGTAGTTAGTCAATGCCTAACCCTTTCTTCCATGAAATGAAGACCATTGGAAAATATGAATGTGAAGGAGGAGAATTTTTCATATAGAAAATTGTATTAAACATGTGATGAAACTTCAAAACTATAGCATCGCAAATACTTAGCAAGTCGGTCAAAACGCGATATGCTCTTACTTGCATCACAAGAATACTTGCATCACAAGAATCAAGATCGGACCCATTTAAACCCACATCTCTACTCTCATCCAAAGAAACTTATAGGATTAAATATTAAGCAGGTAGCTAACACGATTTGAACTCACTTTCTTTTAAGTTCTCTACTTCTTTCGTTGAGTCAATCCACGAGGATTAAAATAGTTTTACCTATGAATGTTGTTGGAGATGAAAAAACAAAAAGACCATCAAAATTACCAACAAAAGCATGTTGATTCGTCTGAACAAACTCTGCTTCAATGCTTTGCTGCAGATTTGTGTGAAAAAACAGAACACCTACTTCTCCAATGTCATTTGCTTGTGTACAAGCATGCCACGACCTGTTGCCTCAGATTTTTTGTTCAGTTCGTCTTCGGGTGCTCGAAACTGCAGCAACTAGAGAAGTTGTCTAAGAAGAATCAATTGAATGCTGCTCTAGCTCAAGCATGTCAAGGAAATGACTTGTAGCGATTAACTTCTCCTTCTCCTTTGCTTTCTTCGGCATTCGAAACAATCCGAACATGGAGGAATTTTTCTACCCATATTGCTTGCTAGGAGCTTGCTAGGTGGTACTTTCAGGTCTTCAACTAGTATTTGGTGAAGCTTGTCATTCTCCTCCCTAAGTTCTTGAATGAGTTTCTGATGCATTATTACCTGCACTTGCAACAGAATTAGTTGAATCAGTTTTATGAATAAAACACGGTGGATATTAACAACAAATCAGGCTACATTAAAGCACATTGTTGAAAGCTAGCAAACATTCATCGGTCTAAACATTTGTTTCATATATGTGAGTGTCTAAGTTAGTTTGCATGCACAATAGAATCATCTGATTGAAGTGAAAATATAGCACAATGCTTTGTTTTTTTAACAGAATTCCACAATCAAGACCCTCGACATAATATGTGAACAATGCTTTCTCATACCTAAAACTAAAATGCATCACTTTTCCCTCATTTGAAAGTCATTTCCATGATGCATCTCTAAAGGAATGGCCATTATGGAAACTTACCATTTGGAAGAGATGGTTTTCGAGTCGTAGCTGCCCAACCTGCAACGAAAGAAACATCAATCAGGACCCAAACCAAATTAGTTATCAGCTCGACTAAATCCATGATGAGATTAAAAGTATGGTTTTTGTATTCACAGCATTGTACATGTCAAGGTTGCGACCTCGTTGTGCCATTGCAGAAAATGTATTTTACGAGCAAACCACATCAAATATTCACCGCTCTTATGGGAAAAAATTTTCTCGAATGCACTCATAAGAAGCAAAACATTTTTTAGAACCTAAAACCGAGTATGTAGTATCGTACCTCATTGCGCAGTTCAGTATCACCTCCTCTAAAAACAGGATTTTGCAAGAAACTGTCGATAACCTTCTCAGTTCGACTTCCAAAAGATCTGCTTGATACAGCATTTCCAACAGGGGATCCCTTAGACACATTTCCATATCCAGACAGGTTTCGTGGGACAGTTTCGGGCACTTCTTTTGCCAACTTTTCAATACTTGCAATAGGATGTTGAGCAGTAGCGTTTGTCATGCTCATGGCAGATTGCAGTGACACTGGTCCAGCGCCTTGAGTAATTGGAAGACTAGGATTATTTCCTAACTTTTTCATCATCTTCTCCGTTGCTTGCTACCAGATTTGGGTTTCAAGCCTCAAATACATGTATGTAAGAAGTCATAATGGGAAATATTTGATGGATAAGAGGTCTGGCACCTACCACAACAGAAGATTGAACTTGTTGTTGAAATGAAGGCTTGATAGCAAGGCCTGACATTCAAGAATCGACATGTCAGTTGAACAACATACCGGTAACTCAAGAGATCCATGAAAATGTTGATATTGAGTAATTGAAAATGAATGTCAATTTTTAAAGTTTCAGCTGAGAGAGTTATCAGGCAAAGTTTAATTGCATCTATTTCATAAATTTGGAGGTTAATTGCTTGAACTGAAAGTTCGAAAGTGTAGTTGTAATAACCCTATAGTTCAGGAGTAGTTTTTACATTTTTCCCTAAAAGTTACAAACAACCACTACACCAATGTTAACAAATTATTTCAAACTAAAAACAAAGTTTCATTATGAAACTTGATATTGAGAAGATATTGTTGGACATACCAACACCAAAACCATGGCCAAAACCAACTCCACATCCAATGCCAGCTTGAATGTTATTAGCTCCCAATTTCCTGAGCTAACATGTGAAAATTGGGTGAATTTCATTGTGCTGAAATTTTGGACATTGAATAAAGAACAAAAATGCATACTGTTTGAAGAAAAGGACAAGGGTAAGACTCACAAAGTTATTCAAATGCCTAGTTATACCAGAAAATGCGTCGGTTGCACCTCTTGTGGCACTCATTACTTCATTTACAATGGGTATTGCACCTGAAACAAAAGAAATCACTCTATAAATTCATTAAGTAGTAATACTAATGGCCCAACAGACATGTTCATTGTTCATCAACCAAGAACCAAACATATATCAACATCCTGCAAATGTGCACCAAAATGCCTAAACTCAGCAAAACAGTGCCAACTAAATAGTCTTATTCAGCTTCAGAAACACTTCAACTAGCCATAACTCCCCCAATAATAGGGAACTCAACTTCAAACGGTATCAATTCCAACATAAATTTAGGCCTCCTTTGATTATGATTTCGTTTGTAATTCTTTTTTTTTTTTTTTTAAGAAAAAGTATGCTTGCGGAGTACTGTTTAAAGCTTAACTTTCAAAAACAGAGAATCAAAAATAAAATTGTTACCAAACAGGACTTAATGTTGAATATGATGAATCAAAGATTCTAAACTAAAATTATTCACCCGACTAATTGCTGACATACATTTAGAATTAATCAGTGTAAGGTCAAACTCTACAAAGTTGGGCAGAGTTCATATCTCCCTGCTCTCCTCTTTCCTGCGTCTCAATCAACTTCCTAGCAAATGAAGTTAAAAGAAATCTTCATATACTGGTATCAATAGAATTGAACTTGTCGCCAAAAATGCTGTTCATCTTCCTACTAGAGAAAGGAGAAGCTCTAACACAGATGTCACTTCCCAGATTTCACACCTCAATACCTTTTTACTAAAGATTAAAATGAACTGAAAGAAAGCAGGAAACAACTCTTTAATCCATCAGTTCACCACAGCCCCAATTTCCATGGAAATTGAAAATTCAGAGCTAAAGAAACTGGTGGAGAGAAAAAGTAGATAACGAGAAGGAAAATTACCCATGTTAATGGGGCGGCCAACGCCGATACCGACGCCACAACCGATGCCGAAACCTGTAAATACTTGACCCACCTTCAAAGTAAACGGATTCTCCATTCGGATTCCCCGAAATCGCTCTCTCTCGAAGGTCACCGTGCCCTTACTTTCCGGGACATTTCTAGCTTCCATTCTTCAACGAGCTTCAATATACGGACTCTGCAAATTTCAGTGTTCGCGAAGCTTGCTCGGTTCGATTGCAGGGAGCAAATATGAAATTGAAGGTTTTGTTTTCTCGCCAACTTTAATGGGCTTATTCAGGTGGGCTTTATAGGCTACATTTTGGACCTTAAACCGCTCAGCCCATAATTTTTTTTCCGTTTGGTTTAACGATAGCACAAGCTATAATTTTCTCCTCTGTTTTCCCGGGAAAATTCCTTCTCCACCACTGGTTTGCGTGGCTAATCGACTTCTATTGTCTGATAATCTGAGAAAGATCCCTCTTCTCTCTTCCTTCATTCTTCTTTTCTTGTGGGGTTTGAATAATTCGTGATAAACTCTTCAGTTCTAGTCTCTAGACACGAGCTTTCATGGCTGTGGCTTCTTCTTCGTCGTCTGTGTTCCTTAAATCGCCTCTGTCGCCATCTCCAGCGCTCCATTTTCATGGCGGAGAATTTCCCAAGAGCCGGCCATGGATTCAGGCTCGACCCAGAACTAGATTTTACTGTAAAACTGCGGTCAGAGCTCAATCGGAGGTCAGGAGGGAAGAAATAGTTATAGTTGGAGGAGGGATTGCTGGTTTGGCCACTGCTCTGTCCCTTCACCGGTAGGATCTAATTTCTTTATGAAATCCTGTAGTTTAATGGTTTAAAATCAAACGTTTTATTTGGATGTTTCAATTCTTGAGGGTTTGAGATTTCAGGCTTGGAGTTAGATCATTGGTGCTAGAGCAAGCAGAATCACTTAGAACTGGTGGAGCTTCACTGACCCTTTTCAAAAATGGGTGGCGTGCGTTGGATGCAATTGGGGTTGGAAATGTTCTCAGGACCCAGTTTCTTGAGATTCAAGGGTATGTGCTAGTTTTTTCTTGGTGTGTCGAACTCTCAAAAAATGAGAAGCAGAAATAGTTAACCCAGTTTCAAATGTTGTTAAACAGTACAATGTTTAGAATGTGAAGATTGAATTCACCGGAGCCATTCGTATTCCTGTAATTTCATTTACTCCCATAATCAGTTTGTTAGGTCTTTTTCCTAGCTCGCAAGTCAGAGGAGTATTATGAATATGGAGATTAAGTTTACAACTAAGGCTTTTGAGTTTAGCGGTGATTTAAAACATATTTCATAGATTATGATATATTTAATGATTTGTACATATTTTTACGCTCTCCTCACTTGTATGCCTAGAAGTTAGAAGTTAGCATATAACTGAACAAATGACTATCAATATAATTGACAAGAAAATTAACTTTGGTCCTCTCCAAAAATTCAAGTTTATAGGTTGCGGCGGGTGAATATAAACAATGAGACTGAGTTTTGGTTTGAACCCAGCTCCCACACTCCTATGTTTTGGAGTGGAAAATGAATAAGAGGAAAAAAGATGTAATTTTAGATAATGAGAGACCTCTGTTAAAAATTGTTGAACTTCCACTGAAATTGTTTATATTACCAGCATTGCAGGATGGTAGTGAAGTCAGAAGAAGGAAAACAGCTGCGCTCCTTCACTTTTAAGGATGAGGATGAAAGGTGCTCGGTTTTTCTACATTTACTGCTAATAGAACTGAATCAGAAGTTAGTCATATGTCAACATTTTTCCTCCTAAGAAACGGTTTCATCGTCTTTTTCCTGCTTTCAGCTTTGACTGTAAAGGGATTTGAGACTGTTATAACTGTTGTTTACCGTCGTTCGACAGTCAAGAGGTACGCGCTGTGGAGAGGAGAATACTGCTGGAGACTCTGGCCTCTCAGCTTCCTTCAGGAACAATTCAGTTTTCTTCTAAGTTGGAAGCCATTCAAAGAACTGACCAAGATGAACTTAAGTTGGAACTTGTGGATGGAACACAGCTGATTGCAAAGGTTACTCTTTTAACTTCAAGAGAATTGGCTTACTTTTTCTTCTAGTAGCATCCTACTTATTGGATCTTGTTTTCTGCATTATATCGTTGTCGAACAGATTGTCATCGGCTGCGATGGCATTCGATCTCCTGTAGCTCGGTGGATGGGGTTTTCGGAGCCGAAATACGCCGGGCATTGTGCCTTTCGTGGGCTTGCAAATTATCCAGACGGACAGCCACACGAGCCGAAAGTTAACAACATCTATGGAAGGGGGTTGCGTGCTGGTTATGTTCCAGTTTCTGCTACAAAAATTTACTGGTTTATCTGCTATAATAACTCATCTCCAGGTCTGCAATGCTTATGAATTTGACATTAAAACTTGCGCTACCTGGTCACCGATATTGGCGGTTTCTCTCATTGTGCAGGACCAAAAATCACAGATCCAGCTGTTTTAAAACAGCAAGCAAAGGAGCTAGTCAGAAACTGGCCATCAGATCTATTAAACATCATGGACACAACCCCGGACGAGACATTAAGTCGAACGCCCCTTGTAGACCGATGGCTATGGCCTGCAGTCAGCCCCCCCGTTTCATCGGGGAGAGTGGTTCTGGTTGGAGATGCTTGGCATCCAATGACTCCAAATCTAGGACAAGGAGCGTGCTGTGCATTAGAAGATGCAGTGGTTCTAGCAAGGAAGCTCACCGCTGCACTCAAGTCCGGTAGCGGTACACCTTCTGTTGAAGAAGCTATGAGGTCATATGGAACTGAACGATGGCCTCGAGTCTTTCCGCTTACCGTGCGAGCCAATATGGTCGGATCAGCTCTGCAGTGGGAGAACCCAGTTGTTTGTTCTGTGAGAAACAATGTTGTGATACCCAAACTGGTTAGGCTAGGACCTCTGCTAGAGCATACCAATTTTGATTGTAATGCTTTGTGAATATATAACAGAACAGAAGATTTCAGGTTCAATGCTCAAAAAACATTAACAAGTTTATTATAAGTTTATTACTTGATATTTTGTATGTATTCTATCATACTTTTTTTAATGGAAATATGTTTGCCCTTTAATCTTAGAATTAGTCCTATGCTTTAATCTTATAATTGAGTGACTTTATAATTACACTTCAGCTTCTTTTTTTGAATCCATATAATTGCTTAAAACCCAATTAAATTCACGTTTCTCAATCAACATAACTTGTCATACTCCAGCCTCATTGAAATAAAATATCATATCTTGAAGTACCAAAAGAAAAAAAACAAGTAATAAGTCTTAAAAAGTGTATGAACTAATATAAATCTAAAGGAATCTATATAAGGACGAAAATATAAGTTAATTAACCAATTTGAACATAGTTTAACTAATTAAAATTAGAAGATTGTGGGTTTGAATTCTCACTCTTATAAATACTTATAAAATATAAAATAAGATACTTATTATCATCTAAAATGCGAGTAAGTTCCGATTTCCTAATTGTTGAGTCAAACCAAGGAAAAGACTGAATACTGAAATTAAAATATTCGTCAACTTAAAATTTTACCAATATGCAAAACGTCGTCGTTCTTCTGGTAATACTGAAATAAAAATAGAAAGTTCCTTTTTTCAATGAAGCATGTTATTCTCCCACACAATAGAAACTAGAAAGAAACAAAAAGAAAGTTTATTATTTTGTAAAAAACACGTGGCGATCATTCTGTGTTGCCACGTCACCCACCGTACTGGCCACCTGGGATCACATACTTCACGACATTTTCGGGCCTTTATAAAGCACGCGCCCGTCTCCCCCCTCCGTTCATTTCCTCGACTTCTCCTTCTCTCTCTCTCTTTCTCTCTTCTCTCTCTCTCCTCTGCTCCGGCGAACGATCTGCTTCCGGTCAAGCTTTCGCCGGCAGGTGCTCTCCTCGTACCGATCTCTCCTGATATAATTGAGGCCGGCATCTAACTCGCCATGAATCCGGAATAGTAAGCTCAATTTTTGTGTTTTCTTTACCCTTGGCTTCCTGCGAGTCAAATTTGTCAATTGGAGCCCTTATTTTGTGGTTGTTTCTGCCGAGTTAGGTTAGATCTGGTCGATGAGGGAGCTGTGACCTTGTTTGTACGTTTTGTGTTGGATGTTTTGATCAATCTGTGATTTTGGATGGTATAGCTGTTTGGTGTGATTTGGTTGTTTGTGGCGTTTTGATTTTGAAATCTGGCGACCGGTTTTGAGATCCTAATTAAGCGTTGCTTCTCGAAATAATTTACGGTTTGAATGTAAGTTTTGTTGCCGATTTTGATGATCAACTTGTAATATGGAGCTCGAATTTCTGAAGGCCTGTGTAAATCGTTCAATTCTTATCTTATTTGTGGAGTTATTTCGGTAATTTCTTGAATATAATTGCTTGGTTCATTTTGGAAACTAAGGCACGTTTAAATGGTAAATTCATAGTATGTGGTTCTGTATGTTCCTTGAATCCTCGAGGAAAATATTTTTCCTCTCTCGCTGTACGGAGTCGGTAATTCTCCTATGTGTGATTATTTTACGTCATGGAGTTGTGATATTTAGTGCGTTCTTTTTAACAGTGAGAAATGCGTTGCACGTGTTTACTCCTTCATTCTCGTATTTGCAGTGACTATTTGTTTAAGCTTTTGCTTATCGGAGATTCAGGCGTTGGAAAATCATGTCTTCTACTGAGGTTTGCTGTAAGTTGTCAGGATTGATTCGCTCCCGATAATTTTTTTCCTATCCTCACGTTTTTCCCAACTTCTTTTCTTTTTTCCTTTCCTATTGAAATCGTAGATGCAGCTAAAGTTTATACAAATTACTTTTCTATACCAAACGAGCAAAAACAATTGCTGTGACTAGTATGCATAATCGGACACCATCTACAGCCTGACTCCGACTCAAATATGGAATCTTTTCTCGCCCAGCAGTCAGCACATCCTTTTTGTCTTTTTTGTTTTCCCTTTTTTCTCTGTTTTTTCTCCTGATTGTTCCAACTTCTATTCGAGGTGGTTAAAAAATTGTTCGTTCAGCAAGATGTATTTTTAAGTTACCAACAACTTCCTTATATTTTCGCAACTAAATAAGCTGTTCAGAGTGATTAGTTCTCTTTATATTTTATAGAAATCCTCATTTTTGTCTAATGTTCATTCACATAGTTTTTGCATTGCCTGAGAATTTTGAGCCCCCGATAATTGACATTTATTGAGCTTGTTAAAGGGCAGTTGTAGGTTTCGCTTTGGTATATGCACATGTTCCTTAAGTAACTCCTTTGCTTTTATAAATCAGGATGATTCATATCTGGATAGCTACATTAGCACCATTGGAGTCGACTTTGTAAGCTTCTACCACATATATGGTTTTATTCACTGATAACCACTGCATGAATTTTTACAGCTCTAATACTTGAACAAAATTTTTTCTTTGTAGAAAATCCGTACTGTGGAACAGGATGGAAAGACCATTAAACTTCAAATTGTAAGTTTAATTTTATAATTGTCATTTCTTTAATCTAAGCCTAGAGGAGGATTGTTACTCGAGGACTGTTTTTTCCCTTTTCGTCATCTATATTCTGGAAACATCCTGTATTTCTGTCGGTAAAAATAAAATTTAACAGTTGACCTTTTCTTATTTATTTTAATTCAATTGTAAGTGCACAAATTATTCAGATTTTCTTTCAATTGCTTGTTAATTTTGAAGAAGTTTTCGGTGGTTTTTTGGCCTTCTCCCTGTTAATTGGTAATCTTCATCATCAATTGTAGTGGGATACTGCCGGTCAAGAACGCTTTAGAACAATTACTAGCAGCTACTACCGTGGAGCTCATGGCATAATTGTAATGGCTGCGCTCTCTTCGTTGTTCACATTTATTTCCTGCCTTTTTATCTTCCAAAAGTGAAGCCTGCTTGCCTATAATGTTCTGCAATGTGTATAGGTTGTGTATGATGTTACGGACCAGGATAGCTTCAATAATGTTAAGCAATGGTTGAATGAAATAGATAGATATGCAAGCGAAAACGTGAACAAGCTTTTGGTTGGTAATAAATGTGACCTCACTGCAAATAAGGTCGTTTCTTATGAGACAGCTAAGGTATAATTTTTCTTCTTTAGTATCTTTCATTAAAATACACGATTTGATCTTTAACGAATGTCAAGTAAATTCGGTAATGACTGATGACCATAATCCTTTTAAGGCTTTTGCGGATGAAATTGGGATTCCTTTCATGGAAACTAGTGCTAAAAGCGCTACTAATGTGGAAGAGGCTTTCATGGCCATGGCTGCTGAAATAAAGAACAGGTATGAACACCAGCAACTTTTCTGGTTACTTGAATCTATTATTAAGGCTCCAAACATTTCAATTTTTATCACACCAAATCGGGGATGAGACAGCCCTCAAAGTTACTAACCCGACGTTTACTCGGGAGGAAGTAAATCTCAGACGTTGAACCTAAATCACCTTATTCACACTACGATCTCTCGCTAGTCTTGACATTGAGGGCAGCTAGATTCTTTAGTTGGCTTGGATTAGATGAGGCAGCGACTGCCCTTTTTACTCTAGCTGATTCTTTTGGGGTTCATTTGATACGTATAGGATGGCGACACAGCCGATGAACAACGCGAGGCCACCGACAGTGAATATTCGAGGACAACCTGTGAATCAGAAAGCTGGTTGCTGCTCTTCCTAAAGATGGCATGGCCTTGTTGAATGCTTGGACTGATTGGTAATCTTAATGTTTGGACCGTGACATGTAAAACTAGTCTCTCTATGCTTTTGGTATGAAAAGATTCGTCCGTCGTGATTTGTCTTTTTTTTTTTTCTTTTCTCGTCTTTTGTCAGCACTTCCTTAACACTTCCATTCTTTCCAATATATTTGTTTCTGGATCAACATTCAGCTGTAAAATTTAGATATCAATGAACAGTAGTATTTGCTTCATTTCCTTTATCACTATTAATTGTTCTGTTATAACATGATTTTTTTAATATTTTATTTTAGTTCTGTTGCAATGCTGAACTTTTCCTAGTTTGAAGTGATTTGATTATAGTTTTTGTTATGTAGTTTGGAAGAGATAAAAAGTTATGTGATATATATTGCAATTGAATACATGGAAATTTACAGAGCCTTGCAACCATTTCTTCCTCTTATTAGGTGACGAGTTCCATTGCTTTACTGAATTTTCTGCGTAAGCTTAAGCGGAATTTAGGTGTAAAGCTCGGAACGTACTAATGGAAACAATGTTGATGGTAGTTTTATCATGTGAGATGTATTTCGAACTTGTATTTAATGGTTGTTAAAGACGTACATATTTTGAACTTGCATCTAACTATTATTAGGGGCAGTCAGGTAGCATCGTTCAGACTTTGGACGACGTTTGGACCAATGACTTTCCGCTCATGCAAGCGTATTATATCTTTTCGTAATGGTTATATGTTGAGGTTGTATTGATTTGTTGAGGATGGTAAAGAAGAAATGGAAGTCATTTCCATTCTTCTATAGAGGTTAACCATAAGCTAAAAATGGTTTTGGATGGATAGATTCTTTATTGAGGGAGAATGTCTAGGTAGAGAATCTCATGTGATATGCTTTCTTCCTTTTTTTGCTTTCTCAATGCTTAACATGATATGCTTTTAAATTTTAAAATATTAAACCAAATCTATACTCTACATTGGTACATCAATAATATACTACTTTTATTTTATTTTTATCAACGAATGCAAAAATGAGAAAAAATAACTATCTTGTAAATTATGGTTTCTTTGCAACTTTACCTTACCAGGTTACCAGCCCACATTATAATTTCTCTAAGATTTTCTTTTTAAAAAACAGAAAAAGAATGCAAAGTTTTAATTAAAAAAAATATTTGTTTCGTCTCCCTCCTCTGCGAGTCCATCACAACCCTCAGAACTCGCGCCTTTGTTTTCTTCAACAATCGGACGGTGAGCGCAGCCTCTTCAAGTCTACATATTTGGTAAGGTAAACATATATTATGAGGTAATTATTATTTCGAGAAAACATATATTTCAAAATAACTGTTATTTCGAGGGATCAAATATTGATTGTCTCAATATAACTATTGGCAACTATTATTTAGAGGTAACACCGCTATTTTGAGGGCATATATATTTCAAAGCAACATTGTTTCAATTTTTCAAGCCAAAATTATTTTTAGGCTTATATGTTCCCAGCAAACTATCTGGAGGTTACATATTTGTTCAACACATATTTTCAGGCCATTATTAGAAGGGAAAAACATATATTTTGAGACAAACATTATCCGAAGCAACATATATTTTGAGGGACGAAATATTGGTTGCCTCAATATAATTGTTGGCAACCATTATTTGAAGGCAACATATATTTTTGATGCAGCTGCTATTTGAGAAGACAATTATATTGAGGTAACCGTTATTCTGATGCTACATAAATTTCGAGGCTACATATTTTCCAAGTCAACAAATATTTCGAGACAGCTATATTTATTTCAAGACAACTGTTGTTTCAAGAGATCAAACCATGGTTGCCTCAATATAATTTTTGACCACCATTATACAAAGGCATGAGACAATCGTTATTAAGAAGGCAACAATCATATCGAGGCAACCGTATTTTGAGGCTACATAAAGTCCGTTGAGATTTTGTTCCGCAACCAATACAATTAATCAGCAGCAATACATCAGGCTGAATGACAAAAGTCTAAGAGAAGAACTTGAACGCCAGGTTTTTAGAGTGCCTACATCCACTTTTGAGGAAATTTTCTGATTGTAGGATAGCCTGAAATGTTTGGCTAAAGGTATATTTAATGTATTTGCTTCTTTGTTCCTTACAATTTCCATCCCATTAAGAAAAGTTGTAGTTACATCCATCTTTCTAACTCTCAATCAAAATCAGCAATTATGGACAACAAAACTCTAATGGTTGAGTGTCTCCTGCTATCGGAGAATAGACCTCATTGTAGTCTATTCTAGCTCGTTGAGTAAACCCACATGCAACTAGTCTTGCCTTATATCGTAGTTTTTCAATTTATGATAGTTAAGATTTATTTATGCACCTAGCTCATTCCTCTTGGTTGTGGCTTCATATCTTGTTTCACATGAGCATAAGTCATACAACCAAAAACCCTTAAATGTTTTCAATCAGGAGATGAACCGGTCCAAATTTCTCGTGGAGTTTTATTCCTAATTGTTGAGGATAAGGGCTCCCATTAATAAGATAACATGTTGTTTTTACAACCTCACCCCAAACAATCTTCGTAAACTAGCTTGCATTAACATACACCTTACTCTTTCTAAAATGGTTCTATTATAATATCTCTCTGCCAAACCATTTTATTGAGGCGTTATTCCAATCGTAAGACGTCTTCTTATTCCTTCCCTTAAACACAATTCAGCAAAAAACCATGGTCTATTCTTATTACATTCACTCCATCTGTTTGGTTTGGAATCATATAATCAACGCTTCTTCATCTTTATGCTTCAATATGAATACTCATACCTTTCTAAAATAATCCTCAATTAATTATGTCCCTAAGGGATAACTTGAATGGCTTCGGGCCTCAAAGAATAACTTTGAGATCTTGGGTTCAAGTCCCATGGAATGCAACTTCTACCAAGTAATTATGACTCCTTGTGTATGTACGAGTATGGGGAAAAAGCCAAAGGACCGTCGACTCTTTGAGTGCAAGCTCAAATTTAGAATAAACAAGTCAACGTGAGTCGGTCGAAGTGAAGATTTGAATCTCTACCCTTACATGTTGAACTCAATCAAACTAACTCAAATAGTTGTTTCAAAAATTTATACGACCTTTTTCATGTTTTAAAATATTAAAAACAAAAATAGTTCATTCGATTATAATCTAGTGGAGTGTCTGTTCCTACTAGATTTTAATATTATATATAGAAGAAACGTTAAAATGAAAGCATTTTCTCCTCCCTCCATAAAAACTTCTGTCTCCACCCATACTTAGACAATCAATTCAATTAATTTGATTTCCCAATTTCTTTTTTATATTTTTACAATATATCAATATGTTGATTTTTATTGTCTAAATGCAAGGCCGAGAGAAGACAGATAAATGCATCAATGGGAGACGGATTTTTGTAATTTTGTTTGCTTAACTTTTAGGAAAAAGAAGAGAGAGAGAGGATAAGGGACACAAGGCAATAATTGGGACACGTGTCCTTCAAACAAATTAAAAAAAAAAATCTTCCGTTGCGGGGAATCGACTAGACTACAACGGAATTAATGTTTACAAAAAGTTCTATCTTAATTAATTTAATTACCTAATTTTCTTTTCTACAATTATTAGCTGATTTTCAATATTGAGAAACTTTTATCATAATTTGTATTAAAGAGTTCTGATTGTGTATAAAATTATACGATAAAATTGGTCATTTTCTAATTACCAAAATGAATATTTTCAAAATACAATAATTAAAATTAACAAAATTGAAAGTACATAAACTAAATTCTAACACTTTGAAATATATAAGATCAAAATGTTTAAACCAAAATTAAAATAACGAAGTGAATAAAGAAAAAGAAAAAAAGGGACTTTCTGACCATTTTGTAGATTTTTATTTGGGTACATAAAGATTTTCTAATATTTAAACTTCAACAAAGACGATTAATCATAGAAATTTAACCTACAAAAGAGATCAAAGCTGATTCCATTTAAAAAAAAATGAAAATAGCCTCTTAATAAATAAAATTTAATCAAATCAAACACAACCTAAATATTTAACTAACTATTTATATTTTTTTAACTTCTATTTCTTATTTCTCATATTCAACCTTATTAAAATACTTATTCTCATTTCCAATTAAGTTAAAACTGAAGTATTTGACACCTATTTAAACTTTTTTATTTCTCATTTTTTAAAAATATTTTCATAATATTGTTTAAAAATTTTAAAAACAAAAATAACAAATTTCTTATTTCTAATTCTCAGAAATTTTGTTTCACCATTCTAAAATCCACAAGTGTTTAAGCATGAAATTCAAACAAAAATAATAATTCAAATTATTCGTAAATTATCAAAATGAGATCCTAGTTCCATTCTCGATAGAGAAAAAACATAGCATTAATCATTTAGTGCAAGCTAAAAAAGAAAATGTCACAGAAATTTCTTGTTTTCAGTTCAAAAACTATGATCTGAAGAGCTTCTTGGACCCTCTGTTGGCCATCACACACTTTAATCAAATCTCTCTCATCTTTTTCATTCTTTTTTCCCACTTTCAGTCTAAAAAGATAAATCACAAAACTTGAAATATAAAAAGCTAACAGTCAGTTCCTTATGAAATTTCATGGTCAGATCCTATTAGCAAAGAACTATGATACTTAGGAAAAGAACAATTTTCTTTCAGAGAGAAGCAGAAATCCTGGGAGTGGGGAGACAGATTCAGTCCAGAAGACCCATCTCATCAATGAGTTAACCAACAGAGAGAAAAAATTTCCAGAGAAACATTCACATCAAGAGAAAACTAGAAAAGTTGTTTGGTAAGGGGGGCATTTTTGGGAGTACATTGCAAAATTTGAGAACTAAAATAGCAATAATAATAATAATAATAATAAACATCCTTCAACAAAATCAAAATTGATGCATAACTTACGTTCGAGACATAACATCCAAGATTTACACTACATAGCAGTATTAGAGGGAGTTTCAGAATCCTGTTGGTAGTTGTAACTCAAAAATTCCGATCTGATATCTCAAGAAAACTTAAAAATGTAGTGCCAAAATATGTTTTTAGTGGTAAAAGTCTCACTTAGCACTCAATGAAGGGAACTGCCCGGGATCTTCAATGGAGGGGGCTGAGACATTGATTCTGTTGCTACCATTGTTGAAGCCACCTCTTGAGCCTCCTCGCCCACGGCCTCTACCACGACCGCCAGGGTTATAGTACCTCTCACCCTCAGCAGGCTTTAGGAACTCAGTTATGGTCACAGACTATAGCCAAAAACAAATAAATTAGATCAGCTATATAAAAGGAAGTGTAGAAAGAATGTGGGTGGAAGATATTTCGCAAAAATGGACCTGATATTAAAATACAGCAATGGTAGAAACATCTTACAAATAACAGACTGGGTACTTATATATACTATATAAGAAAACTGAAAATAACTCGACACCGCAAAGTACATCAAGAACCAACAGGTGAAAGAGAGATGGATTGAATCAACACTTTCAAAGTTGCATACCAACAAAAAAAATAATATTTCTGGTTAATTCATAATATATAATTTCATAAAGACCACAGAATAATGAGTTCCTGAAAAGTAATACATACTTTCTTAGCTTTCTCTTCCTTGTCAGCATTATCTTTGCGCTTATCCTTATCACCACCCTGACAATAAAATTTTTAAGGTCGGACTACCAAAGAAAAACACAAAAAAAGAATCGTTGAAGTAACATGATAGAAACACTCACCAATTTGGCAAATATTTCATCATTGCTTTTCTTGCAAGAAAGCTGCTGCATGTTCTCTAACTCCTCATCCACCTCAGCCTTCCTCACCTCAGTCTTTGCCAAAAGTTTCCTGTTCTCTTCACGGAGCTTCTCATACTCTTTGAGGGTCATCTCCTGTAAGATGACAGTGGAACAGATTTGAGATTATATAGCCAGTTGATATGATAGGTTAACCAATACAATGTATCTTCTTTTATAAGAATAGACTAATCAATGTATCGATACTGCAAATAAGAGCACTTACCTTATCCTCGGGCTCCTTCTCTTCTGGCTCCTTTGCAGCATCCTCTTTGTTCTCATCATTCACCACATCCTCTCCCAATTGTTGCTCCGGAGCAACATTCTTCTCATTTTCAGCAACAGGCTCTTCCACATCCCTTAAGATTCACAAGTCAAGTAAATAAGAGGTGGTGGTGAGCTTAACAGGAATTGGAGACCCTGTATGAGTTCAAATAGTACAATTCCAACAAATCAAGAAACATGTTGCAAGTGGAAAATTAAAACTTACGGGGCAATTTCATCACCAGGAGCTCCCCAGTTCCTACGACCACCCCCATCACGCTTAAACTCATTTCTAAAACAATTAAAACAACCACAATGTAAGATAAAATACAAAAACAAATTGCCAGGCAGATGATCAAACTGGAAACTAGTTATATAAATAAAGAATAACTAACCCACGTCCAGTTCCACTGCGACGATCAAACATTCTTCGGGGATGTTCCCCTTCTTCTGCTTCCCCATTGCTGAAGCCACCACGACGAGGACCTCGGAAAGAGCCACGAGGACCACCATACCCACGCTTTTCACCCTTTTCACCTTCCTCAGGAGGCAGATAACGATCAGAGAATCCGTTCTTGCCACCTGGTGCATTGCTTTCATTATTCGCTGAGTCCCTATTAAATCCACCACCGCCACCACGTCCTCGTCCAAATCCACGTCCACCTCCGCGACCACGGCTATTTTCGTTCCTTGCCTCCCTCACTGATCATATATAAAATTAAAACAAAAATAATGCCCAAAACTACATTACATTGGAGAAAAAAGTTCAACAAGATAACATTCGTGTAGTTCCTACTTCATCAGCTAACACCATAATTATAAACTTCTCACTAATTGAGAAACTGCAATATTAACTTCTTGTATGAATACCACTTTAGGGGTACGTATTCTTATTTTTCCTTTTCGAGTACACCAAACAACAAATATGGGGATGGGTGACTTAACCTCCAACCTCTAGACAAGAGTCAGCTTTGCAATACATAGGAAACCAGTTCCATTCAAGAAGAATAAATAACAAACAAAAGAACTACAGAGGAAACTTCACAATACATCCTTTCAAACATTATTAAGACATTGCAAAACAAACCCAGCATCTAGAGTAATAACAACAAAGCAAAACAAAAACCAAAAAAGGCAAACATCATAAGGACAGAAAATTCATATACAGATTGATTGAAACGCTCAGCGTTTCTTACTACTTCACAGGGAAAACAAATCATAAAATATGAAAAACAAAAGTATAAATCAAGTAACAAAACCCACCAGCCTGAGCCGGAGGAAGCGGCTTGGAAGGAAGCTTAGCCGCCGGTTTGGCGGGCTGAGCCAGAGCAGGGGCTTTCTTAGACGGCGGCGACGGCGCAGACCGCTGAGCAGAAGCGAGCTGATTAGGGTCCTCGTTGTCGTCGTCGACCAAGAGATCAAAAGGGTTCATAGTTGCCATATTCGCTCAACCAAGAACTGCAACTCACACCCAGACGACGAGCTACAAGTTAGAGCAAAATCCCCCCAACACGAAACTCTCAGAAATTACTGCAATCCATGAAGAACCGCCGATTATGATATAGAGAAACAGATACAGATTTCGGGGAATGATGAGTTTGGGAGCGAGAGTGAGCAAAACAAGAGTGTGAAGAGAAAAGTCAGAGAAATTGGACAATTGGGTGAAAGAAAAAAACCCTAGCCACTGCGGCAGAGAGATGAGGCTGGAATAAACCCAAACTTAAAAACCCTAATGGGGTATGATCCTCTGCGGCCGGTTCCACTGAATACAATCATCTCCACGATCATATGCTTATTCTCTTTCCACGTGGTACGTTTTCGTTGGTTTCCCTATTTCATAAATAAAGCTATCTAATTAATTATGCATAATTTCCTAATTGACTCTCGATGGAAATTTCAAAAATCGGTTTTCTTTGATTTTTTTTTTTATAATCATTGAGTAATTTTCATAATTATGGTAAAAATTTTATACAGTGAAAATATTTATTTTGATTTAAAATTTTCTCGATCTTCAAAATTATTGGATATTTTCTTTTTCGCCTATTTAATTTAGCCATTTCTAGTCATTCATGTTTCTATAATATCCGGAATGCTATGGGCTGCCAAATAAAGCCCATGAGTCTATCCATATTAAACAAGTTGGGCCTAGTGGGCTGGGCTGCCAAGGCTTTGTTTCCAAAATCCAAAAAACTTTTCATATATAAACATTTTCAATATCGGCCTTTTTAATTTACAATATTCTAATCTAAACCTTAATGGTTTCTCGTTTAATTTCAAGTGAGTTTTTCTTCTTTTCTAACCGAGTATTTTATTTTCTTTATTTTTCTTTTGTAGTTTTGAACCGAGTATAGTACAAATAGTCATTGTTAGACAAGTTTTTCGTAACCTTCTTTTTTATTATTATTATTACTATTAGTAGTCAAATATTTAAATTACTCCTCCTTAATTAAATGATAATATTTAGGCAAAAAAATAAAGATGAATAAAATATTAAATTTTTCCTTTCTGTATATCTCTGTAAAATTAGGTGGGGATTCAAACTCACACCATTTTGGTCAAGTATTTTGATCCATGTTATATTGGCTCATGCATTTTCCTATTTATTTTTGTTATTCCTTTAAATCTTTATTTTCTTATGATTTTCTTGTTTACTTTGAAAGTAAATAAATATCTATCTTTCCATTTTATTGAAACATTTAAATATTTTAGGCTGTTTACGCACTTATCCGTATAATTTACTATTTTATTATCCACCAATATGGTAAAGAATAAAGATTTTATTCAATAATATCATCAATTAATAAAACTTTTGACACGTGTAATTTAATATACATCAATACCAATTTTGAAAAAAAAAATTAACCTAGACTCCCTCAATTCAAATATTAAATTATTCAAATCCATTGAATTTAAATATTAAATGATATGAATCAACTCAATTCAAATGTTACATGGTTAAATTGGTTTCGCACGGTTACTTTCCCTAGAATCTATCCCAAACAAGACAGAAAATCTCCGTTTAAGGGCCCGTGGAAAACACGGTGTGAAATTTTTTTTTCATGACTTAAACGAGAGCAATGACGGGAAATATGTCTATCGTCTTTATCCTCACACCCTTTATTACTTGTTCTTTATTACTTGAAAAAAAAAATTTCATGACTTATTCGTGAGTTTATTCTAATAATTTGAAGGGTGAAATTTAAATTTTAAAATTTGTTGTTTTATGAATTAAGAAACATTCTTAGAGAATTTAAATAGAGATCACCCATGGGGATTTATCTGTTTCTCGAGGACAATTAACATCTAATTAGAGATTTTATAAAATTAAATAAATAAATAGAGAATAATTTTCTATGGTGAATCGATTATCGCAAATTCTTAGCACGAAATCTTCATCTCAATTCCCATCAAATTTCGTGGAAGATTTGGGATATGGAGAATGAAATGGGGGCGGGAATAGGGATGGGGAAGTCATCCCAATCCTAGTCCCAACTCGGTAACGCTCCTAGTTGGATCTATCGTCTATCAATCACATAATTAAAGATTAGCTTAATAAATTCGTAACCCAAGTATTTAATTTGACTCTAAAACATCCATGAATCCAATCCAACTCAACCATCAAAAAGTGGATCAAGACCTAACTTTTCTTTTTTTCTTTTTTTCAAAAGTAAAATGGAAAATGTGAAATGGACCGCAGACATTGGTCAAGAAAACGAGTTAGATAAGAGCAAAAGCCCCAATAGAAGAAGCCATCAATACCGACAGCCCAAACTCTCCTTTTAAATATAAAAATTAATAAATAGAAACAAAAATAGTGGTTTGACATTTTAGTCCTTCCAATTTCCAGTCTTATATGGACAATTTTGAAGCCATCTGGTCATTTCTTTCCTTCTTACCACTTTGGACAATCTGGTCCATTCAACTTTTTCTCTCTCTCTCTCTTTCTTTTTTTTTTAATTAAAATTTAACGGTACGTGAGTTTGAGATTTGAATCTTTGATATTTTGATCCATGATATATGTTTAGGTTGACATTCATTCAACTTTTTTGTTCACATTGGAGGCCTCGATTACATCATTATAGACTTGTAAAAGTTTATTGTCACATTTGATCGCCTCCAATGACTCAAAAGATTCTCGAGAGTGTTTAAGTTGTTAAAAAATAGTTGTGTTTTATATAAGTGGTTTATTATTTAGTTACAAATAATTAATCTTTCGTCTAGATAAAATAATTTAGGGAGAATATCAAATTTAACCCTGAATAAGCTGTGTCATCTTATATCCTAAAATTTTTCGAGTTCATAAAATTGCATCTTAAACTTTGATAACTTATACGTTAATTAAACTTTAAAAAGCTAATAGATTGCAACACTTAATTGATTTGATTTTGTGCATGGGTGAAATTTAATTTGAGCAAAACTTGATTTTCATTAAATTAGTCCATTTTTATAACCTTTTTACATGAGTTTTTTGATTTAAATTAATGGTTGAATTAACCTAAATTGAAAAATGATAAAAATTAACAATGATATAAATTTATAGTTCAATTTGATAAAATGGAAAAAAATATAAGGTGAAAATTGATACTAACTTACCAATTTATGAGTAAAAGTGATTTTTCTTCCCCAATTTAGAAAACAAAACATCATCATTAAATATAATTTTGGCTCATGCCTACATTTTATTTAATTTACAATTATTATAGTTAGATTTAGATGATAACGGAAAAAAAAATCTAACAAATGCAACCACACTACTCTAAAACATTATATGATACTTTGTTTGGCGAGGACAAAGAAAACTGCTCTATTCTATTTGACTCGTTAGTGTTTACTAAAAATTTGATAAAATTTGATGGCTCTTTATTGTTTTGAAATACCAAAAGAATTTATCATTTTCTGTATTTATCTCTTCTACTTGTAAAAAATTTAATGATGGTCTCGAGATGGGTAGATCTCATCCGAAAACGAGAAATCTCCATTTTCAAAAATTTTGACTACTTCTTACCTATCAAAACTTTCTATTATGTATGGTGTAGACACAATATTTTAGGATCTCAATCTTAATCTAAATTGAGTTATAATCTTATTGCTAGTTACATTAAAGAAGAGAGAGAACATTTAAAGACATTAAATATTTTAAATGTTATATAGTTACAACTGAAGTCATGTCCATTTTCTTCTTTTGCATTTTCAAATCAAAACCTTAGCTACCAAGTTATCAAAATGAAAACTAATTCTAATTCTCAAAGATAATTTTAGAGCTTATTATTATTCTTATCCCTAAAGTCTTTAATGCCTGGTCCTGAAATTTTCATACATACTATATTCTAATTTAGATTAAACAAAAAAAAAAAACCAAACCTCATTTTTTTTCCCTTAAAGCTTATTTCAATTGCTATGTCAATATTTTTTTGTATGTTATTTAGTAGAATTTGGATATGGAACTCGTTTGTTTAAAATCTGTCTATATTAACAAATATTTAAAATCACATATAGAAGATTAAATGAGAAATTAAAAGACAAGAATATATATATATATATATATATATATATATGTAATGTCCAGGAGTTTGTTTAGTATTCAAAACAAAACAGAAAATTTTGAAAACTCGAAAACAAAACAAATAAAGCATGAAAGTTCACAAAATGAAATAAAATTTAAATTTCATTTTGGATGAACTTTCAAATGGTGCATTTTGATCTGTGAATTATTAAAATTATTTCATTATTGTCCCTAAAGTCGAAATGTATTCTATTTAACATGTTATATAAAGATGGAAGGTGAGTATTTGGTATAAATGAATATTAGGTAATAAGAATCAAAATGATAGTTTTAAAAACATTTAGTGTCGTTTTTTGTTTATCGTTTATCGTTTTCAATTTTTGAGAAACATTGTTTATGACTGTTTTTGTTTATGACTTCTCATTTTTTAAAAAAATGTTTTAGAAAATTGTATAACAATTTTAGAAATTTAATTTTTTGTTTCTTGTTCTCATCCCTAATTCTTAATAAATATTTAAAAGTAAATATAACATAAAGATTTGAATATTCATCTAAAAATAAATTTTCATATAAAACTTACCCTTTTGAAAAAAAAAATAATATATATATATATATATAAAGAACCAGAAATAAGAAAATTCTAATAAAAAATAAAAAATAGTTATGAAAGACGTTTATTTTTTTTTTATTACAAAAAAGCAAAAGCAAAAAATATGGGACGAGAAATATGAAACAAGATACAGAAACATCACCCCACAATATTTACAGATTAGAATAGACGGTACCCAGGTTCAAGAATCAAAAGAGCCGAACCCGACGACTTTCTCTCTCTAAATATTCCAGTTGGGATGAGAGAGAGAGGGCCCACCAGTTCTGCGGAATGGAGAGACTTATTCTCGCGATTATGTTTGTGTGTCTTCTTCTTTACCGACTTCAAAACAAGACCATTCAAATTTCAAACCAAAATCAGAGTTGGAAATTTCTCTACAGAGGGCCACCGCTGCCGGTGCCGACAGCCGTGTCGGCGCCTCCCTCCGCCGGAGCTCCAACCACCACTACATTTAACAATAATTTTTTCTTTGGCAAGCACGTACGTAATATCCAAAACACAGAATTCTTTGAAAAATACCATGCTAGTTTGTAACATTGATAATCATATTCTCCTATTTTTTACCCCTATAAAAAACAAATATATTATTTCTATATGGAGATGTTATTAGTATATTCTTTCTACATAAATAATGGGCGTTACGATTATTTGAACCTTCAATCACAGAGGAATAACATATGTCAACTGGTTAACACATCTATTTTCAACCAAAAGGTCGTGAATTCGAATTTTCACATTCTTATGTTTTATAAATAATAAAAAAAAAACTATAAAGAAATAGGTAAATGTCTCAACTGCTAAACTGTTAAACTATACTCGTGTAAGCGATGTTATTTGTAAACTAGATTATATTCGAGTGGTACGATTTTATATAATTATCCGTAGTAAAAGGAATATATGCCTAAAAAATAGATACGTAGATAGGCCAAGGTTAAAATGAACTAGTATACTTTGTCCAACATAACTATCTACTTGTTTCGATTCTTTGTCTATATCATTGCCATTGTCCTATTAAATTATCCAATATTTTATCTAATAGATCACATGTTATATTACGTATATCTTAATTGAAGTATTATTTTGTCGATCAGAACATAATTTAATGGATAAAACAATAAATTATCGTTTTTAGGCTCCTATCTACAATAGTTGAACGTAAAAAAAAAGAAAAATTTAATTCTTGGAGATGAAACCGGCCATGCAAGTAATTATTAAGTACTTGCAAGAATTAAAATATGGAGATATTTAGTTTAATTCTCGTATTTGCTCAATGGGAAGTCTTTTTCTCTCACTATTATTATAATATTTGACAATTCTATTACATTAATTAAAAAGATCTATTTAGTGGCCAATCCGAATCGGACACCTTTAATTCTGAAAACAACATTTTTATGTTACAGTATTTTCACATTTTTAATTTGAAACTTTAAAATATAGAATTATATTAAAAAAAAGATACAAACTTTGATAAATATATTATTAAAATTAAAACATTTAAAATATAATCTATTATTAGATTATATAACATTGTAAAATAATAATTATACAATTTATAACAAAAATGTTAATAAATTAATTGATATTATTTTAGATTAAAAATATTTTGTTGGTAATCACTATTAGTTCACAAATATATTTCTAAATACGCGTTCAACAATTTTTTAACTTGAAATTCAATTTTCAAATATGCTACCGAACAGAAAATATTAAAAACAAAAAATACAATTCTGATTTTTATTGAATGTATTGTTTTTTAAGATTTCTATTTTCTGAATGACCAACAAAAATAAGTCTTTACTTTCCTTAAAATAAATAAATAAGTACATTTATTAACTTGATAAGACTAACAACTATTACCTAACTTTTTTTGCTCATAAAAATCTATTTGACATGGTAGTTTCTGGATGCTATCTTCTATCGATTTTCCGTTAAAAAAAAAGTAGTGGTTAAGGAGTTGACTGATAGCTTTTTTTTTTTTTAATTCTTTTTTAAAAACCTTTTTAAGAATACTAATTATGTGATTTATAATATAATATATTGAGATTGCAAATATTTGATGGATACGAAGTTAGAGAAAATTAAGCCCATTCGATAATTAGTTTACTTTCGAATTTATGTTTTAAGCTCGTAAATATTACTTTCATTTCTTTTACTACCTACCTTTTTATAAATTTTTCAAAATAGAATTCAAATTTTGAAAACTAGAAAAAGTAATTTAAACTTGTTTTTTTAGTGTTGGAATGTAACTCCAACCAAACAATGATTCCATGCGTATGTACGGAAATGGAGACAATGCGCATACCTTCCTAAAGGGTACAAAGGCCAAACGATCCGCCAACTCTACATAATTAGCAAAAAAAAAAAAAAAGAAAAAAATGAAAACATACTAAAAAAAATTATCATCAAACAAACATAAATTTAAATAAAACATAAAACTAAAAACAAAATGTCATCAACTCGTAGAATATATTCTAAATTTTAGAAGTCGTCAATGTAATAGAAAAATAATTGGGATTTTTATTTTAATAATACTTCCTTTGAAACTTATTCTAAATATATATCAACTTTTAAACTATTTCAAAAAATAATGCTTTGCCACCTCATGCTTCCCTAGTTGCTGGTGCCTCGCTGGCCCATGTATTTTTTTTTCTTTTAAATTCTAGCATGTCGTTTCTTCAAGGGACGAGATATGTTAAATGATAACAGTTTTAATACTCTGCTACAGTGTTTGTTTCCTAGATTAAAAGGTAAGAGAACAACCACCAGAGTATTAAATATGTTATGATTTTGCGTAAGTTATCTCTTAAAGAGACGACATGCTAGAATTAAAGAAAAAAAAACACATAGGTCGTCTCTAAGAGACGGACCTATAATTTCTAAAGCATTATTTTTTGAAGTAGTTTGGGAGTTATATATATTTGGAATAAGTTTGAAATGAAGCATTATTAAAAAAAATCCAAAATAATTATATGTAATTGTGTGTTAAACTAAAATGACTTAAAAATTATAATTATTATTTTTATTGCTGCAAGAAGTTTACAAATTTATATCCTTATAATGGAACAACTTTAAAAATATATATTTTGCTACAAATAATAGGAATATAATAAAGATTGAAAATAAAAACATTACATCAACTTAATCAACATGGATAATAATACAAACTTCTAGAATGTTAGAGAGAATTGAAAATAGTACTTCAATAGTACATATATTATGGTTATAAGAACGAAACGAGCACTATTCAATAACAATGCGTACATCTTTAGCAAATTGATAATTAAAACGGTCGAATTGTCAACTAAATAACGTTTTGATAATAAATGACATGTTTTTCATTAAATGATTATTAACGCGATTTCAATACGTGAATCCTATAAGGCTACATAAGATTCATATGGTGTAAGTATATTAGCGACCAATTCAAATATCATAACCGTGTCTTTAATTTCATTTTAAATATGTCTTTGAAATATTATTACTAATCTTGTAACATGATGAGATATGGAAAAAAAATATGTGTACATTAAAAGAAAATACTGAAACATGCAAGATAAAAGAAACAAATATTAAATTAATTGCAATATTAATTAGAAATGATTTTAATTTAATCAATCTAGTTAAGTGGATGCTTCATTAATTAATGGACAGTGATATAGATCAATGAAATACCAAAATATGTCTTATTCAAGTTTGGTAACGGTTATGATATATATTTATAATTGTGGGCACCAAGATAAAATTCATAGTATATCATTTCTCAAATAAATAAATATCATAGTAGCTCAATTATGAATTATTTTCTTAAAAAAGATTAGATTTTTTTTTTAGTTATGCTAATGTGGAATTTGCATATTGCCATTTAATTGTTTTTTGTTCTTGAATTTAAAAATATCTATTTAGTTTAATTTTAGACTTCGAAATGAGAGGAGTAGTTCTTATCTATTATAAACATAGGTTAGATCTGTTATCTATTCAATGTGGAATCTTTAACGTGTATTATTATTTTCAGTCTGGACTCTCGAATCTTTTGCTTCTCGGATAGTGGCGAACAATGCAGCTTGCATTGCGAGATTAATAATATACAAGTATAAATCATATTAATGTGTTGTTTAAATACTATAATAAAAGCCATGGTAGCAGTTATTGGCGGTTGAGCTATGGAACTCATGTGCAGTCGGAGGTTCCCGGGATTGTCTCATTCCTGATTTTTTTTAGGAGCAAGCTACCTTACTTAAGTAATTGGTTCCCACCCCAAGTGGTGGCCCGATTCGCCTGGATGCGATTCTTAAATTTTTAGAATTATTTATTTTATTCTCTAAACTTTCAAAATGTCTATTTTAGTTAATAAACCTTTAGGTTTTATTCTATTTTTATCCCTACTTTCAAAATGTCTATTTATCTCAAATTTCTTTTTATTTTTTTTCCTTAACTATTTTAATTGTCATATAATATATATTTCGAGTTGTCATGACTTTTTGAATATGCAAACATGAAGATATATTGGAGTCAGCAAACTATAGCAATTTGACTAAATAAAAAACTTGAAGAATAGAAAGAGTATTTTATCCATTTTTAAAAACAAAAATATCTAATATATTATTATTCCACATGTAAACTTAACATTTTGTTTCCCCCCAACGTAACAAATACGAGGTGGGGAAATGAATTTTTCAAGTATAAAAAAAGTTAGAACTATATTCGAATTGGCTAACCACAATCATATTTATCCACCTACGCAAACACATAAACAAAAATAACTTCTTTTTTGTTTGTTTGTTTTTCAATCTATAAAACCATCCATGTTGCTCTTTTATGATGGTTATCTTATGTCGAATGATGCATTTATAGTGGGTGCGCGTGCATGTCTATCAAATGTTGTAGAAAAACTTAGACCTTTAATATAAATTTATAATATATGGTCTAATATAATATTCTAATAATTTTTAGCCACTTGAATATTGAGAATAGGGATATCCACGATGGAGATTTAATTCCATATAACAAACATGATATTGACACACAATAAAGTAGCTGTCTCAAAATTATTACACCAAAGAATTATTACACAATATGGAATATCCCACAATATGAACCAATATAGGTAAACTCTATTTTGTGGAATTTTTATATTCATTCACTCCTTATTTAATGTTTTTTTAAGTACAAGGGTGGAGTTGAACTCACGACTCTTAATTAGAGATATATGCCAATTACTCACCCCTTATTCTAAGGTTGATATTTGAATATATGAAAATATTAATATGTTAATAAAATGTCGAAATTGTTACTTATCTATTTTTACTTAAATGGACTCGAATCAACCAAATTAACAAAATTGAATCGGACAAACTATTTTAAAACCAAATCCGAGTTTCAAAGTGTACTCTCTTGAATCTATATCAATTAGTCATTAGAGGATAGTTAAAGGGCAGTTTTTGAATATAGATCTAAGGGTTATTAAACAAATTTCATTCAAGAATTTTTCATTACTGTCAGGTATGGTTGCATGTTATTCTTTGTGAAATTAAATTTAACAATATTAATATAAAAGAAACTCAACATAAAAAATAAAGAAAATAAACGTTTTATAATCACTGAAGAATATGGTATAAGTAACAGAGAGGGAATCTTTTTTCCCTCATTGATAAATAAATATATTTTTTCTTTTTCTTTACAAAACAAATCTGCAGTTCCGTACTGGGATTCTTGTAGGAAAAAAAAAATCCAAATGTACAGAAGAAAAAGTTCGTTCCGTTCCAAGTTTCAACTAATTTTTCCGATCGATCTACGACGGGCTGGGCAAACATCCGGGTCCGGCGGCGTGAAACTCCGGGTTGAGGCGGCCCAAATCCTTGACCTTGCTCATGTACAATTTCTTCAAGTTCCCCTTCTGATCCTGCACCAATCGGGCTAAACTCCGTTTCGCGTTCGGCCGGAACGGGCACTTCGACGACAAGAATCCGTCCACCAGATGCAAATACGCCTCCAGATCGTGGCAGCAGGCCACGTCGGCGTTCGGTTTCAGGTACGGCGACATCTTCGTCTCCACACGCAGCTCCGTCCCCACGTGCGAGTACCTCACCGCCGGCACCTGCGTTATCACGTCCTGCGAGTTCACCATCCGTAGAACCTTCACGTTCCGCGATTTTACTCTGTTCGCAAACGCCTTGTTCCCCACGCGCGGCCCCCCGAACGAGAACACCGCCACTGGAGGGATTTCCGGCGAGCACACACTGATCTCGTCCGCCACCAGCAGAGCCAATGCCGCCCCCAGGCTGTGCCCTGTCACCGTTATGCTCAGCGTCTCTCCTCTGTACTGCTCTGTTAATCGCCGGATTTCCTCCACCACCGACTCCGCAAGGCTCTTCACGTGGGCGCCGCCGGTTCTGTACAGGCTCAGAAATCCGCACTCGACTTTCGGATCTCCGTCGGCGTCGATGTCGATTAAGTGGGCCCTGACGTTCTCAGCCCATTCGAGGCAGGTGGCGGTGCCGCGGAGGGAGATGACGATGTCCCGCCGCCCCATCCGGGCAATTTCGCGGCGGTCGTCGCAAACGGCGACGTATCCGATCCAGCTGGACCGCTGAGTCATCCACCCGAGGTCCGGGGCCACGTGGTCTACCCAATCGGGTAGGCCGACGGATGACGTGGCGTAGAGACTTTTGGTGACTTTGTAGGACCTGTCCGGGAGGGAGACGTGGCGGGGGAGTGGGGCCTCGTCGGGTGACGTGGCGGGGTTTGAGTGGAAGGCGTGGTACGCGGCTTGTACGAACTCGCCGTACCGGACGACTTCGCGGCGGAGATTCTCGTCGAGCGGGTCGAGGAGGCCGGCCCAGTCGTTGCAGCCGTGGTACTCGCGCCACCGCCCGCCCAGGGCGTTTCTCGGCGAATACTCCACCGTCTTCGACAGCAGCCGCTGCAGCCGGTTCAGATTCCTCGGCGACATTTCCTCCGCCGCCTTCATCTCCGGCCAGATTCGGGACAGATTCAGCCCTTCCAGAAGTCCCTTCCCCTTAATCGGCAACCCCTTGTTCGGATCCTTGTGAACCGGCTGCGGTTCGGTTTTCGCCGGCGGCTCGGTCTTCTGCAGCAATTTGTCGAGATTTGACAGGTGCCGGCGATTCACGTCGCAGGAACCCGCCGCTGGTTTGAAGGAAGAAATCTTCGCCGTCGGATTCAACGGCGACTTCTCGTACTTGAAACTGGAACGCCGGAGTTGAAACCGGGAGAGATTCTGTGCCGGAATGGTGGAGCCGATTTGCATATTTAGAGAGAGAGAGAATTATAGAGAGAAGCTAATTACAGAAAAACAGAGCTGAATAAAATAAAGGAGAGGGGAGGAAGTTATATATATAGTTAAAAGTTCTGTAAAAGCCCTTGCTTTATGACTAAATTACAAAATATGCCATTATAAATTATAAATTATAAAATAAAAATCAGACTGTTTCATTCAGATTACCAAAAAGACAAACACGATTCCTCAAAGTCTGCACCTCGATGGAGCGTGTCAAGTGTAAACCCGTCCTTTTGCGGTTTTACTCTACCCAACCTTAAAATTGACCCAAATATTTGTTTTCTTTTTTCCCATGTTCTAAACAAAATAAATAAACTTTAATTTTTTAATTTCATACATAACGTTTCCGATTTTGTTTAATTTTATTTCAATTCAGTTTTTATAATCCCTCCTTGTTTAAAATAATGATAGTTTAATGAGGTCCGCGATTGCTAATATGACAATAGCTAATAAATTTATTTTCTATGACAACGAGTCATTTCAAGTTGAATGAGTTATTGTAGATATATTGACTCGATTTTCGATTTAGTCGGTGTGTATGTTTATTTTATCAAATTAAGCGTAGGGTATTTTCAAATAAATCATTAACCATTCGTGGATTTTGGATGTTATTAGTTAAAGTTTTCTTATATATTGTTACATTTTCTTAATTTCTGTTGTAATTATTTAGTTAAATAAATAGTCTATTTAAACTAATACTGACCCCTTGTTAATAATAATAAATATAAAGAGACTATATTCGGGTATTCTTTACTATTGCTTCTCTATATTTGATATCAAAGAATTGATACAATATATGTTAATGTTAGATCATAGTTTTGTAAATGAATTTTCTATGAGCCAACAACGATGTTTCGTATATATATATTTTTATTGCTATGGTAAAAGGAGGTAGATTTTGATTTCATATCACAGTCCAACCACTTCTACTTTGTCCTTTCAATTTATTATAATTATTAATTTTCTTTCCTGAAAAGCAACAATTAATCAGCTAATCAAATAACATTAGTCAAAAGAACAAAATTATAAAACTTTGGATCCTAGCTAAAGCAAGAAGAGAGGACAATTAGGGATTTAAAATATATCCATGTACGAACAATAGATTTTTTCAAGCTAACAAAATTGATGAATATTCTCTAATTAAAGTTTGAATTTTTTTTATGTTGACTAAACTTAAAAGAAGTACTTTGATAAGGAAAAGTGAGATTTGTTAAACATTTAATTGAAGACTCTTCAAACTAAGTGGAATTTCAATTTGTAAATAATTTTCTTAGGTTAAATTGTGTGGTATGAACAAGAGAAGTCTGAAATTTCCAAAGTTGTGAATTCAAAAATGAGGAACATGGTGTAGGGCATACGTCAGCTTGAGTGACATAGGCAGGTCCAAATAACAAGTTTAAAAAATTCTTTGGATTTTGGGAAATATGATATATGGTAAAAAGGAAAAGATTTAATTTTTTTTTTCAGAATTTGAGTGATTATTCAAATATTCAATATAGTTGATAAAAAATTGAAGTCAATTTGATAATAATCTTGGACAAGTTCATCTTATTAATTGCTTGTCAAACACTATAGTTTGTGTGTGAAGAGTCAATTTGCTTGAAAATCAAGGCAATCTTTCACTATCTCTAAAAAACCCACTTCTCCATTTGGGTTATTATTGTAGGTACTTTTTGATTCATGAGTTTGAATAGTTTTGGGTTTATTTAACTTTTTTTGGGGTTGTGAATTTGAGTTTATATAATTAGTTGTGTAATTTAGATTTTGTTGAAGAATATACTTTTAGAAGTCTAATTTTATGCATCATTATGAGTTTGAGTGTTTTGGGAGATTCATAACTTGTAACATATGCGATAAGCAAATTGACAGTGTACTCGATTTATGACTTATAGTCATGGAACTTCTTATTGTTTGGGCTTGTGACCAGTGCAGAATTCAAACACAAAACGTGATGGTAGGTGATACCACAAGATCTCAGATCTTTACCACTATGTCATCATTGAAGAACACAAGTCAATTACCCTTGCAATGCGTGTCATTTAATTAAACTAGTGTTCAAAAGTAAAGTTCATGATGATGAGAAAAATTTATGTGAATCTTTCCTTTTGATGTTTAATTTTCTTATACAAAATTATTTGAGGGAGTTGGAACAATAATGTCAATACTAGTTTTATACTACTAGATGATATACATGAGAGACACTAATATTCGGGAGGGGGCAGTCCCTATTTTTCCTTTTTTTTAAATAATTATATTTTTGTTGATTCCTACCAACAACATTTTTAGTCTCATTGCAAAAAAAACCAATTGCAAAAGACAAATTGTCAATCTAAACTTTGATCACAATACATATATATCTCCAGCCAAAAGTTAGCGGAAAACCCGTCAAAAAGGCAGGTTAATTATTCGAGCAAATCTAAAAGTGGTGGGAAAAAAGTGCTTCCTTTTGTGTGGATGCTTTGCTTTTTCTTTTTGGCCACTAGATAAACCGCAATAACCAAAAAGCCAATGTGTGATTTAGATATAGATAATTAGAGTATTGGACATTCATTTTTCTTTTCCAAAACCTTAATGAGAAAAATGAGATCTTTTTTTATTGATCTTCCCAATAATTGCCTTTTTGGCAAAAACAAAAGGCTTTAGTGGTGAAAATCAATCACATGTATTGTGGGCTATAGTTTTTTTTTTTTCGAGTTCAACTATGGGCTATAATTAATTGCACTAGTCTTGGGTGAAATCATTTTCTTAATATATATAGAAAGTAAATGGAGATTAACCCAACCAAAAATAAAAAAGGAAGTGTTCCATTATAATATGTGTATCAATTTCCTAATATGACAAACAATTTTTTCCTTTTAGTGCAAATTTCACTTTTTAGTTTTTAATATGCAACACAAGAAGTGGAAGTTGAAGTTGAGATTTGGCTTCTCCACTACTAATTATCCACCAATACAAATTGATATGACTCCTTTTTGTCTTCTCTCCCTCAAAAAAACCAACGAGTTTCTAATGTCTTATCTCTTGTGTATAAATTATACATGAAAAGTTCACTATTTTTCCATTAAAAAAATTAAAGAATTAGTAATAATTCTGGTAGGATTCCAAGCAAAACTCATGAAACTTCTATTATTGAAAAATAGGGGCCGTTGAATCTTCTACCGATACATAGACAATTATGTGAACTATAAATAATTTCATTAAAATAATTATTGCATTTTTAGAAGATTAAATTTATTTGTACATTTAGGGTTCAAATTCTTACATTTTTTTTAAAAAAATTAAAACAAAAAACTAGAAGAGAAGTAAAAAGTTGACCGTTTCAAAACCAAGAAGCACGTAATTTCTCCGGTTCGAATTTATAGTTCAAGAAATAATAGACTAGCTAGGACTTTTATTCACTATAATTTATTAAAGTGACTACTACAGTAGTATTTAATAACCACTATATAATAAAAATCAAATTATGTTGATAATGATCACTATAGTATAGTCTTTAGTTCCCACTTAGTAATTAATTTCATTAATTGAGCATGATTAGAAACTAAGAAAACTAAAGAGATTCATTAATACAAGAGAAATGGTCAAAAAGAAATATAAATTAATAACAATTAAAGAGATCTTAAAAAAGACAACACAAACAAATCCCTATCAATTAGGGTAAAGAGATCTGAAGGAGATCTCATTAATTATTATTATTACATTTTTCTCAATAGGCTGCAATCAGTTAAATAACAAATGTTGAAATTTAATTCTAGTCACTTAACTTACGAATTTATTTTATTTATCTGTACATAATTAAACTTTAAAAAATAATAATCATTTTAATCGTGAGGCTCATGAGATGTCTAACTTATTTCTTTGAGAAAATCTCTAAATTTGTAGTCGTTAATATCTATTAATTCAATATCTATACATCTTAGCTAGTTATATGTGAATCACAATACATGTCAATGTTAGCACGTTAGTATACATTTGAAACCATGTTATCCATATAATAAACAATTGACAACAAATTAAAAAGAATTCTATTAGGGTTAAATTAGTAATTTAGTTCATGGACTTTTAAAATGAAAAATTTAGGGCTCGTTTGATAATGTTCCTATTTCTTTATTTTTAATGAAGATAAATACATTGCAGATTCTAACCCCAAGAATTCAAGTATGACAAAACAATCTTTTTATTTATGTTTTAGAACAAATTGGAAATGAGAACAAGAAAAGAGAAATTAAACTTGTTATGGTTATTGTTTCCAAAATTTTTATGCAATTGTGAGAATATTCCTAAAAAATAGAAATAAAAAACAAAGTTAGTTTTAAAATGCTTAGATTTTTTTAAGAAAATTGAAAACGAGAAAATTAAAAATAGAACATTATCAAACAGATTCTTATATTTCTGTTTTTTAGTACAACATGCGGGGTAGCGGGTCGAACCCACTACTTTTTGCTCGAACATAACTACTATAGCCAGTTGAACTTAGCTTAAGTTGAACTTGAAGTTTGTAAGATTTTATTAAAATTCAAGAATAGTTTTAGACTGTTCGACGAGAAATTCAACAAGAGAAAATTCGAATTTATGAACTTGTATTTGTATTTACGTATGTGAGTGTTACAATCTCTGATGTATAATCCTCTGATTAATTATCTCAAATGTAAACTTTAATTCAAGGGCTTGTGGGCTTGTTCTTGAATCAATAGTTGATGCCTTCCGCTTCTTGCTTGTCGAAGGATCTTTGAGGTCTTCGGCTTTGAGCTTGTTGAAGACTTTGACTTGTTGATGAAGTTATTTGACTTGTAGCTTGATGAAGACTTTGTGAAGTCTTCGATTTGCACTAGTGAAGTTCTTCAGTTTGCGCTGGTGAAGTTCTTCAGCTTTGCAGCTTGTGAAGTTCTTCAACTTTGCGGCTTGTGGAGTTCTTCGGCTTTGCAGCTTGTGAGGTGCTTCGGCTTTGCAGCTTGTTGAAGTTCTCCGGCCAATTTGATAAAGATTTTGCAGTTTGATGGAGTCTTCAAGTATTGTTGCTTGGGAAGATAATATCCAATGTTCTTGAAGTCTCGTACTCTTCAAGTCTCCAATTCTTCAAGTCTTGTTCGCTTTGGATGTTTCGCTTGACGCTGAACGATTGTAGATAATTTTGAGTGCTCTGAATCTCCAATTCTTCTATCTTCCCCCCTCAAATGATCAAATGAGAGGTGACCCATCTATTTATAGAGTTTTGGTGGGTCTTATATGAGCCATGGGCTTAATGGGCCAAGGGCTTGGGCCCAATCCCTTTATGGATTTGATCCAATTAGTTGATTTCATCGGACGGCTATAAAAGAGACACGTGGTATAGTTTGATTCACCAATTTTAAATTAATTTAGGACACATGTAAATTTGTGTTTGTCTCTGTTTCAACGTAGACATTAATTTGAAATTTTAAATCTTAAAAACAAATATTTGAAGGGAAAAAAAACAGAAATTGAGGTGGTGGCGATTGGCAGAGGTGAAGCGCGTGTCTGTGACACGGTATTGAGACACGTAGAGTTGAAAGAGGAAAGAGAGAGAAAAGAAAAAGAAAAAAAAAGGCGGGAACAGCGTAGATTAGTTGAAGGTCCAAACAGCGGCTTAAAGGAAGACCATATAACTTTGCTTTCATTGGATCAAATATATTATATATAATTAATTAATTAAATGTCACGCTGAGAGACATTTTATAATCAATTATTTATTTAATATATAGTTTTCTCTGCCCCATCATAAATTAATAAGCTTTCTTTAATGTAATCAGCCGAGTGTGACTATGACTCGTTGTGTGTGTTTTTTCTTTTGGGTTATAAGACAAAAGTCAACTATATAGGCCGCGGGTTTTGGGGGTGAGGGTGGGGGCGGTCGCGAAAGAGAAAACAAAAGGGAAAGTCGGACAGGAAAGAAAGAGGAAGGGTTTTGAAATTGAGTTTACGGTACTTAACGTCACCAAAAGTCCCAAAAATTTGTTGTTAAAAGTTGCGGTTAGATTTCGACAAATTTTTGGCGGTCGAAATCCCGTCCAACTTTTGGCGACGTCATAGACTTTCGTTGTCAAAAGGCCAACTTTATGTGACGAAGTTTAATTTCATCGCCAAAAGTCGCTTTTGGTAACGAAAATCCATGGCGTCGCGAAATCCTCCATTGTCAAAACTTAAAATTCTTGTAGTGATATATATTTCAATCAACTGGTTAAGATATATATAGAAATCCTCCATTGTCAAAACTTAAAATTCTTGTAGTGATATATATTTCAATCAACTGGTTAAGATATATATATATATATATATATATATATATATATATATATATATATAATCAAAAGGTTGGAGGTTTAAATCTTCATTATTCTTAAATGTTATTGAATAAAAATATATATAAATTTTGTAAATGAAAAAGGTAGGGTCGAAGATGGATCTGATCTCTCATTCCTCCATTTAAAAATTCCCTATTCCACTACTGGTATTTGTATTATTTGCTAATTTAAATAATTATCAATATTTTAATACTCTAGGGTCGGGTTGTAGTGATTCACCCATTTTTTAGTCCAATAATTATAGGATCAGATATGAAATCATCAACTTTTTTAATAGTAATAAATATTTTTTATATAATCATTTAGCTATTTATGTCGAGATTAGAAATTTCACTTTACTTATTTTGTTTGAAGCTTGGTCACTAGAGAAATTTTCATTATCACTATATATGCATGTCTTTTCTATTATTGTTTTTAAAATAATTTATTTTCCAAAACTTTTGCATATTTTATAATACTTTTTAAAAGCTAAACCATTACCTTTAGCTCTCACACATTATATAAACTATGTCTACGTTGTTTAACTTATTAATCTCAATGTTTTTTTTTTAATAATGCTCCTAGAGATATTGAGATCAATAAATTAAAACACAAGGAATTAAAAAAAAAATTCTAACTTTGTTTTTCTTTTATGAATTCTCTTGAGTATTAAAATAAAACATGTAAAAAAAACACAATCTCATTTTTAAATGTCACGATCATTATAAAACAAATGCAAAAAATATGAAAGAAAACAACAAATTTATTGTTTTTGAATAAAAATTTAAATATTTTTATATCAATAATGATTTGGATATGTTGGGATGTCAAAAGTAAAGAGATTGAAAACAACATCAAAGAATGGAAGTTGCAGAGAAATCGGGTCTTCCACACGAGAGAATGAGGTCTTTATTATTATTTTTTTAATATACATAATTAAGTTGACAAATGGAAATGTCAAGTAAAATTATATATATGAAATTTGTAAACAAAGAGGATATTTTTTGTTACCAAATTTTTATTGACTTCAAAAACCTCGTTTTGTTTGAATTGAATAATTTCCATCTTGGACGGCCTAAATTAATATTGCTTTCATCTACAAATTTTAATTTGACTGGTTTTTTTAATAATGTATTTGTATGTACAATCGTATCTATCTGTAATTTTTATTTTTCTTACAAGAGTAATTCTTTGCACTTTCATGAATGTAACGGTTCGGTATTTATTAGGGTTGATCAAATATATATTCTTATGATATAAATATTGATTCAGAATTGTAGTAATATAAATTTGGAATATATACCCATTTTGAGGGATTAAAATATATCTTTTAAACTTGGTTAAGTTAGAAATATTAATATATATACATATTTTAGTACAATCTGTGGGGATGAGGGATCGAACTCACAAGTTCTTGGTTGGAGATATATGTCAATTACGGCTAGTCATGCTCGTTTTGGCAGTTAAGTTAGAAATTATAAGAGAAATAACTTATTAAAAAAATCGAGAAGTATATAATTTTAACTTATATACATTTATATACATATGAATAATAAAACCCTAAAGATCTTATTTTTGTCTGAAAAATTAAAAATCCTAAAGACTAAACAACTTTGAAATTGTGTGAAAGATCAAAAGATGAATATTTTGAAAGAGAAACACTGATTAAACAAAGGATCAAGTCTTATCTTTGACATTTTTATGTGCAAAATATTGATACCCTTTTAATATGAACTGTAATGTCTGAAAAATAGAGACCAAAAAAGAATAATAATCCAAAATAAACCCTCAAAATTCTTCCATAAAAGTGGACCAAGAAAAAGATAGAATATGAGTTTGTTGATTTGTAAAAGAGAATAAAGAATAAGACTGGAGAATAATGGTTTCACATAACACCCATTTTTCATTTCAAACCAATTGAGTTGGTTAAATTCATGATACCTAATATAAGGTTGCATTATTCAATATGGGTTTGAAATTTTTTGCATTCTTGTTTAATGGGTCAAAATGCCTCTATTTGTTATATCTTATCAGGTTGGTCGTATTTAAGTACTATTTTGGTAAATGTACTTCCGGTTTTGTTTCATTTTAGTTTTTATACTTTCAAATTTTATGTTGATTTTTCAAAACGTTCATTTTTTATCCATTCATTTTTGTTTTTTATCATAATTTTAACCTAACACTTCTCTAATTAAATTTCTTGAAATAATGTAAAGCCATAAATTTGTATTCAAACGTTTCCATTAGGAATAAAATTTAGGTTAGAATTTAATAAAATTTTATAAATAGAACCAAATTCGTCAGTTTTTAATGAAGTAAAATTACATCACTTAATTAGACTTAATGATGAAGTTAATTGAGTTTTCTCACCAAAATATTCATACACAGATATTATATGTTTGATTAGTTTAATTTTACTTTTTCAAATTTGAATTTCAAAGTTCTAAAATTGTAATATTCTTTTATACCCAATACTTCCTTAAAATATTTTCGGATATGTCTTCCAAATTAATCACCTTTTTTTCTCTCTTATTTATTTTTTCCCCAATGGGTAAAAGCTTGACAAATTCATTTTTGAGTTTCATGGATTTTTTCTTCATCACTCTTTATTAATTATATTTTATGTCTTTACTATTTTGTTGTTATTTTATGAGCAAGATTACATTTGTTCAGCCTCTGGAATTTGAATAATGCTCTTTGGTTTTAAGGGTTGTACCATGAATTTTATAACAAATTCTAAATATTCATGTTTGTTTCACAAATTTTAACTTTTTAAAACGCAAGAAATAGCATTATTAAAGTAGAATTCAATTCATCAGGATATTAGTAACCTTTTTTAAAAATAAAACTCTCTCTTGTTTTTACTTCTCTCCGGGGTGAGAGCCATGAGACAAGGCAGATCAATATCCATTTCTCAATATATCGAGGTATCGATAGAAATATTGAGATCTTGAGATGGATCGAGATCCATATCGAAATATGGAAGAACCAACACAACAAGGACGTAACCAACAGAAGGTTCTCCCCCTGTCTCTAATGCAAGAAGTTGAAACTACACATACTAAATAGAAATGATTTTAATTTTGCTTTAGGAAACAATAAAATGACTATTAAGAAAAACGTTTAAGTACTATTTTGGTTCATGTACTTCGTTCCATCTGTATTTTCAAAACGTCTATTTTTATGATTGTATCTTTTTATTCATTTTAGGCCGTCTACTTTCAAAGTACTTGTTTTGGTCTATATATTTTTAATACACAACTATTTTGGTCCATTCAATTTCATTTTGTGTCATTTTTTACAATCATGATTTTAGCATGATATTTTAGGATTCATTTGGTAATGTTTCTGTTTCTTAATTTTTAATAAAGAAAAATTAATTGTATGATCTCAACATACATAAATTTAAGTATGACAAAACAATCTTTTTATTTATGTTTTGGAACAAATTGGGAATGAGAAAAGCTTGTTTTGGTTGTTCCCAAAATTTCTATATAATTTTGAGAATATTTTCGAAAGAGGAAAAACAAGAAATATAATTAGTTGTAAAATGCTTAGGTTTTTTAAGAAAATTGAAAATGAGAAATAAGAAACGGGGTTAACAAAATTATGTTAAAATTTTGTAATTAAGAACTAAAATTTTCACTTTTAAAAAACATAACGTGCTAAAATGAACAAAAGTTCAAGTATAGAATAAAAAATTGACGCTTCGAAAGTACCAAAATTAAAATAAACAAAATCGAAAGTTTGAAGATCAAAATACTATTTAAATAAAAAGAAATTGTACGTTGAAAAATGTGCCACCTTTTTCCCGCCATGAGCACGGTGGAAATCGTGTTCCCCAGACACGCTTTATACTCGAGGTTTCGAAAACTGTGTAATCGCCATTTTTGCGATGTATTGAGGCCGTACGCGATTGCTGGTAGGCATTTGCATTTCACTTTCCCCCCTTCTCCTGGTTTTCCGTCTTCATCCCTCCTCTGTCCACCGCAGGTCTCGGCGGTTCCGGCCGCCTCAAGTTCCTTAACCGCCGCCATATCCGGCGGGTTACCAAACGACCGGTAGCGTGTGCAAGCTTCACAGTGGCTGCTGATTTCCGGAGGTAAAAATCTGGAATTTTAAATGGTTAGGGTTTATAGGGTTTTGGGGATTGGGGAAAATCTAATGCTTTTCTTGATTAACTGTGGCTTATCTTCTAACTTTTAGAGCTTTGGTTTTATGCCAAAATGTTTCTGAGCTGTTGGATGAAGCTTGTGAAATCTGTTCTGATGAATTTGTTTGGATGAAATTTTTGTTTGGGCTTGTTAGATTAATTGGAATTTTAATGTGGTCTTTAATCCGTATAGTTGTATGATTGTCTAATGAGAATGTTTACATTTAGAGATTATTCATAAATTGAGCCCTTGATGTAGATTACATTATATGCATTCTTACTGTTTCACATAAGAAAATATTCAATCCTTTCTAAAGTTGTTTTCTTCAAAATCTATGAAATTTTGTTGGATTTCTTTGAGATTGGGGAAGTATGATTTACTTACATGTAATGAGCTTGATTTTGTAGTTGACTTCTCTGCTGCTATTATATGAAATGGGGGAGAAGTTTATATTCATACTGTGCTATACAGAAGGAGTGATCCACAACGGTCAAAATGGTATAGACTATAGTAAACCTCCACTTAGAGGAATTCTATTTCAAGAAGTTAGAGGATTTGATGAGTTGAAAAAGAGGTTGAATGATGAACTTGGCACTCTAGGAGGGGTTGGGGAATTAGGAATAACTTATCGATGTCCTGCAAAAAATCTACTCGATTTGTGCCTATGCTGCTTCGAAATGACAAGGACGTGAAGTTTATGACGACTGTTGCCACTCTTTCACAAGTTCCTAGATGTGTGGAGTTGTATATTAAGAGATCTCAAACCTTGGAATCCCTATTGTCAACCACAAAGTTCAATAGAATGGAGGAGGCGAGTGCATTCTTAAGTTCTCATAATAGGTGGAAATTACAGAAGGAATTTCCTGGATGGATGAACATGCTAATTCAGGAAAACAAAGGCACTCGAGTTCAGTGGGATCCGACTTCAACGGGCACAAGTTATTATAGATTTAAGCGAGTTTTCTGGTCGTTTGGTGCTGCAATTGAAGGGTTTAAAATATTGTAGGCCATTTATACAAGTTGATGGTATCCCGTCATCTAGTAACTATGATGGACATTTTTTGTTTGCCACATCTGTAGATTCAAATGGGCTTATATACCCTCTTGCTTTTGCGGTTGTTGAGGAAGAAAGTGATGATAGTTGGTCGTGGTTTTTGCGTATCTTGCGAATGTGTCACACAACAAGATAGTATGTGTTTAATTTCGAATATGCATAAAGGTATTTTGTCAGTTGTAGATGATTCTAACAGTGGATGGGGAGAGCCAAAAGCATATCATCGCCTATGCATACAACATTTGGCAACTAACTTTGGTGAAAAATACAAAAAGGAAGATTTGAAAGATTTAATGTACCGTGCAGGATGTCAACACCAGAAGCGCAAGTATGACCAATGAATGAATGAGTTAAAACAATTTAATCCAGAGTGCCTAAATTTCTTTATCCATGTCAGAGAAGGAAATGGGCCCAATCATTTGACAATGGTCATCGCTATGGTTGGATGACCACAAAATTAACTGAATGCATGAAAGAAGTCCTGGAAGGGGTTGAAAAGTTACCCATTGAGGCACTAGTTCAACTAACCTTTTATCGTATGATATCCATCTTTGATGAACGCAGGACTAAAACTTACGTGGCATTGAGTAAGGGAGAGTTGTACACAAAATATGCACCGGAAAAGATAAACAAGTGGAAGGAAAGAGCTAGTTCACACATAGTAGTTACATTGGATGGAGTGAATGAAAATTTTGAAGTCGTCATTGGAAGTCATGGATCAACTCCTATCAAGGGTCGAAACAAGCCGATGGTTAAACTAAAAGATAAGTCATGTACTTGTAACACGTGGAAATCATTTGGGATTCCATGTTCTCATGTAATAGCAGTTTGTTTACATTGCCACATTGTAAGATATGTACTTGTAACAAGTGGAAATCATTTGGGATTCCACGTTCTTATGTAATAGCAGTTTGTTTACATTGTCACATTGACCATTGGAGATATGTCGAGGACTACTACAAATTATCTGTATACCAATCATGTTATATTCCTCAATTTAATCCTCTGCCTTCTAAAGATTATTGGCCTAAAATGGACTTCATTATACTCCATCCAAAGGGGTACTTTATGGGAGAAGATGCACATTTGAGTACTTGGCACACTTATAATGAGATGAACCGAGAAAAAGTTAGTACGAAAGCTCGTTGTGGACTATGCAAACAACAAGGGCATAATAGGCGTTATTGCCCACTTGAGAAGAAAGATACTGCTTGTTGCACAAATAACCCGAGCTGAGACTTCATTTGTCGTTTGTTGTTTGCTTTCCCACAGGTTTTAAACTTGGGAGTCTTCATTTAACCATCGACTGGTTCAAACTGTATATGCAAACTTTGCATATGTGAATCATTATGATGAATTTTGTGTACATGTAATGTATTTATGGATTCTAATTTGGGAATCTTTTTGTATCTGCCTTTATGTTGGTGATGATGAAGGAATATAATTTTGTAGGGAAGTTGGAAACTTTTGTCTTATGGATTGTAGTTTACAAATATGTAGTTGAACTTTTGATATGGATTTTGTTTTTAAAAAGGGACAATTCTTTTTCCTTTTGAACCAAATTGTTGTGTTGGTAAATGAATTCCTAGAGACTAAAGAATGAGTTGAGAAAATGCATAGTAAAGAAGAAAAAGAATTTCCAAGTCTGGTGAAAGATGACAAAGTCTTGTTGTCTGACATTTTTTACGTACAAAATTTTATTGCCTTTTTCATGGAGTGAAATGTTTCAAAATTGGAGGCAAAAGTGAATAAAAAGTACAAATAAACTCAAGTTCTTAAATAATGTTCACACATGAAGACTGGATTTGGCCAACATCAAACAAAACCTTTCAATTTCAATCCAGTTTTTTTTTTTTTTTTTTGACCAATTGAGTTGGCTAGCTGTAATTCATGATGCCTAATAAGATTTCATTATTCAAAAATAAAATGATTTGATATTCAACTCTATTTGAAAGCTCGTTTTTCCATCAAATTTGGTTGACGTCACGTTATTTTAAAATTGTATTTAGAACCAATCACAAATTTTTGCATGGTCTAATTTAGTTTCAAAATTGACGAATAAAATTATGTCATGACGACCGTCTGATAACATTAAGGGTGATTTTTACTTTTGTTTTGTTTATAACATGGACCAAAAAAGATATTGAAAAATCAAAATCTTAATTTAAGCACAAATCCAAATCCAAATTGAAACCAACATGTAAATCCTAATTTAATACAAATTTTAAAATTTTACATTATCCAAAGTTTATCTAAATTCCAAATCCAAATTGAAACCAACATGTAAGCTCTAATTCGACAATATTAAGAGCTTACACCTTATATTATAGAGAGAGATGGGAGAGAGGAAGATGAAATTGAAAATGTTAGAGAAGAGAGGCTCAAAGATTCAAAAGGGGGATGATTGAATTGAAACCTAAGATCAATGGTTTAGATTAAAAAAAAAAAACCCCTTATAATCTCGGGTCGGGTTGACCCGAGGTTTTCAAGGGTCAACCCGAGACCCGACCCCATCCGATCGGATTGGGATTTTTCCAACCCAACCCAATGTTAGATTCAACCCAACCCAACCCTTATGAATTGGGTTGGGTTCGTCGGGTTCCTTAAACACCCCTAGTCCAAATTCATTAAACCTATGAGAAAAATAAAGACCCATTACAACTCTATAGACAGAGAGTCACTCTCATTGGGAATTTTGGAGAAAGAATTCATTTGGATGCAGAGCCATCATTGGCAAAGAACTTCATCAAATCAAGTTTATTTATTTCAACTTTTTTTCTTCTTTGAATTTGTCAAACACCTTTAGAAATGTCAAATTACTGATTTTGCCCATATAATTTTAAATGTTTTAATGTGGTTGGTATTTTTAGGTTTAGTTTCAATTTGGTTTTTTAGTTTGATTAAATCTCAAAAGTCTTACCTAAATTGTGTTTTTACCCCACTTGAAAAATTCACCATATTTTATTATTATTTTTTACTCAACCCTCAACCCTAAACCTTAATGCATGCAACTAAACACACTTATTCAAATAGAAAATTTTTACGTTAAAGAAAAGAAAAAAATCAATAGGATGACAATAGAGACACTTTGTAAAGTTGACTAAATCGCATGAATCAAATAAAAAAGTTAGATATGGCAAGATTTTAAAGTAAACTCCTAAAACCATCCTAAATTTTGTTTTTTTAGTACAATACATTGAGAAGGGGATTCGAACTCACAATCTGGAGGTATATGCCAATTACTGCTGAGTTATACTCGTTTTGGCAACCATCCTAAATTTTGTTATCGTTGCAATAACTTTTGATTTGATGAATGACCTCATTTTCTTTAATACAACATGAAAGGTGAGATTTAACTCACAAACTCTCGATTGAAAATATATGTCAATTTACTGTTGAACTATGTCATTTTGGTGATTAATGACCTCTCTTAATTTATATAATTATTACAATTAAACCTTCAAATATTACAAAATATACCGACAATTAGGAGGGTAGGTTCTTAAAATCAAACTCAAAATTTTTACTATTTTATACAAAATTGAGATGTCGGTTCCACGTTAATCTGAAAATAAAAAATTTCAGTGGTTAAAATTATTGTTTTCAAATTTTGTAGAATTAAAAACATTAAAGCTAAATTGCTTAAAATTTGATTTTAACCATTTTTTTAGTTCAAGAATATTAACGAATCTAGTTATGATTGTCAACCTGAACATACCTCACCAGATTAAATCACAAACTTTCAATAAAAAATATACTCACATGTATTATTAATAAAAATAGTGTAGCTATGTACAGACAATTAATTTGAGGGCAAATTACAAAAATTACACTAGAAACTATGATCCACTTGTAAAAATTAGTAAAAATTAAATCCTCACGGGATTCCACGTGCTCCATGCTACTCAAAGTCAGAGAGTAAGCTAGTGGTGCTTTAGACTACTGGACTCTTGCTATCTAGGGTGCGACACTCCACTGCTTCACCTAACAACACAATGTTTATATTACTCTCTCACAACCTCATTTTCACGATTTAGGCTGCTCTCGTTTTGCTCGCCGCTACTACAAGAATCGCTTTAAACTTTCACAAATGAGAAAATTGCACCCGAAACTTTTCAATGGTAAAAATTATACTCTTTTTTGCAATTTGCCCTTAACTTTTCAATACTTAGGATTTCTTTTTATATATATATAATAGAATATTAAAGAAAAGAGAGACCTCTGTTTTCCCGCCATGAACGGAGAGGAGATCGTCTTCTCAAAGACGCTTTCTGGTTAATTTCCAAAACTGTGTAATCGCCATTTTTGCGGTTTATTGATTGGGTCTTTACTTTATCGACATTATCACTTCTCACTTCCCTCTCCACTCTCCTGCTGTCCTCCGTCTGCGCTCCCTTCTCTGTCCACCGGAGGTCTTAGCGGTTGCGGCTGCCGGAAGTTCCTTAACTGGTGCAATATTCTCCTCCGGCTGCTCATCGGCGGTTTATCAAACAACCGGCTGCGTCTCCAAACTTCCCGGTGCGTGCTGATTTTTTTTCTAGAGGTAAAATGTGGAGTCCCAAATGGTTAGGGTTTTACGGGTTTTGGGGATTTGGGAAATTTCTACTATCGTTCTTGTTTTATTGAATGCTAAAAATATTGCTGTGCTGTTGGATGGGCTTTCTTTTAAGAATCCTGTGAAAAGACCGTTCTGATAAATTTGTTGTTATTGGGCTTTGGAAAATGTAGTTTGAATCCTGGATCCTTATTGTTGGATGACTGTCTAATGAAAAGTCTCTGTAATGATCAAAAGGGAATTACATTTACATATAGAGATCAAGATAAGAAGCAATTAGTGAACAAAAACTGAAAATATTCAATCCCTTTACAGTTTTTTCTTCAACATCTGTGAAATCTTGTTAGATTGCTTTGAAATTGGCAAAGTATGATTTTGTGATGAGTTTGATTTTGTAGTTGACTTCTTTGCTGCTTTATATGAAATGGGGGAGAAGGTTATAGTCATATTGTGCCATTCAGGAGAAATGATTCTGGATGGACCAGATTGTTTATCCTATGATAAACCTTCACCGAAGGGAACTATATTTGAAGAAGGATTTGATGAGTTGAAAAATATGTTGATTGATGAACTTGTAGCTCCAAGATAGGATGAAGAATTGGAAATAACTTATTGACGTCCTGAAACCACCAAGTTGTGCTCAATTTAAGCCTCTACTTCTTTGTAATGATAAAGATGTGAAGTTTAGGAAACCATCCTAGGATGGCCTAGTGGTCAATTAGAACCAATATAAATAGTAAAGGACTTTGACGGAACGAGTTCAAACCATGGTGGCCACCAACATAAAATATAAAAAGAAGGATTTGAAGGTCTTGATCTATCGTGCAGACTATCAACACCAAAAGCATAAGTATGAGCACTAGTTCAACTAACTTTTTATCGTAGTGTATCTATCTTTGCTAAATGTAGAATTGTAACTCAAGTGGCATTGAGTAAGGGGGATCTGTACACAAAATATGTACTAGAAAAGATACACAAGTGAAAGGAAAGAGCTAGTACACATAGTGTAGTTAAGTGGAAGGAAAGAGCTAGTACACATAGTAGTTAAATTGTATGAAGTGAATCAAAATTTTGAAATGTTCACAGGTCAAAATAAGCAAATGGTTTGACTAAAAGATAAGTCATGCACTTGTAACAAGTGGCAATCATTTGGGATTCCGTGGTCTCGTGCAATAGTAGTTTATTTACATGGCCACTTAGACTATTGGAGGTTTGTTGAAGACTACTACAAATTGTCAGTGTACCTATCATGTTATAGTCCTCAGTTTCATCCTATAATAGGTGACACACGTTATGGGCCTAATTTGGACCTTATGATAGTTCATCCAGATCAATGCTTCATGGGAGAACATGCAAATTCGAGTACTTCGCGTGTTCATAATAAGATGGGTCGTGCAAAGGCTGGTTCGAAAACTCGTTGTGGACTGTGCAAACAATATGTGGATTACAGGCGTAATTGCCCAATCCCAAACGAAGATGCTTCATCTTGCACAAATAACCACAGCTGATACTTATTTTTCCCTTTCATTTATATCAATATCTTTCATTTGCTCTCATTTCATGATGGATGCACCTTTTATTTGTGGACTTCATTTTGTTGCTTACTTTTCCACAGGTTTTAAGCTTTGGGGTCTTCCTTTAACCATTGAATGACTGGTGGAAATTCTGATGATTTGGTTCAAACTTCGCATATGTGAATCTTATTTTGTTTGGAAGTTGGTGGACTCACTTTGTAATGTATTTTGTGTGTATGACATGTGATGTATTTCTACTTTATGAATTCTAATTTAAGTTTTTTTCTTCTTCTTCTTCTTCTTATTATTATTATATTTTTGTATCTGACTTTATGTTGGTGATAAATGGATGGAGTGTATTAGATTCTGGATATTATTGAAGAATGAGTTGAAAAGATGTGTTTTAAAGAAGAAAAAACAAACATTAAACAAAGACAAAGTCTTGTTGTTTGAGATTTTTATGTATAGAACTCGACTTGTTGCCTTTACATGACGTACAATGTCTGAAAATTGGAGGCAAAAGTGAATGGAAGTACAAATGAACTTCAAATTCTTCAATTAGACTTTGAAATAATGTTTACACACATGAAGACTAGATTTTGGCCATCCCAACAACTTCCAATTTCAATCCAATTGAGTTGGCCTAGAACAAATCTTTTTGTAATCCATCCCGACGATGTCTATAAAGGCCGTTGGAGCACGAAAACTCGTTGTGGACTATGCAAACAAGTAGGGCATAACAGGCGATATTGCCCAAACGAGGAAGATTCTTGCAATAGTATGTGATGGATTTTGATCAAAATGGCATACTTCATCAATGTTAGTTTGTAATGGACTTCTTTTTGTTGCCTAATTTCTTCAGGTTTGAAACTTCAAGGCCTTCCTTTAACCATTGACTGGTAGTAATTTTGATGATTTGGTACACACTAATGGATATGCACCTGTGATTGTGAATCTTACTTTGTTAGGAAGAGAGTGGACTGACTTTATATTGGACTTGGATTCTTCTGAAATAATTTTTTGTATCTTTTTGCCAAGGAAGTTGAAAACTTTATGGGAATCTTATGAATTGTACTTCATAAATATGTAGTCTGGGCTTTCTAATGGATCACAATATTTTGTTTTATGGACTTTAGTATTTCTGTAAGAAAGTTGGACTTCCAACCCTAATTTATTTTAGGGTCAACCAGAGAAATAGCTAAATTAAATAGTTTGATTTGAAAAATGGTCAAAATAATCAGATATCATAAAAATAGCTAAATAACAACTTAAATAACAGTTAGAGCTGTTATGTAGACATATTTACCCTCCCCATCAAAATAGGTAAATTTATCCTACCATTTTCCCTATAAATTTGTGACGAAACTATCCTTCAATAAATCTGTAGTGCACCTAAATTGTAGGAAAGAAGATAGTGAATAGATGGGGTAGTTAAAAATTAATACGATAGGATCAATTATGGAAGGGAAAGCAACTCAAATGACTCCTTCCCACTTTTGCCCTTCAACTCCTTCCTCTCACACTAGATCGATTTTGAATGTTGTTTAAATAAATAAGGTTTAAATAATTGACCGTTTGTTAGGTTAGCAACCTCCAGGGATTTTGTTGGACAAAACCTGTTTTTAGGACACCTTATAGATATGGTCACTTTGGCAGATTATATTGAAAATATAGTTTAGATTAAATAATAAATAATAAAAATATTGTCAAAATTAGATTGTCAGGTAGTTTAGTTTGCAAAAAAAAATTTAAACAAATTTTCAATCTCAAATCTCATCTTAAATTTCAAATTTCAATAAATTTAAACACAGACCTCAATTCTAATGTTTCAATAAATATCATTAGCACCTGGAACTTGTCAATTCCGATGTTTTTTTAGCTCAATGTAACCATTTTATTGTTAAATATTTAAAATTTATTGTAAAAAAATCAAGAACATCCAATTAGATTCCCGTAGAACTAATTGATACTTATGTGGTACTAATTGATACTCATTAGGAACTAATTAATTTTAATAATATTAGGAATGCGCATTCTTATTTGTTGGTTCTACCGGACAAATTTTTTTTTTGGGGCTTGATTCAATGGTTGAATCTTGTGGAGTTTTCTTTTTTTATTAATAATATAATTTTCTAAGAACTCGATTTGCTGCAATAGGAAGATTCTTTCGAGTAATGTTTCAGTAACTCGATGACTAATTCTCATATATCAAGAATTAAAATGCAGCTTCTTAGAATGTAATAATCGTGGCATATTAGTCATGAATGTTGATGGACAAGGATAACCCAGTCAAAATGGTCATCTACTCTATAGAATCCTATATCTACCCCGTTGTATTTACGTCTCTTGCTTATTTTGTAAATATCTACCCCGTCCATCGTATCTCTCCTTAGATAAATATTAATATATGTTTCCTTGATTGCTAATATGCATTTTTTATTTTGTTGGTTTTGGTTACTTTTTTGTCATATTTTATGCATTGATCTTTGTTCCGATTTAGTGATAAAGAAAGATTATGTGATGCAAAATATGACTATTTTCTGCATATAGTTTTCAATCTATTTTCGGCGTCTGAACTTTCACTACCCGTAGATGGTGTTATATACGGGGTCAGTATATCTACAACTATGCCGTAGTCGCTGCACCTGACATCTGCCAACAGGGATATGACCCACGCCACGTCCTATCTACTAACAGCCTCATAATTATCGACTTGCCAGTACCATTTTTGAAAAGTGAAAGACGTGTAATTTTTTTTCCTTCTAGAAAATAAAGATCTCTAGAGATACATTCACATAGTTTTTGTAGGATGAAATCGAATGGAATTGAAACGTGCCCGATAATGAACCCTTGATAATTGTTGTGCTCCTCCCAACTAAAATTGTGGCTAATAATGATCGCATAATGTTCCCGCGTTGATTGATTTAATTCTTGAAAAAATGTAAAAATAAAATGGGTGGGGATTAATGATACGTTGTGTAAGAATATTAAAGAAACACTGTACAGTGGAATGTTCAAACCAATTAGTTAGGTTTGTTTAAAAAAATTAAACACATTTTAAACTTGTTTGAATTAGATTTGGTGGTTTAAATTTTGTGGAAAGATTTTAGGAATTATATAGATTTGGTAAGTATTAAGTATGATATAGGTAGATTTTGTGGTTTAAATTTGGTGGAAATATTTTAGGAATTATGTAGATTTTGTAGTTAAGGTGGTTTCAATATTAACTCGATAACGTTGCTAGTTTAGGGGAGATTAAAGAGAATCTAGGAGGCATAAAACGTGGGTAAAATGGAGAAAAATTGCAAGGCCAATATGGGCATGAAATGTGTAGAGGGATAAATAAGGAATTATACACCTCCCCTCAAATCTAGGAAACCAACTTTGACCATGTCATACAATTTAGAAAAACTTTTGCCATTTTGCTTAACCATAACCTGTGAGTAGTCATCCCTAAGGATTTCCCTTTATTTTATTTTATAGAACCTTATCACAGGTGGACCTCATATAGGTGATGAATTTATAATTGAGATTTATTTAGGTCCGTTTGATAACTATTTTGTTTTTTTTTTCTATTTCTAAAAATTAAGCTTAAAAACCCTATTTCTAGTTTCGTCTATGTTTTTTTTTTTGTTTTGTTATGTAGTTTTTTATAAACATTTTTAAAATCTAGGCTAAATTTTGAAAAAAGTATAAAGGTAGTTTTTAAAATTTTGATTTTGTTTCTGAGATTTGACTCAGAATTTAAATATGTTTGGAAGAGAGGGAAAAACTTATTAATGAAATTTTACAAAAACAAACATAATTTTAAAAATGGAAAATTAGAAATGAAATAGTTATAAAATGGCATCTTAGTAGAGAAGTTGGATTTTCATCTTATAATATAGTTTATATGGACTCTACTTTGTGGATTTTATAAACCCACAATTTAAGTTTTATATGACCAGCCTGAACCAGTTGACCTATATTCTCGACTAAAAGCTTGTTGTCTTATATTCTCGACTAAAAGCTTATTGCAAATTTTGAAATTTTAAAGGATCGGATGGATAATTTTAAATTTGATAATACTAAACCATTATTTATTTGCTTATGTATTTTTGTTGATAATGGAACTTAGGCAGGTTTTAATTTGTGCAATCAAAATTATTTAGATTTTTCTAAATTTCAACCTTTAATAAGCTTCAAATATTAGTATTGACAAGTTATATATCCACAAATTCAGACAGAACTAAACCCTCCTCTCTTCACAATATTTCCTAAAACTATTTTTTCATTAAAAAAAAATTCTTTTTCATTTTTGTTTTTGTTTTTTTTCTATTGGGTGGGTGTCGGCATTGGAAGGAAAAATAGCTGCCCTCCATGTGTACAGTTTGCCACTTGTTGCTCCACTTGTACTCCCCCGCCGTGAGCGGCGGAGCCAACCTTCTTCCGTCGCTTTGGCAGCCCACTCGTCGCCTTAGGCGACGACGAAATCTCCGGTGAGGAGCGCTTCGACGTGACTCGAACCGGTTCGGGTTCACCGGAGTTCACACGGAGAGGGAAATTGAGCAAAGCTCGAGAGCCCCGCATTCGGTAAGCAGCTCGGTCATAGGCTAGAGCGGCATCCTCCGCCGTCTCATAAGTTCCAAGCCAAACCCTTGCACCATTTTTCGCCGGATCTCGAATCTCCGCCGCAAACTTCCCCCACGGCCGTTGCCGCACTCCTCTGTAATGCTTCCCTTTCTCCGGAACCACCACCGGCTTTGCTGCCGCATCGGGAAGCATCGGCGGGAAGCTCACCGGAAGCCTGACCTCCGGCTCCGACTTTACCACCGCCGAGAACCCGAAATCGCAACTTCCGAGCAACCCGGGATTGAGCGACGGAACCCATCCAGCACCGACGGCGTCCCGGAGAACGGCGGCGAGAAGCATATCTTCAGAGTCGTCCAGTTTGAGGGGCAAATCGCCCCAATTGTCAGCGAGACATGGGATCAAACTATTGAAACTACCAGTCCGGTTAAAAATGGGAGTGGCTCTGCCGCCGGGAACGGGAACGGCGGCGGCAGGCTCCGATTCCCCCAGCAAGTGGCGGCGAATGGGGTCGAGAAAAGCAAAATCCGGCTCTGTTTTACCACTCTGGTACATAATTGCTGTGAATCTTCAAAACCCAGTTTCCAAAATGGATCTAATAGTGAAGTTTAGAGAGAAAGATGAGAAATTGGTTGGAGTTTAATGAATGGGAATGGGAGAGGTTAATATAGGTGGAACAGATACATGCACATAGATTATTGAACTTTGAAGTTTGAAATTAAAGCAGTCTTTCTTCTCTTTCTTTCTATTATTTTAAAATTTGGTTGAAAATTCTAATGATTAAATTTATGTTGGGAATTTGTTATCTGAGGGTTCTTCTGGTTCTGGGAAGTTTCTGCAAAATGGGGCAACTTGGGTGGTGGGAGGTGGAAGACAGATAATTAATTTTAATTTTATGTGCACATGTTTTTATTTTTAATGTGAAATGACGGTGTTACCCTTTAGCAAATTGTTGATTTCCTTTTTAGGAAGGTCAAGATGTCATCTTTTGTTCCTTTTTTTTGGTTGGTATTTCAACTTTACTTTTGTTTGTTCTTCATGTGGCTTCTAAATTTTGTTGATCTTCTGTGTTCTTTTATGTAAAAAATATGGTTCTTTGGAATGGCAGCGGTATTGATCCATATGTTTAGTTTATATAATCTTTATTAAAATATGGATCTGGATGAGTTATTTACACTCTGTTTGATAATTATTTTGATTTTAGTTTTTTTATTTTTAAAAGTAGGTTTGGCTCCCCCTTAGTATATTTTTAATTTATTTTATGAAAAGTATATTTGAATATTTAGTCAAATTTCAAATATATATAAATTATTTTTTTCGTTTTAAAAATTTAGTTTAGCTTCGTTTGTTTAAAAAATAAATTACAAGTAGTATTTCTAAATTTATTTTTTTAAAAATAAAATGGTTGTGAGATGAGGTCTTAGTTAAACCATTATGACTTGGAGATAATTTTCTAATAGTTATTTAAAAGCAAAATACTACATCAAGCCATTTTCTTAAATCCTACAAAAATGGGGAGAGATTAATAAAATTTTAATCTTTCGATAGCAATGTATTAATTCCCTCTCATAAATTGTTTCACTTTCTATTGTTTTTCTATTATCTACTTGTTACATCATAGCAAATCAATAAACATTTGTCTAATTAGAATCACAATTTAAAATTTTTTAAATTTAAAGATTGAATTTGTAATTTTACTATATTTTTTTTATCGTTTCATTATTAATTTCTACAATTATGCAAAGTCATTACCTTTATCTTTTCTTCCACAAACCAATTATACCATTGAAATTGAAACTCTAATTAAGATTGCAATCAAAGCTACCCACTAAGCTAAATTCTTTGAAGATCCCTAATATGGTTAAAATATGAAATCTCACTTTATTTATTTTTTCTAATATTTTTAAATTGGAACCCACTAAGAAAGTACACAACTTTATCCATTTAGAAAACCCTAAAAGGTGGAATTAAAAATTGAAAAAAAAAAACCTAAAAGGAACCTTTTTTGGAGCTAGTGGCAATCTCAATTTTGAGTGTGGATGATATTGCCACTTCATTGGTCAATCACCTTCTTGCCCCTCATTCTTGCAATTTGGTGACTGTAATTCAAGGATGCTAAAGGAAAAATATTGCCCTTTCTTATCCATTTGTCTTTATTCTTATATATCATTTATTTCATATATTTGTTATTTTCTTAGCCAAATATTTCATTTATTGTTTCTTATTTTTTTTAAAATGTTTGAGAATTGTAAGCGTTTAATAATCATTATTGTTTCTTGTTTTTCATTTTTTTAAAATATTTTCAAAATTATAGTTAAAATATTAGAAACAAATGTTTTGAGTTTTTATCAAAAATAGAGATCACAAAAGTATTATTTTATCACTTTTATTTTTAAACTGCATAAATAAAAATAAAAAAATGTAAATATAACATAAAAGAAAAATTGAATATTTAATTTCAAAAATCAAATTTCATATAAAATTTTTACTTTTTTTAATCTAAAATTTTAGAGGGTTATTTATGTGCGTCAATGTTAGTAGATATCATTTCAAATACTACTTGACATTCACTTTTACTCTTTTAGTTTAGTATGCGTGAGGATGTGAATTCGAACTTTTAATCTCTTGATCAATAGTATATACATTAACCAATTAGTTATATTTAAGTTGATTCGATATTTTATCAATAATATATAAAACTAATATCATTACTTAAAAAAAATAAATTTGTTCCATTCTTCCATTTTTGTTGAAGTATTACAACTGTCGGCTGAAAATTTGCTGCGCCAAACAAAGGGCGAATTGACCAAAATGCCCTACCCATCATATTTGATTTTGACCACTAAAAGTAGTTTTGTTTTATAGTCAATAAGCCTCCATCTGGTCTCCACGTGCCAAACTGCCGCACGTGCGCCGCTACGCAGTCTTTTTGTCGGACTAATATTCCAAATGCTAGAAAAATAGAAATTGAATTTTGAATCCTCGATGCCATTTGGGAGTATTATTTAGGAACTTTAACATTATATTTTTCATTTAAAAAAAAAAACTTTTTCAAAATTGTTTAGAAATTTTGAAAAAAGTCCTATTTTTAATAAAATCAAGTTTCCTTCTTTTTTTTTTCTTTAAATAAAAAAAAGGCTACCAAATGCAACTATGTGTTCTTTATTTAGAAAAATGAAACAAGGAGCAAAAAAAGCATTACCAAATGGTCCAAACAAACTATTAATCTTCTTATTTTGGTTCATCATTTTAAATATTTACCGCATATATAAAAAACAATAAATAAAAAATACATAATTTTTTTTTGATTTGTTTTAGGCTTGATGAATATGTTTAAATGGAAAAAAACAATGAGAATATTTACATTTTAATGGTAATTTCGGTTAATTCCATAATTTGTAAAACATATAATTTTAGTTGCAATCACTTGAAAAATAGAATTGTTTGTTTTAAATTAAGGATTATTGTGATTCGAGAGAATCCAGCTACAAGAGATGGAGAAGGAAAAATTAATCATGCTATCACAACTAATAAGAATATAGCTTAAGACAATTTATTTATTAAACAAAAAGTCGAAAAAAAAACCCTTATAGAATCAACCTAATTGAGTAAGCTCTATTGGGAATGTGAACGTAATTTTACATCGATTAAAATTGACGAAGATATTGGTATATAAGTAAGAACAACGATGTTAGTTACTTCAATAGTTAATTTCATTAGTTTCGATAAATTATTTGACAAACAATTTTAACTTTTTTTCCTTTTTAAAACAAGTTAATTAAACTGATTTACTTACACTTCCTACTCAAAAAGGCAAGTAAAAATTTAAATCCTAAAAACATGAGATGGTAAAATTATAAATATGATAGTAAAACATGAGAAGAAATAGGAAGGTGAGAGGGTGTTTCTTATAATAATATAAAACTACTCAATTGGATAACTTTATTTCAAATTATTATTTAAATGAAATAAAGTATATATTAATTCCTTGCAAATTTTAAATTGTCTTGATGGTTTGGGAGTAGATATTGAATAGAATGTCAAACCATCCATTTCACTCTTTTTAAAAAAAATAAAAAAATTAAAGTTGTGGAACACATGTTGAATTTGCCAAGTGGCCCTTTTTAATGGAATTTTCTAATTCTATACCAATCAATTTTGCAATTTTTGGAATGTTCCAATTTTATTATTATTATTATTATTATTATTATTATTATTATTATTTCTTTTATATAAAAACACTTCAATTGAATAAAATTAGTTACCCAGAAGAATCTATCATTGATTCAAATCATCTCACACTCCCTTATCTAGTTAGAGAAAAAATGTAACTAAAATTTAATAAAATTTAAGGGCTCAATAAATGCTATCGTTGAATTTATAATATAAAAAGATTACAAAGGAAATATTTTTCTAAAAATACAAAATAAAATGATTTGGAGATTATGCTTTAATGAATTAACAACAGCTCTATGGTCAATAATTAATTATATTCAATTAAGTCATTATTTAAGTAGATAAAAACAAATTTGTAAGTCAATAAGAATTTGTAATCACCTTATCGACAAATTTACAAATGGGACGAGAAAATTTAAGATTAAAAAATAAAGTTAAAAAAATGAATTATTGATACGTTATTTAATCTATGCTATAAGAGTTACAAGAGAGAAACTTCTTAAAAAAACAGGTTTTTTTTTAATCTTTCTTACAATTCTTTTAAATTATAATTTTTTTTTATTTTTTAATATATTATTTATTGCTAACATTCTCGTTTAACTAACTTTTTATGTTTTCTGTTTCTCTCTTTTTTTTTAAACATTCTTAAAATTGTATAGAAATTTTGAAAAAAACAAAAACAAGTTTCTTGTTTATTGTTTCCGTTTTCAATTTATTCCAACATGAACAATTTTGTTTATGACTATGTTTAAATATAAAAAAGGACGCGAGAGTGTCTAACAAGTAAATTTATAAAATGCAGCATGTTTAAATAATTTATCTATGATAAAACAATGACAATGATGAGAATGGACTAATAATAAAACATGTGGAGGAAAAAAATGAATGGACAAAACTAATACAATTAAAATAAACTTTGATAAAATATATATACAGAATTAAAAAATTGTGATGAACTAATGGTCAATAGTTAAGACAAAATTAGCTTCATTTTATTAAGTTTTTTATACAACTGTTTACCACTTGATTTAATTTTTTAACAACAAAATTTAATTGCATTTGAATACAGACCTTTCTTTTTTTGTGGGGTGAGTTTGAATAGACAACTAAAGTTATTTATACAAAATAAATAAACAAAAAAATAATAATTGATAATAATAATAATAATAATAATAATAATAAATAAATAAATAAATAACATCGCTTGGATGTATTATGCTTTATGAGAATAATTCCTGGACTGGTTAGAAAATTATTTTGAATTTTTTTAATAATTGATGGAATGTGATGTAAATGTTAATGTTATTTTGGACGTTTAAATTGCTATTTACAAATATTTGATTTTGACATAAAACTTAATAAAAGATATGCAAGCCAAATTCACTTACCATTTTCTAAATGTTAATGTTATTTCATACGTCTAGATTATGTACGTTTAATCGTTGCTATTCACAGTACCATAATAATGACTTGTGTGATTTATAAATACTACAAAAATGACTATTTATGCTTTTACAATAAATACCCTCGTTGAACCTGATAAAGCTGTACACTCCTTCTTCTTTGTTTTTTCAAAATAACAGTGCCGACATTTCCTCTTCTTCTTGTGTGTGAAAAGTTTTAACTTAGTAGAGAAAGATGAACCATTTATAATTTGCATGTGTTTTTCTTTGTAGGTTATGATGGTGGTGTTGAAATGTTACAACCAGCAATTCAATACTGTGAACTTGTAGCGTGTCTTTTCTTTGCCTAACAATACCATTTCAACATTGTCTTCTTGAGTCCATTAATTCTAAAGCCTTATCTTCACGCCAGCATCGCAATGCTCGGATCAATATCTCAATGCTACCTCTTCAATCTAAAGAATTGTTCAAACTCCACAAATCTAAGAGGAGATCACAGCAACTAGACAAGAAAGACATCTCTTCATTATATGTTCAAAGCTAATAGACAACTTACAAGAGGAAGAGGAAAGCTGTCCAATGACCCATTTGCCCACCCTTTTTCATTTCATTTTGGAGCTTTCTGTCCAAAAAGTTTATGTTTTTTGTCATTTTGCTCTCAATATTATTTGGGGTAAGAAATCAACCAAACATAAATAACTAAACAAACAAATAAATCACCCTTTATTCCAAAAGAAAATAAACAAAGTTACCTTTTTCTCCAAGGGCATGAGAATAGGGTGAAGAATAATATATCCATTCCTATATATGAAATTACTAATTAGATCATTGATAACAAATTCGGAGAAGAAAATGAATGGTAATGGCTAAAATAAGTATTCATAAAGATTTAATAATGTACATAAAAAATTAAATTAGTATTAGGAGATTATAATGCAAACCTAAATTTGTTTAATTATTTTTTATTTATAAAACTTATTCCACATAAATAAAACTGATTAAACATCTGTTGGAGTTGTAGGTATAAACTATCTCATCTATAAATTTTGGTCTCTAAATTTATAGAAATATATCTATTTAGTTCTTATACTTTAAAACTGTTTTACTAGGTTACTAAAATTTCCAAAACGGTGTCTATCTAATTTATAGACTTTAAAATTTTTTAATAGGTTATTGAATTTTCAATTTTTTGTTCAATAAATCTCATGTGTTAACTCAATTAGTTTAAGAAAAATATATAGGTATTTATCCGTAAGCACCAATATTTTCTAACCACCGTCAAATTTTTTTGACAAATAAAAGAGAGAGTAGCAGAAAAGACTTTTCAAAACAATTAGGAGTTAAAAAATCAATTAGGAAACAAATTAAAACAATCTTAAAAATTCAGAAATTTGGTAGAAATTTTTAAAAAATATAGGAACCGAATAAATTCAATAGCCGAGCTTGTAATTTATAGTTCAACCGTTAGATTTCTGAAAGCATAAGAATTAAAAAGTTACAAATTAAAACGACATAATATTTTGATACGCAAGGTGATAACATATTTTCAATCCAATTTTCAATTTCAACCTTTTGAAAACACGGTTGGGGAAAATCTTGGGCAATTTGGTGATAAATCATGGAAATTTAGGGCATTTTCATAATCTCCATCCCCATTGATTGTGGTCTGGATTTGGAGACAAAAACACCAGATTTCGTTCAGCCCTTTCGATTCTTCGTTTTGAAATTTTACGTAATTTGATTTTGATTTTCATTTACATCCGGAAAGTTGAAGGGATCGGGATCCCTAAATTCATCGACCTCTTTCAGCTCCTCCACATTGATTCTCGCATTCGATCAAATGTCCTCAAATTCTGTTCAATTTGACCCATTTCGATGTTTCTAGGGTTTACTCTTTGAATGCTAGTTCGATTTTCAAGGTTCCTCTTTGTTTTTGCAAATACTGGATTTGCAGTTTCGTGTCTTCAGGTTTCTGCCAAGACTGGGATCTTTCCGCCCTTTTTCTCGGGACCCAAACTGATGCTCAAGGTTTTCTCCCGCGCTCTGAAACTCTTTACTTCACAGGAAAAATTCGTCCCAGTTCTCAGGTTTATAGTGATTCTGCAGCTACTTCTCTTCTGAATTTTCAGGTCTCTTGAAGGGTCGGCCTCGGAGATGATTGGTCTGTAATTTTTGGCGGAATATCGAACCGGGCTGGCTATTAGACACAATGCGTATGTTTCCACTGAGATCTAGCCCGGACTTAACCGAGGACAAGGAGCAGGGCAGCAGTCATGCTTTGTTATATCTTAATGTCTACGATCTTACTCCTATAAATAACTATCTCTATTGGTTTGGGCTCGGAATCTTTCATTCGGGCATTGAGGGTATGTAAATTTCATACTTCTTTATTCGGTACTTTCTCCCTCTTGACAATACAACTGTTGCTGTGTGCTCTGTGTTGATTTTTATTTTCAGTGGGAAGGTTTGTTTGCAATGGGATAGGTATTGGTTATCCTGGGATCAATATATGAAGCATGGATAATGAAAATGGTATATTTTAGTTGCGTTTTATTGGGAGGGAGCTGGAATTAGTTGAGCTGGGATATTTGTTTGGGACGTACCTTTGAGTTCACCCATTATTTAAACCATTATGAGGTAGTCTTAGTATACAATCCTATTTTTATGTTTTCTTGACTTGATAGGATATAGGAGAATTCAGAGTATGATCTATTGAACTATCATGGTGTCAGATTATTGGCACTTATCTGTGAGAAGTATGAGTGTTTGCTTGAAATAGTCTAATGAATGACACAAGTAAAGTGTTCATTTAATTTACTAGGGATATACAAGTTGAGGATGACAGATTCCATGGAACTGTTGCAAATATTAGTGTGTATGCTGTCGCTTGACAGTGGTTCTGTAGGAAACCAGTGCTTTCTAAATAATGTGTAACCGATTCTGTCTTGGTTCTGTTGAGGATGTGATCATGCCAGTGAATTGTGCCTTATATATGATGTTTATATTTAAGAAGTCATTTCATGCTTGCACATTGTGTTGGTTGTGACATACAAGTATAGCTAGAAGCCATTTGGGGAACTACCCATTCCTCAAGTTTTATTGTCAATAAATGCTCTACCATTTGAGAATTCATTGCCAATCTAGATGCATTGTTCTGTTTGCATTTTAACCCAGCATAAAGTCATTCTTACCTAATTTGATACTCAGTTCATGCCATGGAGTATGGCTTTGGAGCACATGAATATCCTACCAGTGGGGTGTTTGAGGTAGAACCAAAAAGTTGCCCCGGATTTATCTTCCGACGGTCAGTGCTATTGGGAAGCACTGATTTGTCTCGTGCAGAATTTCGATCATTCATGGAGCACCTTTCTTCAGAATATCATGGTGACACATATCATTTGATTGCCAAAAATTGCAACCATTTTACAGAAGAAGTCAGCATGCGACTAACTGGGAAGTCCATTCCTGGATGGGTGAATCGGCTTGCTCGATTAGGTGAGAAATCTTTTCTTCTCTTCAGCATGCAATCTTGTGTCTTGCTATAAGCTTGGTTGGAATTAATTCGGTAACTATGTGTATTGCAATAATGCAATTGCAGTAGCTTGAACATCTCCTTACTCTTAGATAGGCTAACCAAGGTTTATAATTTCCTGGGCCAACTGATACTTCAAAACTAGGTTCAATATTATTTTTTGTCTTTTAGGCTTTTACTAAACTTCCATTTTTAAGTTTTAGACCTTTGACTGCTCTACTTTGGTCCCTCATTTTTTTTCAAAATTAGTAACACTGTTAACCTCTCTGGAAATATTTTTAAATTTGGGTTGAACAAGAGGTGTATGACAATGCAATAAATAGTGTGAACTTTGATTAAACGCATTAAAAAAATGTGTATAGAGTAAATAATTTCTGGTTTTGTTCTATACCTAATCTGTAGTTCTTGATTTTGCTGAACCCTGTGTAATTTTAGGATTCACTTATATTTATTTCCCATCTTAGAATGGCATTGCCATCTACGTGACAACACCTTTTGACTCGTAAATATTAGTGATGAATGGAAAAATAGTTCTTTTTCCTGATGTATCTGTGATCCATGAGCTTCTTGTGTAGAAAGACGTTTTGGAGAACACCAATATATATCATTGTATTTTGCAGAGGGTTCTTGATGCTTGTATAGTTCTTTTGCCTGATGATACTATTGTTTGGAGTTACAGGTTCATTCTGCAATTGTCTTCTTCCAGAAAGCATTCAGATTTCAGCAGTGAGACATCTTCCTGATCATCCAGCATATTCTGGTATGGTTCTTTCTATAAACAATATTTTCATATGGGTGTGTATATATGCATTCCTCACTTGAGAAGTAATTGCTTTTTGGTGTGAAAATATCTAGGATGTCAAGGCATCTTTTTTGTGATTAATTCATCATAATTTTACTTGAATTTACATGTGAAATGAACATACTGGTGATGGAAATGAAATAGAAGCACTCTCTGTATCACTCTTAAGGTTTATGTTCTTTATCGTCCTCCTTGTTAATCCTGTGATCTGCGTATCGTAATTCAGATGACGATGACGATGACGATGGGTCAGAATCTCTTGCATCTTCTACATCAGCTAGGAGCGAAGAGGAGGAATTGGATCATCATCTACTGATGACTCCCAATGCTGATGTAGCATTCCTAAAAGAGAAACCAGTGAAGCTAGCTAGAGAACCTGTTTAAATTCACTACCCTCTGGTTCCAACTTCTTTGCCTTGGTCTATCTATTGTTTGTATTTGTGATATATCAATATTGAATGCAACATTTGATGAGGCCAAACTACTTGAGATCCAAATGTTTGGTGATATGATGATAATAACCTAGAGTTGTAGGCTGTCAGTATCATTTGGGGAATGTAAGGTGAAAAAAAAACACTCCGTCGAGGTGGTTGAAATGAAACTGTAATCAATATTGTAAAATATCAGCAGATTTCATCAAGTTTATGCTGTACTCTTATTAACTTCTAGTCACACATCACCATCATAGGAGGACCTGCCATAGGGCGTCGTATTAAAAACTCATTTCATGGCTGCCACCAGACAAAGGGTAGCAGACAAGGACGAGGACGACGCCGCAACCACAATAGAGGTATTCGAAAATGATCTTGGTGAGTTTTAGAACTTAGACTTACAATGTTATAATTGAAGTTTACTACATTACAGAAGGAAACTCTTCCCTTGATAAATAGAATACATGACAGCTACTCTTTTGTGCTTTCTTTTTTTGCTCATTCCTTACAAATCTATCAGAAGCAGGCTTAACGGAGATTGAAGTGCTTCACTGACTGATGATCCACCAACTTCACCAGGAACTGGAAGTGAATTTACCACAAAATTCAATCAATTAAAATAGAAAATTTACGAGAAAATAGTAATGTAACATGTTAAATAGAACTAACCTGTAAATTCTGGCAGTAAAATGATCCTTCACTGTCTTTGTTGCTCAAAATAAATTATATTTCTTTAATGACAAGGATCCATCTCATTGCTGATTAGTCTAAGACCCATTCAACTCCTGAACTTGACAGTCCAATTTTTTCATGTATTTTGTCTCTAACTCCAAGTTTAGGACAGTTCCCAATATAAGCAGTTCTTAGTTTAAGGCCAATGTTGGTCAACTCAGGCAATTCTAACAGAGCCAGCTTGTGCAACTTCTCTAAAGTACACCCTTCTTTGGATTCACATCTACAAACATTCTGCAATCTATCACAAAATTTTACATGGAGAATCTCGAGGCTCTTCGAAAGCTTAGAGGAAATGAACAGAGTCTCGTGCAGTGGGCAACAATTTGTATACAACTGTTTGAGATTTTCGAAACTCTCGAATTGGCAGCCTGTAGAAGCACACTCCTAAAAACAGGAAGGTTGGATATCCATAGATAGAGTAATTTCCAATAACGTAAGTTTATCCTCGTCTTGCATTAGATTCTCCAGGTTGGTACAACTTCGAATCCAACAGCCTTTCAAAGCATTCACATTGCTCAACTTAGATAAGCTTTTTATAAATCATTTTCAACCAGGGAAGCATATTCAATTTGCATAAAGTAGATAATCCTATCTTTAAGGACATAGATTTCTCCATCTTCCTCTCCTTTTAAAGAAGGGCATACAGAGTTGAAAAATTTCTTGAAGCATAAGTTCCATATCTGAGGTATTTCCTTGATAGTTGTGAAAGAATCCATATTTCTCACAATAATGAAAGGCCTGTTTTCAACATTTTGAAGTTCAGTAGGCATACCACAATAATGGATTCTTCTTCTTGACTCCATATCCCCAATGTGCAGTCCAAAAATCTCCATTCTCCTCTGCAATATGATTTAAGGCTTTAGCAATGATCATCAGAGTAGGCCTGTCTCCATAATTTTGTATAATTTTTTCCTGAAACTTTGGGTTGTTCTTAACCTCTTCTGTGACCATATCGCTCAATAGAGTCAATGGAGATGCTTTGCCCTGTATCTGACTCCATAGAGATGCTTGCCTTTTCTCTCACCCCATACCTAACATAGATACTTTTATTACAATTATGATAAAGGTAAAAATGCTAAATGTATGCTTTTCTAGTATAGCAGTATGTTTTGATCAAGGATATATGTCTTAACCAGTTGAGCTATGTTTAGGTTGACGGTCGAATTTGATTTGAGTGTTTGTTATTCTTATGTGTTTCAACATTTTTCAATTATACCCCTTTCAGTTGGAGAACTGTGGATGTCAGAATTGGATAATAATAAACTTACGTAACATGATATTTAACGAGTCGTTAGAAACTTAAACGAAGAATTAAGCTACTTGAAATAAAATTTTTTATTTTTTAGTACAACGTGCGGGGTGGGGTCGTCGATTTTTTCTTCTTAGATGGTCTAATTCTTATGACAATGACTTATATAAACTTATCATTACCAATGTTAACATTTTTGCAGTGGTTACAGAGTTGGTAACAGATCGTCAGGGTTGAGATCCATTTCAGTACACAACCAAAAATGATTTTAGAGATGAAAAATGTGGATGATGGAGGGAAAGTAAATTACCGGAAAATTTTAGTCAGATTTGAACGGAAAACAGTTGTGGCCTACAGATGAGAAACCTTCTTGACTCTGTCTTCTTCTTCACCCTACTTTGTTTTATGTCGCCATTCCATAATTATAAAACAGAAATCTAAATCTAGATTTGACTGAGATAAAAATATTTTATTCTTTTTATTGGGTCGTTTGAGAAAATTTCCTTTAAATGGTAATTCTATTTAACCATGTATATGAAGTTGGAAAATTTAAGCATTTAATTACAAATTTCTTTCAAATAATAGTGAGATATTAAAATACTAATAATAACAAGTTTGGGAATAATTCTCTAGGCTAGGGTTGTTCACGGGTTAGGGGGTTTTTTGGACCAACCCAAATTTTCGGGTTGGCCATATGTGGAACCCGACCCAATCCAATTTGATGGCCAACCCAACCCAAAAAATTTGGGTTAGGTCGAGTTGATATATAAAACAAAAGAAAAAAAAAGAAAACGAAGAAGGTGCCACTGCTCATACCTCCTTCATTGACAGCGACCGAAATTGATGTGGATGGGTGGCAACGGTGCAGCCGACGGCAGGGCGGCGACCGACTTTGCAACGAGTGGACGACGGAGGCGACGATTGTACGGTGGGCGAATGGCAGAGTGGCGACAGTGAAAGCTTGAGTGAGAGGAGAGATGGAGAGATTAGAGAGATTCAAAATGAGGGAAGAAGATGAAGACGAGAAAAGAAGAAAACCCTTGAATGAAAGGTTAGAAATTAAAGATGAAAAGTTTAAAGGTATTATAATATATATCTGAAAAAAAGTAAAACACTATCGAGTCAAGTCAACTCAAGACTCAACCCGATCCAGTTGAGTAGGGAATTTTCCAACCCAACCCAAACCGAGGTTCAATTGAACCCAACCCAACCCTTGGGTTTTTTAAACACCCCTAATTAAAGCCATAATCTCATTAAAATATAGTGGAGAATTTTGTGGAGGTGGAGATTGAGATGAGGATATGGAAGTCTTCCATGTCCCCGTCTTTTGAACACTGTCCTACGTAGCGTGAGAGATTAGATACTTGAAAATAAGTTAAAGAACTTAAAAAAAAAATTTAATAGTGATGAATTCGAATCTCTGGCATTTAAGGCAAAGAAATATTTTGATTAGTTAATCTAAGCTCTTGTTGACAATGAGCTAAGAAAATGAGATACAAAATTACAGGATAAATTAATTTTCAAGTTCAATCAAATTATACTTTAATTGACACCATCGTTGAAAGATAAAATTTATGACTCAAATCTTTTTGTTTTAAGAATATTTCAATTATAAATTACAAATCCGAACTAGATAAGCATTATTATTGACTATTTGAGATATTTTCAAGTCAACTTTTGTCTTGGAAATAATTTGCAATTTTATTGTTTAGTTTTTAAATTTTTTGTTTTTAATATCGACAATATTAAAGAAAAATTATCTAAATATTTATCAATAGAGCATGATGGGACAAATAGTTTAATAAATTAATAGATAAGATACAGTAATATGATGATGATAACACAAACACAATAAAAATATAATTTTAAATTTCTTCTAAATTTTAAATACTAAATAAATACCATTCTAAAATCCTTGCGATTAAAATTGTAATTTGACATTTTATCAAAATACAACTTTTATATTTTTGTGGACTAACATAATTTCCCAAGAACATGGCGATTAATTAAACTTTGAAATATTTTATCAAAATACAGCTTGACATTGAATTTATGGTATTCACTCTCAAATTATTATATATTATTATTATGATTAGACCTTAAATTTTGAAAATTGTATATTGACTTGTCTATTATTTTATGAAAATATAGTTTAATATTCTATTATTATAATTAGTCAAGCGAAAACATGTGAATGCCTACCTTTATTTTATTCAATGGCCAATTTTCTTACACATCATGCAAGATCACCACTGACATGTCAGATCAAATAATCTTAAATGTAAAAATTTTATTAGAGTCAAAATTGAAATTTTAGAGCATAATTATAAAGATATTTTTAAATTTCATAACTAAATAAATACAACCCTAACCATTAATGTTTATTAAATTTTATTTTAATTTTTAAACTTTCAAAAAATTTTAGAATAATCTATAAACGTTGTAGTTTGTTTTAACATGTCACCAAACTTTCAAAATATTTATTTTACTCCCCATAACCCTTATTATGATTTCGCCTCTTTTTACCTATAAATAACTTTATTCTCAAAGTATATGTATTAATTTATGAATAATACTTAGGAAGTCATCAGTCATCTCTTGCTTGCTGACCACCATTAAACTTTATTTTTTCTCTTTTTCAAAGAAATTATGAGTTATCAAATTTTTTAGCGACAATCAAGAAGAAAGAGAGATACTGTCATGGTAGTATTTAAGTATCGTTATTCATTTACTAATTTGGGATTGTATGAGCTTTTTAAAAATCTATAGTACATTTTTTTAATGTTGAGAGCTCCTTATATCTCAGAAAAGAAAATTTCTCTATTTTTATATTTCATTAACATATATTTTAACGGTGAGTTCGATTGTCCATCCTACATATTATACTTAAAAAAATATATTTCATCATCTTAATTTTCAAACATTTAATTGTGGTGGGATAAGTCACACCCACGATATTATCCTTGAAATTTAGCTTCTCTTCCATGAATTTTCTTTCGCCGCCGGCCCCACAAAAAATCGTGGGTCCTCGTCGTCGAGATAAAAAAAAGGACAGAGAGAAAAGAAAAAGAAGGTTCTTCTGCCATGGATGGCTACACTAAAATTCACAGCTCCAACAAAAATGGCAGTCGTCTTCTTCTTCAACGCAAAAATCCAAATCCAAATCGGCAGCTGCTTCTGAAAACTAAAAGCTTCTCCCACTCATTCCGCCATTAAAGCACCTGAACCCACCGGAGCCATGAACGGCGAGCTGCAGAATTCCGAGATCCATCCCGCCGCCGAACCCACAACCAGAATCTTCAAATGGGTTTCGGAAACCGTCGACAGATCCGCCGTGCACGGCGTCGAAAACGAACTCCTAGTTCTGCAGAAAATGCTGGGGAAAAGACACGGCGGCAACGGCTTCAAGGCCATCGGAATCGTCGGAGTCGGAGGGATTGGGAAATCGACGATTTCCAAAGCGCTTCTCCAAATCCCAGAAGTGCAATCAAAATTTCTCCCAAGGATTTGGGTTTCCATGTCGAAAAATTCCACCGGAGATCCCAAAATCGCTCTGTTGAACAGAATCCTAATTTCTCTCGGCGAGAACTCAAATTTTCTCGCCGGCCAAACACTCGCCGGCCTCCTCCACGCCCTCCGCCTGCAGCTGAGGGGAAAACGCTATCTGATTGTGCTGGACGACACAAAAGAACAGCAAACTGAAGAACAGCAAAAATGGTATTCAGATCTGAATTCTTGTTCCGAGGAAATTGGGGAGAAATTGAGAGATGGGTTTCCGAAAGGGGATGGAGGGGCTGTGATCGTGACGAGCAGGAGCCACAGGACGGCAAAATTGATGGTGGGGGAGCAAAATCTTCGCTGTTTGAATGCCCAGAAAGACCCAGAAAGTTTCTGGGAAATTTTCTGGCAAGAAGTCGGGAAAAATGGAGGCTCCATCCAAAATCCTTCGAATCTGAAGCAACTGAAAGTGGAATTGTTAAAGAAATGTGGTGGCCTCCCATTGACTGCCAAGATGATGGGGCAGATTAAGCTCCAGCAAGAAAATTAGAAATTAAAAAGTTTGATTTTTTTTTCTTTTTTATCATATTGCAATAATTGTATGGGTTTCTATATTTTGGGAAGTTTTGAGGATGAAATTCTTGGCATTAGAAAAATAGAAGGTGATGATTGATATAAAATTAGTTATATTATACCTTATAAGTGGGTCTTTTTGAGTTGGGTTTATTAAATAAATTTCGAACTAAATTCATAATCTCGAAAGTTGTGAAATTTTTTATTTTGTCTCTAATTGTTGTAATTTTGGATAGGTTTAGACATTTAGGTTCCACTATTTTGTTCTTGATTTTCTATTTTTGAAAATTAAACTTATAAACCATATATTTTTAAATCATTTTTAAAATTTAATCTAAATTTTAAGAATTAGAAAAGTAGTTTTTGAAAATTTTCTAAGGGATCAAATATGGTTTTAGGTGAAAACATTCTAAATAAATGGTAAGCAAACAAAAGCAATTTTCAAAAACAGAAACAAAAAAATAATCAAAACAGATCAAATTTAGTGTTGTTTTTTCTTTCAAACTCGGTTCACTAGTTTGTTTGTTGCATTTCTCCATGTTTGCTACGCCACAAAATCCAACTGTCATATAACTTTTTGAAGTTCCCCTTAATGTATTCATGGCATAAATTTAATACGAGTATTTTTTACGTTATATTTGAGTTTGACTTTAATTTTATTTTATGTGGTATATAAAAATACATACTTACAAGAGCGTACAATTATTGTTAGGCCAAATAGAGTAAACCAATCAAAACGAGCATAACTCATAATTGACACATATCTCAAACTAAGAGGTTACTAAAAAAGAGTAAACCAATTGTTGCCGTGCAGGCTAATGGGCTTGTTTGACATCTAACTCAATAACATAATTGCAAATTATATTGAACTGGGATATAATCTATGAGTTAAAAAGTTAAATTTATATTTGAAAAGTTATTTTATTTATTACCTAGTTTCGTCTCTAAACTTGTAGAGTTGTGTTTAATACGTCTTTAAATTTTTCAATTTATGTTCAATAAGTTTTTTAACTTCGAAAAATGTTTAGCAAGTTTCTAAACTTTCAATCTTGTGAAAGATCAAAATTGAAAGGTAAAAGACCCATTAGTAATAGATCTCTGAATTAAAAAAAAAAAGTCTTATAGACTAAGGATATATTGATATAAAAGTGAAAGTTGAAGGACTTATTAAAACACTTTTTTGGAGTTTACTAACCTATTAAACACAACTTTAAAAGTTTAAGATATGTTAGATACCTTTTAAAGACTAGAAACTATTAGATATAATTTTAAAAGCTAAGAGACTAAACTTGTAATTTCAAATTATTGGTTTGCTAATAACATCAACATCATAAATCTAGATTAGCGCACATAAATTTGTAAATATTTGTCGATCTTGTTATAGTGAGCAAAAATGGTCCAAGCGAGACGAGAGGCCGGACCGTGAAGCCCGAGATCATCGACAAAGAGGGTCGACCCATAACGAAAGTGCCAGCCCATTCTTGAAGACTGACCCACCTCGGCGCCGGTTTCTAGTCTTGGCCTCCGGGTCAGGACGCCACCCGATCTCTTTCGCTCGGTTCCGATGTCAACCCACCGAATATCCCTACTCGAGGCCGAGCCCGAAATTCTCTCTCTTCTGTTGTCTACGAATCATTGGGCCTTCACAACAATCATTTATAGCTCATTTAGAAGGTTCAGAAGCCTTCAAGGTGACTATAAATCAATCACACTGCCTAACCCTAAGGTAAGCCGAATTCAAGCTCCCCCTTGCTAACTTAGGCATCGGAGTCCCTGTGACAAGTGTCACACCGGTTTAGTCTTGTTTGGTTTTGTAGGTCTTCAAGTCCCTGATAATCAAGTTTGGTGCGAACCTCGGAAGGAACCGGTAGAGCATAATCCACGCATCAACAGATCTAAATCTAACTCAACTCGTTAAAATATTAATTATAACTTCTACTAAAAGTTAGATATTCTATAATAGATGTCGAATTAGACCACGAATTAAAAATGTATGGAAAAGCTCTATTGCGATTTCGCGAGGCAATCCACATCGATGTAATGAAAGTGCGGGCCCTACAACAATCACAGAACGTCTTGAATAATCGACCCGTTTGCCAAGCAGAGTCTCACGAAAAATCTTCCCTCTTTTCCTTCAATTACATCGGAAAACGACTTGTAAACCTTATTATGGCCATCCCTCATTGGTTTTCCGCGGATTCCATTATCAAGAAGTGTATCCACAGTTTCTTGGACCAATTTCTCTCGAACCTAGAGCTAGCTGGTTCTCCCCGAAATGCGTTGAGGCGCAGTAGTTGACTGGACATCTAGAGGTAAAGCACTGTTTCGGTGCGGGCCGCGAGAGCGGTTCCAAATAAAGGCAAACTCTGGATACTAGATATGTTCTCAAAATAACAGGGGTCAAGGTCGGCCAGTGAGACGATGGGGGATAAGCTTCGTCGTCGAGAGGGAAACAGCCCGGATCACCAGCTAAGGCACCTAAATGACCGCTCAGTAATAAAGGACACAGGGGTGCAGAGACAACCAGGAGGTTTGCTTAGAAGTAGCCACCTAAATGACCGCTCAGTGATAAACGTCCTTCTCTCTAAATAGAAGTAGAAAAGAAGAATATAGGTTTATGATATTTAGAAAGATCCTAGGTTTTATTTTCTTTATTTTTTTGTTTTTTTACGATAAGTGGGGTAGGAAGTTTGAATCAACACGTACACAATATACATACACACACTTTATAATTTTAAATTTTACCATTTTTTTATTATTTTATATTTTTTAAAGTTTCAAATATGAGCTTAATGGATTCTAAATGATGTGTCATCAAAATTATTGCTTTAGCAATAATTTGGTATGTATGCATTGCTACTTGAACTGTTATATTGCTAATGAAATTTTGAAAGAACAGAAATTTTTGGTACAAGTCGAATGTTACTAATAAAGGTGGGTTGATTTGATGTGTCAAATAGTATTTGAGAGACCTATTATATTTAGTCATAAAATATGTAAATAAAGAGAAATTATTTGCAAGAATAATGAAACCGATAATTCTACACTATTAAATGCATAATAGACAGGTGAAGGGGAAGACAACCACACAAATGAGAGATTGGAAGCAACATACAGCAATCTGAAGAATAGTCTATTATTTGATATTATCGTTGAAGGAGAAATTTCGTCTAATTACTAAATATTAAATCACAAAATTAAAATTACATTTAGGACCAATGATTAAATTACACGTGTCCTAAATTAATTTTAAAATCGATGAATCAAATTATGCTACGTGTCTTTCTTATGGCCATCCGATGGAATCAATTAATTAGATCAAAATCTATGGAGAGATTGGGCGCAAGCCGATGACCCATTAAGCCTATTGTCCAATAAGACCCACCAAGACTCTATAAATAGGGAGGGTCACCTCTCATTTGGGACATTCAGAGAGATCTAGAAGCATTGGAGATTCAGAAACTTCGGAGCATTCAAAGTTATCACAACCGTTAAGAGTGCGAAGCATCCAGAACCAACAATACTCGAAGGACGGAAGACTTAAAGACTACAGACTTCAAGAATTATGAATCTCCTCTTCGCCAAGCTACAAGCCGAAGTACTTCATCAAGCTACGGATTTCGTCAAGCGAGCCGAAGACTTCGTCAAGCCACAAGCTTTGCTAAGCATTAAATTTCACAGTCGAAGACTCTAAAGATTCTTCAATACACCAGAAATTAAGACACAAACCCATTGATTGGAGAACAAACTCACAAGTCCTCGAATTAAAGTTTACATATGAGAGAAGTAATCAGAATATTATATATTAGAGATTGTAACACGACATACATTTAATACAAATCAAGTTCATTAATTCGGATTTCTCTTTGTTGAATTTCTCCTCGAACAATTATATAATCTGAAGAATATATGCCAACAAGAAAAAAAAAAGTTCCAAGTGAAATCTCTGCACTTTTCTTCTGGGCAAAAAGGAAAAAGGAAAACAAACATGGTCATGATTTAGGACTAAATTCAAAAAAGGGCAAATTAGCCTGAGCCTTGAAATCATTTCTAGTATTTTGTTTTGAAAGAAAAAAAGAAATTTGAAATCAAAACTGATCTAAAATCTTATATTTTTTGTCCAAAAATTTTCCATTTCAAATGGATGGAATTTCAAGCATGCGAAAGTGTTTTATGTATTTTTTTTTTACGCGAATTGTCATTCAAGCAAATAGACTAAAGTTGGTTTTCTCTTTTGCATCTCTTCATCTATTTGAATCAACATTCAAGTAAAATTCGAAGTTAAATTTCTATTTTGCTTGATGTGTCTTTCTTGTAAAGATATCTGTAGTTTGGTACATTTAAAATCTCTCTTTTTTTGTGAGAAATTTAAAATCTCTCTTCAGCTTTTTTACTTTTTTGTTTCTTAATATTTGAATTTTTTTTTTTGCCATAATCCATTTAGTTTTTGTGTTTTAGTATGACATTTGTTATGGTCATTCATTTTAATCAAGGTTAATTTTTATTGATTTTTTTAATAAAAAAATTAAAGAGCTATAGATTACTGGACGATAATAAGAAAGAAAACAAATGAAAAAAGATGAGGAAAAGTTTGTTCTTAAAAAAACAGAAAAATCCCTCTCATCCTACTTATCCACTACCAATTTTGGTTGGCATGACGTTGATTGATTTGAAAGTGTTCTCGAAGACGAAAATGTAGCATGCGATGAATAACAAAATAAAAGTGATTCACCTCAAATGTCGTTCTTATACTCTCAATTAACTATAAATGAGAAGTGAAAAGGAGAGATGATTCAAATTAATTTTTTTTAGTACAACAAAAATATTTGACGTTTTGTCTGTGATCCATCGTTAAAGGTTTGACAGGTCAGAGAGATCCATGTAAAAAAAGAAACTTTATCATATCTATTAATGGATACATATTTTTCTTCATTAATTTACAATTTTATTTTTTCTTTATTATTTATATTACTAATAATGTTCTTCTAATATACAAATTATACTAACCTTTTTAGTTAATTATTTTTTATTACATAATATTACAGATTTCTATTTAATTTATCAATCATTTAATTTTACTTTTGATAAAATTATTTAAATATAATTCATCATCATTGGAACCGCAAAATTTAACCAATATTTTGTATTTAATAAAAATTACATTAATCATTAATTGATGTAATTTTATTTTAATGATTTATTAGTTGCTAATATTAAATAATTTTGCTATAATAAAAAAATATTTACTATAAAAAATAGTATTAGAATAAATTAAAATCAATTATTATTTTTATTACAAATAATATAAGCATAAATTTTAGTTGATGTGTTTGTAATTAGTTAGAATGAGAAAAAGGTATATTAGTTGTTGATGCGGATATCTAGCTAGGCGCAATTCACCTAAGTGCCACATATGCCTTCGTCTTCTAGCTCTAATTGCTTGCACATAGAAATCTAGCATCAGTTTGGTGCTCTACCGAATGTACTTCGATACTTAAGTTAAAATTGAAGTTCGAAGCAAACATATATAGTACGAAAAGAGTAAGAGGGCGGTACTATTTGAGAGTTATAGTGATAGTATGTGCTGAATCTTCACAAGGAGATGTGCAAGGAAAATGTAGCTTACCTACAATAGGGTTGGCAGCCTTCTCCATATATATGGAGAGAGAGGAGTTTTTCCTTATATGAGACGTCCAAAGAGAGCAGTATGCCATACTTGGGTCCAAGGGACCACCGACATCCCCTGCCTTCCTCAATGTCTTAGATAGGGGCCATGTCAGCATCTTGGGTGGTCCCTTGAGTTGTATCGTAGTTTGGATACAGAGTGTTAGCACCTTACATAGTGACAGTCCTCTAATGGTTGACTTATTTCATTGTGATTTCTTGTAAGCAAACAAAGTCTTAATTCCGTGAACCTATCCATCTAATGGTTGACTTATTCATAATACATTCAATTAAAAAATTCATAGACAATGAAACATGAGGAAGACAAAAATGAAAACTTCCCAACTTCCCGACTACCCTAATAAACTATTATTCAAACAAATTCTAACTTCTACTTGCAAGAGAAGCAAATGGAGTTCAAATCCTTGAGCCATAGCCATCTTTTAACATATTGCCTATATGAAGATTCACCTTTGTTGCTCCAACTCCCCATGTTTCCCTCCCACCACTCTCCCCTCCCTCCATCTCAAGTTTGCCGCAGCCGCACCAAGCCCGGGAACTTCCACCCCCTCCCCTCTCTCACTCGCACCCGACCTTCCACAACTGATTTAGATATCGAAATCGTCACATCTGATCAGAGCTCCTGCTCCAACCACAACAGGCCGCACGGGCAAGAGCGAGAACGAGAACTAGCAGAAGGAATTTCATGTTGTGCATGTTACAAGGCATTGACACCAATTGGATTCCAAAGCAAGACTCTCTGTTATATATGCAACAAATGGCTTCTCCTCACTTTTGTGCACCATGTTCACATGGATTGATCAACTTTTTTGATAGAAGATGTTCAGAATTGCCTAAGGAGATTCAATATCCCTATCACCCTCATCCTCTCACCATGAGGATTAGAAAGAAGTCTAATTGTTGTGTTTGTGGGCAGAGTTGTAGAGCTTTCAACTATGGCTGTGATGGCTGCAACTTTATTGTGGATATCAAATGTCTTTTGAAAGAGAAGAAGAATTATGATGGTCCCATAACAAGTGTGAGAAAGTTTATGGGGTTGCTCTATGACTTGTAAATAAATATAATGGTCTACTGATTGCTTGTAAAGTTTTTGAACTTCTGTTATATATATGATTGAACATCACCAAATCGGAAGTAAATTAAGATGTGTACAGTGTTTGAAATATTGTCATTTTGAGAGGTTTTTATGTGAGTTTTATTTAGGGCTGTTGAAAAAAGAAAAAGAGAGATAATTTTACGGTATATAGTTTTTATATATATTTTTGCAAGATTCAAAATCATTCATGAAAAATGGATGTATTAAAAAAAAATCATGAATAAGGGATGATTTAATATCAGGTGATTAACTCAACTCGAAATTTCTTTTAATTTGTTTGTTGAACAGAAATAAATCACAAATGATGATGCTTTAGAAGAGAGAAATGAAAAAAAAAAACACTAATAAATAGCTTACCTAAGTAAAACATGTCCTCTTTTATCAACGTCATTAATTTAAATCTTCACTCCAAAGGTTGGGATAAAAATGTAATATTAAAATTTTTTATGGCGGATAAAAAGATAACGGAATTTAAGAGAAGAAAAAATGGAGAAAAAAAAGATTTTGTTGGTGTAATTTAACCCATTAATTAATATCAATCTCCATATCAATCCACCATCAGTTTAACACACAATGCATCATATTTTTCCAAATTTAAACGTGGTTATCTACCTTTATGTATATATATTTTTATACCCTATTGAGTCAACTATGGGGAAAATATATAAAATATAGTGTTTTGTTTTTTAATCATTAGCTTTCATCACTTTAATTAATTGGTAATTTAGTTTGAAGAAGTTATCAACCAAAAAAAAAAAACAACTAAAAATAATTTCTCAAAGACTTTGACTTGGCTTAAGAGCTCCTACTTGGTCTATCCTTCATAAATTTATTAACTTGTATTGCAAGAAGGTCTCAATTTTATGGAAATATCGATAAAATGTCGATAGCGATGGATATTTCTATAAAAATTAGAAAAATTTAAAAAATTGTAAAAAGTATTTAAATGAACAAACATTTTTCTATTTCTAAATTAGTTAAAAATTATTAATCTTAATAGGGTGTGTATACATATATTATATATATTTTTAAACATAACTATTATATATATTAATGACATTTTGTTGATATTTTTCATATTTTGTCAATTTACTGGTACTATAATGGCAATATCTCTATTTACTTCTTATGTCGATGTCGAATCCATGAATACATGGATATGTCGATGAAAATGTCAACGTGTCCACGGATATTTAAAACCATGATTGCAGCTTTTTTTTTTCATTCTAAATTTCTAGTTGATCTTTTAAAATTAAATCTTTCTTCTTATCAATCACTCTATTTATATTTATTCAAATCTTGTCCCACATCAAAATTTAATCATTAGAGAAAAATAATAGCATTTCCCTTCCATCTTTGGTATTCAATGGTTCAATTTTCTTAGAGTTGACTTATGAAAAGGATACCCAATTTTAAACTTTTTTTATAATAAATTTTAATTAAAGAGATGGATTGTGAGGAAAGAAAGCTAGTTTTCCCACCCACATAATTTATTTGATATCTAAATTTCTTGTTTCAATGCCATATGTTATATATTGCGAGGGTAAAATAGGAAGACGAGAAGAAATATATATAGTTCAAGATACATGTTTAATTAAAATAAAAGGAGATGAATTCCTAATGGTAAGAGAATGAAGCAAAATTTTATTAAAAGTAAATGAATTGAACATTTTCACCATTTATGTTTTATTTTCTTATATACACAAAATAAACTATCCATAGACCATAACACGTTATTTCAACTAGTTTATTATTATTATTTATTTAAATTTTTACTCCATGATAAAGCGCAATAAAAAACCTTCATTGATATGAGTTTTATGCATATAAATAAATAAATAAAAATACACAAAAATAAACTTAAAATGTAGTGTAAGGAAAAAATGATTAAATGTGTGCCGGCCACTCAGTAGTCATTCGATCCATGTTTAATTAAAATAAATTTTCTTAACTTATCTAATATTCAATAACATTATTCCAGCTATATATAGAATAATTGTCTTATAAAATTTTATTTTAGAAAAGGAGATATGTATTTTCTGGTTTTGATAATAGTCTAATTTTTCGGTGGTGATCGGTACGAAAACTATGTATACTTAATATTATTTTTTTAAAAAAAGGAAAAACATTCGTGCATTCTCTCCTATACTTGTCAAAAAGTAATACAAAAGTTTGGATTAGTAAGACCAGCAAATCGATAGACTGAACTAAATAACCAACCCAACCCAATCCAAAATTTTCGGGTCGAATTGGATAATCATATTGCTTTTTTTTTTTTTCTAAAGTAAATAGATTACTAATCATTAGGGCGTCTATATATTAATTCCGATTAAGCTAATTTCAATGAATAAATTAGGGTTTGAGTTACGATTTCAATCAATTTGATGGTCATAAACTTAGAACCTGTATTACTCTTATTTATCCATACTCTTATAGCTTTATATTAAATTCGAAAATATTTCTATTTCTTTCGAGATTGTAAGTTCCAATACCATCACATAATTGCATATATATCTAATCCACCTAATCAATATTCTTAAAAAAAAAAAAAACTTAAAACTAATTTTGCAGCACAAAAAGTCTGTCTTCCTTTTCCATTTGACTTCATATTATAAAACAGAAATCAAGCCAGATCACACAAGAGAGAGAGATCACCCATAAGCCATACCATAAGCCATGAGTTCCGACGAGAGCCCTACCGTGAGCGACGGCGACGACGGCCGGAACATCACATACAGAGTCCAACTCCAGGCGGCGCACCCGCTCCACCACCGCCACGGCCACCCCCTCGCCTTCATAGACTCCCTTGACACCCTTCACCGCCACTTCATGATCAGCCTGCAGGAATTCTCCGACCAGTCCATCGCCGGAATCCTGTTCCGGTCCACCGGGTTCTTCCCCTGCGCCGGGTGCGCCGTCCCCTCCTGCGGCCCGTCCTTCCACTGCCTGTCCTGCCCCTTCTCCCTGGACGCCGGGTGCGCCGCCGTGCCGCCCCTCGCCGTCGGCCACCACCCCCACCCTCTCCTCCTCCTCCGCAGAAAATCCGAGCACAAGCATCTCATCTGCGCTCTCTGCGACGAGGGAATCAGTTTTCCCACCTTCTGCCGCTGCCTTCACTGCGACGCGTTCCTGCACGTGCACTGCGCCCTCCCGCCCGCCATTAGAGCCGACCAGCACGTACTCCATCCGCTGCTGCTCTCCAGCCCCGAATTCCAACTTGTGTCTGGTAATAATAACAATGGTGATTCTGATCGGTGGCCGGAATTCTGCTGCGTTTGTGGAGAAGAAAGATCCGACGGGGTTTCTTGGGTTTATTCGTGTTCCATCTGTAGATTTGTTGCTCATGTTGAATGCGTCATTTATGATCATCAGGTTCCAATATTTCTTCTCTCTTGCAGTTTTGGTTTTGTCTAAATTTTCCTTTTTCTCGATAAATCCTTCCAACTTCTTTTAGATTGTGTTGTTTAAGGATGAATAGACTACCCGTAGATGAATTGGATAAATTTAAGAAAAAAAAATTATATCTCGAATATTGTGCTCGTCCCGTATCTAATATATAAATTAAATTTATCTAATCCATCAACTCAATTTTTTTGTCGAGGAATGAATTATTCATTCTTAAAACTGGATGATTCTTCCTCCCAGGCCTTCTCGCCTTCTTTTTCTCTCTAATTACTCTTCATTTTTTCAACTTATGCAGCAATATATATGCGTTGTTTTTTAATTTTTATAGTTTAAAATGATGGTTTAGAATTCGCTTAACATTCTATCGTTTTTTTCTCTACCATTATCTCGTTCAACCCCTTATTATCTTCCAATTTTAAATGGGGCTTCTGCAGTTTTTTTTTCTATTAAAAAAAAATATGTACATTTAAATTGTGAAGATGTATTGTAAACATAAGCTATATTAAGTTGAAGGAGGTGAGAAAGTGGAGAGAGCCAGAGTACCGTGAACTCAAGTGAAGAAGTTTTTTCTCAAATTTAATTCATATAAAATGGATTCTCAATGGTGTTTTATTGGGTTCTTAATAGATTACTCAATTTGGAAGTATCAAAAGTTGTCCATGGACTTTAAATTTTTGTGTTTAATACCACAAACTTTGCAATTTGGCAGGTGGCAAGTGAAACAGAAGCAGAGGAATCCATAACAAGCCTACTCTGTTCATTTGAGTTGAGCGATAACGAAGAACAAGATCATCAAAATGAAGAATCAGAAGAAGAGCAAATTGGCGGAAGAAGCCGTGAAATTAACCGCACCATAATAATGGAGCCCGGAGTAAGTCTGCAGCTGATCCTCGATTCTTTCTCAGAAGCTGAAGAAACAGAGTATCAGAACCTGGTCGCCGCCATGGCCACAGACGCCGGCGGCGGCGACGACGACGACGACGAAACCAACTCCGAGCAGAAATATTTGAACCACTATTCGTATCTGGAGAAACCCCTTTACGATCTTCTAGAAAAGATCGACCTTGGAGACGATCCCGACAGCCCTTTCCAAGGTATTGAAATGGATTCTCCGACGGTTCTCGTCGCCGCCGGCCGCTACTTGGTGTCGGAGAAACTCGCTGAAACTTTCACAAAAATTTTCGACAAACATGGAGATGTAGCAGGCAAGTTTTTTCTTTTTTATATATATTTTGGAAAATATTAGTGTTTCCCTATGGGTTCTATCTTGACCATATTTGAATGTTTTGCAAGAAATACAAAATCAGACCAATTTATTGAAAAATTTCACTGCCCACAGCTAATATTATAATTTAACTTACTAATATTATATCTCCCCATCCCATTTTTTCTTTCGTATATTTGACTGATATTACTATTGAATAAATGAAAATATCGACGTATGATGAAAATTTACAGGGAATTCGAATCTGAGCCCGAAACTGAAGATGGTAGTATGGAATTTGTTGTGCAAAGTGGTGGACGACATGTCGAAAACAGAGCTGAAGAACGTGAGGGGGGAGGTTCTGGTTTCGTGGATGATTGGGATCAGAACGATCCAACTGTGTGGCTTTGAAGTGGGTTTTGCTTGGGATGGGTGGAAGAAGACGGCCATGGCTTTCTTTGGCCTTCATGGGAAAGAGATGGCCCACGAATTGGCTGCGGAAACCGACCAGAAAATCGACCAACGGCGCCGGGAACTGGAGAAGCTCTGTGGGGAAAGAGAGAAGCTTCTGAGTTTAATGGAGGAGTGTGTTAAGGAAGGCTTGGCTATGGAGGGGAAGATTTCTGGACATGGATTCATATGATATTTAATTGGTTATTTCATGTCATTTCTCCTTTGGTTCTGTGGGTTTCCAATTTTGTGTTCAATTAGAATCAAATTCATTCCATTGGTCTCTAAAAAGTATTGGGTAATACAATATAATGTTTGATTAGTTGAGGAGAGAGGTTGAAGATATATGTCAACTACCAATGCTGCAAAGATAGAATTTTATTGGATAAGGGTTTTTTTTAGTGCAGGGAGAATATAAATGTTTGACTCTTTGGGAAGATTATGGTGCTCTCACGAGACTACTCCATAATCTATCTAAGAAAAGGGGATTCATTGGTTGAATACTTTGGATGGTTTTGTTGACAAAGCATAGACATCAAACCTATAAGGTTAATCAAATTATTCTAAAAAGTGATTCTCATGGTAGGGGCGAGCAAAATGGGAGCAATATGTTCGACCTCTCCATGTATATTCTTTGGTAAGAGAACAAAACAAACTTTAATTTGTGTTGATCTTCTTGCTTTCTCCCTTGATTTGAAATGGAAAAATTCTAACAAATTAGGAAACAAACTAGCGAGCGAGAGTTTTTATGTTAATAGATGTAAGAGTCTTTATTGCGAAGTCTTTCTCTTTTCTCAAGACTTTTGTTGTGATAAGAACATCAATTATATTTGTAAAACTCATTTTTATTAAAAGTGATCCATATATTCTCTTATTAAAGTTTAACAAAGCTCGAGAAAATCTATAAAATTTAGGTGTTTTTCGATAAGTAGGTATCTCCTCCTTACTACTATTAAAGAATTGAGATGAAAGAGAAATAAATATATAATGGAAGAGAAGAGAAAATAAAATAAATAAATATTAAATTTTTTAGTGGTGGTACGAGTAACCAATTTAAATTTTATTTGGTCAAAACGAGCATAACTTAATGGTAATTGATATATACCTCAAATCAAGAAGTTAGTGAGTTTGAATTGTCACCCCACAATTGTTAAAAAAAAAGGTCCGTAGCTTAATTATTAAGTAAGAATTTGATAGTGAAATTTTGGAATATTGGACACGGAATTGAAATTTTATGACAAAAATGTATTCCGACCAAATAAATAATAAAAGTAAAAAATCTATTTTATAAGTAAAAAAATTAAAGGGGACCATTTTTTTTTGTGAGTTCAATTGACCGACTCCTAGTCCTCCAATTTTTCTTAAATTTGTAAAATTATAGGGTTGATAAATATTTTAGGAGAAAGAATCAATTTTAACCTCTTTGCTTAACGAAATTGTATTAGTTTTCACTCTTTTTCTTTTTTATCAAATTAGATACTAAATTTAGATAAATATTGTCATTTTTACTCAATTTTCACAAACAAAAAAAAAATTAAAAACTCCAAAAACTCTTTAATTTAATAGAAGAATCCAAGTTTTGTGCCCGATTTATGCACAAAATTAAATATTAAATAACTCTACCAACAATTAAAAACAAAAAAATCAACTCTAAAGTTATTTATATCAAATTTCAAACAAAATACATCGAATCCAAGTTTTGTACCCGATTTATGCACCAATTTAAATATTAAATAACTCTACCAAAGAAAAAACAGAGTTATTTTTATCAATTTCAAACAAAATACATATTCTATGATTTATTGAATTTATCTGAGAATTTTTTTAATCAACTATTTGAATGGAAATTTAAACATGTCGACATTTTCGTAAATCACAAGTTCGACATTGATATAAAAGGTGAATCGATATTTCTATAGTATTATTGAAAAAATGGATAAAATATGAAAAATATCAGCATAATGTTAATTAATCATTTTAAGTTTATTTAAAAATAGTAAAATATTTATTTATTAATTTAGATATTTCAGACATATCTACCGCCATGTATATTTTTTCAATTTCTTCATTAAAATTTATATGAAATCGAGACTTCAACGTTTGTATTCGCTAATGAAATGAAAAGTTTTCCCAATTTCCTAAAGCTTTATTTTGTAATTATTTTGTAATTTCTTATGTACGAAGTGGAAAATAGTGGGAACGGAAGCAGGTAAACAATAGTTTTGACGTTTTGTCCACCGCAGAGTTGTTAATTTCTCAACGACCAATAATACTCCGAAACTTGGTTCGAGGCCGCACGGAAACTCCATAATTTCATCACCTATCTCCTTCTTTCTTCAAATCCCTGCTACACTCTGCAACTAATGGCGTTTTCCTCACTGCCCATCATCTTCTTCTTGCTTTTCATCTCTCTGATCTCCCCAATTTCCCACTCCATACCCTTCGTTGTACTCCACGGTATGTTCTTCCAATCTCCCCTTTCTTCCCCTCTTTTCCCCTTTCTTTTTTCAATTTCAAGTTTATGCGTTGTATTTGATGAACCCCTTTATGTTTCTACCAACTGGGTCTGTTTAGATTCTACTGTTTCGACTTGTTCCATGAAGAAATCGACTCTTTGGGGTTGATAATTGTTCTGCTTTGGTGGCGAAGTTTGTTTCTAGATGCATCTTTTAGGTTCACTTCTTGATTTTGTTTAAATGGAATTGGAATGTTGCTCAGGGTTTGATTGGAATCATTTCTTGGCATTTAGACTTACATATAAAGTGGCCTGTCGTGTTTTTAGAAGCTTTTGAGTTGGTATTTTCTCTCTGTTGCATTGCAGGTATTGGAGATAAGTGCTCCCATAGAGGCGTCAAGCAGTTTACTAAGTACTTGAGTGATAACTCGGGTGCGGAAGGATATTGCATGTATGCTTGCCTAAAGACCTGTATCAATTTTCTTTGCATCATTGTTTGCTCTGAATATGGTTGTATGACTGTTCTGTCCATTAGCTTTCATGTAAAATGGTCTAGCTTGCGGAGTTGTAGCGGTATGCCTCGAGTTCAATGAGATCACTCACAATTGCTCTCCTGGCCAATGGAAGGGCCACAACCCTCCATCTAGCAGAGGAGCAATAGTGGGATGTCGAGTTGAATTTGAGGTGGATTCGCTTCGATGATGCTTGCACTTATGTTTGTCCATTGGTTTTCATGTAAAAAACAACTTTAGCTTGTAGAGTTGTGGTAGGGTTGCCTCGTGCAGGGCGGAGTTGCCTATGATTGCTCCCTTTATCTAATGGAAGGGCTAAAATTTTAAAACCACTCCTCCTGCCACACTAGTTTGATCAGAAGAATTTTATCAAATAGAATCTTTGTATAGTTCCAGTTCTTATCTAGCACCTATCATATTCCTTTTACCTGACATATGTTGAATTAATTTTCACATTACAAGATAATAAACCTTGTTATGATGCTATTATTGAAGGAAATGGCATTGAACTCATTTGAGATGGATGACCAGCATTTATTATATGCAATAATCAGTAGAACTTCTCCATTATATAAACCAATCTAAACTAACATATTCATGTTAACTTGTTATAAGATTGGTTTCATGATTGAGTGAGCACCTTGAGGCCCAACCAAGCCTGGGAAAGTTCTTTCTAATCCAAGTCACTTATCAATTTCCCTGTTGTATCTTCAACTTGTCTAGTCAGTTTTCTTGAAGTCCGGAAGTTTTTCTCTACAGAATCTCTATGAGCCACTGATTGCTTCACTCATCTTCCTACAGAGAAATTGGTAATGGGCCGTGGGATTCGTGGTTCATGCCCCTTGAGAAGCAGGTTAGATATAACTAATATGATTTGATAATCTCGAGATTAAGGTGTGTTTTGAGTTGTGACGTTTCTTTTTTCTGTACTGCAGACTCAAATTGTTTGCGACAAGGTGGTATAGATAATCTACAGCTGGCTTTTTACCCCACTTGGATTTCAACATCTATGTTAACTTGCAACTAGTTCGTTATTATGAATACAGGTGAAAGAAATGAAAGTGCTAAGAAAGGGCTTCAACATTGTTGGCCTCTCCCAGGTGACTCATGATGAATATATTAACTATAACTTAACTCTAGTTTGAAAGAGCAATGACTTCAAATCAAGTAGATACCGTTTCCCTCATTGTTCCCCCATAAGGCATTCAGTCTCGGCAGATCACAAATTTTTATTTAGTTTCAACGCATGCCAACTGAATTTCTGAACGATTAAGCTAGAACAACTAGTAATTGCTCGAAACAAGACATTTTGAACCTTATGTTTCTGTATTCCGCTGTTAGCTCTCTTGGAATGTTATTGCCTCAGGTTAAATTTTCTTTAGGAGTAATCTTCTGCTTCATTTAACAGGGTAACTTAATTGGCCGAGGAGTTGTTGAATTCTGCGATGGAGCACCTCCCGTGAGAACCACTTTAATACGCTCTCCCTCCCCCCAGATTGGTGTTTATCAGCATCAATATTATGTTCATAGGCTAATCTTATGTGTTGCTATTTTGCACATGGGAATAGGTTAATAATTTCATCTCTTTGGGCGGTCCTCACGCTGGCACGGCCTCGGTTCCACTTTGTGGTGTAAGAAGTGTTCCAATTTTTCCATTTTCGTGTTATCAGACGGATGCATAGCCCTTCTTTTATTGAAGGCTTTGGCCTTTGTGTATATTTGCAGTCTGGCATATGGTGTATACTTGCAGATGACCTTTTGAAGTTAGCTGTCTACTCGGACGTTGTCCAAGTACGAAATCCGCTTCGATAGCTTACTTCTAGCTGTTACTACTTCAGAAGTTTCTTCTTTTCTTTGCCTTGACATCTCTACTCCTAATTATGGTCTTGCAGAATGCATTGGCTCCCAGTGGTTATCTTAAACTACCAAATGTGAGTGATTTTCACAATCCAGATATGGCTTCATTACATCTCCAAGTTCACAAGGAACCTTCTTTTTCTTTTTTTCAGGATATTCCCGAATATTTAGAGCACTGTAAATTTCTCCCGAAGCTTAATAATGAACGTCCAGATGCCAGAAACTCCACTTACAAGGAACGATTCAGCAGCTTAAGGAACTTGGTGCTTATCATGGTAAACTTGACATTGGGGAAGTTTGTGAAAAATTTATAGTTATTTTTTTTTCATATATTGTTTCATGATTCTTTAGTATTCTTTATTATTTCAAAATTATACCCACATTAATCGATTGACAAAGTTTGTTTGTCTACTGTTTTCAACAGTCGGATGACGATACAGTTCTGATCCCAAAGGAAACATCTTGGTTCGGATATTATCCAGATGGGGAGCTTAAGTCGAAGTCCATCTTACCAGCACAACAGGTACCTTTTTTTTAGTTCAACAAGGTGAAAATCAAACCATCAATTTTTGGGATGGTAGTAGGTGTTTTATCCATTGAGCTATGTTCGGATTGGCTGCACCAACAAAGTCTTTATAGATCAAATGAAGGTTAAATATTAGAACATCCTTCAAATTGTGCAAGCATTTTGTTAATTGAAGAGTCAATTGGTTTCTTTAATAACACGCATATTAGACGAAAATAAAAACGCACACATATTAGGCATGATAAGATTTTGGTGTCTTGGCAAATAGAGGCGCAAGGCACTCTAACGTTGCGGTATCTCAGCTTCATGATAAAATTTTCAAAAAACTGAGGAGATTATAAAACATAGAGAGATTATTTAGCTGTTATAAAAGAATATGGATATAGAATATGGATGTCTTTTGTTACTGAAGTCCATTTAGGGACATATTGGGACGTTTTGTAGTTGGTCGTTTCATTCAATATTGTATACACAAACACGGAATCAAATGAAACATCAGGGAGACTTTTATTTTGTTGAACTGTCCCGAATCAACTTTTGGGAGGTTCGGGTTCCTCGAGACTCCCTCAAGCGAGTTTCTTGTCGTCTTAGTTTCTCTACCTTGTTCGTTTTCATTTTTGTTCGGAACAAGACCGTATAAGTATGATTAACTATGACTACCTCTTCTTCCAAGTGTACTATCATACGCGAAGGACTCATCTCGAGTTGTCTCGATTTGTTTTCGTGCAGACAAAGCTTTACATCGAGGATTGGATTGGATTGAGAAGTTTGGACGAAGCTGGAAGAGTGAAATTTATAAAAGTTGCAGGAGGTCATCTTGGAATATCTAATAGTGATATGAAAAAGTACATTGTGCCTTACTTGGTGGATTTACAAAAGAAGCATGTTTCTTGGAGTTGAGCTTCAAGCTGCAATCAAATACTAAAAACCCCTTATTTATATTTGTATGTTAAAATATTATACTTTTATCATGAAAGAGACAAGATTTTTATACTAGTATTTTATTTAGCATCACGTGGGTTGCAGGTGTTTTTAATTCTTTAAAATAATCTTAGATGGTAAGATTTAAAAATTATTCAATAAAATATTAAAAATAATAAGAGTTGATTTGGATGCATGATGAGTGAGTTGAATTTTATGTGTAATTTCATCAACTCGTTGGAGCAAAAAAGAGTCCGGCTAGGTACTGATCAGGTCATGGAAATAATGAAATAAGAGAAGTACTTTTCTTTTTATTTATTTATAAATATCATGGAAGCTGAAGAATGAAATAATGTATTTTTCATTTTATAGAATGAGGTAATTCTACAAGTTTTTTTATTGAATTAGGATCCAAAGAGCAAATTATTCTATGATTCATAAATTTTGACTAGATCTATATAGGATAAGTGTGAAAAATTAAGCCAACTTAGAACTACGCAGAGATCAGAGATCAAATCTACAGTCTTGAAATTTTGAGATATAATGTAGAGGAAAATTTCTAGTCCTTCGCGAAGAACTGTCATGCTACTCCTGTTTAAATGGTGCTATGTGTAAATGAGTTCTATCATTATCTAAATAAAAATATTTTTAATTTTTATGTGGGACCCACGTATTTAAAGGTAAAATTGATACACTCTATCTCACTTTCTCTCTTGAATTAATGGTGTATCCTCTCCCTTATTAAATATTATTATATAAATAAAATTAATCAACCGTATCTCACCTTTTTTTTTTCTCTTAAATTAATTGTACATTCTCTCTTATTAAATATTTTTGATGTTATTATTTATTTTCGATTTTCTAATTTATTTATCTCTCTGAGATTTACATCTTCACTTACTTCTCTCATCCTCCATTTACAATTTTTGAATTTCTCTCGCTCCAAGCTAAATTTATTGTTTCTTTTTCTTAATGATTTGAACTTCACCATTTAAATTATGTATGATTTTTCTATTTATTTTTTTTTTTCTTGTTCTTTATTATTATTTTTCTATTCCATTCTCATCATTTTTGTGAATTTTGACTATTTGATTATAAATAGTAAATACACTCTCTTTTTTCTTCCTTTTTTTTTCTCTCATTACAAATATTGTTGAATTTTAGGTTAATTGAATTTTTGTTTCAAATCAATGGCTAGCTAAGAACATATAATTCATCAAAATAAAATTTTTAAATACGTTCTAGACATATTTTTTCAATATATATAAATATATTACTCATGTTTTATTATTCGATATTTGTACGTCTATTAAAAAATTATATATCAAAATGGATAACCAATAAAATAAGTTGGATTTAATATTTATAAGTTGGGCTACGTATCTACTTTTTAAGTTTTTGTTTTTATTTTAAAATAAAGTTACAAAAAAAATCAAAATTAATTAAGGACCAAATTTAACATGATTTGGTGTATAATGTGTAGACAAATCTCTATAAATACAATTGGGGTGAAAAATATCACAATTTTTTATTGTTTTTTAATACAACACCTGGGCGGAGATTCAAACTTAAGATCTTTTGAAGTAGGTGCTCTAACCAGTTCAACTATATTGAGATTCGACAACTTTTTATTATTTTCAAATATAGCATGTGATTCTTTTAGTATATTTTATATTACATTTGAGTTGGATTTAGATTATGATATATTTCCTGTAAAATTCTAATTTTTTTATTATATTAAAAAAATATATTTATTGCATGTTACAATTTTTTTAAAGTAAAAAATGTGGGTGGAGAATCGAACTAACAACGGGTTGGAGATATATGTCAATTATCATTTAGCTATTTAATATTTAGGTAAATTTATCTATAAATTCATACCAATAATTAAAATACTCTTCATTTTATATCACATATTTGTTTATAAATTTCTTTTGGAAGCATTTGTTTTTAAGTGAATTTAGATTATGCTACTTTTTCATAAATTTTCTTTTAAAAAATCACATATTTCCGTTAATCATACTAGTAATTAGTAGGTGTCTATCGCTCAACTCCTCCTATAAAAAGCCATCACCTCTCTTCATTTCCACTTACCTCTACTAAATCTTTCTTCATTAAAATCAAAGACTAATGACTTCTTGTTTCTTCTTCCTCTCGCTCCTTCTATTTCTAACAATGGCCTCAACTTCTCATTCACTACCCTTCGTGTACTTTCATGGTATTGTTTGTCTTTCTTGTTTCTTAAAACAATATAACATTGCTCTTGTTTTCTTCCCCTCAATTTTTAGGTGGTTTGAAAGTTTTTTTTTTCTATAAAACAAAGTTTTTGCTTTAAAAATATAGCAAATATATACTTGAATAATTGTTTTTGTTATGTTTCTTTTTGGGACAATGAATATGTAAGTAATATATATTCTTTTTATTGTTCAAGTTAGTTGTAACTTCTATAATATTTTTAGATAGCTATTTTTTCATGTTTTCTTTTGGTTTATTTTCATAGACGGCTTGTATGTTTAAAATTGATGGGGTTGTTTTCATTTTAAAAATAATACTTTTTTAATATTGATTTTTGGGAGTTGTTTGTGTTAAAAGGAACAAAAGTTTATAATATACATAGTTACTCTCCTTATTACTAATTGGTTTAGAGATGAAATTCTATCAACATTGAAATGATGTCAGAATCCAACAAGCTCAAACACTATCTTTATTGTCGTATTTTTATTTAGACTTCAAAATAAAATATTTATAAAATAGATTTGGTTTTGTTTGTGCAGGCATTAGTGATAATTGCTCGACTTCGCAATCAAACAATATTGTTTCATACTTAAAGGAATCCGCTGGTGTTGAAGGCGAATGCGTGTATATTTTTCATTTTTAAAAATATATTATTTCTATTAAATCTATTTTAGTTCCTCTAAGTTTTCTACTCCACTGTGCTTTATTCGACCTTTAAATATTTTTAAATGTCTATTTTAGTCTGTAAACTTTAAAAAAAAAATTGAGGTGATTACCATTATTTTTTAATGAATTGTTTAATTGATGGATAATGCATTATAAATTTTTGAATATGCATATATTAGCGTGCTTATTAGAAGAGCATATATTAAAATTACATAGGCTTGTCCTGGGGATGTCCTAGTGACAATAAAATAATAGTAGGGATCAGAATGAATATTTTTCTTGTAGTTTAGATATTAAAATATTCATTTTGAAATATCAATGATTATTTAATATCTAGTTTAAATTATTTTCTCGCCACTTTTATAATTATTTTTCTATTTCAAGGGAATCAATAATATATAGATAATTGATAAGAAGACACATTTGGCATATTGCAAATATTAAAAAAGGGACAAAATAGTCTAGAAATAATCGTTAGACCTTGCCCTTTTTAATAAATATATAATATATATTGGAAATATAACTCCATATATTTACCTCGCAGAGAAATTGGTAATGGATCTTTTGATTCAATACATATGCCCGTTATCGACCAGGTTACACATTAAATTTCTATTTTTTTTAATTTCTTTTTACACACATACACATAAAAATGTTAATTCTTTGTTTCTTTTATTTATTTTATTCTATTTTTTTGCAGATACAAACTGCTTGTGACAAGGTGGTATTCTAATTCTTCAAGTTTTATAATTTATTGAGCATTTAACTATCATACCATACTCATGATATTTATATTCAATTCACATCACCAACTTGATTTATTATTTTATTTAATAAATCCCACATTATTTATAACCATTAAAAATATGCTTGAACATAAGTGGAGTAAGTGGCGGGATCCCAAACTTTACATTTTTTCTTTTTTCAAAGGTCAAAACTTTACATTGGGGGCTTAAATTTATACCTTCAATATATTATGTTGGGTAAATTACAAATTAGTCCACAAACTCTTAAATTTATGTTACAATTGCTCTAAAAAGTTATTTGAACTTTTAATTCTGTATCTGTCGAGAGAATATTAAACTTTAAAAACTTTAAAAACTGTCTAATAGGTAACGAGATATATATCTCGTGCAAAAATGGAGCGGGAATTCGAACTCATAACCTTTTGATTATATATAGATACCAATACCGGTTGAGCTATTAACCTATCAATTTTAAGTTTGAGGGGTCTTACATAGATGCACCAAGATTTATTTATTTATTTTCATTTTTCATGTTATTATTACTATTTACAGGTGAGAGGAATGAAATTTTTGAAACGAGGCTTCGATATCTTTGCTATTTCTCAGGTGATTTAACAAATCTACATCCGTTCATTTTTTAATTAATAAAAATAACACAATAAAAAAAATCATATAAATTTATTATTTCTATGTTCATTGCATGTGAATGTAGGGTGCCCTAATAGCAAGAGGTCTAATAGAATTCTGTGATGGAGTACCTCCTGTAAGTATTCAGCTTCCAAAGTCTTTTTTATTGAAAAGAAAATTATTAGTTTTTGTGACTTTTAATTTATTACAAATTTATATCTTCTGGTGGAATTTCTAATTTTCTTTTTCTTTTTCTTTTTTGGGAAAATTGGAACAGGTCAAGAATTTGATTACTCTAGCAGGTCCTCATGCGGGGATGTCATCTATTCCTTATTGCCAAAAAATTGTAAGAACCTTTTAACTTTTTTTTAGGGTCAACTTTTAGGAATTAACTAAATAGCAATGTAAGATTATTTTTACTGGCAACTCAAATTTCTCTCTTCTCACCGTGTTAAAAAAAATCTTTTTTATGCATCAACATAACTCAACCGATTAGAGCATAATTTATGTTTATAAAAATTAGAAGGAAAAAAAAAACCTATATCTCCTTCCTTTTTCTATTTTAGACTTGATACTTTGCAATCAATTATTTAGCACGTTGAATAATGTGATATTGAATATATTTGTACTCCTATTGGCATAAATATGTATAAAACTAATATATGGTTGAAGATATATGTCAATTACTGCTTAGCTATATATGCTCACTTTTGGCAATAACGAAGACCAAGTTAGTTACTCTTTAGGACTTAAAATAGAAAATTTATGCATCATAAGGTCTTAACATAGTGGCAAGGTGCTAGCAAATTATTAATACACGATCCAAATTCAAGTCTTTGCATGTCTCAAAAAATAGAAATTTTTTTTTTCGAATAACAACGGGGCTGACGCCCAAAAAATAAAAAAAATATAGAAAATTTACAAGTTTAAAATACTAAAGGTGTAGGGATTTTGGTTTGTTTTTTTTTTCCGCTAGAGGAAACAAAAATAGGTTTATTGTTTTGAATAAAACACCGCTCAATTAGTATACAACTTTTTTGAATTGTATTCCCAAAAACTTGACAAAGGTAACATTATGGAATGTCCCTATTTCTGAAAAATAATAATAATAACAACAACTAAAAAAACAAGAAACCAAAATAATAAGAAAAAAAAACGTTATAAAATAATTCTTTTAAGTTTGAGCAAACTTTTTACATATATATTTTTAATTATTTTTACTATTAAATGCAGTTCTCGAAGTGCTGTCCGATAGTCGAAATCTTGTTCGACACTGCTGTTTATACAGATGAAGTCCAAGTAAGCATCTTTCAATTTCTAATATTATTTTGAGTAATTAACCATTGTTGGATGTGACTCAATAGTTTACCCATTAATGATCTCCTTTATAAATAAAAAAATTCGAATCCTCATCTTTGATTATTTTTTTCTTAAAGAAAATCCCATATTATTTTGTAGACTTTTTGCCAAAATTTGAAACAAAAATCTTTAACTTTTTTTTCGGAATTATAGATGAATAAAAGCATTATTATAGTCATTTTATTATTTGCATAGTTGACAAAAGCTTTATATGTATTTTCACACTTGTTAATTTTCTGATCTATGTTTGTAGAGTTTTACAACTGCTGCCACCTATTACAAAGTACCAGAGGCAAGAATTACTGAAAAAGAAAAAAAGAATAATGCCTGTCCTTTTAATATTGATTTTAGAATACAATGTGTTACTTTGTATAATGAATCTTGATAAAGATTGTGAATGAAAAAATTGGAATGTTCAGCAAATTCAGGAGTATTTGAAGAATTCTAAATTCCTTCCAAAGCTCAATAACGAACCCCAAGACGAGAAGAACGTAGTTTACAAGGAGCGTTTTAGTAGCTTGAACAAATTGGTGTTGCTCATGGTAAGTAAAAAACAAAATATTAACCCGAGCGTAATCTAAGTAGTTAGACATTTGTATCTCCCCGCTACAAAATTGTAATTCTTATTCTTACCCTCTCATATTGTGCAATGTGATATTTCAAGGGAAAAAAAATCATTTACTATTATTTGGGTTTCCAAATTTGAAAATCCTTCATATTTGTTTCATGATTTTTTTTTCTTCTTCTTCATAGAATTAGGACGATAGTTTCTTGATTCCGAGGGAAACTGCATGGTTTGGATACTATGAGGATGGGAGCACTGATCGTAAAGTTGTACCTGCAACAGAGGTATGAATTTCTTGACACCCAACAAAAATATTTAAGAAGGGAAAAAAGTTTACACTATTTTATAACCATTTTGTTATTTTTGTTTCGGTTTTGTTATCGACCTTGAAAAAGAAAAAGTTTTCAAAATTTAAGCTCTATTTTGAAAACAAATTAGACATATTTTGATAAAAACGTATTTTATTTTATTTTTTTTTTGAAAACTTAAGTATATGAACACTATTAGTCTACTTCCCATTTTTTATTTTCCCTGTTATCTATGTTTTAAAAATATTTCCAAGATCTAAACAAAATTTTCGAAAAAAAAAGAAGAAAGGAAATGTAATTTTAAAAGACTCATCTTTTTTTTTTCCTTAAAACAAAATTAGTTAAGAAATCAAATGTGTTTAAGCATAGATTATAAATATAGCAAAAATTTATATAAGGAAGCAAACATAATGTTTAAAAACAGAAAACGAAAAATGAAATTGTTATCGAATGGGACTTAGAAAAACAGTGTTAAATACTTGTTTAATTTTTATTTTCTAAATTTGATTAAGAATTCAAATGTCTTCTTAAGAAAATTGGAAAACATGTTAAAAGAAATCGTGGGTAACTAGACTAGAACAATTTCAAATACATGAAACTAAAAAACGACATCATTATCAAATAGGGTCTTAATTAGTTGCTTGTAAAATTTAAACCGAACTATCAATTAATAAACCGTCTAAACAACAAAAGTTTTGTCCCCTTTTTTTTTCCATCTCTCTTGTTTCTCATTTTTCATTTTGAATAATTAAAAAAGGCATTCGATCGTTGTTTCTCGTTTCATATTTTTAGTTTCGCCAAATAAACATCACCAAATACATATTTTGTAACCGATGATCTTTTCTCATAAATTTTTGCAAAACAAGAAACACAAGAGAAAAAAAAAGAGTATTATTATCAAGTTGGAATGAGCTTATTAATTGTATGATTGAATGTGCAGACAAATCTGTATAAAGAGGAATGGATTGGGTTGAAGAGGTTGAACGAGAGTGGAAAAGTGATAACTCGGAAAGTGCCAGGAGATCATGCTAATTTACCTGATGAAAGTATGAGTAATTTTGTGGTGCCATACTTGGTGGATGATGCAGCAGACTTGGCCCTAACCTCTGCAATAACAACAAAACTCAAACTCCACAACAACAAGGCTTAAAACTAAAAGCCATGTTCCTATTAATGAACAATTATGGATATTAATATGATCATCTCATGTATTGGAATATGTACTAGTGTAAACCATGGAGATTCTGTTTCTCTTTAAGAATTAAATAAAAATGGTTTCCTTTCTTGTCTCACAATGTGTGTTGGCTTCTATTTAGTACTTGATGGAGTTAATAAAGCACAAACTACTTGTAACTTTTAAATTTAGTCAAATGAACCTAGCCTTAAAACTTGTAGTTTATAATTTTGTAAAACAAAATTTATATTCAATAAAGTTTTGTTTTTCTTATTCAATCAATTTGTTGCTGAATTTATAACATTGCATTGTCTAAATTCAATAAACTAAAGATCCAAGGTTATTATCATGTAACCGGGACAATATATATAATGAGTATATATTTGATATAACCTCGATATACATGTGAATAATGTCCCGGAAATAACCTAAACGCTCTATAGTATATGGATAATGCTTGGTACCTTATCCTGGCAACACTATGGATACGGTCCGCTTTGTAAATGTTACAGATGACTCAATCTAGGTCGTTCGTGTGGAGACATGCGAGTGGGGGTATCATATACAATAAGTTTGTATAAGATCGGACCGTAAAATAGTCAATCTTTAGATGTAACACCGTTGACTAATAGATTTCTATTTCGTAAGACGACTAGGCAACTCATTCTCAATCATGAGTGAGTTATGGACTTTTGCCTGTGAGGGCTCGTCCTTTGATCTGTATGAGTGAGAGTGGCCGGAGTCGCTGATTCAACATTCCTACCATTTTGGGGACACCATCGAGTGGGAAGCTGAAAACATAACTACATGTGATGGAATTCACTCATTCCCGACTTTAGGGGAGTAGATGAGTGTTCCCTTAAGTGTTGACTCTAGGACTTGAACAAGTGTCCCCTCCTTCTAACTGGCTCAAAAGGGACTTTCGGTTATTAGTCGGACTATAACCGTGTTGTTCATTAGAGGAGCAGTGGTATTTAAGGAGCAAGATGTAACTTAGGGGTAAAACAGTAATTTGATCCAGCTAAAGTTACGCCGCACTCGTGAATGATTGACTTATTGTTAACAATCGTACATCCGTGGACACGAAAATATTCTGCAGTGAGAAGAGTGCAGCTGCGGGTCTTTAGTGGAGTGACCCGTAGTTAACAAATGTTGATTAACTCGGTTAATAAATTTGACCGATTAATCTCGTATAGTTGGAGCTTCTGATCTGTAGGTCCATTAGGTCTCATTGCTAACTCACAACGTTTAAAACGATGATCAACTTTCTTGGAAGAATTTGAAATGTTCAAACTGCTCGATGGATTAATATATATATATATATATATATATGTATGTATATGTTGATACATTGTAACATATGGTTAATTCTAAATTAAAATTATATATTAGGAGAGAAATTATTTGAATGAGATTCAAATAAAAATTAATATGAATAGAATTTATCTTAAAACTATAAGTTAAAAATAATGTGCATAAGATGTACATTATAACTATAGGTTATACTAGAGAAATACTTTAGAATATGATTCTATTTTAGTAATAAATAAATAATTTTTTATTATATATATATATATATATATATAAATAATTATTAATTAGATTAATGATTAATTAATTAATATTAATTATAATTAATAATTGAAAAAAAAAAAACTCTCCTATTGAATTGTAGGGGAGTGGGGATGTTAGAGTGACCTGGGTACGAATCAAATATGCAGGGAAGGTCCGTGCACATTGTTCCTTGGTATCTTTCCCACTCTCATTTGTGTTCTCTCATGGAAAAATCCTAAGAGTTTTTTATTCTAAGTTTGTTGCTTTCACAAGCATCTTTGTTCCCAGAGGATAGTCGGGAAGATTCCGTGGTGGTGTTGAACGGATTTATTGAAAAATCTTTAAAGATTGTCTTGAAAAGTAAGTTAAAGCTCTTTGTTTTCCATTTATTATGTTGTCATTTTTCTCCATAAAATTCACGAACACGATTTTCGTTTCGGCCGCAGGATTAATGTCCCATCATTTCCCCTTGGTTACCATTTAGTAAGACCAGACCGATAGCTGACTGAAGTGATACAGTTCCATATCCAAGCTAACCACTTTGAAACTTTTATGATAGATGATACTGTAGAGAACAGACCAATTTAAGTTGTCAAACTCTTTCTCAATATCCAGCTTTAAAATAATACCTTTTGAGTTGGAGCACCGTCAATAATCCACAATTTCGTTTGCCATAAGGATAGCATTAGTGATCTGTCTTCCATGAACAAAAGCCGATTTTTGAGGAGCTATGGTTAGAGGGAAAAAGACCTGTTTAAAGTATCTCTGATGAAGGCTCTTTTACCCGACGAGCCTAAGCCACGGACATTCCTGGAAATAACTTTCATTGATCACATAATTGCAGAAAAAGAAAAAGATTTGAAAAGGAAAAATACATCATTTCACATAAAATGATTATGCAAGCAAAAGGATTACATTAAAGCAAGGCAAAAATTGGGTAAAAGAGTCGGTCTTGCTAAATCCCTCAAAATTTCCTCTTCATTATTTGAACAACATTTTCATCTTTGGCTGGTTTATCAGCCTATAAATTTGTTGGGCTATGGGACAGTTAGGGCTTTTGGCAACCCAATCAATGGATTATTTTTAAGGACTAGTAATCTATTTAGAAATCATATTAAAATGATGGAAAAATATAGAATTTACTTTTGTTATGAAACAGTGGTATCCATAACACAAATTATTAGTATATCGTTAAAATCCATCTTAATATTAAATAATTATTAAAACTTAGAATTGATAAATTGGAAGGTAAAATCTTGCTAATGATACTTTCCAAAATAAAAAATTTCCAAAAACCAAAAAACTCATCCATTTTGGAAACCCACCCCTTTCTTCTTCCTTATCTTTCTTTTCTTCCTCCGACCGTTGGTTTTCCTTCCTCCAACCATCCGTTCCTCTTCTTCGACCATCCATTCCTCTTCTCCGACCATCTGCCTTCCTCTCCGGCCGCTCCGCTTTTCTTTATCGTAAGATCATTTCATCTCCGACCGTCTTTGAAGAGAGATTTTCGTCGGTTCTTATTCTCCGGGCATTTCTGCCTGCCTTCATCTCCGACTACCTCCATTTTTCTCAGTCGCCAGAGCAGTTCATCTCCAAATTGAAAGGTTTGCATTCCAACGGATGTTTTCAATTTCTGATTTGGTGTAAAATATTGTATATGTGAGGATATATAGTATAGTGATTTGATTAGGATATATCTTATAACTCAACTTACTTGTATATATATATGGATATGCAGATATATACTATAGTGATTTTGAATGTATATATGCGTATATATAAGTGGATATATCTTATAACTCAACTTGTGTATATGCGGATATGCGGATATATACTATAATGATTTTGAATGTATATATGCTGATATATAAGTGAATATATACTGTGATTTTGAATATATTTTTTGAATATGCGGATATATGTTTATTGAGACTTCAAAAGATGTTTATGTGATTTTGAATTGTCTTTGAAGATTGAGCACCAATGTGGGAGTGAATTAAGGCAAAATTGATCTTTTTGAATGAGTAAATTAAGGTTTTGAGGGGTGAATTAAGAGATTTGTGTTGGAAATTAGTATGAGCCCACGATAATTAAAAGATTATGATAATAATTTATGGAATTAAATCTTTTATATTAAAAAAAACAAATAACTATAATAAATGTAAATGCAATAAATAAGAGTAAAATCGAAATTAAAATAAAATCCTACATGCAGAAATCTAAAAATGTAAAATTAGAAAAATTTAGACATTTGTGTAAATAAGTTTCTAAAACAACCTTCCGAAGACAGGTTGGTCCAAAAACTCCTTAATCCGACCCAACCTAACCCATGAACACTCCTACCCGCAAAAAATTGCCAACTGTCAAAACAAGAACATCATCGATCGAAAAATATCAACCCCACCAATTCCCACCATAGACCTGGAGGGTCGCCGATCTAAAAAATTAGTACAACATGTATGGGTGGGGGATCGAACTCACACAAAATATTTTAAATAACAAAAGTCATATGAAGACTAGAACACATGATGGGAGGCACCGGGCGCATAGATTCTTATATGCCAAACAAACCAAAAGCCAGTTTCAGAGCTTCTCACACGAAAATAAAAAGAAATGTAAACAAAAAAGAACGAGAAACCTTCTTTTTTGGAAACGTGCCTCAAAATTAAGAAAGGAAAACTGGGATGGGTTATCAAACATATCTATTTCTCAAAAAATAAGAAACGAGAACGAGAAACCGGAAACAAAAATTTTACCAGACGGATTTTTAATAATCAATTTTTATCGACAATTTTAATTATTGTTTTTACAAAATAACCTAATTGAAAATTTTTAACATATTAGAGGTGAAGTTGAAAATTTTACAAAGTTAAAAGGACAAAATTGAGAATTACTTGATACGGACCATTGAGTATATTTAGCTAAAATGAGCAACGAAAACAAATACAAATGAAATTAAAAAAGTGAAGGGAGTAAAATAGGTAGAGAAAATTGGTTGTCATTTCTACTTGTTTGTTTCATCCCTTGTTGTTTTCCTGCTTTCAATTTTTGGTGAGTTTTTTTGCCTTTATTTATTTCCGATTAGGTAGAAATAAATATTAAAATACACACATATACATCGATAATCGATTAATTTGTTACAAATAAATATTTTTTCAAATGATGTAAACCTGACAGCGACCTGCAATAAATTTTCTTTAGCCTCAAAAAAGAAAAGGAAAAAAGAAAAACCCTTTATGGAGGATGTAAAAAAATTCAATATTACATAAATATTATATTTGCTTTTATTTAACTATCATGGATGATTCATTGGTTCAAAGATTAGTAAAGGTGTGTATAAGTTGATCCAGATACTCACAGATATAAAAAACAATATTCGTTTTTATTTATACAATAAATAGAAGAGATTGATCCCATGCAAAATTTAAAAAAAAAAAGAAAGAGAGATTGATCCCACACTAATTTTTTTATATAATGTTGATATGGCAAGCATCGAAGAGGAGGGAGTATGGATAATCTTATAATATCATAAATTTTCTTTCATTTTAAATTGTGATTTGATCGTTTTTTAAATAAGTTTTATTTAAAATTGGCGAGAAAATCTAAAAAAGAGGGTCATCATTATCCATCGAGATATGATAATAACTAATATGTGATTGTCATGATTCTTTCTTTTTTTCCGGGAAAACTCGAATATTAAATTATATATAACTTGACGAATGACATTTAGCACATGTGCCCACAACTTAAAAAAGAAAAAAGACAAAAAAAAAAAGAAAAAGACCAAAAAAAAAACACGTTTCCTTCTCTCTGATCAATTAATAATTAATACAATTATATAAATAACATAACAGACAATTAAACAAGTAACAAAATAAAATTTAGCTTCGAGTTCAGGTGCCGTACCGCGACCGGGCCAAGAAGGGGGTTGCAAACCTCCTGCCAATCAATTCCGCACTGCTGCTGAGTCGTCGGACTTATCCACCATGGCCAACAGGAACCCTATCATCAACCAATAGGACAAGAGCGGGAACTGAATTCAATGACACCACATGGATATTAAATGAATGGAATTGGGGAGCTCCACGATAGATAAGGAATGTTGTCGATACCGGAGCAGCTTGATCTATAATTCCTCTTCTTTCTCTTGACCAAATATCCTTTCTTCTCTTGAGTGATTGCTTGAGCAGCCGCGACAAGGAGTTCCTTACCTTAGCTGGATCTCGCTGGTGCCAAGGCTACTTAGACCTAGCCGACACCCTCTCACCCAACCAAACCACCATCCCCTTTGTTTTGACTACTGCCTTAATATCTCTTTCTAGCAATATGTAGTTTTAAATATAGGAGAAAGTTTAAAAATTTACAAAATATATAATTTAAACTTTAACTCAAACTCAAATACGCAAAACACACAAATAAAAAAAAAAGTTTTAACTTGTATTATATTTGAAAAATTAAAAATTTGTGCCATTTTAAAGATATATATCTAAAAAGTAGAAATATAAAATTTAATTAAAAGAGATGAGAATTATTTTGAGCTTCCAACAATATTGACTATTCCTTTATAACTATGGGTAACATTCATATTTTTTGTTTCCTCAATTCTCCGACCCATAAAATCATCGTTAAAGGTCAATATTTAGTCGGTAAAACTCTTTCCCGACGATTTTTTTCCGTCCCCAAGTTCATTGGCATAGCCCCATCAAGATAGACTTTTGGCGATGAAATCTCATATTGCATCGTTAGAGGTCTTTGGTGACGAAATTATTTTCGTCGCCAAAAGTCTATGGTGACGAAATTGATTTTGTCGCCAAAGGCACCTATGGCGACGAAATTTGAAATTCGTCACGAAAGATTTTTAGCAACGGAAAAACGAATTTCGTCGCCGTAGATTGTTTAACAATTTTCTACACGCCTTTTTTCTTTTCTTTTTTCATTCTTGTTTCTTCCTCTTTTTTCTTCTTAAACCTTGTCACTAAATATTTCATTAAAAATTTAAATCAAACTTCATTAACATGCATTAAAAATTATCATATAAACTTCTATTTATATTAAACAAAAAGTAATTTTTACAATCGGTCTAGTATAGGAAATCAAATACATCGATGTTGTCTGACCCAGGTATAGTTCTGTCCATTATCATTTCTGTTTTCCAGTATAACCTTCCAGTAATGGGCGTAACTCCCCTTCCTTGAAGTTTGCTGGATCACCTTATAGGAATGACCCCCTATATACAACACCAACAATTATGAGAGGTCACAGGCAAGACTACGTGCACAGTAACATACAGCTGAAGAACGGCTTTTGAATATATCAGATGAGATTTCTTTTTTGCCACTACCATGTATATAGAGTTATACCCTGTAAAAGTGTTTACAGTCTAAGACATTATATCTCCTCTAAAGAGACACAGAAGTTACGTTGTACTTTTTTGGTAATTTCGACTGCAAAGTAAATCTAAACTTAGTCTAGAAAGCTTCATCTCCTTGACCTCATGAAATCCCCTCTAATTTCCAAAGCTTATGAGAAGAAAAATCAAAATAACTTGGAAAAACAAATCAAAAATAAACTTAGTGATCAATTATTAAAAAAAAAAAGGGTAGTGCCAAACCACAACAAAAATCAATTTCTTAATAAAAAAACTCATTAATCAACTATCTTTACCTCCACAAAATTAGAAAATGAACTGGAGACAAAAGAAACATAATTAAAGACATGTAAATTTAAAAAATGTATAGGATAAAATAGCAAAAGAGATTACAACAAAAATTAACAATTACGAAATGAATACTAGTTTAAAAATAACATCAATTTGATTTTGAGTCCGTAACAACTTAGAGAAGGAGAGAACAAATTTTAGAATTTTACCGATGAAGAACAACATAGAGACATGACAAAGAGAAGCCGATAGTGGTGCCATCCTATGATTTTGAGATATATGCTCAGATTACTTGAAAAAAGAAATAACAAAAAAAATGTAAAGATTAATTATACCTTAGAATAAGAAGAATAAGAGTGGTGGTAAGGGAAGAGAACAATGGAACATATTCACGGCCGATGGAGGGAAAGGTAGAGAGAGCGAAAAAGGCAGAAGGATAGAATGGTGACGACGGAGGCGACGAAAGGAGGGAAAGGAAGTAGCGGGAAGGCATGTGGTAGAGGGAGGGGTCGCGGAGGTAGGGATAGGGAGGAAAATCAAAATAGTCTGTCTGATAACATTCCTTTTTCTTGAATCTTATTTTTAGTTTTCAATTTTGAGAGACATAAACGTTTGATAACTATTTTTGTTTGTTGTTTCTTGTTTAGAGAAGGTTTCCAAAATCATGTAGAAATTTTAGAAACCTAGAGTTTTTTGTTTTTGTTTTTGTTTTTTTGACTTATAAAATGCGTAACAAATATTACATAATAAAAAAGAGATAAATTTTTTTAATATTTAATTTTAAATATTAATTTTCATATAAAAAATATGCATTTCTTTTAATTTAAAATTTAAAAAAATAAGAAACAAAAAATAATTACGAAATATATTTATATTCTTTTTTTCAAAAAAAAAAGAAAAAAGGAAATGATGAGAAACAAGAAATAATATTACAAAATGCGGTTTTATTTATATTTATTAAAAAAGACAAAATAAGAAACGGGGAAATGATCAAACCTACAGTTGTCCTTGTCTCTAATAATTTGTTGTGAAATGATTTATACAAAAGAAAAGAAAGGAAATCTGGATGCAATGTTTCGTTGGATGGTTGTTTTACTTTGGTAGGTGTTTCTTCTTTCTTATTCTATTTTATATCGAAAAAGTTGGCAAAAAAAAAAAAAAAGTATTTATGAAACTATTTCTAGATTTGAAAAAAAAAAAAGTTTAGAAACAAAAACCAAAAAAACCTTTTATTTTTTTTTTCTCAAAAACTAACGACATAATTAGTAGGAGCGTATATTAAAAAAGAACTAGAAACATAAAATAGGAATAAAACATACATAGATACGACGCACACATATTTTCTCAAACTAAAATTAAGAAACAAAAACATTGTTAATTTACCAAAATGACCTAACTGAAATAGTAACCAATCTCTTCACCTTATTTCAGAGTTAAACTACAACTTTGATCTCTGCGATTTATGGAGGCCAGTCCTCCATTCTTATGGAGCCAATTTGTGTACACTTCGACAATAATTTTACGGGACAACTGTCAATTCCTAATCGAGTGGCCATCATGAGATTTGAACTAATTTTCTCTAAAAACTTTTTGATTTACAGGTCTCTTGGACTAATGAATCAACCCGTGATGCTTTATTATTAGATACTTTAAAGTTGAAAGACCAATTAGATATGAGATTAGATATAAAATGTTGAAATTAGTTTACTTATTGCATGCACACGGACTTTAAAATTAAAGAACAAAACTTATAATTTAACCTGATTTGGGTATATAATGTGTGTACACAAATCTTTATAAATATATAATTGGACTGGATCGAAGAGTTTGAGTAAATTTTGGAGAGTGAAGTTTTTCGGAATACTTTACTACATATAGCATAAACTTAGTACAGATTTTAAAAAATGTCACATCTTTTCATTGTTTTGAAATATAGCATACATGTGACTATTTTCAGTATTTGAGTTTGAGTTTGATCTTGATTCAAATTACGCTTTTTTTTCCTAAAAAAATTCTAAGCTTTTTTTATTATATTTAAAAATATATGTTTATTTCATGCTATTAGTAAATCCCTCTAAAAATCATGTGAAAGTTTTGGATTAAACTAGAATATTTAAAAAGTTGGGACTAAAATTGGATATAAAAAACAATGAGATAGGGATAAGACCAATACTGTCTTATCCTATCGAACAGGTGGATCCATAGAACATTTTAAAAAATAAATGTCTGACATCTTAAAAGGTTATTTTCGTAAATAGAATATTTGTAATTTTATATTTTGGAATTGCTTTATTCCATGACAATAGTTTTTATAAGTTAAATTTTTAAAAATAAAAAACAAAAATTAGATCTAAGATATTAAAATTTTCCCCCTAAAAATTTTCCAACTTGAACTTTTAGAAGGGAAAAAAAAATTATATTTACCAATATTAAAAGTGTAATGGCTGAAAATCAATTTTTAACCTATGTATCCTTTAATATATAATTTTAAAAGTATAACTCCTACCTCTGAAGCAGCGTTTATGGTAATTTTTTAGTTTGACATTTAATTTCATATTATAGATTGTTAACAAACAAAAATTTGGAAACAAAACTAAAAAAAAAAAAAAATTGGAAACATTTTGATTTTTTTAGTATAACCCGTGGTGGGAATTTAGATTATGCTCTTTTTTTGAAAAGTAACATATTTGTTAATAATGCTAGCAATGAGCATGTTGCTATGTCTCAATTTCTCCTATAAAAAGTCATCATCTCCCTTCATTTTCACTCACCTCTTCAAAAACTTTCTCACTAAAATTAAAGACGAATGGCTTCTCGCTTCTTCTTCTTCTCTTTTATCTTCTCTTTTATCTTCTTTCTTGTCATCGTCTCAACTTCTCATTCTCTTCCCTTCGTATTCTTTCATGGTACTGAATTCTTTTCTTGTCATCTGAAAACAATATAATGTTGCTCTTGTTTCTTTTCATTTTTATTATTCAAACGAATAATAAGTTGAATTGAGAAATTTGGAAGGTTTTGGAAGGTTTTTTTTCTTGTTCTTCGGAAAAATAACTTTTTTACTTTAAAATATAGAAAATATATATTTGAATAACTATATATGTATATATATTTGGTTATGTTTTTGTTAGTTTCCTTTTTATCAATAATGAATTTTTTTAATGCATCAATCATGGATTGTTGATTGATAATTGAAGTTCTTTTTCCTTATAAAACAATAATAAATTAATAATGTCGGAGTTCTTCTATAATATTTATAGATAGTTATTTTTTCATGTTTTCTTTTAGTCTATTTTTCATGGACGACTAGTATGTTTAAAATTGATGTGGTTGTTTTTTATTTTAAAAATAGTGACTTTTTAATATTGATTTTTGAGAGTTATGTTTGGGTGTAATTTCTATATAAGATGGTTCAATTACTATCTTTAGTGTCGTATTTTTCATTTATTCTCACTCTAATTAAATCAAATTATGCTTGATTAGAACATGGATTATGAGTATAGATGAACAATAAATTTAACAATATATTGAAAACAAAACACTTTCAAACAACGAAAAGTAGACTAAAAAGACATGCTTAGCTTAAAAAAAAAATAGTCATCCAATAGACTTGGTTTTGTTAATGCAGGTCTTACTGGCAGTTGCTCAAGTTCGGAATCAAACCATATCATTTCATACTTGAAGGAATCTGCTGGTGTTGAAGGACAATGCATGTATGATTTTCATTTATAAAAATATATAAGTTTTTTATTAAATTTATTTTAGTCCTTAACTTGTCTATTTCATTCTAATTTATTTGTCCCTTAAATATTTTTAAATGTTTAATGAATTTAGTCCTTGAACTTAAAAAAAATACTTTCCTCATTGTCATTAACTTTCTAGTGAATTATTTAATTGATGGAGGGTATATTATAAATTTTTGAATATATGGATTAACTTGCTAAGATGACACTAATCTTAAAATTAAATAGATTTGTCGAGGTGGGTACCGAATGTGGGGTCAAACTTGACAGTCGAATAATAAGAATGATCAAAATTGTTGTTTTCTTAAATATTAAAATAGTCGGAAATTTAATCAACAATATATTGATAATTGAATAAGATGACAAATTTGGCATATTGCAAATATTAAAAAATGGACAAAATAGTCTAGAAATAATTGTTCACCTTGTCCTTTTTAATAATATTTATTGAAAATATAACTCAATTTATTTACCTTGCAGAGAAATTGGTAATGGATCTGTTGATTCAATATTTATGCCCGTTCTCGACCAGGTTACACATTAAATTTTCCCTTTTTTTTTCAAAGAAAAAAAGAGCTAACACTCTTTGGATTCATATATAATATATATATATTTGTTTCTTTTATTTATTATTATTATTTTTTTGTGTTTTGTTTTGTTTTTTTGCAGATACAAATTGCTTGTGACAAGGTAGAACTTTGCTTTCTGAGCATTTAAATACCATACTATAGTTTGTTAAAAAAAAAAAAAACGATCATACCATAATATTTATTTATTAACTTTTCTTTTCACAAAATCATACCATAATATTTATATTCACTCACATCTCACCAACTTGATTTATTATTTTATTCGATAAATTAAATACAACATTATTTTTAATGGTTAAAATATGCTCGAACATAAAGTGGAAGTAATTTGAATGGAATTTATATATTATACCAAATTGAGTAAATTACAAATTTGTCATTCAACGTTTAAGTTTGTGTCTAAATAAGCTCTTTTAACTATAAAATGTGTCAAATATATATGTTTTTGAACGTTTAATTTTATGTGTGTCAGGTCATTGAATTAAAAAAATTGTCTAATAAATTAGGGATGTATTATAAGAAAAACATCTATTAAATTTAAAATTGAAAGTTTGAAGACTTATTTGAAATTATTTAAAATCACATAACCTGTATGAGATATCAGGTTTTTTTTTTCTTTTTTTTGTGGGGTTAAATTTTTTTTCCCTTCTCTCCTAGATTTATTTTTTCATTTTCCATGTTCATTATTACTATTTACAGGTGAAAAAATTGGAATATTTGAGAGGAGGCTTCAATATATTTGCTATTTCCCAGGTGATTTAATAGATCTACAGCCATTCACTTTTTAATTTTTAAAAACAATACAATAAAAATAATAATTTATTATTTCTATGTTTGTTGTGGATATATAGGGTACCCTAATAGCAAGAGGTCTAATAGAATTATGTGATGGAGCACCTCCTGTAAGTGTTAATTAGCTTCCAAGTTTTTTTTTTTAAAGAAAACATATTATTTTTTTTGGAAGTTTTATTACATATATATATCTCATGGTGTGGAATTTCTAATCTTCTTTTCTTTTTCTTTTTGAAAAAATTGTAACAGATTAAGAATTTTATTTCTCTAGCAGGCCCTCACGCCGGTGTGGCATCTGTACCTTATTGTGAACAAATTGTAAGAACCTTTTTAACTCTTCTCAGGGTAAACTTTTAAGAACTAAATAGCAATATAATATCGTTTTTATTCCTAACTCAAATTTCTCACTCGTTGTATTAGGAAAAAAAAATTTGAAATTTATTGAAATGATCATAATTCACCTATCAAAGTATAATTTAGGTAAAAAGTCTCTCTCTCTCCCTTGTTTAAATCTTGTTTGGTTTATTCCAAATCTTTCAATTTTTAAAATTTCAAAAAGTAACTAATTTAATTTGTTACTTTTGCAATCAATTATTTAGCAGTATGGATGACGTGGTATTGAATATATTTGTATTCGTATATATTTTAATTATTTTTACTGTTAAATGCAGTTCTCAAAGTGTTGTCCAATAGTCGAAATCTTATTCGACGTTGCAGTTTATACAGATATTGTCCAAGTAAGCATCTTCCAATTTCATATATTATTTTGAATACTTGACCATTAATTCGGTGTGATTCAATAGTTTTAACCATTAATTATCTCTTTATAAATTGAAAATTTAAACCCACTACCCACATTATTTTTTTTTCCTACAAGAAAATGCCATATCATCTCATAGACTTTATGCCTAAAAATTGAAATAAAAATCTTCAATTTTTTTTACAATTTTAAATTATGGCTAAAATTCTTGATGAAGAAAGCATATTTTATTATAGTCATTTTATTTTTTGCATAGTTCCTAAGAGCTTATGTATTTTCACACTTTTTTTTCTCTATGTTTGTAGAATCTTACGACTGCTGCCACCTATTACAAAGTACCAGAGGTAAGAATTACTGAAAAAGAAAAAAAAAATAATGCCTCCATAAAAATTATAAAAAGAGAGAAAAAAAAACCAAGGCTTGTCCTTTTGGTCATAATTTTGATGTTAGAATAAAATTTTGTTATTTTGTATAAAGAATTTGGTAAAGAATTGAATCAATAAATTGATTTTTCAGCAAATTGAGGAGTATGTGAAGAATTCTAAATTCCTTCCAAAGCTCAATAATGAACGTCCAGAAGAGAGAAACGTAACTTACAATGACCGTTTTAGTAGCTTGAACAAATTGGTGTTGCTCATGGTAAGTACAAAAGGAAAATAATAACCCGAGCATTATTTAAGTTGTTAAACATTTGTATCTCTCGGTTACAAATTGTAATTCTTACCCTTTCATGTGCAATGTAATGTAAATTAAAAGGGAAAAAAGAAATCATTTACCTATTATTTTGTGTTCCCAATTTGAAAAATATAATTCTTCATATTTGTTTGATAATATTTTTTTCTTCTTCTTCATAGAATGAGGAGGATAGTCTCTTGACTCCGAGAGAAACTGCATGGTTTGGATACTATAGGGATGGAAGTACTGATCGTCAAGTTGTACCTGCAACAGAGGTAACCTCGAAGAAATACTTGAAAATTGAAAACTATAAAAAAAAAAAAAGTGGTTTTAAAAACTGTCTTTTCTTTTCTTTAAATATTAGGTAAGAAATCAGATGTGTTTTTAATATAGGTTATAAATATAGGAAAAAATTGTAAGGAAGCAAGCATAATGTTTTTTTTTTAAAAAAAAAGGAAAAAAATGAAATCCTTATAAATTGTACCTAAAAAAATCATTCTTAAAAACTTGTTTGATCCATTTTTAAAATTTGGTCGAGACTTCAAATGTGTTGTTAAGAAAATTGAAAAAAAATATTAAAGAAATGGTGGGTCCAATATAGAAAACTAAAAACGACATGGATATATCAATGAGCTTAGTTTTAGTTGCTCGAAAAAATTTCAAATTGGTATCTTGGCGATTGAATATCAACTACCATTAAACCCTCTAAAAAACAACAAAAAATGCATCCCCTTTTTCATTCATATTTTATCTCTCAACTTGTTTCTTTTTTTTTCATTTTGAATAACAAAAGAATGCGTTCGACCATTGTTTCTCATTTCATTTTTCTCGTTTTCCAATGTTGTCTCATCTCATGGATTTTTGTAAAACAAGAAGCGTGAGAGAAAAGAAAAAAGAGTATTATTATGAGTTGGAATGAGTTTATATGATACAATATAATGTGCAGACAAATCTGTATAAAGAGGACTGGATTGGGTTGAAGAGGTTGAACGAGAGTGGAAAAGTGATAACTCGGAAAGTGCCAGGAGATCATGCTAATTTACCTGATGAAAGTATGAGTAATTTTGTGGTGCCATACTTGGTGGATGATGCAGCAGACTTGGCCCTAACCTCTGCAATAACAACAAAACTCAAACTCCACAACAACAAGGCTTAAAACTAAAAGCCATGTTCCTATTAATGAACAATTATGGATATTAATATGATCATCTCATGTATTGGAATATGTACTAGTGTAAGCCATGGAGATTCTGTTTCTCTTATAGGAAACAGTCCTTAAGAATTAAATAAAAAAGGCTTTCTTTCTTGTCTGTGCACAATGTATTGGTTTCTATTTAGTCCTTGATGGAGTTAATAAAGCGCGCGCAAATACTCCTACTCATAACTTTTAAGTAGTCAAATGAACCTTCAAATCAGTAATGATCAGCACTTCGGCCCAATTTATTTGGTGTAAAATTAGTAAATTGATTTGTGCATACTTCAGGGTGGAATTACCTCTAATATTTATAGTGTGATGTGGTTAGAACCGCTCTTTCGGCCATGTCACAATAGTGAGTAGTGGGCAGCTGAAGGTTGGTTTTCCTTCGTTCGGCTATTCTCGACCTTTGGTGCGCTGATAATTCAGCCCTTAGGTTCGAGCCTTTGGTCAGCACCTATGTTCCAAAGTCTTTTAGTTCCGTTCACAAGAGACATCATGAGACCTCTTGGGTCACGTGACATGCTATTATTTGCCATCCAATCAAGGTTTAAAATGTCGAGATCCCGAAAGATTAATGGAAATGTCAATGTTGATGGATATTTCAAGAAAATCATAACAATTATGAAAAATTGATAAAAATTGTTTGAATTAGTAAATTAATGTTCAATGTTGCTTAATTATGTTTTATTAACCAATCAAATATAGTCTTTAGTTAAATAATTCAACATGATATGAAATATTGATAGGGTGATATTTTTATGTCAGATAACATCTTAATAAAATTTTAAATAATTTTTCATAATTTTGATAGAAATATATATGTATAAGAAAAATAGAAGAGGAGAGGTAAAAAGTATTACTTAATAAAAATAATTTATAAAATAAAAAAAATTAGTAAACAATAAAGAGAATAATAATATGCCAAGTGAGCATAACTGAGCTTGACATGTACCATAATGTTGTGAGCTCGAATTCCCCCTAAAAAAGAATAATATTAAGAAGAAAATCTTGATACTACACCCATACATAAAAAAAATAATAATAAATAAATAAATAAATAATTCTTTTTTTTAACGAAAAATGAGAGCAAGAGCTTAAAAAGGAGTTAAAATACATTACGGTAAAATTGAAAATTTTATTAAATTAAAGACAGAGAATTACTTAATACATTAACGATTATTTAGTATATTTATCTAAAGTTGAAATATAACTTTTATCTTCAATTTTCATTTTTATTTAATTTAAGGAAATTAAAATAGTAAATTATCAAGGAAAGCAATTATAAATTTCAAAAAAAAAGAGGGGGCAAAATAGTAAATTGCCAAGGAAAGCAATTTCATGCGGGTGGGGTGGGTTGGTCGCCTTCTGTCATTTTGCGTGCTTTGAAAGCTGAGGTTTATATTATCGTTGTACTACGTGGCCTGAAAGTTGTTGTCTAAGTTCTGACCCTATGTTTATCTTATTTCCTTGATTTTCTCTTTTTTTCCTTGTCTCGTGTTTGCCATTAGGGTGTTGTGCCTTGATCTCGGGCGGTGAGATTCTCCATTTTTTTTGTTTTAATACATTTACCTTTGCAAAAAATAAATAAATAAATAACAAACGAGAGAAAAATTCTCCCCTATACCCCTAAATATATGAATTTTTTTTAATAATGCTATTTTTAAAACTTATTCCAAATATATGTTATTTTCAAGAATAATGCTTTGAAAATAGATGGAACGACAACCATATAACACATCAACACTTGATCGTCTCTTTTAATGTTTAAAAAGATTTTAAATTGTGGTCGTCGAGAGACCAGACACGCATGCAACTAAATGACCAACTTGCATGACTGTCATGTAGGTTTTAGAAAAGAAAAGAAAGTAAGTCTTAGTAGTTAAAAGTAACTATCATTTAACGAAAGAGTCTGTTGGCGTAGTAGCAATTAAAGTCCACTGTTTCTCTTTGCCGGTACAAAACATAATTCATTATATGTATAAAATTAGAAATAATCAACTTTCTACTCTATTTTTAAAAAATCAAACATGGTGTTGTTAAACGAGTGTCATGTTTGTAGGTTGACGACCTATGAATACCACTTCATAGGTCTCTTGAGAGACGATAATTTATGTTTCTAGTATTATTTTTTGAAATAATTTGATTAATGATATATAGATGGATTGTCATTGGTTTGCTACTTACGTTTTCTAGTGATTTTTTAATCTGTCTCAAACTATTTTTTTAAATATTAAAATACACTCATATACACGGATAGTCAATTAATTTCTTATAAGAAAATTATTTTTTGAATTTCTTGTATCTGTTTTAAATGTTTGTTGCAGCCTCTTAATGACCCGTGGAGAGGTAAAATAAAAAATCTTAATGCTTCTTATTAATTATTTTTTTTTTCATAAATCTAAGAAGTCTGAATTTCTCGGAAGAGGTCTTAATTTAGTGTGAGCATTCTCTTCAGCGATTAAAAATTGCCATGCCTTAAAATTAAGTTTTATTAGAAAAATTATGAAAAGGACAACCTTATTTTATTTTTAAAAAATGCCATCATATCCATCATCATCGTCATTATTATTATTTTAGTACCCATCCTGATCCATTCGATTTTTTATTGGGAAACTCAAATATTTAATTATAATATAATTTAAAGTCCTATTTTCAGTTGGTGAATCAATTGTAGACACGTTTAACACATGTGCACACTACTTAGGAAAAAAGGGAAAAAGAATAAAGAAAAAGTAAAACCCGTGTCCATTTCTCGAATCAATTAAAAATTGAGATAGTTATATAAATAGCATAAAATAAAGATTACAATTATGTAAAATAATATAAATACATAATATAAATTAAGAAAATTACATAAATAACAAAATAAATATATATTTCAAATGATATATTAGAAAGATATACATAGTTTCAAATATAAAGTATAGCACAATTTTCAAAGTTACAAAAATAATATAATTCAAATTAAACTCCAATTCAAACATCAAGGCAAAACACATCGAGAGAAGTTTAACTTATGTTATATTTGTAAAATATCACAATTTTATGTCATTTTTTTAATGATATATATTAATTTTGTACTACGAAGTGAAATTTTTAAAAAATAAACTTGTATTTTTAAATGTTGTTTCAAACTTGGATCGTTTGGTCCAAAATTCCAAGACAAATGCTACATTCAACAAAGACCTTGGATACCCAAAATTACGAAAATATTAAAAAAAATACAAGACAAATGCTACATTCAACAAAGACCCTGGATACGCAAAATTACGAAAATATTAAAAAAAATACATTTGGTGCAATATATTGTACTTAAATTTGTGACATAAAAAAATGAGATTAAAAAAAACATCTAAATTAAATGGTCCATTTTCTAATATAGACTAAATTTTAAAAGTAAAAAATTAAAAAAGACAAAATTGACGGTTCAAGAAACAAAACAAATATTTTGAGAGTATATTAACAAAAAATATTGACAAAAGTAGAAAATACAAGACCTATATAAACCAAAAGAGGGACCAAGAAAAAAATGTAAAACACAGACCTTTACTTTCCAAAACACTTAAAAAAAAAAGAAGAAAGATTGGTGGGCATAGGCAATACAAATAATGAAAAGGGCCAAAAGGGTTTGTAATTAAATAAGATAAAAGTAGCTATGAGCATACAAAAAGGCAATCTTTTTTGTTTCCACCCTTCTCAAATTTGTAAGTTTGTCAAAAAAGACCCAAAAAAAGAAAGGAAAAAGCAATGGCTTTTGGTTCCTTCTCCATCTTCTTCTCTTTGGCTCTAGTCTTTGTAATTATTACTTGCCCAACTTCCCACTCAATACCCTTCATTCTTCTCCATGGTAATTTCCACTTCTTCTAATGCTTTAATGCCAGATTCCTTCCTTGTTAGATAAGCAGCTCATCATCTACTTTAATTTAATTATTATTATTTTTCTTTCATTTCCAATTTGATATGAAAATTTGTTGTGAAGATATCCTTTAAGATGCTGTTATTTATGTTTCTTTTTCAATGGAATCTTGGCTTGGGATCAAGTAGAAAGTAGAAAGTTCTAGAAAAATTTTCTCTTCCCCCTTATGTCAATCTAGTTAAGTTTTAAGCACCTTTTATTTAATCGTTTTTACCCATTATTTGACTTTGTTACTTAAGTGGTGAAATCATACATATTTTTACTTGATTTTTTCCCCAATTCATGGGTAGGTGTAGATGTGTAATTAGTTTTATTTAAGTGGATGTGAATTTTTTTAGTTGCAGTTGGTATTTGATTTTGTTTCTCTCAAGCTTAGGAGGGTATTGATTTAAATATTTGACTACTTATTCTAAGTTTAAATTTTAATTAGGTGAAATCAAAACTTGAATACTAAAATTAGTTAATTGTGTCGTGTGTATTGTGCAGGTCTTAATGATCAGTGCTCAAATGAAGGAGTCAGAGATTTTACTGAATACTTGACTGCCACTTCTGGAGCTGAAGGCCATTGCCTGTAATATAATATGTTTCCCACAGTAGAAATTATTTTCGTATCCTCTCTCTTTTAAAAAATTTCATCATTAAAATAATGGTAAAAAAAAAAAAAAAAACACCACTAAAAATCTTGAACCTTTTGTCCATCTCCAAACTAAATCTTCCATGATCTCTTCTGTTTCTTTTATCTTGAAATTTTTTAATGGTGTTCCCTCTTACAGAGAAATTGGCAATGGGGAGATGGATTCTTGGTTCATGCCCCTTGAGGATCAGGTTAGACATCACCTTAAGCTTCCTTTTGTTTTACCAGATTGATATAATGGAGGGTGTTGATGTGGATTACTGGACAAGCCTAGCCGTAAGTGTCATATTGTAAGTGCCACCGAACGCTGTTGTCTCCAAGTGGTTGGTTACCTACACATAGAAATCTAGTACTGGTATGGTGCTTTGTCGAATGCACCCCAATGAATATTAAATTAGAAATAACTCAAATTGGGGAGCAGACGGGTATGGGAAAAATAGAGTAAAAAGACATAGTAATCTCGAGGGTTGGAATCTGCTTGTGAGTGTGTGCCGAATTCTCACAAGGAGTTAGGTAGAGAAAGTCGGTTTATATAAGGAGAGCAGGTGAGAGAGATGGAAGATAGATAGCCAATCAGAGGTTTGGGAACTCCTCCCGACATTTTGTGTCCTTGTCTTGCCATTGTAGATTGGTGCAGCAGCGTCTGGGATATGACCCTAACACCGTGCCAGATGCCCGCTGGGGGAGTTTGTTGGTACCTCTAGGCATGTTGGGCTTCTGTGTTGGGATTATGGAGTCGAAATAGTGTCAAAACGGATTGGGACAAGGCAAGAATGAAATAGGATCGAATAAGCGAGCTGCAGGGTCATTTTGGTAGAGAGGACAATGCTGCGGCACTATGATCAGCGTCACAATGCTATCACAACGCGGGACAAGATAAAACTGGTGCTATCTCAGTTTATAAATTAAGTGGCATAAATTTAAAGAGGGCACTGACGTTTTTGACAGCAGAGTGTAGTAAACAAAGTTTCAAGCTGTGGTACGTCGTTAGCAACCCATTCTCGTGTTTTTGTGAGGCATTTTCATTCTTGTATATTTAAGTACCTATTAGTGTAGTGCTTAGAAACCAAGGTGACCATTGTTGTGACATTTAAAGAGAACTTTGTAGAGTGTTTGTGAGGCCCATTGTATTATCCTAATTAGAATAGAACCCATACGTAGTAGAAGACTGGACGTAACCATAGTTGGGTGAACCAGTATTGTGTTGCTTGCTATGCTTTCTCTATTCCCTTATCGTGTTGTTTGGATTTGGGATTCGCTGAATAACCGTGGAAGGGCAGAAAATGGTTCTTTAGTTAGACTCTGGTTTGAGGTGAACTAGGTCTTTTAGCTATTTTGTTATTCGCATAGTAACAGGTATTTTCCCCATCAGTTTTTACAATGCGCTCGACATTCTCCTTTGAGTGGTGCTGTACCGGTACAGTCTGCTCACCTATTTTGAAAATGGGAGAGATCCGACGTGTCCTCATGAGGCGCAGTTCCACGTGGCTCTCGTAGCTTCCCCTTAACAGAGGGCATTAGGGTGTCACTCCTTGTATGGTGCTCTCATGACTCACTCTCACTAATCCCGAAGAAGCGTTGCTTATCCCAAGACTAGTCCTAAGATCTTTAAAGGCCGTACTATTGGGGCATAGGTTATTTGACATTCTAAAGATGAGTTCAGTAAGTGCAGTCTAGATTTAGGAAAATGATGATATATCTGAAATGCAGGTTTAACAAGTACAAGTTTAGAAAAACAGTGTGAGAGATTTGAATAGCGGGCTAACATTAAAGTCCGTGAATTTACCCAAATTTGGTTGGGTTATGCCCTAAACACTCTTTAATAGGGTATCTCCAAATGTTCCAAACACCTCCAAAGAGAGTGTGATTTTGAAGTTTTTAGATTAAAGTGTCCAATTCCAGCATGTTTTGTGTTTGATTTGTTTGTTTGCTGTCAGATACAAATCATCTGTGATAAGGTGAAGACAATGGAACAGTTGAGAAAGGGTTACAATATAGTTGCTATGTCACAGGTGAGAATTTCATATATATATTTTAGACATCATATTAAAAAAAATATTTAAAAAGAACTTTGGCCAAACTCAACTCATTTCGAAATATCATCGACATCGACATTCGGTATTGATATTATTCGAAATTCTTAAGATATTACTCTTAATTATTTTGGTGTCCAACTCAGGGCAATTTAGTGGGCAGAGGAGTGGTGGAATTTTGTGAGGGAGGGCCTCCAGTAAGTTTCCAAATTCCAATATTTTTTTGGAAAAATCAACTCAAATCTTTTATTTCATTTCAAATTATTTTTATTTTATTTTATAATATTGAAACAGGTCAAGAATTTCATTTCTATAGCAGGCCCTCATGCTGGTGTTGCTTCTATTCCACAGTGTGGGGTAATTGCATTATTATTTTGCTTCTTTCTATTTTAATTTTTATTTATGGTTTTTTAATATAAATTTATCATTAACTTTTTTAAAAAAAACTTGCAGTCTGCATTTTTCTGCCTAGTAGTAGATGAAATGATAAAGTCTGTGGTTTATACAGATGCTGTCCAAGTAAGCTTCTGTTTTCAGTTCCTTTCATGATTCAGCTAAAAAAAAATTAACAGGAAAATTTCATAAACTTCAAAGTTTTAATTTCTTGAATAATACAGCCTTAAACTTAAAAATATAATAATATTTCATTTATGTTCATATCAATTTCTGATAAAGCACTAACAGATTCACTTGGCTTTTTTGATATATAATGCAGAATCTTCTTGCTCCTGCTACCTATCTTAAATTGCCAAATGTGAGTATTTTCTAATAATTCCATTAATGGCTCAAAGATTGTACCTGTGAAATTTTTAACTTGTGATTATTTTTCAGAACATTCCTGGATATTTGAAGAATTCTAAATTCCTTCCAAAGCTCAATAATGAACTTTCAAAAGAAAGAAACTCCACTTATAAAGAGCGTTTTAGTAGCTTGCAAAACTTGGTGTTGATTATGGTAGGTCGATCTCCAACACACTTTTGCAAACTTATTGTTGCTCTCAAAAATAATTTTTGTTTGGGTTTAAAGTGACTTATAAAAGTAGAAATTATCATGCTTTTAAGTAATTGTTCATAGATTCATGATTTAGGAAAACAGTTATTCAAACATGTAGTAGAATTTTTTTCACCTTTTCACAACATTCCTTAGTAACCCATGATCAAGTTTATGATTTTTTATTTTTTTTTTCCTTTGTGTTTTTGAACAGTTTGAGAATGATACAATCTTGATTCCCAAGGAAACATCATGGTTTGGATTCTACCCAGATGGGAATTTTGATGTGGTTCTACCTCCCCAACAGGTACTTATATTCTCAAACAAAAAAACAAAACAAATTTGTTGTTTGTGTTGTTTAATTTGTTGTTGTTTTTTTTGTTTTTTGTTTTGTTTTTCAATTGTAAAAAACAAATTTATTGTTAAAATTTGTTAAAAAAAATTGATGCTATTAATTTATTTCGGGATGTGTACACGTCATTCCAATGCTATTTGAACATCAAACTTAATCTGTGTCTATAAAGCAAAATCTGATTTGTTTATCAAAAAAAATTCATTTATTCCAAGTAGGAGGTTCATATTCTTCCAACTATGTTACAAAATAATATTTTAATGACGTATCAATTTTTAATTAACAAAATTTTACATTTTTTTTATGGAAAGACTTAATTGAAAATTTTTAAAATAGCGAGGGTGACATAAACAATTTTAAAATACTAAGGATCAAACCCAGAAAAATCTAAGAAGTTACCGACCATATTTAATATGCTTAGTCTTTCGTGCTTTGGTTCATTTTGATCTTTACACTTTGAAAACGTCTATTTTAGACCTGGTATTTTGAACTTTTATTCATTTTAGTCCTCTGTATTTTCTATTTTGGTCTTCTATCACGAGCATTTGAATTGTACAGACAAAACTTTACATGGAGGATTGGATTGGATTGAGAAGTTTAGCGGAATCTGGAAGAGTAAAATTCATAAAAGTTGAAGGAGAACATCTTAGAATGTCAACAAGTGATATCAGAAGGTATGTGGTGCCTTACTTGCAACACCAGCCATTGAAGGTTCTTTGGTGGAGACCTCAAAAAACTCAACAGAGAACCTCGAACCTCCTCCAATCAAATTAAACCAAAATTTCTGTATTTGAAGAAAATATAGAGCAGCTGGTATGGTATGTGAAGTTTCTCTAATGCTCATTGCGAACAAGATGGATTATGATTTTGCAAATATTACAGCTTCAATCTATTCATAACTTTTTTGTTTTTAGAAAATAAGATCGTTTACTTACTACCAGTAACAAACACTTGCACGTGAAACTTGTAGTTTTATATTAAAGTATAAAAAAAATTAAATTAATAAAAATTAGAAATTAAATAGTTTTTAAAAGTGGGAGGGAATGATCATGGGTATATATAACATAAGACAATTATCTCTATTGGTGTGAGACCTTTTGGGTGAAACCAAAAGCAAAGTCGTAAGACTATATTCAAAGCGGACAATATCGAACCATTGTAGAGATATACCACTTGTTGAGCCGTGAGGTCTGGGTATAGATATATCATAGATGCTTGATGAAATTTAGTTGAGAATTGACTGAAAAACTTCCTTTCTTCATTTTGTTTTTGGTGGGAGGAGGTGTGTTTAAAAGTTTAGAAGAATATTTGGAGTCCTTTGTATTTTGTGATATTAGTAAGCATATTTTGTAGGTTCAGTGGACTGGAATTTTGTTGAGAACTTTGCTTTCTTATTTTTGTTTTGGTAGGAGAGGTGTTAAAAAAGGTCAGGAGATTGTGTAAAAACTTTAAGAGATGACAACTCATTTTGAACTCTATATCACTTTATTTTTCAAAACTCGGTGAATTTTGTAATTATTGGCGAGCGTTGGAACTTACTTTAGTGAAGTTATATAATCTTCTTTCTCCCGTAAATTATTGAATACTTTATTTTTGTGTTGTATTGAATTATAAAACTCTATTAAAAAAAAAGATGTGAAAAAAATTTAATGTGTTATATAGTATTTTTGTATGTTTATTCAACTACACAAACAAGTTTTGAAATAAATTTGATCCTTATGCAAAGTTTATATAGCAAAAATTAAATGCTTTAAGAAAAATCAACCATAATTATTATAACAATGAGAAAAAATATAAAAATCTATAACAACGTAAAATAAAAAACTATACATACACACACACACAAAATATATAATAACGTAAATAAAAAGGCTATTATATAGCATGATGATAGGTAAGCTATATTGACTATATAACAGCGTAAACAAAAGGCCACTACAGGTTTACGATGACGTCATTTAACTAATTGGTAATGAGATTGAGTTTTTTGGGACTTTGATACCATATCAATATTCATGAGGTTCCATCTCAAAATTAAATAGTAATGAAATGAGTAATCCATGTTTATTATAAACTTTTGGAAGATTTTTTTCTCCTTCAACGTGGATCCTTAGCCATAACATCTATTATAGCCGTGGATAACCTATAAGAAGTCTTGAATTTTTAATATAATAACATGGGCTATTCGGAGTTTCGAAAAAATGCTATAAAAAATCTATTATAAGATTTTCGATTAGCTATGATATATATTATGGTTTTTTTATTTTTTATATTGTAGTGATTCATGAAAGTTTCTTCATTTATGGTTAGCATCATACACACTCCTGCAATGAATTATTTACTTAAATTAATTTTGTAACAGTGAATGTATACTTTTTTTTTTCCTTTCTTTTTTGGCAGTTTAATGATGGCTCAAGCTGAAACAGAATTCGTATTGAAGGGAAGTTTTACATTTATTTGTGTAATTCTACATTGCTTTTAATATAGAAGATTTATTCCTTAATTAGTAGAGAATATATTTTTTTAACAAATTTACATTGCTTTTAATATAGAAGTTTGATACTTTTGTTGATTAGTTAACCTTTTCTTTTCAAACCCATTAACTTAATAGAATTAGATGCCAACATGAACTTAGCTAAATTAGTTAAGATAATTATTTTTGATAAAAAAGTCGTTAGTTTGAATTTCCACTATTAAAAAAAAAGAGTAGAATATATATTTGTGTAAAATTTTCCATTGCTTTATATAAGTTTGATAGTCTTGTGCTTTGATTCGTCATTAACTTAGTAGAATTATATGTCAAGATGAGTTTAGCTAAACTCGTTTAAGACAATTATTTTTTACCAAAAAGATCGTGATCAGTTAGAATTTTCGATTGGTTTATATAAGTTTAATACTCTTTTGTTTCGATTCATTAACTTGGCAGTTTACTAAAAAGAACCCTATAAAAACTTATATAGAGCAATATAAAAATTAAAACTGAAATCAACTCAATCAAATTTCTATATTAAAAACAAGCTAAGGTAAAAATCTACACGTGTAACTTCTTACATTTGCTTTTAAATATAGAAATTTAATTGAGTTTGATTTTAGTTTTTTCTGTTCAAACAATGGTGATAAGTGAACCAAATATTTATTTTAAGAATGATAATAAATGTTTTGTCTACTTGAGCTATGTTTGATGGACAATTTATTACGGTTAATTTCTCATTTGTCTTTAATTTTCTTCGAAAATTACATATATATTTTTTAATTTTGCAGCTTAATTTCCATAAAAAAAATGTCTATGTATGAAATAATATTAAAATATATTAAAATTTTAAATAATATAAAAAAAATACTACACCTTACGTGGACTGTAACCTATTGCTATAGGCTAGCATCAATGTTAACTACATGGTCTCTATATAGTATAGACTACATTAGAATAGACTATGGTCGAAAAATTGTGGATATGAATAAATAAATTAATGTACTGTCCTAAATAATAATAATAATAATAATAATAATAATAATAATAATAATAATATTATGGAGTATTATATGTTTTTGATAGTGGAGCAATATAAGTCAATTTATACAAGTTGTTCGGTAAAGGAAAGGATCAACAACACACATTAGTAGGCAATTGTAACGATGACGAAAATAATACAAATAATTAACTATTGGTGATTGACAATGTTTGTATAAGAGACTCATTGAAGGCTTGAGTTGGTATGTAATTTAAATTTGAGCCAGGTATTTATTATTATTTGTTTTTGAAAAGATACCAAAATTTGAGCTAAAGTTTGATAATTGGTTTAAGTTGGTGGTGGTTGTCTGCCATTAGTCTATTATGATTCTAGTTTAAATTATATTTTATAATAATGAAAAGAACTAATTTAAGCGACGAGATATGTCACATTATTAGTAAATAGGTAAGAAGACAAGTGTATTTTATTCTTATTTCATTACACACATTATCTTTTGTTGTGGATAACGATATAAAATAAGGAGAGGGAGCTACCTTGCTCATCTTCTCCTACGCAAAAAGCGATCTCATTTTCCCATTTCTACTCACACCACTACAAAAATTTCATAAATCGAAATCAAAGCTAATGGCTTTTTGCTCTTTCGTTCTCTTCTTTTTCATCCTCATTCTCGCCCTAATTTCCCGTTCTTTACCCTTCGTGTTCATCCATGGTATTAGATTTCTATGTTTTGTTTCTTATCCTTGAAAGGAAATAACAAGTTTGGTTGAGAAATTGGGATGGTTCAAAAAGCTATATCTTGAAAAGCAACATGCCATTTTAAAATGAAAGTTTGGCAAATTGGTCCCTATTATTATTATTTTCATGTTTCCTTTAATCTACTTTCGCTAATGGCTTGTTTGTTTAAAATTGAAATTTGTTTCCTTTCAGAATAATATATAGAATTCGTGAATAACAATTACTTTTTTTGAGTTATTTGGGTCTTGTGTAGTTTGTTGGTTTAGAATTGGAGTTATTTGTTAGTATATATATATTTTTTTAGTACAATATGTGATGGAGATATTGTCAATTACTGTTGAATGCTCGCTTTGGCTATTTGTTAGTAAATATTAATTATTGATAACTATATGAATGTAATTTCTATAATATGTTAAGATAATTGTATTTCATTTTATTTTATTTATTCTAAATATAAATCTACTATTATCTCACACTCAAATCAAGTATATGATGTCAAAAAATAAAAAATAAATCATGTTATACTTTAAAAATATTTATATACTTATGAATAATATATTTAACAAGACATGAAAATAGATTTTTTTTTATGGAGTGAAAATAAACACTTGAAAGCATAAAATTATTTTTATAAATATTTTTAGCCGTATAAGTTTTCTACATCCAAAATCTAGCTCTCTTTCATTCTCAACCACCGAAAATGTATTTAAACATGATTCTCTCAAACATACTCCTAATGTTTATTTTATATTTTTGAAAAATAAAGTTGTTTATTAATAGTTGTCCACTTTTTGAAAACATTTCATAAAACTTGACTAGCTTCTTTAAAAAATAAAGATCAGAAAAGATATATTTCATTAAAATAAAATAGGTATAAAATATATTCCATTTTATTTGTGTAGGTACTGCTAATTCATGTTGAAGTGAAAAATCAATCCATCTCGCTTCATACTTGAAGAATGTTATTGGTGTTGAAGGCGAATGCACGTATGATTTTCTTTTGCAAAAAATATTTATTTCCTCAACAATTTTATAATAACTTTTTATTCCACGTAAGGTAATTAACATGAATAAATATATTATTTTTAGAATATAAAACTATAAAGGTATCAAGAAGTTAATATTTTCAACTTTAATAAAAGTTATCAATATCTTTTCTTTTCTCAGTTCAACAAAATAAGGGTGGACTCGAACAACTAACTGTTAAGACAAATGTATAATGCCTTAACCAATTAGTTAGGCTTTAATTAACAAATTGAATGACATAATTAATATATCTATGGAGTCTAATGAATTATATACAAAAATAATTGCATTGGAAGACAGATTTGAGTAATTGCACTCAAAAGAATGGACACACTCGTGTGATGTATTTAAAATACTTTTTATATTCATAGACTTTTGCAATGAAGTAAATAAAATATAAACTATAAGGGTTAGGTCTGAAAAGTTAAAATTATATGAAGGACAAAAATGTAAAGAAAATATTCTTTCACTATTCTCATAATATCGTAAAGATATATATATATTTAAGATCTTATTCCATTTTACTTTCATTACTTTACAGAGAAATTGGGAATGGATCTGATGATTCTGTGACAATGCCCATTAACCAACAGGTTTTACACATTAATCAATTTTCTTTTTTTTATTTTTATTTTGAGCAAATATTCTTGAAATTTAGATATTATATTGATGTGAAATTGTAAATAATTTATTTTCTAATGTTGTTTGATGCAGATACAAATTGCTTGTGACAATGTGCTATTTTTCTCCATCAAGTATTTGTATTGCTTGATTTTTAATTTAACGGATGCTTGATATTATTGAACAGAAATAACAATTTTTTTAACATTCTTAATATATATATTAGAACCACTGGGGAGACTAATTTGTGATATTCATTACTACTAATTACAGGTGAAGGCAGCAAAGCATTTGAGAAATGGTTTCAATCTCTTTGGTATCTCTCAGGTAATTTTAATAGCATCTCTATAGTATTTCATTTTTTAAATTAATTGAATTAACAAAATCAAAATAAGAAACAAATCATAAATATTATATTAAAAAAACCTGAAAAATTAATACAGCCATCTTGTAATAACATATTATATAATCAAATGTTTTATAAATATATATATATATATATATATATACTTGGAAACAGTTGGGACAAAATTTTACATTTTACCTTTATATATGTACATGATTCTAAAAATTTCACGAAATTTAGATATTAATCTTAATTTAATTTATTTATTTATAATGTTTTGTTCTATTTATTTGTATGTTGTTACATATTGTGCATAGGGTGGGTTAATATCAAGAGGTATAATACAATTCTGTGATGGAGCACCTCCTGTAAGTGTCCACCATTTTTTTTTCACTTTATATATTTTTGGGATTTTATTTTATATAATTTCTAATTTTTTGTTTTTTGTTTTTTGGAAAAATTGGAACAGGTTAACAATTTGATTACTCTAACAACTCCTCATGCTGGTATCGCATCTTTGCCTGAATGTGAACTCGTAAGAAACTAAATTGCAAAACAAAAATTATAATTTTACTTCAACTTTATAATTTCCTATTTCTTGTTTTTATTTTATTTTTTGAAAGAAACAAAAAAAAGTTGTTGTCTTGATTCTCCCTTATGAGTAGCAGTATTTATCATTAGATATATTTGAAAATGTTTCACAAAGTTTCTATGAAATGGATGAAAAATAAAAATAAGATAAAATAAATAATTTATAAATCTTCTATCTCAATTTGATGTTTGAAGTTTCAAGATTATTTTATTTAGGTTCAATTTTTAATAGTTGTGTTTTACAAGTAATTATTTTATTTCGATTGTTATTATTTTGCTCTTTAGTTACCGGTCTCAACGAGCATGTGGCTCCAATACATACCTAGGTCAATATGTCGTACATATATTTCAAATCATGTATCCATATATGTTATATTATGAACGATAGGTTGATTGTTATAAAGAGGATTGGATTGGATTGAAGAGTTTGGATGAGCTTAAAAAAGTGAAACTTTTCACAGTGGTAAGTATTAGGTTGATTGTTATAACCTCCTTTAGTTATGATTCTCCTCTAAATTAGCTAATTTATTCAGTATTGTTTGTAAATTAGTTATACTTAGGTTCTAGAAAAGGGCTCACTGTATTCACTTCAAAATGATCTCAATACAGAAATTGTTCTATCTTCATCCCTCTGTTTAGTTGTGTTATGGTATCAGAGCCCATTGACACACATCACTAGGATTCTTTTTATTTTTTTTTCCGATACTTCCTCTTGCTCAGCTTGATGTCAAGAATGTCTTACGTTTGCTGCTTATACAAAAGTTTGTATGGCCTAAAACAGGCTCCTTGGGCTTGGTTTGAACGCTTCACCAATTATCTGTTCACACTTGGGTTTGAGGCTTCTCTTGCTGATACTTCTTTATTTGTACCGTCTGTTGATGGATCTCTAACTTTTCTCCTCTTATACATGGATAATATTATAATCATTGGTCTCGATTCTTCCTACATTACTTTTCTCAAGAAAGCTCTAGCTACTGAATTCCAAATATCTGATCTTAGTGCTCTGAGGTACTTTCTGGGTTTAGAAATTAAATCCTTGCCTACTGGTATTTTTGTGAACCAAGCAAAAGTACTTACAAGATTTATTAGTTCGTTCTGGAATATTGTGCTTGGCCAAATCATGCTCCACTCCTATGTCCACTTCTATAGATCATCATGCTTCTACTCCCATGTTTACTGATGCATCTCTCTATCGTCAATTGGTGGGTTCATTACAATACTTGATGTTTACTCGTCCTGTCATTACTTTCTCTCTCTGTCAATCGGGTTAGTCAGTTCATGCAAAATCCCATAATTGTTCATTATTCTGCAGTTAAACGTATTTTGCGATAAATATATATTGCAAACTTTAACCTTGCTCGAAAAACAATCCAAGTCATAGAAACTCGCCTGTGAATCGATGTTTTTAGGCGAATTAACTCGGGCGAGTTTTCGAACTCGCCCGAGTATTGGCCTCTCATTTTGGCCCTTCGATAATTTCCCAGGAAACTTTCTCGAGGACATTCCCGAGCGAGATAATGCCCGGGAATTAAGACAAAGGCCTTGCCCGAGTTTAAGCCTCTCATTTTGGCCTCTGCTTTCGAATTCATGCCCGAGAAATAAGGCAGAGGCCAATTCTCGGGAAAAATTTACGAGTTTTGGCTTCTATTTTTGCCGGCTTCTTTATTTTTCACGTTAAGAGCCTGTTGATAACTATTTTTGTTTTTGATTTTTCTTGTTTTTAGTTTTTGGTTTTTAGTTTTCTGTTTTTAAAAAACAAAAACCATATATGTTTGATAACCATTTTTTGTTTTTTGTTTTTAAAAAACAGAAAACCAAAACATGTTTGGTAACAATTTTTAACTTTTTGTTTTTAAAAAGTTAGAAATTTAAAAATATACATATTAGAGAGAGAAAATTTAAAATTTTATGTAGAGTAGAGATGACAATGGTGTGGGTGCGAGTGAGGATACTTTCCCCCATTCTCGTGATTTTTAGTTCTCATTCCCACCTCGTTCTTCGGTCTAATAGAGTTCTCGAGAAAAATTATCATTTTATAGTTGTTTTTAATTATTTTTATATTTTAAGTATAAAAAAGTGTAATAAATATATATTAATTATTTAAAAATTGGAATCGAGGACGGGGATAGGGTCGGGACATGCATTTCCTATTTTTGGGACCGACCCTGCTGAAATTTTTGTCATCCCCTAGTGTGGAGACGTGAAAACATTTAGAGAGATGTAAATACATTTCTGGAAGATAAATTTTAGAGAGATAAATAAAAAGATTTAGAAAAAAATAGTGAAACAGAAGTTAAAGACAAAACAAAAAAATTTTTGAGAAAAAATGTAAGGTCGAGAGGAAAATATATGTTAAAGATAAGATTCAAAATATAATTTGTAGATAAAATAAATAAATAAGAGATAAGTAAAAGTTTCAGTGAGAGAAAATTGAATGAAAAAATAAGATATAATTTTTAGAGGAAAAATAGATTACGAAGAGACGTAAAAGTTATAAAAGACGAAATTTTAGAGAGAAAAAAGTTACTAAAAATATTAAATTTTTAGAGAGAGAAATGAAACTGGTCTGTTAGGAAAAAATACAAAAAAATTTTGGAGAGAGATAAATAATAATCTAAAGTTGTAGAGAAAAATTGAGAAATAAAAAAATTTTAGAGTGAGAAATAAATTGTTTAGAGATAAGTATGAGAAAGAATAAAAAAGTTGAATATCGTAAGAAAAATCAGATTTTGAAAAACAGTTTTTGAAAACTATTTTTTTTTTTTTGAAAATTTACATAAAAGTTCAAAATGATTTTTGAAAAACGAAAAGTAGAAAATTGAATTGGTTATCAACCAATTTTTAAAAAACTAAAAACCAAAAACAAAAAACGAAATGGTTATCAAACGCGTCCTAAGTTATGAGAGTTTTGGCTTCTATTTTATTCGGCTTCTATTTTTTGCCGTTTGCATTCTATATATATATATATATATGTGCATTTTTTTATTATTATATCCGTAAAGATATATTCATTATATCTGTAAACAAAATTATTTGTATGAGATTGCATGAATTCTAGCAGAGATTTATGTCCATTTAATTTCAACGAAGCCAAATTAAAAAATAATAATAAAATTTAATACCAAGATTACCTGAATCCCAACCGATATTGTGCAATTTCATTGAGATTCAAGCCCAGGATTTATGCCAATTTAATTTCAATGAATCCATATTGAAAAAAAAAATTGACGGCCAATTGCATGAATCCTAGTCATTTCACATGAATCCATCCATTTCACCCAGATTCAAGCCTGTGATTTATGTCAATTATGATTTCAACGAATCCAAATAAAAAAAAATAAAAAATTTGACAGAATTAAAGCAGATTTATCTCAATCTCTCATGTTTTTCCAATGATACAAGAATAAAATAGTGAATGAAAATGACCAAAATTACCAGCAAACGAGTGAGATTGAAAATAAAAACTCAAGAATCGTAAGCAAACTACAAAAATTGGAAACAAGAGTAAAGTGAAAGAGGTTTTGAAAGAAGAAAAGAAACAAAACAAGAGAAGAGAAGATAAAAGAAAATGAAAAGGCAGTTGCAATTTAAAATTAGGAGCATAATGATAAATGTACATTCCTGAAATTTTCTGAAAATAATATTTTGGGTCAGGAAATCAAAATTTCAAATGTTAGGTTAATTGAGCAAACCCAAAACTTTTTTGGGTCAAAATGGTCAATTTCCCATCAAATTCTCATAGCTTTTACCAAGTGATGAAGTTTCAAATGTCAGTGCCCTAACAAATAATCAATCCACTTCTCCTAGCTAACTCCTCCATCGACGGTAAAATTATTATTGTTATAAAATTAGTAATTAATGGTGTTGATTTGCTTACCCCAATTCTTTAATCTCACGTTTTGTTTTGTTCTAAACGATTGTATTTAATAATTAATAATAAGTTATTAGATTGATACGGCTTTGGGAGCTGAGATAGTTTCTGAAAGACGTTGGTCTTTAATGATACAGCTACTATACAAATCAATGAAAAGATAATACCTATTTGTGGAGACATAATTCAGAAATGACGGATATTGAAGAAGCTATGGATAGTATAATTAATTGCATGCCCATGTGAAATAAGGTGAGTATTGTTGTGAACATTTCCTAGGTCTACTTATGTGCATTTAATAAGGCATATTATCGTTTATTTCACTATCGGTATTCACATAATTATTTTCCATTTTTATTAAATATTTTTGTAGGTGAATGAAATAATATCAAAGATGACAACTCGCTTTATTTTTCAAAACTCGGTGAATTTTGTAATCGGTGAATTCACTTGTTGGAAACTAAGTTAATTTATATAACTTTTTTTCTCCCATAAACTTTTTAAAACTTTATTTTGTGTCGTAATGGATTATAAATCAAACAAATTTTGAGGTAAATTTGATCTTTACATATCAAAAGCTAAACACTTTAAGAAAAGTCAACCAGAATAATTATAACAATGAAAAAAAAGTATAGAAATTTATAACAACCTAAAATAAAAAGCAATATATATAAAATATAATAGCGTAAATAAAAGGCTATATTATAGCACGCTATATTGACTATTTAATAGCGTAAACAAAAGGCCACTACAAAGTTTATAATAATGCCGTTTATTAGTTTTATGATAGAGCCAAAACAATGCTATTATAGTTTTAAGGATGGTATGATTTGATGGCTATATAAACATTAAGAGAAGTTTGTCCATGTGTATTATAAAGCTTCGTAATTTTTTTTTAAATGTGAAATCCTTAACAATAGATTCATTACAGTGGTGGATAAAAGCTATAAGAAGTTTTGAATTTTTAATATCATAGGATATTAGGAGTTTCGTAAAAATGCTATAAAAAAATCTATTATAGAATTTTGTATTAGCTATCATATCTTTTGTTTTTTTTTATCTCGTAGTGATTCATGGTTGTTATTTCATTTATGGCTAGTATCATACACACTCTTTAAATGAATTATCGCAACATTTAATGAATTATTTAAGTATTTAAATTGATTTGTAACAGTGAATTTATACTTTTTTTTTTCTTTTTTTTTGGCAGTTTAATGATGACTCAAGCTGAAGTAAAATTCGTATTGAATGGAAGTTTCACATTTATTTGTGTAATTTTACATTGCTTTTAATATAGAAGTTTAATTCCTTAATTAGTAGAATATATTTTTATAAATCTATATTGCTTTTAATATAGAAGTTTCAAGTTCGATAGTTTTTGTTGATTCATTACTTTTTTTTACACCTTTATTGATTCATTGACTTAATAGAACATATATTCCTCTAAACTTTTACATTGCTTTATATAAGTTTTGATAGTTGTTTGTTTTGATTCATTAACTTAGTAGTATATTTCTTGATTGTTTCTATGTGTAAATTTGGTTAAAAAAAATTTTGTTGTATCTATGAAAATCAAATTTTGAATTTTTACATCAAATTCCTGCTATTTTTTATTCAACTGCTACAAGATCAATAATTCAATGAGCTTGGACTTCTGTTGCTACCATAAAAACGTCCTCTCCCATATCTTCTTCGAATACATAAATCTACTACCAAGTTAACGAATTAGAACAGAAAATTATCAAACTTATATAAAAGCAATGTAAAAATTAAAACTAAATCTAACTCAATCAACTTTCTATATTAAAAGCAATGTAAAAATTAAAACTAAATCTAACTCAATCAATTTTCTATATTAAAAGCAATGTAAAAATTCGTCCGTGTAGATTTTACATTCAACTAGTTGATTTTATAATTTTTTAGTTCAACCCTATTGGTGGGGAATAAAATATTAACCTTAAATATCGATAGATGTCTTCTCTACTCAATCTATGTTTAGTTGACAATTTATTTGGTTAATCTCTGGTTTGTCTTTGAATTTTTAGAATGTTACATTTTCTTTTCATTTTATAGGCTAATTTCCATTAAAGATGAAAAAGTCTAGGTATGGAATAATATTAAAATATATTAAAATCTTAAATAATACAGAAAATACTACACCTTACTTCAACTATATAGCAATAGGCTATATAGACTACAATCAATGTTAACCATATGGTCTATATAATATAGACTAGAATAGACCATGGTTGAGAAATTGTGGTTTATATATAGAAACTGATAAAATAATGTGTTGTACGAAAAAAGAAAAATAGAAATAAAAATAAAAATAAAATAATGTTTATTATATAATATATATGTTTTTGACAATGGGGGCAATATATGTCAATTTTGTAAGGTGTTCGGTAAAAGAAAGGATGAAGTAATTTCTCATAGTAAACGGTAAGTATGACAATTATACAAATAACCATTGGTGATTGGCAATGTTTGTATAAGAGATTTTGAAGGTTTGAGTTGTTATGTGATTTTAGTTATACTTGATGATTGGTTTAAGTTGGTATAGTGGTTGTCTGCTATTAATTAGTCTATTACTCTAACTCTAGTTTAAATTAAATTTTATAATAATGAGAACAACTTATTTAAACTACCACACAACATATATCACATCATTATTTAATACGTAAGAATACGAGTATTTTATTCTTATTTTATTACTCAAGTTTAAAAAAAATAGTTGAAATCTTTTGTTTTGAAGGATATAGCACGAGGAGGGAGACCTTTATCTCAAATCTCTCCACCTCACTTTTTTTTTTATACAACATGTAGGGATGGGGGATCGAACTCACAACCTCTAGGTTGGAGATATATGTCAATTACCGCTAAGTTATTATCGTTTTAGCTCTCCACCTGATCACGTGATGTACTAAAAAAAATTATATTCTATTTACGTAAATGTTAAAAATGAACGGGTTACTGGTGACTTGAAAAAGATTAGAATTCAATTATTAATTTAAGAAACTTCCTCAAAGTGTCACGTTTAATTAATCGGATAATCATAACCTAATTAAACGGCAATAATCAAGGTCTCATTTATTAGTTCAATTTAATAAATTTGGCTATGAATTTAATTCTTTTTTTAAGTCCAATAGAGAGTACAAAAGTTGAACCTCTAATTTTGGAAGACGGAAGTAGTGTCTTGACGGCCCAAAATATTCTCGTGTCGGTAAATTATAAGGAATGAGATAAAAAAATTTTTAAAACCCATCAGAATTAATTAAATTTAACCGCTCTCAAATCATATTATAAGTGCGCTTCAATTTAGCGAAATGGTAGATAAATTATTAATTACAAAAAAGATGGAACTTTGAGGACCAAGTTGATGCTGAGACTTTAATAGCCTCTCCAAGTTGAGGAGAAAAGCCAGATTTGTTCAAAAAAAGATCGGTTTCTTTTCACCAAAACATTCCAAAGAACAACACCAATACCATTTTTCCAAAGAATTGATATACTACTGTCAGATGAGGGGCAGACAGCCTTGGTGAGAAAAAAATTATTGAATAAGACTATCGTAATATTGACTATTAATTGTCCTCTAATAACTGTTATAAGGTTCTTAAAAAATTCATTCTCATTTCTATTCTCTTATCTATTATTTTAATTAATTTAAGGTTTGTTTAGTAACTTTTTCATTTTTAGTTTCTTATTATTTTAATTAATTTAAGGTTTGTTTAGTAACTTTCTCATTTTTAGTTTCTTATTTCTCGCGTGTGAGGAAAAATAACTGTTTGGTAATTGTTCTTATTTTTTCATTTCTCAGCTTTAAAAAGCGTTTCCAAAATTGTGTTGAAATTTTAGAAATTAAAAAAGATATATATCATTTTTCTTGTCTTTTTGTTCCCATTTCATTTTTTCCCCCTCAAAAAGATAAATAGAAACATTATTTTATTATTCTTAACTTATAAAGTACATAATAAATATTAAAAACAAATGTAAGATAAAAATTTGAATATTTAATTTTAAAAATTAATTTCCATATAAAAAAATTACTCTTTTTTTTTATTAAAATTGTAGAGAACAAGAAACAAGAAAGGATAATCTAACCTATTGTTTTATTTCTTAAAAAAAAAAAGAAATAAGAAACAAGAAATAATTATACAATGCGGTTCTATAAAATTAAAAAGATCAAACACTAAAAAAACATAAGTGAAAATGTTACACTCTTAATTTCTCGATATTGACTATTTTACTTTAGTAATTATGTCCCTGAATGCATGTCTTGTTGGATGGCAGAATAGGGATAGGAACATAAAGACAACTAGGACCAATCCATAATGCCATAGACTCCACACCTCTACTACTACGCTTGGGTCACTCTTTTTGTATTTCTCATCTCTCCCTTTTAATTAAGTAGGGATGGATATGGTGGGTAAAATATTTAAGATATATGATGCCAGTGGATCCCTAAGAAATTTGTTATCTCGATTGAAACATATTATAACTAGTGCAGCACTCGAACATAGATGGTACCTCAAGACTTCAAGCGCTTGTCAGAGCGCCTTTCCCTCAGGTGATGACAGGGTGGCTATTACTTTTACGTTTGTTTATGAGGCAGACCAAGATGATATGCAACTTTTAGGTTTTGTTTGCTACATCAAAATTTCAAATCGTGTTTTTACATGAAAAGTCTGCTTCACATATTATCCACGAATGTTTAAAGATATAGTAAATAAAAATTACTCTTATCATCCATGAGAGTTTGAATTATGATTTTATTTTTGGTTCATTTTATTTCAACATCTTATAGTTTAATGTCTCAACTTTCACGAAGAATTGTGAATAATTTCTAAGAATAGACAAAATAATTAGTGAAATAAAAATATATGAACCAAAGTCGTCAGAGGACTAAATTGTAAAGAACCAAATTATAAATTATAATGATGTCAACTGATCTCCACTCTCTTTGCATTACCAAATTTTACCTTTCACTCTCTTCCTACCCAGTGCTTTTAACTGTGTTGGAAAAATTTTAAACTTATAAACTTAAAACCTAAGGATTGATTTCTCAATTCGAATCCAAGAGAATTAAACTCATAGAAATACAAGTCTACCTTAAAGTCATAGTTAAAATTCGAAGGGATGGAATTAGATATTTTAAATCTAGATAGATCTTGATTTTTCTACGAGTTTTTCCTACGTAGAAGAAAGAGTTCTCTCTTTGATAGAGATGAGAGGAAAACATTTATGAATTGATCTGACATGGGGCATAATAAAAATCTGTGTAATTTAGATGCAATTGGAACCTTGACAATAATTCGTGAGTGTGATTTGTGTAATTTTTTTTTTAATGTAACAAATGGGAGTGGACATTCGAACTCATGACCTTTTGATCAGAGATAAATACCAATTACTTCATTGAACTAAATTCACGTGGTGTGTTGTGTGTAATTTTTAACACTGTTGCTTATCAAAACTAAGTAAGGAATCTTTGGTTTATAATGACTTTTTGTCTAAATTTTTTTAAATAAATGCGTTTACACTAATAAAACTTATTTTCCTTCTTAAAATAATTTTTTATTATTTTCTTTTCAAAAAAATAAATATATTGATTATTTCTATGTTGATTTTGTTATTGTGAATAAGTTATAAGGGTACGTACAGGAAAATTTGAGTAGCTTACAACTTGATGATCCTCGCAATAAATTTAAACATTATAGGATGTGGATTTGAATCTTTAGAGTAATTAATTTACTCAACAACTTAAAGAAAATAAGAAACGTGGAACCACCATGTCAAAAAATTATGTCAAAGGAAGTTAGAAATTCATATAAATATAATTTTGACTGCATCACATAAATGCGAAGAAAGTGGGAGATTCGAACTCATGAGAATTGATTCTTAAGGTAGGTAGTCATCATGGAATTTGAACTCATTCGCTCCCAATTTACCATAGCTCTTTTAAATCAATGAACTACCCATGATGGTTAAAAAGAATGTAACTTGAAATATTTACTAGTTTTTTTAAGTGATTTTTTCCCTTTATTAGTATAAGTTTTTTATGAAATTAATTTTACAAAAAGCAATTAACTTAGAAAGATAAAATTTAATGAAAAATCTAAAATAGAAACTATAATATACTAACTTTTTTTTTTAAGATATGAGAACCATTTCATTCAAGAGAGTATGTGGTAAACAAAAGGGAGGCTATAGGAAAACACTCCAATTAAGTGAAATGGTAGGGATATCGTAGTTACAAAAGAGGTTTGATTTTGTGGACTAGGATGAAGTTAGAACCTTTGCATCCTCGGAGAGTTGAAAGCACGGCTTGGAGGAACCTTTGCATTCCAATTATCAATCTCTCGATTCCAAATTTTGTTGAATGTTTGTCTGGAAAGAAACAATGGCATTTTCTCAGAGGTTTCTAGATCATCCGCTTCTCTTTGGGAGGAAATTATCATTACTACCTCTTCTTGGTCTTCTAAATCCAATCTCTTTTATAATTCAACAATTGCATGTTGGGTATCAAATCATTAACCTTAGACAGATATGATAATTGATTCGTTATCCATTTAAGCTATGCTTTGGTTGGTAATTAATTTTAGTTAACTTAACTTGTTTTTATATAAATTTAAAATTTTTTAGAATGTTGCGTTGTTATTTAATTTTATTCGTTAATTTCCATTGAAAATGAATAAGTCTAGATATGAAATATAATGTTAAATTTAAAAGTAATATTGAAGAATAAATACGTCATTTGTAATAAACCACGATCCATGTTAATCATGGTCTCTAGTATAGACCACCCTAGAATAGACTGTGGTTGATAAACTAATTGAATGTTTGAGTTGTTACGTGATTCGAGTCATTTTAGCTAAGTTTGATTATTGGTTTAGTTGGTGGCGGTTGTTCGCTTTATTTGTCTATTGTGACCCCTAGTTCAAATTAAATTTCATAATAATGAAAAGAACTGATTTATACGGCGACATAAAAATATGACACGTTATCCTCAAAAGAAGATACGTATTTTATTCTTATTCTATTGCGCACATTAAAAAAAACAGTTGAAATCTTTTGTTTGGAAAAACAAAGCAATGAAGAGGGAACTACCTTGATCATCTTCTCCTATAAAAAGCGATCTCATCTCCCCATTTCCACTCACACCTCTACAAAAATTTCATCAATCGAAATCAAAGCTAATGGCTTTTCGTTCCTTCTTTCTCTTATTTTTCCTCCTCGTCCTCGCCCGAATTTCCCATTCCTTACCCTTCGTGTATTTCCATGGTATTAGATTTCAATGTTTTGTTTCTTAAATACAACCAAACAATGTCTCTCAATAGCCTTCTAATTTTTTGTTATGTTAAAAGGAAATGACAAGTTTGGTTGAAAGAGCTGAAAAACAACCTGCATTTTAAAATTTAAAATTTGTTTCCTTTTAAAATAATTGAATTCGTGAATAATAATTAATTTTTATTTATTTATTTGAGTGTTGTAGTTTGTTCGTTTAGAATCGTAGTTATTTGTAAGTAAATATTAATTCATGGTAACTATAGGAGTGTAATTTCTATAATATGTTAAGATAATTATTGTATTTCATTTTTTTTTATTTCTTCACCATATAAATCTCTTGTACTATCCCACACTCAAATCATGTTATAATTCAAAATTATTTATAAGTATTATATGAATAATATATTTAACAAAACATGAAAATAAACATTTTGTTTATGGGAAGTGAAAATAAACACTTGAAAGCATAAAATTATTTTTATAAATATATTTAGCCCACCAAGTTTTTATACGTCCAAAAACTAGCTCTCTTTTTGCTTCAAGAAAAAAGAAAAAACTAGCTCTCTTTCATTCTCAACATTGAAAGCGTTATTAAACATGATTCTCCCAAACATACTCGTACTAGTTTTTTATTTTCTATTTTTTAAATTAAATTAAAGTTGTTTATTAAAAGTTTTTACATTTTAAAAATATTTCATAAACTTGACTAATCTTTTTCAAAATAGATTAAAAAAATATTCTATTAAAACAAAATAACTATCAAATATACTTTGGCTTTGTTTGTGCAGGTACTGGTGATTCATGTTCAAGTGAGAACTCAACTCATATCGTTTCATACTTGAAGAATGTTACTGGTGTCGAGGGTGAATGCATGTATGGTTTTCATTTTCAAAATTATTTATTTCCTCGACACTTTTACAATATCTTTTTATTTCATATAATGGTAATTTAATCAAAATTAATTAGTAAATACTTTTTTTTGGAATATATAATTATAATGCATGTCTTAAACTTTCGGCCAATAATAAAAGACTATTCGTGCCTTTTCTTTTTTTAATTCTAACAATATGGAGTGGACTCGAATACTTGACCTTTAAGACAAATGTATTAATTCGTTAAGCAATAAGCTAGGCTTAGATTTATATTAACAGGTTAAATGATGTAATTTAATATATCTATATATAACGATAAATGCTTAGATTGACAACTAATATAAATTATATATTTATTTATTGTCTAAAAAAATAAATTATATATGTGAATAATTGAATTGGAAGACAGATTTTAATAATTTGCACTCAGAGTGGACACAATAGTAAAAAAAATTATTGTTCAATTTTGTTATTTTTAAGCAGTACTTTAAAACATTTATCTGCATTATCGGTGTGATGTTTAAATATATACTTTTATATTCTTAGACTTTATTTGGTAGCAATTTTATGTTTTACTTTTATCTCAAGAGGGAAAAAAAAATTGGTGGAATCTTAGCCAATCTAAAAATCAAAAACGCAAAACAAGGTTTTTAAAACTATTTTTTTATTTATAAAATTTGATTAAGATTTTAGAGGAACATTTTTAAGTTAACAAGATTCTTTTTAATTCAAGAACATAAATATATTTATAAAAGCATAAATATCATTTTAATTTTAGTAAAAGTTATGAAATAAAATAAGTATAGACTATATGGGTTGGGATTGAAAATTTAAAATTATATAAAGGATAAAAATGTAGAAAAATATTACTAGCTATATCACTAAGATATTATCCATTTTCATTACATTACAGGGAAATTGGGAATGGAGCTACTGATTCTGTGTTCATGCCCATTAACCAACAGGTTTTACAGATATTAATCAATTTTCTTTTTTTTTCTCTCTTTTTTTTTAGCAAATATTCTTGAAATTTAGATATTATATATTGATGTGAAATTGTAAATTAATTTTCTAATTTTGTTTGATGCAGATACAAATTGCTTGCGACAAGGTGCTAATTTTTCTCCATCAAGTATTTGTATTGCTTGATTTTTAATTTAACGGAGGCTTGATATTATTGAACAGAAATAAAAAAAATTTTAACATTCTTAATATATATATTAGAAACATTGGGGAGACTGATTTGTGATATTCATTACTACTAATTACAGGTGAAGGAAGCAAAGCATTTGAGAAATGGTTTCAATCTCTTTGGTATCTCTCAGGTAATTTTAATAGCATCTCTATAGTATTTCATTTTAAAATTAATTGAGTTAACAAAATCAACATTAGAAACAAGTCATAAATATTATATTAAAAAAAACCTAGGTATATATTCAAATGTTATAGATATATATACTTGAAACAGGTCAAAAGGTGAGGGACAAAATGTTACATTTTACCTTTATATATATATATATATTCATAATTCTAAAAATTTAGAGAAAAATTTCACCAGATTCAGATTTTAAATCTTTTTTTTTTATATAATATTTTGTTTCTACTTATTTGTATGTTGTTATATTATATTGTGAATAGGGTGGGTTAATATCGAGAGGTGTAATACAATTCTGTGATGGAGCACCTCCTGTAAGTGTCCACCATTTTTTTTTTCACTTTATATATTTTTAGGATTTTATTATATATAATTTCTAATTTTTTGTTTTTTGTTTTTTGGAAAATTTGGAACAGGTTAACAATTTGATTACTCTAGCAACTCCTCATGCTGGTCTTGCATTTTTCCCTGCGTGTGATGTTGTAAGAAACTATTTTAATATTTTGGATCTGAGATAGACATTTTACAAGTTTATAGGTGAATTTAGAATAATCTATACCATCAAAATGCGATTAGTTTATTAAGTATCCATTTATTAAGTATTTTTATCGTTTCTTGCAGTTTCAAAATTGGTGTCCATTAGTCCAATATGTGTGGGACAAGCTGGTTTATACAGATCTTGTCCAAGTAAGCATCTTCTAATTTCTCATATTACTTAATAGAATTTTTGCCAAATTTTGAAAAAGGTCTTTTTGCATTTTCTCATTTTTATTCTCTTTTATATGTGTGTAGGATCATATAGCTCTTGCAGCCCATTATAAACGACCAACGGTAAGTATTACTAACAAAAATAGAAAAAAAAGGAAGAAGAATAAGAATAAGAAAAAGAAAACTGATGAATTAGTCAATGGAATATTTTCAGATGATCAAGGAATATTTGAAGCAATCTAGACTTCTTCCGAAGCTCAATAACGAACACCCACAACATAGAAACGCCACTTACAATAAGCGTTTTAGTAGCTTGACAACTTTGGTACTCCTCATGGTAAGTTTTCATTTTTAATTTTCTTTTAACTTCTAGTTTCGAGGTAATGAGTAGATCATGCCTTAACCGTTGAGATAAACTTGTGTTATGCATGTTAATTAAGGATTCTATGTTGAAAAGAAAAGAGATGTAACATTTTTTTTTGTTTTTTAATGAAATAAGAACGAGGGCGACATCTTTGCGAAGCCGAGGGAAAGTTCATGGTTTGGGTACTACAAGGATGGGAGCCTTAAAAATCTTCTGCCTGCAGATGAGGTAATTACCTTAACAAACAAATTAATATCTTGTTGAAGCTTGAGAGACCCAATAAGAAATGGATTAAGAAATTAATGAGTTTGAAATTGAATGGAATATTTGCAGACACAACTTTATAAAGAGGATTGGATTGGGTTGAAGATTTTGAATGAGAGTGGAAGAGTGAAACGTTTGAAAGTTCCAGGAAACCATGCTGAAGCAACTGATAAAGATTTGAGAGAATTCGTGGCTCCTTTCTTGATGGAGAATTCTTATAATCATCACAACCCACTCCCACTAATTACCCTCTCATCCAACCCAACTGATTTCTAAGAACCCAAATTATTCATCCTCTAAAAAAACAAGCCTTACAACCTTGTTTATATCTATGGTCAGTGGATTATGTAATATCGTGTCAGTCTTGTGTTATCTTGTTTCGTGTAACGTAAATGTAAGCCATATGGGACTATTCTGTTTCGGTAGAAACAGAACTTGATGTTTGAATAAAAGAACTTATCTTCCCTAATCATGAATTTGCATTTTTCATATAATGAAGTTTAATATATAGATGGCACTTTCCGTCTCTGAAATAGTTCTAAACTTTTCAGATGTTCCTAAAGTAAGCTACATCTGAGTTAAAACTTGGAGAGGAAGGTATTATTCTTTCGTTTCTCGATGGTGTGAAATAAGAGTAAGCTTGTGAATTATTATCCTAGGTCGGAACAAGTTGATCGGATCCCATTTTGTACATCTCCATATCCCTCCATGGAGCAAATAAAGATTGGCTGGGAAAGAATTTGATAGATTAAATCAATTGAAGAGGAGGCTATTAATTTTTTCTCTAATATTTACCAAGGGGCTCCAATACTGGTCATATTATATCCAACATTTTCTGCTGAGCCAAGCAGATTGGTTAGCTATTGAATTCATCGGTGCATCTCGTCGACTACTTTCTCAATTTTGCTGAATGGAAAACCGCAGGGAAAGATTTGTGCTAGTAGAAGTATCCGCGCCAAGGAGATCCTTTATCTCCCTTCCTATTCGTACTTAGTCGCAGTTTAGATGAAATTTACGGATGTGAAAATTCACAATCTTCATCGTTTGCTGAAATCCTTTGAACTTGCTTCAGGGCTCGACATAAACGACCTAAATAAATCTTCGATTTCTGGCTCATATTTAGGCATGTTCTCTCACAAGAAATCCATGAGAGGATCTTTAATGTCCTTCAAAGATCGTGGCTCTTTTGGCTCATCAATCTTGACCAGATCCCATTTTTAGACCGGTTGCTCGTTTGAGCTTTTGGGCTGTCATACCATATTAATATCTATGGAGTTCCATCTCAAAACCAATTGACAATATGATATGAGTAGTTCATGTCTATTATAAACCATTATAAGATCTTTTTTTTCAATGTGGGATCATTAACAGTGGAGATATTCGTCAGAACCATATTGGTGATTGAAGCCAAATATTCTGCATTTCTCCCTGGTTCTGGTAGGATGTTGTCCGCTTTGGGCATAGCCCTCACGGTTTTGCTTTTGGTTCCACCCAAAAGACCTCATACCAATGGTTATAATTGTCCTCCCTTATATACCATAGATCACCCCTTTCCCTAACAAATGTAGGATTTTGTTTGCACTCATTTTACAAACCCAACAATATATAAATATATATAAAGTGAAAATATGCCATAGGAATAGCTAAAAGATAATTTCTAATGTTGAAGGTGTATTCAACCAAATTAAAAATTTTGAAATACTACATTAACATAAGTTAATTTGGTGACATCGGGTGGCATCACTCATATTATATATAATGGTGTTCAATAATTTTCAAGAGGGGATAATCGACTACTATATTTTCAATTGTGATAAAGCTGAAAAATTGTGAAACATAGAGATATTATTTAGCTGCATCATAAGAAAAGAAATATGGATGTCTTGTTACTAAAGTTCATTTAGGGTCATGTTGAGATGTTTAGTAGTTGGTTGTTTCATACATTATATCATATTCAAACACAAAATCAAATGGAAAAAGTAGGGAGACTTTTATTTTGTTAGCTAAAATTAAAATATAAACTTTATCTTCAATTTTGATATTTATTCCTACTCTAAAGCCGACTCTCTCACTAAGATTCTTGCATTGACTCCACTTGCTCCATACCCGTTTGCTCCTATCTTGAGTACCAATATAAAGCATCGAAGTGCATTTGGCATATATAGCACCACAAAACGGTACTAAATTTTTGTTTGTAAGGTGAATTTTGAACAAGGAGACGAAAAACGTACTGGCACTCTCGTGGCAGCAGTCTTGGTAACTGGCACCTATTCCTTCTCTTGAGGTTGGAAGTTCGAATCTCATTCCAATTTGTTGTATTAAAAAAAGTATATACATAGATACGACTATAAAAACAAAAAGTACCAACATAAGCTTCGCTCAACGGTAATTGACACCTATTTTTTACTGAGAGATCATGAGTAATTCGAATCTCTCCACGTCACTTGTTGTACTAAAAAAAATTATATTCTATTTACGTAAATGTTAAAAATGAGCCACTGGTGGCTTGAAAAAGTTGAGAATTAAATTATTAATTTAAGAAACTTCCTCAAAGTGTCATGTTTTATTAATCGATTAATCTTAACCTAATTAAACGGCAATAATCCAATGTCTCATTTATTAGTTCAATTTAATAAATTTGGTTATGAATTTTAATTCTTCTTTCTAGTCCGAGAGTACAAAAGTTGAACCTCCAAATGATAAGGGATGAGAGATCAAAAAGTTTTAAAACCTATCAGAATTAATTAAATTTAACTACCCTCAAATCATAATAGATTAATCAAGTAGAAATCAAGCACATGTAAGAAAAAATAGAAATATAAATTTGAGTTAAAGAAAATGTTAAATGAGAATTATTTTGATAGATCTAATGGAAAAGTTAGTGAGTAGTTGAGCGGTTACATATATAGTTAAATTGGTAGTAACCTATATGAGTTCGAAATGGAGAAATAATATTAGGAATTTAAGTCAGAGGAAAGGAAAGAGAGAAGTAGAAAAGAATACTGGCTATGGGAGGATTTTTATTTTTTTTTTTAAGCAAAAATATCATTTTATTGAGAAATGATGCGAGAAACATATAAAAAAAATGAGGTTATATAAGAGCGCTTCAATTTAATGAAATGATAGATAAATTATAATTACTAAAAAGATGGAACTTTGAGGACCAAGTTGATGCCGAGATTTAATATCCTCCCAAAGTTGAGTAGAAGAGCGAGATTTGTCCAAAAAAAGATCGGTTGTTTCTTTCTAACCAAACACTCCAAAGAACAGCACCAATACCATTTTTTCAAAGAATGGATCTACTACTATCAGATGAGGGGTAGAGAGCCTCGGGTGAGAAAAAATTATTGAACAAGACCATCGTAATATTGGCTATTGATTGTCCTCTAATAACTGTTACAACGTTCTTAAAAAAATCATTTTCGTTCCTATTCTCATATCTATTATTTTAATTAGTTTAAGGTTTTCTTTTTTTGGGTAACTTTCTCATTTTTAATTTCTTATTTCTCGTTTTTAGCGTTTGAGAAACATAACTATTTGATAATTGTTCTTATTTTTCATTTCTCATGTTTAAGGAGCGTTTCCAAAATTGTATTGAAATTTTAGAAATTAAAAAATATATATATTTTTTCCTTGTTTTTTTTTGTTCCCATTTCATTTATTTTTTTCTCAAAAAGCTAAATAAAAACATTATTTTATATTCTTAACTTATAAAATACAAAATAAATAAAGGGGATTTGTAATGGGTAGCATATAAGTTTTCTATACTTAGCATGCCTTTTTGATATTTTCAGATATAGCATTTATTTTAAAATCCTGATTTTAAAATTTTCAGTATTCACAAATTACCCTTTTCAATTATCGCTTCGTTATTATATATCAAACATATATCACACATATATCAGGAGTATATCTGACAACATTAGTATATCAGAACACGTAAATCAATAGTATATCAGAATTCAATCAGTTCTATTTCAGTTGTGTAATAGTAAATCACTATTTTATCTGCATTAACCCTTTGTCTTGTATTTTTTTGATAAATTAGAAATTAGCAGGTAATGACATGCATGGAAAATGAGAGAAAAAATTGCTACTTACTAAAAATGAGAAAGAAAACTTGAAAAAGGAACATGAATGTGAACGTCAATTGTGATTTTCGAAATTACTGTGAATGAGAAATCAATTAGAAATTAGATGTAAATATAAACTTAGGGTTTTTCTATATATCAGTAATACATCAGTGATATATCAAGTATACATCGTACATATATCAATAGTACAATTAAGTTTTATTTAAAGTTTTAAAGATCAAAATGAAATCAGTAATAATGTCATTCTTAAAAGGTTTAAACATCATTCTTGGGTATCAACATCCACATCAAATCACCAGCAAAGTCCTTCGAATTCAACCAAAAACTTAAAAGTTTAAACATCAAAACGAACCAGTAGCATAAACCAAAAGTAGACTAACAATGTCATTCTTAAAATCCTATAAAAGAAGAAGCATAAGTTCCAGAAGCATAAGTTTCAACCGTCTAGAAAAGCGTAAGTTTCATTCTTGTATAATCTTTAGGTAAAAGCTTGGGACATCAATCTTCGTTTTTGGTGATTGTCGTGTCTTCAGAGATAATATCTTTGAAGCTTTCCGTTTTTCCATAGACAATACTTTTGGCGTTGGTTTATGTTGTCTTTTGGGACGAACGACATTAACATTTTCGACGATGTTTTTTTATTTAATTTTTCGTGTTTGTACCATTGCTTTTATCTGAAAAAAAAATTATTTCATATATTAGTAGTATATCAAAAAACATATATTAGATGTAAATATGTTCGAAATAATTGGTAGATATCATAGTTATATCAAAAGTAAATCAATTTCATATCATATGTATATCAAACATATATCAAAAGTATATATGTCAATCATAGTTATATAAGAAGTCAATCATTTCTATATCACCTATAGTAGTAGATATCACAGTTATATCAGAAAAATCAATTTCATATCATATGTATATCAAACATATATCACATATATATCAGGAGTATATATGTCAATCATAGTTATGTCGTAAGTAAATCAATAGTATATCAAAAGTCAATTAGTTCTATATCACCTACACTACTAGAATTTTGGCTTTTCGTGACACTCATGAACAGTAAAATACTGTTCAAATAAAAAAAAAACGTCACGAAAGGAAAAAACTGGGTTTTTGGAGGGAAAAAACGGAGGTTTCCGAAATTTTGACATTTAAACGTCACAAAAGGTTTGGCCAAACAGGCGCTTTTCGTGACGTTTTTTAAACGTCACAAAAAGTGAGGCGCGTTTTTTTGCAGGAAATGACGGAATGTTCCGAATTTTTTACCTTTCGTGACATTTCTTTTAACCGTCACCAAAAAGTACAAATTACGTATGTTTTTTGTGACGTTTAATAAGCATCACGAAAAGGACACGTGCATTTTTTACCGGAAAAGACGGAATGCTTCGGGTGGCTTTTTCATGACGTTAAAAAAGCGTCACAACATCTTCACGAAAAGTAGGAAAGTTACAAATTAAAAAAACAAAAATGCGTAAATCACTGATTGAACCCACGACCTAGACATTAAAATTATAACTTGAAGTCAATCGACCAACAAAGCTTTTTGTGACTAGCACTGACATTTAAAATATATGAATACAAATTTAATTTCAGTAAATAATGTTAAAAAGAAAAACAAAACAAAAACCAAACCCTAATCGTTAATTTTTTCCTCTTTGTTCACGTGTGCTGCAACTCCCATCTTCTCTTCTTCTTCATAACCTCTCCTCTCCCTTCCATTTTTCGTCCAACCTCAGCCACTCTCTGGCGATCTCAGACCTCCGGCGGCAGGACGCGAAACACGAGCGGCACGAGCAGAGGCGGCGTATCATTCCAGTGGCGATCGACCGGCAGTGCAACCTAAGAACCAGCAACGTTTCCTTTGATTTCCAGTGTGCGGTAGTCGTTTTCTTCGACAACGACTTGTTCTCCGGTGAGTTGAGAGAACAGCTGAACATTTTCGCTTCAGATCCGACGAACTTGCACTGTGCCGCACCTACGACAAACGACGATACTCGACATTATAGGTAAATTTATTGCAACCAAGAAACTTAAAATTTCTTCACAAAAGTATGAATAGTATATAGATTAATTCACGAAGTGGCTGGTGATTTGGATGATTTGTATGTGGGAATTTGTTGGTGGGAGTGGAGAGGAGGAGAGGGGGTATTTATAGACAGAAAAAAAAGGAAGGTGGATTTGCTTGATCTAGAAGGGAATAGGAATATGGAAAAAAAAGAGAAATCGGGTGAGAGAGAATTTTATTTTATTTTTTGATGAATTTGTTTTTGGTGATGTGATGTTAAGATTTATGGGTGTTCTTACTATTCCAATTCAAGAACATGATGGTAGTTGATCATCTTCATGTTCTCGCCTCTTTCTTCCTTTTCTTTTTTCTTGATGTAAAAACAGAAAACAAACTTTAATACATCATTTCTATGGGTTATATATGTTTTTACATTTATGTTTTGAAAATTTCATTATTGAGTTGATTTTGCCATTGAAAAACTTTTGCTATGCTAAATGCTTTCTAAACGAGACTTTTTATGTTATGCTTCCTTTTGCCTTACTTTACATTTTAGTTACTTGAATTATCTGTACAGTTTACTAATATGATCATACATTTTAGGTGTTGACTATGTCCGTTGACAAAACGGGCAAAAGTTTGGGAGATATCTAATGATACCAGAAGTTAGAGAAATGATATAACTTTTAGTCTTTTTCAACTAGTGATCTTGACAAATCCCTTTATATAATCCGAACATATGAAGAATGTTACTTCATTAGTCGTTCCTAAATCTGTTAAAGTTATATTATCTACTAGCTACAATAGGTTGATTATTAAATGGATTCAAGTTATTGGGTACAGTGGCAAGTTGCAAAGAAGATAAAATTCCCAAATCAACTATTTTGCTGTTGATGATGAACTTGTTACGTCTTGTTTTGACAATAATGTAGTTGCCTTTACAAGTTGAGCAATAAATTAGTTTCTTTTCCCAATATTCCCTCTTCATACTTTCCCTTGTTACTATGTTAGAATTTGTAGAAACAAAGACACTATTACGAGAGACATTGTACCTTTTGTCTTTCGATTTATTTCTCATTGAATGAAGGCATATACTTATCAAACTTTGTGGTTTCACCAAAATTAAAATTGTGGCTGTATGTGAACTCTCCATTATATTTTGCAACGTTTGTGGTACATGGAACATATTCATAAAAGAAAGTGATTATGTGGTTTATGTAATGCAACTTGTTTAATACCTATTGTTCTTTTTTATCTCTTTCAAACTTACACGCATGGAGAGTTTCAATCAATGATGGTTAGTGTGGGGAGGCAGAGGCTATTGATGTTGGAAGTCAACCAAATAAATTGACCCTCGGTGCTAGTTCTCCTGAACCTTCTTTGGTTTGAATTTATTATGTTAAAAAGTTTATGATATTTTGAGTTATTTTCTTTGGTTTCAATTTGGAAGTATCAGTGATCGATGATGTAGCCACTATCGTTGGCGTTACCAGGTATCGCTCTCTTTCTGTTCGTTAATCTCACATTCTCGATAAGTGACAAGAAATATTTTTATGATCATTTAAGGTTAGAATCATTCAAATCATATATCTTTCTGTTAGCTATGCGAGGTAATCTGATAGTTCTCATTAATCTCTCTTATTTGGGTTTCTTAGTGTCTTCTTTTTGCATTTTGATGGTTCTCTTTTATTTTAATTTATATATATATATATATATATATATATATATATATATCATTCAAAATTCAATGCAACAACCAAAGAATCACTCTGATTGAACCCTTAAATTTTGAAACTGAATTTTTCTGAGTTGTACTAAAAAAAAATTTGAAACTGAATTTGTTCAACTGTGAAAGACAAACGTGCGACACCCAAATACTTTGATTTCACTAAATTTTTAAGCAGAAAGCTTTGACTCTGAGTAATAAGTAAACTTGTGATTCTTTGGTCAAAGAAAAATTTCTCTTAGAATCTGCAGTACATTTGCTTCAATACTTTTTAGATTTAATTGTAGCGCCATAATTATTTAAGCATATTGTAACATTTGCTTGCTTTTGAATTTATGTTATGTCTAGAGATTTGAATGTCCCAAATACTTCTAATCAGTGTGTTTTTATGGGATCGGCTCATTCCATTTAACAAATGCGTATTGAACTAGATTTATCTACATTAGACCCATTTTTGGCATCTCATAGTATCAGTTATCGCTGGTATAATATTAATTAGATTTTGACATTTTGTGTTTATTATTGTTTACACAGTATTTTATTTTATCTTTGTACCTCTATCTTTTTCAATATGTTCTTTGTTGACAGATTCCAAAATCCTTGATGACGTGCTAGTGCCTTTAATGGGTTCTCTATAAAACAAGCTTCATTTATGTGAAAAATAGATGGAACATGTGAGTTTGTTGTGTTTTATTACATATATTTGAGTTCACTGATCTTGTCTGATGTATTTACACGTACCGTAAAAAAATGTGTTCGAGTCTGCCTTTATTTTGTCAAAATTTGCTATTGGTTTAATTTTAAATTTCATTTGTCTACCGTGATTCTAGAGAATGCTTTCAAGCAAGTTCAACAATGACTTGGAAGCTTTCAAGTAAGCTAAATTTTACTCATCTTTTCTCAATAATGTTGTATACCTAATGACAAGTTTGTGTCTACAAATCATTTTTAATATTAGTATCATGTATCACTTTACTTTTTTTTTTCTTTTGATAAGAAATATCACTTCACCTTTTTTTTGCTTTCTTTTTCCTTGTTTTCTTTGTTTTAGGTTGGGAATCAAGTTTTATAGCAGAATTACAGTGAAGGTTCCAATCATTATATAACTTGTGCACCTATAAATTTTTCTCTTAACACCATTAAGAATTTTGCCCATAAAATTTAAAATTTTGTTTAAATGTTATTGTTTATGTCAAATTTTTTTAGAAAGCCTCTTTTCCTAACTTGTCTTTTATTGGTTTATATGACAGGAGCAAGCTTCGCATTGGAACGAGAAGTTGTAAGGATTTTTTATTTTGTCGGACCGCGTCCAGGTGAGCTTAAGCATGTTGTGGTCATTTCCATCAAAGTTCCATTATAACAAAGGTAAGTTAACTTGCTTTTCGTCATCATTCGTATTATAACATTTAAATCTTAAATTTTTCTGAATCAGCATTGTTATATGCTGTAACTATAACTAATTTAGCACCTTTATTAAATTATTGAGTAAGTTCACAAGGAAAACTGAATACTAATTATAGATACTGTCGTTAGACGAGGAATGAACGTTTCCAATCCTTCTGATGTACTAGCTTTGTGCTATATTGTTAGAAGTATATTTTGTGCTATACTGCTGAAGGATGTAGAAGAAGTGTTGGGTTCTTTTGTTATTGTAACCTATTTTGTTCTATTTGGAACTTTGTTTAGTCATTTGGTTGGTTATCGTATCATATTATTGTGTAAGTACATAAGAGTTTTATAAATACTGATTATCGATACTTTTATTATGGGATGATTGTACGTTTACAACCCTTATGATTGTACTGATATTTTGTGCTATGTAATTTAAGGATGTAGAAAAAGTGTAGGCATGTCGTTTATTTTAATGGCGCTTGCTCTGTTCGTATCTTTGTTTGGTCGTTATGTTGGTTGTTTTATCAGATTATTGAGTAAGTTGATAAGGAAGACTGTGAATGTTGATTATTTGTAGTGTTGTAGAAGATTAATGTACGTTTTCAATCATTGTGATACTTGTTTACAAGGTTGGTTTTTGTCTAATCAATTTTGTTATGTTGGGATTGTATTTGCAAACATTACTATTTTGATAGGCTTCTAGTGCGTTTATTTAAGAATGTTAATTGAATTTTTTCTTATACAATGTGGAATATATAGTTATCTTCACGATCCTTTGCACTTTTTAATAGATAGACTCGTTCTTTTAGAAGTGATTTTCTTTCCTTATCTATCTTTGGTTATTCATTTATCTAACTTCGGTATTGTTTTTTTCATTAGGTCTTTCACGAACCCAAAGAAGTCGAGAATTAGGATGCAACTAATTGATGGATGAGCTTCCTTGTTGGGGTTGGTGTGTGATTTGTGTTTGTAGGAATTTGAACATGTTTAATATAATGTACTAGCAAGTCTGAGAATATTTCGAGAATATTATATATATTTCAATTTTGTTATCTAAATTAATGTATTTGTGATTTCGATTGACAATTTAATTATATGAGATTTAAATATTACATGACGTCTGCAATCAAAATTAAATACATATTCAGTGACCCTCTTTTTATCGTCACAAAATAAAATCATTAGTGACGTTTTTAAACCGACACCAAAATATTTTTTAGGACGATTATCGAACGTCACGGAATAAACTTTTCATGATGTTTAAACACCGTCATGAAATACACTTTTCGTGACGGTGTTTACTTTTCGTGACGTTTAAACACCATCACGAAAGGATGTCACGTGACCTCTCATTCTCTGTTCAAGGTCTTTCTGTGACATTCTATAGCTGTCACAAAATCATTTTTCATGACGGTTTATGAACGTCGTGGAAGTCCATGTCTTTCATGACGCTAATAAATCGTTTTTTAAACGTCTCGTATACCTTTCGTGATGGGTGTATACGTGGCGGCGTTAAAAACGTCACGAAAGCTTTTTGTGATGCAAAAAAACCGTCACGGTAGACCGAATTTCTAGTAATGCTAGTAGTATATATCATAGTTATATCAGAAATAAATCAATTTCATATCAGATATATATGAGACATATATCACATATATATATCAGGAGTATATCTGTCAATCATAGTTATATCATAAGTAAATCAATAGTATATCAGAAGTCAATCAATTCTATGTCACCTATAGTAGTAGATATCATAGTTATTTCAGAAGTAAATCAATTTCATACCATATGTATATCAAACATATATCACATATATATCATGAGTATATCTGTCAATTATTAGTATATCAGAAGTCAATCAGAAGTAATTTATTGTTGATTCGGGCCTACCAATCCATAATGTCATAGACTCCACACCTCTGCTACTACGCTTGGGTCACTCTTTTGTATTTCACATCTCTCCCTTTTAATTAAGTAGGGAAGACATATAAGTCAGTGGATCCCTATAATCGAAATTTGTTGTCTGGATTGAGATATACTGTAACTAATGCAGGGTTCGAACATAGATGGTACCTCAAGGCTCCAAACGCTTGTCACTACGCCTTTCCCTCAAGGTGACGATAGATGACTGTTACTTTTACGTTTGTTTATGGGGCAAATGAAGAAGATATGCAACTTTTAGAGTCTGTTAATTGCTACATCAAGATTTTGCATGATTTAAAATCTTGTTTGATTTCAACCGTGTTATAAGGTACCTATAGAGGAAAATTTGAGTAGCTTACAACTTATGATCCTCGCAATAAGTTAAACATTACATGATAGCGATTTGAAACTTCAATCTATTAGAATAATTAATTTATTCAACAACTTAAAAGGAAAATAAGTATCCAAAAATTATGTCAAAGGAAGTTATAAATATATAAATATATTCTGACCACATTATTGATGCAAAATATATTTTTTTTTTTAAATATAATTTGCATCAATGTGATGAAAGCGGGAGAATGCTCGTGAGAATTAATTCTTAAGGTAGGTAGTCATCATGAGATTTGAACTCATACGCTCTGAACCAAAGTTGAAATATTTAGTAGTTGATGCTTTATTGAATACTTAAATTGGCGACAATTTCACATAGCTTAACACACATAATAAGGATAAGAGGGATAAGATTGGAAGGAGGATAATAGAGATGTTGAGCTGAATTTAGAGTTTACAATCCATAGACGCATACTCCAGCGACAAAGGCATTCAAACAAGTGCAGCCGGCGTCATAATCGCAGAATACAAAGGCATTGCAAAAAGCTCCAGCACATCCATTGACAACTTGGCCCTCATCATTTTTCTCATCCGCATGCTATTTTCATTACCAACAACATATAAATGCTTTGGTGCATCATCAGACACGAGCTCAATCATTGTGTTTTCAGTAGTCTGTGCTAAAACTATAGTAAACATGATTGCCATGATCATCACCATTGCACCTACTTTCTTTCCCTCCATGCCCATATTCTTCTTTCTTCTTTCTTTCTTCTCCTTCTTGTTCTTGCTTTCTCACCCTAAGTGCACCCCTCTGCCCTCCATTTATAGTAGCCTCCGTGCGTCCACGTGAAAAACCTTATAAAAATTCTTATCCAGAGAAGTTTTTTCCTTGTTATGGAATTGTGCCTATCCCTATTGGAAAGGTTTTAAGTGGTTTTTCCCTTTATTAGTATCATGTTTTAAATGAAATTGCTTTTTTAAAAAAGCAATTAACTAAGAAACATAAAATTTAATGGAAAATCTAAAATAGAAACTATAATACTAACCTTTTTTTTTTTTTGGTAAAAGATACATAATACTAATTAAAGTGAAGAAGGTGTAATTCCAATTATCAAATCTCTCGATTCCAAATTCTGTGGAATGTTTGGCCGGAAGGAAACCCTAAACCGACCCCATGTAAAAACCAGACCAAATTAGACTTTCCAAACTTTCAACACCAAAATGGAATTTAACTTTAAATTTTATTTAATTCTCTAAATTTTAAAAAGTTAGAATGTAGGATCGGGTTTCATAATATTTTTGAGTTTTTGTTTTCTCATTTTAAAAATCCTGAGTATTTACTACCATTATTTTCATTTTATACTATTCTACTTTCAAAATTGTTTTTGGAACTATAGAAAAAAGGGAGTTTCCAAAAACATTTTTCTTTTTTTATATCCCCTTTTTTTTGGTAATTTGGTAAAAAAAATATTATATAAAAAAAGAAAAGTGACTGCTAGTATATATGAAGAAAATATCACTGTATGTAGTAATTATAAACGTAATTTTAAAAACCAAAGACCAAAAGTAAAATGAAATTATCGGTATTTTAATTTAATTTTGTGATTAATTAAATACTAAACCAAGAATTTAATTACAAGAGGCTACGACATTTAAATGAAATTATTTTTTTTTAAAATTAATTTTGCAACATTGAATTTATGTCTCAAGCTGACACTAACGAAATTAGTAGAATGTTTTACATTTATTTGTGTGAATAATTTGCATTGCTTTTAATAGAAGTTTGATCGTTTCTGTTGATTGATTAACTTAGTAGAATATATTTGTTTAATTTACATTGCAAGTTTGATTGAATTGATTTTAGTTTATTATTATTAATTTTTTTTAATAATTCAACCATTGCATGGTGGGTATCAAATCATTAACCTTAGATGTGGTAATAGATTCAGATTCGTTATCTATTTGAGCTATGTTTAGATTGGTAATTAATTTTAGTTAATTTAACTTGTTTGTATATAAATTTAAAATTTTTTAGAATGTTATATTGTTATTTAATTTTACCCGTTAATTTCAATTGAAAATGAATAAGTATAGCTATGAAATAATGTTAAATTTAAAAGTAATATAAAAGACTACATCTTACATCGTTCGTAGTAGACCACGATCGATGTTAATCATGGTCTATAGTATAGACTACCCTAGAGTAGACTATGGTTGATAAATTGTGGTATATTAATTGAACGTTTGAGTTATGTGATTCGAGTAATTTTAGCTAAGTTTAATTATTGGTTTTGTTGGTGGTGGTTGTTCGCTTTATTAGTCTAGACCCCTAGTTTAAATATAATTTTATAATAATGAAAAGAACTAACTTAAACAACGACATTAAAATATGACACGTTATCATCAAAAGAAGATAAGTACTTTATTCTTATTCCATTACACACGTTAAAAAAAAACAGTTGAAATATTTTGTTCCGAAGAACGATATACAATAAGGAGAGGGAGCTATTTGATCATCTTCTCCTATAAAAAGTCATCTTATATTTCCATTTCTACTCACACCTCTACAAACTTCCATATCTCGAAATCAAAGCTAATGGCTTTTCGCTCACTTGTTCTCTTCTTTTCCATCCTCATTCTCGCCCCAATTCCCATTCTTTACCCTTCGTGTACTTCCATGGTATTATATTTCAATGTTTTTTAAGAAACTTATCACTTGTTGCAGATAATATCCCAAGAAAGAAACCATGAGCAAAGAAATAGGATGAATTGAAAAAAGTTTAATGGTTTTCTCCCTCCAATAAATACATAATTTTTCTTAACCAACCAACCAATGATTCCAAATCAATCCTCTTAAATCCTATTTCATGGTTGCTTTAATTAAAAAAAAAAAAGAAAAAAAAAGAAGCAAGCTTATAATCAAGGAGCTAAACGAGTCAATAGTCTTAAATCCTCAACTACCTATAACCCAACCATCAAGTAAATAAGAATTATAGCAGGAGGATAAGAAAATTATCACTTGTAGGTAATGGGGACAAATTATGCATCTGTGGAAGGAGAAAAAAGCATTAAACCCTATTTCATGGTTGCTTTAATGAAAAAAAGAAGCATAATCAATGACCTAAAAAGTCAACAGTTATAAATCTTCAACCACCTATAACCCAACCATCAAATATAAGAGTTATAGTAGGAAGATAAGAAACTTATCACTTGTTGTAGATAATATCCCACTCGAAGAAAGCAACCATTGAAACTTAGAGCAAAGAAATATGATGAATTGATAAGAGTTTAATGTTTTTCTCCCTCCAATAAATGCATAATTTTTCTTAACAATGATTCCAAATCAATCCTCTTAAATCCTATTTCATAGTTGCTTTAACAAAAACAAAAAGAGCATAATCAACAAGCTAACGTGTCAATAGTCTTAAATCCTCAACTACATATAAACCCAACCATCAAGTAAATAAGAGTTATAGTAGGAGAATAAGAAAATTATTGCTTGTTGTAGGTAATATCCCACTCGAAAAAATTAAAGCAACCATTCAAACATTAAAAAAAGTAGAAATAGGATAAATTGAAAAGAGGTTAATGGTTTTTTTCCTCCGAAAAATGCATAATTCGTCTTAACCATCCCATCATTGATTCCAAATCGATCCTATTAATCTTATTTCATGATTGCTTTAATAGAACAAACGAGCATAATCAACAAGCAAATGGATCAATAGTTTCAAATCCTTAACTACATATAACCCAACCATCAAAATAAATAAGAGTTATAGTAGGAGGATAAGAAAATTATTGCCTCTTGTATATAATATCTCACTTGAAAAAAGCAACCCTTGAAACCTAATGCAAAGAAATAGGGTAAATTGAAAAGAATTTAATGTTCTTTTAAAACTTCAACTACCAGTAAATAAGAGTTATAATAGGAGGATAAGAAAACCATCATTCGTTGTAGATAATATTCCACTCGAAAAAAGCAACCATTGAAACATAAAGGAAATAAATATGATAAATTGAAAAGAGTTTAATGCTTTTTTTCCTCCGACAAATGCATAAGTCGTCTTAACCATCCCACCAATGATTCCAAATTGATCCTCTTAATCCTATTTCATGGTTGCTTTAATGAAACAAAGGAGCATAATCAACAAAGCTAAGAAGTCAAAAGTTTTAAATCATCAACTATATATAACCAACCATCAAGTAAATAAGAGTTATAGTAGGAGGATAAGAAAATTATCGCTTGTTGTAGATAATATCTCACTCGAAAAAAGAAACCATTGAAACATAAAGCAAAGAAAGAGGATAAATTGAAAAGAGTTTAATGTGTTTTTTCTCCGACAAATGCATAATTCATCTTAACCATCCCACCAATGATTCCAAATCGATCCTTTTAATCTTATTTCATGGTTGCATTGATGAAACAAAGGAGCATAATCAACAAGCTAACAAGTCAATAATTTTAAATCCTCAACTACGTATAACCAACCATCAAGTAAATAAGAGTTATAGTAGGAGGATAAGAAAATTATCCCTTGTTGTAGATAATATTCCAATCGAAAAAAGAAACCATTGAAACTTAAAAGCAAAGAAATAGGATAAATTGAAAAGAATTGTAGGAGCTTGTCTAATTCTAAAATTTAATTTGATGAAACTACTAAATTAGGTAAATATTTATTATGAGAAAAATCGACCAAAGAAATGGGCCTCTCCAGACTATAGAGGCCCAACCAAGCAAATACGAAGGGAAGACCGAGCCGACCAAGGCTCGACCCATTGGCCGGGCCCACCTTCCCTCCTCTCTCATTGGTTGAGGTGCCTCGGTCCATAAGTCCCTGTGATCCAACAACAAAGAGTTATATGTGCTCAGCTAGAAGGTTCTAGAACACAAGAATACCTATAAATAAAACTACTGGCTAAACCCTAGAGGTAAGCAAAAATACCCTAATTACTTTACTGAGTAATTCTCTCATCGATGACTTAAGCATCGGAGCCTGTGTGACTGAAGTCACACCGGTTTAAGGCCTCTCAGTTTTGCAGGTATCCGATCCTGTGATCATCAAGTTTGGTGCGTATTTGGCGAGAACCAAGGAAGCCAAAATCCCATCGACCAGGTCTACTCTGCTGACCAAGTCTCTTCTGCGAATCAGATCCAATAACTGCACGACATTAGAAGTCAGCAGCCCACAACAGTAGAAGCAACCAAGAAAGCTGACCAGGTCTCGAGAAATCTTGCTTGGCAATAAAAAGCCACTTAGCCGATACGAGCAGATAGAGAAAGCACAGGAGCTTAGCAAAAAACGAAAAGATGTGATCCTGAGTAGATAATGGATCAGGCAGATACACCACTTGGGGAAGAGATAATCCCTCTGAAGTTCAAAATTTCTTACTATCAGAGAGTACGATGACTCAACAGATCCTACCAGCCACCTGAACGCGTACAGAAAATGGATGGACATCTACGGAGTGACAAAGGTCATCAGAGCCAAGGTATTTTCATTCGCAATAACCAGCACGACCCGCGTCTGGTTTCAACAATTGAAGAGGAAATCAATTTTCTTCTTCAAAGAATTGGCTAGGGCATTTGGAGGAAGAAATAAGAGTGGACATGTGGCCAACTTGCTTATTATAAAGCATAAATCAATGGAGGACCTAAAAAAAAATATATGTGGCTTACTTCAACGATAAACTCTAGAGAGGTATACCCCAACAACAATTCCACTCGAGTAGATCTTGATAAAAGACAAGGAGCTACCCAGATGGTCCGAAAAGATGGAGATGTCATCTCAAAAGAAACTAAAGGAAGATATTGCCTCTTCCGATGGAGTCCGAGCGAACCACAAGTGGAGCAGGACCTACCACCATGGATTCACAAATCATGTGAAAGTAGGAGGCAGGTGAGTAACAATGGTCAAGGAACTCGAACTGGGACAAACCTAGAAGCAGGTCGATAAGCTAGAAGCCAGTCAGTGAAACTAGGGAAGAGAATCTCAAAGGTGCTGAAAAAGACATGCGTACAGGCCCAGCAAGGTTGAAACAGAAAGCAGACAAGTCAAACCAATCAAGGAAACGAACCCAAGGTATAAAACCATTTGGCCAAAGCCAAAATAGGTTATAAACCCAAGGGTGTTGATTAAACTCAGGGTAAAAAATCATGGGCAAAAGCAAAATAGGTTAAAAACCCAAGGGTGGTAGTGACAAAACAAAGTTGGCAAACTCAAGGTAAAAACCAATAGCAAAAGTTGGATAGGTAAGAATCCAAAACTGGATATAAACCTTTGGTAGAAGCTCAATGGGTTGGAAACGTTAGATGATACAACCAGGCAATAAGAACTCTCAAAATAGAAGTCTCGACATTGTCCTGCCACTCATCATCCATCTTGAGAGTAGGGGACAACTGTTATGAGATAAAAATCGATCAAAGAAATGGGCCTCTCCAGACCAAAGATGCCCAACCAGGCAACAACGAAGGGAAGACCGAGCCGACCAGGGCTCGGCCCCGACCACTGCTCGGCGCCAAGCAGTGCACGGCCCATTGGTCGGGCCCACCTTCCCTCCTCTCTCATTGGTTGAGGTGCCTCGGTCCATAAGTATGTGTGATCCAACAACACTAAAGTTATATGGGCTCAGCTAGAAGGTTCTAGAACACAAGAATACTTATAAATAGAACTACTGGCTAAACCCTAAAGGTAAGCAAAACACCATAATTACTTTACTGATTAATTCTCCCATCGCTGACTTAAGCATCGGAGCCCGTGTGACTGAAGTCACATCGGTTTAGGGTTGCTCGGTTTTGCAGATATCTGATCCCGTGATCATCAAGTTTGGTGCGTATTTAGTGAGAACAAAGGAAGTCAAAATCCCAACATCAATAATATTGATACAACTTTACCATTTGAAATTGAAATATTTCAAAAGACTTAATTTCTCCCACGAGTTAAATTAACAATCTATTCATATCAAACTATATATGTCCAGCTTTTATTATATAGTCTTTCATGAATGTTGTTTGTGCCCTAGATCCAAAACAATGTAGTATTTTAGATGGACTTTTTCACTTTCTTTTCTTTTAGTACAACAAGTGGTGGTAGGGATTCAAATTTACGACATTTAGGTCAAACATAAGTGTCTAAATCAATGTCAATGAAAAATGTTTTTTTTCTTTCTTCAATACTTAAAGTGGACTTCGATGGTTTGTTTAAGCCTTCCAAATTCCTCTTCAATTACCATGATTTTTACGATTCATTCCCTTGTTTATATCTTCTTTTCTGTCTATCTCCCACCCATCCAGCCATCGTTACTTTGCGGTTTCAAACTTTCGAATGGTTAACAAATTTTTATTTTTTTCAATTTTTCGTCATTTTCGCTCCTAGTTTTGTTGCAATTTATTAATTTTCTCAAATAACGGTGCAACTAACATTTATTTTCGGCATATCTCAACATTTTCATCGATAACAAGGAACATTTGTTTTCTTGACTTTTTTTCTGGCAGCATCTATATTAAAACAATGTATATGCAACATATATAGATTGAAAATATACTCTACATCATTAATTTCATATCAATTCAACATTATAAGGTATACGCAGAATTTCGAAAATTATTGAAGTTATTGGATGGGATAAGTACACGAGTCGTAGCCTCTTTTGTGATCTACTTTGTCTCTCTCTCAATTCTAAATTGTCCATGCCTTGTAAAAAATTCAAAATATAGAATATATTCTAGTTATATGAGTATCTTCTGAAATTAGTTCACATTTTATTCAACAAACTAATAATCAAAATATATAGACTAATATATCAAAACTTTATAATATAAAATTTTAGATCTGTCGTCATTATGCAACGATTCCACAATATAAAAAAAAAAGATAATGTCTTCGGACGTTTTTTTAAAAACTTATTTTCACAAATGTCTAAAGTTTTTCAATTTTACACTTTTAGATTTCTGTTTTTTATAATATCGATTTTACCCTTATTTATTGTATTTATATTTATTATAATTTTTTTTTTTTTTGAAATCTTAAACATTTTAAATCCCTAAATTGTAATCATAATCATTTAATTATTGTGGGCCTCAATTTCAACACTAATCCGTTGATTCACTCATTCAAAAATATTTGTTCCCACGATTTATCAATATTATTATTAATTACAAAAAGATACAAATTCGGCAGTTGAAAAGTAAGTATAGAAAGTTTACCTGGGAACTAGAAATTGGGAAGGATAGGATGGTAGAGAGTGGATTAGGGTTTCGGCCATTGCAACTAAACTAAAGCAATACATTGAATCCTTTTACTGCTACTCACAAAACTTTAAATTTGGCTACTGCTTCAAATTTTTTATTGCTACTCACGGTTTGGTTTATTTTTGGTTTATCATGTCAAACTATATTTTATAGATTATTATTACATTGCTTTCCATTCTATTTTTTAATTGTTACAATTACGAAATAACAACGGATTATATACTATCATATATCCAGCTAAAACATTTTAATATATGGGTACATAGTAAACAACCCTCTTAATAATAATTGTTTGCCGTAGTTGCAATTTTTATCGTTTTATGTATCTATGGTTTGAATTTTGAAGAAACTCAATACACTAGAGTCACAAGTACTTGATATTTAAACTAGTAGGTGAGTCAAGCTACTAGGTGAGACCATTAAATTAACCTATTAATGGATAATAGCTCTAGTAAATTAACCTATGAATTAATCCTTATAACATTAACCTCAATCAAATACAATTATAAGATAAACCAATATGAAAATATAAAATATATCCGACTTTTGAGTTCCTATAACTATCCAATTTGTACTTAGTTGTAGATATATATCATTATATCTGCATATATACAAGAATTCACACCTAAATCACATTTGAATCTTTGAAATTATGGACTAAAAAAAAAACAGAGTGAAGTCTTTGACAGTATCAAGACACCAAGTGTGTAGTCTAGTACAGTTAAGTAATTTCATAAATGACTTGTGTAGTATAACTTAAGTAGTTTGACGAAAAATCTTTCAATATATCAAATCAAGTGAAGTCACAATTAAGAAGTCATAGTGAGTCATATTGACTATATCTAGCCTCAAAGGAAATAATAACTAACCAAAAACTCAAATGTAATCCAGTACATAGTGTCAATACTTAAAGTTGTGATAACAAGTTGAAAGTTGGAGCATCAAAATCTTAAACACTAGATAGCGTAGATCTGTTATCTTCTGCTGAACCAACCCTTAGAAGGCAACAGCACTCTACATTTTGTCCGTCTCAATGGTTCAATTTTCTGATCTTTCAGTCATGTCTTCAGACGATAAAAGTAATATTAGGAAGTTTTCAGCTGCAACAAAAATTAGCAACGGAACTAGAATGTATTTTGCAATTTGATACTTAATGATAGATATAAGAGACATCTGGATATAAACTTATATAGTGTTACATCAATCCTCAATTAACAAACAAAGATCGAAAACCTATTCTATCAATTTTAGACACCCTACCACATGTTTCATTATTATGAATTAATCCTTTTAACATTAACCTAGCAAATTCAATCAAATACAATTACAAGATAAACCTATACAATAAATATAAAATATATCCGACTATCGAGTTCCTATAACTACCCAATTGGTACTAGTTGTAGATATATATTATATCTGCATATATACAAAAATCCACTCCAAAATTTTGTACCACAACAATCACATTTGAATCTTTGACAATATGGACTATGAAAAACCAGAACTGCAGTCTACAGAGGATATTTATTCACCTAAATTTTGCACCACACAAACAAAAGACCCTAATATTTCTTCATCTAGAGATAACATTTTTAAACTAGTTAAACTAGATATTATATCCGCATATAAAAAAAACAAGTTAAGCAGTACAAAACTATATAGTTCATCAAGGAATGAGTTTTTGGAAGGGAGCATTGTTCAAAACCGAAATCGATAACTCAATAGGAATGAGATTAGTCATTACCAAAATAGTTTATCTAAAAGAATGGGCGTCATCTTAATGTGTGTTTCAAAAGGGTTAAACCGTACCAAAAAAAATCTAGGGAAAAAATAGGGTTTAGGTAGGGTTCAAAACAACACACAAAATCATAAATCCATTTATTGGTATATATATTCCTAAGGTAGGTTGCCATCATGGGATTTGAACTTATTCCCTCTTAATTACCTTAGTCTATTTGGACCAAATTAATAAGATTTAAAAATTTATTACAAAAACTGTATGGCTAATTATTTAGTGCAAATTGCGTGAAAGCTTTTGTGTTCTCCTTTTCAACCATTAAATAAATAAATAAAAACCTTTTGTTTCACTATATTTCTTTTTACAAACCTATACTTGAATTGTCTTTCAAATCGGTTTAAAATATATGTTAGGTAATCTGAATATTTAATATTCAACTTTAATATAACTCAAGTGATAATATTTTAGTATTGTTTTTTATAGGTTCAAATTCTCTTATATAATATTCTAAAACAATTATATATATTACAACTGCTTCAACTAATTCCAACAACTTCCTCCTTAATTTAGACGAAAAATTTTGTGAAAAAATATGTGTTAATCTTAAGAGAAGCACCTTTTCGTTTGTCTTTTTTATCTCTCACCTTTTTCATTGTTTTTTTAGTATTTGATAAATAAATTTTTCATTCATCGGATGAAAATAGTATCATCCAATTTTGATAGTTAGGTAAGTTTGAGAGTTCGATTTTTAATAATATTTTAAATTTTGTGAGAGCAATGCATATAGCTATGTGATTTATATAGTTTACCAAAAATCTTAACGCCAAAATTTATCCTAAATTTATTAAAAAAAAAATCATAAATTAACTTTTGGTATATTTGGAGAGTAGAATTCAACCTGACACGTGGACCAATCATCTTAGCTCGACAACACCCAAACAACTTAACAAACCAAAGAAAGCAGACCAACCTACTCTTGAGACTTAGCTGAGATCAAACAAGTAGGAGAATCACTAAGTTCACCTCAACCAACCTAAGGATTCCAACCTCTGACCCGACAACCCATAACCATCCCAAACCTCCTTTTGGAACGACTCCAACGAACTTGTCCTCCCACGCTACTTATAAAAGGAACGTCATTTCTCTGATTCAGATACGTAATTCTATATGAAAATTACCTACTAAGCTTGAACCCTTATTTACTTGGACATTAGAATGTTTGCTCTTTTTGTGAAGGTCGTTCCTCGTAGAACTCACTCCTCCATAGTTCGTTCAGGTTCATCAAAGCTAATCCTAGTAGCTCAACAGAATTCAACATCAACATCCATAGTTCGTTCAGGTTCATCAAAGCTAATCCTAGTAGCTCAACAGAATTCAACATCAACAGAGAGGGTGTGTCTATATATATATGAAATTTGTGGAATTAGATTTAGATCTGAAACTTTCCATGTGGAATAGTAGCTAGAGTCTTCCATGGAGGGCTATCTTCCTCTCTCTTCATTTCAGATTTGGAATATTCTTTCAGATCTGAAATGGAGGAGGGACGGCCAGCAAGGACGGCGGGCGAGCGACAATATGAAGAGGTTGGTGGCAGACGAGCGAGGGCGAAGAGGTGGCCGGCGGCGAAGTTCGTAGGAGGGAGGAAGGAGAAAGAGAGGAAGATAATTCAATTACCATAAAAATATTATTTAAATGATATAGATCAGTTATTACAATAAGCAATTTAACAATCAAATCATCTTGAAGTTAGTCAATTAACCATCAAAGTATTATTTCAGGTATCATTTACAACAATTTCATAACTTTAGCGATTAAAAATGTTCCTTTAGAAACTTCAAAGATTAAAGATACATATCCCAAATTTCAGGGATCAAAAATGTATTTTGTCATTTTTATTTAACTAGATATATGAAAACTAAGTTGATTGACACAACTTTAAAAGATTATTTACTAACTAAAAAAAATTAAATACAAGACGAAATTGATCGCCAAACTTGTGTTAACCCTAAAACTAAACAAATAATACATAATAAAAGTTTTAGAATTTAAAAAAAAAAAAAACTAAAAAAGCTCAAGCAACCACTAAAAGTAGATAAAGTAATTTTTTAACTATAAAAATATGATGGACATCAAATGGTCCCAAAGTTATCCAATTATTTCATTGTATATGTTTTTAATAAATTGGAAGCTTTTGTTTGGAACAATTGTAATATGAGCATGCAAGATGGCCTCAGCTTCTCCTATAAAAAGCCATCTTGCATGCTACAAAACCTCTAACACTCAAAATTAAAGCAAATGACTTTTCACACCTCCCTCTCCCTCTTCTTCCTCCTCTTTGCCCTCTCGTCTCGACTTCTCATTCTTTACCCTCCGTGGTCTTACACGGTATCGTATGTTTCTATATTTGTTTCTTAGGCGTCGTAACCAAAACTATAGTTTGAGAAATAACACAAGCTACTTAAAAACACATTACAATATTTCCCTTTAACATTTTGCTTTTCAGAATGAAAAAATGATGGAATAATTACTATATATCCTTTCTTGTTTTAATAAAGTTTATGATGTATTAACCTTTTGAGTTATGTTAAGTTAAAATTTTTACTGTTGTTGGAGGACTTTTTTTTGTTTAAAAGTTGTTTCTCTTTTAAAATAACGTATGTGAATAATAATATTTTGGCATTGTGTGATCAAGTGTAATTTTTCTATAATATGTTTAGATAATAACTCTTTTCTATTGTCAATTTGAATATAGTTTAATTAGTTAAAGAATAAATCCACCGTCAAAATATCATGTTTAATAAGATGTAAAAATGTGTTTCATTTTTATAGGCCTTCTTGATGTATGTTCATCGGACAATTCAATCCACACTGTTTCATACTTGAAGGGTGCGGCAGGTGTTGGAGGCCAATGCATGTATGTTTAATTTTCATTTTTAACTTTTTTTTTAATTCAAAGAAAGAGATATAAATTTAGACCTACGATTTTTAAGAAAGATTATTAATAAAATATTTTTGAACTATTTTATTTTTTACGAAATATATATATTAAAGATGTTATTCCATTTCTTTGCCTTATAGAGAAATTGGTAATGGGAGTGACGATGCTTTTTCTATGCCCATTCTCGACCAGGTTACACATTAATTTTCTTTTGTTTTAAATAAAAAGAGAGAAAAATAAGAGCTAATATTCTTTGAAATTTAGATGTATTGATGTAAAACTGTTGATTTATTTTTTCATTTTTTTACTTGGTGCAGATACAAATTGCTTGTGACAAGGTGTGGTATTTTAGTTTGTCAACTGTCATATTTTATTATTTTCTATATTCCTCGGGCTCATTTCTACATAATTTATTATTTTATTTGATGGACCTCGCATCATTTTTAACTGTTGTACTATTAACTTTTCGTGGATTATTTAAAAAAATATATATATCTTTTGATGAGAGACTCATTTTCTATGTTCAAAAACAGGTGAAGGAATTAGAATACTTAAGGGAGGGTTTCAATATCTTTGCTGTTTTTCAGGTAATTAAATTTATACGTTTGTTTCCAAATTAATAGAAATAACAAAATGAAAATAAGAAGAAGAAAAATGATACAATATATGTCATTAATCATGTAATAATTCTTTTTTTAGGGGATTCGAACTCACAATCTCTTGGATGTATATGCCAATTATGGCTGAGTTAGATTCGCTTTGACTTAATTATGTGATAATTTAACTGTTGAAAATAAAATTTCAATATATATTATTTACTAATTATAAATGTTTTGTATTAAAACAACTTCTCATTATTTTTCTATTGTTTTTTTATGAAATTAATAGGGTACTTTAATAGCAAGGGGACTAATACAATTCTGTGAAGGAGCACCTCCTGTAAGTGTTTCGGCTTTCAAGTTTTTTTTTTTAGTTTTCATATTTAGATCACAAGATTTCTAATTCTCTCTTTTATTTTTACTCTTTTTTTTTCTTTTTTGGAAAAAAAAAATTGGAATAGGTTAAGAATTTTATTTCTCTGGCAGGTCCTCAGGCTGGTGTTGCAGCTATTCCTTTTTGTGAAAATATCGTAAGACAAAATCATTTTTCTCTATCGTTAATTCCTTATTATATATCATTTTTGCCAATCTAAATATAATTATTGATCTATTATCAGTTTGGAATTCTATGCCCAGTGATCCAAGCTTGGTTCAATGGCATAGTTTATACAGAAGAAGGCCAAGTAAGCATCTTCTAATTTCTTCTTGTTATATTTACATGTATATCCTAATGTTTTGAATAGGAGAATTTCTTTTCCAATTTATATATATACATTTCTCATCTCTCTAGACTAATTGTTGACAAAATCCCTTTTTTTTTATATAACTTTAATTTTAATTTTACAGAGTCTTAAAGACTGTCAATAATTTAGAGGTTAATTGTTTAAGTTACATTTTTCTTTAACTTTGAATTAATTTGCGGTTATTTTAAATGTAATAGTTAGTAAAAAAAAAATCTCTGAACGCAAATTCTGAAACCACCATTAATAGCAAAATAAAAAGAATAACACTTTAAATTCTCAAATTTTTATATATTTTTTTGTTATCTAAGACAAACTAATTAAGGGATAATTGTCTCCTCCTCCCCTTTTGATTTATGGTCATTTTTGCATAGTTGACTAAAGCCTGTGTTTTAATTTCACACTTTCTTTCTTGGTATTATTTATATATAGGATTTTGCTGCTGCTGCCACCTATTATAAACTCCCAAATGTAAGTAAATAATTAAGGTTTAAATCTTATCTTAGTAGCTATCAACTTTTCGTAATATATATTTTAATCTTGAACATTCAAAAATAATCATTTTGATCATTATAGTTATTGTATACCATTATATAGATGATGTACCTTGTGTGCACTTGAGCTATGTTTATTAACCTGCGGATCATGGCATATATTCAAGTCATATAGCCCTAAATAATATAGTATAAACCCTTCTTTTTTTAGTAAAAATGGATCGCGTATTTGAAATATAATACTCTACCTTAGCCTACTTATGTTATGTAGCTTCAATACATGTCAACAATATGATCGAGTATAGTTCAATAATAAGGTATTTACTCTTTCTCTTAAGGTTAGAGGTCTAAATCCTATATTTGTTGTACTAAAAACACGAAACTATATATATGCCCATTCAACACACCAGTACACATTTAGAGTCATGTCATCCATTTGTTAAACTATTTTTTTTTCCTTTTTGTTGAGTTCACACACATATTAAACAATTGACGGTAGAAGAATGACAAAAACTAAAATAACTGTTTCCCAAAAGCTTAAACTGATAGATTGGATAAATTAAATTCATTTATGAGTATCTCAATCGAAATATCAAAAATTAAAAATATATAAACATCTAGACTCAAACCTTGAATATAAAGAATCTATGAAGGGTTTGAAATCCCTTCTAACTTCAATAGCCTCTTTGGAAAGAAAAATTAAATAAAAAGATTAAAGGCCATTTGTTTGTAAGGAATTAAAGGAGACTTGGTTGCATCAAAATATTGATTTATAATTAGAGTGTGGCTATTTTGTTTTAGACATGATAAATCATATCCCTGGACTCAAAAGCTTAAGTTGATGGGTGTTGAAAATTTGCACAAAGTCCAACGAGTGAAAATCAATATTAAACACGGAGGAAACGACAGTACAAGGGTACTTCAAACACAGGATTTCATGGTCTTATACCATCTTAAATATATTAAATAATCTTTTTTGGGTTCAGGAGTGATTGAGCCATATGTTTAAGATGAAAGGTTGCAATCCTTTATAGATATATCTAATCTTTTGTATTATTGAATTTAGTGATGATTAATGAATTAATAAATGAAATTTTCAGAAAATTGAGGAATATTTGAAGTATTCTAGATTCCTTCCCAAGCTCAACAATGAACGTCCAGGAGAAAGAAACTCGACTTACAAGGAGCGTTTTAGTAGCTTGCACAACTTGGTGCTTCTTGCAGTAAGTTTTTTTTTTTTTTTTGGTTATTAATTATTATAAACCTAGTACATCTCTTATCATCTTTTTAGTTTTATGCTATATTTACAAGCTCTAATCTTCATGTTTTATTTTAATTGAATAGAATGAGAACGAGAACGTTTTGATTCCAAAAGAATCTGCATGGTTTGGATATTATAAAGATGGGAGCACTGAAGGAATTTTACCTGCACAAGAGGTAGAAGCACTTTATAATCTTCTCGATAGACTCCATAAAAGTACTTTTGAAAAAATATAGACCCAACAAAAAGAAGAAAAAAAATCAAATTGCTGGAGAAAAAATGAAGTAAAAAAAATTAAACTTGATTCTTTGGTGATTATCAACTATCATCAAGTAGTCTGAGCAGTTGACAGAGGATATGTTTTTGTAAAGTTCTCTGTTTTTTATTTTTTGTTTATTGTTTTTCATTTTTCAAGTAGTCTGTTGAGTAGTTGGTTGTCATTTCTATTCTATTTTATGTTGAAAAAGTACACAAACATGTATTTGGCAACTATTTCTTGTTTTTTCTTTCTAGAATTTTGAATGCTTTACTTGAAAAAATACATTTTGGGAAAAAAACTTAAAAACAGATGTTTTTTCTACACATATTTCTTAAATGACAAAATAAGAAACAATAAATTTTTTAAATTTAAAATATGTCATAAGCCAGGACCCTACTATTAGATCAACAATTGTTGAAGACGCTTTGCTTTTGGCTTCATCCAAAAGTCTCGTATTAATAGAGATAATTGTCATCTCTTATATATTATGATCACCCATTCCCTAATCAATGTGGGACTTTATTTGTATACCTTGCAACCCCAACAAAGTTCACTATATCAATATTTTTAGGCTTCCGTCTCAATACGTACCAATGAGGTTCGATCTTAAAATTAATTGACTATAATAAGAGTAGCTCAGGCATATTATAAATTTTTGTGAGGTGTTCTTAATTATTTCAATGCGGAATTCTTAACATGTCCCCTCAAGATCGTGGTTCTTTTGGCCCATGGATTTTAACCAGATCCTATTTTTGAATCAGATGCTCGTTTTAGTTTTTTGAACTTAACATGAATGAACCATCACTCGATCCAAAAGCTTAAACTCATAGGTTATGGTAAATTTAATCCATTTATGGATGTCAACACACTGACCCCATTAGACACTTCAAAGTTGAGAGATTGATTAGACACGATGTTGAAAGTTTAGAAACGGCCCTTAAGGTTTTAGAACCTCTATTATACACAATCCTTAACGTTGAAAGACGAAACTTATAATTTAACTTGGTTTTTGGCACATAATATGCAGATAGATCTTTATAAAGAGGATTGGATTGGGTTGAGGAGTTTGAATGAGGTGGGAAGAGTGAGATTTGAGCAAGTACCAGGAGCTCATGCTGAAGCATCTGATGAAACTTTGAGTGAGTTTGTGGTGCCTTTCTTGGTGGACTGGAATCAGCAGCAGCCCTCAACCATGCCAATGCCTTGTAATTAGTCACAAGCAGCCTTCGAAAACCTTGTTTCTCTTCTATGAATGGATGTACATGTAATATAATGTGATGTATTAATGTATTGTAAGCCCATGGGGATCTTCTGTTTCTTTAGAAACAGACTTTATATAGTTAAATAAAAAGGGGTTTTCTTCTCTTGTCTATGGAAGGTTTGGACTCGATTTCTATTTTGAGCATCTAAAATTTATAAAGCGGAAATTTTAAGTTCTAAACTTTTGGAGTGCTTTCATTTAATTACTCTCCTTTTTTTCTTTCGTTGCTTGTTCCTTACATATACTTTCTTTAATGAAATGGTGTTTCTTTTCAAAAATGATAATAACGTTCCTGATTTAGAAAACATTATTCAATGTGGCAAGACGGTGACATTTATCGACAAAGAAGATGATTGTAGGCCGAAATAATATTTACGGGCATTGAGTAGAATTGGCCACAAAAGAAAGAGTGATTGGGTGTAAAAAATTGAGTTTGATTCTAAATGTAGGTCTATCTTGTTCGAACTCACAACTTCTTGATTGGAGATATGTGTCATTTACCGTTGAACTATGCTCATTTTGACAAAGGTAGATCTATAAACGTTCAAAAAAAAAATTTGCAAAAGGATTTAGTTGAAAAAATTAGATAAATACACTATGCAGCATCAAGTTAGTATATTAAAAAATGTCGCACAACTTTTCAGCATTTTCATTTGTTTTTTTTTCTTTTTTTTTTGTATTGTTTTATAGTAAATTCGAGTTTGAATTTGATTTAGATTATACTATTTTTCGTAAAATCTCACCTTCTCTACCATATTTAAAATATATATTTATTTCATGTTATTTAGGTAAATTCATCCCGAAATTAACATCAATAATTAAAATTATTTTCATGCAAAATTTAAGGATTCAAAAAAAAGTATATATGAAAGTTTAAGAATTTTTTGGAGGGTAAAAGCCGACACACCACGTGGAACTCTACCACCTAACGAACAATTCGAGCTAGGTGTATCAGGTGGAATGTAACAAAGAAGTCTTAATTAGGGCACCTAACGGATTTGAGATGATGTCGCCAATAGTCTGACAACCATATAACTACCGGTTGGAACGATCATAAACCAACTTGTCTTTTACTATCAACACGATGTTAAGCTATTAGTTTGAACTCGAACTAACTTGAGTTTTCTAGTGTTTATTCCTTTCTGCAAGTCTTTCCTCCGACATCTTAACTTGTCTGAATTCATTTGAAGTCGATCTTCGATGGTTTAGCATAATTCAGCATCAATAGGGTTACAATAGAATATTTAAAAGGTAGGGCCAAAATGCAATAATATATAAAAAATGAGGGATCAGACCCAAATATTAAATATGTATATTAGTGGGACTACGACACCCAAGACGTGGTCCATAAGTCTGCCATTTTAAATGTTTTAACTTTTTATAAATTATAATAAAAGAAAGTGTAGACATTTTAAGGGTTATTTTTGTAAATTAGAATATCTTTAATTTTATATTTAACAATTGCATTATTTCACATTCATGAATAATGAAATTGTGCCAGCCTTCAAGAAAGATTCTCATTTCTCTGTCGGATCTTTTTGTTTCAACATATTTACGAATCTTTCATCCCAAAACAAGGTTGGAATAAGGATTATTGGTTGTACTAAAAAACACTAAATAAATAATGCTGGGATAAGGACTAAAAATTTTAATTTACAAGAGCTCAAAAAAAAAACAACAAACATTAAAACCGAACACGAGTAAACCAATTAAAGCATTAAATATCCATTTTAAACCTTATATATTAAAGCGAGTAAGCTCGTCGGTAATTGGTATATATCTCCAATCAAGCGGTTGCGAGTTCAATCTCTCACCTCCACTTATTGTACTAAAAAAATTACAATGAAGATTACTAATACTTACCTCGACGATTTGTGAAGAAAAGTATTTAGAAGATATTGATTTTTTTATGTTTTAGAGCAAATTGGAAATGGAAACAAGAAACAAGACTTATTTTTATTATTCCAAAATTTCTATATAATTTTGATAATGTTTTAAAAAATGAGAACCAAGAAACATAAATAGCGTCAAATATTTGGGTTTCTTAATAAAATTGGAATCAAGGAACGCAAACATTACCAAACAGGATCGAATTTCTGGGGTTCTATGGTTTGTATATTAAGTTTTTTATTGGTTAACTTCTATATAATTTACTAGCTAGTTAGTTTGTGGATATCTTTTATTTTAGTTTCAAACAAATATTAATTTTACGCTTATCTAAAGTTAACTTGAAGTGAATTCCACCTCTAAAAAAATTAAAATTAAGAGTTATGATCGAAATTGACTTATTAAAGTTTAGTAAGATAGGTGCAGTGTGATTTCCTTCCAAGATATTTATGGCACCCCGGGAATAAAAGTGGGAAATTTGACTAAATAAGCGTTCTATATAACATTTTTAGTTTTTTGATCGTCCTTTTCGAAACCTAAATTTTCTAGGGCGTTTGTTGTTGCCAAATGACAATCATGTTCCTCCTTTTATGTTTCTCCCTCCGTCATCTCTCTCATCCCTCCCCTTTTTCTCTTCCCATTTTTTCTCTCCATCATCTCCCTTACTGGTTATACAGAATAAGTTCCTTCATCCCTCTTTTCCCATAATTTTCTTCTTTCCTCCCACTCCCTTGATTTTTTTGTCTTATATTTTTCCCAAAATCCCAGTTGAGAAAAACTATTAAGGGAAGTTTAGATTTTTCAAAATATTTAGCAAATCCAGGAGAAGGTATGGTGACAAGGGAGGAGATGTTGCTCGTGTAGACGTGAGACCCGCCGTCGAAGAAGAATATCATCGAAAAACGCCTGGAAGACAGAGGGAGAGAGCGAGAGATGAGGGAGAGAGGGAGAACGGGAGAGAGAAAGAGATGAGGGAGATAGGGAAGAACAGGAGAGAGCGAGAGATGAGGGAGAGGGAAGAACGGGAGAGAGCGAGTGATGAGGGAGAAAGAAGAACGAGAGAGAGCGAGAGGGAAGAGAGAGAATTGAGATTTTTAATTTAATTTAATTACTTAAAAATCTATTTATATAATGAATAAATAGCGAGAGAGTGAGAGAGCGAGAGAACGAGAGAGAGCGAGAGAGCACCGAAATGAGATCTGGAAATCAAAATCGCTTCTAAGCGATGGAAGATCTGAAAGGGGTGTTTTTTCCGTAAAACCCAAGAGAAAAAGATGGAAGTTACGTATAACCCAAACCAAAAAATTGGAAGGAAAAACTCAAACAATAAGAAAGTATAAGATTCTATATAATCAGAGAAAAAATAAGAGGGATGACGCTCAGATAACTTATGAAAATGACAGATTAAAAAACTAAAAAGTTAAATGCTTCTACAATCAAATTTCCCAATAAAGATTATATACTTTATAAATGTCACTGGTCCCTAGGAAGCATGTGAAATATATATGTATAATTTTTAAACATCACTCGTCCCTATAATTTATAAATGATTTTCATTTTTTTAACAGAATAAAAGAAACCCAATGCACTTTTTTTTTCATTGTCTTATTCGTTGAATCTAAGTCCAAAAATCAGCTTAGTCAAATTGAAAATCAACTTTTAACCTATTATATAGTTTTAAAAGTACAAATCTACCTCTAACAATGGAAACACATGTTTTATTTTTTTTCTTTTACTTTTATTAGATTTTAAAAATCATACTAATGTTCTTAAAATCTTAACTAGATTTTTAAAATAAAAAATAATTTTATCTAAAAGTGTAGTTGAATGCTTAGTCAAATTTTTAAAATGAAAAATTAAGGTGCATTCGAGAATCCTTTCATTTTTTATTTTTTAGTTTTAAAGAGTATGATTGCCTTTTTTACAATTTTATTCGTGAGTTTAACATCTCTTGAACATATATTTTAATTTTTATTCAAAATTTTAAAACAAATACGTTTTGGAAAATTCCTTTCTTTATTTTTTTTTTTTTCCTTTTCTTGTAAAGCTGGCGGCTTCCCTAGGATTCCCATTTTAGTGTGAGCATTCTTTTTAGCCAATAAAAAATTGCCATTTAACCGAGTCTTTAATTAAGTTTCATTAAAAGTATTAAGAAAAGAAGAAGTTCATCGAGAACGCAGTTTTAAATATTATTAAAATTATAACTATCTTTAATATATATAAAAATAGGGACGTGGAAGAAACATTTTTATGAATCCTATTGACCTTCACTTTTTTTTTGTAATATCAAAATTATTTTCTCTTCGATTTATGTTTATGTCTCCCAGCTCTCTCTTTCTCTACCATTTATTGTCGTTTTTAAGTTATCTTCTTTAATTAAAACTCTTCATTCACGTTGGTTCTCGTGTTTCATTGTTTTTTCTTTTCTTCATTTTTTTGTTTTGTTTTTTCTTTTTAATACAAATTTATTTGTCTATGTACTAATACATTGGTAGCTTATAATAATTCACTTAAATAAGTTTCTTAACATTCATTTTATTCAATAAATTTCTCTATGATACTCATTAAAAATAGTAATTAATTGTACTAAAAAAATTAATCAATCAATTAATTATCAACTATACCAATTACAAGAAATCCAAAAAATTGGAATATGAAAAATGTTATTATTATTTATGAATAATTTAATGATTTTTGGTCATAATAATTAATTATAGAATTTCAAAAGTCTTAAAATTCCAAAAGATTGTAACATTTTTCCATGTGCTAATATCATTTTATTTCATCCTTCTTTTTCAACCCTTCGATCTCCATTTTTTTTTGTAAGTTCTCTCTTATTGTCTTGCTCTTAAAGACTCTCTAATCTTGAAAGCATCTCAACGCATACATGATACATTCAAGTCGACATGAAATTCATATATTAAAGTTATATTTCAATTCGTAAACTTGGATGGAGTTGAATAATGATGTTTATCGATCTTCAAGAATGTGTGTATTGATTATTAATTTTTTAATTCTTTTTTCTATTACTTGTCTTTTTATTTATTTTACGATTACTATATTATTTTGTATTTCTTTTGTCTTATTTGTTAATATTTTATAATAATAATTATTATGTTTTTTTAAGATTATTTTTTTTATTAAATATTATATATGCAGACCATTTTTTTAGGTTTATTTCTTTATTCTTGCCTTTTTTATTTTTACTTTTCTTTCATTATTCTTCCTTTATTTTTTTCTACTTTTCTCTCACAATTTTGTATATTTAAGGTTTCTTAATTAGTCTATTATATAGAGAAAATATTAATTTGACTTTTTTAAGAACAATTATATTATTTTTTTTAGCAATTTAAGAAAGTGCAAAGGAAAAGATATTAGCATAATATTGCTAGATTAAATAACTGATCTTTACTAAAAACATGTTTTTCATTAGTAGTTGAATAATAATGGTGGTAAAACCTTTAACATTCTTATACTAGGCATGTTTATTTGAGTAATTGAATACATTATTCTGAACCACTTAATTGTTGGTTTTTTGGTTCTTAATCTTGGTTAATTAATTTAATTAATTAGTGTTTCGATGATAACAAACACACTTAGTATTAATTATTTTTGGTGTGTAAGAATTATTGCTATAAAACATAAATTTATTATGAACTTCAATAATATTATATGATTTATTGATAATACATATTTTGTTTATTGATAATTTTAGTGTTTTAAAGTGTCCACAGTGTAGAGATCGATACGATGATTCCAACGAATTTTGAATTACCCAAATCGGAGCTCAAACTAAGAAATTATAATCGAAAAAAGTTGGAAGAAAAATTATCCGAGGTGGATAATTGGTCCAACTAAATGTTGACATGGCATGGTGTTAAAAAAATAAATAAATGAAAATGAAAAGAAAAAATAGTGAAAAAAAACAGAGTTAGAAGATAACTTAAAAGGAAGAAAAAATAAAAAGTAAATATATATATATGTCACATCAATATTTGTTTTAAAAAAATTATATATATTATATTATATTATACTATATATATATATATATATATATATATGCGCGTTTGACACGTCCATATATAATATTTTATTATTATTATTATTATTTTATTCAATTAAATCTCAACGTTTCATCTTTAATCATTTGAAATCTAATTGTCCAAATTGATTTTAGTTTCAAATCAATTTCAACCATTTTTCCCTCCTATTTAATCAACTCTTCTTCTCTCAAAATTTTAACAACTTTCCTCTCCAATCTCTTCATGTTCATCTCTCCAAAATTTCAAATGTTGTTCTAATTTCTTGTGAGAGAAATATTTTATTTAAGAGATATTAGTGCTTCCAATTTTATTCTCTCTTAGTCATTTGAGTGCTTTTATTTGTAAGAATTTTTCTTACAAATTTGTGAGAAAATTTTGTATATCTACTCTTTGAGAGAGTTTGTAAGTTTGTTCTCAAATTTCCATATTCTTTGGAGTGGTTGCTCTTGAGCCCGAAAAAAAACATTTGTAACAGTTTGATCTTAATCCGTGGAAAGGATCGGGTTTCTTCTTGCTTCCGAAAAAAAAGACTTTATACCGGTTTGACTCCTACTGTGGAAAGAGTCAAAGTTTCTTAATCGAATACCCAAGAAGCGCTTGGGGAGTGGGGTAGGCCGATTGTTGCCGTACCACTATAAATTTCTGGTGTCATTTTCTCTAACCCTACCCTATTTAATTTTTGAAATTAATTTTCTTTATTATAAATTGCATGAAATTAATTGCTATAATTTGTTATTAATATTTATGTGCAATATTTGAGTGTTGAAATTAATTACGGTGTTTGTATTTCTAATTTATTGTTTAATTTGTGATAAAATTAATTGTTTCTAAAAAGTTTACTTATTTGTTTAAATGTGGGTCCACCATGGTAAAAAGTTAAAAAAGATTCAGGGTTGTCATACGATCCAACATTGATATTCTCACACCCCACCATCTCACTTGTACATGTATGTTTAGTTATTCATGGTTAGCAATAAACAAATCTCTCTACCTTCCCCGTTAAAATAAAACACACTTTTAAAATTCACGATTTTTTCTTTTTCATTCAATAAAAGTTAATATGTATATTGTCTAGATGAGACGGATACAAACCATCGAGCTCAACATTAATGTTAAAATTTATTTTAACTGACGAATTGGTAAATCTTTCACTTTCTTAATTTTTTTATAAATATTATCCTAATATTTTACAATTGCATTTTTTTTATGTGTTGTGCATTTTAGTAGATGTTAGAATTTCAATTGAACTATCAATATTTACATTAAAAATAAATGTTGGAAGGAAATATACTAAATATTTAAATGCACTCATAATTTTTTATTTTTTATTTTTTGATTTTCAGACACATGAGGGCTCGAACCTGAATTTTGAGTGTCATTACTTTAAGCCTCTTGTCACTGTGCCAACACCTTGTGGAATGCACTCATAATTATTGATGAATTGATAGAATATAAAAAAGAAAAAGTAGAGTAAGAATAATAGTTTTGGTTTTTATAACTATACTTCGTGGAAATTTAAATAATTTGGAATACCAAAAAGTATTGGTTTTTTAGTTTTATGTATAGTTATTATGATCCAATATAATTATAGTGTGTCTACCAAGCAATAAATAAATGCAGGGAGGGGAGGGAATTATTTCAAAAAATAAATAAATTGGAGTGGGCGGGAAGCTGAAATGCTTAAAAAGAAAACGAGTAATGGTAAAAATAATGTGAAACACAAGAATAATTGTGATTGCAAGTTAAAGTTAAAATATATATTAAAATTATATTAATTTCAAGAAAGATATATTTCTAAAAGTCAAAAAAGAATAATTTAGAAATTCTAAAGTTAAGTTTGTGAACTTAAAAAATGGTCTTTAAAAATAATAAATAATTATTAAATTATGTCGACTTACTATTTTATAGATGACTTATTGTTTTATAAATATAAATAACAATAATATTCAATAGATTTTCAATTTTCTAAAATTAAAATTTACATTAAAATATAATAAAAAAGTCAAAATAACAAGTGCAAGGTACGTATTAAAATACTAATTTATTAAAATATTGTAATTCTCAAATTATTTATAAAAATAATGAAAGTCGTCTCTTTAGACCTTAGTGACACTGTGTGTATGTAATTTTTTTTTCCTGGAGCATATTGTTTCTTCATATCTTTATTTTATTTTTAAATCTCATAGGTTGTTTCTCAAAAGAAAATATATGTGAGAAAATTTTTATTCTTTTTTTCAATTATTAGAAAGCATCTAGTTTTAAGAGACGACAGAAGAAGTTTATTCTTAAAAATAATAATAATAATAATAATATTATTATTATTATTATGAAAGAAAATGTGAGGAGATCTTGGAGAGAGAGGTGCATTCATTGAGCTCCTTCGTTAGATGAACTAGAGTTATTTTTTGCAAAATAAATATGTACCTGAAGATTTCCAAATAATTTCTTCTTAAGGGTGTCTTTATCCCTCCTTATTTTGTTTCTCTATATTATTGAAATTAAAAATAGGAGGATGTGGTATCTTGAGAGGTAAGGGGTGCACATCAACCATCTCCTATCTTCACGTTCATTATACTAAAAAAATTAATACGTGAAACAATTATATAAATTTCATAAAATAAATAACCTATGATAAATATATATTTTTTCAGAAAAAAACAAAACACGTGCCAACTTCTAAAACAAAATGCACTATCAAATTTATTCAGAACAAACAAATATAATATAAAATAGTCTTAGAATTCTTTTATAAAAAAAAAAAAGAAAAGGAAATAGTCTTAGAATTTAAAAACATGTGTTAAAATACATTATATGTGCAAAACGCTAAAAATTTCTAAATGTAAACTTTTTTAATCGTCATGGTTAGGTTGGCATCAATCTTGAAGTTATCCTATTAATTTATTTCACATATTCTTCAATAAATAAATTGGAATCTTTCAACAAAAAAAAAAAAAAAAAAAAAAACTTTGAAATAATATAATACTATCAATTAGCATGCAGCTACATGCCTCAACTTCTCCTATAAAAAGCCATCATTTCGCATCATTTTCCCTCACATCTACAAAAACTTCTTCACAAGAAATCAAAGGCTAATGGCTTTTCGCTCCTTCTTCTCCTTCTTCCTCTTTCTCGCTATCCTCTCGACGTCTCACTCACTACCCTTCGTATTTTTTCATGGTATCGAGTTTTTCTTTCTTGTTTCCTAAAAAACAACATAACGTTTGCTCTTGTTTCTTCTCACTTTTAGTATTCTTAAACGAATATTAAGTTGGATTGAGAAGGCTTTTTTTTTAACAACTTTTTGCTTTAAAAATATAGCAAAAATATATTCGAATAATTGCTTGACTGTTATTCTCTTTTTATGGATGATTGTTCATTAAGAATCAAAGTAGTTGTTCGTTTTACAACAATTAATATGTAAATTAATATATTATTTTTGTTTGTAGGTCTTGCCGATGAATGCTCGTCTAACAGTTCAATCCACATCGTTTCATACTTAAAGGAAGTTGCTGGTGTTGAAGGCGAATGCATGTATGGTTTTTATTTTTCAAAATATATTATTTGTTAAATCTATTTTAGTCCCTAGCTATACTTTCTACTTCATTTCTAATTTATTTTTTCAACATTTTAAAATATCTATCTTATTCCATAAATTTAAAAACATATTTCGGTGGTTACCATTATTTTATGGTTAATTATTTAATTGATGGATGATAAAATATAACCTTTGAAATATGTGTATTAACATGTGGAGATGACCCTGTAATAAAGTTAAACATATTGAGATGGGTATGGGTTGGTTCCTTTTTACATATATATATATATAAAGGAACCAACCCATTATTTATATATATATATATATATATATTGGCTGGGGTAAAAAATTGACAACTAAATGATAAGAATGACCAAAATAATTATTTTTTCGTAGTTTAAATATTAAAATAATCATTTTGAAATTTAAAGACTGTTTTGATATCTCACCTAAATTATTTTGCCACCACTTTTATAATTATTTGTCTATACCAAACGAAAATGGAAATTCAATCAAAATAATGAATAAGATGATACATTTGGAATATTGCAAAAAAAAAAAAAAAAGGACATTGTTCAACTCTGTCCTTTTTAATAATATTATTGAAAATATAACCTCATTTATTTACCCTGCAGAGAAATTGGTAATGGAAGTGATGATGCAGCATTAATGCCCCTTCACGACCAGGTTACACATTAAATTTCCTTTTTTATTTTATTAGAGAAAAAAAAAGCTAATACTCTTTAATTATATATGTGTGTTGATGTAAAATAATAATACATAATTTTTATTTTTTTTTTGCAGATTCAAATTGCTTGTGACAAGGTGACATTTTGCTTCTTCAAGTGTTATACTTTCTTACCATATTCAAATTGCAGATTTACTATTCTTTGATTAAAAAAAAAAAGAAAAAAAATGATTACTATTTTATATTCAATGAATCCCACGTTATTTTTAACCATTAAAAATCTGCTTGAACATAAGTGAGAATAATACGAGAACTTTTCGTGTAGGTTTGAAAATTTTTTTTCTTCTGTTCTAGATTTGTCTTTTTCATTTTTTTTTTCTTGTTCATTATTACTATTTTCAGGTGAACGAATTGGAATATTTGAAGGGAGGCTTCAATATCTTTGCTGTTTCTCAGGTGATTTAATATATATATATATAGTGGTTCATTTTTAAATTAATGAAAATAACACAATAAAAGAATTAAAAAGGCCATATTTAAGAAGTCACACTATAATATGATTTTTTAAAAATGAATATTACTATTTTGAATACCACGTTATTCAAAATTTCTATATGTATGACCAACATAAACATAATTCAGCGATCTAAAGTGCCTTAATCCTTCGAGGTTGGAGGTTGGATCCCATCTCCAAATTTGTTATACTAAAAAAGTAATAATAATAAAATTTCAAGGTGAGTCGTATGATATTTTTATTTACAGGAATTTTTTTAATTATTGTATGTTTTTATGGTGGATATACATAGGGCACCCTAATAGCAAGAGGCGTAATAGAATTCTGTGATGGAGCACCTCCGGTAAGTGTTAAGATTCCAAGTTTTTTCTTTAATTTATTTTTGGGATATTTATTTCTCTCTCTCTCTATATATATATAATTTTTTTTTTTTTTTTTTTTTGGGATTTGAGCAGGTTAAGAATTTTGTTTCTCTCGCTGGTCCTCATGCTGGTGTGGCAGCTATTCCTTATTGCACAGAAATTGTAAGAACCTTTTAATTTTCTTTTGTAGTAAAAACTTTTAAGAACTACATAGTAATATAAGATCATTTTTACACACAACTCAAATAATCTATCTCTTTTTGTTGTATTAAAAAAATAAAGGAAAAAACTCTTCCCGATAGATATGAATATAACTCAACTGATCAAGGATAATTTATTTATGTCTATATGAACTCAAAAATAATAATAATAATATCTTCAATATCTTTCCTTCTTTTTTTATCTGGTTTTTTCTTTTAATAAGGTATCATTTTATTAAGAGAAGTATACGAGGAAGAGAAACATATAAGACAAGTGAAGATATAAAAAACACTCAACTTAGAAAATTGGCAGAGATATCATAGTTAAAAAAAAAATGTTTAGTTTCAGATCTCTAAATTTTTTAAATGTCTATTTAATCCTTAGACTTTCAAAAATTAATATAGTTGTATAAAACCCACATAAGCCTACCCAGGGTGGCATGCACCAAAACTAATGATGAAATATTAATAAAGATGAAAATAGTTAATGTTTTTAACTTTAGAGAATAAAGACGAAAATGAAATAAAAATACAAATTTAGGCCTTTCTTTTATCTTTTTTTGTAATAGAAAATAAAAATAGGTTATTCATGGTTTCTTCCAACTCCTTATGAATAAGATTCCTCTTAATATACAATTTCTTGAAATGTTCCCAGGAAAAGAAAAATGAGAAACATAACATTATCGAGACGCCCCTATTTCTTAAAATAATAATAACAACAAAGAAACAAACAAAAATATATATATATATATTATTAAATAAATCTTGAAATTTGAGTGTTTTTTCTATATTTATTTATTTATTATTTCTACTACTAAATGCAGTTCGGAGAATTGTGTCCAGTGGTCCAAGTCTTGTTCGACGTTGCAGTTTATACCGATTTTGTCCAAGTAAGTATCTTCCAATTTAATAGAAAATTTGAATCTCCAACTCACCTTATATTTTCAGAAAATTAAGAAAAAATATATATAAAAAAGTTCTCACTTTATTATATATTTTTGCCAAAAATTGAAAACAAAAAAAAAATTAGAATTTTAAATTATGGCTAAATTTTTTTATGAAATAAAAGTATTATTAGAGTCATTTTTGCATAGTTGACAAAATTAATGTCCAGAGGGATTTCAAAATCATAACGGATTTCAAATGAATTTCATTATTTGGCACGACATGATTTTGAGGGATAGTTTTTATGTAAAAAAACTTCTCCATCAAAATGATAGGATCTCGAAGGATTTCATAGGATTTCAGAGTAAATTACAAATTTAACATTGTCATATTTTAATTTCTAAACAATAAATTTAGACTAAAAGTTAAATTTAAGCCTAAATCAGTAAAATTTTTATTTTCCGTTCATTTTCAGTAAACATCCCAACAAAGAAATTTAATTTATTTCATTTCAAATCATTCTCATTCCACGAGATAAAAGGAATTTAAAAGCATTTCTTAAACTTGACGTGAAACAAAACAGAGGGTAAAAGCTTATGTATTTTCTCACTTTCTTTTCTCTTTATGTTTGTAGGATCTTGCAACTCCTGCCACCTTTTACAAAGTACCAACGGTAAGTATTACTGAAAAAAGAGGAAAAGAAAAAGGAATTTAAGAGCCTGTCCATTTAACAAGAATAAAATGTTGTTATTAATTTTGTAAAGATTGTGAATTAATAAATTTGAATTCTCAGAATATTGAGAACTATTTGAAGATTTCAAAATTCCTTCCGAAGCTCAATAATGAACGTCTAGAAGATAGAAACTCTACTTACAAAGAGCGTTTTAGTAGCCTGAACAAATTGGTGCTACTTATGGTAAGTACAAAAATAAATAAATAATTAAGTTTCCAAAATCATTTATTATATTGTTCAACCCGAACATAATTTAATTCGTAAGACGATGTAATTGTAATGGTTTTGACTTTTTTTCCGAATAGAACGAAAACGAAACCATCTTGATTCCAAAGGAATCTGCATTGTTTGGATACTATAAGGATGGCAGCACTGATGAAGTTCTACCAGCACAAGAGGTAACCTCAAACAAACACCCATTGAATTTTTCTTTTTTTCTTCTTGAGAATCACATTAAATCTTCTTGAAAGACCCCCACAAAGATAAATAAATAAATAAAATAAGTTTAAGCCCGTTTTATAACCTATTTTATTTTTTACTTTTTGCTTCTATTTCTGAATCTTATGCATCCATTGTGGTTATTTCATATCTTCTTTTTTTTCTTTTAGTATTATTCTGCTACTGTTATAGCATTATAAAAATTATTATTACTCTTACTCCCGTTGGGATAAATCTGACCTCGTCCAGAGAAAGAATAAGAAAGGTGATTGATTTTACTGTATTTCTGACCAGGAACAGTACCTATAACAAGAATATTTTTTTTAGTGGGAATATAGCTCTGAAAAGATCACATATTGCCTATATTTTCTTTAATCTCAGGAGAAATAAGAACCGCCCCCACGTTGAAAAAACACTTCTTACACTTATATTTTGACGTTATCTACTTTTCAAGAACGTTTTCAAAATTTAAACTAAGGCAGATACATTTGTTTTGTAAAATATAATTTGCAGACAGAACTGTATAAAGAGGACTGGATTGGATTGAGGAGTTTGGATGAGAGGGGAAAAGTGGTATACGAGACAGTACCAGGAGTTCATGCTGATTCACCTGATGAAACTTTGAACAAATTTGTGGTGCCTTATTTGGTGGATGATGCTGCAGCCTGGGCCTTAAAATCTGCAATAAGAACCAAACTCAAACAGCTCCACAGCAATAAGGCTTAGAAAACAAAACCCATCTTGCTCTTGTATGGATATCATCATTTCATCATGTGTATTGTTGGAATGTAGTGCATGTAATCCATCAGGATTCTGTTTCTACTAGAGAAACAGACTTTATGAATTAAATAAAAAGGTGCATCCCGCGTATTCCTAATCCTAACTTTTAACGTACCTACGAGTAAAAACTAGACGCAAATGTGATGCCAGTTTAAAGGTTTCTTCAAAGCTCATGTTAGTATTGAACTATATATAGTTTGGACATCAATTGATCGGGGTAGATTTGCATACCTCAAACTAAACATTGCTTCTACGTTTATTGAGAGAGATTTCTTTTCTTTGGCCACCTAATTTTCATATGTGACCCTCTTTAATGGCAAGTTATATCTGCAACCATGCACATGAATAGTTACGTCACTTGATGAACTATTACTATTTTCTAGAGTCGACCATGTGTGAATTATTCTTTTACAAGTCAACTATATGTGAGAGTGAATTATTCTTTTACAAGTCGACTATATGTGAGAGTTATTGTCGCACGAGTATGTTATGACCGCTTTTATAAACGTGTTATTGCGCATTACACATAGTTCACCAAATCGTTCACACCTGGTTGAGGTGGATCATTAATCAAATTCATGGCAGTTTGGTCAGCTTGGTAATTAGTTGATCCGTGGTCTGCAGAGTGTCACATCATGGACCAGATTTTGCCCATAACAAAGTCTAAACTTCATAAACCAAAAATGTTATTATTGACATGTATTTATAGGTCTATATTTTTTGAATTTATGATCATTGCAGAGTGGTAATAGCAAAAATGAAATCTGAAACTAAATTTTGCGTTTGTTAATTTTATTTATAGATTTAAAATTGTTTTTAAGTCCTCGGGATTGAGCAAGCTCAACTTAAAGTTGGAGGCTCAAATCTCCACACCTCATATTTATTGTACTTAGAAAAATATAATTTTTCAATCAACTTTCATATTTGTTATATATACTTTATCAATGTGTTTTTGCAATACTATATCAATGTCAACTCGATCTTTTATGTCGCGAACATATAGAAATGACGATGAAAATGTCGACATATTGATAAAAATTTAAGACCTCAATTTTTGTACATTTAAATATTTTATTTTATTTCTCCAAGGAAGAGAACGCAATTGAATTGCACAAAACTCTAATATATGTTTCTTGAATTGCATAAATAATCATGTTATTATATTACTTTTGACTTACCATATGCTTAATAAATATAAGAGAACTTTCACTATGTATATGTTTAAAAATAACACGACTTGTTATTTTTTAAGTACAGCATAAATGTGCTATAAAAAAATAAAAGTACAGCATAAAATGTGATTTTGAAACACACTAGAGGTATGATATATATTAATTATTTGAGTTATGTTCAAGTTGTCAATTTCTCATATATTTGGTAAGCCAAAAAATAATAAAACAAAAAATTTTAAAAATATGAACTTGTTTTCCTTTTTGATCTTTTTGTTTCCAAAATTTGCCATACAGTTGAGCTTCCCCAAGCAAAGAATTTTCTTAGCCCTAAAACTTTATTTTCTTTTACGTCCTTAAACTTAGGGTAGCTTTGAGAAATCGGCCTTCTCGATGACCCAAACACGATAAATCGGCCTATTACTTTCTTCAGAATTTGCCTCAAAATTTAGGAGTTTTCTATCAAATTCAACCTATCGGGTGATATAAGTTTTAACTTGTTTAGACCCATTAGATATAATTGAAAATTCAATTTACTATTAACACTGCTTTGAAATCACCCTTAGTCCACCAACCTAAGCATAGCTAACCACCTACTCCCAAGTCCCAACTTATACGACCAGAAGGCGGTGCGTTCGAATCCCCCACCCCTACTCTACATGTTATACTCAAACAAAAAAGTTAGAGGAAAAAAAAAGTCACCTTCAATCATCACCATTGGGTTGGGTCAAGCTAGTTCGAACCAAATACACAAAAGCCCAAACTCTACGAGCCTCAGGTACTATTTGTGTTGGATTTTAGCTTGTCCAACTACTAAAACTTAGGCCTATAGCCTTAATCCTTAGGGCCAAAGTTATATCAAACTTAACTTGGCTCATATAAAAACTTTTTTATTTTTAGAATTTGTGTGTTTATTTTATTCTTTTGTACGGCTTTGGTAGATCCAAATACAGCTCAAACATGTTGTTCCATGAACTATGCTAGGTTGGGTTTGGGCTAGTATTTAGGGTTTAGGCCCGATTATCAATTTATCATCCAAATTTTGAAATTTTTTAAAAATTTCATTGGATGCTCATGATCGGGGCTTGCAGGCACGGTTGTGAAGTTGAAGCAGAAGCCTTCACCGGACGGTGAAACTGACGGAAGAAGAACATGCTTGTGGGCCGAAGCCTATTGGGCCACATAACAAGAGTAATTGGGTCCAAAAAATGCAAAAAATAGTGATAATAATAATAATGCTAACATATATGAATTGTACAAATAATTTATGGTTTTTATTTTAGTTTATATACTCAACATTGTATACATATATGTAGTAGATACCAAGATTTCAAATAGAGAAGTATCGTCTCATGTCATGACAATTGGACTTTTTATTCTCTTTTTTATAATTCAAATTTATAAAAACAAATTTGTAATGTGTTTTCTCTTTATTTAAATATCTATACAATTCTAATGGTACTTCAAAAATTCAAATATTTTTCTTAAATATATTCGACAACTGTTTTAATATTTCCATTTTGGAAGATTTTTTTATCCTGTTTTTCTTTTTAAAATTAGCAAATGAATCTAGGAAAGCCAGTCAATTAGAAAAGTCATAGCCATTTTGAAGTCATAGACATTCCTTTTCTCTGCACACAAAATAACTTTTTTTTTTCCAATATCTAAGAATAATTTTTTTGAAAAAATTATACACCAATAAAATCATTTTTTGGGTCCATTGCATTCAATTATTTTATTTTAATTCCTCATTTTAGTCAACAAAATATCAATATAAGATTTGACACCCACCATAAAGAAGCTAAATGTCACCTCAACTATTTATGCATAAACTATACGCCAATTCATTTTTCAATCTACCAAACTGATTTTTCATATTAAGTTTCTTTTAACTGCACATTTAACAAAAATTTAACTAATATATGGTTTCAAATTAAAAAAGACATACAAAACTATAATATAATTGTAAGCAATAAATGGCACCGATGAGCTTAGAGACCACAATAATTGGGTTTAAATAGTTAGTTTGATCTAAACCATACTTAATATTTCTACTCCCACATTCTTTTTTAAATTTTATATCTTGGATGTTTTATTTTAGTCTTTACCATTACATTTGTACATTCCACTTGACCCCGTAAGATTTCTATAACATAAAAAGCACTATAAAAATTGTCAACTTAACTATAGCTCAACTGGTTTTCTTTTTAGTATGAGGGCAAGGATTCAAATTCTCAACCTCATGGTTGGATACATATGCCTTAACCCATTGAACTATGCTCTAATCGACATAGCTCAACTGATTGAAGCATATATTGTATATATCTTCGACCAAAAGGTCGAAAATTCAAATCACCTCCTCAGATGTTGCAGAAGGAAAAAAATTAACTATAAAATTTTAATTCCAATGACCAAAGCAACTTTCTATGCAAAGTTCAAGAGACTACACAAAACTTAGAAAATCACGACTAAAATAATATACATGTGGCGACCTGAGTATAGCTCAGCATCTATCTCCAACTAAAAGGACGTGAGTTCGAATCCCCACTCCACATGTTGTACTCAATAATAATAACAACGTATGTGTAAAAATTTCAAAGGCTAAACTCAAAATTTGACTTCCAAACTACAAACTTTCCAATCAAAATTCACCAACTACCAGTTAAAAACAACTAGAAGATTTGAATTCAATTACATTATACATTCCTATTATCAAATCACGCCTACAGAATACGGATACAGAATCATGGCAACAAGCATAAAATTCGACAGGTCAATAATGGAGTTTGCAGTCATCAACTAAGAAGAATGTGTGTATTCAAGAAAGACCAATATGATCAATGAGTAAAACCACATAAGCTTGCTTCTAAACCAAACAATGGCAGTTGAAGATCAACAAATTGAAAACACTACCAACCAACCAACTAACCTTAATCCAGGTAATAAAGTCATCCTCATTCTAGAGACTGTTTCAGTAGTAATCTTTATTCTTCAAAAGTGATGATCCTGTGTACTCTATCAGCTATAGGATGCAACTATCGACAAATTATAATTCCAGACGAAACATAATGCAGGTAATGAAGGTGAAAATATAGGAGCAAAGACGAAAAAAGTTCGCTTTTAGTAAACTAGGTTGGGTTGATTTGCAGACAACAAAGGAGGAACAAAGGAGAAGCTACATGTAGGATATCCCAATTCCCAATTACAATTCTTGATCAGTTGGACCAAACTTGAAAAAAAGACGAAAAAGGTAGCAAATATTACACCAGGATTATGCCCAAGCCCAAACTGCATTATCTATCATTGATGGATTCAATTTCCAGCAAATTAGTGCATAGGTTCTCAAAAGGAGAAGCGTAGATCCAATCAGAGAAATGTCAGTATCTAACTACAGGGAATATAGAAACAGAATTGTTTTTCACCAAAACTACAGAGAATGTTATCAACGGTCTTGCAGAAAGTCTTGTAAAATGATAAACAAGCGTGTTAGCTACAAAGACATATGAAAGCAGCCGTGGCTCTCGTATGCAGAACAGAACACAATAAAGAACAAGAAGCCATCCAGAGAAAAGAGCTTTGAGACTTATGGAATTCTCAAACCCAGATTGAATTTGAGTAAAAGGAAAATGAAAAAGTGAAAGCAGCACAATGCGAATAACGTCAAAAGAGAAAATATGACATGGAAAACATTCAGAGAATTAATGCAGTAAGAACCCCCTTCCCCGCCATCGAAATGCAGTAAGAACAAACAAAAATTACAGAACATTAAGAATGCACTGCTACAAGATATAGAAATTGCTAAATAAATCAAGCTCTTGATAATCTACCCCCCAGCAATCTAGGGAAGCCTGTCGAACATTATAATTGATCAACTAATAAGAATTGTTCACATGAGCAATAAAAATTCCATACTATATCACAAAAGGCTTTAATAAGAAAACCTAATAAGATTAAATTCAACCTACTTACCTCTACTTTCATGTTTCATAAGAAAAATTACTCAGTCAGAAGACTAACATTAAGACCTGCTCTTGCATCGGACCACAGAGATTATTATTACAAGGGGAACATCAACACAGAAAACTGGAATTTCCTATGTGATCAATTTGAATCGAACTTCATTTGTTCTTCCTAGAAGTAAGAACAGTATACCTCCACAAGGGTCCCAACTAAGGCAGGCAAGTGGACTATTCCAACTTCAAAGATCAAAGAGGGAAAAAAAATTCATCGTGATCGTGCCTATCTCTGCAACAACAAAAATCAAAGCGCGTGAGAAAAATCTCGAAGGAGTTTCTCAACTTTTTACAAACGAATTCAAACGGATGGGGAGAAGGTTAATGCATCGTCGTGTTCAGAATTCAATGATACGGCGAAAATCGCAAATTGCATTTAATTACGGCGAGTAGAAAGTCTTTTGAGTACCTTGGCCGGAGAATCGGCGACACGATAGGCGTCGGCAGTAACCCCCACCAACCACAGTCCAGGAAACACAGTCTGAGAGATAACCATGAAATTAAGAGTCGAGAAGGAGAATACCGAAACCATTTCAGTACCAAGCAGAAAGGAAATGGTAAGAAAATTGAGGAAAATCAAGATAGGAAGTCATACATCGAGTTGCTTCTGAACATTCTTCGGTCTCTTCTTTGGCCTTCGAGAAGGCCTAGATCCAGTCATGATGAAAATATCTTCCTCAATTTCATCCCTCGACAGAGCGATCCAGAACTTTCTCTTCTCCTTCTTCTCTATTCTGTGCGACTCTGTGAATCCCCGCAACCGAAGCGATTTTGGCTGCGGACTCTCCCCTTGCTGAAGCGCAGCACCGGCGGAGGAAACAGCCGCGTCCGGTTCTTGCGAGTCTCCTCCATTCTTCAAATCACCAAAACCTCTCGACGACGGCCCCTTCCGCGGCCTGAGATTCCACGGCTTCTGCACTATTTCCTCTCCCTCAACCTCCTCACCCTCCCGCTTTAGTTCCTTAACAACTTCATCTCCCACCTCACCTTCCGAATGCTTCGCGGATTTATCTCCCAGTGAGCATGGGGCAAACGTCAATCGGTTTCGAGCGGTGCGCGATCCAACTCGAAGTTGAGGTTTGGGCTCTACTTCCGACTCCGGTTCGGAATGATCGACGGCAGGCGAGGAGTCGCCGCCGATGGCGCGTCGAATGCGGTGGTTATTGTTGGTCTGGTTCTTCCCACCCCATTTTAAGAACGGCAGAGCAAAGTTGTGCAGAGGCTGAGACTTAACTGGTCCTGTCGCCATTGAAACCACCCAACTCTTCACAATCTCTATCTCTACGAAACGTCGTTAGATAGAGAGTACTTCTTCCTCAGCGCCGCTCTCAAAACCACCGTATGTTCGGAACTCTTGGAGAAGAAGACGAACCTCAAGGCTTCCAGAGATCAGCGATAAGCGAAGATCACCGGAGTTTGGCGGAGCCGCCGTGCGCGGCGGAGACGGAGAACGAGGCAGAGACTGAAATTTTGGTGTGTAATGCGCTCGTGCTCGCCTAACATATATGAGAGATGCAGAGGCGCAGTTCGTTCTGCGTCCACGGTTTTACTCCTTGCTATTTTTACGCTTTTGCCCCTGTCTTTTTTGTATTGATAAATAAAGATGCTTCTGTAACTTGGTCTATTGATGCCACGAGGATCGACGCCCTTTTCAGTAATTTACTCACCTTTTTTTATTCGATAATGATCTTTAAATAATATTTTTTAGTTTTAAATTTTAATTTTGGTTAAATTACATTTTAACCCTGAATTTTAAGAGGAAATGCTATTAGAACACATAATTAAAAGTTGAATAGCTTACAACAGCGGAGGTCGAAAATTTACGGATTTATTAGACATTTACCTATTATATATAATCCTGCTGAAAACTCAATGATTTAGTGAAAGAGTTATAAATTTTATTGTCGTCCTTAAATTTTTTTTATTTCATTTTAGCCATTAGAGATGACTTATTTATTGGTTCAAATAGACTAAGGTAAATTGAGAGGTAATAGATCTAAACCTCGTGATGGTCACCTATCTTATAAATTAATTTCTATGTGTTTCTGAATGTTTCATGTTGCAGAGTCAGGCGTCTTGTTCGTAAGATTAGTCGAAGTGCTAATAAGTTAGTTCGGACACTCATGGATATAAAAAAAATTGTTTTATTTGGATCCATAAATAATTTTGTCACATAATGTATGCTCACCCAATATTTATCTCAATCAATCTAGCTGACACCAATACGTGTTTAGATTAATATGCTAATATACCTATTTAACTGCATTACCCCTTTTGCTAAACAAAAAATTAAGATAATAACTAAAATTGTAAATTTTTTTTTCAATTTTAATTTGATATTTTAAAATTTATTAATTAAGATAGAACGAATCTAAACATTTATGGATCAAAATATTTGAATATTTTAAAAATTTATGATCTAAAATAGAACAAACTTTAATATTTGGAGTTGAATATAGGATTTAGATCGATATTTTATTATGATCCCTCAAATTCTAATATTATCTTATAATTTTCATCTTTCGAATGTTCTATTTTAGTACTTTTTCATAACTTCTATTATCGTACTTAAATTATAGTCTATTTGAAAAGTCAACACTTGACCGACTTCAAATACTTAACAATATATACATCTAATTAATTTTTGTGTAGTTAAATTTTGAGCTATTAATTTTTGTTCAACATCTATTTTAATCTTGTGGTAAAATATTTGTATAATGAAAATCTTGAAACTATATTTTCAAATTCAACACTAGACTTATAGAGGGTGTTTGGTTTGCAGGTTTGAGGAAGGTTTGTTAAACTTGAATTTTTTTTTTCTTTTTTTTCTTTTTTTTGAAGTAAATGAAAATGCAAAAACCATTACACAGAAGATGAAACACGAAACAATCTTCCTCCATGCAAAGAGACACAGTCGATGGACACGTTTCCACCCAGACATGTAGATCAGACGAATCCAAAGCCAGACGCACTAATCAGCCGTATTACCTTCCTGATTCACAAAACTGAAGAAAATTTGAGCACCTCAGCCGGACAGCATCGCCTTAAAGGAAGAAAGAAGAACACCCACCTCTAATTCATCCTCCCTATCAGGCGTGAGGAGCTGATACACCCGGAAAGAATCCATTTCAACCTGCAACTGGAAAAATCCAGCCTGTCTAGCCACGTGGACTCCTTCCCGAACCGCAAGCGCCTCAGCCATATCCACCTCAAAAACACACTACCAAGGTCGCACTCCCGACAACAGGACCCGTCCAAGAGAATCTCGAACTATAAACCCCAGCCAGCCAATGAAGAAGTCGCCCTATACGCATCATCCACATTAAGTTTAACAAATCCCTCAACCGACGGAGACCAAAATTTGATGCGATGCACCTCCCGCGACAGAGCCGAGGGGGAAGGGAAACGCCCTGCACCTCCTTATACGATTGTAAGTAGGCCCTAGCCCTATCAGGAAGACTATTAAGCAGAGCATTGTTGCCAGAAGAGAACAACTACTGATTTCGAGTATTCCACAATGCCTAGAGGAAAACTGAAATTTCTTCCATACTAAGCCAATGGACTAATTCCAACCAATCATGAAGAAGAGAAAACACACTCGTCACTACCCCGGACGACCCCACCGCCGAGCCGGGAAAACAATTCCAAAGACGGCGGACTTTCTTGCAATGCCAGAAAATATGAAGAGTAGGCTCGCCTTTCACTCTGCAAAAGGCACAAGTGTTCGACACATCTACACCACGACCCAATAAATTATTCCCTGCAAGCAGCCGATCAAGACAAAGCCGCCACACAAAGAATTTAATTTTACTGGGCAATTGCATCTTCCAAAAGTATTCCACCAATGAAACAGGGAGTCATAAGATGAGGATGAGGGAAAACAATGGACATTTTCATGTTGGGCTAGCCGGTAGCCACTTTTAACGGTATAGATTCCCCTTTTTTCACCACTCCAGATAAAGGGATCATTCATCCCATCAATTATAGGAATCGACATTATGAAACGGGCTTCCTCCAAGTCAAAATGGGAGTAAACTCTCTGTGTCCCAATATCCAACGAGGGAGCAGAATCAATAGGGAGTGATGGCCTCGACTGCACACGGAGAGACCCACCATTCAGAACCCATTTGTTAGCATAGATCCGAATAAGCTCTCCATTATCCTGACCCCACATCAGGCTCTGCCAAATAAACTTGAGTTTATTAAGTATGAGTTATTAAGTCTGGGGTTTATTAAGTCGGTGTTTGATTGTGCATAAAATATGTTTATTAAACCTGTGTTTAGTTGGTTGTTGAGTCTGGATTTGTTAAATGATACCATCTAGTTAAACTTAACTTTATTAAAACTGTGTTTATGGGTTGATTTTAGATTTATAATAAATAATAGAGAGTAAAACTATCTAATTGAAATAATTAAAAATAAATTAAAATCGTGTTTCTTATGAAATTAGGGAGTGTACTTTTCAATATAAATTAAAAAAATTAATACATTTGTTTGCTTAATATTTTTCAATAATTATTTTATAAAAATTTATCCAACATTTAATTTACCACAAAATAATTGTTTTTAATGGTTTATATAATTTTTGTTCATTTATTGCTAGCTTTTTTTTGTTTTACTCTGTTTATTAGTTGAGGCACCGCAGCGTGTTCTCATCTAAGAAAGATATACAGTGCTCGCGGAACGCACTTGCAAAGGACCAACGACGAACTATGTAGAACTTAGATCCGTCGACTTTCTCTTCGATAAAGTCGTAAACTTCGGATCTTATGTTCCTTTCGTCAAAGGGTGACTAAGAGAGAATTTGAGTCTGGCGTGCATCCGGTTCGGTTAACAATAAAGTACAAAGCCTTTCATTAGCAATTCACAATTCGTTACGTTTCTCATTCACTCTACTCTTTCACAAGCGTCTCTGAGCGGAAATTTTGTTTCTTTATCGAAGTTTCATTTATCACTGAAAATGAAAAAAAAAAAAAAAAGATTTGTCTTCAGTAAGGTCGCTCAAAAAAGGATCATATGCTTTTTCGTAAATAGTATTTTTTAGTTTTATCATTGCATAATTGAGTCGGAATCAAATTAGCTCCGATTTTTTCGATTGCAAAAAAGAGATCCCTTCCCCCCGCTTTCTAAAATGATGAATATGAAGTCCGTGGGGCTTCGCCCACCTGGAGAGGGTGGGAGGTTTAAATGAGTGACTTCCTCTAACTAAATTTATTTACTAATTACCATCCAAATTTCTATTACACTTAACTTTTTTTTTCTTTTTTATATATGCAATACATTTGATTAGAAAGTTAATACATTTCAAATAATAATTATTTAACTTCAACACAAACTAACCAAAATAGTTAAATTCATTTATTGTATAAAATACATTTCTTTAATTAATTATCTAATTTAACTTTTAAATTGCACTAGTAAAAAAAATGTGATAAAATTATGGATTTAGAGAAATAAACGTATAACATGGGTTGAGTTTTGAATTTAAAATAAAACAGTCTATATTATTTATATATGTGATTAAAGATGTAATAATATTTATTTAGTAATTAATATTTTGAGTATGAATAATTTATTTTTAATAGAATTATTAATCTAAATTCTTTTTTAATAATAATGGTGTGAAATAAATATTTAATTAATTTTGTCATTTATTTTTTTAAAGGTCAAAAAACACATTTGGTTCTGTAATCTAGTTAAAGTAACCAAAGGATTTATCGAAATCATTATTTGAAGGGAAGTATACACCCAAATATATCTTTAACCAACTTCATTATTATCTCATTCTTTGATTTTAGAGAATCGAGACAAGATTTCTCCTTCATGCAACTTTTGCCTAAAAAAAATTAGAAAAAAAAAAAAGGCTTCATGCTATTTTGGCTTGCATACCACGGAAAGAAATTTCATCCTTTAAGTTTTGGCAGATAACCTTTTCTTTTTGTTCTTTTAATAAAAATATAATTTTATTTCCTTTAATTTTCACTTTAATTTAATTTATTTTGGTCCTCTGCATCCAAAAGATTTATTTTAACTTTTATTAATTTTAGTTCTGTGTACTTCTATTACACAATTTTAAAACACTAAAAATCTTTTAATACAATTTTATTGCTATATTTCAATAAAACGAGGGGTGAAATGTCATCTTATAATTGTGATAAAAGAAAAAAATGGATTAAAATAATCTTCATTTGAAAGTAGATGAATCAAAATAAATATTTGAAAAATACAGAAATTATAATAAATAACAGTTGAAGTTTTCGAATTAAAACGAACCCAACCAAAAATAATTATAACAAAATAATATCTAAACCTAAAAGTAAAAATATATAGTTTTCCACGTTTTTTTATTATTATTATTTCTATCCTATAAATGATATTAACAATGTTTATATTTCTCTCTTTTTTTTCTTACTTCTAAATAATAAAAATAAGCATAAAAGATAGATTTCTTCTTTTTTTTTTTGACAAAAATGGAAAAGATAGATTACAATTTACAAAATATATGTAATTTCTTTCAAGTAAACATGTTCACTTTTCAAATATTAAAAGAAAAAACTTAAAAAATAAATGTTATTACCGTGTCTTTGATTTTTAAAAATTTGCGAAAATATTAAAAAAATATTTTCTTTTACTACAAGTCTTTTTTTTTTGTTAGTATTTTAATAAAATGCCACATATGCCACAGATAAACGTTCAAACAATTTTATTTTAAAAAGAATTATTAAACAAAGTCTAAAGTCTAGATATTATAAAAGGGACGTAAAACTCAAATCTATCTTTTTTCTAATATTCAATCTTTTCAAGCGGGAGACTCATGACAATATTTTTTCATATTTTTTTTAGTTCACAATCGGGATAGAGATTTCGATCCGGTGACCATGTGTAGTTTTAGCTAAAGCCACGATAATATTGGAGTAAAATGTATCTGACCTTGAACGAAGATAACAGAGACTTCTTAGAAAGTTTGTTTGTTGTGGTGGCATGTTATCGTTACGATTGAAACTGTGAAACTATGGTAGCATTTCCAAATTTGGGAGTGATGCGTGTGCTGTCACATGTTACAACTTGTTAAATTTACCAAATGTATAAAATATTTCAATATAGTTTTAAGTTTTAACTATAATTATTATACTATAATTGAAATTGTATATTATGGTGAATAAAATTGATGTTATTCTTTAATTCCACGAATATAAGTAGAACGAGGATTAAATTTTCAATCTTAAGAAAAGTAATGTCGAGTATGTTGGAACTAACACATAATATTGATGGTCAACGCATGTTTTCTCCCATTTAAATCTCATCCCTCTATTTGACGGTGCAGTATAATATTTAAAATTTTTAATGATTTTGTATCCAAATGTCTTTTCAATTTTATGAAAGTATTTATTATTATTTTTTCTAATACAACAAATTAAGAGTATCAGGTTTCGAACCTACAACCTCAAAATAAGTAGTAAATTACTATGTTGATGTTGATTGAAAATATGTATTATAAACTATATTATTAAATGAATTCCATTATTTATAACACTTTTAGGATTTACTTCTGCCATAAACCTACATATTATAGTAGGAAAAACCACCATGGCCTGTGTTAAAAAAACTTAAATCTAATTTTATCTTAATAAATTCATTCGTTCAATTATTAAGAAAATAAATCAACTCGAACATAGTTCAATTGAATAAGTATATATTCCGGAATAGATGATCGTGGGTTTGAATTCCTACTACACGTGTTCGTTTACTCAAAAATAAAAGTAATTGAGAATTGTTGATGCGAAAATCTGTTGAGGTACAGAGGATGAGTTTAGAGGTCGATTGGCAACACAAATAGCTCTCGGATACCTGCAGGGAAATGAGTCACTCTGACGTCCAAGTCAGTACTTAAACCGAGCTCAACAGATCAACATCAGACACATTTCGTACTTGACCCATAAGTGAGTGGTGTATTTATAGTAGTGGATGGGATAGATACGTATCCCATTGGAGTATTCCACTACTCGGACAGGGTTCTCTCGAATGACCTTCGGTCCTTACCATTAACCGGTCCATTCCCTGTTGCGGTAGGTAAGGCTTGACGATTCACCTGTTTGCCTAAGCTGTCAAGGCCGACCTATAAACCTGATCGTCGCGCATAATTTAACCCCCAACAAGAATATAGGTTGTTAAATCGATAAATAGGATTCTGTTTGGACATTCTTATTTAATCCTAGCTATTAATCTCAAAATACTTTGATATACATAGAAAACATTGTATTATAATATGCTCGACAAGTTTGAATTTACGTTGCTAATAAAAATTAGGTGGCACGTAAACTATTTTGCACAAATGTTTAAAAGTTGAAGGGTTTAAATGTCATTTTGTTTAATCATAAGAATTGAATACGACGTTGAAAACTCAAATACCAAAATTATAATTTGCCCCAGTGCTTTAGTTTGATTTTTTTTTTTTTGAGGAATTGTTTGATTTATTTGATATGAAGTATCATCAACTCTATATAGTGAGAGCAGTTAAATAAAATAATTAAAGGCAGCCCAATGATAAAAATTAATTGATCGGGATTAGCAAAATAGTATTTTAACCTTTCTATATATCAACAACTATTATTGAAAATAAAAAGGTGATATATAAAGATAAAAATACTATTTTGTTACTTTTTCATTTTTGTCTCTCTACTTCTAAATGGTTTATTTTGGTTGTTTATTGTATTTTCAATTTTTGTTCATTTTAATCCTTATACTTTCAAAATAGTCCTTGTAATTTAAGCGAGGGTCATTTTGATCACTTCATTTTATTTTTAATCTAATTTTTCTATTACAAGTTCAACACGACAATATACTAAATATATTTGATTTTAAATATAACAATTACTTTATATTAAAGGGTTTTCGTTAGGTGTAGAATTTGTATTAAAATTTTACAAATAGGGATCAAAATGATCATTTTTTAAAAATACAGTGACCAAAATAAATATTTTGAAAATATTGAACTAAAATGAACCAACCCACGACAGATACACAATTTTTCCTTTTTGAAGAATATATGCATTGAAGTGATGAAGGGATGGGAAAAGAAGAGAATAAATAACAAATGAAAGTAGAATATAAGGTCAATGACTTTGAAGAACCAAACAAAATGAAGAATCCTCAGAGTAGAGAAGAAAAAAAAATGTTGCATTGGGAGTATATTTGGAAAATTTGAAGTATATGAGGGGTAAAAACGTCCACTAGTAATTCTCCAAAGGATATATATTAAAGTTTTAGATTCTAGATTGGGTCTCTAATAAATAATAATAGTAATGTTGATTTTCCATTTCAAGATATCAAATTTTACCCTGTGAACTAAAATGAATGAATAATGACAATTAATTCTCGAGGAAAAAACAAAAGAAAGTAATGATTTCTTTTCCTTTTTTATTTTTACAATAAAAATAATGATTATTCATTAATGTAATTTTTGACATTAATACGGGCCCAACAACGAAAATATTGTGTATATTTTGATCTGATGGAAAATATGAATACACTCAGAAGTTGGAATCTCCACCTTATATAAAATTGAACTAAAAAATATAAAATTAACGGATAACGTTTGTTAATTTATTTTTTAAAAGGGATTAGTTTATAGAAGTTACTTTTTTTATAGGGGTTAAATATTATGTGTTGGTTGGACCTAGATGACATATTCATATGGACAAATATATTAATATAATAATAATTTAATAAGATATATAATTTTACATAATTACTTAATTGCTCGTATTTAAATACATTTAGGGTAAATTCGATAGTTTTTCAAAGATTGAATAAGAGATTGATAGCTAATAAAAGATTAGAAAAACAAATCCCTAAATTTGGAAAATTGCAATAATTTCATCATAAACTTTCATTTTTATCGAATTATATCTTAAACTTGAATAAGTGTTGTAATATTTACTATTTAAGGTAAAATATAGTTTTGTTCCCTAAAATTTAAAGTTAGCTTTTATTTGGCCCCTGAATTAAAAAAAAAAACATCATTTTTGTCCTTAAGATTTAAATTTAGTTTCAATTGGGTATTTGAAATTTCAAAAGTTATGTGTTTGATCCTTGAAGTTTGAATTTAGTTTTTAATTGGTCGTTGAAATTTTAATTTGGTTTCTAATTGGTCATTGAGTTAAGTCAACCGTTGATTAACTTGATATAATTATTCTTTCTCTTTTGCCTAAATAGCAAAATCTAATCAATATATGTTAATCATCACATCACCATTATGTTAGGTCAACTAATAGTCAATCAATTTAGGAACCAATTAAAAACTAAATTCAAACTTTAGAGATCAATTAGAAACCAAATTCAAACTTTAAGTACCAATTAAAAGCTAAATTCAAATTTCATGGACTATAATGTCACTTTTTAAACTTAAAAATAAAATAAAACTAAATTGAAATCCAAATACTAAAAGTAACTGTGTTTTAAATTCATCAGCCAAATGGAAATCAAGCACAAACACTAAAAATATATTTTTTCCTCATATTTATTTTAAATTTGATTAATAGTTGCAACTTTTACCTCCTTATATGCTTTCATTTGAAAATTTGTTAAAAAAAATTTCGCATGGGTTTTAATGATTTGTAAAACATATTTTTATTTTCAACACGAATGATATGATTTCAGAGAAAATATGGGAATACAAGTAGTTTTATATGAGAATACAAGTAGTTTTATATATATATATATATATATATATATATATATATATATATATAACTTGTGACTTTTGAGAAAAATAAATAATGGTCAATTTTTTGCATTAATGATACTTAAATTTTGTGTATGATTTGATTTTCAATAGAAATCTTTTGAATGTTTTTCTTTGCTTTTCATTAAAATTAGTAGGTGAATTCACGGGAAGGGAAAATAATGTAAAAATTGCAACATTTATCAAAATATGGTGTTTAATTCTATAAAATTAAAAGTTTATACTAAAAAGAGTCAATGGTCAAGTTCAAATCTCCCAGAAGATTTAAAAATCATTTAATATAAATTTAAATACTATTTTAACTATGTAGTTTCGACTTTAATTTATTTTGGTTATTATAATTCAAAAACTCCATTTTAATATTTATACTTTAACTTTTAGTCGTTTTAGTCCTTATACTTTCAACACGTCAACTCCTTGTTCTTGTAATTTTTAAAAAGTAACGACTTTTATCTTTATTTACAAATTTTTAACACAATTAAGACTTCTCAATACAAATTCATGTCTACATTTCAAAAAATTTAATAAGAGAAGTGTCATATTAAAATTATAATAAAATAAATTAAGATAAAAATGATAATTAACGAACTAAAATCATCATATTTTGAAAATACAAGACTAAAACAGATGTTTGGAAGTCCAATAACTTAAACCAACTAAATTTGATAATACATAAATCCAAATAAATATTTAAAAAATATAGAATTTAAATCTTATACGAAACTTTTGATTTTATTTTGAGAAGACAATAAATGAAGAAGAACAATTATAATATGTTTAATCATGTTATGTGACGTTTCTCTGACATAGGCAGAAAATTCTGAAACTGTGGTGGTTTCCCAAAAGATGGAAAAAAGGAGAGAGTAGAAAGACCATAGTGCCCTTCTAATGGTTATTTTATTTCGCGAATTAACAAAGTGAGCGTCATGTGCTTGGTAGGAAAAAGGGTCACAACTCACAACAAACAGCCGACAGGTGACGCCTTGACGCTGAGTTCTCCTTTAATTTTGTCGTAAAGTGGCCACGCCCAAAATTCACTCCATTTCTAAGGGTAATTCCGACTTTTTACCATTTCCGCCAATTAATTTTCATGCCCATATGTAATTACTCTCCTCTCTTCAACTCTCTCGATTCTCGAGTATCAAACATTATATGATTACGGAAATTAGAAAAATATATAATAGGCTCGTAATAGTTTTTTTTTTCTAAGAGGCGTTTGGATAAATAGCGTGAAATAGAGGAGGGCATTCTGAATTTGCAAATGTAGAAAAAAATTAATAAAACAATCCAAATTCATCGGAATTAAAATATCTTTGAAACATTTTTCTTGATCGATGAAAGTTTATCAATATATAATCTATCACTCATTAATAATATACTATTGTCATTTATAGACGTAAATGATTGATATACAAAGGTTAAAAAATGAATTACGTAAAAATGTCTAAATAGATGAGTAAAAAAATAAAAAAATTTGTCATATTTACAAAATCGTAATATTGTATGTTTACAAATATAATAAAGCAAATTGTCAGTTGCTATACTTTTATTAAAATAAATACATAATTTCCAATATATTATATAGTTCAAAATTTCAATTCGAGTTGATATAAACACAAATTCAATAGGCAAGTTACTTATCACCATCTAGAAAAATTGATAATCCCACCCCACAATTGTTGAACTATAAAAAAAATATAAAAAAAATGGTCATACTTATGTTATATTTGGAAAAAAAATTAGTAACATTTCTCCCCATGTATATTTGCTACTAGTGATTTTTTTTAATTGGTGGAATGAAATACACATATATTATACCCACTAAATTTAATTTCGTCATTTATTCAAATTATCATTTAGTTGGATGAATCATGAATTTGATTTTGTTTAATAAACATGTTGGTGAGGTAGAATAAAAAATGTAAGCAGATAGAAAAAGTGACGCCATAGAGAAAGCCACGTGTAAAATGAAAACCCATATGGAACACACGTGTTTAAGGGATATATGAAACATGTTTCATTCTTTTAATGATAAAAGAGACAAATCATAAAATGTCAAACAAGTTCCAATAACTTTAATTTGGTTTAAATACTATTATACTATCCATCCAGATTTTTATCGTAGTCTCCAATTCCAAAATTTTAAATATATAGAGAACATAATTCTAAAATTGATAGAGTGTCTCTCCCTTGGTTCAAATTATTTTACGTTAAAAGTGATTTTTATGTTTGCGCTACTCCCTCGTAAAATGCTATAGCATTTGCTTTTAAATTCCCATCATTGATAGAGTATTATTGAAATTTAACTTTTCATAATTTGTTGTTATTTTTTTATTGATTATGATTTTTGTATTTCTTGTATTTTTTATTTTTATTTTTAAGGTGAAATATATTTTTGGTTTCTGGCCTTTAGAAAAATTTTTTGACCTTCAATCGAAAGGATGGCATGATAATTATTGTTTATTGGACATGTTGACTTGGCAAATTATACTAATACTATATATTTTATTTTGTGATTATATGATGAGTTGGCATCTTCATCTTTCTTCTTTATTTTATCAATTAAATTTATTTATTTCCTTGCTTAAATTTAATTAAGAGGGTTAACAATCCTCTCTGTATATTTTCCCCCCAATTCCATCTGTCGCCACCATTGCCATTTTCCACTTCCAGTCAGTCTACTTGTTATGACTTTGAGAAGAATCGAGTTTGTTGAAACCGACTTTTGGAATTTGAGAAGTAAAAACGAGATTGTGGTGGAGCTTCTCTTTTGACAGTATAAACTCACTGAAGAACCACTACAAAAATGTAGAGATTATGCATTTATTCAGGTGGAGGAAGATAACTCCCCCACCACGTCATAATGCCACCTCCCTCAAAAAATGTTGGGAGGTGGTTTGTTTAATTTAAATTTAAAAACAAATTAATTTAAGTTAAATTAATTAATTAATTAAATCAAAATTAATTAATTAAATAATTAAGACTTAATTTAATTATTTAAATATTGAGTAATTAATTAAATAATATTTACTTTAATTAAATATCAAATATTTAACTAATCATATTCAAAGGCTCATTTAATGTGACTCGTATTCGTATTAATTTTAACCTATAGTTGAAATATTAATCTAATTCATATTTATTATTAATTGAATCTTATTCAAAAAAAAAAAAATCTCTCATTTATAATGCATCCATATACATTATAGTTTAATTGTATCTTATACAACTAATGTACATTCCCTTAAATAATTTGAACAATTCGAATTCTTCCAAATTATTGATCATTGTTTTACTGGTTGTGAGCTAACAAGGGACCTAATGGACTTGCAGGCTATAAGCTCCAATGACTCGAGATTAAATAATTAAATTCGTTAATTAATTTAATAAACATTCATTAACCATAGGTCATTCCACTAAAGACCTATAGTTGCACTCTTATGCACTGCAGAACACATTGCGTCCATGGATATAACCATTTACAGTAAGTCGATCCTTCACGAGTGTTCGTAACTGAAGTTTTGTCAGATTATTGTTTTATCCATGAGTTACATCTTGCACCTTAAGTATCACTGATCCTCTAATGAACAACTCCTTAATGGTCCGACCAATAAACAGAAGTCCCTCTTGAGTCAGTGAGAGGGTGGAGCCCCTTATTCAAGTCCCGGATTCAGCACTTAAGGGAAGAGTCATCTACGTATCCTGAGTTGGGAATGAGTGAATTTCATCTTGCATAGTTATGTTCTCAGCTCCCCACTTGATCTCGTCCCCAAAATGGTAGGATTATTGAGTCTTTTTATAGCAACAAGCGAGACAGTTGCCCCTTTTTCAATAACAAAAAAGGAATTCAGCAACCAAAACCACTCTCACCCATATAAATCAAAGGACGATCCCTTATCGACAGGAGTCCTTAACTCGCTCAGGATTAAGATCGAGTTATCTGGTCATCCTATGAAATATTAATCTTTGTGTTATAACTAAAGATTAATTTATTTCACAGTCCGGTTTTATACAAACTCATTGCATAGAATACCCCCACTCGCATGTATCCACATGAACGACTTTGATAGAGTCGTTTGTAATTAATACAACACGGAGCGTATCCATAGTGTTACCAGAATAAGACACCCTATCTTATTCAAGAGTTAAGGGCATAAAACTCAACAACATGTGTCTTAACCCACCGAGCTATGCTCTGGTTGGCATTACATTTAAATTTATATTGACAATTTAATTTACATAATTTTTTTAAATGGTTTAATTTACATTATTTTTCTTTGTTTCTAATTGGGATTTAATTTACATGTTAGATTACCCATAAAAGTAAACAAACAATTGTACTAATTGAAGAACAATATAATACTCCAAAAAAAATATATACATTAAAGAACAATATTATCTACCTTCAAAATAATATTAAATTTTGTACTTAATATAGAACGCGATACATGACACCTTAATTTTAGTATTTAAACTTTTTAGGGTAAATAATAAAAAAAATCGATAAAAGTTCAATAAAAAAATCGAGTTTTTGCCAAAACGAGCATAGTTTCGCCGTAATTCTCAAACTAAGAGATCGTGAATTCGATTTCCCGCGTCCAAATGTTGTACTAAAAAAACAAAAACAAAAAATTTAGACAAGGAGTCAAACATACAACGTATATTAAAAATCTACGACATTCCAAGTCTAGCCGCTTAAACAAATTAATCAAAAAAAAAAACTTTGAAAATTCTGGAAGTTTAATAAGCTAGGGAGAAAAAACCACGTAATTAAATATAAGAAAAATTAAAGGCAAGAGAAGCAGGGACTTTTTTGACCATTTAAAATATATATCGCACAATGTAAATATGTTGACTGGTACGTGGTATGGTACGACCTTGACGGTGCACGAGTTAGGTACTCCTTAATTTATTATAGTACCTCATAATTGTTGACTTCTATTGTTTGTTTGCTTTGTTCACCTTAAATATTGTGTTAGTTTTATTTTTAACGTGTCTTTTCAAAAGAAAAATAAAAGATTAAAGTGTGAATGGGGTCGTTTCCCATCATGGCGCGTGTGTTCGAACCTATTAACTCGGACAAACTAAGAATCAGGAGGAAGGGCTTATGTGCTTGTATCTTGAATTTAGCTTGGGTTTGACTTCTCGAGGAAGATTTTAAGTGACGATAAATTTGCTATACTTGACTAAATGATGGTTATATCGTTAGATGATATTATAGTACAGAACATAACATTTGTAGAATGACAAAATGGCCGCCACGATGGTAGAATCACGATTTCCAATACTTTTCGTATAAAAAGACATAATCTCATATTCCAAAAAATATATAATCTCTTGCATTCATACACAAGTTCGACTCAATACCAACATGAATTTAGTTATGACTTAAACTTTGGTGGAGCAACACATCAACGTAAGATTCTGTCGACAAATATCTCTTTCGTAGAGATTTTAGCTTATATCAATTTGAGTTTACTTGGTAGTCAAGGCACATTTTTCAGAGGTCGAAGATTGAATTTAATAAAAATAATTTAAACTTTTGAAACGATATTATTATAACATTGGAGCTTCAAATTTTAAGTCCGAACCTTAATTAATTATTAGATCAATTTAACCTTTTTCATTAACAGTATTAACATAAATTTCACTGGATATGTGAATAATTTATATCTTTACGTAGTCGTTGGGTGTACATTTTGTAAAACACGATTTGGATCGATGGTATTATCGTCAATTTGATGAAATAAATAAATTGTTTTACCCTTCTTCATATCGTAAAAAATTTAATTTTCAATTTGTTGATTGATATTTCGACATTCAAGATTGGTTTAGCACTTTATTTCTAATAAAAATGTGGTTGAAAATACTATTTTGGTCCGTATATTTTTAGACGAGTTCATTTTAAACCCTATATTTTTTAAATGTCTATTTTAATTTTGACTTTCAACTTTTGGCAACTTCAATCCTTGTACTTTGAGAAACATTTATTAGTTCGTGTACAATTTTAAAAAGTGACAACTTTAATCTGTATTGGTGATTTTTTTACATGAAACACAATGAAACCTCTTTAATACAAAGTTATAACTATATTTCAAAAACTTTAATGAACATAATGTCGTACTTGAATTGTGATTGAAAAAAAACGAGATAAAATAAATAAAGGGATAAAAATGCTCACTTTTTATAAGAACAATAACTAAATATGACACTTGAAAAATGTAGGAACTAAATTGGGCAAAATGTATTAATATAAAGACTAAAATATACATTTTGAAATTACATGAAGTGAAATGAAGAACAATTACTAAAAAGTACATAAATCAAAATAATATTTAAACCAATAAATAACCCACAACTTTTTGATTGAAAATATGTTTCTCAACCAATCGTACTATGAGTTTGGTAGTAGCATATATATCGATCCTCAAAATCCTTTTTTTAGTCAAAAGATTACCAATGGAGAAATTAATGCTGACTCACCCACAGTTTAATAAGTTTAGTATTTATGTCTTATGTGATTGAAAAGTCTCTAAATTTATGTATCTTATTCTTATATTATACAAATGTATATAATTTCAGTATGTGTAAACTGTAATCTATTTGAGGGTTTGTAATTCGTACAATTTTTAAGTAGTATACAAGTTAGGGAAAAGCAATTACCCCATTTGTCTTAGATTTAAGAGTTTGTATAAATTTTCTAACAACGTTACCCTGCAACGTGGGAGACAGAGGAAGGTCCAAACGAATCACATCTTACATGAGCCTTGTCTCAGACAGGTTCAACCTACCATATCTAGCCATAACAACACTTCAGAGACACCTTCCAATCGTGCGGCTATCACCTGGGTTCGACATTAGGCGCCCAATTACATATCCAACCTTCGGAGCGACACAAGTAACAGTCTGTCGGATCCCTAACCTATAAATAGAGAGCCTCACCTCTATATCAGGTTTCAAATTCTATATCTCAAATAGCTAGCTTCTTATTAAGTTAGAGTTAAAATTGACTTGCGTGTCGGAGTGTTTGCCTCTCTTATGCAGGTCATTCCACATTTTGACATTCAAACTATTCCATCGATGATATCTTTATCAGGTTTGATCTTATCGAATTTTGTCGCAGAAACACTCCTAATTGTTATTGAAAGATGAATACGGAAGGTATGGATTAAGACGAGCTAAATTTACCTAGTTTTTGTATTAATACGACACGTATAAGCTAACCAACCCGAAATCTAAGTTAAAACTTTTAAATACATGTTAGGTAAAACTTAATTAGCTAAGGACTCAAATCCCACCCCACTACATGTATGTTTCTAAAAAACCCTTAAATTATAGTTTGATTTCAATTGTTGTTTAGGGTTGACGGTTGACTGTCCCCATCATCACGCCTCCTTCCTCAACGCGGGAGGGGGCGGACCCTTCATTCAATGTTGGAATTCTTCAATAAATGTCGGATTATTTTATTAACACACACCAATCATATCCCAAAAGACAATATTTTTCTTTTTCTTTTTATCTGTCAAAAATATTTCAAGTTGTTTTGGATAGTGCAACAGATTCCGAATCAGTTATGCTATTTTGAAAGCAAGTAAGAGGTCGGGTTTTGATGCACTAGTGAGAGAAAACGCTCGACAACAATAAATGAAGGCTTTCTTCTCATTCAAATTCCAGATCATCTCACCAGAGTAACCTATGGATCAGATTGTCTAGAAGCGATTCATCTTATTTTGAAAAAGGAAAAGACTTGGTTCAAAGAATGTTTGAAGGAAGTGAGTTGTTGTGCACGTTAAAGAGGGTCTTAATTCTTTGTAAGATTGTTTATCAAAAGATGCGATTTCATCTCACTTCTCTATTTTGTTGTCTTTAATCTCTTCTCAATGCCTTTTTAATCCCTCGAATGTTTGTCTGAGTTCAAATATAGCCAAAGTGATTTTTGTCTTTTAATGAAATTTTATCTTTTTCTCAAAAAAAAAAAGGAAAAAAAAATCTCCAACCAGGAGGAATTGTAGTTTTAATTTCTCTTAGACAAATTAATAATCCAAATTTGAGTATTGATAACATTTAAAACGATCTTATTTCTTCTAAAAATTCGTGGGTTCAAATTCTCGCTTCCATATTTATGACGTAATATTCTAAAAAAGAAAGAACTCATAGCCTAATTATGTTTATAGATAAATTTGCATGTTACAGATATTATAATTATGTAAATTATACATATGTCATAATTTTGTGATTTTAATAATTATCATTGACATTAAAAAAGCATGTCTATTTAATAGGACTAATGTACATACAATAATAGGACTATGTCAAGTCATCTAAATTGTATGAACTACATGCACAACATGTTAAAAGAGTTGAGTTTTACATTTGGTGTGTTATTTTATGTTAAAATTAGGTAATCTTGTTTATTGTAGGTCACCTATTTAGACGTTTGGGTTAAAATTCAAAACATTTTAAATTATGAATTCTTTTACTATTTTTTTTTTTTTTACAAAGAGACTAGTTGACTTATGTCGGTTAATATATATATCCCGAAAATCTTACATGTAAGTATTTATATCGATCACAGCTTAATAAATAAAGTATTCATTAGTATTTCAAAGGTTGATGGTTGGATCCACTATTTTATCAACCAATTCCAAAAAATTATTTCTTTTTTATAATAAGAATTTTAATGTTAGTGAACTGGCAGTAGTATTGGGCCGAAATCCACAAATCGATCAAGCCCAAAACGCGATCCGGTTAGAACCCGGCCCATTCCCAATTTTCGTTCGACAAATTTCCTTCCACGAAACCGAAGAGCGGAAAACGGCCGCCTGAACAAAATTTTCAATTATTTTCTCTTCTTCCCAAGAAAAGCCCTCCAATTTTTCTGTGTGTAAATGGAACTTGGGAGCTTCAAAACCTCCAGACCTCTGTAATGGCTTCGTCCAGCGCCAAGCCATAGCTTCAACTTCTTCACTCTCATTCTTCATCCTCAACCTTTGGAGAAATTGCTCGCTTCTTATCCCGGCCAATGGACAGGCAAATCGACGGTCACGCTACTCCTTCGACCTCCACCAATGGCAGGGCTGCTTCAGCATCCAATTTTTTCTCTCTGCGACCTGATTACAGTAATCCAGCAGTGCAGGTACTCGTTTGTTTTTTCTTTTTACTAGTTATGCGTTTAAAATGCTTGATAGTGAAACCCTAGCTATTTTAGTTAGCACACTTGAGAATTATCGTTTGTTCGTGCTTTGATTTTTCTTTCCGGGACTATGGCGGCATTTTCGAACTCTAGAGTTGCTGCTATAAAGTATGGTGCAACTTCTGGTTATGCTTCTCAAGTTATGTACTCGAATAGTTGTAGGGGTTGTTTCGTTAATTCAAAATTATTGACATTATTTCGTACCCTCGAGTTTGTAGATTCTATACATGTAATTGTATTTACTTCATTATTCTAAAACGATACCTATCTTATCAGTTAGTTTATACGTTAGGTAAAAATGAAAATGGATTTGATTATATTAGGTGGTGAACTGATTTTTCCCCTCCTAATTGTTTTGCTTATATTTCTAATTTTAGGAAGCTCTGAAACATTTGGCATCTATTGATCTGATCGAGTTATGCAATGAAGCAAAAGTTGAGCATTGTCGAGCCACGAGAGACTTGAGAAGCTGTGGGCGGGATGTTCAGTATGTGTTGAATTCATGTGGACATGCCTCTCTGTGTGAAGAATGTTGCCAACGGTGTGATTTTTGTCCAATATGTAGAGTTCCAGTTCCAAAAAGCAGTGCTAGAACGCATCTACGTCTTTTTTATGAGTGTGTTGAAGCTGGGCTCATTCCCAAGAATTCTAAGGAGAAACCTCATGAGGAGGAAGATGGGGAGCATAGACTAACTACTGATGTTCAACGCTTGTATTCCTTATTTGATGTTGCGCTGGAAAATAACTTAGTTTCTCTAATCTGTCACTGTATCCTTAGCAGTTTGATTACTCTGCCAGCATTCCACATAGATGTCCCCAGCTCTGATATTGTTGCCTTTTCAACTTACCCTGAAAATTTATTATTTCTGTGTCTCTCTTCATTATCTTTTGCATGGGAGGCCTTAAACAATCTAACAATGTTGCAAGACTTTTTTAAGCATTACACCTATAATCTTACTTTGTTAACATGTGTTTGAATTCTCATCATATTCTGCTGACACCAATTATTATGATGTTTAAAGTTCATGATTTCCTTTACAATAAGTTCTCAGATGTTACAGATGTTTGTCTGGATGAGAGTGCTGTATCAAGTGACCCTGTCATTGCATTTTTGTTGGATGAAGTAGTTGTCAAGGATTGGTGTAAGCGGGCATCCAGGAACATTATTACAGAACTTCAAGACATATGTATGCTTAATCTTGAAAATTTTGATTCCTTGTATCTTTGTGGCATGCATACTGAATAATTATTTACTCACATGGATATTATATTCATTTCATTTTAGATAACTCTGGTGTAGAGGGAATGAGGTCTAGGTTGAACCTACTACTTAAGCTTTCGGTGCTGCTTGCGGGCATATCCAATGTGCTCGAAGTGCTGGACTCATCATTTAGAAGTTCTCATTCAGCACAACTTCAGGACCTGCACAATCTTCATGAGGGCATATTGAAGATCAAGCAGGTTTAATTTCTTAGGAATTAATTTGGTTATCAATCATCATCTTTTTCTGCTCCTCTCTTTCTACTTATAAATGCTATTCCGTAGTCTCTTGGCTTTCTTTAGGTGAAATATGCTTTGGCCTCCAATTCTTTGACATGCCACTTTAGCTAATAGTTGATGGCAATGATTCCTAATGTGGTTCAGTTAATTAATGGATGTGCTTTCTGATCAGTTGAATATTGAATAGAAACATGCTAACTCAATGGATATGCTAAGATGTTCTCACACTTGAGAAAAGCAAGGATAATTTTACCGAAGTTTCTTTATCCTTTCTCTCCTTGGTTAAAAGTTAATACCAACCCCTATCATGGTCCCACTTTTGTAATTTCATTCAATTGTTTCTTACACCAAAAAAAAAAAAAAGTTAATACCACCCAACTTTGTATTCAATAATTTCCATTCACATAGGGGTAAATTAAAGTTCACATTCTTTAGTGGAGAAAGGAAAAGCAATATTACTGGTTAGATGCTGGTAATGATAATTTATCCAGAATATTTCACATGTTGGTGATTATCTTTTTATCACCCTTCATTTACTAGATAGCTGGTTTCTATCAAACTTAGGCTTGGCTTGCAAAGAATCTGGCATATTTACGAACAAACTTGTAACTATAATCATTAGATGAGTAAATATGGTAATCAATAGTCTACAGTGATTAGAAATTATATTCATTAGATGAGAAATTCTTTTTCCATAAATTTTGTAAGTTCAGAAAACAAATCATGGAGATAAAATTTGATTATTTTCTCTTTAGCTCTCTGGTGCACGAAGTTGAATGTTTTACTTTGATATAGCAAATGTAGCTGTGAATTGCGATACAATTATTGTAGATCTATATTTTCTTTAGAAGGGTTAGCAAGAAGGTGGGAGATTAGAGTCTTTGAACCGTCTGCTGTAATTACTGTTCCTTTTCCCTGGATAGTCTTCATGATAAAATACTTTCTGATTACAATTTATTTTACCAGCATATGGAGATTATGATGTGGTGCATAAGACATCAATTTTTGGAGAATGTTAGGTCCCGCCACTCTAGCTTCACATCTTGGCTTACTGCTGTTCGTGAAAGGAAATCTGCTGCTATCAGGCGATCATGGCCTGATGCTTTAGATGACTCTGCTGATTCCAGTGGATTGGATGGATCCTTGTTCATCGAGGATGCACTGGGGAATCTTGATATAGAGCAATGGCATTCCTTAGACTTAGTGGATGGTTTAGAAATTAGATCTTTGGAAAATGATGGGGCGCCAATAATCTTCAGATCTAAGATTGGTGGGAGTTCAGGATGTTACCCATTTGAAAATCTTCGGGTTGCTGTTGACGTTCTCTTTCTTCGTGGGAGTTCTGATGTAGTGGTTGCAAAGAAAGCAATTGTATCCTTCTCTTATCATATCTTTATTTCATGTCCATCCATATATTATAAAATTCGCTAAATATATTTCTCGTTTTTTTCCCCTTAATCCATGGAAGCTTTTGTATTACTTGTTTGATCGTCACTGGACGATGCCTGATGAGAAATGGAGACATATTGTGGAGGACTTTGCTGCCTCTTTCAGTATAACACGGCATTCCATATTAGAGTCTTATGTCTTTTATCTTCTAGATGACCATACAGATGAAGCTCTGCAGGTAACTTATGTTGTAATCTGTCATCCGCTTGTCTTCATTATAATATAATTTATTGTTAGTTTTGAATTACTTATTCAAATAGTCAAAGATTCTGGTGCAGTGCTGTTTAACTTCTTTATTTCCACAAGATCTATGTTTGATCCAGAGATTGATGATTGATTTAGAAACTGTCTTACAGTAGTTTCTAGTTCAATGCTGCTGGATTATTACTAGTCTTAAAACTTCAAGTTATTCAGTATGACTTTGATAATGAAATTGATCATTCGTAGATCACCATACTTGTGTGGACCTGGATATTATAGTTAAACCAGCATGTATACTCTATTATTTAAGCGAAGGATGGATGAAATAATATCATCCCTCTCCAAAAGATTCCAGAGCCAACTAGTCCTATAAATTTCCACCAATAGTATACTCTAGTAATTCTTGTGGACTTGTTATAGTTCAGATTTACGGAATGCCAATTTCTTATGTTTTCTGCAGCGTATGGTTGTGTCTTTTCTACCTGTTGACTTTTAACATTTTTCTTGCAACACAATATCATGCAGGAAGCCCGCGGTCTTCTTCCAGAGATCTCAGGCCCAGCAACCCATCCTAAGATTGCACAAGTTTTGTTAGAACGAAAGAATCCTGATACAGCTCTTATGGTTTTGAGGTGGTCAGGACGTGACAGCATGTCAGCCCCAGTTTCACTTGTTGAAGCTGTAACTGGTGTCCGGGTGAGAGTGGAGTGTGGACTTCTGACTGAAGCATTTATGTACCAGAAAATGCTCTGCAATAGGGTAAGGGATAGGAAAAAGTATGAAGAACATGAGGATGCACTTGATAATGCTCAAAGAAAATTTAGAAGCTGGGAAGACTGGGTGAAAATATTGGTGACTGAAATTTGTTATCTTTGTATCCGTCGAAACTTTGTGGATAGAATGATTGAGCTACCATGGAATTCTGGCGAGGAAAAGCATCTCCACAAGTGCTTGCTGGAGTGGTCCACTGCTCAGCCATCAACAACTATTGGAAGTCTCCTCTTTGTGTACTATCTTCAGGTAATATCTATACTCCCCTATTAGGACTTCAAAAGAAGTCACCTCCTTAGAATCAATTATAAAGGGAGAATAATTACAAAAGGGATATGAGGAACTAGAAAAAGAACACCAAGAAGAATAATGAAACCTCGCCAAACTTCTTTCCTACCACTGTACGTTCAGCAGTTTCTTTCCAACTAAAGGGCTGTAGAGATTGCTTTATTCGTGTAACTCTAAAGAGTCTCTGTCTTTCCTTAAAGATTATCTTCCCATAACTGTTTAATTTACATCTTTTTGGTAGGAAATTTTATTTTACAATAAAAGTAAAACACCCCGTTGAAAAGAGCCTTCATAGTCTTACATTTTTGTATCTATATTTGACTTATTTTAGAGCTATACCTACATTATAAACCTTTTGTTCTAGTAAATCTCTGTTATTTCTAGCATATTTTGGACTAAGCGTGCATGCTAAATTATCATTTTTAGATGTATTCTACAAAAGGATATTGTCTGTCATGACTCGTGAGGACTTTCTGTATATTCTTTCAGAGGTTTCGATATCATGAGGCCTACCAAGTGAACCTATTGCTTCAGAAAGCAGAGCAAGGCTATATTTCTGAGAATTCTGTTGGTGAAGATGTTTTATCCAGGATGAGATCGACAAGTCACTGGCGGGCAGGATTGGTTGTAAGTTGTCTGAACCATTTTTTCTTTTTCTGGGTGTTGTTTGCTAAGGGTTGAAACTTGAGACCTTGTTCTTTGATAAAGACACTTTTACACGTAATCTGCATGGCAGGAGGGTTGCAATGGGTTTCTAATTCTTGTTGCACTTCGACATGTAGCACATGCAACCAACAAAGGCAGAAGTATTTTATTGAAGTCATTTGGTACACTAATTCTAAAATATTATTTTTAGCCTCATGACCTAAACAATATTAGATTTAATTGCAAAATCAGAATATGTGGATTTTTGGTCCTTCATAAATGTTTTTATTAGGGTGCTTTCTGGGTTTATGACTCATGTTCGTCCTTGTTATTTCATTATGTATAATTATTTTATTTTATTTTATTGCCTCAAATGTACAGGATAAATTCATGGAGTTGCTACCAGAAATCCAACAGCTGGAAATAAAATCCGGAAAGTCTCCTAATATTGGTGTTAATTCAGAAGATGTGGAAGTGTCACCAAATGCTGATCCATATGCGGTCCAAGAGCAGAACTTGAGCAGTATATTGATCCCCTCAACTAATACCTCCACTATATCACTGAGAAACGACAGCAAATTTATCTTCAAACCACCAGTTTTTGAAACTTCAGGAAAACTAGGCGGGGGGGTGTTCAACCATTCCAAAATCGCCACCTATGGCTCACCATCAGTTCACGAGAGGCTGTTTGCTAGTATGGAAAGAGTACCAAAGGCACAAAATAGCTTACACAAGAGTGTCAATTTTCAGGATATGTTTAGTTCTGGATTCCATCAAGCAAGTGCTATGAATATTTCACCCTCAGAAGAAGCCACGAGAAGTTCATCCAGGTTCATCCCAAATAGTCACAATGATGCCGAGAAACTCTCACTGGATAAAGAGCAAAATGGAATTGCTAACCAAGTTCGAAATACCTCTCCATATTCCCGCAGGATTACCGCTAACCCTATATATACACCCAGCAGCAAGTTCGGTTTATTAGACGTTCCTTCAAGGGGAGTGCAGGAAAATGGGTCGAGTAAAACTGCAGTATCTGCTAGAGATAATGGAACTTGGAACATCTCTTCTTTAGATGACCCAATGGACACTTCAAGGTAAGGAACATCAGTGGCATTTTCTTTCCATCTTTCTTATAATTTTACTGATTTTTCTTCCCAAAAAAATTCAGCCATGGAGGACAAGATTCTGCAGCTGACGTTAGATACCCAAATAGTGCCCCAAGATGGAGGACTGATGAAGCAAGCGATGAGGAGGCAAGTCTTGAGAGAGCTCCAAGTGTGGTACGTAACCGAGGTGCCATAAGAGGTACTCGAAGAACAAGGCTTTCCAAGAGATAACGGCCGTTCTTGTTCATCTAACAACTCGAGATAAATGCATTTTATGCGATGTGGATGACTTGGAATTGGTCAGACGACCACGAGAGTTGCAACTCGTACTGGCAGTTCTTGACTTTACTGCGTACATGAGAGACGAATAATCAGTCAGCTGAAAGCCCGGAATTGAGCAAGGAAAGGAATTCCAAGTTTTCTTCACATCCTATTTTCCATGTGTATTTTTGTATTTCAAATGTCAATATTACTTTTATAGCTTGATAGGTTTATGAAATGATCGTGTGTTTTTAAGTAGTGGAAAATTGAAAGCAGGCTTTCGGTTTTTACTTGGTAGCAGCAGGCCAAATTGGTTCAAAATATTTCTTGTAATATCTCGTTTTTCATTGCGGATATTCATGAAAACTAATTTACCTGAGGTAATCTTTTTTTATTTCTATTTTCAGTGCTCCTTTAGTGGTATGCAATCTACTAACCGAGTAGATAAGATATCTATATTATCGTTACAAAAATCGAGTAGATAAGACATCTATATTATCGTAACAAAAATCGATAATTCGATCTTCTTAGACTTTCTTTTATATACGAGGTTCTTTGGACATAAGATGTTATTGGTTTGCAAGAAGTTTTAAAAATACTTTATAAAAGTATTTTACCATATTGTTGGTAGTACGATTCATTTAATGTTTATAATAAAGTATTTTATTTAAAAACTTTATTACATTGTTACAATGATTGTTTTTAAGTATTTCTAAAAAAAATGATTGTTATTAAGTAGTTTTGGATGTGAATAAAATGAATTGAGTGTCTTTTGTACCATTATTTTTTTCTTCGATTTATTTTTCCTAATTTTTTTTTGTATCGTTGTCACCTGTATAATTTTGGGATTTATACTTAACGAGTAATATCTTGTCGAGTCACGATCATGATAGTCTAAATTAAAATTATGATTCTATAATATTTCAATTTTATTTTTAAAACATTAGAATCTACAAAATAGTTATAATCATCTTCTTAAAAAGAAATAAAATGATAATTTTTATCAATTCACTCAACTTTCATTAGTAACATTAGTAAGTTTCAACGGGCTTAAAGTTAAAAGATATAGGAACAAAGAATATAATTTAATCTTATAAAATAATTAATAGGAGTTGTAGCAAATATTCTCCTAATTTTTGCATAGGTAGAACATACCTCTATTACTAATATACATTGTATCATATATGATTTATGTTCGTTACGAGTATATACACAAGTATATTAGCCAAATCGAACATAGCTCAAGTGGTTAAGGTACCACCAAAAGTTCACGAATAAAACTCAAAGAACATCTTTACCTTTCAATATCCTAATGACGGTCGATTTATTACGATCACTCCAATATAACGTTAATATTACTTTTTACCTGAGACTAAATGAAGCTGTTTCGAAATGTAATCGATAAATGATTACCTGAAGAATTCATAGAAATCGAAATATTAACGTATCATATCCTTGAAATTAGTGTAAAGGTTCCTTTCCACGAGGCAAAAAAAATTATCGGTTGAAGTTTTGGCATAATTGTCGAAAAGAAAAGTATGATGAATTGATGATGGAAAAAAAAAAGAAATTAAAGAAGGAAGGAAACTGATGAAACATATGTTGAAAAAACAAATCTAGAAGTGAGATGGTTAATATAAATAATAATAATAAATTCAAAGAGAGTGTAAAAAAAAAAAAAAAAAAATAGAATTTAGGAGAGAGATGGGAGAAAAAAAAGTTATTTTGATTTTAGAAGTGATAACCAAATAAAAGAGGTAAAAGAGTAAACTACCTAAATGTACATACGAAATTTTACCCCTTTTTATTTTTAAACCGAAGAGGTAAACAAACTACCCAATTTCTCTAAGGGCCAACACCAAAATAAATAAGTTTTTTCTAAAAATGGCCAAACATATAAGATATTGACTAAGGGGCTAGATTTGAAATGCCTTATTTATTTTGGCTATTTTCTAAAACGTCTTAATTATTTTGGCCATTTATGCGTCTTCATATTCAATTTCTATCCACTACAAAAGCCCTACAAAATAAAAGATGGTTCTAAATTTCAAAATCCATAATTCTAGAATTTCCGATAAAAATTCAAAATCTATAAAATTCAAGTCCATATCTAAATTCAAAATAGAGTATAAAGTTCAACAGCTAATAATAGTAAAACTTCAAAGTCTAAATTTAGAAAATGAAAATACTAATCTAACACAACTTGAAATCTTAGTCTTCGATGAGCTTTGAAAAATCTTCAACGTCTTCAATATTTTTTCTTCATCTATAATTATCGTGAATCCTATAAAATTAGATGAAATAAAAAATTAGACAATAATATTAGGATTGAATAGAAAAAAGTTTTAGAAAAATGAAGAAAAACTAGAATCAATACCTTTTTCAAGCATTGAATCTTCATCTAAGTATTTATAAAGATCAATATCTTCCGACTCAGAATTTAACCAATTTTTAGAACATATAAGAGCTTCAACTGTTCTTGGAGTCCATGAACAACGTGAAAAATCAACTATATGTCCTCCAGTATTGAAAGCCGACTCCATGCTACAATTGAGACTGGAATTGTCAAAATATCTCTACTAATTTGACTAAGAATCTCAAATCAACAACCATTTTGCTTCCACCATTGAAGTATGTCAAACTTACTATCATTCTTAGCAAGCAATTCTAACAAATATACATCAATATTTGTTGCGTGTCCACAATTGACGTGAAAACCAATGCAAGTATACACCCTAATATTCAGTTGCGGTATAAAATAAAGTCGTATTCACAGGGACTGAGATTGAACTATGAAATAGTAAAATAGAATACCAAAAGAATTTAAAAACACAAACAAATAATGTGGTGTGAATTTTTATACTCTAGCAAACAGGCGAAAAGAGAAGAAATATTATGAAGTAAGGTGCTGGAGCATACAAATACAAGAAAGCACACGAAAACGAAGAAACAAATAAGATATATTGAGAGATCATGAGGGAATCACTTGAATGCTCTCGCTAACTCCTAGCTAACGCTCTAGCAAAACTCACAATGCTGAATTCCCAAACAGACATGCATGACTCTCTCATGAGATATCCAAATATGTTCATTCCCAACTCCCATTGTAGAGTAATTGATAACTCTCTAAATAGAGAGTTATTTGTGTATAATGTTGGTATAAATTAGCTAAAGATAACATCACTTACGCCCCTATTCACTAATTTTGTGCTAAAAAGACCATAAACACTAGTTGTCTACATTATAGTATTGTCAATTACAATGGAACTAATTTTAGTGCATTTTGCTATAGCTTTGACGATGCTACAACATTAGACTCAGATTCAGGAAGCCGAAAACGACAAGCTGACAATGAAAGGACTGCCCAACGAAATTTACCACAGTAATTGGAAGTTTTAACCAAAAGTGAGAGCTGAGTCCCTCAAGGTCCGTGTTGTTGCCCTAGTATCTGAAGGGGGTATAAATACAAACAAGAGGAGAAGCCTCCAAGAACACACATTAAGAAACATTCCCCTTGTTCATCCTTGGAAGGAACCCACCCTTACTCCAAGAAACTCTCTCTAAGAACCGTTAGAGAAAGCAAGGAGAAGAAGCAGACTCTTCAGTGGCAATTGGGAGTTGATCCTCAGCTCATTTTCTTCATTTTCTCATCTTTGTATGAATTTCATTCTTTCATTTGGCTTAACTCTCCTTATGGCTTTGCATAGCTAACCACTTGTGTAAGGGGAGACGTTCTAGACTTATTTTCTAGACTGTAAACGTGTTGTTTGTTTCAATGAAAGTGTGTTTTGAGTTGAAGTAGTGCATCTCTTTGACAATGTTTGGAAAAATGTGTTGAGGAGCGAACCCCTTCATCTCGAGCTAGAGTCTACTTAAGTTTAGCGTGTGGTGACTTAGGGATAAGCATCACCGAGCTTGGTCATAAAAACTGTGTGTATATTCTATTGATGTTTGTCTATGAATGTTAGTAGTAGAAAATTTGGGGTGTTTGGAAGAGCGTTTTGTCTGTTTGACCATTACACTTACTCCTTTAGTGCTACAACATAGTTAGGGTGGCTCAGAAGAGTCGATTTAATCTCCCCCTTGCGCCTTTATTTTTACAAGATTTTATTGAGTGATTGTGGATGTTTGGTATTTCTAACGAATTTACCCCTTGTGTTTGCATTAAGATATTTCTTTCAAAGTCTATTCTTACTCCTGTTTAGTTATTGTTGGAAGAAAGTTCTATTGCTTGTAGTACTTTCTTGAGTGAATATTGAGTGTTTAAACATTTAGTCTCTGTACATTCGAACTTTTATTACTAGCTGCGACGATTGTGTACACTTGCACATAGAAGAATTGGTAGCATAATTAGTGGACAACAATAATCAAACTTAAAGCGCAGTTTATAGGCACGATATGGTGAGCCTCATCCTAGAGTATTCAACATTCTACTTCAAGGAGAGAAGTCTCATAGAGGTTATCATGCATCAAAAGGACCTTTCCAAGTCACAAAGGAGCGGCCAAACACAATCAGTAAGATAGAAGTATTAAAACATCTCTATTAAATCAGCAATGTAAGCAGCTAAAACAATGTTGTTCGAAAGCTATAGCAAGCGATTCACTCCCCGAGGTTAAGGTTTAGTTCATGATAAAAGAAAGTAAAACAGTGTGTAAAAGAGAGAGATGACTCATTAAGTAGAAAAACTTTAGCAGTCGAAGAACCTTCAACTCAGTAGTGATGATGAAAGAGTTAGCTCCTCCTTTGTCAGCTTCTTCCTCGAAATGAGTTTCTTTTTCCAAGATTGATTCCTTCTTTTTCGTCCCTTTTGCGGCTAGGCTTAAATTTCCTTTTATATCGAGTCGTGATTTTTGGGGCAGCACCTGGAAGCTATATGAATGAGGTTAAAGATTTGGAACAGAGCAGTTACTGTGCGCAGTTGACAGATGCGAGAGCATCAAGTAGGCTCGAGCATGGAGACTTCTCCCAGGCTCCAACATTTCTATAACAACCTTCACAGCGCTAGCTTTGGCATCCTCAAATCTGAAAAACAATTCAAAATAGCAGAGAATTAGCTCAAATTTACATAGCTAAAACTTTTCTACCACTTTCCAAATCAAATGACTCACATACAAGTATTAAATTAGATTCCAGAACACCACCAACAACTTCTTGATTTTTGAAAGCTAATGATTTTTAGGTTGAATATCTCTTCTTTTAGTAAGGATATTTCTTGCAATTTTATATGTGAAATTTCAAAGTTCTCGTCCCATTACGTTCATGACATGCATACATATTCTCACGATATTTGCATTTAACTTGAGGATTAGAATGATCACCTTTCAATTTTTCAAAATGATCCCAAACTATGCTTTTGATATTTCTTACGCTTCCTTTAATTTAAACTTGAAAAACGATCTTTCACTAGATCTAAGTTGATAGTACCAAATTTCTCTCCGACCGTCGTACCACTTGGATGTTCCGACGTATTCTTATTAACTCTGCAAAATACATAAAAATTTTATTAAAATCAAATGGAGTGACCAATCAAACTAACATTAATATTTAAACATCATGTACTACATTGAAAACAATATATTTAGCCAAAAGAAAATTGGGCCACCTAAACCCTTCCTGGTAAATCAGTAACAATAAGGACTTAAAAGGTTTTATAAATCTTCGGAAGGTTAATCCTCTCCAGAAATCAGAATAAACACAAATTAAACACCAAAAAATCACACGTTCTACCATGTTATTTAGGTAACTTACTCCTCTGAACTCGAATCCAGCTTGAAAGGGAGGTTCAGTATCAATCGAAAGCTGCGAATCCAAATGGTGGCGAGTGGGGTGGTCGTGCCGGAAACTGAACGGCACGGATTGAGTTGCGCCGACAAAGGTGGGGTTGATGACATTTAGGGATGGCAACCAGGCGGAGCGGGGCCAATTTCGAAGATGGAGGCGGGGATGGAGAAAAATCCCCAATGGGGCGGGATGAAATTTTTGGGGCGAGGGTGGGGCGGGGATTTCCAAGGAACCCGTCTCCATTATAAATATATATTTTTTAATTTATTTTGTTATTATTAGTATACTGAACAAAAAGTGGGTAAATGAGATATTAGCTTGATTTTTTTTTAAAATTAAAAAGTATTTATAAAATTAATATATGTTAATATTATTATATAAAAAAATAGAAAAGTAATAAAAAATTAAACAGGACGGGATTGGGGACGGGGGACGGGGCAAGGGAACCGATCCCCGTCCCCACCTCGTCCCCGCTGGGGAACCCGATTGGGATCCCCGGTTTGACCCCATCACCGGTCAAACTAGAGAATCCCCAACCCGATCGGGTCGGATACCTGCAGGGATCAGGTCCCGCAGGTATTTTTGTCATCCCTAATGACATTGAGTGGTGGGTGGCTGGGTTGAGCATCGAACAACGAGGTGACCAACCTCCCCTAATGTCCATTCGATCGGTTTGGACTAGTTTGATATGTACACCCCTATCTCTGGTCCTAGAAATTGACCCATACTATTCTTGTTCAATTCGAAACTCAACCCGCTTACTTGGTAGCTTACTTTTTTTTATACATAGGGATGAAAGATTTAACGTTTGACCTATAAAGGACTAAGATGCCTGAAACGACATGTCGAAATATTAACAACAAAAATAAAATTCAAGGAACTAAAAATGGAAAGAAAAATAGCTCAAAATTTCCAAGATAAGAATTAAACCTCAATTAATTAATTAATTATGTGGATGGTTCCAAATTTGTTCATTATCAATCACAATCACCATCGGATGCGTCTCCTTGCTGCTTACTTCTTCCTTGAATCGACGTATTGATTCAATAATTCTGCTGCAGTTCTCGGAGTCTCCTCATCCTCGAATATGGGCAAACGGAGCGAGGAGGAAGGCGAGGTCTCTCCCTTGCTCGAAACCCAGGACCATGACTTGCGCGGCGGCGCCACCTTCGCCGTCGTTTTCAGCACTTTGGTTTCTGTATTTGGCTCCTACGTTTTCGGTACCGCCGTAAGTGTTTTCTCGAAACTCCGGCCAGGCCACGTTTGGCTTTGCCGTTGGTATCTCCATTACAAATTCTTATGTAGGCGAACTTTGACTTTTTTGATCAAGTAACTCTGGATCTGAACTCGATCGGGAAATGTGATGAAATCAAAATAGTCGTTCGCTAATTACACGATTCGATTTGAATGTTTAGGGTAAATTTGAGATTACTTTAAAATACTTTCTGGAAACACTTAATTAGTGCTTCTTCCAAAAGTGGTCATAGAAGAAGTGATTACAAACTGATCCTCAATTCTCAGCAATTTGAAAATGATGGTTTGTGATGTTTGTTTTCTCAGATTGGGTATTCATCGCCTTCTCAGACTGGCATCATGACCGACCTGGATCTTACTGTAGCAGAGGTGAATGAAAATTACTGATGGTTGTGTTGTCTTTATTTATGATGTTATGTTCGTCATTGCTTTTATACAATTGGATTGGCGTTTGGTTCTTTACTTAGTAAAATGGTAGTAATCAACCAATCAATTAGATAAATATAATATTTAATAGGTTTAAATACTATTTCGGTCATTGTACTTTGGTTTTTGGTTCATTTTGGTTTCTTTACTTTTAAAACATGCATTTGGTTCTTGTAATTTGTACTTTTAATTTTTGTTCATTTCGGTCCCTCTACTAAATGTCTATTTTGGATTTTGTACTTTTTCAAAAAGTGATTATTTTGGTCATTTTATTTTTATCTCATTTTTTTAGATCAAAATTTTAACATTACACTTAACTCACTAAATTTATTGAGATGTACCATAAATTTGTATTAAATGGTTTCTATCGTGTATAAAATTTGTTAAAATTTTTCAAATAGAGCAAATTGGTCACTTTTTAAAATTACAGATATTAAAATAGACGTTTTGAAAGTACAATGACTACAGTGAACAAAAGTTAAAAGTATAGGAACCAATATGGATGTTTTGAGAGTAAAGGGACCAAAATGAACCAAATAAAAAGTACAGGAAATAGTATTCAATTTTTTTTTAAATTTAATTTAATTAATTAATTAATTATTTATTTTTATGAAGGTAAAGAAAGTTTGTATTACATTTTTATTCTTTAGAACAAGATTTTGCTGTTAAATTTCAAAGTTGGCTCCCTCAAAATCATTATATCAGTTTGTTAATAGTTGTTAGAATAAGTTGTAAATGCATATATCTTCTTATCTAAAGATTCAATTAATGTAACTTTTTTCATTCTGTCTAGTTTTCTAATTGTTATTTGATGATTGTACAGTATTCAGTCTTTGGTTCAGTATTATCAATTTCAGCAATGGTTGGTGCTGTTGTGAGTGGAAAACTGGCAGATTATATTGGTAGAAGAGGTGTAAGTTTTATTATTCCTTCCCATTTTCTTGTCTTGAAATCACTTTTGGTAATTTCGAGCTCTCAGTAAACTTATTTGACTCTTTCCCCTTTGCCGTTCTTGTTTCCTGAGCAGACAATGGGCTTTGCTGAGATCTTTTGCCTCTTGGGGTGGTTTTTTATAGCATTCTCTAAGGTTTGTTCGAGTTTTCTATATTTTGATCGAGTAAAGTTATGCTCTCAAGTTTCTCTAAATCTTCGAAATATTACAATACCATACAAAAAACGATTCATTATATTTTAAGCACTTCTTTATTACAGTATGCATAATAAACATACTTTCAAGTTTTGATACCAGCACTTCTAAAGAGGGCCTTGCACATTTTAGTAATGAATAAAAGCTGTATTTGAAAAAAAAAATTCAGTAACAGAATTAAAAGTTGAAAGAATTATTACAGAGTTATAGAATTAAGAGTCTTAGAAGTTCAATGGACAAAATGAGAATTCCTTCTCTCCCTCTCCCTCCCTCCCTGTATCTCTCTTCCCTTTCCTACAAAGTTTTTCCCTTTCCTTTTAATGAAAAAGTTTTACCATATTGTTGTTAAATTTGAATGAAAATTTTCATTTGACTTGTCAAATTGGTGCTGATAGGTTGCTTGGTGGTTGGATATAGGACGATTACTAGTAGGATTCGGAATGGGAGTTATCTCTTACGTGGTATATGTTGCAAGAATTTCAACTCTTGTTGATTTACAATAGCTCTAATGTTTCCATACAAAAAGAAATGCTGAAGTATGACCTGATCGAGCAGGTTCCTGTCTTTATAGCAGAAATAACACCCAAGGAACTTCGGGGAGCATTTACAACAGTTCATCAGGTAAAAGGCAAATGATCATGAGTTTCTATGTCATTCAAGAAGAAACCGATTTCGTACGTCTTCTGTTGTGATGTTTAGACCAATTTTCATTTGAATATTTTATATATAATATGGACACATGTATGGATCTCTCATACCAAGGTTAACTTGGGGGTCGGAAGGGAATGAATAGTAATTAAAGGAAGTGAGATCCCTTGAATATAATTTTATATGAACGGGTTCCCACAAGGTTCTGTTGGATTTTTTGGCTTTTATTTGGTCATTCTAATTATAATTTATACAAGTTTTTTAAGGGATGGCAATTTAATAAGATAAAAGTCATAAAATAAAACATTGAGACACTTGATTTTCTTGAGTGTTCCTCTAATATAAATCTCCTTGTTTTTTATCATAGTAAAAATACATAGTTAAGAACAGAGCTGATTTCCATTGGGAGAGGGGTGTGGAAAAAAAATGAAACCAACTACCTAATTTCCGAAAATGTAATTGTCAGAAGTTTTTTTTTTTTTAAAAAAACGTCCATCTAGCAAAATCTAGTTGGCTTGAAGTCTTGCATCCAGGGTACAAAATTTCCCTCTCATTTCTATTGTTGTAAAAAAAAAAGGAAAAAAAAAAAGAGAACAGATCAAACAAATAAAAAAAAAATGTTTAGAATATTCTCAATATCTTCAATACCTTATTATGTCAATTGTACAGTTGATGATATGTTTTGGTGTTTCACTGACATGGCTGATTGGAGCTTTTGTGAACTGGAGGACTCTTGCTCTGATAGGTAGCATTTCTACTTGCATGATTTTGAAACTTTAGATGAAGTTGGTTTTTTTTAGTACAACGACATGTGGGATGAGGATTTGAACACACGACCTTTTGGTTGGGGGATATATGTCTTAACCAATTGAGCTATGTTGGCTTATATGAAGATGGTTTATAGGCCATGCTTTCTCATTATCTACATTTTGTTGTAGGGGTAATTCCATGTCTAGCACAACTTATCGGTCTTCCCTTCATTCCAGAGTCTCCTAGATGGCTGGTAACACTGTCAAATTTCTGTTACTTATAATTGTTTGAAGAGATATGAAGTGAATATTAGGTCCCATTTAATAATACTCTGTTTTTAGTTTTACTTTTAAAAAATAAGGTTGCCTACTAATAATTTCTTCACTTTGTTTTCTGATTTGAAGGAAAAAAAATACTTTTTAAAAGCTCTACTTCTTTTATGTTATATGACTTAGCTATGGTTTAAAAGTGTTTGGACTTTTCAAGGAGATTATAAAGTAAAGAATTTGTTAGTAATTCAAAGTTTATTTTTTAGATTAAAAAAACTAACAAAATAGCTATCAAACTTACTCTAGATTATTTCAATATTTTAATAGTAATCTATTAAATAAATCTAATCAAGAAAATAGTACTATTTGTAAATGTAGGCAAAGAATGACCGAGACTTAGATTGCAAAGCTGCTCTTCAACGTCTAAGAGGGGAGAGAGTAGATATTTCCGCAGAAGTGTCAGAAATTCAAGTATACTTTTAAACTTTTTTTTCGTTTTGGTTTTGGTTTTTTTGTTTTTATTTTTAAACAAAGGCATTTTTATGTGTTTTCTAACCTTATAGGAATACACGGAATTGCTAAAACAACTCCCTGAGCCAAGTGTTCTTGATCTATTCCAAAGGCAATATGCACGTTCTCTCATTGTGAGCCTTCAAATTTGACCTTAGTCGGGGAATTTTTAACATCCATAGCACTTCATCTTTTGTTTACGTGGTGATTTTGAGCTGTTGTGTCAGGCAGGAGTTGGCCTTATGGCGCTGCAACAATTTGGAGGGGTTAACGGCATTTCATTCTATGCAAATTGTTTATTCACTTCAGCCGGTATGCGAAAGTCAAAACATCCACTCGTTCATGGTTTTAGTTCCAAAACATTAGGCACACTAAAAGAAGCAAAATCCTTTGGATTTTGACAGGGTTTTCGGGAACTGTTGGGACTATAGCATTGGCTGCTGTTCAGGTCTTTTTATTGCTTTACACTCGTTCCCCAAATGGATTGCAAGAACAGGGCCCCCCCCCCCCCCCCTGTCTCATTCTGCTCAATGGTTTTACAGATACCAATGACTTCTCTTGGTGTAGTTTTGATGGACGTGTCTGGACGACGACCGCTTTTGATGGTATGCAATGCTTGTACTCATTGTTTAGACTGACATTAAATAACGGACAAGCTGATGTGAACTTTGAATTTCAAACAGATTTCAGCGACTGGAACTTGCTTAGGTTGTTTATGCGTAGCGATATCATTCCTCTTTAAGGTTTACTTCTAGCTTCTATCTGTCATAGAATTTGGTGCCCCCGCTAGCTTTTAAAGATTCATCATCATATTCTAAAAGGACACTTATTTTGAATATGCAGGATTTACAACTATGGGAATCTGGCTCTCCCATTTTGGCTCTTGTCGGTGTACTGGTAATGTTGATTAATTATCCTTTGTAATTATCTTTCCGGTCTTATTCTTCTTTTGGATTAGTCATTTTTTCTCTTGTTAGGTCTTTAGTCATTGTATCGGCTCCCTTCTTTAGGCTGTGGTTTTCTGTAAGTTCTTTCTGTGTTCTTTCATTTTTCTCAATGAAAGCCTAGTTTTCATCAGGGTAGAAAAAAAGGTCGATCAATATAGAAATATAAGCACGACTGTCCTTTCTTCTTTCTTTCCATGCAGAATTTGGCGAACTAAAACTTGATCCAAAGTTGGATTCTTGGTTTATTGTTATTCTCATTGTTCTAAAATAAGAGAAGTTGTTGCATCATCTCTTAACATTATGTTACCACTTCTTTATGTTCAGGGAGGCATATTGAATAATTAATTGACCATGAAAAATACCATATTTCTTTACAAACTTGGGAGCTAGTAGACTCATTATTTGTGTACTTTGTTCTGCATCTGCACTTAAATATGGATTAGTTCTCATTAATTTTCGTTTGTCTCGTATTCGTTACTATTGGAGTCCTTTTGTAATTTTTCTCTCTGGACTTTGTTATTTCTGCAAACAGACATTCTCTGGATCTTTCTCGTTGGGCATGGGAGCAATTCCTTGGGTGATAATGTCAGAGGTATGAATGTTTTTTAAGTGCAGATGAAAACATGAAGGGCATATTTGTTAGAATTTTGGTTTTAGTTTTCTGTTCTTAAAAATCTTCCTTGTATACCTGTACATAATTTTCTTTTCTTTGTAGAGGACTTTAAAGGGGATGAGTTCAAAATCAGACTACACCTTTTTGTTTCTTATCAAAAAAAAAATAAAAAAATCAGTCACTACCTACCCAGAATTTAAAATCATAAAAATTTATTTGGGAATCAAATGTAGTAGGATGAGTCAGTTGTCTTTGGCAATCAAATGTAGTAGGATGAATCAGTTGTCTTGTGCGATTAGTTGAGGTGCCCCATTTGATTTGGACACCCAGAGATATTTATATATGTTGTTGCTTGAATTGATTCATTGCAATTTCTTCTTCTTCTGCAGATATTTCCTATAAACATGAAGGGTTTGGCAGGCAGCATGGTTGCTTTAGTGAGTTGGCTAGGTTCATGGATCGTTTCATACTCCTTCAACTTCCTTTTGGATTGGAGCTCTACAGGTTTTTATTATTATTATTATTATTACTACATTAACGAGTAATTTGGTGTTTTTGTTGACTTTTGGAAGGTATCTTTTTCATATTCTCAAGCGTTTGTGGGTTCACAGTATTGTTTGTTGCAAAGTTTGTTCCTGAAACAAAGGGAAGAACTTTGGAAGAAATTCAAGCCGCCATGAACCCTATATCTAAAGGTTGAATTCTGGAATTTTTTTTTTGGTTGCTTCTTACAAATAATTCATATGAATCCGTAATTACCCTTTTTTTTATTTTAGTTAATTCAAACATTGATTCACACATTGGATGTTACTTTTCAATGATAATTTTTGTGGAATTGTAATGTGATGATTGCATAAGACAAATAAAAGTACTTAAAAAGTGTTTAATACTACCTTTTTTCGAACTTTTCAGAAGCTTTTCAAAATGTCAGTATAAAATATAAGTATCCACAACAAAAACATATTTATCATAATAAAATTGATCATTATCTTTTATAATATTATATGTCGATGTAAATGGAAATATCGAGTCTTAATTTTATAGAAATATTGATAAATTGTTAATGTCAATGGATATTTCTAAAAAATTATAAATATAAAAAATTTATATTAAATATTTAAAATAACAAAGGATAATTTCACTTTTTTAAATAAGTTAAAATTTATTAATATTAATATTTTATCAATCTCAGTAATATTTTGTTGATATTTTTTATATTTTGTCAATATCTTTGATACTATGCAAAAATATCAATGCAACCTTCCCTATCGATGTCAAACCGAAGACCATATAGAAAATATTGATAGAAATGTTGATATGTTGACAAAAATTTAACACTCTTGCAAATTGATTAGATTATCATTCTTATACAATTTGGTTTGACCATATTTTGGAGATACCCAACCTACCTTTTGGTAACAAAATCTTTTTGGGAGGGGAAATGATTTTTCCTCAATCTAATTTCGGAGGGGTGAAGAATAGACCCTATCCCTGTCCTCCTTTCCAAATTCTATGATAATGTTAGACTAGATTATAAGTTTGATCCAAAAAAGATAGTCTGAAAACTTTGCCCAAATGAATAGATACAACCAACTTTAAAAAATTCCAGAACTTATTAGAAAATTTTAAAAGTACAAGAACAAATGGTTAGAGACCAATTTGTCCAATATGTTTTACACAAACTAAAAAATATTTTAAAAGAGAGAAGTTTTCTTGTTTGGTAGGCAAAGGAAAATGCTTTTGTTTTGTCTAAAATTTGAAAAGACAGTTTTCTTTTACATCTTATCCTTTGAGCACTTCATGCCTTATCCAAGCAACAAGCAAAGCAAGTTGTTTGGTTCTCCGTTGGGCTAATTCAATTCATTTGTCAAATATTACAGCTCAATACAGTAGTCTCTAATATAATTTGGATATTTTCTCGATTCAGTCCATTTTATTAATATATATTTTTTTTAGTCTTACAACAATAAAAGAAAAAAATGCCAATTAAAATAGGGTAAGGCTACTTCTCAAAATAATAATAATAATAAGGTTAGAGAAGAAGACATCCACGATTTAGAGTCATTGACCAAATTTGGCTTACTTCACTTCCCAAGTACTTGGAGGTGATTTCTCACCATCTACGTGTCGACATATGATATACTCAACAGTGATGAATCAGTATAGTGATTCATATGAAAACCTAACGGTCGCAACTCATGTTCCATACCAAGCCGACTAGAGTCTCATACTTTGCCGCCTGAGTTATTGATAACTCTCCATAAGAGAGTTAATTTTGTATGAAAATCACCTAGAATGGCTAAGGATGTTCACATTAGCACCCAATTCATCTTTATTTCATCCTCCTGTGTTTTGAGTTTCAAAGCAACTCACAATGTTAGTTGATGTTGTGATTTATGTGATATATCATAACTTTGAATGTTTTGGCGTAGGATTGTTGATGTTGTTGCCTTGGAATCAAAAAGTCAAAATAGGACAGAGCTGAAAGCGATTGATTGTTACTCACAGACTTATTGCAAAAAACTCAAGTGCTTCGTCTCCTGTTTTTACTGTAGTAAGTCTGTTAGTAACAATCTGTCGCTTTCAATTCTGTCCTTTTAAAAAACAACAAATTGCTTATCCCCGATTAGTCGAGCTGAGTCGAAACTTATACATTGGTTGCCTAAATCATAAGCCGAGCCAACCTATACTTATTTCTGCATCTATAAAACTTTGACACAATCCACGACAACACGCTATGATTCTCAGGCTGTCGGAGAGTCGTCAGAGCTATGTTGGAAGCTCCACTTATAAACAAAGACCTTTCACCTCATTTTAGCTATGTAAAGCTATATTCTCTATTGAGTATAGATCAACCAACTACTAACTTAAGCGTAGGAGCGCTGATCCCCTACTTGCATCACTTTAGTTTGTTTAGGAGAATCAACTCGTTCGTTGCGGACCTTCAGAGGCTTGGTCAAATTCTGGATCATTCTTGAGTATTTGTCTAAAAACTCTAATTATTATGGATGAGATAATTAAAGAAAGACCGAGAGAACATACCAAAGCTGACAAACAACAAGTTAGTAGTTGAATATAATGTCTAAGACTGAAAAGAAAACAACCCCATGGGCTAACACACCCACAGGCGGTCTGGTCGGTCCTCAACTGACCACCCTGTGGTCAACTCGCCCACGATCATTCTGGTTGGTCCTTGGTCGACTAGTTCGTGGGAGGGTCAGCCTTGGATCATGGTCCACAGTAAGTTGACTAGGTCGAAGCTCGAATAAAAGTGACATAAAGATGCCTCGAATTTAAAGACTCTCTTGATAAGAGATAAAAAGGTTGCAAACTTCGAGATCCAAAGAATTTATGGAATTCAAAAGAGATAGAAGTGATAAGCCTTGATTAAAGGCTAAAAAGAATAGGTTTGTATACTTAGTTGATGGTTATTTGAGATGAAAAATGTATGTTCATGCATATAATTTAGAGAAAATGTACATATTTTGTGATTAGGGACTTTGGAATTTAGTTATAGGTAAATGAAGGCTAATTTGTATAAATATGTTTATTTTGTGAGGAAAAGTGAAGATTAATTATCACAATGTGTCAGACACATCGCATGTCCAGAATTTCTAGCTTATTAGAGGAATGCACCACCAGTCCTGATAAAGGAACTAACTCAATTATGCATGAGAACTCCCTTATACAAGGTGAACCCCCACAACAATAATAAGAATAACCCCAATAACAAGATGATGAATCAATCCCAAGAAAGCTAAACATATTTGTGCTTGGAAAAAATGATCAATGATCAAGAATAAAGGAGAACTTGTTCCTATATTCAAGATTTCGAACTCTTCACAACCTAATTGATCAAATTAGATTGAAAGTTCTAAACATGCATTCTAAACACAAGAATACAAAGAAAGCTTAAAGCTTGAGAGAGATTAAACTCAATCTGAAATTTTCATTCATCAAATGTTGTGTTTGAAAAGCAAATGTACATCCCTATTTATAGTAATTCAAAAGACATAATGAAAAGACACAAACCTTGGATGAAAAGACACGACCCTTGAAAAATACATAATAAATTAAATATGTGGATGAATCTGGATTTTTAGATTCATGAAGTTTCTTAGAGGACAAGATGTCTTTTCAAGCTTGAAGGGATGCAACTCTTCACCAAGTGTGAACACCTTAGCTTGGAAGTGACCATTCAACCTTTTTTTGTAGTCTTTTAGCTCTAGCTCTTGTGATTGGACCTTGTGGCATAATGATTGGCTCATGATTGGGTTGACTTTGAGCATAAGCTTCATTTGAGCTGATTTGAGCTTCCTCCTCTTGTAGGCTTTCCTCGTACACTCCGTGATCACTCATTTCTATATCAAGTCCTTTGAAAGTTCCAACTTCATAATGCTTCAGCCATATTTGATGTCTAGATAATCAAAACATGAATAGCCACTTTTAACGAAGTAATTGGTCAAAGCTGTGATCTCTACAACAACGAGTAGTTACCAACTTCCCATGGAATTTTCCACATTTTGATACCTCTCGAGCCTATATAATGAGCTTTCATGGATCACTTCAAGACATCTCATTTTTCATGCTTTTGTTCTTTCTCTCTACTTTATTATCAACTTTAGTTTTTAAGTTTAGTTCTTCAATTAATTTTTCTGCAATTACTCTTGTTTATTTTATTGCAATTTAAATTGTTCCATTTTGTACTTTCTTCCCAATTCTAATTAAAATGCACTCTTTTGTTATCTTCTCTTGTGTTTTCATTTCTTTCACTACCATGAGTAGCTAAATTGCTTCTTCAATCCTCCTACGAATGATTTAATTCATCTATTTTAAATTACATCTATCAATGAGCACGGCGTATTACGCTCTCTTTACTTATCTTGATTGATACAATTTATCTAGTTGATTTTTTTGTTGGTCACTTGTTTAAATCACATTATTTTGAATTTAATTCTGAAAAGGTTAGAGACAAACTGATTTCATGAAGGTAAAACGAGAAGTTACTTAGAAATAAGAACTAAAACAGGATCCTAGACATAGGCTCTCTTACCCGTTAAACGTAAGTTGGAACTTGATTTATTTAGGATTCTAGAGTTTCATAGATATATGTAAACACTAGCCTAAGCTTCTAAATGAACCAAAAGTGGAATGGAATAGAAGTTGAACCAGTTTGCATAAATTGAGCTTTAACTACAGGCACATTTGAATGTGTAATTCATATTTTAGAACTAAATCTTAGTAGGGGGTTGACTTTTTAATCCTTGTGTTTTTATTCCCAACAATTTCACCAATTTTTATCCCAATCCCGATTGCTCATTAAAGTAATTTACAAAATCAATTTTAAAAGAAAACTAGTCCCTGTGAAGACGAACTTAAAATATTTCCAGATTATTACTTGTGACAGTGTGCACTTGCACTTACCCTCTAGCTATTAAGCAGAGGCGCAACAAGAAGATATCCTAATAACTTTAGGTTTTCACTTATAAGTAAAGAGTGAACACTCATATGTTGAAAAATCTTACTTTTAGCTAAGCTTTACGAAAAGCTCAATTCTAATTTAGGCATCAAAGTGTGTGTGGTTAGTACCATAATGAGTGTGTTATTCTATTTGGTATTGCAGGTCATCCATTTTTAAATTGGTGTGAATTTGACAATTCAAGTAATCCAAATTTACGCATCAACACTAACAATGACTTTTTAAATCGCTACAACATTTTTTTTTTCAGAAAAAAGGAACTGGATCATTTTTATGGTTCAAGATCAAATTGTTAAAATTATCTTTTTCGAGGTTTAAGATCAACCTTTACAAAAAATTTTTTTTTTTAAAATATAAGAACAACCTCAAGAACTATCCCAAACAATAGATATACAAATTTGTTAAAAAAATATCTTACAAATAGAAGTCCCCAAATCGCTTTAAAAAATAACAAATTCAAGTTCAAGGTGCTAAAAAGTGGTAGGGGTAACTCTTCTTTTTTTCCTTTTTTTCTCCAATTTCCCTTCAATTTTTTAATTTAAATAGGGGAGAAAGAGTTAGACTATTGTGCCATGTGTCATCTTGTGATTGGCTACAAAAATCAAATTAAAAAAACAACAAATACAATGATGTCAAATAAGTAAAAAAAAAGGCATTTAATGCAAATTAGAAAAAAGGCAAAACAAAAAATGTCATAAAATCTTGTCTATTGTGCCATGAAAGCCCCAAAAAGAAGGAGCATTAAATGTTGGGAGGAGAGCCGTTGTCTTGTCTTTTTCTATTTTTAATACTCAAACTTTGTTGATCGGCCACATGTCTAAATTTCATCCAATGATCATCTTTTTTGATCAAAGAACAACGTTAGATATAGGCATATAAACTAAAATAGAAATGTCACATTCAATCATTTTCACAAAACAAATCTCAATTTAAATTTTGATTTAGTCTTGACCGTTCAAATATGATGGGTTTATGAAATAACATTATGCTCATAAAATATTAACAACAATAACAAAAAATTAAGATAAGTATTTGTTATTATCACAACACTAATCCGTTATTAATTTTAATTAATTAATTAATTAAAAATTAAGGGAAAAAAAACCAATGATACTAGAAGCAATGAACACTAGAGGAGGAGAAGAAGAGAAGAGAAGACAAATAAAAAAATAACAAAGTTGCTTAAGGAAAACATAATATTAAATTAATAAAAATTTACACCTCGCACTAAAATATTAAAAATAGTCACCTCAATGTGCCTCGTCATTTCTTCGTTAGTTAATTAAAAACAACTTTGTTGGAGGTGATGCCAAGTATAGCTTTGTAATAGTTGGCAACTACTCCTCCCTTTGAGGTTGGAGATACAAGTTTTAACCCTTCAACGTTCCTTGGTTTGGATCCGAGGCTCCCGATCATTTTAATGCTGCAGTATAGCCCTCCTTTTATGTTCACCTCAAATCATCATTATATCCATCATCATTGGATACTTCATCATTTGATGGAATGTTGAAGGAACAAATTGGAGTGTATGAATAATGTTTCGATCGAGTATGACATTGTAGGTCGAAGTTCGATCAATGACGATGAACTCAACCACCTTCATTATTTGAAATTATCTTCACCGATAATGTAGGCAAATATATACATCCCTCAGGCACCACTATTTTGCCAACAAATCCAACCAACAAGGTCAAACACTTCTTAAGTTGAGTTCTTTTCATGCCTAAGGTAGCATATGTGGAAAAGGACAGCACGTTAGTAGAAGCTCTTTTGTCGACCAATATACGTTGGACCTTGACATGGTCAATGTACGAGACAATAACTAGAGCATCATTATGAGGCATATGGATGCCCTCCATATCTTGGTCGTTAAAGATGATGGGCATGATCGATTTTTTGGAGTACAAGTATAAACCTCGTGTGCAGCTTCTCGAGCTAAAGCTTTTCTTTTATTTTTCTAATTGACCCCACTTCGACCATTGAAGATTGTGTTGATGACTAGAGGTCAATCATCATTATGCCGAGGCCGCGATCTAGACCTTTCTCTGTTTTTATCCTTCATCATCTTGGTCGACTTGAATTGCTTGGTGCATAAGGTTTATCAAATACCTCAGGTCATTTCCCTTTCATTGGGTCGCATGAAATTGATGACTATGACATCTCAATTCGCCTAAGGTTTTGACGATCTTGCTCCATGACCTACATTCTCACTCTAATCTTGACCATTTCAGCTACCATGGCCATTACGAGGCTCAGAGGGCGGTCGATGGTTCGACCAGAGCGACCACCTCAATTTCCCCAAGTTCATTAGGGGTATCCTAAAATTGGGAGGTCAGTTTAGATGACCTATGCCTGAGGAGCTTTTGTCCCTTCCTTCACGGCATTGTGACCATTAGTCACATCCGTTGAGGTTCCAATGACTTGAGAATTGAGAGGAAGGATTGGGTGTCAACCTCAGTGGCTAGCGATGCTTGATTCTTGAGAGCGTGCTTGATTCATAGCTCGATAGGGAATAACTTAAGTTTTGTCTTTTCGCACAGATAAAGCCAAATGGTTGATTAGAAAAATGACGTGAAGCTTGAACTCGGGTAGCCAACAACAATCGCACATAACCTGCATAGAGAGAAAAAAAGGATCTAATGTTCGAGTCAGTTTAAATCCAATCTATACTCAAAGAGAGAATAGTTTCGTGTACCTAGAAATTGAACTGGGTTCTCTCTATTTATAGGTTTTGGAGCCCCGATATCGCTTATTAAACTGTTACTAGCGCTCCATAAATCGCAGCATGTTGCCTAAAAAGCGGTTATAGGTAGCGACGTAAAGTACTATGATCGTTAGCTCGTCTCAAGGATGATGAACTGTTGAGAGCCATATCGGTTGACTTGACCCTTGTGAAGTTCTAGGCAACTGATCTCTTATACTTCAGCTCAGCCTTCATGAAGTACCGACCTACTTATTTTCATTTTCAAAATTCAATCTTTAGATAGAGTCGTTATAATGACTAGGTGTGTTATGTTGTAATCTATCAAATGTTGTCCCGTGGCGTCCGAATCAACCCTCAACATCAACCTTTAGAATCTTAGTTTCTAAAATAAAAATTGTCATAGCATTAAATATTAAACAATGAAGAAATATACAAAAACAAAAAAAAAGGGAAATTAAATATTGAACGAATAGAATAAGCTGTCAATGGAATCAACCCCCTCCCCAGCACATAAAATCTTAAAATTGAAGGAAAAAACAAAAGGGAAGAGAAAAGAAGGCGGCTATAAATAAAGGGAGAAACTGGGAATGGCGAAAATCAATTCTTCCCACCGAACAAATTCACAATTCAAGACACAGCAATCGAATTTCAATCCACCAAACTTCTGTTTCTCAATTGAGAATTCTGTTCGTTTCTGCAGCAGGAGGAGGAATTTGGATCCAATTCCGACCCCCAAATTTAGAATCCGATGCGACCGGAGATCGAAACCGACCAGAATCAAAGCCACCGGAAGCCGCTCTCCGTCCTCCCAAAGCGCATAATCTTGGTCCGCCACGGCGAGTCTCAGGGGAATCTCAACTCCGCAACTTACACCACAACCCCCGACTACAAGGTTCCATTAACCGAGGACGGCGTCATTCAGGCTCGATTCGCCGGCTCCGAGCTCCACCGATTGCTCTCCGATGACGGGCGGAACCCTCATTGGCGTGTCTACTTCTACGTTTCTCCCTACGAGCGCACCCGATCCACGCTCCGGGAGATCGGCCGCTCCTTCTCCAAGAAGAGGATTATCGGAGTCAGAGAGGAGTGTAGGATCAGGGAACAGGATTTTGGGAATTTTCAAGTCGAGGAGAGGATGAAGGTCGTCAAGGAGACCAGAGAGAGATTTGGGAGATTCTTCTACCGCTTCCCGGAGGGGGAATCCGCCGCCGACGTTTACGATCGCGTTTCCAGTAAGTTCTTCTCATTTTGCCCTCTCATTTTCTTTGCATGATTCCACTTTTTTTTTTTTTATTTTGAAAGGAGAAATTAGGTTTAAAATCAAGCTCTGTTTCTTGCTCTCTGATGCCTCTGGTGTAAAACTGTTGGATACATAATTTTGGTTTATATTATACCTCTTTTACAATGCATTCTTATTTAGTTATATGCTGTGCTTGAGAAATGGTTTAATGGGTTATGCTGGAGTAGAAGTCGAGCAAGTTTGGTATGTGAGTCTAGCTTTTGTCTCGGGTTATGTTCTGTTGATCTCAAGATGTTATATAAATTTGAGCACTTTTTATACTAAATGCTAACCTTTACACATCATAAAACCATAAACACTTCCCTATTAGCAAATTGGAAGTGTTTCATGTAACCCTTGTAATTTCATACATCAATGACATTGTTTCTTTCTCTAAAAAAAAAAAATAAAACCATAAACACAAACTCTCTGGTCCTATTGCTCATCATTTTGTACATGAATTGTACAAACTCAGACTTTCCAATTTCATACTCCAAAAACTTGGACTTCTTAAAATCGTTAGCCAAACATTTCTTTTGAATTTTCCTGTATGAGACGGCACACTTGCTCTTAGATTTTACAGGGATTTTGGGGATATTGATGAAAACCTTCCACTTTCTGAAGTATGATAATCTTGGACCAGCTGTAGAGGTGTAATCTCATGACTATCAGTTTCATATTATGCTGGTAAAGATAGATACTGGAATGGCTGAAAAGAATAATGAAGAGAGAAGATGGTAACCAAAGGGCGTTTGTGTTCTATAGTTTTTCTTTTATGGAAAACTGAACTTTGGTTGAGAAGAACGAAAAGATATAAAAGGGTATACAAAAAGACTGCCCAACACGAGGACATGCCCAAATAGTGTTTGTTACAAGGTTTTATCACCATTTGAAGAAAACGTGTGAAACACTGAGTTTTTGTTTGTATTCAATGTTTCATATTTTATCTCTAAAGACAGATCAGTATCAGCTGATAAAGGAATGTAAAAGGCCAAAGAAAAATGGAGGCTGAGGACATGAGCATATGATTTAAGAGAATTGAATATTTAAAATGTTTCTTTGATATTGGAGAATTGGGATTCCCTACTATTGAAGTTGAAATTAACTTTTCTTTCAAATGGACCATCAGTTCATTCTAAAATATTTTATAATAGAGAAAGCAGTTTTCATTTAAAAGATAAAGCAGTATTAGAAGTAGCCATCATAATGTAGTTGACACTTTTATAAACGTTAGACATGCATGAGAGATATAGAAAATATATATAATTGTGCCACTTGTTTAATAATTTCTCTAACTATAATGGTATATTATTGTGTACCACAGTTTAGAAGTATACTTTACAAATTGAGGAATCGAGATACATCAACTTATTATCATGTAACTAAGTCGTTGCTCGTTAGCGTCTTAAACATGAGTTGTTGTGGGACATTGCTTATTCTTCTCATTTTTTGATGCACATGAGATGAGATCAAGGGTGGTGTGTTGAAATAACTATCTTGAGGAACGCATTGGTATTTTTCAGGCTTCCTTGAGTCGTTATGGAGGGACATAGACATGAACAGACTCCGCCACAACCCTTCCCATGACCTCAACCTTATAATCATATCTCACGGCCTAACGTCACGTGTCTTCCTCACAAAATGGTTCAAATGGACGGTCAAGCAGTTCGAGTACCTGAACAATCCCGAAAACTGTGAGTACCGGGTGATGCAGTTGGGACAAGGCGGGGAATACAGCTTAGCCATTCATCACACAGAGGAAGAAATGCTGGAATGGGGACTCTCCCCTGAGATGATATCTGATCAGAAATGGAGAGCAAGTGCCCACAAAGGGGAATGGAATGAAAGGTGTCCTTGGTATCTTGATGCTTTCTTTGATAATCTAGCTGACTCGGACGACAACGATAACTGTGACGAACCATGTCACGATCACGATGAACTACTCGAATCTTGTCCAAGTGATGAACTAGTTGAATCTTGTCCAAGTGAAGTTCTCGTAGAGGAATGACAATTAAATTGAAATTCTTTCAATCTGATATGTACCATGCTGTCTTTTGCTTATAGTGTTCTTGGTTTTGCTCTGTATCATTTGGGTATTTAGAAAAAATTTTCACTCTTCTATCCACAGGAACAGGACAATACTTGAAGGAGGAAAATTGTGAAGGCGACCGATGTAGTATAGTTAATTTAATTTAGGTTAAATTATACCGATGTAGTATAGTTAATTTAATTTAGGTTAAATTATAAGTTTAGTCACCGAACTTTCAATTTTGTGTCAAATAACTTTATAAACTTTTATTTTTTTTTATTTTAATAGATATTTGATTTTAAAACTAGTTGAGGTCTTTGAACTTTTAATTTTATGTCTGATAGATTTTTGACGTATTTAAAACTAAATACTTGTTAATATCAATGGATCTATTAAACGAAAAATTGAATCTTGTGTCTAATAAGATCTTAAACTTTAAATTTTATGTGTACTAAGGGTTTTGTGAATCTTAAATAAGTTCGAATAATTCGAATAATTTAATGATTTATTAGACATAAAATTGTAAGTTCAAAAACTTATTATAATATAAAATTGAAAGTTTAAAGATATATTAAAGATTGTTTAAATTTAGGGATCTATGGGAATTTAGGAGTCTAGGGCACAAAGTAAAGTTAGAAAGTTCAAGACTAAATTTATAATTTAACCAAGAAATTAATATTTTTAAAAAAGAGAATTTAAGATTCTAACTATTCTTCTATTGTTTCAAAAATTTTATTTTGACCCTTAACATTCAAAATCTTTTTAAAACAATCCTTTCATTAGCTTCTCTCTTGAAACAAATATGAAACTGGACCTAGCGTAAAAAAAAATTGAAGAGTCTTAATCATATTTTGAAAAATGACATCATGAATTAAAACCTTAATAAATTAATTTTTTGACACCCCTAGTCGAATATCAAAATCGTAATTTTTGTTGAAAATAAAAACCAAAATTCATAGAATGCTATCGAAATTTGAACTTGAAAGTTAAATTTGATTAAGAAAAAGAAAAAACACACCAACACAATATAAAAGTAAATTTAAAGAATTATTCAAAAAATAAAAAATCTTTCATCCAAAAATCCAAAATAGATAGAGAGAGAGAGAGAGAGAGAGAGAGAGGTTTAAAATTCAATCTTCTTTTTGCAGTTATCTCTAAGCAAACCATACCATATGCATTACAAATTACACCAATAATTTTAATTCCCTCCAAAAAAATAAAATAAATAAATAAGAATTGCCCTTCTCACAAATAATAACCTTCAAACTCCTAATTCATCTACGAAAACAAAATTAAAATCTCTTCTTTTCCTCTGTGTTTTAAGTGGCGGCGTATAATTTTGTAAAGAAGAGAGGGAAAAAAAAGTTTCGATCGAAAAACGTACGGATATATCATGGCTCCGCCGTCGCGCCGCCGTGGGAGTGGGCGTTACCTTTGGGTTCCGCGGCTGATTTGTGGGTTCGTAATCCTCAGTTTTGGGCTCTGTATATTGACGCCGCTAGTTTTGATGAAGATGAACACCGACCGTTCGATTTCGTGTCCTTCTAGCTATTGCGATTGCTCATATCAGGATTTTCTCCCCATCACTTGCCGTATGTTCTCTCTCTCCCCCTTTTTCTATAGTTTTTTTTTACACTTGGTTAATTAATATAACTCGATAGATAAGATATCTATTACTATCGCTTTTGACCAACGTTTTAACCCCTACCTTGCGATTGTTGAACTCAAAATTTTAAAATTAAAAAAATAAAGAAAAAACTTCGAGTAAAGGATGTTTTCTTTTTTATTTTAACTATACATGGAACAGAAATTCGAACCTCCAACTTTTTATTGATGATATATAGTTTAACCAATTTAGTTACGTTCATGTTGACAACTTTTGGAGGAAGAGCTTTGAATACTTAGCTCTATAGTTATAATGTTATATCCTTATAAATTTTTTTGTGATTTGATTTTGTTGGCTTAAAAAACACTTTTGGTGTTGGTGTCTATGTTGTTGAAGTAGTTTAACCTATAAATTTTAGTTTCTAACAATTTAGTGTTTCTGCAACCTGAACTTTAGTGGTACAATTTAGTCTTTATAATTTAAAGTATGTAATGATTTAGTTCTTATCGTAATTTTTTTTATAGGTAGATCGACAAATCCACGAGGAACTAAATATGTGTTTGTAATTTACAAAAACTAAATTATTACATGATAAAAATTAACACTTAATTTTGGTGAGATTTTTGGACTAGATTGTTATAAACTTTAAATTATAGAGGTCGGATTGTTACGTACTAAATTTTAGGAACTAAAAATTTTCTAATTTATAAGTATATGGACTGATCGTTACAAACTAAAGTTTAGGAACCAAACCATTATCTTAGGAATGACCTAATATTAACCATTTTACTTTTAGTTATTATTATTTTTTTAAGAATAAGCTAGGCATAGAAATTAGTTTCTTTAAATACTTTTAGAATAAAATTTTTAAAACCCGCAAAAAATTATAAAAAGGATATTCAACATTGAACTAATATGTTAGGGCATGTTAGGGTAAATTTGATCGTTTCAATATATATTCTAATTGTTTTTTGTTTGAATAACTCATTAGCATGCATAAATAATGTTTTGGATATGAACCAATCAAAATTTGCCACATCATTAATTGATTTATAATGATAGAATCTATTCTTACTGCAGAGTTCATCCCTTATGATAACTTATCAGGTCAGTCTACTAACTCATCCTTCATTACAATTTTATTGCAATTACAAGTGTTTCCTAAACTAATTTTCTGATTATTATTTCTAGTTTAGAAAACTATTTGGATGGATCTTTTTATTATTATTATTATTTATTTTAGTTTACTTTTTCCTAATAATTTTAATCAAGTCGAAATAGTAAATTCCAATTTATGTTTGATGCAGAATTTATTTATTGTGATCCATAAACCTTTAAAATATCTATTTTAGTCTTTAAACTTTTAAAATATTTCTTTCCAAGCAAAAACTTTTATGTTAGTTCTATTTTTGTCCCTTTAACTCTCAAAGAAGTCTATTTTGGTCTCTTAAGTTTTAGATTTCCTCTATTTTGATATCTAAACTTTACTTTTGAGTTTTATCTATTTTTGTCTCTAAGCTTTCAAAATGTCTATTTCTGTCTTTCAACTTTAAGATATATTTTAATTTGATTCTTGAGCTTTCAAATTAATTTTCTCTAAACTTTCAAAATATCTTTTTCAATCTCTAAACTTTTAAAAAACAATTATTTCATTTTTTGCTATATATATATCTTGCCACCTAATATCTTCTTACCCAATGCTCTTCTCCAATATGTTACTTGAATACATACTCAAACCAACACGTTAGTACACATATTCAAAAGCCAAACCAAGCGAACTATTTCTTTCTTTCTTTCTTTTTTTTTTTATTTGCAAATAATGTAGGAATTGATGTTGAAGTGGTAGAAGAAGTGAAGAAAGAGAGATTAAGGCTAATAAGAGAAGAGTTGGAATTAGTAAAGATTGTGAATGAAGAGAAAATGCAACACTACAAATCATTGATAGAAATTGTTGAGAAAACTTCATCACACTATCAAAAAGAGGCAGAAATGTGCCATATTGGAGTCAGCACTTGCGAGCAGGCCAGGCAGATGGCTCAACAAAACCTCGTCGAGGAGCAAAAACACACCACTTTGTGGCGAAGACGAGCTGAAATGCTTGATACACTCTAGTTCGTTTTTCCTTTTTGTCCTCCTAACTTGATTTGTCGTAAACAATGTTTTGAATTTCAATTGCCATGTTACAAATATTTGTAGGCTCAACATTGATAGAAGGGACATTCATACCTAAATGTATAGGTGTTGATTGGTTAGCATATTTCTTCATTCTAACTCTAGCTCAAAATTTAACGGTTCTTTATATTTTTTTAAAAGAAAAATAGAGAAGTTATCTCTTTTTACATTCATCTCTTCTACCTATCAAAAATTTATTAACAGTAAGTAAGAGATGTATATTAAACGATCAGCGTCTAAGTATTATTCATACAAAAAATATTAACGTAATAGTTTGTCTTGATTTGTTTTTTTAGTACAACAAATTTGGTTCCGACCGTTAAGAAAGGCGCCAAATATCTTTACGATAAGCTGTACTCATGCTTGCCCTGATTTCAAGACGTTGGACGTTAGCTTCTAAGATTTAAGAAATGCTCCATTTTAGTTGTTAACATTTGTATTTGGGTAGTCAAGTGATGTGGATTTTTCAATTGAACTCAATGGTAATGTGGAAGGTGATGTGGCAAAACTTTTTAAATTGAAAAAATTAAACTAAGGAGAAAAAAAGATCTATTGGAGTTTTTTTTTTTTAAATATTATTAAAAATCAAACTAATTCTAAAAATAATACCACTTTCAAACTAATTCTAAAAATAATGCGGATTTACCTTTTCTGGACCATCGGCAAGTTCGTTCTCCACTCTCACTCTGGTCGAAACTCCAAAGCTTAGAGACGAAGGGAAAATGTAGATTAAAGCTGTGTTCTGAATCAAAATCCCCATGGAAGCCACCGTCGATTCAGGATTGATCATGAACCCACTGAGCAAAATCATGATTTCGTACCACCACCACTCCAAACAAATCGAAACGCAGTTGGGAATCGCAAGACCCAGAAGCGATTTCCACTTTTTAAAACACTCCGACGAGATTCCGGGCCAGGTTTTCTCGTACACGCCGGAGACGACGATGTAGACGATTACCTATCCTGGTTGAAATTCGTCCACAGCGACACAGTAAATTCCCAAATTGAAAACAGAGATGAGGAGGAAATTGATGGGGGCGTGGAGGAGAAGGAAGGGGTTCGGTTGCCACCTGTACAAAATTTCATAAAAAAATATTTTTGTGAGCCCCACAAACTTTGCCAATTATTTTTGGAATTAGTTTAATTTTTAACGATATTAAAAGAAAAGAAAAACGGATGATACAATTTAGGGAAGTTTGAACCCTATAAATAGAAACTTTCGATCAATTGAACCATATTATTGGTGGGTGAAAAAATTATCATCTGAATTACCTGAATCATATTTAAATGCTTCAAATCAAGCCTATTTTCTCGATATCAAAATTTTGTCCACATAATATTTAATAAACTAAATTACAAATTTGGTCTATACATTTTTTAAGTTGGATATAAAAGATTCTATAATTTTAATTTTGTGTCTAATAATTTCCTAAACTTTAAATTTTTGTATGTAATAGATCCAACTTTCAATTCTAATTTTAGTCTACCTTATTAGATACCATTCTAAAAGTTCAAAAACTAAATTTATAATTTAACTTAGAGTCCGATATTTCAAATTTCAAATAGGTGACTCCAAGGAAGTGGATAAAGCTTGAGCCTTAGTAGTTGAAGAATTGAGATTCTTGTTTGAAGCATAAATAATTGTAATGAAAAATTTGGCTTTTCTGAGGATACCAAATCATCAAATCTCATAGAATCAGGCAACTAAAAATTAAACCAATACAGGAGGATTTTCTAAAGGTTTTGCAGATGGCAAACAAAGCCTTTGTCAAGCAATGATAATCATACTATAATTTAAAACTTGGGGCATTGGAGAATTGGGTAGATTGATCGCACTCTCACTCAAGTTAAGTAGACACTGTCCAAGACTGCAAATCCAGCTGCAACCCCACCCTCATTTGATGAAGATGTTTTTGTTCTCATCAGGTAACCACAATGGTCATTTACAATTACTTTGTCCCTGTTCCTGCATATGAAATATAGTCCTAAATTTTAATAAGATGAAGAAAACTACCTTGAGATATAACATTGATTGACATTCCAGTTAAATGCTAGCAGTGCAAGCAAGTTGGTTTCTGGCCAAAATTGACAGTAAATTGAGTAAGAATACTACTAACAACTTTCCTACTAAGTACTAATATAACCTTAATACTCTAATAACTAATAGTATTCCTGTCATTACCCCGCCCCTGAAACACACCTTGTCCTTTGATGACGGCGACGGTGTGCAAAAAATGAGGGCGAATGGTGGAATGCATCAGACTGTGGTGCACAGTGGTGTTCATGTGCGACAGGCGAGGACAGGTGGTGGTGTGCATAGGCGAAAGAAGAGAGAACCAAGGCAGCAGCCACTAGGACTACTATCTGCCTTGGGTAGGGGGATGGCCATTCGCGTCAGTTTTCGGGTTAAACTGATAGGGAAACCCAGCCCAAAACCCATTTGCCAAAACCTTCGCTATTTTTGCCTTTGGAAAGAAATGAACCTCAACAACTTTATCTAAAATCAGCAAATTCAGCCCAATTACCCCCTTCGCCTCGGCCTCCATTTTTTTTCAAACTCCTCTCCATTCACGTGGGTCACTTGGGGTGCTTTCTCTCCTCTTTCTTTCATGATCCCACACCTTAAACAATCACTGCTATCTCATGAAGCTTCCATCGGCACCTCTACCAAGTCCCTTTCTCAAACCACATTTGCAATTATCGCCAGCGATGGCCTCCGCTGCCATTTTTCTCACTTTTTTTTTTCCATTTTCTTCATGATTATCCACCTCCCCACGAACATGGTGTCTGCTGAGGCTACATCTCCTCCGACATCTAAATCTCCTTCGTCTTCCTCAAGTTTTCAAACTTTGGCAAATTATCGGTCCGCCTCCCCTCAATTGCAAACCAACCTTCTTCATTTGTCCGGACTTTTTATTCCTCAACCTGCTCTTTTGTTCTCCCATACATCTTTGTGCCTTCAATCTCTTGGCACTCTCTCGCTTTAGTATTTTTGGTATTTTACCAAATAAGATGTCCGATTCTATCACAAATTTCTCTTCTCCCAATTTCACTTGAGTATTTGTCGTTGCCTTTCTGAAACTCAAAGATTGGAACACATTCTTCAATTGTTCCATCCCTTCATGTAAAATCTTCAATATCTCTTCACGTACAGCACCATCCAACTTAATTTCTAAGACCATAACCAAACAGCTCTGATACCAAATTGATAAAATCTGAACTATAATTATATTGAATATAAAAGATATAAGAATTACAATAACTCTCAAATAACTTGAGGTACTTGGACCCTCCCCTCTCTCGAATATTCTTACTCAAGCTCAAACCATACACAGTAATTGCCTACCTTCATTCTTACCCCCCACTCTATTTATAACAGAATCCTACTAACTTAGTTTCCTACTAAGTACTGGTATACTCTTAATACTTTAATAACTAATAGTATTCCCATCAAAATTCTAGATCAAATGCTTATAGCCATGGAGGTTATTGAGGAGTATAGTAGCCAGAAGCAAGAAGGGGGTCATCTTTAAGATTGATTTTGAGAAAGCTTATGACCATGTGGACTGTGATTTCCTGGATAAGGTTTAGGTAGAAAGGGGTTTGGTTATAAGTGGCAGTCTTGGATCTGGATTGTATAAGGTCGACTAGCTACTCCATCCTTCACTTTACTAGAGGTCTTAGGCAAGGAGACCCCTCTCCCCCTCCCTCTTTTTGCTGGTTGTGGATATTTTTAGTAGAGTGATTTCAAGTGGGGTGGAGGAAGGGATGATTGAGGGATTTCAGGTGGATAGGAATAACATTCATATCTTGCATCTTCAATTTGCAGATGATACTATTGTGATGATATTGTGATGATACTATTGTGAAGTATCTCCTCACATAATAGTATTTGATGTAGCAAAAGAAAAACCCCAAAGGAGATACAAACTCCCCACCAATTCGAGCGGGTGGGTAACCTCTCCTCCTAGTCTAGCACAAAAGCATACAACACAAAACAACCTCCCCACTAACCTGGAGGGATCTTTTCAAACACTCGCAACATTCATTGACCTCACTCTCTTGGCTGTAAGACCTTTTCCTCCTACACATCCCCCTTCTACCTTCTAGAATATGTTCTCATTACATGGGGTGCTATAGGTATAGGGGTCCTAATATCTATCCTTTTTTGTTCCAGCCAAGAGGAGCTTTATAACCCTTAATCCTTATCTAAACTCCTTTGAATCTATTTTCAGGTTGACGATAAATAGGGGAAAGTATTCAATCATAGGTTTAAACCATTCTTCTTGGAAGGTGGAGGCTTTAGGCTTCTCTTGTGGCGTGTGAGGTAGGAGTGTTTGCTTCTTATTTAGGTCTCCCTCTCGGGCATAACCCTAAGTGTCGTTACTTTTGGAACTTAGTCTTAGAGAAGAAAATTTGTTGTAGAAGAAAGACTTTTTTTTTGAGAGAGAGATTGACCCTTGCCCAGTCTATTTTGAGTGGGATTCTTTCCTTTTAGTGTTTAGGATCCTTGCAGGGGTTAGCAAGAATTTGGAAAGACTTATAAGAAACTGACATGTTGAGACGAGGCCTTACTGGCAAAACGGTGGTGGCATTTCTCTCTCGAGATGGAATCTGTGTGGCATAAGGTTATTGCTAGTAAATTTGGTTTCTAGGGATGACCGAGTTTCAGGTAGCTTTCAAAAATCCCTAGAAAGAGATTGCAACTGGGTTTCCTTTCTTTCTCTCAATTTGTCAAATTTTCTGTGGGAAATTGGGCTAATACTCTATTATGAGAGGATATTTGGTTGCGCGATGGGCCTTTTTGTGTCCAATTTCCTGGTCTTTACCACTTGGCGTCTTCGAAATTTAGTCTTGTTGCTTAATGCTTCTATCCTTCCTCCTTGGGTTCCTCTTCTTTCTTTTCTTTTAGATTTAGTCAGCCTCTTTTCAAGAGAGAGTCAACGAAGGTTATTCTTCTTATCGCTTTGTTAGCTGACCAGGTTCTGAGCTTGAGTGGTAGGGATGTTCATTTTTCGACTCTCGATCCTATTGGGGAGTTCTCTTGAGAGTCATGTTTTCGTCTTCTTTGTGACTTGTCTACTTATAAGAGTCTCATCTTGTCCTTGCTCTAGTAGGTAAAAATCCCAAAGAAGGTTAGATTATTTGTTTGCCAAGTCTTACTTGATAGAGTTAACACTTTGGATCGCATCCTGAGGCATTCTTCAATGTCGGTAGGGCAGTTTTGGTGTGCATTGTACAAGAAGGATGTTGAAGGCCTAAACCATATGTTATGGAATTGTTAGTATGCCTATACTATTTGGGATTGCTTCTTCCAGTTATTCCATCTTAGTTTGGCTAGACCTGGGGGTGCTCAGATAGATAAGGGTCGAATTCTTTGGCAGCTGGGTTTTTTCGCAGTGATCTAGGGTATCTGGTTGGAAAGGAACAATAGGATTTTCAGGGATCTTGAGCTACCTCCTGAGATGGTCTGGTCTATTGCTAGGTTTAACGCCTCTATTTGGGCATCGGTTTCTAAAGAGTTTTGTTCTTACTCTTTAGGTCCAAGTGTTTTGAATTGGAGTCCATTTTGTATAGTTAGCTTTCAAACTCTGGCTGTGGGCTGTCTTTTTGTATGCCCCTTGTCTTTGGGCTTTTTGCCCTTTTGTACTTGTTCTCTTTCATCTTTTTTCAATAAATCTGGTTTACAATAAAAAAATTCTTAGGTACCATAGGTGGCTACCATAGATTGAACCCGTTTCCTCTAAGCATTAACCCTAATGACAACAGGCTAACCCTTGATGATAAAAAAAAATTGAATCTTTGTTAAACTTGAACTGACCATCAGACCCAAACTAACAACAAAATGTTATCCAAACTAAATTCAGCCAACTATTTCTCGATCTTATACTTTAGAAAATCGAATTAACCTACTGGTATTTTTCACACCAGTCTAACTAACCAGTTTTATTGGTTATTTTAAGTTTTGGGGTTGGTGCACTTTGCCTAAGTTGTCTAGTTCAAGTAGAAGTCCTTGGAGGAACATATCCAAAGCATGGAAGCAAGTGGAATCGTTTTCCCATTTAAAAATTGGGAACGGTAAAAGGAGTTTGCTTTGGCATCACCTTTGGGTGGGAGATGTTTTGCTTAAAGATAGATTTCCAGCTATCTTTAGGATCTCTTCTGATCCTTTCATTGTGGTAACGGATGCTTGGGATAGCATTAGTTCTTCTTGGAGGCTGCCTATAGGCGTTCATTGAAGGATAAATAAGTCATTGAACGGGCAAATCTTATCCTTACTCGCTTCTATTTTCCTTAATGATTCAGAGGATCATCAAGTATGGAGTTTGGAAGCTTCGGGCTTTTTTTCTGTTCGATCGTTGAGTAAGTTCAGGCATTCGATCTCTAATATTCCTAAGGAAGTTTTATCTATTCTATGGAGCTCTTTTTGTCCAAAGAGAGTTAATTTTCTGGTCTGGATTCTTCTTATGGGCAAAGTTAACACTACAAAGACGCTACAAAAGAAAATGCCCGATACTTTGATGCAGTCATCGATTTGTTTAATGTGCAAGGCAAGTGGAGAAACCCAAAGACGTGTCTTTTTTTCATGTAGCTATGCGGAGGTTTGTTGGAAGAAATTCCTATCAACGTTTGATCTTTCATGGGTGTGGGATCTGGAGTTGCCTCAAATTATATTACAACTTTTCATTGGATTGCGAGCAAGCTCTAAAACCAATCTGCTTTGGGCTGTTGGGATAAAAGCTCTCCTATCCGAATTGTGGTTTAAAAGAAATCAACGGGTCTTTGAAGGTAAGAATCGTTCTCCAATAGAGTGCTTGTCAATAGCCAAATTCAAAGCCTCACAGTTCCGATCTCTTCTCTTCTTATTCTCCTAGTATGCTTTGTATGAATTGGGAGGCTTTTATAACTCCCCTTTAATGTGGTTTCTTTATGTTTATGAACTTTTTATTCCTTTTATTTTAATTATTTCTTTTATGTTCACTCCTTAGGGAGTTTGTATCTTTGAACAATTTTGTTCCTTTTCATTTATCAATGAAAATTTCGTATCTTGTTCAAAAAAAAAATTAAAGTTTTGACTCACTCTCTTTGAGTACTTCATTTGAAAGTACTACTCCTAACAGGATTCTCAAAATCAAACTATGAGGGCTACAAGCCACAATAAATTTTTTTTTGTAATTATAATCTCTTCATGATTGTCAAAGATTGAAAAGCTTCTTTGGTCTAGTTAGTGGGGAGGGTGTCACCCTCCACCCTTAGGCGTGCTTTGGTTTTGTGTTTTTAATAAAAGTGTTTTGGTAAAAAAAAAAAAAAAAAAAAAAAAAAAAATCACACCATGGTTGACTCAACATAGCAAAACTAGCAAGTAATAGAGTAAAATAGAAATTGCATCCCTATACTGGAACAATGAAACATTACTCTCTTCGATAGTTTTTATTTTCCCTTCTCCTTTCTTCATCCACCATAAAAAGCAGGTATTTAGCATTAGAGAAGTTGTACGAATGAGAGTTGCATACCTTAAGTAAGCCCCGAATATACCAAGCTCTGAAATTGCATGGTCCTTATGATAGATCCCGTCTCGCACAAAAATCGTCGGGAAAACAGATGGGAATATCCTCTGCATAAGAATGTACGCAGCATCTTCTTCATTCCCTTCCTTCTGCAATCTTAGAAGGGCTTTCCTCACATCATCACCATAGATGTTGTTCCCTGAATTAGATTAATGACTTCTTTGTTAATGGATTTTTCATTGTCAAGAACACAGAATTATGCAAATTTACATTGAAAAAATTAAGGTAATGGAACAGACCTCCGCCTTCTCTTTGTGGCTTCATAACGAATAGGTCTGGTGTTTCGATGGCTTTTTTAACTGTATCTGTGTCATCTAAACTCCACAACCCTGCAAAGCATTTCCTTATCTTTGCAATATCCTCTTTACTGTCTACAAACCTGGAGTAGGGGCTTAAAATTTCAGCTGCAAATAGAAATTGCAATAAGAAAATCTATTTCCTAGATAAGTTATCAAATCCCAGGAAGATAAAACCCATAACAAGCATTTAAATGCTCCTACCGTGAACACCTTAATCTGGAAAAAGAATATTAAGCTTCAGCTGCTTTAGTTTCTCAACAATTTGTCTAAATAGGATGAAGCAGATAAAACTTTGGAAAGTAGTTCACGAGCTAATTCAAAGAAACTACAACATCTTGATGTTCGCTTTTTTTTTGGTTAATATTCAATTATCATCTTGCCTTTATTATCTTTACTTATTGAAGTTGTTCCAAAAGTTCCTCAGAACGACTTCACCCATGTGTATGCTGGCCATACACTTTCTGCTCAAAAAGCTAGTACACATTTCCACACATATTAGTTTAGTTTCTAGCCTTTACAAAATCATTTCAGGGGTTTTAGAAGAAAAGAACAGTAGAGGCTCTCTTTTGCAGAATCGTCAATTCATCATCAATCAATCAGCTTTTGTGCATAATAGGAAATTCTAGATGTCTTGGTAGCTAATAAATTTATGAAGGATTGGAGAAAAAGGGAAGAAAGAAGATGATGATGTCATTAACTTGATCCACATGAGACCTATGAAATGGTACATTGAAGCTTTCTAGCATTCTTCAAAAGAAAAAGACCATCCTTCAAAAGAAGGCTTGAGAGTGGAGAATAGAATGTGGATTTTCAGTTGTGATTTCTCAGCTTTCCTTCCCTATCTTTCTAAATGGCAGGCCCAAGGGGAGGTTTAAAGCTGAGAGAGGTTTGAGGCGGGAATCCTCTATCCCCTTCTTTTTGTGCTGGTTGGTGATTCCTTTATCAGGTTACTTGATAAAGTTTACCAGATGAGGAAGATTAAGAATTTTCTTGTGAACAAAGATTGAATCCAACTTAATCATCTACAATTCACATATGACAGCATACTCTTTCGTTGCTCAGGACACTCACGAGATTGAAAACTTCTACAGAAGTATCACTATCTTTGAGTCAGTGTCTGGTTTGAAGATTAATCATTTTTGCACTCCAGTTGGCTTCACTAAGGTGCCAGAAAAACCCATTTGGAATCTGTTATGGCAACAAACAGATAAAGAAGTTTACGGCAATCTTACAAAGTAGAAGGTGGTATCTTTGCCTTTGGTGGACATCAGCCTCAAGATAGTTAATATTTGGGATAGGAACTAAGTTTTTTCCTTTATACGGAAACAAATAATTGGTGAAAAACCATACAAAAAGGGGAGATAAGATATCCCCACAAGGCCAGAGGGTTACAAAAACGAAGACGAATGGGTTAGAGTAAAAGCATCTTAATGACTTAGTTTATGTAAAATATAACCAAGCACTTAAAAGAACGTATAGTCTAAAGGACAAACTTGATCCAATTTCTTTGAATCATATTGATAAAAGTAATGAATGGTTGGTTGGAAGACTCGAAGAAGAAAATAGCGAAGATGATAATGAGTTGGTTTTGATGATGATGACCTCACATGGGGATAGCCGAGTCTAGGGGTGTTAGAGAGCCCTAAGGCAAACTAGATCTACAAGATCAAGATCTAAAGCAAAGTCATCTACTACTGTCACAACTTCTAGAGCTATAAAATCAACTATACAGGTGGTTAGTGATGACTGATGATGACATTGACAAAGAAGAATTAGAATTGGACATGGAAACTGAGAGAAGAATGTCCAAGATGAAGATGGGGCTTTAGATTTAGAGGATGATGATCTTTGATGTCTTACATTTACTTTTGCACTTATTTCTTAATGTTGTTTGTTGGAAACTAATAGAATTTTGTTATTTTATGTTTCTTTTTAACATTTTGATAAATTCACTATTTTAGTATTGATCTTTTATAGTTTTGATCACTATGTTCACAATATAAATTTATGCTCTATACATATCATTCTTAGTTATTTATTAAGGTGCGCTTTGTTTCACTCAAGCCTCGCCTTTTGCTCGCCTCTCGCTGTAAGCGACCAAAGGGCTTGTCGCCTTGAGGTGCACCTTGCGCTGGTTACGACATGTACCTATGAAACTTAAAATATTGAGCATAACAATTTTTTTTTTTCAGAATCTTTTGAACTTTCATGTAAAAAGTTTATAGACGAAATTAACCATTTGTCTAATATATCCAAATCAATTGGTTCAAGAAAGGGTCTTATCTCTTCCATCATTGATGCCAAATGGGGTTGCTGGGAAGATGATGACTGAAGATGCAAAAGCAATTAATACCTTTCAAGTACATTTGGTTTTGCAAGCTCCTGTTGAATTTTCTTGGTGCCTGCTAAATGATAAGATATCGATGGACATTTGATTGCAGATGACTGCTCCATAAGTAACCTTGATCTCCATTCCTGAAATTTTTACCATTTGAATGAGTAAATATCCCCAAAGCTTTACTCGAGAAAAAGTGAACTTGAACAATTGACAAGTGAGGTTAAACAACATTAAGAGAGAGACTTCCATTTCTTGGAATTGAAATAAATAGAACTCCATAAAAACAACTATCAGATGTACAGTTTACGAGCAAGTGGGTTACTCATTACTGTTTAATTTACTGCAGTAGGTATCTGTACATATGTATAGTTTATGATTACTTTAAAATTACCAGGGGTTAATGGGTTACTGTTGATAAATACAATGCCTATTTAAACAACTCAAGCTTGTAAGAGTTTGAATCAAAGAAACTTCCTGAGTTTTTTCTTACCTAGTAACCTCAGGGTGACATTGTTTAGGAGTTAGAACAAGTAAACTCTCTGTATCTCAAAAAACTAAGATACTATCCATTTTGTGGCTTAAGCCCGAATAATTTTACATTTAGAATCCACCCAAACAACCGCAGGCAAATGAAGATGTTGTCCTTAATCCTCAAGATCTCTCCCCCTTCTAAGCGATGTGAACTATATTCACATCCCCAATAATCCTCTCTCAAGTAAAGGAGCATCAACCCTCAAGTCAAACAAAGGATCGCCTCCTCTCATAATCATTTAACCATTTAACCATTCACTCTTTACAATAATGAGAGTTTGCTCCTACTCGATCAAATTCCTCTTCTCCAAAACATATCATATATCTGATAGAGCTCAATCATTGTGGGATAACTAGCTCTAACCATACTTTGTCATACCCTTGTGAATCCTCCCATCAAACGAAGAACTATCAAGTCTTCCTTGACAATCTTTTTAACAAATGCACCACTTTTATAGTTATATGCATAAGAAACTGAATAAATCATATCAGCTACACAAAAAAGGACAGCCTAAGGCAAGGGGTGGAGAGAACCTCTTCCCTGGGAGAACTATTACTGAAAGGCCTTCCAATTTCTAATAATCATGGAAAGGTTGTAATTACAAAAACTTGTATCTTGTACGGCCAAGTACAATACTATCCACAAAAGAATCCTCTGAATTAGCTTTGTCCTCGAAAACTCTAAGATTTCTTTTCATCCAAATAGACCACAAGGCAGCCTTCACAGTGCAACACCAGAGGACCTTAGATTTGCCCTTAAACCTCAACCCCACCAAGATTTCCAGCATCCACTTGTCAGCCTTCTTAGGGAAGCATATAGAAATACCAAGCTCCTTGAAGATGAAAGACCAAGCCTTAAAATCAAAGGGACAATGAAGTAACAAATGATCTATAGAATCCTCCCCCCTTTACAAAGATAGCATACTGAAGGAGACAAAACCCAAGTAAGGAACCTTCGCTGTGACCTCTTTGTGGTATTAATGCCTCTGTGCAACGAAGACCATGTGAAAATTTTCACTTTTTTGGGTACTAGAGCCTTCCAAATCAAGCCCCTCCACTGCCCTTTCCAAGTGTTTCCGATTTTGAGAAAATTGGAAGGTTGATTTAGAAGAGAAAGAGCTTGAGCCTTGGAGTTAAAGGGCTGTCACTTGTTCAATAGAATCCTATCATGGCTCAACCTTGCTGAAGTAACTGGAGCTCAACACTTTCTTCTGCCATCCAAGGATTTCATCTACATGACTCATTAAACGAGGCTTACCATTCTGTTAATTTTTCAAGGATTTCATCCACATGGCTATATCTAAAGCATGGCTTCAATACCACTTATTTTTTCTTTTTTTAAAATAAGAAATTGAGCTTTAATTGAGAAAAGTGAAATAATATACAAGGACATACAAAAAACCAACCCAAGACAAGGAGGCCAAACCTACAGAAAGGAGCTGCAATACCACTTGCTAACACAGGGGAATGATATTGTCAATTTTGGGCGCCTAAGCCCGTATGGTTTTATTTTTAAACTTTACCAAAGAGGTGTATACTAATGGAGATAAATCTTCCCTACTTCTAAATTGTGTAACTGTTCTCCCAATCCCTATAGGTACCATTAACCATAGGTATCAAGCCATTAACGAATTGGAAGAACTCCTCTCTTGAAAGCAACAAGTAAAGACATTCAGAGTGTTAAATTCATGGAACGACATTGGTTCAACAAATACAAGCAGCGGAGTTGAATAAGATGAGCTTGAGAATAAGCAACTGCAAGTTCTAATGAGCAAGATCAAGGGACATCAAATTCCAAGCACATTCACCCTCTGACGAATGCAATTCCAAGACTTAATCTAAGAAGACCTATAAGTGTACTAAGTTTGGAGGACCTAGATTCAAATGACGACAAAGAGGAGGATTTTGGAGCTTGTACTCTCATTTTTACTATTATTATGAAGTTTCAACACTTCAACTTATTTCTCCCTAACTTTTTTAGACAAGAACTTTAAGTTAGAAGAACAGCCAATGAATTCCCTGATACTTCCACAAAGCCAGTATGATGAGAACGAAGGTCTAATGAAATTGATAAGGAATTCGACTTGTGAAACTCTTAAATCCTCAGACAACTAAACGTTCAGATTTCTATATAACAATACCGTGATTGAGTTTACTTTTTCTTGGTGTCTTAAAATCTCATGAAACCATTGAGATTCACTAGAAAAAGTGAGTTTCTTCCTCGAAGATAACACAAATGAATAACAGCAAAGCCCATCCAAAAAGTATATATCAACTTAATCCCAACTAAAACAAGGTCAGCTGCCAGAAGCAGTTTCTCACTGATTCAGAAGGATAGTCAGATGGCGTATATCCAGCCCTGAAGTACACAACTGCAATTGCTTGGCCATCCCTGCAGTGAAAAAGTTCTCAAGAGTTATTTTACAAAATAAAATTGTAACCCAAATTCCAGAGAAAAAACCAATTTTGACATTCAACATTACTTACACAAGGAGCGTTCCATCAGATTGCAGTTCTCCCTCCCTATCGATTTCTGCCAGTGTCTTACGGAGAGTCTTGACATTATGTGTGTTATAAAGCTAAGGAATATTTACTTAGCAAACTCTAGATATATCAAATTTATCAAAATTTTCAAAATCGAAAATCTCTTTTCCAATATCTGTAGTTTTTTTTTTTTTTTTTTGAGAAGAAAATATCTATAGTTTTGGTCAGAAGTATATTGTAAACTGAGAAAATTGGTTCATGCTTTCTGAAGTAGATCAGAAGAACAGGGGCATTGTAAAGATAATAATGCATTCTAACGGGCTCATTATGTTGATAGAAGTGGATATCTTTTTCTCAAGTTATAAGAAAGCCAATGCTGATCATACATGTTGCGTTCCTCAGCTTGAACTACAATCAGAATAACAGCACTGCAAAAAAATAATAACCCAATTTATATATATATGCACTGCAAAATAGGCTTTTAGAAATGGAGGCAAATAAGGTCAAGTTATCAAATCTAACCTGGCGTTATTATATTCAGTCCAAGCTTTGGCCAATACCTCAGCATATTGATTAACCGCATGGTTTTTAGGAATCTTTCTAGAGTCCAATCCAAGGACTTCCCCGTATTGACTAAGTATATCACTGGCCGCAGAAAATAACAAAGGAAACGATCAGGCATGGAATTAAATAATTTTCTTTAGCTGAATCAAAGCTCTGAGGCGTCACAAATAATCAAGAGAACTTTTGGCGAAAAAGACAATGCTCTGACTATCATATAAAAAGAGGAGAAAGCACGCCAAACTAAAGAAATTTCTCAAATTACTTCAATTGGCAGTGGTCAAAGAAAACTTGTAAATTACAAAAGGTGGGACAGAGTATAGCAAAGAAACCAATAATTTTTAAACCCTCCAAGGAATTCCTCCAACTCTTAACTAATTCCTTTAAAAATTATTTGATTCCTTTACAATTTAATCTTTAAAAGAAGAGCCTTTGGCTAGCAGGACCAAATATAATCTGCCAACATGCACATTTTTCCCTGATAAAAGTTTAATTTTAATGGGAGGATTAAGATGACCAAGTGTACACATAGCTAAGCTACAAGAAATCTCAAGTGTAAATTTCTATAGTATTTACCTATGAAGTTCACTGACAAGACAACTAAGCCCAGCAAATGAAGATGATATGGTGTTGAGCTCTACTTGAAGAAGTAATTTAGTTTTCTCATCAAGCATATAATCTGACCGATGTAAACCCAAGCGAATTTCCTGCTTGAATAATAAAGCTCATTACAATTCTTCAATTAAATAATACAACCGTTTTGGTTACCAAAATTTTCATGCCATAGGGAAATTGAGTAGGTAAGGCCTTTTGGAACTACAAACCATCATGGAGGTTTGTTATTCATTTACAAAAATTGAAGTAATGAGGTTTTTTCTCTTTTACTTCAAAAATTGAAGTAATGAGGTTTTTTCTCTTTTACTTATTCAAAGTATTCCATGTCACGCAGTAAAAACCTAACAAACGAATGGTACACACATAGTGAATTGGTTGCACTAAAAAATTATATTTTTAACTGAATACTTGTGATAAAACAACACCAGAACTTTATCAAAATAGGTACAATATAAATGTTTGATAGTTTATTCATCAAGACACCATAATACTGATGAAAATTAGCGCACAATTACCTCTTTTTTGTCAATCTGAAGCATCTTGGAATGAATATCCAAAAGTCTAGACGTAAAATCATCTACTTTCTTAGTTCTGCAACATGAATAACATATAAAATATCATTTTTGTTGAGAACAATTTTAGCAATAACCATAAAGGTAAAAGGTGGGGGTAGATAGATCTGCATCCTAACTAGCTAAATAATTTAAAGGAAAGAAACAAAAAGCAAAAAGGGACGAACCACATGAATAGATTGAATACGTTGCAGCCACAAAAGGCACATGCTAATAAAGAAGGCACTACCATCAAATTAAATTAAATACAAAGAACAAGATCCCAAAAAGGAGATAAACACCATATAAAATGTGGAAGTCCAGGCAAGAGTAGTGCTAACACAAAACAATAATGTTATAATTATCATGACATAAGAAATCTGGTCTGAAAACGTCAGTTCTCCAATTTCAGATATTTCATCAAGTATGATGTTTAGAAGTTCTAGAAACGTTGACATACAAGTTTTCTTGATGAGAAACAATTTTATTGATGGTATGAAATTACAAAAGAGGGAAAAGACCTTAATTCAAGGGAGTTACAAAAAAAACTTCTCCAATTGGATTTAAGATAAGAGAAGCTATCGTTATAGAAAATAGAACATTTGTACTAAGTAATTGCCAAAAAAAAAAAATAGTGTCAAAAGACATAACAAAAGAGAGCTCCTGTCCATGAAAGATTCTCTGATTCCTTTCTAGCCAAATACTCCAAAAGAAATGCCTAACAAAATTCAACCAAAGAAGCTTCTTTTCCTTTTTAAATGGATGGCCAGGTAGGGTGAGCAAGAGGACAAGAGAAGGATCATTTGGGAGGGTGGTAGACCATTCAAAAGCTGATAATATCACCTCCCAAAAAGCAGCTGCAAGGTTGCAAAAAATTAAGATGTGGCATTGGGTTTCAGAGCAACGCCTGTAAATGGTGCACAAATGGGGAGAAATGTTCATATAAGGCATTCTTCATCTCAACTTGTAATACACATACAAGTTGAGATGAAGGAAGGAGTAGGAATCAGCAGGTTGACTACAGAGCAAATACTATGATAATATACGTTAGTGGTAGCTTTGGAAAATTGGAGGAACCATGTAAATAAGAACAGAATGCAGAGGGTATTTACATTGAAAAGAAGATGCAACAGACCACTGATGAGTGCAAGTGGTTGTGAATTACTTAGGTGTAAACTGGCTCTCAGTTTTGCGACACCAAATATTAGTAGTAATGCTCAAAAACAAGTTTTATGGAATTTAGATGAAAGAGAATAATTAGTGTTTGGGTTCAAATCATGGTGGCTAGGATTTAATATCCTACAAGTTACTTAGGCAACCAAATGTAGTAGGGTGAGGCAGTTGTCCCGTGAAATTAGTCAAGGTGCGCATAAGCTGGTCCAGACACTCGTAGATATAAAAACAAAAAACCAAAAAAAGAAAAATAATTAGTGTCTGTGCCTAACTTGAAAAGAGCCAAAGAATACCTGGATAGCGATTCTTGTAGAAATTTCCCATCCAAGCTCACTCGATCAACTAATTCATTAAAAATGGAGGCTAACTCACATGCTTGCGTCCAATAAGTTTCAGGAAATAACCCCGGCAACAAGGCAATTGGAGAATGAACCAAACCTACACCTGGTACTCTTCCAGATCTCTACATTTTGAGACATTTGAAAGAATATTAAAAATTTTCCAAAAAAAAAAAAAGAAAAGAAAAAATGTGTTGCTTCAGCATCAGAGAGCACTTTATAAACATCCTTTGCGATTCCTACTTTAAGAAATTTCCACCACATTTTTAATTGGACAAATAACACTTGCTGGAAATGATGAGAGAATATGAAACTTCTAATTTTTTGGTTCAGTTCTGGTACTTTTTTGGTTCTGTTCTGGTGCAATCACTATTCTATAATCAAATAAAGATTCATAAAATTTCAACAAAAGACTTTTCCTTGGCAATTTTTGAAAGTAAATGCTGTAGAAAGGTTAATGTCTTTGTTTGGACAACTTTCTCTGTCTTCATGGCCTCGATACAATAGGAGGATTACAAAGGAGATGTCCCTAAATGGTCTTGAATCATTTTCGGTGTTCTCTTTATTTGAATGCATCTAAAGGAATGCACCATCTCGTTTTCCATTGCTCCTTTACTAAGAATATTTGGGTTTCTCTTTCACAAATTTCTGGATCATCTTGGGTTCATCCTCATTCTTTGGACGGAAATCTGGTTCAAATGATATGCGGACACCATTTTAAGAATAAATAAAGAAACTTCGGGTCAAAGCCACTAAGTTGATACTTTGGAGTAATTGGTTGGAAAGAAATAATGGACTTTTCAATGCGAAAAGTAAATATTGGAGGGAGGTTTTTGAGTTAGCAAAGTTCCATATATCTTTTTGGTTTTCTATTGATAAAGAGTTTAGTAATTATACTCCCTTTGTAACAATCACAAATTGGTGTGATTCTAGCTTGTAATTTTGGTCTGTAGACTTTGATTCCACTTTAACTTTTCACATATCAAAGAAAAGTTTATTTCTACTTTGAAAAAGATGGAGCAGGGGAAAGCATTACAAGCAATGAGGGATATTCCACCTTTATCGATCATATGATCCTTCATTTCTGAAAACTAAAATTCTCCATTTCTCCAAACTAACAGCTGAAGCAATAAAGAAAATCCACAACCATCTCCCCATAAACCATTTTCAGCATCCAAAAACCAAATAAAAGGCAGAGAACATCAACGCTTACCTTCACAGACCTGTCAGCAACAACAAGCCCATTCAGAGAGCTCCAAACAAGAGCATCGTAGACCATCTTCTGGAGCAACTCTTGATCGATGCCGTGAATATCCGCCATGGTTTTCAAGAACTTCACTTGGGTTTCAAATTCACCCACCTTGCTACACCTCAAAGGCAAGACTTTTGAAGAGGAAGAAGAAAGAAAAGGGTGAGACGTGAAGTTGATTGAATTTCTGATTTGATTCTGATTTGGGCGGAAGTTTGATGAGTTAATTGGCGGTGGGGGGAAGCAGAATTGGTTAGTGGGGGAAGTGGGGATGAGAGAGCATGAAGAATGGGCAGAACCCATATCGAATTTGGCTCTATTTTCTCCCTAGAAAGATGCGGCCAATGGCGCGACATGGCATGGCGAGTGGTTGGCCTTGGCCATGGGACGTCAATTCTTTTGATAAGCCATTTTCCAATTGGAAAGAAAGAAGAAAAACGGATTCTGCCCACGTTCTCTTCAAGTCATTCTCGAGTTTTTACCTTTGACTTGAATGAAAATGTTGTAACCTCAATTTTATAGAAATATCCAATTACATGATAAGAGGGAATGTAAATAATAAATTCCACTTTTTTCTTGGAAAGAATATGTTGTACTACAAACATGCTTATAAATTTTGGTTAAAATAGTCGTAGGAAGCAAAATTCACAAATAATCTCTTTCAAATATGTCAATCTGAATCCAATTTAAATAGTCAAATTGGAGTATGAAATTTGAACCTGAACCTCAAGGGAAGAAAGATGTATCAATTACTATTAAGTTATGCTCATGTTAGGTTCAACTAATTAAAAATATGTATTTTCGATTAAAGTAGCATGTTCGAACTCCACCTTCATGTATTATTATACTAAAAAAATAATAATCTTTTTTAAAATTGAAAAAAAGCTCAATGCAGGGTAGTTTTGAAAAAATTGATGTAACTTATTCTTTTTAAGTTTAAATTTATAATAAAAATATGATTGTTTTTGTCAAAGCAAGCATAGCTAGGTGTAGTTTATCTGCAACTAAGAGATTGTCCTACCTAAGTTTAGGTACCTGGATGAATCATATTTACTAGGGATTTAAAATAATTTAATGTAATATGTAAATGAAGATTAAAAGATTTTTCTTTTTGCTCTGGAAATATTTAATCACCTAAAACCAATTCTAATTAGTTTCGTCAAAATGAATCGATTTAAATCCGTAAATTTAAGCTTTAAATCTCATTTTTGTGGTCGACATGAGTATAATTTAATTGATTAAAACCTGAATTATCTTTCTAAAGTTACATTATCCATACGTGTGTTAAACTATTGATAGTAAATTAAGATAAAAATTAAAATGATTATTTTTTCTTTTTTAAGTGTAAGAACTAAAGTATACCTTTAAAAATTTGAGGAAGTTTCCATGTTAGACAAAAAGTTCAAATATGAAAAAAAAATAATAAAAAATAGAATATATGTCATTAATATGCTTTCTAATACATACAAGTTAAAAATATTGCAAGCTGCCAAAGAGAATAAAGGTCATACACGAATGAAAATTTCTCTCCTTTTTTTTTAATTGTCTTTTTAAAACTCTTCCACTTTGGAAAAAAAAAAAGAAATTATTAGAAAAAATAAAAACTCTGTTGGTGGGTGCACTTAAAAAGTAAAAAGGAATGTCATCACCGCCCATATTTTTATATTTGTAATAAACCTTTAAGAAAAAGAAAAAAAAAAAGAAAAGAAGAAGGTTTCCACATAATTCATAAATTATGCCCTATCCCTCCCTCGCACAAGGTTAAAACAGTAATTTTATATTCGAAAAGAACCTAGATTTCCCTGATCACATTCATGTTTTTTTAAGTACAACAAATTTTGAGTCTCGTATTAACATTTTTGTATTGTCTTTACATTTATCCAATTTACAATTTACATTTTTCAATTTTATATATTTTAAAAGAAAACTTAAGTTTAAATAGTGTTTTCTTTTAGTCTTTAAATTTACATTTTAGTCTTTTAATTCATCAAAACAAATCATGTGCCTTTATTAGATTTATGTTGAATTACTTACCCATAAGTTAATGGACCACAAAGATTGAAATAATTTTTTAATGAAAATTTTGAAGACAAATATAAGTTTTAAAAATTTAAGAATCAAAATGACATAAACATAAAAGTTTAGAGATTAAAATTTTATATTTATTATAAGTACGATTTTAAATTTTGATATTGTTGACAATGTTGGGATCTCAATTTTATAGAAATGTTAGACAAAAATATCAATCAAATGTTGATGTACAATATTTGTAACAGAGACAAATTAAAACATTTATAACAAACCTTTAAATTAACAAATAAACAGTTTACCATTTTTAAATAAGTTAAAATTTATTAGAATTAATATTATGTAATGTCGCTTCACTCCTAATGTCGATGTTTTTTTAGTACAAGATGTGGGTAGAGGATCAAACTCACAACCTCTAGGTTGAAGATATATGTCAATTACTACGGAGCTATGTTCGCTTCTAATATTGATATTAAACACATAGACAGATGAGAAATTAATAAAAATGTGGACATGTTGATGAAAATGTGGACATGTTGATGAAAATTTAATACCTCCACCTAAATTCTATTTGCCTTTGGGAGGCTCCCTTCCCCCAGAAATAATTCTATATCCGAAACTTATTTGAAACACCATAATTTTATATTTTAAACGACAAGTCAAATATATTAATAATTTAAATGAAAATATGGCATAAGTGAAGAAGAAATGATATAATAATTTATTTAGACAAATTTAACCACACTAAAAACAATTAACAATTAAGTATTTGATGGAGGGAGGATATCTTAAACCAATTTTCAAAATTCAAGCCCTTTGATGACTTTTTTTTTCCGTGAATTTAATAAATAATGTTGTTTATTCTATTTTATTTTATAAAATTAGAAAATATGTTTTTGTTTTTGTTTTTGAAATAATATGTTTTTTTATTAACTAAAGAAATTATAAATAGCAACTTAATTTCGTACAAACGAAACCATTATAGAATCAAATAAAACCATTTCTCAACCGATAGATGCTAAAGATATAGTTTTCTCTCGAGTATTAATTGAAACTAAAAAACTATACAAAACCAACAAAATTAAACCAGTTTAATCAATTGGCATTATTTGGATTTGAATTTATTTTTTTTCCGTTTCATTCATCGATACGATTTTATTGGTAAATAAATTTGGTCGATTGTTCCATTTCAATTTTCAAAAAATCAATTTCAAGGATAGATTTTTAAATTTTTTCTTAAATCAATAGATCGACTTAATATCATTTTTAGCCTAAAAGTAACAATCTTTACATCCCAATTTTTCCTAAATATTTTTATGCAACAAATGGATTAAGCAATTAAATTGTATAGCCCACGTGAACTCTCCAGAAGAAATTTAATCCCTCTAAAAAGTGAACCCGATGAAAGATTAAAAAAAATATCAACTGACAGATGAATTCAATTTGTACTACCCTTTTTTACAATTTTGTTGAGAAGAAATTGAATTCTCCATCAAATTTATTCTATTTTCTTAATATTATGGTATTCTCTCTCTCGAAACAATCAACAATGTGTTTTCTTTTACATAAACAATGAATGTCATTGCTTCATATGATCCCATGTTACTTGCAAATTACAACTTTCACATCTATTAGCTCTACTCGACACAATTCAAAGAGTTTAACATATCCGATTTGTCGTTTATATTAGAGCCCACCTTGAGAATCGACCGAGAAGGCTTTAAAGAACCATCATATCCATTATCGAAATCGAAGGATTTCGACTTCTTGGTTCCTTTGCTCTTCCTCCTTTGCAGCATAATAGAATTTATATCCTCAACGGTTTCTTTGATACTAACAATTTTCTTTGGAGGTCCTTTTGTTGCAGAAGGTAATGGTACCCCCTCCTCTTCTACTTTTTGTGTAGCATTGCCATTCGAATCATTCTTATCTTCAATACGTGGAGAACCATTTTCTTCAATGGAATGGAGCTCCTTTCGTCCTTCTTGATGATCATTTGTAAGAGACGAAATAGGATGATCTGAATTCAACTTAGCCGTGGATTCTTGACTCGAATTGTCTTGATTTTCATCATGATGACTGCACAAACCAACCTCTAGAGTTGAAGCATTCGATTCAGACGACCTTGAGCCTCCAAGAGTAACAGTTTCTTGGGCTTTAGATGATAGGATTTTCATAAGGAAATGGAAAAGACGGTAGCAGATGTCGAAAAGTTGAAACTTGCATTCTCCATTATCCATTTGAATGCTTTGGAGGGAAGGCGTGTTAGATTAAAAGGAAGGGTTGCGTGAATAGGTTGGAGAGAGTGGAGAAATTTTGGATGAAAAAATGTACCAAATGCATATATACTTTACTTGATGGAGATTATTGTATATGTAATAAAGAATAATTCTTACCTTGAAAGGATGCAACCTTAGCTCCAAAGAGTTTGTTTTCCTCTTAATCTATCTCTCTCTCTCCTATAAGAAGAGTAAAAGCAGTTCAATAGTAATATATCATATGGCATTACTTCAAAACAAAGGCAAGACTGACTTCCAAAAGATCCCAATTCAAAGCATGGAAATTACATTTTTCTCCAACACCCGTAATAACCACGTTACAGTTTTGATACCCGAAAAAAGAACGTTTTTCATTTGTCTTTATGACAGAGGTCTAAATAAAGAGCTTTCACTTACACACCAATAATAAGCCTTCAAACATTTATATGTAACTATTAAGAGATACTATAAATTTCGTCTAGCAATTCTAATGATCTGACATTGATGTGTCAAATTATCCTTGTGATCAGTGAAACAATGTTGTAAGTGATTCATGCAAATAATAACAAAGAAATTGAAAATAGTATAATAGGGGAGAAGACACTGACTTGTGAGAATAGTAATTCTAACCAAAGTACGTTTTTTGAGAAAGGCACTCATTTAAGTACTATTTAATCAAGTGCTATTTCGGAATATTTAAAGTATAACCACCAAAAAAACACCATAAAACAATAGAAAAATGTAGTCTTAAATTTTAATTAGCTAAAAAAGATTTTAATGAATTAAAAAACTTGAGCCAATTCGAGCCTAGTTTAGTGAATAAGATACTTATTACCATCCCAAAAAGTCCATTGTTCAATCATTATTGAACTCAAACTAAAAAAAATAGGGACAGGGAAAAGAATTATTCATATAATCATTGGGGAACTTGTCCCTAGCAAGGAACAAGATGCTAAATATCATATAAAGGAAAGTTTCTATGAACATCTCTCCTATTAACATTATAATTTAGGCGAAGTCAAGTAAACCACACAATTGTATATGATAAAATAGTAACAAAATTATTAAAAGACACAGAAACCTGTTGATCTACAAAAATGGATAAAGAAGCTACTTGATGTGTGGTAGAAGGATGACATTAAATTGGAATTCGCCCACAGAGACGCCAATAAGCTCCTTCATGAAAAAGAGATTTCTCAAAAACCCATATATCGCGAACAAGGACCTGAAAAGAGTAGTAGAACGTATAATAAAAAATGATAGATGAATCATGATAAGCTGTTAGGCCTTGTTTACTTCAAGGAAATAAAAATCAAGGAATGAAATGAAAATTTTCATTTACTTTGATGGTGTTTACTAAAAGGTAGGAATATAATCAATTGGTAAAACTCATCTCAAACTTAAGAATCACCTCCAAAAAAGGTAATTGGCTAAAAAGAGTAATTAGCTAGAAATAAGGATAGGGTATTCTAGTAATGGTTATATATTTTACCAACATAAGGTTAGCTAAGTGGTAATTGACATCTATCTCTATCTAAGAGGTCATGAGTTCAAATCCTTACCCCCACTTATTGCAAGTAATGGTTATATATTTGATTCATTTTCTAATCCAAGGCAATTTTAAGGTAAAATGCACACTAAGGGTAGAAAAGGCACTAAAAATAGTTGTTCATACTCGACTTCACAGGCTAAGAACCAACCTATCAAATTATTTTGCTTACGTGTACTTCGACTAATCTCACGGGACAACCATCTGACCCTACAATATTTGGTGCCGGAAAATACACCGGAATTACTATTCCTAAGATAGGTGGTGGCCATCATGGGGTTTGAACTCATTTCCTCTTAATTAGCCCTAGCTCCTTTGGACCAAATGGACCACCTATGATGGTTAAAATTCAAGTCAAATTTTAAAACTAAAAAAAAAAAAAGGAAAAAAGAGGTAGTTTTTAAGAAACATGAAATAAATATCAAATAAATGGTGAGAAAGCTAGAATGATATTTTATAAACTACAAGCTAAATCATTATCGAACGTACCTACTGGGGCTTGAAAATTTTAAGTGTCATTTTGATTTCAATGATGCCAACTGGTATTCTAACATTAATTGGAGGAACGAGAGAGCAAATATGATATTAATTTGGACAATGTTCATACACTTACCTCCTTAGATTTATCTCCCGCAACAACTGCGCCTTCAGAATTATATGCTTCAAACTTCTACACAAATGGAATTAGAAGAGAGAAGCTTAGAAGACTTCACGGGGGTCAGATTTCTAGAAATCATGGATGAAACAATAATCTTAATATGTTTATTGCTAAAAAAGAAGTTTTGTTTGAAAATTATAGATCAATTAAATCTTCTGATATTCCTAATTAAATTCTATGAATAAAAAGAAGAGAAAACACATTTTTAAAAGTTTACCATTTAGGGAATAATTTTATTTGGTCCTTTATAGTAAAAACTATGAGCTTCAAACCAGTTTGTGCCCAATGGGTCTCACAAAAAAAATTAATAATAAATAAATAAATAGCAGTTAAACAAAATAGATCTAAATGGTCTACAGTGTGGTATTATATATTGTGCCACATAAGCTTCTAACTACTGTCATTTTTTAGGCCTAAGGAAGAATTAACTTGAAGAAACATAAAATATTTAAAACTATTTCTAAGATTATAGAAACACCGTCGAGTAACAAATTTTGGAGGATGAAATAGAATAATTTCTAACATTACAATGGCATATATTTACCCACCAAATAAATAAAGTTGATAAAAAAAGTAATAATATAAATGTGCAAGAAGATTTACAAATAATTAATATTACTACTATTGTCCCAATGTGAAAGCTCTACACTATCTGCAACTACTATTGTTTTCCTCAAGAGAAAGAGAAAAAGAAAAACTAAGATATTGAATATTTACTTCCTTAATATAGCTTTTATGCGCATGTTACTTCCCGAAACAAAAGAAGGTGCATCGAGGAGCTCTATCTAGGAAAAATCCAGAATCACATTACTATGTCAGTAGATCTATCATCCATAAAATTAGAAAATCATGCATAAACATAAGCCCTGCTACAAGATTACCAAACATATAACTAGAAGCAAAGATAAGGACATAGATACGACACTACACGGATACGGTGGCACATCATTTTATAAAAATCTAGGACACGGATACGACAAGGACACGTTTAGTAAAATAAACAATGTTTTTAAGTATATATCATTTTTATACCAGAAGAAAATTAAAAGTAATAAAGCATTAAAAATGATAAATTTTATGCATTTTTTTTACTTAAAAGAATGAGTTTGATATATTTTACTCTAAAAATTTATTATTTTGTCATTGCTTTATACATGACTAACAAGTATCAAATCCATATTCACTTTAAATAACTAGTGTGTTTTTTTTCACTTTATCACTTTATATAACTAGTGTGTGACACACATCTATTGCGCTAATAACTGTTTAATAAAAGTCGGAGTGTCCTACATGGACCTGTTACCCAAATTGAAGTGTCTGTGCTTCTTAGAATATAACTATAAGGCCTCACTAGTCACTACAACTTCTAGAAGATGTTAGTTGTACTTAGAATATAACTATAAGGCCTCACTAGTCACTACAACTTCTAGAAGATGTTAGTTGTAATTACGCATGAAGTTCCATGTACATGTATGAAACTGCTAAGAGTATAGGAACGAGAATAGGTATAACTTTCAGTATACCTGCTTCGCTAGAATCTCGAGTGTAAGCTGCATGAAAACCTTTTCGAGGTCATTTCGATCAACACCAATCTGTGTATACACAGAAAAGAATGGGTATAAGATTGCAATAGAAATTATATGGCTTGGACAATCCATTCTAAATTTCTAAGTAGTGGAAGCATTATACCAAACAGGAGTGCAGTTTTTTCAATTACATGTTGGATATATGCAAATTACACTCTTTAATAAAGAACTTAACACACTCTGTGACCACTGGCGATGGTTTGAACCATTCAACTAATGGGTCACGATTATAAGGGGATCCCTCAGGGATGGGTATCATATTAGTCATGCTTTTGAAATTAATGACAAACAATCTTGTGAATATGGCTGTAGATAGATCTTTGGCTGAAATATTAGACAGCTGCCTGCTGCCTGGAAACTTAATTGTTCGGGAAAAAAAAATAGACTAGGAATTTCTGAAATAAACTATTTTCTCTTCTTCTCAATGATCCTTTTAGGAAAACGCAGAAATTATTTGGCTTAACTTCATTAGTTCCTTTGGTGCACTGGGCTGGAAAGAAATCAAACTTTTTTTTTTGTAGAAAAAGAGTGAAGACCTCTTTTCTTTCTTGGACAATGTCCTTTTTTTCCCAACTTCTTGGGGTAGGCTTAGCAAGCAACCAAGCATATTTGTAATTACTCTTATTTCTGATTTTCTGACTAATTGAAGGGCTTTTCTATAATCTCCCTTAGCCTTCCCCTTTTCTTTTAGATATCTCATTACTCTTGTCTATCAAAATAAATAAATGAACCATTCATAAAATAGAGGGATCAAGAAAAAAGACTGAAAATTCTGGATTGAGGCACATGAAGCACAGACCTAAGATAAAATATGTCCTCTATCCAAGGTTCATCAACACTTCTTTCCCGACATGCTTCAACAGAACTTGTTTTTAGAGAGAGAAACAGTTTCATTGATATATGAAATTAGAGATATAAAAGGGAGAGCAAAAGGGATAAATCCCTATCCACGAGAGTTACAAAAAACATCTCCAATTGGATACCAAATCAGTAAAACTATAATGATGGAAAGATGGAGAACATTTACACAAAGATATGACCAAAGAAACAATGGATTCAAAAAATCGATCAAAGGGGAGCTATTTGCCTTGGCAAATTCGATGATTTCTTTCCATCCACAGGGACCAAAAACCCGTGCAGACAAAGTGCATCCGTAGAAGCTTTTTCTCCTTGTTGAAAGGGTGGCCCGTGAGAAGGAAAGTAAATGCGCTGCTAGCTTCAGAGGGTAGAGGACTTTGCCATCCAAAAGAATAAATGATTATGTTCCAATAATTCATAGAGAAGATACATGTTGTAAATAAATGACCCTGTGACTCTCCATTTTCTTTACAGAGAACATACTAATGGGGAGAGATTTGCATATATGGCATTCTCCTTTGCAATTTATCATGCGTGTTGATAGTATTTAACTAACCTCACAAAGAAAGAACTTAATCTTTTTAGGGTATTGTTCGCTCCATGTAGACTTGTATAGGAAGGGGGCTTCTTCATTTGGAAAGGTAGAAAGACATATCACGGGTCAGTGAGCTGGTCGAGAAGAGGCCCAATGGGCCTATTTTGCATATATCACCTTCCGTCAAAGGGCAACATCCTCCACCAAATAACGCCAAATCCATTTGGCAAGAAGGGTTTTGTTCTTAGATTTGAAGATATAAATCCAAAGGCCTACTTAGTTTCCCAATCTACCCTCTTTTCTTTCTTTTTTTTTTTTTTTGATATCCGTGTGTCCGGACCAGCTTACGCGCACCACGACTATTCACGGGCCACCCGCCTAACCCTACTACATTTGGTTGACAAGGAAACTCGTAGGATATTAAATCCTAAGTAGGTGGCCACCATGGTTTGAACCCATTCCCTCTAAGTCCTTTGCTATTTACATTGGCCTCATTGACCACTTGGGTCATCCCATGATGGTTTACCCTCTTTTCTTTTTCTTTGATGCCTTTTTTTTTTTAATAAGAAACCAGGGAAATATATTCAAAACCACTTTCCAATGCCCACCAAGAAACAATATGCTTTATTTCTTTATCATCAAAGAGACATCTATTCCTTTCTTTGATGTATTTTCAAGAGAACTCGTGTCCATTGTGCAACTAAATCCTCTTACAAATCCAATATTATTTATATGCCAAAAGATAATAGCAGCCCAGAATAAGAAAATGGAATGAAAACCTTCTAGTTTTCTAGAAACGTGGTCATCTCCCTTTGTATAAGCTAGACTTGTGAACTAATTCTGCGAACCACTTCCTATGTAATAGGAAGAGATATTTCCTAGTTAGAAAGAGGAATTTGAAGGGAAAAAAAAAGAAAAGAACTTATCATTTTGAAATAATGAAAATTAACATTGTTGAAAAGAAACAAACTCCAAAAAAAGAGCGAATGAGAGAAAAAACAATGCTCTGAAAAGACTAGCGCTTCTAAGAACAAATGGAACAACAAAGAAAATAAAAAAATACAAGCCCATGAACCAAAAATAACCCCGCACAAAAATATATACAGGCACCTATCCACAAGAAAAAAATATCAATAAATAGTGCAGGAGTAAATTTAGAATCTAAGGTAAACATTTAAAAATATATATGAACTACAAAGCTTTCAAATTGCTCTAGCACAAGTCCGAAGTCCCATCTCCATCTCCCCTAAGCTTCTTACTAAACGAAAAACTAACCTTAATCATCTCGGTTAGATGCAAGCTATATGCAAACTTACCATTGCTTCCAAAATACCTTTAAAACTGAAATAAGGGCCAGCAATAGAAATCCACATAAGTTAAATACATAGCAGAACTTCAAGACAACTCCAGAATTCATGGAACTTGGGAAAACTAGTATTTGCCTACAGTTCCTATCGATAATCACCAAGTTAAGGAACACTTCAAAATGCACCACAAAGAGCGAAAATAGTAAGAGAACACTGTTGGCAAAATTTAAGTGATAAATAGCCTTTTCCACTTTGTGGATTGGGGTAGATGCCTTGTGTTCCCTTCTTTTTAAACTCCGCTTTCTCTAATGAATTCTCACTTAAAAACTTGAAAAGGTTGAATATCCTTTTCCCTTTTGTGGCTTGGGGTAGATGACCTTTCTAAATATGAAAAACTTCAAAAGTTAAAGTGGAACTGGAATTTGAATCAGGTTGCAGTAAGATGTATCACATAAATAATCTTATTATGAGGAACTTTACAAATGCATGATAGGCAGGAATGTGAGTTAATTATAGTACTTGCCATTCTAGCTCGTAATGTGCGGATCTTAACAACTGGTACAATCATTTCCCAGTAAACTTTCTTCCATTTGGATTCCCTAAGTTTGATTTCATTCTTTAACGCCTGAAGGTGAGACCAAAGTAACAAGTTAGAATCTGTATAATCAGTCACAAATTCAATAAAAATTTTCCTTAGCAAAAAAGATAATCTGTGTAGTCAGAATAAGAGCTGGGCAAGTATTGATAGAAAACGTTGACAAGAGAATAGATACCCAGTCTCAAAGCAGTCATAAGAGGAAAAGAAAAAGGAAAGTGCACGTACTGAATACATATTCTCTGTGACTGCTTTTCTCAACGATGTTTTGTCACCATTTGCTATCAAAGTGTTTATCTGGTGAAAATCAATAAATCAAGGGTCAGAAATTTCAGTATAGCCTTATTGTTGCAAGATTGGAAAGCAGTAATCTGTTAGTTTTTTAGAGGTCCCCTCGGTCCCTGCCCTTAAGCTGTTTCTCCCCACTTTTGTTCATTTCATTCTGTTTCTTATCCCAAAAAAAAGGGTCAGAAATATTAAAACAAATAAAAAGTAGAATAATGTCCAATGAGAAGGCAATGGTTTCATTAATCATATGAGATGTCTATCTGACCCTACATACCTCAGATGCAGCAACCATAAGGCTTTAAACTCATAAACATTAGTTGGTACTCTCTTAATGTAATTGCTTCCTTAGGTGGTACCAGTACCTTTAATGGAGTCTCACATAACCATTTACGTAGAATGCACAAAGTTCTTTTGAACTAACACTATACTAGAACCTCCAAGACAACTAGCATTAGACATCAACCCTCAAATTAACCAAGTTCAGTGCCGACCTTCATCCATTCTCTCACTCACACAAGAAATCTGGGATGCAACCATGGAAATGCTTTAGCAAAAATAAGTAATTAAAATAACCAAAGTGAGGATAGCTCAATGGTAATTCACATATATCTCCAACCAAGAGGTTGTGAGTTCGATCCCCCACCCCCACATACTGTACTAAAAAAAAGTAATTAAAATAAATAGAAGTAGATGACACGTTTTCATTTTATCTTGAAACACTTGATCGTGTTTTTTATATCACCGCCAACTTACAGAAAGAAAATGATAATGCATTTCATAAAGCACTTTGTACAACAGTATATATTATGATACGAGAATCTTGAATACCTCTTTATATAAATTTACTGCCTCTACGTAAAATTTTTGCTTTGAGTACCCCTTCTTTCTTAATTTTGCAATTGCATAAGCACTTTTTAGCTGCAAAACAAACAACAGAAACTCCCTAAATTACAGGAAAGAAAGGCATCATACCAATATTAGATACGCTTCATAAAACTTTGATGGCATTTATTACTTCCACACAATCACAAGTTATGCTCTACATTATCATTCAGCGCAGATAAATTCATTTCAGAGGCGCTGTGTTAGACCTCCTATTGTTAATGTCTATGTTAGGAGGGGCAAAAATGGAAATCCCTCAGTAAGTTAGTTATATGGGATTGTGGAGAGAGAGATAGGAAGTTGTGGGATAAAAGTGGGAAGTTAGTAGGATGTTTTAATGTTGTTGTGTTTTATGTTGTTCAGTTGAACTCTGTGGAGAGATAACCGGCCCTCTCGAATTGGCTGGATTAGTGTGTTTGTACTTTTGTTTGGTGTTTTGTATTTGAATTCCAAGAAGAAGTAAGGAGTTTCCTTACACGCTGCCAACATATATTGGGCAGAAATTGTTTCAGAAGTAAGGTATGATCAAGGGATAAGTTCTGAGCATTGAAAGAAACCAAGGGAGAGGGAAGTCAAAGACTGAACATTGGACATTGCAGCCCTAGAAGAACACTGATGAATAAGTTAACTTGCAGCACAATAGCTCAAAATCCAAAGGCTGAAATGGCATAACTTCACCTCTAAAATGATATCATCTTTTGTTCTTCTCCAACCACTTCTTGTGAACCATCTGACATAGAAACATTGAAGATCCTTAAAACATGAACGATAAATTCCATAAATAGCAATAAATATATAATTAGATAAATAAACAGCTTGCTGGGTTATGCAGCTGTCGTTTAACTAATGTAACAAAAGGCATAGAGAAGAAACATGAAAATAAATCAATCAAGGAACAATTTAATACACATTAAAGGTAACTTAGAAGCTGGGGAAAATGGTCCCATCGATGTATACCAAGCATCACAACCATTTTCCAGCTGCCAAAATAATAACGGCATAAAATTGTTCACTCTGCAGGTAACTCAATTACAAAATGGAGATAGTGAGATAATATCAGCAAGATTGACAACCTTACATGAACAACATCTATTCTATAGGTTTTACAACTATGTACTTGAGTTCTAACAATATCAGCAAATTCTGGGTATGTATATACAACTGTGTTTGTTTCCATGTTGACACACACATGGTGAGGGCCAGTTTCTTTAAAGATTGTCATTCAGATTCTACCACCAATATTAACTGGCAAAAAACGTATATAAATGTCATTAGAAACAGAGGCTAACAGAAGCCAACAGGGCTTATTAGGCTACCAACTTGGCTTGACTTAATATCTATTTAGACACAACAATTTTGTAAGTATAGGGGCTGCTCTTTCATCTAACCTTGCTGAAGCACAGCGGATTTGTGGGGGTGTAAGGCAGGGGAATGGTCTTTGGAATATTTGGGATTAAGACTGGGAGGAAATCTTAAAGGCAAAAGCTTCTGGGATACTGTTGAAGAAAAAGTCAGCTCTAAGTTGTCGAAATGGAAAGATTATTTGGGTTAGGAAGACTAACTTTGACGAATGCGGTGTTGTCTAGCATTCCCCTCTACTGTTTCTCCGTTTTTCTTTGCCCCAAATCTATAATTAGAAGACTTTAGAAATATTTGAGGGACTTCTTATGGAAAGGTAAGGATAATGACGGTGGTTCAAATCTAGTGAGCTGGAAGTTGACTTCTTTGCCCTTTTGTAAATGAGGGTTGGGTGTGGCCTGTGGGCAATCTGGAAGCTAGGAAGTTGAGTTAGCTCACAAAGTGGGGCTGGAGACACATGAGAGAACCTAATGCTTTATGGAGGAAAGTGGTCGCTAGCATGTATGGAAGTTTAAAGAACCAGTGGATCCGTTGGTGTAGTGCTCAAACTCGCTATAAAAGCCTTTGGGTTGCGATAGCTAAATGTTGTGGTCTGGTGGACAGATGATATAAATGCATGCTGGGAATGGAAGAATCATTCAGTTTTGGTTTGACGAATGGGCTGGATACGGTCACTTTTGTATCAGATTTTCAAGAAGCTTTAGAATCATCCAACACAAAGAAGCCACGGTCCAGCAAATGTGGTCTGAAGAGTCCCTCTTGGCTCTCATGGAGCCTGGTTACTAAAAGAAACCTCACAGAAAGTTAAAGTGAAGAGTGGACTAGTCTGCTACAGCATATATCCTTGTTTGAACCAAATGCAGGCAAGACTATAGAGTTTGGAGTTTAAGCAGGTGTGGGAGCTTAACGGTGAGTTCCTTGACCTCAAAAATCACTGATTAATGCAATCCTATATCTCCTGATCTGATCCATAGCATGTGGAGCTCTAAAATTCCCAAAAAGGTGAAGGTTTTCCTTTGGATTCTGTGCCAGGAAAAGTCAAACACTTGTGACAAGCTGCAGAAACAAAAGCCAAATATGGCTATCCCTCAAGCTGGTGTGCCTTGTGGAAAAAAAGATTTGGAGTCTCACACCATCTTTCCTTATTTTGTGAGTTCGTTGCAGCTGTGGTCCAAAACTTTTTGGAAGTTTGGTTTGAGTTGGGGCTTCCGTAAGTATTGTACTTGTAAGGAGGCTACACTTCAGCTTTTCATTGGCTCCCCGTTCAAAAAGGAAGCTCTTGTTATTTGGCAAGACGTGGTATCACCTACCTTATGGAGGATTTGGTCTGAAAGGAATCAAAGGGTCTTCAAAGTAAAGAACGTTTTTTGAGTGTTTTTGGGAACTTGTTCTTACTTTTGCTTCTTCATGGTATCTCATATAAAGATCTTTGGAATTACAGCTTTGTGAATTTTAATGCCAATTGAAAATCTTTTTTGTAATCATTGGTTCTAAGGAGTTTGCTTTCCCCCTTCTTTGATAATGAAATTCTCCGTTTCTTATCATAAAAATTTTTAAAAATTAAAAAAAAAATGGTCCCTCAAAAGAAGAGGAGTTCTCATGGTAAAATCCTTGATCCCCAAGCTTTTCAACTAGAGCAATGGCATCAATCTTTCTGCTGTAGATATTATCTGGAAAGCTAATATCCCAAAGAGGTGAAGGTTTTTCTTTAGATTTTTGTGAACGAAGGGCTGAACACTTGCTGCATACTCCCAAAAAAGAGTGGCAACTTGATCTCCATCCCCTAGCTTGTGCATGCTGCGGACTGTGGAGAAATAATGAAGAAAACCTGGTACATCTCTTATTCACCTGTAACTTTTCAGCCTCTTGTTGGCTTGTCTGTTAAGCAGATTTAGTTAGTAATTGGTTTGTCTGTTAAGCAGATTTTTTTTTTTAAATTTAATTACTTAGCAGTAACTTGGTTAGAAGGCAATCTCTATAACTAGATGGATGATCTTTTGTATTTCACAACCTTTTTTAATGAATAAAGATTTCTTTGGTGTTATCTTGGAGATTTAGATGGAACACCCCTTCCCGGAAAAATTGTCATAATTTTCTCCAACTTGGCACGAATTTCCCAAAAGATTCATTCTCAATAATGATCAACCTTGTCTTTTTCTTTTTTGGTTATCCGTGAGTGTCCAAGCCAACTTGCACACACATCAACTAATCTCGCGGGGCAGCCGTCGGACCCTACAACATTTAGTACCAAGAAACACATAAGAATTAATTTCTAAAGTAGGTAGCCATCATGGGGTATGAACCATTCCCTCTAAACTTACTATAGCCCCTTTGGACCAATAAGCCACTCGTGATAGTTAATGATGATTGACATTGTCCTTTGTCAATGAAAGTTTTCTTGTTTCTAATAAATTTATCAATCTATATTTATCCTGTGACTCAAGAAATTAATTCATATCATTCTCAATACGAAATTTGGTAGGAAAATTACAACACAACATATTTTTTGGGCCATTTTACCTAATTGTTTAGTGAGCATCGTACTCCATGATACATTTAAACATCATCGAAGCTTTTCCACAACCATAGCCACTTCTCATAAGTCCAGTCCCAGATGAAATATTATACTGGACTGTTCTTGTATCTGAAACAAATATTATGCTTTTGATCCAATAATTTCTCTCAAATCACCTAGAGTATGGAAAAACATGGGGAGTGGGGACAAACTAAAGTTTTCTTCCACTGATGAAATTTTAGATTAGGACATGAGATAATCAACCAAATCAATAAGAGGAAAAAAAAACCTCCTATTAAGCGTTCTTACTTTTCATTTTATCAATGAGAAGTCTAATTTCCTATTAAAAAAGAAAAAAATGTCCAAACACTGAAAATAAATATTAAAAATAATTACTCACAGGTAGTTTTTGTGAGGTGAAACTATGTGGTAAATAGTTCGCAATGCAACTGAAATTAAATAAAAAGCAAGTTGATAGCCTCTAATTAGCTCGATTTGCACATGTTTTTCTGGTTGATGGGAGGGGAGTGTAGAAAGAGATAATATCAAACATTAAAAAGTAGTTATTTAGGATCCAGCTAACCTTTGCCAAAATGGAATAGGTTGACGAGGTGAATAAGGTTCATATATGAATCCAGGACTCAACATGGATACTTTAAGGGCTCCCTGCATGCGTGGTTTAAGAACTAAAGTATCAAAATATTTTTTTCCGGCATATGAAAGACTAAAAGATTTGACAACTCATCTTCAATGAAAACTATGGCGAAAGAAACTAAAACCTAAAATAATGTTAACATTCAGCTATTTGTCCATAAAAATCAAACTTCTGGGGTAAATTGATATTAAAACTTCTCATAGAAGTGGTTAATTCGAGGTGCATGGTACAAGAACAATATGGAATGAATAACACTGGATGGTTTCTTTCCTAGACTGGTTGAAAGGGTCCATCATTCTTGTCCATAGAAAAAGTTCTCTCAAGGTATCAATTCTTTAGACTTGTAATGTGAATCATGTCATTTCATTGGAAAGAACATGGAAATTCAAAATTGTCATGCCGCCTTCTCACTATGACCTTAGAGAGAAAATCATCATAATTGAATTTGTAGTAGCTGTCGACATGATCCATAAAGTGGTTCTACAAATTTTCCAAAATTTGAAATTTCTACATGTCAATCCAAAAAAAAAAAAAAACCCTTATCATCATTTCTATGGAGTTGGGAGACAAGGTTCTGTGAGAGTTTGGGATGTTTTTAGATAATGGATTAAGAATGTCATCGATCAGGATCCCCTTTTAGAGTTTCATCTAGTTAGTGTATGTTCATCGAGATTCGAATCAAATTAGGTAAGTTCAAGTCTTGATTTCTTTTTGGATTGATCGGTTGAATCTTGGAGATTAATAGTTGTTATATGACAAAATAGCAAAAAACAAGTATGCCACATCAGGATTCCTCCATCCCATAAAAGGGGGAAACTGCAACACCTTCTCCACCACCACCCTACACTCCCTTGTTACAAGCCAAGGAAACCCCAAAACCTCCAAGAGCCGATCCCAAGTAAACTAGATGAACTGGCAACTCCACAGAATAAGCACTTTTCCAGCATTCGCCTACTTCTAAAGAACTTCTTGGCTTTTAGGCACAGCACGACTCAATGGCCTCAAAATAATCTCTAACCCACGCCACCAACCCCAACCCCAAACTCACTTTCATTGATTTTCCCCTACAAATCTTCTCAATATCGATTTTCTTCCCTTAATCTTTCCTATGAAACATAAATTTCTTCTCCTCCACCCTCACAGTGAGGGTAGAGTCTTTTTTGACTCTCGTAAGTCTCATGCTTTAATTTTCCCAAAAAGTATTCATATTGTAGTTGCCTCGTGATTATTGTTGATCGTGTTTTTAAAAAGAAAAAAAAGTCATTTGGTTGAAGGAGGTCCTATCTGGTAAATGTTTTTCTTTCGTTGATGTTTAACAAAAGGATTAACATGCTCAATTTTGCTTGGGTAAAGGACAAGTCAGTGTTATCGTCAACTTTCAGTTGCTATTTGATCCTTCCTTATCGCCTAAAGCAAGTCTTCTTTGGGTAAACGGTCTTAAAACGCTTATTTCCGAGTACGATTTACATGTAATCAGAAAACTTTTGAAGGGAAAAGCCGAACAACTTTTGAATGTTTCAGTATAGCCAAAATCAAAGTTGCACGGTGTGCCCTCTCCAATCTTTTTGCAAACTATTCCCCTAGCCTAGCATCATTTGTTCTAATTGGGAGGCTATTTTGTACTAACTTTGTCTTAGTTGTATCTTTATTCCTTTTATTTGTTCTTCTTCCCTCCCCTTTATTTCACCCCTTTGAACAATTTTTGTTCCTTTTCATTTATCGATGAAAGGTCCGTTTCTTGTTAAAAAAAAAAATAAAAGGATTAACATGTGATTAAATTCAAAAAACAAGACCACCCTTTTTTGTCTTCAAGGTGTACGAGTGATAAAAGAGAGTAAAAACCAATGATCGTTTATCTTAATATTCTAAGGTGATTTATTTCCTATGAGTTAAACTTGTAAAGTGAATTTGGATTGAACCAGCATTCCCTTCTAATGTGGCTGATGGAGTGGAGGAAATGCTCTGTGTCAATAAGCATATTTATCTTTTTACATGATATCATAGTATCACTTGAAAGGATAAATGAGCAACAATCAACATTTTCAAAATAGGAAAGCTGGTGATCGAGCTATTTTCGTGATCTACATTCATTAGAAGTTTGGATAAACTCACCATTTGCCGTACTTGTGGAGGGGCCTTTGCTTGTGTCGTCACCGACCTAATGCCATGTGAGAAGATTGATAACTCAGCAGCCTAAACAAAACAAAAATGATTCTTGATGAACTTGAAAAACAAATACCCTTTCACAAAAAAATTGTTTACAAACTCGTATTAAGTTCAGGAAATTACCACTGCAGAACTTATTTTATGTCCTCGAGGTAGTGGAAACGCAGTTTGACTGTTACTGAGGAAAGAAGAAGTTTTCTGAATACCCAATTGACTACCTGAACCAACCGAAAACCATATCAATTTTAAGTTTCTGCAACTAAGTGTGAGCCTGTGAGGTAAGAAAGTTATTTTAAAAGAATCACCAAACTTACCATTTGTAATACCACACGAATAGATTGTTGAATTTGCAAGCCTGAGCTTCAAACAATAGCATTGTTAGACCAAAATAAGTAACTGAAATATATTCAATCCTCACTACGTAAAAAAGAAAGAAAAAACAAACATCCCTGACAATGTCGCAAAGAAAATGAGAGTAAATAATATAGATTCCAATAACAATCTTACAGCAAGAAGCAACATGAAAAAGAAAACACTACATTCCATCAGTGTTTTACTTTTCAACGAGCTGAATAATCATAAGACAGGTCATTACCTACCCGAGCTTTCTCAGTGCCCAAACAAGCAAAATTATAAATAAGAAAAATAGTCGAAAGTGTAATTTTCCTTATTACCAGCCTCTCAACTCTACATTCCTGTAACCCAGACAAAAATCAAATTAATTAAAAACGAACACTTACCAGGAAGTAAATGCTCGATTTTGCGCCGTGCGATGCAAAGTTTGGACTGCGCGAAAGCTTCTGAAATTCATTTCTAGTCCCAAATCTGAAAACCTCTGGTGCGATCTCCGATCATGAAAAGCAAGAACAAGAATCAAGATGGTGACAGGAAGAGAGGTTTTGCCTTGGAACTTGGAAGGGTTTAAGGAACGAAGAAATGAATTGAGACTGATGCGCGCGTTGCCTTATTGGGCCATAATGTTTTGGCTTGGCCCAAGCTATTACTTTGTGCTTTTTTCAATTATTTTTTTCTTTTGATAATAAGTGGTTCTTTGAATGATATATGCCTAATTCAAGTTGGCAATCTGATTTTATTTCAAAGAGATCAATTTATACCTCCGGTTGAATCAATAAAAACCATAAACTTTAATAAATGATTCAATTTACACCATTATTACATTAGGGTATGATTAAAAAATTGTTAGTGTCTATTTATCACGCATGTGTAAACTTCTTTAAAATATTAAACATATGGTTTTCTAATAATCTAGAAATGTGACGTGTGAACTTCACAATGTAACATAAATTTGTATTTTAATGTATGAAAAGTAGCATATCATATTTGTTGAAAATTATAAATATTAGTTAGATTATAAAATATTATCTATATTGTATATGAAATTAATCATGTATAATTTTATTGGAGTGATCCTCGAATTTGAAAATCTTCAACCATGGCATAACAAACGTGTACTATAATCTTCTTCTTTGGTGATAACTAACTATAACACTTGTAAAAACTATTTTCCTTTCAAACCTTGATTTTTCCTTCAAAACAAAAAATCTAAAAAACTTTCGACAGATAGTACTCCATCTTCTAGAGAAACACTTAATTTTCTTCTATTATTCTTCAATTTACATATAAGAAAATTAGTTAATTACCACGTGTAAATACAGGATTATTTACTGTTTATTATTATTATTATTATTATTATTATTTTAACACAGCAAATGGACGTGGGCATTGGTTATTCCTTAACAGTGTAGTAACATAGAAAATAAATTAAATGTAAATTTTGTTCAAATATTGAAAATTAACGCTCTATAACGTCTACCATAAATTGTTTACATATAAAAATGAATCTCTATCTTTTCAGGCTTCCACCATCACTTTTTCACTATTGATATTTATAATTGATTTTACGATAGTGACAATTTCAATCATATCTGCAAAAAAAAAAAAAAAAAACTTATTGAATTAATAAAATCATAGATTATCACAATATATTTTAAATGTAAAACAAAAAACACATGTCTTGTTTCATTCAACAAAATGTATTTGTATTGTTGAAATCAATGAAATTACGAGTCAATTTATTTGTTGAAATCATTTATTAAACTCTCGACGTTTTCCTTACTCCACTTGTTAGTCACTGGGATCAAATTCTCATATGTCTCATTCATTATTACAACCTTACTTTTTTTTATTTAAAAAACCATAACCTATACGTAAATTCTCATTTAGATCTCCGATTATTTTTATTAACAATCATTATTTATTCAAGTAAACTATATATATACTAAATACAATTTTACAGTACAATATATTAATTACATTCCCATATTATCAAAACGAGCATAAACAATAGACTCAAACCTTGTCAGTTAGACGCCGATTCTACCAACAAAAATTACATTCACACCATCCCCACGTGCCAGAACTGCACCGGATGCTTCTCCATCTCTACCATTCCGGAGGCTCCGCTCGTGGCGGCTCCACCGTCGGAAATCGTCGGAGACTTCGATTATTCTCCTTCTCCAACTTTCATCTCCCTTCTCGCCCTCTCCGATTCAGACGCTCCTGTAAATCGCTTTCTGTTTATAGCAAAATCATAAGATTTCGCCCGTTCTTCTGTGCATTTACTGAGAAATTGTTGGAAATAAATGTTTTATTGACTTCATTGCCAATGCCCGTCCACTGTTATTATCTAGGTTTGGTGATTCTGAGCTTTAATTTTCACCTTTGTGCTTCTAACTTGTAAGTGAACTTGAAAAGAAATGAGAATTCTGCTGTTCTTTTTGTAGTTCTTTTCCCCTTTCCTCTTGGGTTCTGTTTGTAGTTGTGATTTTGTTTGACCTTTGCTCAATTTAGTTTTCTGGTTTTCTCATGCTTGAAGTAAGCAAGCAAGTAATCGTTATTAGCACAAGAGTACTCTCTCAACGAACTCTGTCCTTTGAAATTTTCAGGTACACGAAGCAGAATATCAACTATTATGCAGCATTTACTTCTTATTGTCTGATTTTTGGCAATTTATCGTTCGATGGCTTGTATTGTTTGTGCATTCATAATTATTTTTTGAAGATTGGGTAGGATCCTTGGTTATGCCACGGCTACTGCTGACATTATAGTAACCGATGCCTCAGTTGGTACCGACTATGATCCTGATGTAGTTTCAAATTCATTCAAGTCATTTCTAAGAATGATGCATTGATTACTAAATTGGTACTTGATCACTTTTGAAGATATTTATGTTTGAAGGGAAAAGCTAGGATTCTGATTTTTATTTTATTTTTTTCAGGTTGAAAATATGACTAGTCAAACCAATTTCAGCAGTGATCGCCTGAGGACAAATTGGACACCAGCAATGGAGCAATATTTTATCGATCTTATGTTAGATCAAGTGCATAAAGGCAACAGGATGGGTCATACATTCAACAAACAAGCTTGGAATGACATGCTGATGATGTTCAATGCTAAATTTGGGTCTCTATATGACATTAATATCTTGAAAAGTCGTTACACTAATTTGTGGAAGCAATTCAATGACATAAGGAATCTCCTTGAGCATGAAGGATTTTCTTGGGATAATGCTAGACAAATGGTCATCGCAGAGAATAATATTTGGGACAGCTTTATCAGGGTGAGTAATGTTTAGACTGACACTTCTCTTATCTTCATTATAGATGTGAAATTGAACGATACTATTTATTTACAGGCCCATCCAGATGTTCAGTCATACAGGAACAGGTCTCTGATAAATTTCAATGATTTGTGTTTGATATATGCACATACTACTGCTGATGGGAGGTATAGTATTTCGAGCAATGACTTGGATTTTGATGACGACATGATGGGATTATGTATAGGTGTGTTTCTGTGTATCTAAGAGACCTACGGTATTGTGCAATTTTTGTTGGAATATGAAGTATTGCTTGTTGGATTTAAATCACATATGGAGCCTGCTTTTCTAAGCAAATATCTATGGTAGTGTTGAGTCTGAGGAGGATGGATTACAAAAGAAAGGGAGAAAAGTTTTTAGTAATGTTTTTATTACTTAGGTGTCAATGCGGAGATAGACAAATCTCTGCTACCTGGAAATTAGGCAGAAACATAAAAGATCTCCAAAAAAGATTTTGTTCAGACAACACATCAAGGGTGGATATGTGAAAGTTTGAAACACATTTCCTGTCTTGGCCTATTTTCAGAGTCAAGCATCACTTCCTGCAGTCTGCACTGTTATGCAGGATGAATATAAGTATGTTTTTGTGAATGTGATATAGTCCAGCATTTCCTAGGGAGAAAATGGGCACAAGATGTTTTAACTGATGGATCTTGGGAATTTCCCTCACCCCTTTCTAGATTTCAGAACTATTACTATGGTGCACTGAGTTGCTAAGATGCAGTAGGACCCACTTGTGTTGTGTCATATTTATTTCCTCTTGTTATCAAGGCAGGATTTTCATCCTTAACTTTGCAATGCGTGTATGTCTAGAGAACCATCATATCTCGGTGAATTGAAGTCATTAACATTACTGCTGTAGGTGTTGGCATGAATGACCTTGCCCCTGTGAATAAAGAGAGTTCAAGAACAGACTGGACTCTTGCTATGGATCAGTACTTTGTGAAACTTATGACGGATCAAGTGAGAAAAGGCAGCAGGATAAATGGTACTTTCAAGAAGCAAGGATGGAGAGATATGATCATTCTCTTTAATGCTGAATTCGGCTATCAACATAGGAAAAGTTTCTTAAAACATCGTCATGGGAAATTGAAAACATACTATACTGATTTAAGGATTCTACTTGAGACCAGAGGCTTTTCATGGGATGAGAAACAACAAATGGTGGTAGCCGATGATGGTGTTTGGGATGATTATATCAAGGTATATAGTTGTCTTTGAATTTGTACTCATAAATCAATTATATCATATTTTATATCTATTACTGCCAATGTAGGCAAATCCAGATGCCTATGCATACAGGAAAAGGACCCTGCTAAATTTTCTAGATTTGTGTTTGATCTATGATGATACAATGAGCAATGGGCATTGTAATCATATGCAGCAATTGGATGATTTTGAATGTGGCATCTTACCTCAAGATACTGGTAAGATTTACATAATGCCCTGTTGGAATTCATTTTTATTTCAAAATGAATACTTTCAAACTTGTAATTCTTATTTTTGAAAAAAATTCAAATTATGTAAGAGTTAGCCAGAAAAAAATGAATTGATTGTGCACCCACTGGTCTGATATATCTATGACAGCTGCTGCTAGAATTATTTTGGTGCTTATTGAATGATGAAATATTATTGAAAGTAGGGCTAAGTTCTGGTTTTATGCCATCTTTTTAAATTAGTTATATAGATTAGTCATCATCTCTAAATTGTTTAAATATCTTGCTTGTAGAGGGAGAAGACATCCAATGCCATGCTGACAGTGATTCTTCAAGCATGCACTGGTCTCTTGAAATGGATGGTTATTTTATTGATCTTATGCTAGACGTTGTGCGTAAAGTGAAGAATATTGATTACAGTGATGATCTAGTGTGGACCAACATGATTGCCTCGTTCAAAGAAAAATTTGGACTGCTATTTAACCAAGATTCTTTTAGGAGGCATTCCAAAAGTTTGGAGAAGAAATACTATGATTTGAAAAATATTCTCAAGCAGAGAGGATTTTGGTGGGATGAAAGACGACATTCAGTATTTGCATACAATGACACTTGGGCTGCATATATTAAGGTATCACTTTTACTTTTCTGCCTCTAGTACTTCAATTCCAATTGGTACTGTCTAACCCTTATAACTGTAGGAACACCCACATGCAAAATCATACAGAACTGGTCCAATACCTAGCTATAATGATCTGTGCTTGATTTATGGAAATTCAGTTCCTGATGGAGGGCAGTGGCCAAACCAATTAGATCAGGAAATCGCTGGTGATGGCAAGGGTGAGTTCTTTCCCTTTGTAACTCTATGAACTCAAACTGTTTTGTAGGATTAAATACTTGCATCAATTTTTATTAGTCCTCTCATATGTAGGCCTGTTTATTCATTTTGTTTAATAAGTTCTGATCTGTAGGAAATGCAAACTCAAATTTCCTTTTGCTTTCAAAGGAAACAATATTTTTCATTGTCATAATTTACAAAATTATAAATCTCTAGGAGCAAGGTTTTAAATGTCGATGTCGATGTCCAATGAAAATGTCGAGGCCTCAATTTCATGGAAATGTTGATGTTGAAAGTTATGGAAAAGTTATAAAAATAAAAAATTCATAAAAGATATTTAAATTAACAAATAAGTATTTCACTCCTTCTAAATAAGTTAAAAATGATTAATATTAATATTATGTCTATATTAGTGATATTTTGTTGATATTTTTTTATCGACTTTTTTGCAATGGTATAGAAACGTCGATTTATTCCTCACGTCAATGGCAAATCTATGATATATGGTAATATCGATAGAAATGTCGACATGTTGACAGATATTTAATATCTTGCCTTGGAGTTTACAAAAAAGGAAAAAAAAGACTAAAATTAAACTTTATTATATTAGGGAATAATTAGTACAGGAATTTGAGAGAGCACCAATTAGAATAATGAATCTTTGCTGATTCGAGAACTTTTTCCAAAGCCCTTTCCTTCTCGTTAAACAAGTTCAATCCAAAGATTCCATACAATTGCCACTGCATATTCTTCCAAAGAATTTTAGCTTGCCTTTTGATTAATGTGGAGTGTCCACGTGGTAAATGTCTATTCTCCTTGGTGAATGTAGCAAACATCCAACTACAATTAAAAATGATTCGAAGAGCCTTCCAAAATCTCGAAGATCTTTTCATTTTGTTTTTGGTGGGGAAGGGGGGAGGTGGTATGGGAACGCATAGCAAATAGTCCAAAGTAAGGGTTTCGTTTGATTTTGTCATTGTCTGGTGAAAAAATAAAATTTTTTTAGTTTAATGAACATGAGTTTGAGTAATCTATGTTTCAATTGTAAAATAATGAGATATAGAAACTTGAGTTTGTATAACTTTTATTTGATTGTGGGTTTTAGAACTTGTAAAAGTTAGTATATACTATAAAATGGTAGGAACTAAATATGCGAGAGATTGTGGTTTGTATCTTTGAACAATTTTGTTCCTTTTCATATATCAATGAAAAGTTTGTATCTTGTTCAAAAAAGTATATAATATAAAATGGTAGGAACTAAATATGCGAGAGATATCACAGTCCTCTTTAATCTCCTCCAATTGTCTACTGCCGATTTATTTGTTAAAATATAGAATTTTATCTTGTTAACTTAGAGGACTTCACCTTACATATTATTTGTTTTCAATTTTTAAAGGTTCCAGAACTAGTAATAGCTATCACTGGAAATCTGATTGGACACCACAAATGGACAGGTGCTTTATTGATCTAATGTTATATCAAGTTCGCACTGGAAATATGGTTGATCAAAATTTTTCCAAACTAGCTTGGAATAATATGGTTTCCAAGTTCAGTGCAGAGTTTGGGCCTCAGCATGATGTAGATGTCTTAAAAAGTCGGTTTTTTAATCTTAGGAAAAGATTCCATGATATGAAATTCCTACTTAATCAGAATGGCTTTGTCTGGGATGAATTATTACAGATGATAATTGCTGAAGATGACCTCTGGGACGCATACATTGAGGTACTTATTTAATTAAAATTTTTAAGTTCGTTAAAGTTTTCTTCTTGAAGTAGGCTTATACCTAGATTTTTGTAGGAATATCCAGATGCAAGATCATACAAGAATAGGGCTCTTCCAAATTTCAATGATCTCTTCTTGGTATTTGGAAACGACAACACTACAAATCATCAACATTATTTATTTGACGCTGTGGATGCCGATGACAGTTACCCGGAAGTAAATATTGGTCTCTCTCTTTCCAGCTTATTTGTTGTAAAGAAAAGATTTGAATAATTATTATCACCTATTACTTCCCTTCAGGACATGGGCGGTTCTTAAATCCAAGTCAATTCATGCCGCATACTTTACATTTTAGTTTATGCAAGCAAATTGCTGGTTGGCTCAAAATTGTATGTTCATTATTAGCACTCGTTAGAGATTAAAATAGACAAATATTATGCTATAATTTTATTTTTTAAATTGCTGCAAGCGTCAAGTGACTGGTTTCACTCTCCTTGAGGAAAAACAAGTTTAGCTTATTTTTTTATTATAGGAAACCTACTTTAGCATGTACCACTACCAGCTCAGTTACTCAGTAATGGTGTTTACTGCAGTTAGTGAGGCAGAAGAACACTTATACTGCTTGATTTTTATGTGGTTTTTGGGGTTGTTGGTCGTGGTCTGATATTTGCTTTTTGTTCCATATCTATTTTTTGTAGGCTATTTAGGTTGATTATATTTGCTGATCAGTACTGGGGTAACTTTGATTAGTGAATTAATCAGTAATCACGTTGTGGATGGATGACTTAATATGAGACAGAAGTTTGTTTGACGGGTCGGTGGGGGACTTCGAATGTTATAAAAGGAAAAAAAATCACTCTTTCGCTTATTACTTGGGCTGCCTTCCATCTGTATTTTATTTTCTCTAACCACTGACTATAATTTAGTGGTGTTTCGGCAATCTAGTTCCTGTCACTGTTTCCTTCAATTGTCTGTTTATGGAACAAGATATAAGGGCATTATTAGAATGGCTTAGCTTTGGTTATTTTGGGTCTCAAGTTGCTATAACAGCCTCTTATAATTTTCATGTCATTTCCATCTGGGAAAACAACCTCTAATATTGCCCTTATTGATTTTTTCTTCTTCTTGTAGATGAAGCGGAGGAGCAATTCTTTTCTGATAGTTATCAGGGAATAATTGACTGGACGAACCAGATGGACAATTATTATGTTGACCTAATGCTAGAGCAAGTTTGTAGCGGGAACAAGACAGGTTCTACGTTCACAGATCATGCTTGGGCTTCGATGGTTGCATCATTCAACAAGACATTTGGACTCGCCTGTGACAAAGATCTCCTCGAAAGTCGCTACTTAAGCTTGATGAACGAATATAACGATGTCCGACACATGGTTGATCATAAAAATGTGACCAGAGGTGGAATTCACCAATCAATGGCAACCGATGGCGAAGTCTGCGAAACGCGTATTAAGGTGCCTGTCTATTTACCTGTCCCTCTTATGATTAATGGCTTTCCTGAACGTTTGAGTGATGGATTGATCATAGCATCAAACTGAGGTTTTTCAGCTGGACAGGTTTTACATTTCCCCGAAGTTGAAAATATGTTGATATCCTCAGTGTAAAGTCAATTGTGTTATGTTGGGGTGCAGTTTTCCTATACTCCGTTTGATTATCATTTTGTTTTTATTCTCTGTTTTTGAAAATCAAGCTTATAAACACTACTTCTATATATGTATTTCTTTTATTTTGTTGTCTATGTTTTAAGAGGTTTTCAAAATCTAAAGCTCCCAAAGGACAGTCCGGCAAGGGCGTGAGGCATTGTGGTATCGCCTATCATGAGGTCTTGTGTTTAAAACCTTTTGGTGAGCTTAATACCAAAAATCCTTAATGTTTCTTAAGTCCGAACCTTGTGGTGGGCGTGGGTGTCCCTATTATAGGGGGGCAAAAAGTTAAAGAGCTATTGATTACGAGTTATCCAAAAGAAGTTTTTAAAATCTAAGTCAAAATTTGAAAACTAAAACAAGTAGTTTCTAAAACTTACTTTTGTTTTTGAATTTGGTTAAAAGATCAAATACGTTTTAAAGAAAGGTGAAAAACATACCAAATAAATTAGAAAGAAACCAGTGTAGCTTTTAAAAACAAAAGCTTAAAAACGAAATTATTATCAAACAGAGCTTTAAATATTTCCAACTCACTTCATTCTTTATTTCTGCAGGAGCTTGCAGGTGATAACGTGTGCAGAGACAGGATCTTTGATAGGTACGAAGATTTGTGCTTGATATATGATGACGAGTTTCAAGATGAAAGATTAGGTAGTTTTGGTGTAAAAGTAAAGGTTGAAGACGGTACTCGGAAAATTTGTAGAAGTGATTCATTTACAGAATATAAACCCCATGAAAGGGAATGTGAAATATCTTACCAGAGAAAGAGGCTAGAATCTGCCACCCCATCAACTTCTGGTAGCAACAAAAAGATTAGGATAATCAAGGAAGAAATACAGGAAGTAGGCAGTAATAAGGCAAGTTTGGTGAAAAATGTGGTCAATAGAGCAGATTACTCAATAGAAAATCTTGTTTCTGCACTCCAAAGTGTTCCATACATGGATGATGAGTTATTTCTGGAAGCTTGTAAACTTTTAGAAGATGAGAGGAAGGCCAAGATGTTCGTCACCATGGATGTTGCGACACGAAACAAGTGGTTATCAAAAAAGCTTTGCGGATAGCGTCCTCCCATGGCCATGGCTTTCTGGTAATCTCTCAAATCAAAATTTGTAAACTTTTAGAAGATGAGAGGAAGGCCAAGATGTTCGTTGCCATGGATGTCGCGACACGAAACAAGTGGTTATCAAAAAAGCTTTGCGGATAGCGTCCTCCCATGGCTTTCTGGTAAGCTCTCAAATCAAAATTTTATACTTGAAACTATATTGAAATGTAGATTCAACTCTCTGTGATTCAAGGTTTTACACTATTTGCTATAGAAATCTTGCCCATGAAGGCAAGAACGGTAGAATTTATTGTCCTTGAGATGAGAGTTTATTCCTAAGAAATGACTTGTAAAAGGTGAGGGAAATATCTAAATTAGATTTAATTGCATTAACTTAAATAAGTAAATTATCTAATATAAATATTTTAATTAATTTAAATATATATTTTAAAAAAATTATATTTAGTATTATTTTCCATTAATTATTTTAAAGACAATTTCAAATATTTATATTAGTTTTAATGAATTGATCCATTATTAAATATATTATAGTAAATAATATAAATTGAAATTAAGTTTAAAGAATTCAATAATTTATTAATAGTATTTCAATATTTTATATTCAACTAATTGAAATGAATAAAACTTAAAACAAATACGGATATTGACATATTCAAGAACATATTATGCCAATTATTTAAATCTTAGATATTTAAACTCCATGATATTTGATTTTTAAGACATTACATTGTTTGAATAGCTAGCTCACCCTCTTTTAGATGGAAAAGATTGTAAACTATGTGCAAAATATGAAAAAATCGAATAATTGGAATAAGGTTTTATTTTTTCCTAATTTATATGAGTGAAAATGACTTTTTATTTTATTTTATATGCCTACAATTCAAAAGGCATGATTAAATAAAGAGATGGTAACATAATCTTACAAAATAAAACTCATAATTTCTTCCCTATATGAAAAATAGATAAACATTTATTTCAAGTACTAGTTTGAGATTTAAACATCGGGGTGTCGGGGTGTGTGTGTATATATATATATATATATATATATATATATATATATATAATCATAATATATGAACTACTTGGGAAGAGCCAACTTAAATACTACTATGGTTAAATATAATCATAATCATAGATGTAAAAAGGATTTTTAACCTAACCATATAACTATGAACTACTTGGGAAGAGCCAACTTAAATACTACTATGGTTATAATTGTGAACATAGGACATTCCTTTCCTATACATGGGATTGCAATGTAAGGATTTTAGTGAAATAATTTTGAGATTGATGAATATAAGTTATTAAATTGAAAATATAATTAAAAAATTTAATATCATTTTGGGGTCATTAAAAATAGATCTATTATTCGAGATGAGTATAATTCAACAGATGAGATATTATCCACATTTTCAAATATCAGATGTTCGAATAAAAAAAATTCCTATTTAAAAGTCATTATCATCGATTTCGATGTACTATCTTATTTAGTTGTAAAATATAAATAGATTAAATTTCCTATTTAAAAGTCACTATCATCAATGTACTATCTTATTTAATCGTAGAATATAAAATAGATTGAATCTATAATCAAATATTTATTTAAGATAAATATTTTGGCTTAGGGTTTTTCTTTCTTAACTCGAAATCGACATCTCCTTAGCTGTCCCTTGGGCGCGGACAATTCTATTATCACATGGACGAACAAAGAACATATTGAAACTTTCATAATAGGACTAAATGAAAACTAAACTGAAAACTCAAGGAAAAAAAAAAAAAACTCTTTTTCAATGATATATGATGATTAAAAATGGTAAATTACAATCTAATTGGGACATAACTAACGTGATTCAAACAATTTCCATGACTTTCATATTTTTGTTTTAAAAAATTTGCATCTCCTATCCACATTTTCATTAAATCGAAACCTCCACACTTCATCTTGGATATACTTTGAAAAATGAAAAGAAAAAAGAGCAAACAAAAATAATTCTTCCTACAATAAGAGAATACATCATCATTGATAAGTTGAGCTCACAACAAGATATGCCTTGCCTGCATTAAGATTTCAAACTTGTCGTCTGACGCTTGCAGGGGGAGAGTTTCGAGTTTCCCGATAGGTCGATGTACAATCGACAGGTGAATGCTTTACCAAATTCGTGTATATATATTTATCGAACGGGTGATTGTTGATTGATATACACATGATTTGATCCCTTAACATTAGCCATACTTGAGCAGAGTTGTTGATTGCACCCATACGATGAAAGAACGCAAACACTATCAGAACAATAACATATTGCATAAACATATCCATAACTTTAATTACTGCACATCACCACCTTTATTCAAAGTTAAAATGCTCTTTCCTACAAAATATACAAAGCCTAAGATTTTTAGCTTCTTAACTTTCCTTGTCCACTGACTTTTATAAGATATAGCTGATAATTACAAAACAATATCAGAGAAACTAATGCCCACAACAAAAGGTGTTAAATCTAACAGTACTCAATCCCTCTAAAAGTTCTATCATTCCTCTTAAACCAAATACCCCACCGGATAGCAAAGAAAAAAAAGGATGCCTCAGAACTTTTTCCTTATCTCAAACAGAGGATTCAAAAGAAAATCCACCATCATAGAACATCAATCTCTTGCGCGCCGAATATCTCACAAACAACTCAAAAGCCTAGAGCTAAATAGCACTAAAAGCAGGCGAAGCCATACTCGAGCTTTGCTATCCATCATTCCTCCCACGTTGGTCTGTATTTCAACACAGAAGAAACCAAAAATGATGTTGTTTTCCATATTTTTCATTGCAGATTCAGTGCGAGGAAATCAACTCATTTATATGGCTGCCTATTTCACCATCTGGGCCGCAAGCATCCATAACTAAAATTTTCCAAGTCTCAGCATCCACCTTCATTTGTCTCTTTTCCATCTCCTCCAACACAAAGCAAGCATAATCACTGTTTTCCCCTTTCAATAGGCCAACAACTAAACAAACAAAAGTTTGCAAACGAGGACAATGCCCGCTCATTAACATTGCATTCAAAACCTTCATAGCCCCATCAAAGTCCCCTTCATTACAAAATCCATCAACCATCATCCTATACGTTGCTGCATTCGGATTGCAGCCTCCTACTCGCATCTTAATCAAAATCTTATAAGCATCCCCCACCCTCCCTTCCTTGCACAGGTAATTCACAAGAATATTGTAAGTCACAACATCGGCCCTCAACCGTCTCTTCTTCATCTCATTAATCAAAGATTCCGCCTCGTCAATGTTCCCCATCTTTCCAAGATGCGTCATTAAAACGCCATAGTTCAGGGGCTGCGGTTTACAACCATGAAACTCCATATCAAACATCAACTTCTTGGCTTCCTTGTATTTACCTACGAAGCACAAACCTTCCATCAACAATGCATAAGTAACAGCATTTGGATGATGCCCTTTCTGATTCATGTTATCAAACAAACTCAATGCTGTGTCCATTTCACCCTTCCTACACAAAACCCCCAAAAAGCTGTTATATGTAACCACACTAGGCTGCACCCTTCTCTCAAGCATTTCATCAAACAGGTTACAGGCATTTTCCCACCCACCCTTCTTGATCCAACCCTTAATCATTATATTATACGACACCGAATTAGGACGGAAGCCCATTTCATGAGCCTGCTGGAAGGTCTCACATGCTTCAGAAAAATGGCCACAATCAACAAGTGTATTAAGCAAAACATTAAAGGACTGTAGAGATCGAAAGCAATTAAACGAAGGCATTCGATGGAAGAGCTCAACAGCTTTCGAAACCAAATGGGCTTTCCCATAATGTTGAATCAAAGCAACAAAAAGGGTCTCACCGCAGCGAATGTTCCTGTCCTGTAGATGGCCGAGAATCGCGTCGATGGCTTCAAATCTTCGAGAGCGTGCGAGCTTGTAGACGAGAGAAGAGTAGGAAGGATAGTGGTGTTTGAAGCCCCTTTCATGGTAATCCTCGAAGAGAGACAGTGCCTCAGTTGGGTCCTTTAATCCCTTGACATCGGCGACAAAAGGAATGGGTTCGCGATCGCGATCCCGAAGCTTTTGGGAGAATTTTAGAGGTGGTTTTTTATGGTATTTGTTGGGTGTGAGAGTGGAAAGCGAGTGGGAATGTATTGAACAGATGTTTGTGTGGAAGATAAGTAATCTCGATCCCTTGATCAATTTCTGTATCATCGAATCAGCGAACCCGGATATCAAGTTTGAAATCCAGTTTTGACCCAATTTATGTATCTCGAATCACAAATAGCAGATTGCATTATATAGACATCATGGTCAAGAATATAAAGCACATACCTCCAAGTCTTTTGAAGTACAAGTCTCGTTAAGTTTTGCTCGCTCTCTCGAACCTTTTGAAGCTTATCTCAAGTTCTTTCCAACCACATTCCAACTCTTCAATTCTCCAAGGCTAATCGACCTCTCCATTTGTAAACGTGTCAACCCCTCCATTTGTTTCTAGGATCCCGACACAAAACTTGGCGTTCTACTCTTAGCCTCGATGACTTCGCAATTTATTGACCATTGATCTTTTACGTTTAAGATGACGTATCAACCTCCGACCATTTACACTTGAGACCACTATACTTACCCATTCACTTTACTATAGGATTCCAAAACTCACGCCGAAATCGTACAACATGCTTTCTAAATCTTTCTATATCGTAATCTCATGCATTATGCTTTATTCAACTCACAACAATTTTAGCATGCTATATGCACCAAATAATACATCTCTCGCAACAATTCAGCATGATTTGTATTTGTACACAGGTTTAATTATTCACACATTATGCTTTCAAATCTCCACTTTTTTTTTCTTATTTTTTTTAATTTTATTTTTAGAAAATTCAAATATCCACTTGTTAAATAATAATGCGAAAAGCATCTCTCTAACTTCAATTCGTGGTTCCCGCCAAACAAACGAAAGATCAGACGTTCGCTCCAATGGTCTCTTGCTACTCGCTCTCCTCTCTACTATTTCTTGTTTGTTTCCCGAGAAAATTCCCAGAGACGTACGAAGGAGCCGGTAATAACTCTTCTCAATTACTCCAAATCATCGCATTCTAATAGCCAATTTACTAATGATTCAAAATAGTTAACTCCATTTTCTACCAAACGGAACTTCGTGCTTCATAAATTTTACTCCAACCTACTCTATCTCTAGATGCATATAGTTCTTCACTTTTTTTTCTCCTTATCTTCAATGAATTCCATAATGCATTACGAATCTACGAATTCCTCTGCAGTCTGTTCGGTTGCTTGAAATCGCGTCAAACATAAAGATTCGGGAAATCGAGGCTCGCATCTTCGATTTGGATGCGCTTTTCATATATTTGCTTGATCAGATTGAAAAAACTGTGAGTTTCGAAGGTTAATTTTCTGAAGCAAAACTGTATTGTATTTGTGGCAGGTTCGATTACTTATTCTGTACGGTTCGGAAGATGTCGAACATAACTGTTTGCGCTCGATTCCGGCCTTTAAGTTCGAAAGAGAGACGAGATCATGGAGATGCAGTGTGCATTCAATGTGTGGACTCTGAGACGTTCGTTTTTAAGGTCTTCTTCTACTACAAAATATTGTCTTCTTATTGGTTTGACTTGCTTGGATAATGTAAACTATGTCTGTTGTAGGACGAGAAGGCTGAGGAATTTTCATTTAGCTTCGATAAGGTGTTCTACGAGAAATCTGAGCAAGCTGACGTCTACCGATTTCTTGCTCAGCCAATTGTCCGAGGTATACCGTAATCTTCGATGCACGACTTCAATGCGGTGGTTTCTTTATGAATGTTAGGGTTCTTGTGGATAAATGATTTCTCTTTAATAAAGTATTGAATATCTGATATAAGCTTTCTCAGATGTTGAAAAAGTGGACATGAATCTTTGTTACGTTACTTTACATATAGCAGTGGAGGTTTCTACCTCTCATGTTGTGCTTTAATATATGTCACAGATGCTCTGAATGCTGTTAATGGGACAATTATCACCTTTGGACAGGTGAGAGACATGTTTCTTGTCAAGAATCTGTTTGAGACAAAATTCCTTGTGCTAAACTTAAATTTGAACTTCTGTTTGCATTCTGCAAAATTTAACTACTAGGAAATGTAGTACAGTATAGAATGATCTGAACTATTTTCCTGCTTGCGTACATCCATATCTGTACATGGAATAATTACACATATTATTTATCTTCTGAAAGGCAGGATTTTGATGTTTTAATTGTTATTTGCAAATCATTATACTTCAAGCTTATTTCATGAAAGAAATACTAGTTGGAAGGAAAGTAAAAAATATAAAAATCTTTGAATTAATTTCTAGCATGCCTCTTGCAGCATAAATCTCGACAGTCTTCTGGCTTAATATATACTATTAAAATGTAAGTGATTAGTTAAAGAGAAATTTCCAAGTAATTTTTAATGTTGAGTCATAATTAAGCTCGAGTTTCTGCGAACCATATCCTATTTTTTTCTTAATTGTTATAGCATTCTCTTTGGATGTGAAAATGAGTTAGTGATTCGACTTCGATCCTATTTTCAACTTCTCTTTTTTACTTCCATGACAGACTGGAGCTGGAAAGACATATAGTATGGAGGTATGAGAGAATATTTAGAAAGGGTCGTCAACTTGTTAAACTCAATAGTCATATTTTCTAGTGGTTCTCAAAGCAGGGGCCTGGCATACTAGAATGTGATGTAGCAGAGAAGGGTTTACTTCCAAGAGTGGTAGAAGGAATTTTTGAATGCACTAAATGTTCTGATGAAATGAGCAAGTACTCAATCAAGTTGTCTATGGTATTGTTGGGCCTATCATTATGTATATAGCAGCCAATTAACTACCAATTTACATGGTTGATTATTTAACAATACGTGTTCCATTTTGGCACTTTCAGGTTGAGATCTACATGGAGAAAGTGAGGTATAAAAATCTCTCCTAGTAGGATCTTTCCTTGATCGATATGACAGAAGCAAAAGAAAAGAGACTATAAATGCTATATAGGATTTTTGCAGCCAAGATCTTCCTAAAAACTGATGTATTTTCAGGGATCTTTTTGATTTATCAAGGGACAACGTACAAATCAAGGAGAGTAAATCACATGGGATAATGTTAAATGGAGTGATTGAGGCGAGCACTATCTTCATATCAAGTTTATTAAGCACAATTGCGCAAGTTTTCATTGATACCATACTTGTTAAGTTCTCCACTTCACGTACGCAAATGCATGAAAATATGTACAAATCACGATTTTCTTTACTGAGGTTGCAAAGAAAATAATAAACAGTTCATGATGAGTATTTCTTTGAACTTAAAAGGTATACAACTCGTTTTTGTATCAACTATCAGCAGAATCGTTTAAATTCTGTGCTGCAGCATCTAAGTTGCTTATTATTTTGGTCTCACTGTAAATTTAATTTATTATGTTGTTATTTACTTTTATTTCTTAGCGCATTTTAGTTATCTCACGTTACAGATGCCCATAAAGGACCCTCCAGAAGCATTGCTTACCCTATCTGTAAGATGAGAATGAATCGTTCTTTTAGTTTTGTTACTAATATAGTTCAGTGTTTAATTTCTAATGCTAACTGTCCATTGTAGAAAGGAATCGCCAACAGAGCAGTAGGAGAGACCCGTATCCAGCTATTTTTCTTGTCATGATTTTTTGTTCCTCAACTTCCAAGAACATTTTAGTTCCCATATTCTTAAAAGTTTTCATGGTCAAATCTCGGTTTTCATCTGAAAATGGACAGAAATGAACATTGCCAGTAGTAGAAGTCACTGTATTTACATATTCACTATCCAGCAAGAATCAACCAAGGATAAGAGGTAATCTTTTTGACCCATTCCATTGTCAAGTTCTGAAAGGAGTAATCCATGCTGAATTTCAATTGCTTGGATAGGGTAAGAATTGGAAAATTGAATCTAGTGGACTTAGCTGGGTCTGAGAAAGTGGAGAAAACTGGTGCTGAGGGGAGAGTTCTTGAAGAAGCCAAGACCATCAACAAATCGCTTTCAGCTCTCGGGAATGTGATAAATGCGCTAACATGTGGATCAACAGGCAGAGGAAACCACATTCCATATCGCGATTCTAAGTTGACACGGATTCTACAGGATGCGCTTGTTGGTTACCTCTCTACTTTCGACCCTACCATACATTAAGAACCATGCGCATGCGAGACATTCATACGACATGATACGGACATGGTGACATGTCATTTTCTAAAAATCTAGGACACGGACACAGACACAAAAAAGACATGTTTATTAAAATATACCACTTTTATAGTATATATCATTTTTATACCAAATGAAACTCAAAGTCAATAAACTTATGCTTTTTTATACTTAAAAAATGAGTTTGATGTATTTTCCTCTCAAAATTTATTATTTTGTACTATATTACTATTTATGTCTATTTTTTTATGGTTAACAAGTCATTCATACTTAGTGTTTGACATGTGCCTAACAAGTATCGAATCCATATTCACTTTGTACGACTAATGTATAACACACTTCTATTGAGCTAGTACTCGATAAGTGTTGAAGTGTCTAACATGGACACGTTACCTAAATTGATGTGTCTGTGCTTCTTATGTTACATGCTTAAATTTAGTAATTTTTTCCTCCTCACGTTTCAGGGAGGGAACTCACGTACTGCTTTGTTGTGTTGCTGCTCACCCAGTCCTTCAAATTCATCTGAAAGTCTCTCAACCCTTCGCTTTGGTGCAAGGTATGTCTTAGCAATCTGTTTCCGAAATGCTTGGTTGACAGAAAACGAAAATCGTGTGGCCATTGGCAAGTAAAAATTCTTGAAATTTATCCTAATGCCAATGATATCTCAAGTAACTTCTTGATGGCCAAGAAAAAGTGATTCTGTTAACCATGAAACTGTTGTCTGTGTTAGAAACTGATTATTAGAATTAGGTTAATTTGTATTTAAGTTATTGATTTTCTTTTAAGAATACCTGTTTTTACTTATTTTTTTCGTAATTTCGTTACATTTTATATCTACATGATGCAAGTATTCAATAAAGTCCTATCAGCTTTCTCGTTATCTCTCAATTTCCCTAAATTCAGAGTCTGAAGCTTAAAATTCTGAGCTGATATCTTTCACCTAAGATCCATATAACCTTCTGCTTTTCTCCGTTTTGGCCAATGTATCAGGGCAAAGCATATCAAGGCTTCTCCTCGTGTTGCAAATGAGGATAAATGTGTCAAAGAGCTCGAAATTTTCACTCCAATTAAAAGTGAATTGCGCGAGAAACTTCTTAATGAGGTCAGAATATGATAGAAACACCATTTCTGTTACTGATATTTAGAAGGTATTAGGGAGAATTAGAGAGATAGTATCTCTTCCACAGTCTTAGACAAAATGGCAAAAAGATACTCCTCTACCTCACTATTCAGGCCACTACGAAATACCCACACTGCCCTTTTATCCGTACAACGGTCCCACCTTTCTAACGGTTTTCTTTTCCTAGAGTATACTTTCTTCACCGGAGGCCTATCAGAATCTTGCAATGAATGATTTCATTAGCATTTCATTTTGGTTTCTCATGTAGTCTCCATTTGGTATAGTTGCAGGAGAGTTTGGATTTTGAGCAAGTTCAAATGCTTGAGGAGTTGCTTATACAAGAGGGAATTCTTTTTGATCCTTGCTCCATCGAAGAATCGGAATCAGCCTACGAAGATGTTACTTCACAAACCGTTTCTTCGTTGCAGAAAGCCGTGGAAGAACTCTCGACCATCATTGGACAGGTACGTCAAAATCGTCGAACCCTTTGGAAGTAAACTTCTCGTCTAAGAATAAACATAGTCGGTCCTTCAATGAATAGCTTTCAGGAGAATGGAATGAAATAACAAAAGCACAAAATATGATGATAATAAAGCTATAATAATGATAAATAATAGGTTAAATTATAAGTTAGCTTCCTAAAACTTTCAAATTCTCTTTATTTAGTGCCCGTACTTTTAGAAACTTTTTAACAAATTCCTAAACTTTGGTTGTTTATATTTGATTCCTGTATTTAAAAATAGGCTTTTTAAACTTTCATAATTATACTATTTAGTTTATATATTTTAAAAGATTTCTAAACTTTCAAAACTGTGTCTATCTTATTTGTGTATTTTAAAGTCATGGAACTTTTAGTTTTGTATTTAATAAATCTCTATCATTAACTCTATAAGTTTAATGCTTATATATCATGTTAACTTATTGTTTAAGGATTACATGAAATGAACTCGCCACATGATACTTAAATAGTATAGAGGTAAACTTTTTAGATGAGTGTTAAACGAACCAACGAAGTACATATATTAGATCCAAAATTTGAAGCATGAGAACCTATTAGGAACTTTTTAGATCAGGGGTTAAATAGATATAAATTTGAAAAAATAGATATAAATTTGAAAGTTTAAAGATTGATCTATTAGAAAATTTTCAAAATACATAGACTATATTTTTGAGTTTAGGGACTAAAACTTGCCATTTGAACAAAATGATAGGATTGATATCTTAGCCTCTTGTTTTTCATCCTTGGTTGATATCCTTCTCAAAGTAGAAGGATGCAAACCTGGGCTACTACTTAGGCTTGTATGGTCTTTTTGCTTCTCATTTTTTGCTTCTTTGTAATACATATTTCTTGTTTCTTTTTTTAGTTTTAGTTTTCTTATCATTGAAAAATATTAAAATAGGTTTGGCAATCACCTCTTCTTTTTATTTATCATTATTTTTTTAATAAATAATTTCTATTTTGATTTTAAAAATTAAAGTTTTACTTTGAAACATAATTTTTAAAATTGTTCGATTCAAATTTTTAAGTTTTTTTTTTTTCTTTTGGTGCAATTTAAGTCAATCAGGATACAATAACACATTTTTTACTATTTTTGTTAAATTACAAAGAATTTTAAAAAGTGTCTGATAGCTTAAACTTTCAGTTTTGTGTCTAATAAATTCATAAATTTTAGAATTGTCATGTAGATTCCTCGACTTCTTATTCGACATTTAAAAAAATTACATGGTTACATTAGAGGCAAGATCAAATTTCGTATCTACTAGGACTTTGACTTTTCTTTTTTGTATCTCGTAGGTTTGTAATTACTTTACAAATATCCAATATCAGGGTCTTATTGAAAATTGAGGGACTTATTAAACATTTTTTTTAAAGTTTAGGGACTTGGACAAAATTAAAAGTTTAGAGACTTATTAGACATATATTTTTTTAAGTTGAGAGGCATGTTAGACACAAAATTGAAACTTCAATGACCTATTAGAAAAAAATTAAAACTTCAAGGATCTATTAAACACATTTGAAAGTTTTGGAAATGTGACTAAAGTCCCACACCAACTGGTTTGAAAGTTTTGGAAATGTGACTAAAGTCCCACACCAACTGGTTAGCGGAAAGATCATGGGTATACAAGTAAAGGACAACATTTTCATTGACATGAAGCATTTTGGATGAAACTAAAAACAAAGCAGTTATGCTTGTAGTGAACAATATCATACTATTTTGGAGATATTTAGGGTAGAGATAGTTTAGGAAATAACTTATAATTTTCTAATACTTATATACAATTTTAGAAATACTTCTTGAAAACGAGAAACAAAAAACAAGGAACAATAGTTACTAAAAGTCTGTTTGTTAATCTTCTCGTTTCTTGTTTCTCGTTTTCAATTTATTTTTAAAAAAACCTAAGCGTTTTGTAATTAAGTATGTTTCTTATTTCTCCTTTGGGAACATATTCTAAAAATTGTATAGAAAATTTGAAAACAACCCAAGCAAGTTTCTTATTTTTGTTCCTATTTCCAAATTGTTCTAAAACATAAATAAAAAGATCGTATTATTATATTTGAATTCATGAGTGTTGAGATCATGCATTTTTATTAAAAAATGAGAAAAAAAATAGAAATAAGGAGAACATTGCGAAACAAAATTGTTTTACGTTTTTTAAAGAAGATGAGCCAAATGACTCCTTATATTCTAATTTATTGAATGATTTTTCCTAGTTTGAGCTGTTTACTCAAACTTCCCTTTTTTCTGTTGATAATTTGGTAGTTTTGGAAATTTAGTAATGCGAAAACAATATATATATATATATATATATATATTTTTTTTAATGGAGAAGTTCATCCTTTAAGAGACAAATTAAACAAACCGTAATATAATTATTAATTATTAATTTACTATTTTTATATAGATTTAGATGTACGAAAAAGAGTTTGAAAGCACAAGCATAAAGAGGAACATATACAAAATTTAAAGTCAAATTTGTACTAAATATATGCAGAGACAAATTAGGGATGATGAGATTTAATGACAAACGATTATTTTTATCATAAAAAAATAATTAAGTACATGAAACAAAACAAAAATTCTCTTGGGGAATCTCCCAATTTATCTTAATGCCTCCAAAACAGAAAATGATGCAATGAACAAATTACATGTTTTCAAATTTTGCTTGATTGAGAAATTCGATAAGTAATTAAAAACTAATATTGAAGGTCTAGATTTTAATGATTTTATTTTGGACTTGTCTAATTTAATTACAGTTGTATAAAAATCAACTTTTTTTCTTTTTACCTCATTGTCACATTGCTAAATTATCCCATTTTGTCATTTGAACAATGTTGTCAGTGTGAGATTCAAATTTCTACCCTCATGCGGTTAGAATTTATTTTTATAATTGAGTTGTTTTTTCTTAGGTATGATATATGTTATATTTCTTATGTTGTTTATCTATTTTCCTGCAACATTCTTTGCTTTTTTTGTTTTTTTTTCCTTACAATATACTTAACTTTCACAAAGAAAAAAAAATCTTACTCACATTTGAATTGTAATATCTAAAGGAGATAAAAAACCAAAATCATTATTTTAGTTCAACGATTGTAAAGGAGATCGAACCATCAATATTTGGAATGATGTTAAATGTCTTATCTAATGAATGGTCTGAATTATGCTCGAATCGATAAAACCATGTTTTATAAGCATATAATTCTCAAATTGTAAGGTGGCTCGACTTATTGCAGCTTAAGAAAGAGAATGAGGCTCTGAAGGCAAGAGTATCAGCTGAAGAACTCCATCAAGAGCCCATCCCAAAGTTCAGCTTACTGGTTAGTATATCATCCAATCTGTGTTCTTTTAGGGACTGGCTCAAGTCTCTTTTCCTTTTCTCTACCAACCACTATAATTAGTTGTTGAATAAATTAGCGCAGCACCCCTCTGATACCACTTGTTGAATGAATTAACAAAAGGAAATAGACAATCACTTGAAGAAAGAAACTTTTATTTAGAAAATATCTCACACTTTCTAACTTTTCTATCTTTCTTCAATGACTTCACTTGGTTCACTCTCATCACTCAATTCACTTGATTCACATGGACATCTCTCCTATTTATAAGAGAAAAATTTTTGGAGTCCAAGCAAGAAGAACTTTCTAGGCTCCTCTCAAAGTTTACATATTCTAGATCTTTCTTTATCTATTCTTATTCAAAAGATTTCTCTAGAATCTTTTGGAACTTAAGGGAAATCTAAGATATTTCTAGATTATTTTCTTGAGATATTTATTTACAATCTTCAAGAACAATCTAGAAAGACTAACTATTACCCAGAAGAGAAATGTGTAGAAACTTCCAAGAAGCTTCTAGATAGTTAGTGTTGTATTTCAACATTAGTTTCACATTTCATACCAAAATTTTCTACTTTCTACTACCCTCCAAAATTAGAGTTATAAAATAACAATTTTTTAGTTCAAACTTTTATACCAAAATTTGTCTTAAGCTTGTCTTTTCAAAAGACGGTTCAAAATGTGAATGGTGAACTCGTCTCTTAGAAGTGTGAATTTGCCCTTCTGTAGTATTTTTCATACAATGAAATCAAACATGATTTGAAGACAAATTTATGGCAGTTTTCACTTCTTTTGGCTTCATTCTTTGTATTGGAGATGTCAAGATATCAAAATGAATTTGAAGACTTTCAATTGACAATAGTTGATCCAAAACTTTAGGTCCGAGCTTAATTTGTATAAATATTATTATTATTTTTTTTGAAGAATTGGATAAATATTATTGATATACATATATGTTTGCAAGTTACATGTTTATCCTTAAACTTTCAAATTTGTGTCTAATAAATTCTAAACTTTGTCTAATTTTATCTATTATGTTTGTTTTTTTGGAAAGTGTACTAAGTTTTTGAACGATAAAAATAGTCTCATATATTAGGGATATATTATAAAAAAAAATTAAAAATTCTCATGGTACAAACATAAAGTCAATTGGGGATACAAACAGTTGAATCAAAATAAGATTATAAAGAATTAGAGGGTTCATACGTTCTTATTATTATTTTTTGACAAATTTTTATAAATAAAAAAGTAGTTTAGTACTTATTTATTTATTATTATTATTAGTAATTTTTAGTTTTTTCCCTCTCATTTTCAATTTAAATAATAATGAAAATTTTAATCAATAAATAAATTTCAAAAATGAAATATTTTAAATCATTGCCTTCTTTATAATATTTATTATGTATTTTATAAATATAAAAACACATATTTATGTTTTTGAAAAGTTAGCAACATGAAAAAAGATTCCAACTTTATTGTTTCTAAATTTTGTAGGATATTTTACGAATATTCCTCAAAAATGAAAAATTAGAGAATCAAATATTTATATTTAAAAATCTAGAAACAACCCACAACAAAACGTTCCGAAAAATCAATGTTTGAATACTATTTTACTCAAGGTTTAAAAATAGAGGGATCAAAATCAGTGATTCAAAAAATTAAAATGAACCATAATTAAGAGTAAACAGATGAAAATAAATATTTTGAATGTAGAGAGACCAAAATAAATTAAAGTCAAAAGTACAAGAACCAAAATATTATTTAAATTAAAAATCAATTTTTACCAATTTTATCTTTTTAGCACAGCCTGTGAGGATGGGGATTGAAACTCGTAGACAGACGACTTAACTACTTAAATTGATAGCAGTTAAGTTATGCCTTAGTCCGATAGCCTATACAATATAAAAGAGGGGATAAACGTTAATCTTCAATTATTTTTATGTCAATTTCAATCATATTTGGGACCCAAAAGGCAAGAGATTAATAGCATAGAGAATAGGCATGAGTGATGAGGGACACAAAATAATTGTTCCCTCTAGGTTCCTGTCTCTCAAAGTCTATATTCTATACATAGCTTGCGTTTTTTTCCCTTAAATTTTGATTTTTTCAAATTCTTAATCTTGTTTTATAATTTTATAATTCTATTATTCTAAAAGCAAGCCATGTGCCTTTTGTAAGTTTGTTTCAAGTTCAAAGTAACCATTGCCCCTGATAATAATAATGACTTATTGGGTAATAATAAATTAATTAGCAAGTGAATCAAATCTTGTAAATCTTAATTTAAAGAGAGAAAAAGAAAACACCAAGGGAAATTTCTCCACCACACACATTTTTTTATTAATGAATTTTCCATGGAAGCAAACAAAACAGGAAAAGTGTAATTGAATATTTCATGACAATTTGTAATAAAATAAAATAAAAGAAGAATCAATTAGAACCACAAGTTTGATGCATTTGCTTCCAAATGGGAAATAAAAAATGGATAGTTTTATTTCTCTAAATATCTATATATCAATCAAAATAATTTTAAATATATTATTTTCAAAAATTACAAATATTGAATTTAAGTCGTTGGTTGTTGTTGGACTCTTTTTTGCCTTTTAACTATAAATATGGTGACGGAGATGTTTTTATCAGGAGAAAGATCACTTTTTACCTTAAACTCGGTAAAGTGTATAATTTTCATAACAATTATATCTCAAATTTTGATAATTGTTACAATTTATACCATAAACTTTAAAAAGTATTGTAATTTTTACATTCATGTAAGTTTTTGTTCGAGGAACGGCTAAAAAAAGTATTCTCATGCACACACGAATTCATATATTTATATGAGACGAAATTGATAAGGTTAAGATAAATACGATATTAACCATCATGGGTGACAAAGACTCAATATAAATCAAAAGAGTTAAGAAGAAATGAGTTCAATCTACATGTAATAGCCATGGCCACCTACGTAGGAATCAATTTGATTCCTCCTATATGTTTTCTTATTAGAGAATTTCTTTTTTCTTTTGTAAAAATTTATAATAGGATCCCAAACTACCAAACTTTTTTTTTTCTAGTTATAGCAAAAAAATAATTATCAAATTAATTTGAATCAATTTTTAATCGAGATATTAATTAATAATAATTATTGATTAATCTAATATTTTCACAGCTAGATATATGTATTTTAATTTTTTCTGTATCAATAATTATTTTTTTAACTAATAGGGGAAAACCCCATAACATTATAACAATATTATGTATAACTTCACTATGTAATGAGTTTGTGATTATGATTACTCAATGGCTAAAACCACATAATAATGATTACTTTATTTGCTTTAATTATGTGTGTATTATTTTTTTCATTGAAACAGACAAAATTTGGTGAATGGGGTGAAGCATAATTAGTTCTTCTTTTTGTTTTACTCATTAAAATAAATTTGAGCCAATCAAAACCATGCATGAGTGAGGATTTCCTTCTATAGGCATCTACTTCCTTTTTTGTGTGCTAATTATTATGGAATATCTAAAAATTTAACACTTTTCATTTTTCATTTTTTTTTTTTTGAGTTGATCATCTTGTTGTTTCATGAAATATGTCTAGGGATGAAAAAGACAAGTGATATAAGTGAATTATAAATGTAGATTTTGGAATCTATGAAGTTGTTTGATTGCTTAGTTGATCCACATATAATAGTTGCTAATAACTCAACTATTCAGTATGTAAATTTTAAAGAAAAAAAATACTTTAATGCTAAATTATAAATTTAATCTATGACCTTCATTAGTTATATTTATTTTATTTTTTTCTTTAAAAACATTAACATTTACTTAGTCTCTCAAAATTTTAAAAAGTATCAAATACGTTTTCGTATTAATATTACTAGTATTCTAACACGTGCTTGTTACGTTGTATCTCAATTTTATTTTGTCATATATTTATGTTAATTTTACTTTAAAAAGGGTTGAAGATTTATCAAATATTATAGTATAAACATTATACTATAATATTTGATCGATATTTTAAAATATAAGTATAATTTAAAATTCAATAATATAATTCAAAACATTCAATGACTAAATACTAAAATAAGATTACTAAAAAAATATTTTAAGAAAAATATATAAACCGTTGTAAACTTGAAATCTCAAAGGCGGTTCATTTTGAGAAGATGTTGTCGAGAGGAAATCGATAGGTCAAGAAAACTCTCATCCAATTAATAGCTAACTTGGTTTTCTAGGAGATTGACGGTTGCTCCTCTTTAGAATTAAACATAAATTTTCAAAAAAGTAAAATATTTCCAATAACGTGAGTCATACTCAAATATACTTAGTCCCAATTTCATATCCAAATGCTTCATTTTCTCGCAACCAACACAACTCTGCATTATCTAATTTATTGTATTTTTCTCTACTAGAAAAAAAAAATTGGTCACAATAAATGAGAGATAATTGGAAAGGTTTGAACCAATGGAATATGGAAAGGAGCCATGAAGAGAGAGCATTTTGAGAGAGAAAAAAAAAGAGAGGAGGAATTTAGATGGGTGGAGAGAGGTGAGATATAGAGTTAATTGAAAAATATTATTAAGGATTGAGAGATGTAATTTTGATGAGGTGAGGACAGAGGGGAGAGAGGGTTTCACGAGAGAGGGAGAGAACATGAGAGAGAAAACTTGGAGTGATGGAGAACATAAATGAAACTAGAGGTAAATTAGGTATTATATAAATAATCAAGGTTAAAATCGTCCAATAAAAATTTAAATATAGATTAATTTTGATTTTAACCAGTCTTTATAGTGACCGTGTTTATTAAATAAATAACGATTTGGCACCATGATACAAGGGAGTCGACAAAAAAGTTCAATGTGGTAAGTGGACAAAATACACGTTTTAAATTAAATCGAATTGTTTTACCTTTACTTGCACTCGACCCTTTGTCAGTCATTTCTACATTATATAAAATTATCACTAGTTAATCAAATCAAAATGTCATTACAAAATGATGTTGATTGTAATAGGAAGACAAAATTAGATTCAATAGGTGAGCAACATTACAAATCTAGAGCTCAACCAAACGTAAGGTATGACCAGGTCCGAGGCCTAACTAGGCCCAAGGCGTGACTAGGTCTAGGATGTGACTAGGTCCATGGCATAACTAGTCTTAGGGCCCAACCAGGTATCGACCGACCAGATCCTAGTCGACCAGGTCCCGACCGATTGGGTCTTGGCCGTCGGCCAGCCAGCGTCTGTGCCTGATTTTTGTGCTTCGCCGATAAGCCCAATGATAGGCCGATCCCCATTCACTTGTAATGTTCGGACTGAGATTATACTATCTCAGAAGCCCAAACTATTTGAAAAGAGAAGAATTGAAGAGCACCACACCAGTGTGTAATTCTTCTATTTTACAGGTTTGTCGAATCCATTTCTATTCTTGAAGATTGGTGTAAATTTGGTAAATTCTGAAAGTTAAAATTTATGAATCAAGATTAATAATAGATATTATTAGAATCAAAATTCAAAATTGAGAGGTGCACACAATTGTGAAATGTTGTTACTAAGTCAAAATGACGGCTCCATGTAAGCATTACTTGAACTTCACGAATGATCATAATATTCAGAGATAGGAGGGAACCTAAGAAAAGCTGCAAGGAAAGAGTTGGGCTCCTATTTGGTGTTTGTCAAAGACCCTCAAATGAGTGCCTTAATGGCGAGTAGATCATTTTGTTAATATATATATGTGTTAGAATTTACAAATAAAATTAATTTTTGACAAAAATAAAGACTCACAATTTATGTGATAGGACGTTTTTTTTTTTTAAATGTCCTTAAGTTTCTCTGCATATTGCTCTAATAATATATATACGATGTCGATTTAACAAATCAACAATGATTTGTGTGTTATCGTAGTTTACGACGTCGGCGTTGTGAGCTTAACATCAAATTAACTGTCATTGTAGGTCTATGATATTGGTTATTTTAACGTTGGTTCTCAACTGACATTGATCCACATGTCATTGTAACTTACAATGTCGGTTCTCAAGAATCGAAGAGAACATGGAAGCCTTGTTATATTAATGGAAAACATTTAAATAAGATGACAAGTTTTTGAAAAAGGATGAGAATCACAAATCGCGTACATCTCAGCGTTATTTACACCATTTCAACCCCACCTTAGATCATATGTGACACCTTTAAATGAACGTATGCGATTTTCAAATAAAATAAAGTAAAATAAAATAAAACCATTCTTTAAAAGTCTATAACCAATAGCTTTTATTGTATAATTATTACAACATTGCTGTAAAAATGATAATATATTTTTTTAAAGTTCAATCATGATTTGCTATTCCCATTAAATTGGTTGTTCCACACCCATACACGTTACAAAATAAAATAATAAAGAAAAATGGTCTATGGTCATATTCACCAAAAAAAAAAAAAAAAGAGCAAAAACAAATAAGCTTTTTCGAGAAATCTGAGAATGTATCCTTCAAGACGCATATTGGTACCTTATTTGGTTTATTTATTATACTCGAATGCTTCTAAGAGTCTAAAAATTTTAACGAAGGATTGTTATGTTTTATGTTTTATTATTTTTATTTTTAATTTTTTTCCTAAAATGCACCCTTTAAAAATCTAATAAAATTATTATTATTATTTTCATACAATATAGCAAATCTGACTTCATAATCTATCTTTCAAATAAATGTGATATATTTTTTAAATAGAAATATAGTTAATCAAATTTAATTTAATAATTTATTTTTTTTTGACCCATAAAATCAATCTCTCTAAAAATAATAATAATAAAAGAAACCAATTACAAAAAGATGGATTTAAGTTTAAATTTAAAAAATTGATTTTGTTAAATTTTTAAGGGTCTTAGACGCATTTAAGTTTAAATTAAAAAGAAAAGAAGAAGGTACTTGAAAAACAGATTTTGGAAAAAAAGAAAAACGTAAAATGGGAGAATACATTTGTTGAAGAGACGCATTTCCTGATTTTTCTAAATAATCTTGAACCTATTTGTTTTTGCTATTTATTTATTTATTTTTAAATATCTTACCCTCCCAAAAAGTCCCAAATTTTTCCAGTGAGCATTTACTCTTTTTTTTTTCTTTTTCTTTTTTTCCTCTCTGTAGATTTTCATAAGTTTGGTCGAATAATAAAACCACTCTTAGTTTAAAAAGTGGTATTTGATTTTGCAGCCGCAGTTTTTAATTTCTTTTTTGAGATTTTGATTTGTGTACCATCTGCCACGTGGAAGGCTGAGATCGATTCATGGCCGACCTGTAATTTCAAGGTTCTTTTCCAATGGGTAAATGACAAAAACAAATTTTTTTTTTTTTAAATCTTTATATCAAATCAAATTTAACAGTTGTTGGTGTTGTAAAATGTTTTTAGTTGAGGGGCCACTTGGCACTTATTATAAATTTATATTTTTTGCATGCATGCAATTGCAAAAACAATCATGCTAATTGCTATTTGCTACCTACCCCTCCTTTTTTCTTAATTTTCATAATTGAGATTTGTTTGTGTTTAAACATTTTTCAATTATATTCTTTTGGCTTGTAAATATGTACATTTTTTTCGACATGCCATTCATTTAAAAAAAGTATAAATAAAAGCATTCAAATTTAAAGAGAGAGTAGAAATGTCGTAATTACAAAAAAAGATCGATTTTGTAGACTAGAAAGATGCAACCGTTTTTATATCATCTCACGAGAGGGCCAACCTAGAAATGTCTGAGAAAAAATTATTGTTTCTGTCTAATCAAATAAACCAAAGAAGATATATATATTTTTTAATTTTTATTTGATTTATGTGTTTTCATATTTTGTGTGGTTCTACCATATAGAGTTAAACATTGACAGTAGTCTCTATCATTTTAAAAAGAATTATTATCAATCATTTCAAAATGGATTAGAAAGAAACCATATAATTTACATGTTTTTTTTTTCAATTTTACTCAACCCATTTTGTCTCTACTTTTTAGGAACATGTATGCAATAATTCAATTAAATAAAAGTTATTACAACTTTGGAAATTGATTGTCTATTTTTTTTTAATTTATAAAAAACCCATCTTTAAAATTAATCAAAGGACAAATATATATAGGAAAAGGGGCCTAACAAGATGGGCTAATAATTAAAATTTCACCACAAATTTGGAGACCAAATAATTAAATTAGATTTAGGGGTAGGGTAGCTATAATTAAATTCTATCATTTTACAGTTTGCAAATTTGCAATCATATGCCTGCATTCAAAAATTAACTTTAAACATATTCTCGTGTTTTCACACCACTCCGAATGTGTATCATTTTTATTTTTATTTTTAAATCAAATTCTAATTTAATTAATTTTTACCCTAATTTAATTCTACTTACTGGAATCTTAGACTTGAACAAATGTTGCAAAATTTTCTTTTTTTCAACCTCTACTGTATTCACCGTCTAATTTAACAAAAAAAAAAAATAATGTAAAAATCTTCGAAGTTAAATTATTAATTATGACAAAAAGTAAGTCTCTATTGAGTATAATACACATGATTAACCATCATTTAATAAAGAAAAATACTTCACTCTTTAACGGTAACAATCGATTCTAATACCGATCGTATTTCTTGGAGAGAGGTGCAAAAACTCTCTCTTTCACTGAGGAGGGTGTTCCACCACTTCGACTAATGCGGATGCAGACGCACGATTCCCTCGTTGTGAAAGAAGTAATGAAAAGGATGCCCTAATCAAACTACTTTTGCTTTTGACGGTATAGCTTTCTAAAGCGTAGATCTATCAACGCAATATTCTAGGTACACAGATCATTGGTATTGGACGCATCGTTAGGTTGTGCCGAGTCACATCAACTCCGTTTTTTTCCGTTGCAGCCCTTCCAAATCTTATCCTCACTACTATTAAATATTTGACAACTCAAAAATGCAAAAAACAATTTTTTTTTAAACAATGAGTTGTCAACTTTTGAATAATGGCGAGGACAAGGTCCTCGAGTAATCTAATGTAAAATTTCCAATATTTATTCAAATCTATGGTCAAATTATCTTAGCTATGGGGTAAAGTTTGGATTTATTTTTCTTAATATTTTATATCCATAATCTTCTGCTCTATATTCTATTCGTGTCATTTCCTAATCGATTAACGTACAAAATGGGGTTGCAGAGAGAAAAATTTGGTCGCTCGGATAATTATAGATTTGAAAAGAGGGAGAGAGAGAGAGAAGAAAGCCTCGAGGAGAAGAGGTTTGTTTTCAAATTTTTTAACCCAAAGTTTTTTATGTTTTGGAAGGTGGTGCCTTTTATTCAAACCTTATTACCTTTAAAGACTTACCCTATTTCTCGGGATCAAGAGAGAGAATGAAATTAATTATATATCCATGCTTTTATGTAAAAAAGAGTACAGTTGAGAAAGACTTATAATGGGATGATTCAATTCATCAACAATAATTGACCACAAAAAAAGAAAAACTCTCATTTTACCGCTTACTCACAGGTGTAAAATAATCGAGAAAATTCCAGATACTCATGCCATATTTTTTCTATTTGTTACTCGCCACATCAACATCGTATTAAAATAATATGAAGTAACAAAGAATATATATATAAATAAAATTATAGTGTGAAAAAAAGAATAGATACTGCAAAATTACGTTGTTCAAAAGATAATCCGCAAAAATATTATTAGATTATAATGGTCCCACATGTCGAAATTTCCTCTCTCTCACATGGATCGATAGAATTAGAATAAAACAAGAAGATGCATGTGTGTGTTAAGAGAGATTGAGGAACAGACACATAAATGGAAGCATATGTAGTCTAATTATATATTATTAGGGTTACTTAACCATTTCTTTAATGTGATCTATGATTGAGTGGGTCCTAAAGAAACGACTTTCAATTAATATAAGGCTACTATGTGAATACTCATTTAACTCATATGTTATGGACAAGATCTAGTCTTGCTCGTGGCACGTAGATTAGATATAGGGTCAGTCGAGAATAATAACAATGGTTCACATTTAATTATCTAGCTTTATGAGTTGGCCACAACTAATATATGACCAAGTATGGCTGATTTAATGAACGACTCACCTCTGTCGTAGTATATATGCTGCCATATATATATGTACACATATCGTAAGAGTGGTCATAGTGCAACGTCTATTATTAAGCACGTGGTGATTTATATATATTGGCGTGGACATATAACTGTCATCTACCAAATCGTAAGAGGCTGGATGTGAAAATTTTCTTCCAATATATATATAGGAAGAACTCTAAGATCATTAAAGTATGTAATCTGCCTTCATCCAATCCTATCGGACTCAAACCAACTCTGACTTAAGCATTAAATCCATAATTATTTGAAACTACGAAGGAGACTTTAAAGCCAATGGAAACTTTACCATAGACATGAATTGACCTAGTAGAGCGCCGTTACTTGATTCAAAAATACATCACGATTGTCCTGCAACACAATTTAAGTTAAAAAGATTGAATATTGAGGTAGTGACGACGTGTTATCATATTTGTATATCAAAGTCTTTTAAGGATAGTATAGTGACAAGTACTCTGGCCTTGAGTTATACCACATACATTGAGGTCTAAAGTTCGAGCCCCGCGCTGATTATAGTGTTGCTCAACGAACATTGATTATAGTGATCTACTAGCGTAAAGCACATGACGTTTGAGAAATCTTTCAAATTCAATATATTTTTTTCTCTCATCTTGAATTGCAAAAAAAGTGCCATGGGTTGGAAATATTTCATATATATAAGTAAAAGTATAATAACAAACTAAAGCCAAAAAGGTGTTTTTGTACACTTTTTTAAAATATTAAAAGATCCCTTTTCTCACTATTGGTCAAGAAGAAACTAAGAATAGCATGGAAATTATAATATATAATCTACCTCATCCTCAAACTTTGGAACAAAACGCATTTCCTTTTTGACAATTTTAGAGCTCACCAAAACCATTCAATATTCATTAGACCCACATGCATAACAGCCTGTTCAATTATTTTCATATACATTTAAAACTTTAATATATATATATATATGCATAGATCCTATAGTATAAAAAATACAACATAATATAATAGAATTACAAATCAAACCATATAGAGATTTGCTTAATTTTAAAATAGAAGTAATATAAAACTAATTTGGACAACCCTCAAATAGTTTGCAATTGCAAATCACACCCTTCTATCAGTTAGCTTTAATTACTCGTTGCATCTTTAATTTTATTATTAAACTTTACTATTAACTTAATGAAATTTATATACACGTGGCATAATTGTAATATAATTACGCCACATTTACTAATTTTACATCAACTTAAGCACATATAGTAGGTTCAAATTCTGAGCTTGTTATTTTTAAGAAAAACGAAATTAAGTGCGTGATTTTGAAATGATTCGATCAACTAAAAAAAAAATATAAACTTAAATGAAAGAATATTGTTTATTGAATATTGTTGTATGAGCCGTGATGGATCCATGGAGGTAAGTAGGCAACAATGGGGTGTTGAAACCCTAATGGCGTAGACCAAGGGAGGTGGTGGGGGAGTGGGGTTTCGTCTCCTCTTCTACATACAACCAATCTTCATTACAAAGTTGACTCCAACGGAGACAAATTAAAATAGATTAAAAAAGTTATATATATATATATATATAGTCTTTAATGTTGTGATTATTTCTTGATTTGATCCCTATTATTAAATAGGGGATTTGACAGTTTCTGTACTTTTAAAAAGTTCGTTTTGATTTTAATACTTTCAACTTTTGTTCATTTTAGTCTCTATAATTTTAAAACATTTGTTTTAGTCTTTGTATTTTTAAAAAGTGACAATTTAGGTCCCTATTTGTAAAGTTTTAATACAAACTTTATACGTAATGAAAATTTTTTAGGACAAATTTATAACTACATTTCAAGAAATTTAGTGAGTGAAAGTGTTTTTTTAAAATTTTGATAGAAAGAAATGAGACAAAAATAAAAATCGATCACTTTTAAAAAGTCGAATGACCAAAGGCACACATTTTGAAAATACACCAATTAAAATGAACCTAAATTGAAACTATAGGGACTACTCTCATGGATTTCTTGAAAGTAAAAGAACTAATATAGTATTTAAGCTAAAATTTTAATTTAGCTCTTTATGTATTTTAATATATATATTTTTTAAATTAATTCTTCATCAGGGGTGAATGTTAAATTTAACTAATAATAAACTTGCATGACATAATAGATTGAACCACCCAAACAAAGTTTACAGGAGACTACAAGTTTATATTTCTCCTCCAATAATTATATATATATATAATTTTGGTGGCATTTATTCAAACAGCCTGCGTACAGTGGCCAAACAAAGCCAAAGGGGTTAGGTCGGCCGACTGCTGCCTCCGCCGCCGACTCCCTCACCCGCCCGGCAGCGGCCCCGCCCATGCGATGTATTTGAACTCTAAACCTCTCTTTCAAACTTATGGTAGAGATGCACCGCCCAATCCTTAGCTTTTCTCCAATGAGTGTGATGGGAGTTGAATTTTTGTTTTTCTACTCTCTTTTTAACTAATCGAAGGTTCAAATCTCTGATTGCAAATGTTACATCGTTGAAAGCATATTTATTTTCTTACTATTTTGAGTGGATTAGAACAATATGACTGATGATTTTGTATTATGAGAGAAAATTTAAAACTTTGATTTAATTAAGCATTCATTTTAATTTATAACTCAGTTGGTTAATGTATTAGTAGTATTATCATCTCTATAGGAGTGATTTTAAATCTTTGCTTGATATTCTCAACTCGAATATAACTCAATTAATTAAAAATTTTAGTATCGTTTTAGACGGTAGGTTTTGAATTGAAAATGTAAGGAAATAATGAAATTATTTTTGTTGCTTGGTTAATTTATCTCTCCTCCATATATATTAATCTAGTAATATAGTACATTTAAATTAGGATCCATTTTAAAGAGACAACTAATAATAATTAATTGTAAATATGTGCAAATAACAAAATAATAAATTTTTGTTTGATTTTTTAAATAGTGTTGTTAAATAAGTTTTCTACATCCTTTTTTTCTTTTAAGTTATTAAGCTATGTTATTTAAACTTGATTGCCAAATAAATCCTCTTATATCTAAATATAAGAAACTCATTCAGTTCAAATTTCATGCATAAGCAATTAAAATTCTTAGCATAAAAGGACTCGAACTATTTACCTTTATTAAATAATGCAAGTATTAAGTCTTACAAGTAAAAGAAAATATATTTCTTTTAACATTGAATTCTTAGATAATTTCTTATAATGGTTGAATCAATCCATGTACTTAAAATGTGTAAGGACTAATTAAATTTCTCGTCAACAATGTTACAAAATTTATGCAATAGTTATATTTTTCATTATACTGTCTCTTCATTAATCTTCTATCCCCATCAATTAAGGAGTGTAGTTCATCTCAAATTTAAATTGTATATAGTCGAGGAAGATCAAGAACTCTACTCAACTGACTTTTTACCGGCGGTTATGTATTCAAATGATCTATTCTATGTGAAACAGGTTAATATTTTTATTTTCGTATACAATTCAATTTTCTCCTACGCATAGATTCATTCACAATTCCATATTATTTTTGAATTAGAAGGTTCTTGAATAGTTTTGTAATAGTTAGATGATACAACTACAAGTATGAGGACACAAAAACTTTTAAGAGAGTCAAAGTAAAAGATTAGAAGTATTTAGTAAGCTTAATTAATTTAAAGAGTAGTTTCAACTACAAGTTGAAGAAGAGGGAAATGGGAAATTAAAAAGGTGTTACAAGAACCGGCCTAATGCCTATAAATTATAAAGAAAATAGAACTCTTTGCCTATAGGCTTCAATATGTGGCAATTTTTGGTTGAATTTTAATTTCCATTTTACCTACTTCATCACCATCTTTAATGCTCATCATCAAATTAATCTACTTTGTGTAAGCCAGAGACTAAAAGATTTAGTAATAGCCTTTCTAAGTTGCTTTTACTAATTGGAAAGGTTGACTAATTAGTTGGGTAAACATGTTTATGGCAGTAAGATCCATAATTAAAGCTTTAACGCGTATGTATAGGTGGTGTCTAGAGTTTAAAAAATTCTATTTTAATTGTTCATGTCTTAGGAAATATTTGAATTCGCCATCGTTCATCCGGTAAGTCATCTATCTCCAATTAGAAGGTAGTAAGTTCGAATCCTCATCCCGTCTATTGTAAAAAAGGGAAAAAATTGAATTCATATATATATTTTTTAATGTGAAATTGAGTGAGTACTAATGCAAGATTTGGCACCTAATAGCCCTAATATTCTCCAGGGAACTGAATCTTTTCAATATGTTTTGTAGTCACTCACATGCTTCAAGGTCATTATTCTACCTAAAAGTAAGCTTAACTCTTAACTTGTTATATTGACTAAACTACTGAAAAGAATGTGCACTTTATTATTGGTATTGATAGTTACTATCGATTATTTTAACCATTTCTTAACCATGCTTGCATGAATCTCAACTCTCATTCGGATGTGATATCAGTTTATTCATGCACGATTCTTTCCTACTCGAGTATCACAATTATGGTCAATGATATTCATTTGTTCACATTACTCCTTAATTACTACTTGCACATTGAGAATAACAATGGCAAAATATGTAATGTATTCCCAACGTTTTGTTTTGGTTACCAGGTTGGAATATTCTCCTATTAGTTGCTGCTCAAATCAACTCATTTCCACCAAAAAAGAGATCATATCACAAAGCTGTTTCTTAAAAACCTAAAACTATACTGTAGAATAAATATATAAAGGGATTACTTAAATAATATGAAATAAATATGTATTTTTAAATATATAAAAAAAATTAAAATTTTACAAAAGTAACATAATTCAGGTGGAAAGGAAAATTCAAATATAACACATAACAAAAAAATCACACTTATGCTATATTTTTTAAAAAAATTGTGATAGGTTTAATTTATAATACATATTGTTATGCAACGGAAAATCAACCACATGTCGACCAACAGATCAGAAGGGACTAGGGAAGCAACTGGCAAAGAATCAAACCAGGTCGAGCAGGGCTCAGTCCCGACCCCTGCTCGACGTCGAATCGGGCTCGGCCGACGGTCCAGCCCGGAAATCACCCACCTTTGATCAACGATTCTCTTTGGGCCTTGTAACTTCGAATTAGGGCTCCACTGTAAAAGGTTCTGGAATCATTCTCGCAGCTATAATAGCAATGCATCCTAACCTTTTTGGGGCAGGTAACATGTTGGGAAAAATCCCCTACTTCTACCGCAGGAATAAGCAGAAAATAACTGAGAAATTTAAAAAAAGCAATAAAATAAAGAAACACAAGAATTAACGTGGAAAAACTTCAAACCAGAGAAAAAACCACGGCCCACAAGGGAAAATCCACTATGCGAAAAATTATTACAATCACACAGATTTCTCTCCCCGACCCCAATTACACAAAATACTCTTTCAAAGCAAATACCGCTCAGTTAACTAGAGCTAGTATATCAGACTTAAAAGTATTTCAATTGGGATGATTAAAACCCAAGCCAATGAGCTCATTTTATAGTAGTTGAAACACGAACTTGAATAACTTCGTTTTTCTGAAGGAGTCGTCATTTTATATCAGGAACGCTATGTCATTTACAACTCCGGCATATTTCGGATGCTTGAAGGCCCCGCTGACGCGAAGTGATTTAGAAAGATTCTTCTTGATCGATGGTGATCGGTCATGGTATCCATAGCGTTGCTTCTTTTTCGGCCAAATCCGTCTTTCGTTTTGCTTTTCCCGGTCGTCGAGCCTGATCGACTCGACTCTTTTCTCTGCCTCCCAGCCTCTCACTTCGTTTCGTTCTTCTTCTCTTGAGTCGCTTGAATGAAGACACCCGATTGGCCCGACTTTCCCAAATGCCCACCACCGGCCCTTCTCCTTTCCGGGTTTGGATTTTTCGCGTCGTTTCAGTCGTCGTGGTCGACGAGGAAGAAAGAAATGAATGAATGTTCTTTTGGGAAAATGTAAAATAATACACCTACCGAGACGAAAGCCAAACTCCTTCTTGTACTTTTCCGATGTGGGACAACTTCTAGCACATGGAGACCATCCTTATGAGAATAAATCCTACTACTTCTGGTCCTGAAGTTTCCACGCTTGAAAAAAAAACTTGGGACGTATCGCTCAAATCGTTGGTCCGGTACTAGATGTAGCTTTTCCCCCGGGCAAAATGCGTATTCTTCCAATGTGAGGACAACTTTAATTCCAATATTTTGCCAAAACCCAACAAATTTCACCTTGGCAAGATATTGAAAAAAGTTCACAGCTTCTACTGCACTCATTGTCTTCACTGACAATCATAATTCTCAATTCAGAGAACTATAGCCTACTCCACCATGAAAGTAGATCACTTGGAATGTCGCCTTCCAAGAGTTTTCTTCCTCGTCACATGTCGATAAATCCTGCTGAGATTTATGGTGCAACTTCCACCTACTTGGCTCACTTGGAAGTTCTTCAGCCATCGACATAACTTCCACCACACACACCTTTCATAACCGCCAAGTTAATGCCCATGTGTAAACTTGTGGAACCGCTAACATCACATCCTCTATCATGGTAAAGCGGACATACCATGAGGATGAATTCTCTCTCTCTTCAAAGGAAGAGATCATCGTCTCCACTGATGAGAGAAACATTGTCAGCATCCCGCCCAAAGCCCTTTGACAAATCGGCTCTGTTGGGACAATCTTTCTTCATGTGTCCAGACTGTCTGCATCCCCAGCAACAAGCTTTCTTTTGTACGGAGTCTTTCTTCTTCTTCCAATTGCTAGCTACCAGAGCCGAATCTTCATGTGAAGTACGCCCTTCACTCTTCAGCCTTCTTTCCTCTAAGAAGAGTTTACTAGTAACCTCAGCAAAATTCAAAGTATTCTTCCCATACATCAAGATCGGCTTCATGTGTTCATAAGAAGGTGGAAGTGATAAGATGAGCCTGAGTGCTTTATCTTCGTCATCTATCTTCACTTCGATCGCCTCCAGCTCAAAGATGATGCTATTGAGATTACTCAGATGATCTGAAATTTTCATACCTTCCTCCATTCGCAGCGTGTGAAACTGCTCCTTTAGGTACAACCGATTTGAGATGCCCTTTGCCTGATACAACGCTTCGAGCTTCTCCCAAAGTTCTTTGGCTGTCGAAATTCCCTGCACATTCGCAAGAATATTCTTAGCCAAACTTGTTCGTATCGCGCTTGCAGCTCTCAAATCCATTTCCTCTCAATCTTCATCACTCATGCTAGACTTCTTAGAACTTCTGCTAGAACCACCACTGGACTCCATTGGACCACCATCACCGCTTAGCTTTTCCGAAGCACCTTCACTCGGTCTTCCCTTCAATGCCTTGTGTAACCCAGATTGTATCAGCACATCCTTGACTTGCACTTGCCACAAGCCAAAGTTGATCCTTCCATAAAATTTCATTACGTCAATCTTCACTGGACTCATAAAGAATGACATATCTGCTTCACACTCCTAGCAAATCTGCAAATAGTGAACAATCCACACTATTCACAGAACCGTAGCTCGTTTCAAGAAATCTTTTATGATGTGGAAGTTTAGACAATGCTGCAACCACAGAGCATACTCAGAAATTCTAGAAACTACAAACCTAAAGCTCTGATACCACTTGTTGGGAAAAATCCCCTACTTCTACCGCAGGAATAAGCAGAAAATAACTGAGAAATTTAAAGAAAGCAATAAAATAAAGAAATATAAGAATTAACGTGGAAAAACTCTAAACCAGAGAAAAAACCACGGACCACAAGGAAAAATCCACTATGTGAAAAAGCTAGTATATGAGGCTTAAAGTATTTCAATTGGGATGATTAAAACCCAAACCCATGAGCTCCTTTTATAGTAGTTGAAACACATCTCCTCCTTGTACTTTTCCGATGTGGGACAACTTTTAGCACATGAAGACCATCCTTGTATTATTCCAATGTGGGACAACTTTAATTCCAATATTTTGCCAAAACCCAACATAACATATTGTCAACTCACCATTTCTCGGCTCCTTTTGCTAACTTAGACATCGGAGTCCGTGTGACTAAAGTCACACTGGTTTAGATCGATTCGGTTTTGTAGGTACCAGTTTTCTTATTATCAAGTTTGGTGTGTACGAGAAGGAGAACCGAAGGGTCGAAATCCACACGTCAACACATATTAAATTCGTGAAATTTCACATAAATAATAGACACGGTCTCATATGGATCTTTGATTTATCCCACGATAACACATCAATCAATGTATACAATTTTTGCTTACATCAACCTAAAAGAAAAGAGGCATGGTCTCATATGGATCTTTGATTTTTACCACGATTCAAGCCTTGACACATCAAAAATAGTTGAAAACGAAACAAATAATATTAAAAGGTTTTGCAAAACAAAAATATGAGTTTATATTCAAGTTAAACAAAAAAAGATAAAAAAGTCCGCATTCTACTCCGAAATAATCTTTGAAACATGAGTTTAACGTGTTTTGATGCTAAGTCAGCGAAAAATGTGTTTAAAGGTGAATTTTACGAGTCTAACGTATTGACAACGTCTCAACGTATTGTTTTCAGGTGTCTAATAAGTCCAAACAAGTCACCACAATGTTTTTATTATTGTAACTATAAACAAGACAACTTTTTCCACTCTTCAATCAAATCGTAAGTAAAATAAATGACAACGTCCTTAACAAACATAGACAAAAGTGAGATTCTCTTATAAACTCCGAAGAATATGATAAGTTATATCAAGTAACAGGTAATACTCTGTGTCATATGTTACAGGGAGGACATGCACACTCATATTTTTAATGGATTAAATCCATCAAGCTAATCTGATGCAAAATTTTAAGAAATTCAACATTCAAATGCTTCAATCATTCTAGATAGGATATTGGAATTCATCAATGGAAGATAATTAGGCCTAATTTATAATAATTAAAAATTAGTTGGCATGATTTCGAAATCAATTAGCCAGATGAAATATTTTAATCTCTTTATCTTATTTATCTTTTTAATTAATTTTAATATATTTTAATTTGATTTATTTAAATGAAGTTAGGGTCAGTAGATTACAGTACTTAAAGATTTTTACCCCAATCTTAGAGACGAAAACCATCTATTCCCAATTTCCCATCATCTATATTAAAAATTTCACCAGTACGCATGTGGCATTTTAATTGAAAACATCTCAATAAAACACATAAATTTTTTTTTTTAACCTTCCACTTTTTTCCACTTTTTTATCGAGGATATATACTTTGACTAGTTAAACCATAATAATATTAAAAAAAAAGGATTAAATTTAGGTATGACTTTTTCCCATAATCTTGCCATACATATCACCTAAGTAAAAAATACAAATTAATAACAAACTCAAACGAAACTATAATAATTATTAATCCGAATATAATCAAGTGGATAAGACAAATATTATCATCCACACCTTCACCGTTGCAATCGTTGCAATGGTTGAACTATAGAAAAAGAAAGAAACTAAAACAATTAAAATTCAAAAATAACAAAAATATTTGGTCATGGTAATAGAACTTAAACAACGAAAATTTGATGACAAACTAAAATTAAAAAAAAAAAACATGAATTTCTAGGATTTAATGATTCATAAATCTTGAGTGATATCTTATTAACTATCTGCATTGATTTTGAGTAGAGGAAAATGATAATTAAGGTTATCTAAAAGTCATATGTGGTAGAAATATTAAACCAATTACAACTAGTAGTGGGTCCTGGGATAAATATTGACTAGATCTTAGATATATCTTAATGCTAGCTAGAACCCTCCCAATTAATTGGGAAAAAGATCGAAACATTGACTAAATCTAGATATCTTAGTGCTGGAATCCTCACGATTGATTGGGAAAAAGTGCTAAAGTAATAAATATGGATAAAATGCATTAAATTTATTTCAACATTTACCAAAATTCGTCACCTTTAATTTCTCGATATGATGCCGAGTATGGAACTATATCTAGAATTTTTCTTGTGTTACTATAGGGTGGAATGAAATAATCTATTCATCCTTTAAATATCCATATCCTTTTAAAAAGACTGTTTTTAATATCTCATTACTTCAAAATATTGAGTTGTAAATTAATTTTTTATAAGAGGCTTTCTTTTGCATGAATTAATTAACTTATTGTTTTTAAAAGACAACTATTTCTAGCATGTTTTAAAACAAGTTTAGATTTGGAATAAAATTTCAAACTACACTACAAATTAAATAATTAGTTTCCCAAAGTATAATTTATTTTTACAACAAATGCTATAAAAGAAAAGGCCAGTGGTGAGGGAAATTTAATTTGAGTCTTCTACATGATGACTTTTTTTGGGTCATTAATTTATATTATTTATACAAACAACCAATCAATTGCCAGTTGGGTCTAGGTATTTATTTAATTTAATAGGTTTTAGATTTTGTATTTCTGATAAGAAAGGGTTCGCTATATTGCAATTTTTTTGTTTTTTCTACATATCTTCATGGGTTTGACCAAAAGATTTCATATTTATTTTATGGAAGTTTGTCTGTTTCTGTATGGACATTAATTTTGAAAAATATTCCATACTCATCCCAATTATATTTTAATTTATTATTGTATTTTATTGAACGTAGATGAGTGGTCAAACATGAATTTAGTTTAACGGTAATTGATACATATCTATCAAAAAGTTATAAGTTCAAATCTTCTCGCCCCACTTGATGTGAAAAAATAAAAAAATAAAAAACAAAAGAAGAACCATAGATTTAGTGGCTGTATTATTGAATATGATCTTTTATTTAGACTTTGAATCATATTTCTATTTAGTCTCTATTGTTAGTATTAGTGTATGTTGTTGTTGGCTGTACAATAAATTTTAGTTGTGGGTGTGAGTTAATGTGATTGTGTTCGATGGTTATACAACTAATTAATGTTCGGTTTGGGATTTGCTATAGCTGAATAATTAATTGTTGTTAATTATCTTTTTACAAGAACCAGCTATTAAAGCTTTGGAAGCCCTAGCAATCTTGGAAGGTCTCAAAGCATTGAGTCAATCCGTTACCCTAGAAGCTGGAATCAAAATTGAGGTGGAATCAGATTGTCTGGAAGTAGTGAACATCATCAATAAATCGTCCATGGAGCTCACCGAAGTTTCTCTAATTGTTGAAGACATATGGAAAGAGGTGAAATCCTTGCCAATTGTGTTTTCATGGGATAGTGGAGTCGCTCATGGAGCCCATCATCAATAAAGCATCTGCCGAGGAAGGCTAATGGAGTCGCTCATGGGATAGCAAGGAGAGCGTGCGAAGAGGGATTCTCGTCTTCGTGGAACCAGTTTTGCCCTATGTGGCTGTCTGCTTTGTTGGCCGCTGATTGTGTTTAATTTGTTTTTGTTGTTCTGTTTCAAAAAAAAGAAAAAAAGAACCAGCTATAACATAAAAGTAAATTAATATTTTATAAATTTAATTTTAAACCTGAAAAAGCAAGTCATATATATATTTTTAGTATAATATGTGGAGGTGGGAATCGAACCCTCAACATCGAAGTTAGAAATATATGTTAATTACTACTGAGTTGTGCTCTTTTTGTAAAAAGCAAGTCATGCCTTGGGTAAATTAATACTAATTAAATTGTTGTGGTTTAGCTACAATCACCCAAGTATAAGTATTATCTCAATTATGCTTATTTTTTCCCCCTGTTTGGGCTGATATTTGCTTTAAAAATCTTTTATAAGATAGTTATAAGACTTTTATAGATTTAAATTAAAAACTATATTTTGTTTACTTTAAATTATTTGATAAAATATTTGGGGAAAATTTCACGAAATTTTTTTTTGTTTAAGACCATGTTATTTTTTTTAGTAAAACAAATTTGGGTATGGACATTTGACCTCTAACCTCATGAAAAATAATATAGATTTCAATTATTGTTGAGATAGGTTCCAGTTGACTTAAATAATTTTTATGATTTCAAACCCTAACTAAGGGAAAAGAACGAAAAAAAGATATAGGAATTTGTGAAAGGATAAAAGAATAATTTTAAAAGAGTTGTGAGAGCAATTAAGAGGTTCTAAAATCGTAGGGAATTTAATCTATGACCAGCTAAATTAATATATAATCACATTTATCAAAAAAAAAAAAAAAGGTTAAGATTGTCCACTATGGCTATTTTGAAGATCAATCACAGTAACTATTAGACATGTCACATTAGACATTAATTGATTGTGTCTATAAAAGGTACAAAATAAATTTTCTTAAGAAGGTAACTTTGGAGCTCATCAACTTGCTCGCCAAGGTCGTTGACGAAGGGTTTAATCTATCTTTATTAGTTGTTAACATAAGTTTAATTTAGCGATAATTAATACATGATCAAAAGATTATAGGTTAAAATTCTCACTCTTTGTTCAAGAACTCAATAGATACCATTCCACTAAATTTATAAATATTGTTACAATCAAACTCTCATATTCTAAGATTATTAGATTTGAACTTAAAATTTTTATTTTTTTTTGTTTTTTTAATCAAAATGTCGACTTAATGTCAATTTGAAAACCAAATTATTTTATGGTTAATTCTGTAGTTTTCAATTAAAATGAAAAAAAATAGAGTTAAATATAACTACCTTTCCAGAGTTTGATTATAACTTGGAGTTCAATAGGTCGTTTATGAGTTTAATTGTAACAATCATGTAAGTTAATTGAGAGATGATTGATCAAATTAAAAATTTGAATGAGTAAGTACAACAAACCTGTGGTGTGTTTCGCAATTTTCTCTGTAAGTAGTTCGATTAGACAATATATAAGTTAAACATGAAACTCGTTTTATTGTCCCATTTAATGTTGTTTTATCTTTGATTTTAGAGTGATTAAACATGTATTAAGCTATAATAACTTTTATCTATTAATGATAGTTTAACTAATATATCATTAGTTATGTGATCATGATGATCACAATAATTTTTATATTAGTTTTTTAATAAAAAAGAAACGGTTTAGTGATAAAAGACGTCTACTGCTTTTTCTAAGATCATGGGTTCAATTAGGAGCCCACATTTAAAGGTGCCGTATTAGGCAAAGTTAAGGTTTTCTTTTTGTCTTTGAAGTTGTTGAAGTTGTTGAGGTGATTTTTCACTAGCCACGTGTTGACATCTGATAACTACAACAGGGATGAGTCAAGAAACAGTAGCTCGAACCTTCGACGAAGTCGAATTGAACTACTAGAGACGGTCGTGAATTATGTTATTTAGCCAAGCCGCCCATAATCGTCTCATACCTCAGCCGCCTGAGCTATCAACGAGTCTACCAATAACACATATTTCAGTCGCTTGAGTTATCAGTTGAGTCAACTTGTGTTAACTTCTGCATGCATAAACCTTTAACAGAATTCACGACAACATGCTGCAATTCTCAGGCTGTCGGAGAGTCGTTGGAAGTCTCTCAAAGGTCTTGTCGGAAGTTCCACTTCATTTTAAAGTACGCGAAACTATATTCTTTCTCTAGTATAGATCGACCAACTACTGATTTGAACATCAGAATACTACCCTATTTTGTAAATCTCTTACTTGCATTCGCCTCAGTTCATTCGGAAAGTCAATTCACCTGTACCGCGAGGTTCGCAGACCTGAACATTTTCTCACACAGACAAAAGTTTATATACCTTTATCATAAATGGGTTCCACAAACGCTTCAATTCTTTTAGAAATGAAAGTAATGATAAGTATCTTTTTACATATGTTGAAAATAATTTTAAAATTTAGTTTGTATATTGAATATATTGCATGATAAAATTCACACATGATATGTACAAAGAAAAGGTGGCATTATCCTTTTATCTCTTTATTCTCATATACATCAAAAGTTGTGTAAAGAAAAAATCAACTTTCTCGTCTATATAATTGAGAGAGAGTTTATAGAAAATAAAAATAATTTCTAAGGTACTCTTTCAAATTATTTTACTAAATTTTATTTTTTTTAGTTATTCAACTTGTAGCTGACACCTTAATTAATTGGGCTATATTTATGTAAAAATAAATTTTATTAATTTAATTAGAAATATCCAATATTTTAATTTGATACAGTAGGTATACTTACCCATAAAATCGAAAACTACACATTTTACAACTATTTCATTTTTATTCATATCCTAACAAACTTTGCTTAATCCATGCAAAAACTTTGAAACATATATGATTATTAAGGCCCTCCTTGAAAACTATTTCATTTTTATTTTTTATTTTTGAAAAAACTATCCTTGTTTCTTTGAGATTTATGTGATAATGTTTTTCACTTTTCTTAGAAATACATATCATTCTTGGACAAATTTTAAAAATAAAAACATTTTTTTTTAACTAGGCCCATTTGACACTTTTTTTTTGGTTATATGCTTTTTTAAATTATGTTTGATTTATCACCATTATCTTAGCATACCTTCCTAAATGCATTTGAATATTTAGCAAAATTCCAAAAACAAAACAAGTTTTTACACACTCCCTTTTTTTAATTTTCAAAATTGACTTACATTTCGAAAACGTTTTTAAAATGCAAATAATAAAGCAAAGAAACACATAAAGGAGTGATGCTTTGCTTCTAAGCCTAACTTTTAAAAACAAAGAACAAAAAAACGAAAGGTTATCATTTATCATCAAATGTTATAATATTTTATTAAAAGAGAAACATTATTATTTTCTTTTTTTTTTTATTTCGGGAAAAGGAACAACAAAACTGTGAATAAAAAGGGAAGATCTAATTGTTGAGATCTCAATGTTTCTCTCTTGCAATAAAATAAAAAATAAAAAATAAAAAATCCAACAAGAACAATAATAATAATAATGGTTGTAGTTTCACGTGCAGCCTAAGCTGTAGATTTGCATAATTCCCTTTTCCATGTACAAAAAAACCAACTTTAAAAACCCCATTTTTCCATCCCCCAAAGACCACCCAAAAACAACCACATTTTAGCCTCCCTTTTTGGGGTCCTCTCCTCTCTCTCTCCTTTTCCCTATAATTAGATTTCAATTTGAATTCCAAAAAAAAAAAAAAAAAAAATTTCAAGAGAAAATTATCATGGCACTTGAGGCAGTGGTTTTCCAACAAGACCCATTTGGCCAAGGCAGCAGCAGCAAAGATTTGTACAATTTGATGGGTTCTGCAGCAGCAATCTGGGGGAGCTATGATGAAGAATTCTCCAAAGAAGATGAAGATTTTTCTTTTCTCGGGAACCAAACAGAAAATTCTCCTAATTATTACCACTGTGGATCGGATCAATGGAATTATTATTCTTGTGTGGATCCGAGTAATTTTTTAAACGAACCACAGGCGCCGCCGCCGCAGCCGCAGCCGCCCCATGATGATTCTTCTTCTCCGGTGGGTCAGATCGTCGGCGGAGGGCGGTGGCGGGCGGCGAGGAGGCGGCGGTGGAAAACGGAGAAGAATAAAGAGGAAATAGAGAATCAAAGAATGACACACATTACTGTGGAGCGCAATAGAAGAAAGCAAATGAATCACTATCTCTCTGTTCTTCGATCATTAATGCCTCACTCCTACGTCCAAAGGGTACCCTTTCTTTCTCTCTCCTCTCCTCTCTCTCCAAAGAGATTCAAAAATATATTTTTTGCTTCTTATCGACGAGGATCAAATTTGGTTTTCGCTATCATTTTAAATTGAAGAGTCATTGATTCTTAAACAAAATCTCTATTTTTCATTTATCTCTTAATTATCAGATATTTAACGGTGGTCACGATAAGAAAGATTATCCGCCCCCAAAGAGTAAAGTATTTTTCAAAGAGAGAAAAAAAAATCATTTCTCTCTCTCTTGCTATAAGGCAGTAACTTTTTAGTTGGGGTAAAATTTTATATTCAACTTTTGATGTTTTAATTCTGAAAATAACTTTATTTTATTATTATTATTATTTTTTTGGTTGTAAAACGAAGTGAAAATGGTAATTCTGCCCACTACTATATTGTTTGACGGATGGGATAAAAAATGCAGAAAAGAGTGAATATAAAGTTTAGGTTAAAACACTTTTTTCGTTCTATTTTTACTAAAGTAACAAATTAATCTCTAAATTTAGTCTGTAACAATTTATTTCCTATACTTTTAAATTGATAACAATTTAGTCATTGAACTTTAATATGTAACAATTTAGTTTTTGTAGTTTAAAGGTGGTAACGATTTACTCCTTATCGTGAAATTTTTGTTTGTTTGTTAAGTTTCTTATATATATAGATTGATACTAGAGAGACTAAATATGTTTATAAAATTAGAAAGATTAAATTGTTATATGATAAAATTTGATACTTAATTTTAATAAAAAAATTTTACGATAGGGACTAGATTGTTACAAATTTTATACTACATAGACTAAATTATTACAGACTAAAGTTGAGGGACTAAATTGTTACTTTAGTGAAAGTACAGGGATTAAATCGTTATAAACTAAAGTTTAAGGATTAAATTGTTACTTTAGTAAAAGTATATGGACCAAATGTGTTTTTTAACCTAAATTAAATTTTTTTTTTTTAAGCAAACACTTGTCGAGAGAAGTTAGCAGCAAAAGGGAATTTTTGTTGGCGGAAAGTGAAAAAGCTCCCTTCAAAATGAAGCCAAAAATTTTCACATAAAAAGGGTAAAATTTTTCCACCACTCCCATTATAACTTTCTATATATGCATGCAATTTTTAAATTCCAAAACGTTAAGGAACAAATTAAAAAAATAATATTTAGGTACATATATATATGTCATTAAAAATTAAATTTATTCTATTTTGTCTCTCTCTTCTTTTTATGCATTAATCTTAGCTTTAAATATTTTGACACTATAGTTCCTACTTACTAGTATTCTCAAAGTAAATATACTTTAGAATCTGAATTTCTTTGATGTAATAATTCTTTGAATTTGAGGGGCATCTTGATCCCTTTCTTCTTTCTTCGATCCGTCCTGTTCTACTTTAACAGAGTAGAAAGAGAGAAGAAAGAGAAGAAAAAAAGTTCTCTCTTTCACGGTCTCGCTCTAATGTTCGGGACTCTCGTCTCCGCCCCCCACACCCACCCTCCAATTATAGCAAAGAGAGTGAGGAATATGGAAGGAAAAAGGAAAAGAAAAAAGAAAAAAGTAACTGTGGGCTTAAATGATACAAAGTAAGACCACGCGCAAGGCACCCATAGTTTTTGATTTGTAATGATATAATTGACAGAGAAAGAAAGAAAGAAAACCAAAGAATGATCTTAAATGACCAAAAAAGAAAGAAAGTTGACAAAAATAATGGAAACTTTGGTGGGTGAATTTATATAATTAATTTGATCTTTTTTATTTTTCTTTTTCTTTTGTGAGTTTGATTATTGCTGGCCGTGCAGGGCGACCAAGCCTCAATCATAGGCGGAGCCATCAACTTTGTGAAGGAGTTGGAGCAGCAAGTACATTTCCTTAGTGCTCAAACACATGTAAAGCCCTCTCCCAATGCTGCACCAAATATTATTGCTCCTCCCTTCTCTCATTTCTTTTCCTTCCCGCACTACTCGTCCTCGACATCGACCTCGACCTCGACTTCGGCGTCTGCTCCTTCGGGCCTCACCAGTATGGCTGCCTCCGCCGTCCCGAGCAACCAGATTCAGTCCTCTCTGGCTGACGTCGAGGTCTCCATGGTTGACTCCCATGCAAACCTCAAGATAAGGTGCAAGAAGCTCCCCAAGCAACTCCTCAAGATTGTCTCTGGCTTGCATCGCTTGCACCTCAGTGTTCTTCACCTCAATGTCTCCACTCTCCATCAGATCGTCCTCTATTCCTTCAGTCTCAAGGTAGGTTCGTTGTCTAATTATATACTTGCCTATACACCCGTCGGTATGAACTGGTTTTCACGCGTCGTCGTAAAAATTAGTAGGAACTTCTACTAATCAGTATGTAGGCAAGAATTATTGTTGATGTTAGTTTTGTTATTACGTTATGAAAATTACTTATATGGTGACTAATCAGCACTGATTTTTATGTTGAAAAATTGACAGCTCAATTTTATATTTTCTAGGTTTATTACTTGAATTTTGATTAAATTTAATGGGAAAAGAATGTAGCTTTCAAAAACCCATTTTTGGATTTTAGAATTTAGTTAAGATTTCGTGGAGCGAGAATGAAAATTTTTAAACAAAATTATTATCGAACGGAGTGGATCGTAATTTATTTTTCTTTTTTCTGTATAGGTAGAGGAATATTGTGGGCTTTCTTCTGTGGATGAAATTGCGAGAGCTGTACATCAGTTGGTTTGCAGAATTCAAGAAGAGGCATTCTCCCTCTGATTTTGAGCAAGAGAAAGAAAAATTAGCATTTTAATTAATGATCTTTTCCTTTTGTTTTTTAATCTCTTTCTCTCTCTTGATGAAGCTAGAGCTTCACATTGTAAACTTTGAGGTTGTTCTTTGTTCTGTTCTTCTTCTCTCTCTAAATTTTTGGTCGGTTCAACATGTTCTTTGTCTTTAATTGATTATTATTAGGCTCTGTTAACTTCGCATTTGTTGCAATTAATTAAATGTTACTTTCAAGCTAATTGGCTTTCTGTCTCTCCTCTCTCTCTCTCTAAAGAAAGAAAAACAATTAAATGACTGTGACACTGGCGAAAGCAACATCCTCAAATGATAGATTCCAAAAAAGTGTTCAATTTTAGAAAAACATTTTCTTTAAAAAAGTCATGTCCAAGTTTTGTTACAAACTTGGTTTCTTTGTGCGATTTCGTTTTTAGTTTCTAATTTTAAAAAATTAATTTTCTTTTTCTCATAATTTCTTTAGTATTTTTTCATTTTTTTAATTTATTATTAAATTTTTAGTCAAATTTTAGAAATAAAAACGAATTTTTAGATTTTGTTTTAATTTTAAAATTTGTCTTATATTTTGAAATTTTTTTAAGAAAGTTGATAACAAGACAAATGAATGCATTAGTAAAATTAGAGGTCGTGAGCTAATTAATTTTTAAAAATAGAAAAATAAAAACAAAATTGTTATCAAATAATTTCATATTTTAAAAAGTTTTAATACTTTCTAAACTTTTAAGATTGTACATGTACATCTATCTAATTCGAGTACTTTAAAAAGTTTATCGTAAGTTTAACTTCTAACTCTTTGTGTCTTATAAAGTTATTAACTTTGTTACTACTATTCATTATTAAAGATTACTTGGTAAATTGATTTATGACAATTTCAATTGTATAATTTAATTTGATAATGTAAGTAATAAATTAATGGAAAATGACATAAATTTATTAGATACAAAATAAAAAATTTAGGATAAAATTTTAAATGATAGAACTTAAATGGACAAAATTTCTAAAACTTCAAGGAATTATTAAAAAGACATATAATGTAGGAGAACTAGCTGGATAGAGATGATCCTAGTTTTGAGATTTTAACCTTTAAAATATTACATTTTAGGTTTAAGTGTCATTTTGATTGGTATATTTTTTACTTTGGTTCATTTTGGTCTATATATATTTTGAATTCTTTCTCATTTTAGTATTGGTACTTTCAAAACATCTTTTCTTGTTCCCTGAATTTTTAAAACGTGACTAATTTGGTCTCTAGTAACCTAAATTGTTTACACAATTGAATCTCTTTAATATAAATTTATGACTACATTTCAAGAAATTTAACGAGTGAAATGTCATTCTATAATTATGATTAAAAGAAATGAGATCAAAATTAAAACAGATCAAATTGTCACTTTTTAAAATTACATGTATTAAAATAAACGTTTTACACGTCAAGAACCAACCAAAATGAATCAAAGTAAAAAATACAAAAACTAAAATTGTATTTAAACATATTTTCAAGAGTCATGTAGGGTACTTGACCACTTGAAGTTGATGTCGGTACCACAACATAAAATTAAGATAATTTTATCTTAATTAATCATGGCCCAGTGGGGAAATGAAATAAAAAATGATAATTAATTAAAGTAATTAGTTTGGTTTTATGATTAATTATAATTTATGGTAGGTATATATATATGAGTTTGTTTATAAATTAAATGATGAGAGGAGAGGGATGGAATTTGTACGATGGGTAAAGGTGGAATCCCAATGTAATCGAAAAAAGCTGATTTGGTTGTGGGGTTTTGAATCCCTTTAACAGAACATAATAAAAAAGTTAAAAAAATAATAGAAAAAGCTATGGCTGTAAATCGTTGAGCAGAAAATTTATAATTTTACGAATAATAATATATTACATTTATAGAAGCTCCTTTTTCATTAGAAAAAAAATCATACGAATATCATTTCCAAAACATAAGTGGTTTAATCTAAAGTGAGCAGATCACAATGAGTCGGTTAAACTTTTATATATTTTGTTTTAGCTTGTGGTTGGAGGCGAATCATCACCTGTCACATGCATGTTATCATAGAAACTACTAGTCGCCATAATTTTGTTCACCTTTCACCACCTCTATCTTGTTGGAGGCCAGCTTCAGAGTTTAGTGAAAGGTTTAAGGTATAATCGGGAGGTCGTGAAGAATGAGTCGACCACATAATGCATTGTATGTTAACTTGGCTTTGACAACCACAAATTCGGCCACAAATTCAGCCATCTTAGTAACCTGGAATTCGCCTTCTCTCATAGTGATCAGGAGATCGATGGAGTCTTCTGGAGCTACTTATTCGCCTGAGAAGCCGATAAGTGGGGTGGGGCTAGGCTTCAGTTGACTTCACTCCCAATCGAGAGCGATGTAGGTGGAGAAGGAGAAGATGTTTGCCGAGGCACCTTTATCAACCAATATATGTCGGACTTTCACATGGTCAATCTAGGGCACGATGACCAGGGTGGCATTTAAAGGACATGGATGACCTGAAGGTCCTTATCGGTGGAGGCGATTTGGTAGGGGGTGATCTATAAGTAGTTGGCGCACACCTCTTGTCGCACATCACGGACCATTGCCTTCTGCTTATTGCTCGTTTGACCACGTTTGGCACTTTAAAGATCTTGTTGATGACGACGGGCCGATTTATACGCTTGGGGGGACACTATAGGACCTTTCTCTTTCCACCTTCTCGCTTTTAGAGTTGCTAGTTCCACCACTTGTGGCCCATACAACGTGGTTTTTGAAGTATCCCCTCTAAATAAGGGTCTTGATTTACCTTTTCAAGTCGTAGCATCGAAAGTGTCGTGGTCGTGGTCCTTTCGGAAGTGGCAGTACTTCAACCTGTCGCGTTTCTCAGGGCCCCGATGCATCGGGCTTGGTTTAATGAAGATGTCAAGCTTCTAATCTTGAATACGAGGATTTCTGCCACAGGGACACTCAGCGGAGTGAATCTTTCGAACTTTCTAGGTCGATCTAACCTGCGATCGTTGCAATTCCTCATTTCCCTGGGCAAGTTTCCTCTAGCGAGCTGCTCTTCCTATGATTGGATAAGCTTGTTCGCTAGCATAAACTTCCTTCCTTCACAGGTTGTTCATAATTACAGCTGGGTCAAAATACCGTTTTACCCCTGTAATTATCTCTTGTTCCTTAAGTCCCACTGATCCTTTAATGAACAATGATTTGTAGTCCAACTATCAAATCAAAAAATCCTCTCAAACCTTTTGATGAGAATGATGCCAATTGTTCAAGACCTGGATTCAGCTCTTAAAAGAACAACCTCTCTACTATCCCAAAATTGGGTGGAAGTGAATTCTTTCTTGTACCCTATGTCCCTAGCTATCTACCTGGTCTTACCCTTGAAATGAGAGGCTTATTGAGCCAGCGCTATTGAGCTGCTCTCACCCATGCAGATTTAAGGATAATCTCGAGTAAACAGAAGTTCATAGTTAGCTCAGAATTAAGATCGAGTTACCTAGGCCATCAAAGTCGAGATAGTTAGTTTTAGACAGTAAACAGTGTTATAAAGTAAAAGTGACTATCTCATGGTCCGGTCTTATGCAAACTCTTTGCACAGGATGACGCCCCCACTCGCATGTCTTCACATGAACGAATTAGGATCACATTGTTTATACTAGCTACAAATTGGGCCGCATCCATAGTGTCCCCAGAATAAGGCGCCCAACCTTATTCCTATACTATAGACCATTTAGACTATTAACTCAAACTTGATCCATATTTATGTCTCTACATAAAGTTTGAGTCTCATGTAACAATCTAAGATCCTTAGTTTATTGGATTTAGATCTAGTAAGAACATTTTATTGGATCAATAACTACTTATTGATTATAACCTTCAATAACAACTTTATTGAATGATAAAAGTATATATGGCATTTACAAACTATGAGTTTTAGGACATAAAACCCAACACAGAGAGCACGTCCTCTGTGAGTTCGCCTTGGTTCTCGACTTCCTGATGATGGGGGAGTCTTTTCATGTTCGGTTGCGTGTCTTTATGATTATTGGGGAACCTATCTTAGTCCTCCACGTTTTGGTTACTTGAACCTAGCTTGGTAACCTTTAGCCATTTCTATGGAGAGTGATTGGCTCGACGATACGTCCCCACAAATGGCTGTCAACTGTTGATGACGAAATCTGCCATGCGTCGTGGAGTGATGTGTTCTGGCCCTTATGAAGCTATGGGCGAGCAAGCTGGAAGTGAGATACCTGTAAAAACAGGTAAAGCACTCTTAACACTCAAGTTAGTTCTGAGTACGAGCTGGGCAGATTAGCTTCAGACAGATTTTCATACATAATTTGGTGGAGTGAGAGCGTATTTATAGGGGATGAGTTGGTAGTTATCCATCCTATCAACTGTAGAATTGTTCCCTGAGTTAGTAAGCTACTTTATGCTGTTGATGGAGCCACATGATATCAGGGCTCATCTCGGATAAGCTCTGGTACATTTTATCTAGAGATTGCTAAGTCAATTATGTTAACCTAGGAGTTCAGTGCGGGCCTTATGGGCTCATTCCACGTGGCTCGTGGCCTTGCCCCAAATAAACATCAACTAAGATAAGGAGCTCATCGGTAGCTGCAACAACTCTATTTGTATCATTATCATCATTACCAACACTTTGTTGATTTACGTTAGTTGAAGCACGACAGTTTTGGGAGGCGCTATAACGACAATTGACCAATTACATCGAATAGTAGGTCAGTTTTGACTCGAACCAATGCAAAGAAATGAGGAGGGGGAGAAGAAGAAAAATGGAGAGGGGAGAGGCACAAGAGAGAGAAGTAGAGAGAGGGGGAGAAGATGGAGAAAAGATGTGAAAGAGAAAGGAGTAGAGAAGGGGGAGAAGAGAAAGAAAGACATGAGAACGAACTCAATACGAAGGGGAGTAGAGAGAATGGAAGAATAAAGATGAGGAAATAATTGTTGAAGATCATGACACAATTTTCATAAAAAAAAATATATTTTAAAAGTTTTAAATAATATTGCAGACCAAGATTTTAGATGTCGATGTCAATGTAAATGTCGAAGTCGCAATTTCATGAAAATATTGATAAATTGTACGGATGTTTTTCAAAAAAAATTAGAGAAATTAAAAAATCATAAAAATTATTTAAATTAGCAAATATATATTTTTAAATTTATAAATAAATTTAAAATGATTGATTAATATTATGTATATATTATTAACATTTTGGTCATGTTTTTCATATTTTGTCTATTTTTTTTACTACAATGAAAACGTCAATTTATCCTTTACGTCGTCGATCATATAGATACATGAACATATGGATCGTCGACAAATATTTAATAACATGTTGCAGACTATGGTAGTTAAAAAAAATATTTATATCGGTTCAGTCGTTTTTTAGCTTTTGGGATAGATCAACTAACCGGCTTTTCCATTTTTAGATGGAAAATAGGTTTCGACCGAACTAAAAAACCGACCGCCGACCAACGCCGGTTCGGTCAGTCGGGTCGTTTCGTACCTAAAAGAAATAGGCCATTCCTTCGATTTCCACAACCGAAATACGCAAGAAAACAGAACGAAGCAGGAGCCCGTTTGAACGTCCCAAATTCCTTCGAGAATCTGAAAATGGAGCAGCGGGAGGAGGAAGACAACTTACAGCAGACTGTCCACAAAAAGAGCAAGACCATTATCAAGATACCCTCTTATCAAGAAGTCCTCGAAATCTCACAACCGAAACCCCAATCCTTCTCCCAAGCCTTTTCTTTCCTCAAATCCTCTGAATTCTACTCTCCTCCTCCAAACCCAGCCTCTGCCTCCTCTTCCCAGCCCCTTCCGCCTTCTCAAATCACGAACCCAAGGTCCATTTTTGTTCTTTTTCCCGCGCTTTCCTTCATTTTGGATTTTGTCTTCTGGGTTTACTTGGATTTCAATATGGTTTTTGTGGGTCGTTGTTGATTTCAGGAAAAATGATCAATTAGAGACTTCATCTTCTTCGACTTCAGCTTCAGCTTCTGCAGCTGCTCCAACTAATAGCTTGTCCGGGTCGAGCTCCGCTACTCGCAATGCCATTCTTGTGAGCAATAGACAGGTGAGATCATCTTAATTTGAACTGGCACGCTGTGTTTTCCATATGTCGTTGTCAATATTTTGGAGTGTACAGTTAGGATCACGGCTTCCACCGGCTGTGTTGTAGCTTATCTCAGTGTGGTACATGAATCAGTTATAATTATTAGGCAGATTGAAAAAGAGACACGAATCTTAGCTCATAACTGATTAATATGAAGTTTAGAAAATGGTAATTTTAAAATATTTTGAAGTTATTCTGCGAGAATTGATTCTTATTATGAATGCTAACGATGGAAGGGTGGAGAGACGTGGTTGTTAGGGGGAGATTCATCTGACGCATTTGCTATTTGTTGATAATAAAATTCTTTTACATTAGTAGTGATTAATGTCTTTTGGTAATGTTAATGGAAGGGAAGGCTAATGGTCTTCAAGGGATTTCTAGGCTCAGCATTAACAGATTGAAATCCTCAGGTTTAGGGGTCAATTGTGATGTACATAAATTGGAAACGTGGGTTCAATTGGTTGGTTGTAAAGTCTCCAAGTCCTCCCTTATTATTTTGGTTTCCCTTGTGCATTTTTATCAATAGGAAAGGAATAAGAGGATCTTCCATTGTAGGAATGTCTTCCGAGGAGGTCCAAAGCATTAATGCTTCATGCCTCACTCTAGACTTCTATGTTCTCTTTTTGTTTTGGGAAATTACAGTTAGCTTTGTTCTTATGTTGTTGCTTTTCTTTTTGTTGCTCTTGGGTGGCTTTGACCTGTCTTTTTTATGTTACCTCATGCTCGGTCTTCCACTATTCTTAGTAAAAGTGGCTTCTTAAAAAGAAAAATAAAGAAAGAAAAAGAAATATTGAATATTAGCCTTTTGGGCTTATTGCTTCATGTTTACTTTATTTGAAATTTATGGCAGTGTGAAGTTGTTAGTAGTAGTGAATGGTTTTTCTCATGTTTCTCTCAGAGGGGAAATCCCCTTCTCAAACATATCAGGAACGTGAGATGGACTTTTGCGGATATTGTGCCTGATTACTTACTTGGGCAAAGCTCTTGTGCTCTCTATCTAAGGTTCAAGTTTCATTCCCTTTCTATTTTTTATACTCATGGTATCTAAAAATAAATAAATGAATAAAATTCTCTCTAGATTTAATGTGTCCAGTGTGCATCTAAGCATGTTCTTTTCTGACATGTATGCACCCCTGGCACTCACAAACTAGAGTGTCTATGCTTATTATTTGCATTTGCTCTCATAAGAATTTATAGGATATAAAATGTGCACCATGAACAGCAGGATGTTGAGGTCTGGAATTCGAAGTGAAATTTTTTATTTGCCTGTTTTCATAACAATGCCTTCTGATTTGTAGTTTCTATTCAGTGTCATGTGTTGGAAGGCTTTTAGATAGCAACTAGTTCTTTAAGGTTAATATGTAATCAAATGTGGTTCTATTTGCGCATATAAGAGTTGTATTATGACAAAAAGTGTTTTCTTTTAGCATTTTAACCTCAGTACTGGGTTTGAACTCTCACAACATCTTATCCAAGCAAAACATTGTGCTAAGAAACACAAACACGGATTCATCTGGACACGTGTCTGACGTGCCAGAAAATGTGTCCAATACTTTTTTATTTATTTTTTTTCCAATTTCGAACATGCCTGGACACACCTTAGACACGCATATGAAAAAAAATAGAACATGCATCAAGAGAGATAAAACCCAGCCCATTAAGCCCAACCTAAAACATAAGAAAAAAAAACCCAGGAACCCTTGAAATAAAAGACCATAAAAACCCAGGAACCCTTGTGAGAAAAGATATGTTGCCAACTGCTAGTGCCTGCCCACTTCGCTGCCAGCTGCTGCAACTGCAAGGTTCCAATTGTTTTTTCTTAACTTCGTAAAAAACAGATGTTGTAGAACACGTATTGATTATTAACAAATCCTATATGTTGATCATATATAAACGATTAGGATAACATCTTCATCTTCCTCTAGCCAATCAAATCCTTCTATATTTTCAAGCTCTTCTATTGTTGAATATGAATAAAAAAATATATCAATATATATATGCATATATTCTTTAAAAAAAATAATGTGTCCCACATGTGTCCATGTCCATGTCCATACATTTTCAAAAATTTATGTGTCACCGACCACCGTGTAGCGTGTCCATGTCATGTCATATTTTTGCCCCGTGTTCATGCTTCTTAGACATTGTGCATCAATCGTTTAAATCATTCTTCTTTCTGCATGTTAGAATATTCCATTGATTAGATCAATCCTCTTTTGCAGTCTCCGGTATCATCTACTGCATCCTGATTACCTGTATTACCGTATAAGAGAATTGCAAAAAAATTTCAAGCTTTGTGTTGTCCTTTGTCATGTTGATGTGGTAAGAAACCATACTAACTAGCTGGCCCTTTTGGTACCCTTTTCTCCCGTTTTCCTGATTAAAACATTAATGTATTGAAATCTTAGTTGTTTTGGTGCTTGTAAGAAGTAATGGCATGTATAGTGTGATTTCAGGAGGATGTTGTCAAACCGTTACTTGAAGTCACTAAAACAGCTCTACTTCACGATTGTACCCTTCTATGTGCTTGGAGGTACATTTTTTATGTTTCTTTGAAGTGGATTTTGGCTAGCTTCTTTGGTATTTCTGTCATCAATGACTTTTGACTGTTCCTGCTATCAACCTACTTGTGAAATAAATATATTTTTAGGACTAATTGTGGTACATATTTCGTTGTCAAGCATTTTAATGGTTTCCGTTGATAATTTTGTCTGTGATAGGAAATGGACTTTTTTTTGTTGATAGAACTTCAATAACTATTAAATTGAAAAGTGGAATTAAAGATTGGAATGGGAACGTTTTGAGTAACCTGTTTGTGCCTTTGTGGGTATCTAATAGTTAAAGAGTAGACAACTTGATGCCCGGAAATTTGACTTTTAGATTTGCTCAAGAGTTTCCATTTCTGCTTTTTATTAGTTTGGAGGAGTGTGGTCGCTACTTGGAGACAATAAAAGTTTATGAAAACAAGTCCGCAGATATTATTCAAGGCCAGATGGACACTGACTATCTCTCACGGGTATTGATTTTCTTGAGGCTTTCTGCCTATTAAACATTTATTTCTGTGATATCAGTATCGTGTGGTCTTTTCCTATTTAAAATACTGATTATTTTTTCAAAATTCAAATCCATGACAATTTATTTTCCTTTCTTAGCCTATAAGTCTATTCTAAATTAAAATTCTCATTTCAATTGTAGCTAACTCATGTCTTAACATCAGTTCGGCATGTTAACAAGACTGATGTTGTCACCCTTGGAACGACATTCGGGGTAAACCTCTGCTGTATTTTGACTAAGATTCTTAAATTATTTTAATGTTGTCTTGAGTTGGTGCCAAACTGCTAATTCATTTTCTGTTGTAGTCCCTGTCTCATATCATGGATGCATCCATGGAAGATCTAGCTCGTTGCCCTGGCATAGGTGAGCGCAAGGTAGTCCTCCATTTTTGGAAACGTGACCCTCCTCTCTACATGTTTCCTTAGTTCGTGTTATTTGTATTCCTGTTTGTTGGCTTTTCTATGTTTATTTTGACAATATCCAATATGTACATGATGTCATACATACTGGTAAATTTTGAATTTATTTTAGCGAGAAGGATTACTCTCTTTGTCATCAAAACATGTTTATAATGGTTAAATTAACAGTTTAGTCCTTGAACTTTTAGAGTTGTGTTGTGCTAATAGATCCCTTAAAATGTGTTTAATAGGTTCTTAGACTTTTAATTTTATGTCTAATAGATCCTTAAATTTTTAATTTTGTGTCTAAGAGGGCTATGAATTAGAAAAAATTTCAAACAGATCAGAGACCTACTAAAACAAAATTGAAAGTTCAAGGACTTATTTGAAACTTTTAAAGTTTAAGGACCTATTGACATAAAAGTGAAAGTTTAGAGACGTACTAGATTTTTTCAACCATCATGGGATGGCTTAAGTAGTCAATGAGGGCCAATGTAAATAGCAAAGGAGTTAGAGGGAATGAGTTCAAACCATGGTGGCCACCTACCTAAGATTTAATATCCTACGAGTTACCTTGTCAACCAAATGTAGTAGGGTCAGGCGGTTGACCCGTGACTAGTCGAGGTGCGCACAAACTAGCCCGGACACACGGATTTCAAAAAAAAATAGATATTTTCTAAAATTTATGGATTAAGCTTGAAATTTAACCTTTATAATATTACAAGTAATTATAGAAACATTTATAATTATTGAGTAATGATATGTTTGAAGAAATGTTAATGAAGATGAGTCTCACATTTTGACATATTATGTTAATAATAAGTATTTAACTGTGATATAACTTGCTTGATTTAATAGTTGTCCCGTATTTTTCACTCATAATGGCATTTTCCTCGATATCCGGTCTATGATCTTGTAAATTTAGATTGCCGATAATTCTAATGATACTGGCAGTTTTCATACTCCACACCAATCTCATTTTTTGATCGGGTGGATGAGCTTATAGCATCTAGAGAATTAGAGTGATGTTTCATTTGCGTGCATGAATGCTGTTGTGAATTTCTCTTACTCATCAGGTAAGGCGGCTGTACGACACTTTCCATGAGCCTTTCAAGCGTGTTGTTTCGACTCACCCTGATGTTCCAGAAACCCCTGCCGAGAAGAATACCGAACCACTCTCAACGGGCGAAGATGTGGATGGGAAGAAAACAGAAGATGCTGGCAAACTCAAGAAAGAACCCGACTTAACCATCAAATCAGCTTTGTCTGCTGCTTTTGCCAAATATGGTAATAAAATTGGTAAAAGTAATAGCAGGTCACAAGGAGAGGAAAAAGAAGAAACAAGTGTGCCCTTGAATTCAGAACCTGAAAGTAGCAACTTACAGTAACGTCATCCTAAACTCACAAGCTTTTGACCATCCAAATCCATGAAGACCAATAGCATAAATATGTCTGAAGTCTTACTGTTGTTCCTGATGCTGCTTGATCACTTCCTACATGTCCACATGTCCTTCAGCAACACAAATGAAATCGAAATGAACTCGTGTTTTGTTTTTAGGTGTGAGCAAGCTTGGCCGAATACTTACAGATATTAAAAAAAAAAAGTGACTCTGCTGTTAGTTGAAATGAAAGATAGGAAGTAATTAAGTTTTGGGTACTAGGTGACTCTAGAGTAGTTTGAAATCTACATGTAAATTATGTTTGCCTTTCTTCTTTCTTCTTTGTTTGTAGCTGTAATTTTTCTTGGACAAGTGAAAACTAAGATCATCTTTTTCCTCAATAAACGTCTTCTTTTTAGACACATATAAGGTCTCCATCTGGCTGATATTCGGCTTCAAATTATTGTTTACAAAAGCAAAATTGCAACTTCTTGTTATATTGTTAATCATTGTTTACATCAGTTTGGATAGTAATTTGTTGAAATTGCAGCCTACTTGTTTGTATCGGGTGAGAAAGTGGTCAATGGAATGTAATATCTACAAGCTGTTTTTACTGCCTTGAGATGGAAAAAGGCAAATAGCACTTTGGCAGCCTTGCAACGTTGATTTGGTTATAATATTTTATTGGAGTTTTGTGGAAGCTATATTTTTCCTTCATCTTCTGATTGGACATGTTTTTCTTTCTGATCTTGCAGGTCTCAGTAAACTGAGAAAACCCACACTTGCAGGTTAACAGGATTTGCAAATTTCTTTAAGATATTCTGATATTGGCAAGTTGTAGATTCTGACCTCTATGGGAAATTTAAGGACTCTATCACCATACCGATTAAGGAGGCCCGGTTATAATTAAACTTGTTTGATAACGTTCGTGTCGTTTTTTTTAATTGTTTGTTATTTTGCATCTTTTTAAGTTTGTTGTTTTTTAAGAAAGTGAAGTAGAAATAGCTGGGCAATTATTCATTGTTTCTTGTTCTTCCTTTTGCCTAAAAGAATAAAAAAAATTATATTTTGGTAACAGTGTCTTAATTTTCCAACTTTAAATTTAAGGGAAAAAATTACTGGAAAATGGAAGTTTGATAAAATATTCCAAATTTATTTAATTTTTTGTTTGATTTATACATGATTTATAAGCCCAAAATGATTAGCTAGAGGCAATTTCAACAACACTAAGAAAAATTTAAAATAGAAAACAAGAATCAAGAAATCAACGTTCGCTCTTTAGTATGTTTCTTAGCTTTCTTAAAATGCATTCGAATTTTTAGTCAAATCTCAAAGGAAAAAAAAAATTCACAAACTACTTTTTTTAGGTTTTAAACTTTGATTTAGATTTTAAAAATATTTTTAAAAAGTCGTAACAATACAGAGCAATACATAGATGGAAGTAATATTTATAACCTTAATCTTCAAATATAAACCAGTAGTTAACAGATTGAGTCCAAATTCTTTATTTCTAAAATTTGAAATTTTAGAAACTTTTCTAAAAGATGAAAAACTACCAGCATGAAACATCACCACACTTGTTTAACATGAAACGGTAAAATGCTACCGAATAGACTTTACATACTACCTCCAAATGTTAGTGCCAGTGGTGAGTATGATTGCAGAGGAACCGTTGTGCTATCTTGAGGTTTTAACTTGCAGAAATGCTTGGGGCTGTGTGATTGGCTTTTTCTAAGATAGGTACAATTAATGAAATAGCTGACATCATTTTACTTTAGGACTATAAATTGATCTTTGGTGTTGATGAGTACAACCACAATTATTCTGTTCTTGTTAAGAATTTGAATTATTGAGTTTGTTTTATTCATGTACTATACTGTTTTCTTTAACATTTAAGAATGTTTTATACTGAATCAAAATATGCTCTCCTTCCTGAAAAGGGAGAGAGATCACTTCTGCCCCTACATTGGTTTTACACAACCTAATAGGCATTTTATGGGGCAAAGGCAACTTCATCATTCTCTATTATTGCATTGTGAAGACAACTCAATCGTTTCTTTTCAATATTACATCGTACAAGAAGTAGAAATGTCGTAACCATTGAGCTATGCAGGTTTACAATTAAAACATGTTCTGGTCCCAAGTAGATATAAGATATTGTTGTTCCATTTCCCTCCCCTCTTTGTGAATTGTGATTTACATATGAAACTGTTCCGTACTTTAGTTTCTTTGTCTCTTCCTTCTGAGGCTTTTGGGGTCCAAGATTCCCATTGCATCTGTCATTTCAACTTTTTGAACTGTTCCAGTAGGAAAGAACACAATTATATGAACTTTGTCTTATTTATGAAAATTTATCAAGCTATAGGCATTTTGTCTTTCTTAGGGACTGCAGCTCTTCTTCTACCTCCATTGCCAGGACTGTACATAAGTTTCTTACCTCATGATTTTAAGGTAAAGAACTAAAGAGATGGTAACTAGAAAAGTTTCACTGCCAAGATGTTCAGGTTATTTTTAAAAATGAGCCAAGGATGTCCATGTTGGATTTTTTTGTCCTGATTGTCCATTTTATGGTTTTTCTAGTCCTGTTACTTAAAGTTGGCTGGGAGCCTGTAAATTGCTTCTATCTTGTATTCTTGTTTTATTGTCTAGAAGATTCTGTTACTCTTTTCTAAATTCGAGACTGAAAAGTATGTATTTAAAAGAAAACTTATGCTGGTACCTAACAAAATAGTTCTTTTGAATGGAACAGGTGCAACTCAATTCATCCAATTACTGCAAGGATGAAGCCAATCTGGAATATGAACTGAAAAAAAAAAAAAGATTTACGGAACTGACCACAGGAATATCGGTTACAATACCTATCAACCGAAAAGGAATCCTTCTAGTAGTATCGGCCATTTACCCTATTTCATCAAGTCGTAATGCAAGAGACATAAACTGTGATGAGAATCGATGGGATGAGAGAACTCTAATTCCATTATTATTCTTTTTCACCAAATAAAGCATGATTCGGAATCTGCATCCAATGGTTAATACTAAATGCCTTGTTATAGGAATTGTACTACATTTAAAAGAAAATTTCATGACCTAGATGGCGTATTCTTTTTAGGGTGAGTTTGAGATAATTTTTGGAGGGTGAGAAACACTTCTCAAAGTTTTCGTAGTGCTGGGTTGAATAATAAAAATGATTTAAAAAATTATAAAAATACTTGCTTTTAGGAGAACCTCTTAATTATTGCTTCTTTCAAAACTGCTTTTAGGAGCATTTTCACTCAAAATCATCTCAGATTCACCACTCAATTTTAGAGAGAAATTCTCTCTCTAATATCTGGTTTCATGATCTCAGTTGAAGCTTTTGACCCAATGGACAAGTTAGCTCTTGTGGCAGAGTGTATTGCCTACAGATTTTAACTTAGCTTCAGTCTGACTCTCAGGTAAGATGTCCAAGTTCTGTTTTGCTACTATTTTCATCTGCCACTAAAAGTATTCAGTATCCGGAGCTCAAAATCTTTACTTCTGCCAAATGTAAACTCTGATTGATAGTTTACAGTAATTATATAATTGGTCTACAATCTAGTGATGTTCGTAGCATCGAATGGTAATCGACGTTTATGTACAAGTCTCATATCTCCTTGTCGAATTATTCATAGTATTTCTGATAAAGAGATTTTTTAATATAGCTGGTTGTTGCCTCTGCAGGTTCACATTGACATGCTCTAATATGGGATTCCATAAAAGTTACACAAAAGCCTACTTTAGTGAACCTTAATCTGTTCTTGGAAGGGCTTCTTGATGAAACTTGTATAGATTTCACTCTCATAGTGTAGAATCCTCTTAATGACTTCCCACCAGAAGAACTAGACTGTTTCTTAACTATAATGGAGGAAAATGCAGTCTTTAGTGAAGCTCGTCAATTCAAGAATCTCAAGGACGAGGACGGGTTCTTAACTAGAGGAATCAGTGATTGCACAACATCAGTCATTAGTGGCCTGTAGTCTGCTTCGGGCTGCACGCACATCGCTGCAATGGCTGCTACCTGAGAAACATATATTATAGGGTGTGAAAAAGAGTGAGATTAGCAAATTTATAATCCTTATAAGAATGTTCATAAAAGGATGAACCAACTTGAATTAGATCCTTCTTAGAGTATTTTCCTTGAATAGCTGGGTCCACCATTTTCTCCACTTTTTCTCTGTTAGTTAGTCTTGGGAGAGCCTGAGGAGCAATATAATAGGAGATTAGCTCTCTACAAGAATGTCACCAAACCACCTCGTAATGACTTGAGAAAAATGCAACACAATTTACTAACCCATGAGACGAGTACATGCTCCCCCTGTGGCCGCTTGATATCGACTGGCACACGACCTGTCAATAGTTCTAGCAGCACAACACCATAGCTGTACACATCTGACTTTGTTGTAAGCTTACCTGTTGAAGCATACCTATACTTTCCCAGCAGAAAATTGTGAATTGAGGTATAGAACAGAACAATAAATCAACATAATGAACTAACAAAAGTTTTCCCCCAGAGTTTTTTTTTTCTTTTGATATTCTTGAGTGTTCGGACTAGTTTGTGCGTTCCTAGAGTAACATCATTTTGAAACCAATTTTTTTCTTAGAAAGTTAACAATTTAGTTGAAGGGAGGGGTGTAGTAGTATTATATTTTTGAGCACTTACTCTGGTGCTAGATATCCTGTGGTTCCAAGAATTTGTGTAGATATTTGACCGTTGATCTTATCAGATCCCATCTTGGCCGATCCAAAATCGGACACCTTGGCTCGAAAATCCTGATCCAGAAGAACATTGGTGCACTTGAAGTTACGATGGATCACTGATGGGACTGCATGCTCATGGAGGAACTCGAGAGCCTTGGCACAATCAAGGGCTATCCTTAACCGAGTATTCCAATCCAACGGCCGAGATTCACTGTTTGGATTATGCAGATGACGATGGAGAGTACCATTGTGCATGAATTCAAATATCAGAAGCCTATGGTGTTGGTCAGCGCAGTAGCCAAGCAACTCCACCAAACAAGGCGAGTGCAAGCGGCTTAGGAGATCCACCTGATTTCAGTGAGTTGAATTAAATGTTATCTTATCTGCTTTTTAATATTTGCATCTAAAAACTTGAATGATTCCAATTTAGGGAAAACTCCAAACTAAATCTCAATTTCAGTAATTTAGATCCCAAGTATGACCATTTATACCTTCTCAAAGCTAAATTCGAAAATTTCCTATGAACTGGCCAACATATCATACAAAGTTCAACCAAATAAAATAAAAAAACATTCAAACTTAACAACAAAATGCCTAAATCCAATCAAACACAACTAAAAGTAGTCAAACGCTTGTAACTAGTCACAAATTTTTAGAAAAACAGAAACTAAACTAATTAAGGGTATTAATCGCATGCATCAACTTACTCGAGAATAAGGTCTAAATTGATGAAATTGAAAGTTTCAGATTAAAGTTGACTTGCCCATTAAAGTTTGAACTTTTGCCTTCATCTTACTACAAACAAATTGATAGGTGTAAGAAAGATCACTAGGCTCATTGTTCCATGCCATGAAAGCTGGCATTGTTGATGGAAAGTCAAAACAAGTTTACTTAAGCTTCCTAATACATATTTTAAATCTAGATAGAACTCAAGTAACATGGGGGAGAGAGAAAGAAGAGAGAGAGAGAGAGAGAGAAGAATTAATGGAAGTTACTGACCTCCATCCTGAAGGCACGCTCTCTCTGCTTCCCTTCTCTGTGCAGCATCTTAATTGCGACCACAGCTCCATCAGCAAGGACCCCTCTGTACACACTTCCAAATCTTCCATTTCCAATCACATTGGCCTCACTGAAATTCTCAGTGGCCACTTCCAGCTCCTTATATGTGAAAACTTGGACTCCTCTGATTCTGTACTGTGGCATCCTCCCTGAATTCCCTCCATATAAGCACCCGCCCCCCTTCACTTCTGCTCCCATTTTCACAGAAACAACAAAACTTTTTAGCTGCTAATGGATATTGTTCTTTTTTTATGAATCTCGATGAAGTAGATAAAAGGTAATGAATTCAAGATGTAACGAACAATTGTCTAGCACTTCAATCATAGGACTCGACGAGTTTGATACAGAATAGAAGAGAAGAAACCACAGTTTTAAAGACTGTTTTGAAACCAACATCTGAATTGTACCTGGGCTTGAGTCAAAATTGATGGCTGTGTGGGGAATGAATCTGTTGCTTGAGTTGTGGATGCTGCTGCTGCTGTTTGATTCTCTGCAGGCGGTCAGCTTGTTTCGGGACGATTTGAGGCGCTGCAGCATCAAGATGAGGACGAGAATGGCGACGAGTACGGTGATGCAGATGATGGAGGCAATGATGATGAGAAATGAATTGGAGCTGAGAATGCCATGGTGATGGTGGTGGTGTTGGTGTTGGTGTTGGCCATTGTTGGAGGTCTGAGAGTGAGAATGGTTGTGCTTATGGATGTGGTTTCTTGGTGCTGCTTCTGCAGTTGAATTGTTAACTTCTTCCATGAGTAGCACACCAAAGGAAGAAGATGAGTTACAGAGATAAATGGTTAGTTTGGCTTAGACTCAGTACACATCTATGTAAATGGAGGTTGAGTTTCCCTTTCTAGGAGGTCATCCCTTGTCTCTTTCTCCATATTTCTCCCTCTGCTCTCTTTTTTATTTAAATGCTATTTCTTTCGGGCATTTCCACATTGTTTATTTTAGTTCCTATACTCTCGAAACACTCATTTTAACTCATACTATGCCTAAAATTTTTTGAAATATAGCTCTAAGCTTGTATAAAAGGTTCCTATTGAATCTAAGAGAGTTGTTTTTTAAAAGTACATAGATCAAAATGCACGCTGAAACGGAGGTTTAAATATATACTCCTTTATTTTCTCTGTTGGGTCTCGTGAGGAGCAAATGGGTTTGAATGAGAATGATTGGTCCAAAGGGTTTGTATTTAGTGAGGGAATTGTCGTTGTCTTTTGTATCAGAAGAATTTTGGAAGCTTTATTTATCACAGCCTTTGCTTTTTTGTCTTCATCTTCTTTTTTTGTTTGGTAAAATAATTTATTAAATATTTGCCTACTATATGTTATTATTATTTTATATATTATATTCCTTAGAGTGTAAAATTATGCATGATTTTGAGAAATTGATCTACTTGACTTTGTGTTTAATAATAGATAGTGAGTGGTGATTGGTTAAGTGATATATGCAACTGTGCCACCTACGTTTCCACATTGCCATCCCAAAATACATAGAGAGAGGAATGGAAAATAGTTAGTCATTTAATCTTGGTATTTTTCTTAATCTTTTATTATCTTGTTTGCAAAATTTAAAAAAAAAAAAAAAAATTCTATGTACAATACAAATCTTTTAGTTTAAAATTGGTAGATTATAACGAACATTTTAAAAGTACAGAAATTAAAATAGACAAAATTTGAAAGTAAAACAAATAAATAATTATTTTAAAATTACAGTAACTAAAATAATAAAAGCTAAAAATATATGGACTAAAATAGTATAAAAAAATCAATTATTATACTTGTGAAAAGTGTCAATTTTTTTTTGTCTAAAGTTTCAATTTCTCTTAATTCTTTCAACTTCCATTTGATTGATTTTAAGAAAGCATGATGTAAAAATCTCTCTAAATTCACTAATTTCAATGGAAATTACCTTTTTTGCACAAAATTAACTATGGAATAAATTCTCAAAAACTCATAAATTTCAACAAAGATCCAGCTCCCAGTGTTGTTTTCTTCCACAAATTTCTACTCTGATACAACTTATGAAAATTAATTTCTTTTTCTATAGTTTTAAATTTTGTAGTCTAACATATCTGTCATTTTTTCTCACTGATGCTCATATTTTGTCACTCCATCCAAGTTATAAAAATTTGAGTATTAAGTATTTGTCGAGTCAAATGATATTTTATTGATAACGGACTAAAGATAAGCATAATTCAAAGTCTAAAGTTTAAGAACATATTTATTTTATACTTAAAGTATAAAGATAAAATATGTAATATAGTATTTAAAATATCAGGGACAAAATAACATATTTATTTCAAATTTTTGAAAAAAAAAATACAAAATTGAAATTTAATTGGGTGGATGTGTACAAATTCTACTAAAGAGTTATTGAATGTGGAAGAGGATTTTGGGTTTGAAAGAAGAAAGTAAAAGTCAATGGAGAGTGAAACAAAAACAGCATTTATTATTTGGGTTTCCATTGGCCCATTTTTCCAATAAATTTCCTAATCATTTTACAGCTCAAACTCACATGTCAATACCCAAAATGTCTAAACAATACCACTCTCCCCCTAAAAAAAACCATAAAATGTATGTTTAAATATTATTTTGACGCCAAACGTAAAAAAAAATATATATTTTTTTATATTTATTTTGATCTCTCTACTTTCAATTTTTGTTTATTTAAATTCTTGTAATTTCAAAATGTCTGCTTGATCCATGTACTTTACAAAAGTGATAAAACTTAAAATATCATTGGAAATATAATACTAATAATAAAAAAGTTTAATTTATTTTTATTTATTTAGTAATTTTTTTATTTTTATTTATTTAGTAATTTTTTTAGTACAAAGTTTAACTTATTTTTGAAAGGTGTTTGTTTAATTTAAATAGATTTTTTTTTTATAACTTTCATCAACAAATTCATAATTTCCCAAAAGTATCTATTGAAATCGACGTTTTATCGATATTTAGTGAATGAAATTTGAAACATAAAATATGAAATTAGAATTTTTAAAAGATTAAAGACGAACTTATAAAATTGCTCAAATTATATATTTAACATTTTATAATATTTCAAAATTATATATTAAAGTAAAGAAAACTTGTAATAAATAAACTTGAATTTTAAAAATAAAATGAATCTTCAATAAATAGAGAGAATTAAAATTCAAGTTTATTCATTTGAGTTTCGGATTTCATGTGATGATCTTTTCAACAAGTAATCCTTTTAACCCCCAATTACAGTCATAATTTTTACTGAAAAATCATATAATCCATAATTTTTTGGGAAACTTCTTTTTCAATTTTTAATTTTTTTAATAAAAAAAATTCTTGATTAAGATTTAAAAAATATAATAAGAAAAAAAAAAGCAAAATAAAAAATAGAAAGGCTAAATTTGATGCTTTTTTTTCCTTTACACAAATCACTTAGAAAGCATACCCCATGATTAACTCTAATCTGAGTGCTTTCTTTTGGTAAACTCCAAAAAAGTTCTATAATTTCATAAATTTTCCACCCTATAATGAAAACTTTATGTTTCTTTATTTCCAAATATATAAAAATCATTGCTACACAACTTGGATTTTGTATGGTTAGAAACAAAATTTTGATCCCACCATATGAAATCAACATTTAATAATCCAACGAGACCCAAATTTGGAAATATTACTATATTAAACTCTCTTTCTAACCATTATTGAAAAAGTATATGTGTTAAAGTGTCTTCTCTAGACAATGTTAAAAAATAATTGATTGATGTTATACTTGAAAATTTAAAGCGAGCATAACTCAACGGTAATTGACATATACCTCCATCAGAGATTGTGAGTTCTAATCCCCGAACTCTATTGTTAGTGGAAGAACAAAATGCCTAAAGAAATTTCTTTTAAAAGAGAGAGAAAAACCAATACATACATTTGAAACACCATATTCCAAATCTTCCTCTGCCACACACACAGAAATAATAAAAATAATAAAAATCAAAGTGTTGTAGAATATCTAGTAATATAGACAAATTGCCACCATGATTGTTATGACATTCAAAAAGCTAGCTTGGGATAGTCACAAATATTCCATAAGTCAATGAAATAAAAGTTTTTTATTTTCTGTTTTTTAAAATGCTTAGAAATACTAGTTTTACCTATTTGCTATCTACTTGTCAATTTTTGAAAACTAAAATGGGTAGTTTTCAAAAATATTATTTTTACTTTTAAAATTTGATTAATACATGAAAAATATACCCAAAAAATTATGAAGAATCAAGTAATTTTTAAGAAAGTCACAAAATCATATCACATATGAACTGGGTGGATATATTTTTAGGCTTTTTATAGTTTTGGTTTGTATATTCATAATGATACCATAAGTGCTTTAGGGCGTCTCCAAGATATGTTTTCAGATACCGCTATATAATTACAATTCGTGTTTACTCAATGGACACAAAACACTATGCTTTAACACCTAGTATAACGACCCCCGGTGCAACAACAAGTACCAGTTTGACTTGGGGGTGGTGATTTAGTGGCAGTGGACGGCAAAGTTGCTTTGTTACCTCTTCCATTAGGAACTGTAGATTTTTTGGTTCATCATTGATCATATTTACACAACAAGGAAACGGCCAAACGTATCGTACATTGCAAGTATGGTCGTTTGGTATTGAGTAGTTGATTCCCGATCCATGTATTTAGTTCCACGCTAACTTAATTTTTTTTTTTTTTTGTTTAAACCACCTCACCCTTATGATCTGAATATCCTATATTTTCACAATTATTTTTCATTTCGTACTTTGACTATTTTTCAAGATGTGCTCTTCTTTCTCACCCTAATTTCTAAAAACTAGAAATAAAATCTATCACCTAACACGTTTAAAAAGGCTACATTATTATCCCATCTCAAATTCATAAGACCCTTTAAATGACACTAATATTGAGTAAATTACAGCATTGACTAAGCATATCAAAATAAGATGAAGGAATTTCTTGTAAAATAAATATGAACATGGGTTGAAAATCCACAAAACATCTGAGAGTGATATTGCAAATAAAATGATAAATATACCTGGCTTAGGTGGGCCCCACTGTTCACTATCAAAGATGAATATGTGCATGTGTGGAACTTTGTCTGCTATCTTTGACAGTCCCTCTCACTCTGTATCCCTTCTTCTTCTTCTTCTCTGCCATCTACCAGAACCTCACAGGACACATTACATTAGCTGGACTTTGGGCATCAAGATAGACTTCAAATTCAACTCCTGCCAAACTCAAATAAAATAATAATAGCCCTCGACCCCTTGTTTCGAAAATACCCCTCGTTTTTTCGAAAGTTTCAATACTGCCCTTGATCCTTGATCTTTCATAAACGTTTCAAAAATATCATTTGACTAAATATTAGTGAATCTGAAACGACATAACAATTAATGTGAAAGCTTACTTAGATTAAGTTTAAAAAGAGAGAAAATATGGAAGAATCTGTCGTTTTAAAAGTGTGATTAGGGTAAAGTTGGATAGACAATAGAGAAGCAAACTCTGTTGACAGTGGAGAAAGAAGACTCTTGGGACAAGATTAACTCTAAAAAGAGAAAAATTGAAAGCAACTCCCACGTTAAGATTCTGCCACGTTAATTTTTCACTCAAAATATCGTATATGAAAGGTCAAGAATTGTATTGAAACTGTTGAAATGATAGGGGTATTTTTTAAACACAGAGGAAATTGTTTCAATGCTATTTTTGTAATTTAGCCTGACATATAAATGGAGGGTTGATAGAATCAAACTCCACTCAAGATAAAAGGCTTCTTCCAAATATGAATATCATTCAAATCTGTGTGAATTTGTCTTCTCATTGAGACTCGGCGATATCTTAATCTCTCAATTGATGATCAATCAGCATCAGTCACATGCTTTGGTATATCATTGATTCCAAAAAGCACCTCCCTCAACCACTTTCTGGAAAGTGTCAAACCTGATTCAACACACTGACCAAATATATAGGGGCAACGGTCGACCTATTCATGTCGTTTTTCACCGCGAACAGTGAAACTCAAGACGAGAGTCAGGTCTTGGTTCATGAAAAAGTACAGGAAGCTGACTTATGCTCAGGAATTTCTCAGTTGCCGTTTCTCTTGTAAATTCAGAAACAGAAGGTTCTTTGAACGAGTAACAAAAAAACACATCAAGCAATATAGAGGCATAACGGTAGATGCTCAATCTCAATATCGCTTTCCTTCCCGGACAGTGAAACTTTAGATGAGAATCAGATCTTGGATCATGAAAAAAGTATTATGCTCAGAAATTTCTACAGTTGCCTTTTCTTTGAAAAAGTAACAAAAGCCAAAATCTTATTTCCGTAATGTTTGTAAAATAAAACCATACACATGTTGGTAGTGACTCAGAGCATGACTCCTATTAACATTGATAACTTAAACCAATTAAAGAGTTTAATTTGGACAAAGAAACTTTAAAATCTCATTAATCTTCAGGAAAACCCAGAAACCTATTAATAAGCCTTCCTACTGGTTTAGCATCACCTTGTGTGTATGGAATGAGAGACTCCAAATTCATGGCCTCTATAGTTTGATGTAGTGCTTGGGGGCGAGCACAATACAAGTGCTTCCGCTCAGCTAGTTCTTCAGCAAGTTCAATTTGATGATTGTCCATTAGATCTTCATTCACTACTACAATCAAAGGTTTACCGCGTCTCAATGTCTCAAATATACTTCCGGACCCTGCAAAATTTGGAACCAATGGTCAAGGATCAAGCCGTGAACAAAGGAGGGGGCAATTCCCCGAAGTTTGGTCAGACTAAAGAATTAAGATTTTAAAAAATAATATTAATAATAAGCTTTCACTAAGAAAATGGAAGAAAATGCAAGGTACATAAAAAGGTTAGCCCATTAAAAAAGGGAATCTACCTATAAGAGGGGACCAATCCAAAATAATGATATACCTAACTGGTTATTACAAAAAACCTTAGAAACCAACACCCATAAAGAGGTATTAAATCTAACTAGATCCCAGACTTTCCTCCAATGCCTCTCCACCCCTAAAAATTATATTTTTCCTCTCGATCCCAACACCCACAAAATAGCAAAAAAGAAAAAAGAAAAAAAAAAAGCTTACTACAACAGCATCCCATCTGTTTGCCCCATAACTATTAGAATTTAAATATTCTATATAGAATGTAATATTTTGGCCCTCCGTATCAAACTTCTGGCTCTGGCCTTGCCAACAGTTATCCAAGATATACCAGTACATAATTAATTCTTAACGATGCAGTCTTTCCCACATTGAGAAATGAAGGATGAAAAGAGGTTAACATCCAACAAGTTACAGAGTTTCAAGAGTGGACATCATTACCCCATGTTTTATTGTCCTTTCACTTCTCACACAGAATAGAGACTTTTGGTTTGAAGCTGGACAGTGGTGGTACATTCTCTATAAGATCTCTTACACATGACCTTGGGCTAGGGTCAATCAAATAGCACTCACCTCTACAGAAATATCTGGAAGGATAAATTACCCGAAAAAGGTCAAAATTTTCCTTTAGGAGCTTAACCATTCTTGCTCTAACACCAATGATAACCTCAAAAAAGAACCTCTTGGCTGGCCATCTCCCCAAACTGGTTCTCTTTATGCAAGAAAAGTCAGAATCACAAAGCCATATTTTCTTTAACCATCGCATGCTAATTTTTGGGATCTGATCCCTCCCAAGGATCCTCTCGGCATGCTATCTTTAGTCCTTGAAGGATACACATTCAATAGAGAGAAGAAAATTCTTTGGAGCCAATTTATCAGGGCATTTTTGTGGCATGGAATGAAAGGAACAACCAAATAGTCGAGGAAAAGAACATGTATGATCGTTTTATTAATGCTCTCACTTGGTGTCCAGCATTGAATAGATCGGCAGATAAGAATATCTATCCATTGGTAATGGAAATTACATTAGTAGGAATATAAGCCGAAACATCTCCCAATTGGGTCTCAACTATTGGTAAAGCAGTCATACCTAATACACAACCAATTAATGTTTGGATAAAAATTCTTTCCGGAACCATCCTATTTCCAGAACTCACTAACCTCAAATTCAAAGTAGCAGTATGATTTCTCTTTTGTCAAATTGGAGGTGCTTTTTGAAAACATCCCTTGGTTTGGGGATTGGCTTCCCCCCCATTTTGCATTTTGTAGTTTCATCTTATCAATGAAAATGTTTCTTATCCAAAAAGAACATCCAAAAATCAAAATTTCCATATTTAACTCATGAAATAGATATAAACCTCAACAATTAGAACTTTTTAAGTCAGACATATAATTAAGCTCATTCATTTGAATGTGACAGAAAATTTGAATGAATTTTAGTCTAGATAAGGCACAGAAGATTAGAAGTAGGAGATGGAATTTACCAAAGATGAAGCTTACAAGCAAGCAGGTTTCCCCCAAGGTTTCAATGCACCATAGTTGGTTTCAATCCACTATAGTGGGTTCTACATAAATGCTAATTGTTGAATCAAGGGAACTCAGAATTTGATAGATAAATGATAAATCCTATCAAAAAAGGAAATAGACAGATACTATGTTACCAAGACAAGAACCTACAAAATTAAACTGAATATTCAATATTTTCTCTCGTATTGAATAGCATATTAATTTGGGTTATTAGCTATATCAGTGTATCCATGTCATAGTAACATATGGACCAGGTGATCAAATTACGAGGAATGATAATAACCAATCATAATCCATAGCATGCATGAGGAGATACCAGATACAGCATGGCTGCATGGAGACAAAATAGTATTTTTGAATTCACATTCTGTGGACAACAAAGTGTAAAGCAGCAACTTAAAAAGTCTTACCAGCATGGCTAATTACAAGAGAAGCTGACTTTAGATGATCTGCTATGCTTGATGAGAAAGAGAAATAGTCTACAACAAGCCCATCTTCTCCATGAGACTGCACAAAAGTATTTAACTGAGAAGTTGACGTTGAATCATAGATCACCTTAAACTTTTAGATAAAAAAAGTCGATTCCTTTTTATTATATACACAACATTGACATAAAATCAAAGTTCAAGGTGTGAGCCGAAGCTGAATAGAAGAAGGCCAGAATTGTTTGGAATCTCTTTCTTTCAAGCCTCAATGCTATTTTGTAGAATTTTGATTGGAAAAAAATAGAACGGTGTAGAGGTTATTGAGAGGAGGTTAAGAGTTCGGAATATTTTAATGTCTTCCTTCGGAAATTGGATTATAAGACAATTCTTCTATAATTTTGTAAAATATTGATTCTTAACAATCAGAGGCTCTTTTTTGTAGTTTTTAGCTCCTTTTAGATTCGGGCTAGTCTTTTTTCTCACCTACACCATATCAAATCAAATGATACACAGAAAATACCTTGGTTGGATTATATGTACCACGTCCCATTTGAATGAGAAGGTGGGTATAGCCTCTAGCATATAATTTTTGTTTTACTTGCTCAGTGTCCACCGCCCTAACCAAAGCATCAAAACACGTTGTTCCCACAGTAACAAACACCATCCTTGTCAGTTTACCATCAACCTTCGTATCTCCCATTCCAAATTCAATGATTTACCACCTGGTATTGCAACAGACAGGCATGAACTACTTAAAACATAGCAACAAGGTAATGGGAAAGGGAAAAAGAAAATCGTTTACATATATTGAAGATATCCAAATCCAAGAATGAATAAGAAAGGAATAACATGGAAGGTTTGAAATCATTCACATATATTGAAGATATCCTCCCCTCCCCTCCCCTCCCCCTCTATCTTTCTCCCTTCCTCCCTATCTCCCATCCTCCCCAGCTATATATACAACTATTGGAACAAGAGTTTCGAATTTCTTTTTCTTTAATAAGAAACCATGCTTGAGAAGAAATGAAAAAACGTACCAGGGATATACAAAAAACGAGCTCGACAAAATGGGGTCTAAGAATCAAATGATATGCGTCCTAACTAGTAATTACAATAAGCCTTATAGACGACACCCAAAGAGAAAGTAAAACTTAACCAGCTCCCAAATTGAAACAAGAGTTCAAATCTAGATTCTGCTTCAGAACAACAAAAAGTAGATGTTTCCTTTATGAGTTCTCTGCTCTTCAAACCATTTTTGTTTATGTGGATCTTTTGAGAAATTGTCATATATTCCAAATATTCTCTTCCTACGTCACATAGAAGCTTGATAGTGCATATCTCAGTACTGTATACAATTTTCCCATAATTATCCATATCGTAGCAGAAACAAGATTTCGCAGTTCTCAATCACATGATAGAAAACACACAAACCTGCTGCAGCTCCCCGAGTGTTGCTTTGGCTTCTGTTCGGCGAATATGGATCCTTGTTCTTGCGATCTCGAACGCTGACTGATCTTTTCTCACAATCTGGTAAGATTGGAAATCAGAATTTCACCTCCCATCCCTAAATTAGTACAATTTTAAATGATCCTTTAACATACAATTATAAGGATAAATATACATAAGGTTCAATCGATTCGATCCCTTACATAGGCGCAACGAACGGCAGTTGAGGTGAGCGGCGGCGTACGGCGGCGGCGAGAGGAACAAGCCGCAGGCGGCCACTAAAATACCGCCAAATTTATAATTCTGGGAAATATTCTTAGAAATATAGTTATATTATATAATTTAATATCAAATTATTTCCAAAGCGATATTAATACAAAATTATAACCTTAAATTCTCTTTGGTCTCTGGACTTTTAAAAAATATATTTTAGTTGTTAAACTTTTTAGATTTATTCCCATTTTAAAAATTTCTACTCTAAAATTTAATAAAATAATCATTTTGATCTTCATCTTTAATACGTTTAAACTGCAAATAACACGACTTTAAATAAATGTACTAATGTGTTGACGTAATTATGTATTAGACTCATGTAAGTTTGTTTTTTTTAGTACCACGTAAGTTTGTTAAGTCTATTACAAGATAAGCGGAAATTAGGTGCCAGAATAATAGACAAAAATGATAAAAAAAAAATTCAAATACTAAAATACAATTTAAATATGTATGGACAAAAATTGTTTTATTTTTTAGTTTAGGACTAAATTGACATTTTATAAGTTGAGAGTCAAAATGATATTTAAATCTAAATATTATATAATAATTTGTTGGCTTCAGTTGATTTATCGACTAAACTATTCTCAATTGTTTGGTTCAGTTAGATTCAAATCAAAATTGTTAACCGAACCTATTTAGTTTGATTCAATCTAAGAGTGGTTTTCATGTAATCATTTTAACATTCCATTACACACCTTTTGAAGTGATTTTATATTATTCAAAATCTTTTGAAGTGATTTTTATATTATTAAAAATGATTTTGAATGACTAATATTTAAAGTTTTAAATATTAAAGAGAAAATATGACAAAATTTTTAGAGAAAGAAAAGTCGGAAGAAACAAAAATGTCAGAGAAATTTTATAAAAAACAAAATTCGAATTTCAACCTTAGTATATTGTTACAGTAAGTATATAAATATGTCTTCCTACCAAGTCCCAAATTGGATCATGCCACTAATAATTTAATAAAATCATGAAATGGCCTTCCAAGCTAAATTCTTTACACTTCTCTTTTGAAACTCTTCCTAGTAACACAAAATCAAATATCAAATAGCCAAATATGATATAACATTTCGTCTTATAAAAATCATATCTAAAATGAGACTGGTTTAACAACGATCTTTTAAAAAAATAAACATAGAAAAAACAGAATAGGTTTCAAAAAATAAAAAATAAAACAAGGCCAAAATTTGCACTACAGATCTTATCTTAGACAACATAAATGTCTGTAACCACCAACAGTATTATAGAACAAAATTTCCCATTTAACATCCCAGGGTGAGGAACTCCTGGGCAAAATTAGGTCCTCAGAAAAAAGACTATTCCTTCCACATATCAGCAAACTCGTCTGGTTCCAAAGGATTCGATAGCTCATGCATCTTCCTCCTTGTTTTTGCTTTGACTTTCTTCGAGTATTTCCCGGCCTTCTGCTTTTTCTCCAAAGCACGAATCTAGGGAGGGAAGTGAAAAACATGAGAATTTTACAGCTACCATTGAAGGTCAGATTATAGAGAACTTGGTTCAAATTGTTGGCATTGATCAAAAGTATACATAGTTAAAGGCCAATTTGTGCCCATTTACAAATTCGTGTAAAACGAGCTAACTGTTCTCCGAAGTACTCGAAAGAATATTGCCCTTTTCGAGGCTTTGAACAGGAGGGAAAAAAAAACCCCATGAGACTAGTCAAAAGTGTGGGTACACTCCATGTATTAAAAGAACAGACAAAAGCATCACATAATGGTGAATGAGATCAGAAAATCATTTCTCAAGTAACCTTGAACTGAAAAAATATTCAATACTTCCCCCCCTTTGCAATGACACTATTTTTATTTGTCATTTTGATATTTTAGTCTCTCGTAAACTGTGGAAGCTTGTAGCCTGTTTAGTAATGTTGTTTTTCATTTCTCATTTTCAATCAAGAAAAAACAAAATTGTACGTAGTAAATGAAAAACAAGAAACGGAAATATTACCAAGCATGGTAATAGCTAATGCCTCCTGTATTTAGTTCATAATTAATGCAAATATATACTTGCAATTTTCACCCCCATTCCCCAAATCCCAATAGTGCTAAAAGGCATGAAAAAGTGTAATCAAATCCAGATGATCAAAACTTTAATCATCTAACCTGGTTTGGCGATATGTAAAGCGGGTTCTCATATAGGGTTGGACCTCCAAAACTGCCACCAAATATCTTGATTGGATTCAAACAGAATCGTGGGCCAACCTGTAAAAACAAATATATGAAGTCCAGCTAAAAAGTATGAAAACTCATTCATAAACTAAGCAAGAAGAGAAAAACTTGAGACCTCAATAAGAGTCACTTTATCTAGTCCTCCTCTGGCTACTTTATCTGCTGATTCATTATGTGGAACAGCTATCTGATAACACCAAACAAAGAAGAAAGACGCCATATCATAAGTAACTGTTAGTCAGGGAAAGGAACACCCGCACACAAACCCCGAACAGGGACGAATATACCAACAGTTAGTGCAAAAGCGAACACATAACTTTAACTGTGAACAATTATATGCAAATGGTTTAAGGAGTCTGATAGGAACTAGAAAATTAACTAAAAATTAATAGAAAATGTTGACAAGAAAGGAAAATTACCAGATCCCAATCACTTTGAGAGATCACTCTCCCAAAGACCATTACCAAGATCTGCTTAATCTTAAACCCCTCCACCAACCTACTGTATTTATAACCACTACAAAATCATTAGCTAATGACGATCGATAATAATATTTCTAAGATTTATCCTAACAATGTTCTTATTACTCCGCCCCAAAACACACATTGTCGCTCAGGTGTGGTTACACAAACTCCTTAAACTTTGAACTCAAGTTACACAATGACTATGTATAAATATGAGAGCTTTAATTCTGTAACTAACATAATATAAATATAGCATACCTGGTAATTTCGGAACCATATATGATCGTCAACAATGGAGAAAACAAATACATGATCATGGTACGGTTTAGAATGCCGATGCTCTTTCGGAATTCCAAAAATCTGAGGGCACAAAAATAAGTTGAAGCTAGACTATGACATATTAAAACGAAGACTTCATAGGACTTTTAAACAGAAGTGCCATTATTTGGAAAAGTAACTAGGAATCTACTATTTTTCATAACATAGTAAATAGGCAGCAAATCAAAATATAAGGGACTCTAATTTTGAAAAAAATAAATGCAGCATGAAAAGAGAAACGATAGTATTGAGATGTCAGCATAAAAATCTGAAGTCAGGCACAAATACACGCATACGTAAATATAAGAAACAAAGAAGAAATTTCGTTATTGGAAAAGTTATGGGGGAATAGCCCTTAGTGCCAAAAACAGGGACTCCCAATTGGCAGGCTTCCTCCCTTAAAGATTCTCTTCTTTCTCCTGAACCATATAATCTCCACAAAAGAGCTATCACAAGATTCACTAATCCAATTTTTTTATGCCATAGGAACATGAAATAAGTGCATTAACGTTTTTTTTTTTTTTAAGAAAATCAACTTACATTGATAAAAATGAAAAGAATACAAAAGGGTAATAAAAGGGAAAAAAAGAACCAATACAAAAGCAAGCATATAAATTTTATGAAATAACATAACCAAAATTCATGTCATAGAATTCTAGATGATAATTGGGCTGTGCAAACATTATTTAATCAATTTCATTAAGTGTTTGATCTGGATTGAAATAACGAAGAAATGAAGAAAGGTAAACTAAGAAGAAAGAGAAGGAATTTGATATTTGATACATTCACGTGTAGAAGGGAAAATAGTTTTAAGCATGAACTATGCTTAAGAAAAGTTTTCAATTGATACCTGAACAATCATTTCCTTCAGAAGTTTCCAGTGGACATCTTTATCAAAATTAGACGAGAATGTCAAAATTGGACGAGAACCCTTCAGATGGTTCCCTGTAAGTTTCAATTCTTCCATTGTATGCACTGAAAACAAAAATGGAAAAATAAGCAAACTGCATTGAACTAAGAAATCCTGATTTTCTATGATTTCGTCACAAAATTCAGGATAATATAATTTAATTATAAGTTAAAAAATTACCAGCATTAACTAGAAACTTCACAGATGGCCCACTAGGGCACTTTGCCATCCATAAATATAGATCTTTATGTTTTCTGCACTGCAATTGGAGACAAAAAGATCAACAAATAAAGTTATGTGAATGCTATACAGCATTAAAAACGATAGAAATAACTACGACATAAAGTAAAAGAACTGAAAATTATTGATCTTTGAACAAAAATGATTTATGATTGATTCAGTTTTATAGAAACAAAATCCAGAGGACCAAAAAGATCCATTAGAATCAAGTACAAAAATCAAACTCCAAGTCATTTTGACAGAATGATGGGAAAAATAAGCCATGTCATCACAATGTACGAAAATGATGAGAATGCAAGTAGGAAAATAATGAAAAGAAAAGAATACATAATACATCCTTCCTAACCAGGCGCCAAAAGGTTATTATCCTTATTCTAATGGAAAGCAAATTCCAAAAATAAAGTAATACAGATTACAAATGGAAATCCAAGTCTAGACTTAGGTAGAGAGCAATGCAGGAGTTCTAACCTCAAAAAATAGAGAGGAAGAACAACCCTTGAGCTCAACCAGCTCATTTAGTGTTGCACCCTTACTGGACCTCGACTCCACCTTGTTATCCTTCTTACAATGTGGCAGAAGTGATACCATATTCAACATCAAATGCCGATACCTAACAATCACACAGGTCAATAAAATTACCAATCCTATTAAGGAAAAACTTTTTATTGATAAGTGAAAACCTACATCACAAACTACCTGACCTAATTTGAATTAAAATGATGTAATTACAAAAAGGCTTGTCAAGAAAATCGAAATTTAGGGAGTGAACACAAAGAACATTGAAATTTTGCCAAACCATAAACTTCTCTCTGATGTCCATCCTCATCATCATATATCCTACTACTATTTCTTTCTAAACACAAGCCCATAAAGAAAGCTTTCACCATCCAACCAAATAGTTATTTCTTTTCCTCTCAAACCTTGTCAACATTACTATTGAACCATGTTCTTCTTTGCCTGGTAATCCAACAACCAAGTTAAAGAGTTCCATAACTCAGACTACAAATTCAGTTGCAATGAGAGAATAGATGCCCCATGGTATCTTCTGATTTTCTATAGAAAGTGCAACAACTAAGGCTGTTCGGCGAACTTAAAATTGATTCCCTGCCTATATATCGTACCTAAAATTGATCCGGCGGGAGCAAGTAACGAGAACCTTCTCTTTATTCCGAAAAACTGCATGATCAGAACCTGATTCGCTCTCTTTCCCCACTTCTTTGTCTTTCCATCCCATGAGCGTCCGCTTGGGTCTCTCGGGGGCGTCGCTATCCTTCTTAACCGCGACCGAAGCCAAAGCCTCGCTATGCTTCCTCTTCTTCGCCATTGAGAATACTGCCCCCTTCAGAAACACTGCACATAAATCAAGCAATGGAAGTTGAAGAAATTTGTAGAGATTAAGGGAAAAAGGAAGAAGAAGGAATCGAGAGGGAGAGTGGGAGAGAGGCTCACGTTCGGCGGTTAACGGCGGCGACGGCAGCTCCAGGCGGCGCGACAGCACTCTCCGGCGGCGGTCTCTGTAACAGTAATCTAAGCAGCCAGGGCAGCACCTTACCGCTTTCAAAGAAGAACTGAAAAAATACGAGGGAGGAAATTTAAATAGGGTTTGCATATTTTGTTTTTAGGCTAAATTACAATTTTACCCCTTAAAACTTTTTTTTTTAACACAATAACGCAAGGATTTTTTTTTTAATATAACATGTTGGGGGATGAAATCCAAATTCACAACCTCTTGATTGGAGGTATATGCCTCGTTGAACTATGTTCGTTTTGGTATGCGAGTGAGAAATTTTAACTAATAATTTTTTTGTCGAAAAATATAATTCAAATTGGTAGTTTTATTAGTTGTGTCGATTTAGGATACAATAATAATTTTGGAATAACTAAAATCACTTAGTTCAAAAATCACATTTGTGAAAAAAAATCATAATAAGACTAATTACTTAGGAATAAAATGCCTTAGAATTAAAGATATTCCTAGAATGTTATCACATTTTTATAGAAATTGAATGATGTGTGTGTTTCTTGGGGAAATATAAAATTTGCATTAAAATTATTCAAAATCTAATCTCAACCATTAATTTAGATTAACTAATTTTGAATAATTAAGTGTTGTTAGATAATTTGATTTTATTAAGTCAAATTACTTAAAATAATTTGAAAGAATTAAATTTTAATTTAATTTTCATTCATTTGTATAATAACTAATTATTATAAGTAATGTACTTTTATTTCTATTTTCTTTTTTATTTAACAACCTTTAAATAAATAAAAAAATTATTTAGCAATATATCTTAAAAGAAATAACAAAAATTAATTAGCAAATTCATTCAGAAATCAATATTTTAATTATAATTAATGAGTACATCAAATTGAAGAATTAACAATAAAGGTTATATTTCATAATCAAATATAATTAAAATAATCTCCTAAACATACACAAAGTTAATCATTTTCCCTACAGTAAATTAAACCTACAAGGATAATATATTTTTTAGTACAACATGTGGAGGTAGGAGATCGAACTCACAAGCTCTTGGTTTGATATATATGTCAACTACCACTAAACTGTGCTCGCTTTGGCCAAAACAAGGATAATATAATCTCATAAGCGAACAAAAAAATATAAATGTCCATACATAAGATGTTAAAATCCGTGTAGCTATTACATAGAAGAGTCGGACTATTCATACAAACCAAAGATGAGTATTAAAAATTCACATCTTCATTAGTGGGAAGATTAAAGAAGTAATCAATATAAGATTGATCTTTAGTGATAATCTTACCAACTCGAACTCTGTCCTACACTTAATCCATCAACCCTTCTAATTTCACTTATTAAGGAATTTATATATTCAAGTCAAGATAGGCGATAGAAATACTTTGATAGCTTCAATGGATTGATCTTTCGTTATAGTCATGATGAATGCTATATATTCGAGTCAACATAGGTGGTCGAATTATGGTTAGCTCACATTATTTAAGAGTATGCTTAATAGAATTCCGTAATGTATGAAATTTTTAATAAAGTAGCCCTCATTGTATTAAATTTCATTTCCCATCCTTTTGTACCTTTTAATATCGCTCACTCTACACCGACACAAATCATTTTTGCAGCACTTCATTCCTTTTAAGAGTCTCACAATTCTATTGTTCATGCCAATTCGAATGCAATAGAATAAGACATCTATTGTCATCTCGAATTAGATGGTTTCATTCTCTACTCTGATAATTGTTGAACTAAACAAATCCATCACTGCCATTATTTCTACAAAATTTCAAGCTCCTCGATATAGAGAAAGAATTTGGGAGACTCAAAAGCCATTGAGAAACCGTAAACAATCACGTCATCGTCATTTTAACTTGTTCGTCGTATGACTCGCCTCGACAAAAATGAAGTTGCCATCTTTCTTTATTATTATTAATTTTCATTTGTCATAACATTGTGGACAGAAAGAGGAGTGAAAGAAAGGTAATAGATGAAATCAGCAATAGCAATGGCAGACATGGCCACCCCCAACTTTCTTGCAAAATCCTCCTTTTTCACAGCCAGAAATGCAGTGAGTGTTGCACCTGCCATCGTCTGGGTTGCAGCCCCCAAAGTCGGGATGGTCTTTGCAACACAATTGAGCACTTGTGTTCAAACTCCCTGTAAATCCATTTTGGTTAAGCACTTCAAAATTTTCATGCTCAATCTTTTTAATACAACGACACTTGATTACTGCTTCTTCCAAAAACTTTTTTGCACAACACATGTTTCTTTCAAAATCATGGTCTTCTAAAAATACTCGAGTAATTATGTGGAGCAAAACGAAAGCAATTTAATTACGATGTTGTTAACCAATTGTGTGCTACATAATAAATCACTTTGATGTTTGGTTGCACACATTTTCAAGCACTCTTAAGTGCTTTAGCCAAAGGAAAAAAAACTTGGCTCAGCAAGATTCAAGAGAAGCTTCCTTCTGAATATCTATGTAGTCCAGTAGTATATAGACAATTATTTTTTTTAATTATTTATTATGTTTTAGTATCTCATCAATATCTCCTATGTTTTCTCTTATTTTTCTCTGTTTTGTATCTTCGCCTTCTCTATTTTTTTTTATTGCTTACTATTTTTAAATCGTTATATATTTTTTATCCAAATCTATTGTATATTTTTTACTGTATCTCTTCCATACTATTTAAAAAAGAATTTTTTTATTGTTACAAAAAAAGTTGTTATATTTTTCTTCGGACATCAGACGAAACTTGGTATTTTTTTTTTACAATGCAAAAGTACATGGGGTAGAAAGTTGAACTCTTAAAAAAAATGGTTTCGTTATCTTTTTTTCCTAATATTTTTTAAATACAAAAACATACATTAAATTAAAAATAAAAAAGACAAATTAATTTGAGAGATACTTGTGATTTTGTAAAATGGAAATAAAAAACTTTAAAAAAATGAAGCAATGCATAAGAGAGAAACAAGAAGAAGTAAGATGTTGTGGGGAGGAGAGAGAGAAAAAAAACGAGATATGAGATATGAATTTGGAGTTTACTTTTTCCATACACATTTTTATATTACTCAAAATCATTATTATTTCGATAGGCAAGAGTAGTTGGCCTTGCCAAAAGTGACTCCAACACATAATCATAATTATTTATTTTCCTAGAAGTATTAATAGAGAAAAATGTATAGCTAAAACCTCTATTTTTAAGAGTAACTTAAAACCGATCAGTCTAAAAGAGAAGTCATACCCGAGTACAAGATGAGGAAGGCAATGAAAACCATGGAAATAACTCCTACTTTAGCCATTCTTTTATCGACCTTGTAAAAATTGCTTATATCTTCTTATATGCCTTGTAAAACTTTAATGGATTGTATAGTGCATTTTGCAATGATTGATGATTTCTTTTTATAGTTGAAATTCGTTAAGACATGCAATGAATTAATTTTTTAATATATGGAATTAAAGTTTTTATTTTTTGAACATAAGTATCTAGACTAATTTGACATCATTTCCTTTTTGGTTTTTCACAAATTCTAAAAATATATTGAAAATAATTAATGTTGAAAGATATGGTTTCATTTCGGTTTCGATTGCTATTTTTATTGGAAATGTTGATGGCTTCATACAAATTTTCAAACACAAAAGGAAACAAAATTAATGTTGTGGCCAAGGATATGCTTTTATTTCCATTTCCATCCTCACTCTTTAAAACTTTTTTTTGGCTCATCACGATTTACCATAAATAAATAGAAAACAACTAATATTTTTGCCATATGCTTTCAATTCGATTTTCCATTGTGATTTGTATTTTAAATGTAATTAATGAATTAATATCATACTCGCCATTGTTCAAAATTTCATTCGACACGTCTACATTTCAATGTTCGACGGTCTCGACATCAACATGAGGAGAAAATCGTTTTTTCCCGACATGTTTGTTGGAAAATTGAAGACCCTGAATAAATTTCTCCTTCCACATAAATATTCAAACACAACAAAAAAATATGCAAATAGAAAGAAAACTATAAAAACACAAGAATAACGACACGGCAAATTATACTGGTTCACCACTAAAGGCTACATCCAGTCTTCCACTCATATGTGGGTAATTTACTAATAATTGTTTAAGCATTGAAATACAAAACTCTCTCCAAAAATATCTCCAAGAGGTCCCAACAAAAGCCCTCTAGCTTCTAAGTATACCCACTGGATACCGAATCTTTTTCAACACTACCCACAACCACTCAAGTCTCTTTTTTTATTTACTATTTATAAGAGGTCAAATATTCTAATTCTTACAGGAAAACAATATTGTAATCTTTATAAGATAACAATATTCTATCCCCGGTAAGAATTGGTAATAGTGTTGAAAAATCATTTGCTTCATAGGACATTAGTTTCCTGTTTTGACTCTATAATTCCAACAATCTCCCACTTTGAGACAAAGCGACAATTCTCTGCCTCCCACTGCATCAACAGTGTCCCATCAACTTCTTGACACCATTTGTCAAGACACAGTTCTGACTACTATATCAACGAATTGATCCACACTACTCGGTCCTATCCAAGCTCTGTTTGTGATTATCCTGAGACTAAACAATCTTACATGGTCTTGTCCCTCAGACGCTAGAGACACAGCCACGTGTTCTCATTCAAACTAAGTGGTCCATGTAGCTTCCTTTCTCGATCGAACCCAACGACCTCTGAAGGAAGATTCCTCTGATGACTTGGAGCTCTCACCCAAGTCTGTTGCCTTTCTAGAGATATTCCCTTTGACTTCAATACCCACTGTAGTCTTCTCCCTCGATGCATTCTCTCGCTTATGCGACTTCATCAACTCGCTCTTCCCTGCTAGTCTCTTTCCCAAAGTCTTGTGTATCTTTTTGCATGTAAGAAGATCTTTTACCTGCATCTTCCAAAAACTGAAATTCTCTCCGGTGAACTTTAGAATCCCTTCATAGTAATGGTGTGCATGATATTTGTCCCCCGTGATGCTGCAATCTTACAGCTCTGATACCACTTATTGGAAAATTGAAGACCCTAAATAATTTTCTCTTACACAGAAATATCCAAACACAACAAAAAATATGCAAATAAGAAGAAAACTGTAAAAGCACAAGAATAACGACACATCAAATTATACTGGTTCACCACTAAGGGCTACGTCCAATCTTCCACTCAAATGTGGGTAATTCACTAATAATTGTTTAAGGATTGGAATACAATACTCTCCCCAAAAATATCCCCTAGAGATCTCAACAAAAGTCATCTAGCTTCTAAGTATTGTAACACACTATACTTAGGTACAAGAATGAAAAACACTCACTAAATTTACTGGATACATAATCCTTTTCAACACTGACCACAACCACTCAAGTCTCTTTTATTTGGATTCTGTACAAAAATATAAGAGTTATATTTATAAGAGGCTAAATATCCTAATTCTTATAGGAAAACAGTATTGTAATTCTTATAAGACAACAATATCTTACTCCCGATAGGAATTGGTAATAGTGTTGAAAAATCATTTTCTTCACAAGACATGGGTTTCCTGTTTTGGCTCCATAATCCCAACAATGTTGACATGTCGACCAAATTTCGATTTTTTTTTTTTTTGCATTGAACGGTTGAGAAAATCTGCATCCATGGTGGCCTTCTAGTTAGTTGAGACTTAGATAAGATAATTGTTTTTCAAATTTCTGTAAATTCAAAACTTGTGAAGAGTAACAAGAAAAGTCAAAAATAATAGTAAAAGATTATACGACATTGGACGTTTTCTATTTTTCTTTTAAAGAAATTACAGTTACATTTTTATCCTTTTGGTTCAAAAAGAAAAAAAACAAACAAACAAACTTTAAATTAAATTTAACTATAAAAATCTAACAACATCTTAAAAGAAATAGATTATATTTATAAAAAAATTTAATTTAACTAAAAAAATCTAACAAAATCTTAAAGTAATTGATTTAAAAGAAAAACAAGTTTTAAATTAAATTTAACTAACCAAATTTTAAAACAAACAAATAAAAGAAAATCAATTTCACTCATTATTATTAAACATATCAATTTTAGAAAAGTTTTTATTTATTTATTTTAGTAGGACGGGGAATCGAACTCAAAACTTCATGGTTTATATCTTGTTGTATTTAGCTTATGTCTTCGTATTTATATTATTAATTTACTTTTTTTTTCTAACAGCTTTTTCAAATATATCATTTTTTATATATCGAAATGAACAATTACCATCGTTTATAGTCGTAAAGAATAGTCATCATCCTTTGTTTTTCCATTCCATTCACTCAGATCTCTTCCGTTTCACCGAACTATGCGCATAAATTTTAGAAAAGTTGAACTTTTATCTTTGCGTTAAAAAAAGAAAAAACAAAACAAACAAATTTTCTCTAACAAAATCTTGAAGGAATAGATAATGGATTTTTTTAAAAAAAACAAAATTTAAATTAAATTTAACTAAAAAATATAACAAAATTAAATTTAACCAATCAAATCTTAAAACAAACAAATAAAACAAAATCAAGTTAACTAATTATTGATAAACATTTAAATTTTAAATTAAACCTAATTTTTTTAAAATTATTTTATACTTTATATATATATGTATTTCACATATTTTGTTCTAACTGGATTGGATTAGAAATTATCAATAAAAAAAAAAGTAAAATTAAATTTTAATTTACTAATTCAAATAATTTTCATATATATGTATACATGATTTTGTTTCGACATTTTCATTGCGACGACATTTCCATACATATATTACTTATATATTTAGATATGATGATTAAAAAGTGATACTTTCAGTTTCTTCGAGCCCCGAGCTTAGGCCCTTAGAACTCATGATCTTTTAGTTAGAGACAGGTGTTAATTACCGCTGAGCTTAAGCTCATGTTGGTAGAGATATCTCCAATTAATTGACTTATGTTATGAAAGTTTATTGAGTTGGATAACATTTTCTTAGGGCTTAAAATGGAAGTAGTCCAAGTCCAAGACAAGTAAGTTCCTTACATTGTGTGTTCCACGTGGTTTAAAAGTACAAAATATGATTTAGTTGAAAAAGTTGAATGATAATATTTTTTGGTATGGCATATGAAGGACTGTATAACTATATGGTAAATGTTGAACTTTATTTATTCGAGTGAAATAGACGACCAATTTGAGTATAGTTCAGCAAATATTTTTGTCCGTTTTTTTTTAATGTTGAAGATCTCACCATCCACATTTTTCTAGTTAAAAAATCTTAAAATGTGCCAACATGAGCATAACTAATTGACATGTACTCTTTCCCTCAAGATCCAAAGTTTGATCCTCCATATCTCCAAATTGTTTTACTAAAAAATCTTAAAAGGTGAAAATGGAACATGGTTTATAGATTCACTTATAACATTATCACCATTGTCACAAGCACGTACTTGATTCCTTTTCAAAGCATTATGATTCTAATTTTAATGTCAATTCGAGCATATCACTTAGTAGATAAGACATGTATTGTCATCTCAAACATCGATGATTTGATTATGTATTCTATTAATGGTTGAACTAAACAAAATTGTTACTGCCACTGTCTCTACGAAATTTCAAGATTGTCGACGGTAATAAAGAAAATTTGAGAGATTCAAAACCAGCGAGAAACTATCACCTTTCTTTTGAATCCTATTTCAGTTCCTTCATTTCTTTTGGTATCATTCCCTTGCATCGACAACAATCAAGTTACATCTTTCTTAATAGTAATGGCACACATGAACCACTCCCAACTTGCTTGGCAAATTCATTCGTTAATTTTAAAAACACTTAAAAAATTTCATGGTGATATTTTTTAATTCCAAAAAATACTTCAAAATAGTTTCTTTAAAATAGCACTTGATTAGTGCTTCTTCCAAAACCTGTTTGCACAAAGACATGTTTTCTTTAAAATCATTATTCTCCTAAGTTATCTCAAACTCCTAAAAATACTTGAAAAAGTAATTAGGGTGCGTTTGGGAGTGCTTTTTTAGCGATTGAAATTTAAGTAGGATCGTGTTAATTAACCAATTGTGTGCTAAATAATAAATTACTTTCACATTTTGTTGTACACACTGGTAAGCGCTCTTAAGTGTTTTTCAGCTAACTAATACTCTATTGAGTCAAGATAGGTAGTCAAGGTTGAGTTTGACAGCGCGTAATCATGTTTACGTAAAGTTGAACGGTGCTCACTCTATATATCAAGTCTAGTGTGACTTTCTTTATTCCTTTGATGTTGTTTATGGTCTGACCTGGTCAAGATGGACACGTGGAACGACTGACTCGCTTCGACAGGGATGACCTACACAAGAGGGACAAACTCTCTGACGCTCAAGTTAGTAATCAGTTCGAACTCAATAGTAAGTTTGAGATAGAATATCAGTGAGGTCAGGTTGGACATGTTCCAAACGGTGTGTCGGACTCAACAATAGGTCGCACCACAAGATGGTTAACATAGAAATTACTTAGCTAAGTATGTATGAATTTCATCACTCGATGGTGCAATATGTTGCCTCTTCCTTGTCATTATTGATTTTGATTAGCCATATGACTATGATTTATGGAAGAGCAATGCAGAGTAATACATTTGAAATCAACAATAACAATGGCAGACATGGGTGGTTGAGCCACCCAATATAATTTGCTTGCAGAATCCTCCTTTTAGGCATCCTGAAATGCAATGACTCCAGCACTTGCCATTCTCCTCACTGCTAGTACCATGCCAGTCGTCTATTCCTGGCTTGCAGTCCCCCAGTTTTGGATAGTTATTGCAGCACAACTCAGTGCTTGCCTTCAAACTTCCTGCAACTATTCCATCCTTTAATCTTTTAACCAAAAATAACACACACCACTCCAAATTGCAATTTCCCGTAGTGTTGGGTCACATGGCAAAAATTGATTATAAAAAAAAAAAAAAAAAAAAAAAAAAAAAAAAAATCTAAACATGGGTCATTAGAAGCATAGTATTTAAGGTCTGTTTGGTAGAGAAATGAGTCGACGGGCCTTTTGGCCTTTATGCCCCTATGCCTTCAGCTATGCAAGAGATAATTGTTTGGTGGAGTTGCGTTTCATGTGACTTGAACCTAAGATCTCAAGGATATTCCAGACCCCCAAGCTACCCAATCTATCCGTTGGGAACTTTGGATTTTGTAATTCAAATAGTGGAAATTCCAAAAACAATAAAACAATTTTTTAATGTTTTTTGTGTTTTCAGATTTTGAGTCTAAAATTTTAAAACGAAGAGTTATATTTAAAAATATGAAGACTTTGATAAATACACATTTCATATTATAAACTCATTTTATTTTTGTTCAAATTAAAACGTGTAAAATATAATATATTATAAATTATATAATATTGTAAAATACTAATTTTAACAAAATTTATAACATTTATTTTGATAAATTAATTAATCATATTTTAGATTAAACTAACAATTTAATCGATAACTAATGACTTACAAATATATTACAATTTATTTGAAATTGAGATTCAATTTTCAAATCTACCCGACTCTGTTTTTCCAGAAAACACTTAATTAATAATGCTTTTAAAAGATGTTTTACTCAATATCATTATTCTCAAAACTCGCTCTTAAAAATACTCTAAAGTGGTTTTAGAAGAAGCACTATATGGTGTAAAGAATACATACATATGTCAAATAAAAGTGCTTAATAACAATATCTTTTTCCAAAACTATTTACTTAAAAATACTATTTTAAAATAAAAAGTCATTCCAAACATAGAATAATAATAATAATAATAATAATAATAATAATAATAATAATAAAAGTAAAAAAGTAAAAAAGTAAAGTAAAACCTGAGACAAGGAAGGCAATGAAAATCCAGGAAATGACTCCTAATTTAGCCATTACTTTGACTGCCTCCTAAAATTAGCTTGAAAAATGTAACATAAAATACTTCATTAACGTGTCTGTTTTTATAGTGGAAATTCGTGAAGACATAAAAGGCCTCTTCTATTTATATATGGAAACTGTTTATTTGTGTTAAATTAGTTTCCATGTATTCAACTTAAATATCTGGACTTTGTCTCCACTCCCTTTTTGGCTTTCCATAATTTCCAAAAAAAAATGAATGGCATAGCGTTGTGGCTGAGGATATATACGATAAAGAATTTTCGTCGCCAAAATAAGCGACGAATGACCTAAATTTTGTCGTACTAGCAAGCACGTTTTGTCACAACGTCAAACGCCAAATAGAAAAAAAAAAAGGGCACATTTTACTTTACGAAACGACGTCATTCTGTTATATGACGACGTAACTATTTTTGTCGCCCAAGATCTTTTGTGAATGTGGTTTTTAAATGTTTTTCATCATCGTCGAATGTCTTCGATCACGAAAAAGCTCATTTTTTTTGTAGTGATGTTCTCCCTCTTTTGCTTGACATCTTTTTTTTTCCATGGATCATCATGCAAATTAAATTTTACATTTAATCGATCTCATGGGCCAAACACCCTTTAGAGGTCAAAGTGAGTCTTGTTCTATATAAAGTTTCACATACACGTTGTACAACCTTAAATGAAGTGAATTATGAACGGTATCGAAGAGTCTTTGATTTTTTAGTAGTTTTTTCTCTAAATTCTAAATATGCCTCTAAATCATTCTAGATGGCTCAAAATTTTTATAGATCTCTTATTTCAGGTTGACTCCTTGATTTGAATAGGTAAGAGATTCATTTAAATCAGCAAATCAAGCGTTTTTGTAACCAGGATCAAATGAAGCCTCATTTAATGTAGCATGAACTTGAAATCCTGATGTTTTTGCCTTGAATGAAGCTTGAGTTGACTTGTATTTGATTTAAATATGTAGGAGATTCATATCACTCATCTTCTCGAATAAGAGACGACCTCCTCTTTCTTTTTATGTTGATCTAGGCTATTTGAGCTCAATTGTGGTATGGGCCGATCTTATTATCTAATGTTATTAGGCGGTCGTGAGAAACACATGTGACATTATTTATGATTTGTCACTTTTATAATTAATTTGAAGGCACACGTAAATTTATGATATAAGAAAGACACGTGACATTATTTGATTTGTCATTTTTATAATTAATTGAAGACACGTGTAAATTTTTTACCGGTCTCGACAATACGTAACTTTCTCATTTTTTATATAATTGGCCAAAATTTATCATTTAACAATGGTCTTCTGACCGTTTTTAAGGCTTCGTTTGATAACGTTCATATTTCTGTTTTTCATTTTTAATAAAGAAAAGTGAATTGCATGGCCCAAATATCCATGAATTCAAGTATGATAAAACAACCAGTTTATTTATGTTTTGGAACAAAATTCGAAACATGAACAAGAAAGAAAAAACTTGTTTTGGTTATTTCTAAAATTTCTATACAATTTTGGGAATGTTCCCAAAAAAAATGAGAAACAAGAGAAACATAGTTAGTTGAAAAATGCTTAGATTTCTTAATAAAATTGAAAACCAAAAACAAGAAACGGAACGTTATCAAACGGGTCCTAATTTACTAGAAATCTCTTCTAATTATTTAACTTGTGAACCTCTCAAATGAATTATGGCTCCTCTATTTATAGCATTTTTGCACAACATGTGGTCTAAAACTTGGAAAATTGGATTGAATAGACCAACTATGAAATGTATCACAAACTCCAAATTTTATGTTTTCTTACATCACTTTTGCGTGAAATTACAAATTAGTCCTTGCTATCTTATCTCTCATTTTCTCTACTCTTTCCTCTTCCTCTCAACTCTCTCTTTCTCTCTCTTATTCATTCTTCCATTTCTGTGCACATCCTTTTCCTCTCTCATTGATTTGATTTTTTTTTCACTATCAGATTTTTCAAGGACATCTCTTTCTTCCATTTTTTTCTACACCACATCCCTTTTTTGTTTTCCTTTGATTTTGGATTTTTTTGTTTTGATTTTGAAGGCACGCACTTTTCTCTCTTCCTTATTTATCATTCATCTCCTCTCAATCTTGCTGGACTCCATTGTTGGAGCTTAAAATTCAAAAACAAAATAACAAATATACAGCACATAAAAGTGGGTCACACCTAAAAGAGAGGTAAAAACTCAACAAAGAACACCAAGAACAAATAGTTCATACAAACCCTACATAAAAAAAAAAAACAGAACACAAAAAAAAGGCTATCGCTCCTCTCGCTCTCGACGTATGTCTTTCATCGAAAAAAATCGTAAATGGAGCTTGTTGCTTGTTTTTTCAGAGAATGTGAAGAAAAAAAATGGGAATAGGAAGAGGCGGCTTACGAGTGATAAGGAGAAAGATAGAAATAAATATTTAGGATTTTTTACTAAATAAGAGAGAGAAAGTTGGTTGAATTTTTCAAGAAATAGAGAATTTGTAATCATATAAGAGAGGAAAGAGGAGAGAGAAAGGGAGGAGAAAGTAATAAATTAGAGAAAAAATGAAAAAGGTAAATACGTATTTTCACACAAAATTGATGTCAGCAAATGTTTACAAAACATAAAAACGAGAAGATGGGCCACATTTCATAATAGGCATTTGAAAAAGGCTATTAGCCCTATTGCCCCTAAAACTTGGGTTATAAGTTTGGGCTCAACCATTAGACTTGGGCCGCGCCCAAATTGTCTTTCATGAATTCTTAAGGGTGGATTTAAAATTTATTTAAATTTGATCATTGGTCAATTATTAATTCACTCCAATGATGTTAGGTTAATTTGGGTTTCGATCCAAATTACTATTCAATGAGTTTTTGACTTATTTGATCTTGACCCAATTTTCTAATTTAACCAAGTTAATCTCGATCAAAGCTAATCTCAGATCAAACAACTTTAAGAAAGATACGTGCCATATTTTTGGATTTGTCATTTCTTTGTCTTTCATTTTCAATTTAAGGGCATATATAAATTTGTAACTAGTCCTAAATTTAATAACATATACTTTCGTACTTAATTTACAAATAATATCGGAGCAGTCTATGATTAGCCAAAATTTATCCTTCCACGTTGCGCCATGTGGCCCATTTTGTCGGTAACTTCTACCTTGGCCAAGGCTCCTTTTCTTTAGAAACTATACGCACACAAAGAAACCTCAATACTATTTTTATTACATACTTCATAATAAAGCTGTTATTTAAGAAACAATTAAATACCAGACATGACACTATTTATTACTTTACTTAGCTTTCTATATTAATTAATTCTTAGCTTTTTGACCATTGACCAAACCCTAATTTGTTCCATGGATGGTCCTGCAATTAGGTATGTACTGAATATAATTAAATAACTCTATATTCATTATATTTGATGTAACAAGAAAGAAGCCATTTGAAAGCAAAAGTATAATAATATCAATGTAGCTAGTAGAGTAATAATATCCGATTGGGTTCAAATACTAACGTCATAAATCTCAATAAATTAAATTATTGTCGTGACAAAGAGTTAAATAGATAATGAGTATGACGTGTTGTATTCTGATAATGATGTTAGTAACTTCATATTAAATAAAAGTATAATCTAAATTAATTAGTGATAATTGAAATTTTTAAAATTTTAAAGACTAAATAAAGTTTCGCAGACTAAAAATTGACAATAGGTATTAAACAATAAAAAAAAATTAAGTTGGAAGAAATTAGTAAGATTAAACCCTAGTTTCGTATTAAACAATAAATAACGTGACATTATTACCTTTTTTTTTTAATGTAGAGCTCACAGACTATAAATAGTATATTCCAAAGTTGAGAGTAAACATTATTGTTTCTTGTTTTATATTTTTTAAGAAATAAAAATAAAAATGTGTTTTCAATTGCTTCTTGCTATTTCCCTTTTATAGAAAAATTAAATATTAAAATAATTTTTTAAGAATAAAATATTTATAATTATTATGTTATATTTAATCCTTTTTATATTTATTTTACACTATATATATATAAGTAAAAATTGATACAATAATTCGTTTGTTTATGTAATTTTTTTTAAGTTAAAAACAATAAACAAGAAAAACTAAGGGATCGTTTAATCACGTTTCTGTTTCTTGTTTCTATTTACTCTTTCCTCTTTTTTAATAAAGAAAAATAGAATTGTGCAGTTCCAATACTCATGAATGCAAGAATATTGATAAAACAAGATTTTATTTATATTCGAATAAATTGAAAATAAAAACAAAAAACAAGAAACTTGTTTGGTTGTTTTTAAAATTTCTATACAATTTTTAAGAATGTTTCTAAAAAGAATTAGAAACAAAAAATATAAATAGTTGTCATATGTTTAAATTTCTTAATAAAATTGAAAACGAGAAATAAGAAATAGGAACAAATGAGCCATAATTTTTTATTTTTTTTAATCATAATTTGCGGTGTATGATTCTTTAGAAATGAGAAACCAGAAAAAGATACCAAAAAGTGTATATATTTCTTACTTACCAAAAAACAGCTAAAACAAGAAATCAATTTTCATTTTCATTATCATAATTTGTATACTATTTTTGGTATGTTTGGTAAAAATGAGAATTAATAAATAGTTACCCATGTAGAATGTGTTTCTTAAAAACTTAATATATATATATATATATATATATATATATATATATATATATATATATATATATATATATATATATATATATATATATATATGTTTGGGGATGAAAATACCCTGTACACGTGGAAGACCCCTATTGGTACTCCAAGATGGCCCATGAGTCATGCCCAGCTCGGATAGCCGAGATGGCTGCCACCAACGCCGACGAAAGCTTAAGTATGAGGGCCGAGGTGAACCTGGCCCAGGTCTGACCTACCGGGGAGCTCGGTAGGGGCCGATGTGAGCAACTGTCTGCGGCGCGATTATCGGGCGTAACCGTCGATCCCGAGATCACCGGGTGTAACCGATGGTCCCGAGATTACCGAGTGTAACCGTCGCGAGATTAGCGAGACCATCACCCATAAGTAGAGGACCTCACTCCCCGATCAGGTACGATCATTTCTGGCTTCGAACTAAACTTGGAATACGACCTATACTGACTTCATCGTCGGAGTGCTCACCTTTTTGTGCAGGTCCGCCCAAGTGTTCAGATCGGTACGGAGGCCGAGTTCGAGCTACAACAAGAAGTACACTGTTGTGCACATCTTTGCATAAACATTTGGCGCCGTCTGTGGGAACGACAATCTAAGTCATCCTAATTCCTTTAAACCAACACGCGAGCGAACATGGTTCAACCAGCGAACTCGACCAATACGACAGATCGAAGGACTCTAGCTGCCAGCGATGCCCACCAGAGGGAGGTCGGAGCAGCAGCGGTAGAGGGGCAAGGTCACGACGGCCCAGTAACGGAACCCCTCCGCAGGTCGGCACGGACCACCACACCTGCCCTACCGCCTGCGCACCCGAGGACGTCCAAGGCCACCCGTGGCCGAGGTGGGACCTCTAAGAAGGGCGCCCGGGGTCCAGCCCCGGATCCAACAAGCGAGAACCTTGATGCGCTCAAGAGAGAGATGGAGGCAATGCGCACACAAATGCGCACCATGGAGCAAATGTATAACGAAATGGTGCTGGCTGCAGGCGCAGGGTCCCGATCTGAAAATCGAGTGACGCGCGTGGACATACGCGAGCAAAGGGGTTCCCACCTCGGCCCGGCCGAGGAGGAACGTCCCGAAGACAACGAGAGCGAGGGGTATACTCGCCAGAGGGGAGACCTCCGTGAGCATCTCAACAAAAAGAGAGGCTCGTCTCTCCGAAAAGGGCAGTCACCATCCCGCTCACACAGGAGTTCCAACCAGCAGGCTGAATCCTCTCACAATCTCGTAGGGATAATCACAAGGGAGGAGTTCGACCAGCTGAGGGGGGAGCTCGATGCTCAGGTGGAGGCCTTAAAGGCCAAATGTGAGCAGAAAGACGATTCGCTGAACGATGGCGACTTGGGAGAATCGCCTTTCACCTCGGACGTTTTGGAAGCACCAATCCCTCCGAAGTTCAAAGCTCCTACCGTGAAGCCTTATGACGGGACGAAGGACCCCAAGGACTATGTCGAGGTCTTTGAAGGCCTCATGGACTTCCAAGCGGCATCAGACGCCATCAAATGCCGCGCCTTTCAGATTGCGCTTACTGGCAGCGCGCGATTGTGGTACCGGAGACTGCCAGCCAGGTCGATCTCGACCTACTCTCAGCTGAGAAGGGAGTTTCTCGCCCAGTTCTCTTCTCGGCACTATGATAAAAAGACAGCGACCTATCTCGCCACCATCAGGCAGAAGGAGGGTGAGACGCTGCGGGAGTATGTCACCAGATTCCAGGAGGAACAGTTGAAGGTTGCACACTGCTCCGATGACTCGGCCATGTGCTATTTCCTCACCGGTCTAGCCGACGAAGCCCTCACGGTGAAGCTTGGAGAGGAGGACCCGGCCACCTTCGCCGAGGTACTCCAGAAGGCGAAGAAAGTCATCGACGGCCAGGAGCTCCTCCGAACCAAAACCGGCCGACCTGAGCGAAAGATCGGCCGGGGCAGAAGTGGAAAAGATGAAAGGGCAGATCCCAAGTCCAAGGACAAGGGATCCTTCTCCAGTGGCCGACCTGAGTATAGAAGGGTGGAGAACGGACCTACCAGGAGCCGGCCTTACGAGCGCTTCACCCCAACCACGATTCCAATTTTCGAGATCCTAACGAACATCGAGGATTCTGGAATGGAAAAACTACTCAAGCGTCCGGAGAAACTTCGGGGAGCCCCGGAGAGGCGCAGCAAGGACAAGTATTGCCGCTTCCATCGAGAGCACGGCCACAACACGTCGGACTGCTGGGAATTAAAGCGCCAAATTGAGGATCTAATTCAAGACGGCTACTTCAAGAAGTTCGTGGGAAAGCCCGGGACCAGCTCAGCCGAGAAAAAGGAAGAGCGAAAGCGTTCGAGGACGCCACCCCGGCGCACCGACCGACCTGCGGTCATCAATACCATTTTTGGAGGGCCAAGTGGGGGTCAATCCGGACATAAAAGAAAGGAGTTAGCCCGTGCAGCCAGGCGCGAGGTATGCATCATCAGGGAGCAGGGGCCGACCTGCCCAATCACCTTCGACGGTGCAGACTTGGGGGAGGTCCACCTGCCCCACAATGATGCCCTTGTGATTGCTCCCTTGATTGATCATGTGGTGGTCAGGAGAGTGCTGATAGACGGGGGCGCATCCGCTAACATCCTGTCCTTACCGACCTACCTCGCCTTGGGCTGGATAAGGTCGCAATTGAAGAGAAGTCCGACGCCGCTGGTTGGGTTCTCTGGAGAATCGATCATCCCAGGGGGTTGCACCGACTTGCCGGTCACGCTGGGGCAAGACCAAACTCGGGTCACTCAAATGGCCGAGTTCGTGGTAGTTGACGGTAGATCGGCCTATAACGCCATCTTTGGGAGACCCATCATCCACTCATTTCGGGCCATTCCCTCAACACTACATCAAGTTTTGAAGTATTCCACCCCCAATGGCGTGGGTACGGTCCGAGGAGAACAGACCGCTTCGAGGGAGTGCTATGCCGCCGCACTCAAAGGCTCATCGGTCTGCGCCCTCGAGACTCTCAGGGATGAGGCGCTCGAGTTCGAGGCCGACCTGCCGAGGAAGGAGTTTGCCGCACCCACTGAGGAGCTCGAGCTTGTTCCTCTGCTTAGTCCCGAGAAACAGGTAAGCATAGGAACCAAGCTGGGGGCCACCGACAGAGAGGAGCTAATCCACTTCCTCAGATCCAACTCGGACGTCTTTGCGTGGTCCCATGAGGACATGCCTGGCATAGACCCGCGAATTATGACGCATCGCCTCAGCATAGATCCATCATTCCGACCTGTGAAACAAAAGAGAAGACCTATAAACAAGGAGAGGAGTGATGTAATTGTTGAGGAAGTCAACAAACTTTTGAAAGCTGAATACATAAGAGAAATTTCGTATCCCGAGTGGCTCTCCAATGTTGTATTAGTTAAAAAATCTAACGGCAAGTGGAGAATGTACGTAGATTTTATGAATTTAAATAAGGCATGCCCGAAAGATTGCTTCCCACTGCCGAGGATTGATCAGCTTGTGGACGCCACAGCCGGGCACGAACTGCTCACCTTCATGGACGCCTACTCTGGGTACAACTACATCAAGATGCATGTCTCAGATGAAGGTCATACCGCTTTCATAACAGACCAAGGTCTGTATTGCTACAAGGTCATGCCCTTCGGGTTAAAGAACGCAGGAGCGACCTACCAGAGAATGGTGAACAAAATGTTCGCCAAGCAGATCGGCCGGAATATGGAAGTGTATGTGGACGACATGCTTGTCAAGAGCAAGCAGTCTAAGTCGCATCTCTCCGACCTGGCCGAAGCCTTCGAGGTTCTGAGGGCATATCAAATGAAGCTCAACCCTGCTAAATGTGCCTTTGGGGTCATCTCGGGAAAATTCCTTGGCTTCATGGTAAACAACCGGGGAATCGAGGCCAACCCCGAAAAGATTAAAGCCGTGATCGAGATGGAGGCACCGAAAACGTTGAAGCAGCTTCAGTGCCTCAATGGTAGGATTGCGGCCCTGAACCGGTTTGTTTCAAGGTCGACAGATAAGTGCCTCCCTTTCTTCAAGGTCTTACGAAAGAAAGGACCGTTTGAATGGACAGCGGAGTGCGAGCAAGCGTTTCAGCAATTGAAGAGCTACCTCTGTTCGGCACCCTTGCTTGCCAAGCCCATACCGGGGGACAAGCTCCAATTGTACCTAGCAGTGTCTGACAGTGCCGTCAGCTCGGCCCTAATCAGGCAAGAGGAAGCGCGGCAAAACCCGGTCTACTACACAAGCAAGGCTATGACCGAAGCTGAGACTAGATACCCTCAAATGGAGAAGTTGGCTCTCGCTTTGGTCACCTCGGCCCGACGACTTAGACCATACTTCCAAGCCCATACGGTGGTGGTGCTCACTAACTTGCCCTAAAAAGCATCTTCCATAAGCCAGAAGCTTCTGGTCGCCTAATGAAGTGGGCAATGGAGCTAAGTGAGTACGACATCCAGTTCGAACCCAGAACTGCGTTGAAAGGACAAGCCGCGGCAGATTTCATAGCCGAGCTCACACCACCCTCCGAGCTGCGCGAGTCCGACCTATCTTGGACAGTCTATGTCGACGGATCCTCCAATGAGAAGGGGTGCGGAGCCAGGGTCCTCTTGCTCGGACCAGGAGGTGAGCGATTTGAGTATGCCTTACGGTTCAGCTTCCGGACTTCTAACAACGAGGCAGAGTATGAAGCATTTATTGCCGGCTTGCGAATCACTCGAGCATTGGGGGCCTCTTGTGTTAAGGTCTTCAGTGACTCCCAGCTGGTCGTGAGCCAGATCAAGGACGAATACCAAGCCAAAGACACCCGAATGGAGAAGTATTTGGCAAGGTCAGATCATGCCTCGCCCAGTTTCGAACTTACGAGGTAAGCCGGATTCTGCGAGCAGAAAATTCTAATGCTGACGCCTTGGCCAAGTTAGCATCGGCGTACGAGACCGACCTCGCCAGGTCGGTCCCCGTCGAGATCTTAGATAATCCTTCGATCTCGGAGCCAAATCTGATGGAGATCGGCGCTCCAGAATCCTCATGGATGGGCCCGATCGTGGACTTCATTGAGGGCAACTCACCACAAGACCCCAAGGAGCGCAGAAAGTTGGCAAGGCGGGCAGCTCGGTTCGTGGTTCGAGATGGGGCATCGTACCGACGTGGCTTTTCTCCCTGCCTCTATTGAGATGCCTAACCCCTGAAGAGGGCCTGTACGTCCTCAGAGAAATCCACGAGGGGGTGTGCGGCAATCACTCGGGCGCCCGGTCGCTGTCAGCCAAAGTGATCCGACAAGGATATTATTGGCCGACCCTCAGCCAGGACGCCAAGAAGTTCGTTAAAACTTGCGACAATTGCCAACGCTACGGGGCCATAATCCACCAACCTCCCGAGCTGCTCACCCCCATCTCGGCCCCGTGGCCATTCGCGCAGTGGGGGGTAGATATCATTGGTCCTTTCCCTTTGGGCAAGGGCCAGACCAAGTTCGCTGCGGTTGCGGTGGATTACTTCACCAAGTGGGCCGAGGCCGAGGCGCTCTCCCACATAACGGAATCCAGGGTCACGTCCTTCGTATGGACGAATATCATATGTCGCTTTGGTATACCGCAGGCCATAGTGACAGACAATGGGAAGCAGTTTGACAACGCCAAGTTCAAAGACTTTTGCAGCAAACTTGGCATAAGTCATCTCAGCTCGTCCCCCGCACATCCGCAAGCAAATGGGCAGGTGGAGGCGGTCAACAAGATCCTCAAGCGAGGCATCAAACTTAGACTGGACTCCAAGAAAGGCAGGTGGGCCGATGAGCTACCAGAGGTTCTATGATCGTACCGGACCACCCAACGAGAGTCGACGGGTGAGACCCCGTTCTCCCTGGCCTTCGGCTCCGAAGCTGTAGTCCCGGTTGAGATCGGCATGCCATCTGACAGAGTAGAGCATTATGAGCCTACGACAAATGAGGATGGGCTGCTCCTCAACCTCGACTTGTTGGAAGAAAGAAGAGCAATGGCCCAGCTACGCCTGGCGGAATATCAGGGCAGAATGGCCAGACATTACAATGCCCGCGTCCGACCTCGGGCCTTTCAGGTCGGACATCTGGTCTTAAGGAGGGTCCAAACGCATGTGGGTGCCCTTGACCCGGCCTGGGAGGGCCCGTTTGAGATCAAGGGCATAGTCCGACTTGGGGCGTACATATTGGCCGATCTGAAAGGAGACGTCCTCGCGCACCCGTGGAACGCGGAGCACCTGAAGCGTTATTATCCTTGAAATGGCAAAAAGATTTTCAATGCACCTGTAAAGGCTGTTCCAAAGGAATTATGATCGGAATAAATGTGATGATTTAATTTCATGCTTCCGAGTTCGACAAGAAATTAAATGGGGGACACGGACTCCCACGCGATCGCATTCCAGCAGCCTAAGGGTACGAGGTGCGATGTCAAAACCACTGACGAACTTAAAATTCAAACCTTCAAGGCAAAGGGGGCGATGTGGAAAGTTCAAAATGGTCGAGCCTCCGAACTTGGGGGTACGAGGAACGATATGAAGAATAGCTACGGACTTAGGATTTTAGCCTTTTGACCTTTTTTAAATTAAGGGTGAAATGTTAAAAATCCAGAGTTGGTGCAATGTATTGAACATTAAGAGATTCAAACTCAAACTTTCAAATTATGTTAATTAAAGGCGCGACTTCAAAAGTAGGAGGTGCGAGGTGACGTTAGCTGCAGTTCAAAGGAGAAGCAAAGAAAAGCGGTTGCCAACAACAAAGTGGAAGCCAATGGGAGTCTCTTTATTGAATGAAGAGCAGAGCCAAGGCTTATAGACCTTGCAGCTCTGCCCTGACACTTACAAAAAAAAGGAAGAAGAAAAGGGGGGTCGCCTAAGAGCCTGCTGGGGGAGCGCCCTCCTGAGGAGAGCCGACCTGGTCCTCTTCGGGGTCGGAGTAGTCAGAGTCCAGATCCCTGACATACTGATCCACCAACGCTTGGGGGCCAGGGGTGCCACCAAGATGGCCCATGAGTCATGCCCAGCTCGGATAGCCGAGATGGCTGCCACCAACGCCGACGAAAGCTTAAGTATGAGGGCCGAGGTGAACCTGGCCCAGGTCTGACCTACCGGGGAGCTCGGTAGGGGCCGATGTGAGCAACTGTCTGCGGCGCGATTATCGGGCGTAACCGTCGATCCCAAGATCACCGGGTGTAACCGATGGTCCCGAGATTACCGAGTGTAACCGTCGCGAGATTAGCGGGACCATCACCCATAAGTAGAGGACCTCACTCCCCGATCAGGTACGATGATTTCTGGCTTCGAACTAAACTTGGAATCCGACCTATACTGACTTGATCGTCGGAGTACTCACCTTTTTGTGCAGGTCCGCCCAAGTGTTCAGATCGGTACAGAGGCCGAGTTCGAGCTACAACCAGAAGTACACTGTTGTGCACATCTTTGCATAAACAATATATACCATCTTAGATATGTTTAAATGAAGAAATAAAAAACAGTTATTAAAAAGCATATGTTTTTTAGGAGGAAAAAAATGGAAAACAAGAAGTAAGAAACCAAATTTCATATTTGACCATAATACGTATACAATTTTGACTTTGGAGTACATAATTTTTATCATGTTTCTTAAAAGCTATTAAAAAAAACATGAACGTTAATCAACGCTGGAGTAAATGAAATGGAGTATGGATATTTTTAAGGGCTTATTTGGTAACGTTCTTATTCATTGTTTCACGTTTTTCGTTTTTTATTTTTCGTTTTCTATTGTTTAATAAAAATATAGAATTACGTTTGATAACTATTTTTATTTTTTATTGATAAAAGAAATAGAGATATGTTTGATAATCATCCCGTTCTCTAACATTGTCAATTAAAAAAGTAATTTTTTCATATTAAATATTCACTTTATATGTTATATTTGTTTTTTAATATTTATTATGCATTTTATAAGTCAATAATGGTAAAATAATTATTTCATTTATATTTTGAAAAACTGGAAGCTGCAAGAACAATAAGGAACAAGACTTAATTTTGTTATTTAATTTTCAAGATTGTATAGTTTCTACACTATATTAATTATGGAAATGGTTCTTAAAAAATGAGAAACGAGAAACAAAAATAGTTATTATATATTTATATTTTTGAAAAACTAGAAATACCAAACTTGCCATAAATTACCAAGCATGTAACATTAAATCAAGCCTAAACAAAAGGCCAATTATTGTCAACATGAGCTTAGTTAAGTAGTAATTGACACATGTCTATGATCAAGACATTATGGACCCGTTTGGTAAAGTTCTTGTTTCTTGTTTCTGTTTCTTTATTTTTAATAAAGAAAAATGTATTGCATGGTTACAACCTTCAAGAATTCAAGTACGATAAAACAATTTTTTTTTTATGTTTTGGAACAAAATGAAAATGAGAATTTTGGTTGTTTCTAAAATTTATATACAATTGTGATAATGTTCCCAAGAAAGAAGAAACAAGAACCAAAATTAGTTGGAAAAAAAGCTTAGATTTCTCAAGAAAATTGGAAACGAGACGGGAACGTTATCAAACGAATCTCATGAGTTAGAATCTCTCGCCCCCACTCATTGTACTAGAAAAAAAAGAATCATAAAATTATCTCTCTAGGTCTTTACACATGAATCAATAAAGTGATGAGAGAGAGAGAGAGGGAATATTTGGAAGACAAGCAAGCCCAAAAAAAAAGTGTATCTGGGTATGTCTGAATGTTGGGGGGTGAAGATGATAAGATGAGTTTGAGTTTGTGAACAGAAAAATGTCAACAAAAGAAAAAAGAAAAAGTAAAAAAGAAAACAAACTCTTCATTCTTCACTCTCAAGTCTCAAGTTCTGAGTTGTTGTTCCTTAAAGCGTTGAAAAAAGAGATCCAAACACTGTCTTATTACTCAGCTTTTGAATCTTTGTTGGAACCTTTTTTTTTTAATTATTTATTATTTACTTTAAAGCTGCATGTTGAAAACTGAAAAGTAACTCTCCCATTGGAGCATTTTTCACCTTCATCTTTTACTTCATTAAATCATCTCTCCCTCCAATGAAATTTATTTACATATGACTGAAAAAGTGTAAGAAAATGGTAACTTTATCAATGGGAATAACCAGATCAGATAAGAATTTCGTTCTTCTTTCTAATTGCTTAAATTCATATGTAATGCCAATTTCAGAGTAATGGGAATTGGAAAATAAGAGTACACTGTTTGGTATTGTTTCTTGTTTTTCGGAAAAATATATTGGATGAGTAGTCACGCAAGTCAACGAGCTAAAATAAGCTACGGACGGGTTTGGTACTCGATCATTCACACACTTCGAAGCTTAAGTTATTACTTAGCTGAACTTAGTAAAGTTGTGTACGTTTGAAAATGTGGGACTTCTTCTTTGATAGGAGATCCTTGGCTATTTAAAATTATAATATTGTGAAGATCTTTTTATTTGGTATGTTTTAAAAAAAATGAAAAATTAAAACAATATTATTATTCAGGTTTCTAATTAAGGGATTGAAAATAAGAAACCGACAACTACATTTTGTTCATTCAAAAACTTATATACAATTTTTAAAACATTTCTTAAAAAACAAAAAAGAAATAAAAATAAGAACAGGAACAGGAACATAATTATTTTGTCATGTGTTGAAGGGTACTCCTCTGAGTTTGTCTAAAAAAAAAGGGTTTTGTCTGTGGAAAACTGAGTGAGGTCACGTCTATCACGAGTCAAATGGTCCCAAATGTTTTTTTAGTTTTCGGGTCGGGTCGGGTCGGGTTTTATGGTGGGTAAGAATGGAAGTTTAAAACTGTACTTTTTTATTTGGTTTTGTTTTGTCGAGTAGTAAGTAAAGAGAGAGTTGGGGAGTTCAGAAAATTGGGGTCCACCAAATGTAGAGTTAAGAGAGGCCAATAATTCACTTACTACAACTCTGTGTGACAGCCAAGCAATGAAAACAGGGATACCTTATCCCCATAACCAAACACCCCTGAGCAATGAAAATAGAGATATCTTGTCGCGAACTGGTACTATAGAGGAGCGGTCATAAACTGGAGACTCTCCTTGATGAAATGATCGAAAAGAAATGGTTTTGTTGAGAGGAGTTCTAATTGTACTCTGAATATAATCTCTAACATTATTTATCCTTTATTCTTGTTTTTAAATTTTAGATGATCAGTTTTGCCTACTGGTTTTGTTCATCTTGATTGGCCCACTCGTTTGTGAATCTTGATTGACTCTTTGATTTGTCGTTGATCTTAATTGACTTTCTGAACTTGTTTTGATTTGCCTTCTAAGCTTAGACTAAAAAGATTTGGTGGAAAATTTCATGTATTTATCCAAGTTTAAGAAAATCTACCAACCTCAAAATGTTACTATTTATTTTATTCAATCTTTAGAAAAGATCATCGTAGTTGTTTTGGGTATTAGATTGACAACGATATGAATTGGTTGGATCAAGAGAAGGACAAAATAATATAATTAACTTGAAAATAAATTGAAAGTTAAAGGAAACTTTGAAATATATCTACAAATATCAATATATTCAAACTTCATGTCAATACATTCCAATTTCAGAACAAACTAATGTGTGAACTAAATTAAGCATTGCAATTTAAAATATGAAAAATAACATATAATATGGGATCAAATATGTTAGGATAAATAGTTAAAAAAAAAAAAGTGAACCAATAAGAATTTTACCAAATCAGAGAAGAATAATTTCTGCGTAACAACTTTGTATAATTTTATCTCGTTTCAATGGATGTTGAATTCAATAGATTAAAGGATGTCAGGATTCATTTGGAGATGAGAAAAAAATAGTATTTCTTTGATAAAAAGAAATTTAGAACGTTTGAATTGGATTGGTGAATCTCCTCGTTTTCCCTCATTTTCAAAAGAAAGAAATGGAAGGAAGAACACTCCCGAAACATCATACATGAACAAGAGGGAAAGAAAGAGAGAAAAATTAGCGTGAGAGTGAGCGGGGGAGGGAGAGAGGAAACAAAAAAGGAAAAAAAACATAATTACCTTGTTCGAGCATAAGAAAGAGACTAGAATTTGTAAGAAGAAGGGGGAGAAGTAAAGAGAAGAAGAAATATAGAATGAGAATGTGAGATAGGTGAAGTGAGGTTGGAGAGAGGGAGAAATCATTAGAGAGAATGTGGACGAGAATAAGGAAAAGTTATATAAAATTAGACCTGCAAAGGTGGATTATTCAAAGCGGGTTCCACGAACAATGAGGATGGAATAGAGAGGTTAGGAAGGGTGAAGAGAGGGAATGGAAGAAAAGGAAAGGGAGAATGTGAGAGAACCATGGAAAGTTACGTAAAATTGAGAGAGTGAAAAGAAGTTATGTAGAATTTGATGACGGGAGAGAGAGAATGAGAGAAAATGAGAGGGAGAATGTGGGAGAATCGTAGAAAGTTACTTAAAATTGAGAGGGTAAAGAAAATTATTTTACTTATTTAATTTTTTCACGAATAAGTTATTTAGAATTAGGAGTGTAGGGAGGGAGCGGGATAAAATGAAAAAAGTTATCAAATATGAAACCACATAAGACACTTTTGAAATGAGCTTTTCAAACATTCACTTCCTTTTTACTATTTTTATGATTTTGCTTTTAACTTAAATAAATAATAAAAATAAAAATAACCTGCACAAAACATGGATAATTAAGATAAACGGGGAGAAATAGAATATTTCACACTGGAAAATTTGACAGAGAAATCATGAGAAAAATATGTAAAAAGAACCAATAAATATACAAATGTTATAAATCTGATGTCCATAACTTCCAAAGTTACACGTCTACTATTTACTCTCCCTATTAACTCTTATTTATTCTCTCGTAATTCATGAGTTATAATCTTCAATTTAGATAGAATATATCAAATATTTATTAGATATTTTTAAAGTTTAACAACGTATTAAACATAAAAGCGAGAGTTAAAACCTTGAAATATGAGTTCTAGTTAAATTTGTAATTTAGCTAAAAAGATATTTTATTTTCAAGAAAGTAAAAACACAAAATTTTAAAGAGAGCACAATAGTACACTCTGTACCTTTGAATTAGGGACCCACCCTAAGGTTTTGTCTACATCTATGCACCAGCTGTTAGCACTAAAATGAATTATTGAATCATTTTTTCAAAATAAATAATTGTATTAGAAAATTTGATTTGATGTTTAATTAATTAATTAATTTAAAACTTAAATTAACCCCACCACCCATAGATTTGAAAAGATATGTCTCTCTTCTCTTATCATCTAGAATTAGATAATTATATATATATATATATATATATATATATATATTATGGTTTAATTCCTTTTTTCTCCCTCTTTCTTTCTTTTTCTTTTCATTTTTTGTCCCAAGCTTTTGCTTCATTCTCACTTTGTTCACCTCTCTCTCACATGTTTGAAAATGAAAGTGAAAAGAAAAATACCTAAATATGAAAAGAAATTAGCTGTTTTTAAACTTATCTCGATATGAAAAGAAATTAGCTGTCTTTGGAAAAAAAAAGATATTCCTATAATTTTTTTTATATATCACATTTTATTCCTAGAATATGTGAAAAAGAAAAAACTAGATCTTTCTTTTATTATTATCTAGAAGTCAGATGAGATGGGATATGCGTACTGTTTCTATACATGTACCTACCCAAGAGATCATTGTTTGGTTGGAGTTGCATTACATGTGGTTTAAACCCAAGACATGATATTCCTTGAAGCCTCAAGCCATCCAAGTAATTCCTTGGAGACAAAAAAAAAAAGAAAACACACTAGATCTTAATCGTAGAAATATACGAATGATGGAGCGAATTTCAGCTAAAATAAATACCTAACATATAACTATGAAATTAGTGTTACCCAATCATAAAAATATTCAAATTAAGTCAATACAACCTAACCAACACGAGTCTAACTCAACTAGTTAAGACATCTATCTCTAATCTAGAATTCGTGAGTTTCAATCTACACTCTCACATGTTGTACTAAAAAAAAAGGTTTCAAAAAGCTGTAATCTTGAATCATCATCTCCACGTATTGTACTAAAAAGAGATTAACTAACAAATAATTCAACTAATTTAACGTTTTTATAAGTACATGAACAAAAATTTAAAGTTGGAGAAAAAAAAGGCATTATTTAGTCAAAGTTTTTTTTTTTTACCATGTTTATTTTGTTTAAACTATGTTGTTTTAAAATTGATAAAATCAAAGCTTCACACTAACTTGTGTGTGTGTGTGTTTTTTTCTTGGTTTTCAAAAGAGTTTTGGTCAAAAGTGTGTTTTTTTTTTTTTTTTTTTTTTTGCAGCTGTATAAATATTCAATTGCATGTGTTTCTTTCTTGAAAATGAGGAAGCAAAAGACAAAGTATAAAAGTTATAGTTTCTTCATTTCCAATTTGCCTCTCCCCTCCCATCTATGATTGAACCATTTAAATTATTTTCCACCATTCCATTTTTTAATATAAATAAATTCAGATATAAATTGGACACTCTAATTCATCACTTGAGACATTATTTTTTTTCTTTTGTTACCAATATTTTTATAAATGTAGATTATGAACCAAAATTTAATTATTTATCGAATTCACTTGGTGTTGTTTATTATTATTTTTTCTTTTACTATTTTATCATTTAAAATAGTCAAATTTATCTCGTTGTTATTTATGAACAAAACATTAAATTGGAATCTTAGACCCAGTTTATCCTTAATTCAAATGGACAAGAATAAATGATCTCGAAAATGTTTGAAAACCCCGAACGTTGAGAAATGGAACCAAAATAGTCTCAATTATTTGTGGGTTCCTCATCAAAACTTAAAAGAATTTGAAAGTTAAAAAAAGAAAAAGAAAAAGGTGAGAAATGGCATTCCTGGTTTGTGTAAGAGCTCCCCAATGGGTAGAGAGAGACTTTTTTCTACCTTAGAATCTTCCAAAGGGTTTTTAAATATCCTAAGAAGATATAATGGGTTTGGTTTTTCTGTCCAAAGATATTATTTTATTTCTTAAAAGTGAACTTAAATGAGAATTAACAATAACACTAATAACAATTATTAATAGTAGGTTTAATTTGAATAGCTTTTGTGTACTTCTTTTTTCCTTTTTTGTTTATTTTAGTGCTAAAGCAAACATAGTTCAGTTGATATATATCTCCAATTAAGAAGTTGCGATTTCGATTCTCCACTCCCACGTGTTGTACTAAAAAAAACTTTTTTTGTCTATATACTTTTCAAAAAGTGAATTTTAATAATTTAAATTTCATTTTATCTCATTTAATTCAATCAAAATTTTAATATGTCACTCCACTCAATATATTTTCTGAAATATAGTCATAAATTTGATTAAATAGTGTATAACAATTATGTTAATTTTTTATGAAGATAAATCAAAAGGTTCACTTCTTAAAAGTATAAGAACCAAAAAAATCACAGAGATTAAAATAAATTGAAAGCATAGAGGCTGAAATAAATAAGAAAGGAACCAAAATTAAATAATATTTAAAAAAACAAAAGAAAAATGAGTTGATTAGTCAAAGGTTACAGGGTCCCAAAGTTCACCATCTCCCATCCCAATAAAGCACTATATAAGATCAGTGTGTCAATTCTTTTTTGTCCCTATTCCACCACCCCCTACTTTTACACACCCAACAATCAAAAAGGAAAAAAAAAAAACATTTTTAATTTCTTTGCAAAACTAAAATTTAATACTCTCATTTTTTTCTTTTTTTGATAGTGATTGATTAATGTGTCGGGTTTGTATAATTCGAAACTTAAGATTAGAGTTCACATTTATTATTTGTCACGTTGGCTTCTGTTTATTTCACATTACCGACTTATTTCACAAAGTTTATATTTTCAATGATATCTTAATTATGATTGTGAACCAAAAATAGAGCAATTTAAGAAATCGACCAAATGATTGTCACAGTTCAACTAGGTTTCGTAAACCATAGAACCAAGAATTTGATGGGATGGCACGACATAGTAAGGATTAATAAACTAAAATCTCTTTCTTGATTCTATTAATAATGATGCATGATCATTCTTAATTGCCTGGTTAATTTCGTTACCGAATGAGACTATATTTACTAAATAGCTGTGCAAAGGTGATTACGACTGGTTAAATCAAAGAGGTTTGAAGCAATAACGATATACCACGTTGTTAGATATTTTGGACCTCAATTTGACTTGGAATCTATTTTCCCTATCTCGATCAATTAGAAGGAAACAAAAAACCAATCAAAATTAATTTGTTTATGTTATACCCCACATAAATTGAAACTTTATTTTCTCTCAGCCAAACAATAATTTACTCTTCTTCCTTTTTTCTTTTTTTGGTTTTTTTTTTCTCTTTTATTTTTCTTTTTTTCCTTTTTTCCTGATCTGTTTCTGAGTTACCCGGGATTGGGATTTTGAATTGCTTTACGTGCTCCACATTACTTTTGCTTTTTTTTTTTCCTCTCTTTTGAATATATATATTTTTTTCTTTTTTTGGTTGCTTTTTTACACATCTAGTCTGGCAACTGCCATTTTGTTGAGACGTTGTAATGTGTTGTGGCCTTTGCCAGCTTCTGCTGTTTAATACAGCTTTGCTTTGCCCCTCTTTCTTGCTCCCCTATAATCAACTTTTCCGGAACAAAAATAATAAAAAATAAAAGAATTCTAGAAATAAAAAAATATTATATTTGTATATTTCTAAAGTAGTTTTAAAATCACTTCAATTTTATGACTTATACTTTTAAGTATTTTTTATATGAATATTCATGAGTTCGAAAAGTCATGGATTTTTGCCAGGGTAACCAGAGGCATGGTCACTAATTAGCGTGTAATCGTGACGATATTATATTTGTTAAAATTTAGATTAATGAATGCTTCATAAATTTCTCCAAATTTTACTAAATTTTCAACCTGAGTCTAGTTCAACTAGTTAAGACATATATCTCCGACCAATAGATCGTGTGTTCAAACTCCTCTCACTCCACACGTTGTTGTACTTGAGAAAACAAGTTTCTCTAGATTAAATTAAAAGAATATATAAATTTGGCTAGTTAAATTAATGTTGCTGGTCTATCTTATAATTATTTGATGAAATAAAGTTGTCAAATTGTGTCACGTATCTATTTAATTTTATGACTTATTTGATAATAAATTAGTCCAATTAAATTGTGTCATAGCCATCTAACGAAGTCTCATTCCATCTGTAAGTCCATAAAAAAAATTAGAGGAATTCATTCGAGAAAGCCATAAAAAAGTCCGAAGCCAAAAGAATACTCTAGAGACTTGAAAATTAAAAGACCAAAGGATTTACTAAAGATGAGAAGATTAAAGATCTTCTACACGAATCAAAGACCCTAGAGATCTTGAAGGCTCTTAAAGACTTCTTGAACATAAACTAAAGAAGATTTTTGTAAGACAAGAGATTTTAAAGTTCTGTTTCGTAATATTTTTGTATTTTTTATTTCTCATTTTCTAGTTTTTTCTGGTATTTTTCTATCGACAAAAACCACGTTTTATAATTGTTTTTCTGGTTTCCTTTCTTACTTTTTTTATTTAAAAAACCAACAAAAACATCTTTATTAACTATTTCTTATTTCTTATTTTTAAATTCAAACTTTTTATGTTATATTTATTTTTTTAATATTTATTATACATTTTATTAGTAAAGATGATAAAGTAATGTTTTATAATAAAAAAATTAGAAAAATGAACAATAAAAAATAAACTTAATTTTGTTCCAAAATTTATACACAATTTTAGTTATCAAATGTTTATATTTTTCAAAAATAAAAAATAAAAAAATGAGAGATAAAAAACGAGAATGTTAACAAAGGGGTCTAAAGATTCCTAGATTTGAACACAGATTCCTAGATTTTGAACAGTAAAACCAGTTAAAATGTATTATATTTATTTATTGATGAAAGAAATATATTAATGAAGGTAACATGAAGATTAAAATGAGTAGAATGGCAAACTCCAATATTCTCAAAATAAATCGTAAAAAATAGAAAAAAAAAATAAGTGGAAAATTCCAAGAAAGAGGAGACCAATTGCCAAAAAAAATTTGGCTCCACATGCCCCAACATCTCTTCCACTAATTACTAATTACTATTTTCTTAAAATATCATTATTATTATTATTTTATTATCACACTAATTATTCATGTTTATCTATGTCGGTCCCCATTTTTTTATTTCCACTACAACTTTCTTATATACTATACTAGATGGTTGAAATTTAAATTATAAAAATGATTTATATTTCCCTAATCCCTATATTTTTAAATCATGATTTTAGATCTTGGTCAATTAATTTTGAAATATTTCGTATTCCCTAACATTTATTATTGACTTGTACTATTTAAAAAAAATCTCTGAAAAGATACCAAAAAAAGATATTTTATATATATATATATATATATATATATACACGAAAAAGTTTGATATTTGGATGTTCACTGTAACTGTTGACTAATTTGAACATACAAATTAGATTTAGAACGTAAATTAAAAAAAAAAAAGATTTAAATTCTATTTGAGTGGTCTAAATTTTATCCTCATTCTATCTAAGTCACTAAATTTTCCATGTTTCAGTCTTAGTTTATCAACTTTGCATAAGAAAATATTTTAATCATTATTGTCGATGCTTTTAATTAATTGCCTAACAAAAACGTGATACAAATACATGGTTTGTTCATTGAACTTATCCAATGAGATATTTGTAAGCATTAGGTAAGGTGTTCACTTCCAAACCAATTTAAGTCCTGTGAAATGAGTGAAATGATTAACTAGGTACCGTTTTATAACCATTTTATTTTTAATTTTCTGGTTTTAAAGCAAAAAAAAAAAAGTAGTTATCAAATTAACCTTGGCTTAATAAAGCTAAAAATATACTTTCTATTAAAAACTTTAGAACTGTGATATAATACTCAAAAATTGAGAGATCAAAATGAAGATATTATTTAGTTTTCTTTAATACTATTACATATCAAAGTGGATATTCCGACCCTCCATTTTAGTTGAGTATATTTTAACTAATTCAACTACGTGCGGTTTTGTTTTTAGCTAAGATGATTACTATCTTACCCATTAAGTTTTTATGTTTAGATTTGAGGAATAAAATGGGTGTTTTTTCTTTTTTTATATATATTTTTAAATGATGAATTGATAAATGTGAAAGGAAATTTGGAAGTTAGTGTAGATGAAAGCTCAAAATCCAGCAAGGTTTCCCCTTCCACTGCAGCAATAACAACCGCCTCTCTCTCTCTCTCTCTGTGTGAAGATTTTAAATAGCAAAGAGAAAACCCTGAAAGAAGGGGATAAAAGCTTAAAAGGGGAACCCCCATTCTTCACCTTTCAAACTAAATATTCCATTTCATTTCATTTCTCTCTCTCTCTCCCTCTCTCTCACTTACTTCAATTTTCCTCTTCTTCTTCTGAATCTTAAGAGAGAAGAGGCATTCTACTTCAAAGCTTCAATCACAAGAGGGAGAACACAGCAGAAAAGCTTAAAGTGAAAGCCCTCAATTCCATTTCTGTTCCCTCTCTCTCTGTGGCTTCACTTCTTCTCTCTAAGAAAGGAGGATGAGTAACAAACAGGATTTCATGAAGATTCAGGTACACAAACTGTTTTTGGGGGATTTTCTTTTCAAATTAGGGGACTGTTTTTCCCTTTTTGTGTCCTTCAAAAAACTTGGTGGGTATTTCTTTTACCTGAGTGAAATTGATGTTTGTTTGTTTGTTTGGTTGTTTGGTTGCAGGCCTGTGCTCTCAGAGTAAACATTCACTGTGAAGGATGCAAGCAGAAGGTCAAGAAAATCCTTCAGAAAATTGATGGTAACACACTACTACTTCTCACCTCTCTCTCTCTTCAATTATTGGGGTTTTCTTCTCTCTCTGTCTCTCTCTGCTTTAACCATAGTAGAACTTAGGGGAGAAATCTCTAAGACCCATGTTTGCTTTCTCACAAATTCTTTGTTATGTCTAACATTTCCTCAAACATATGTGGTTATTCTTACCCAAGTTTCAAAAAGGAGTAAATTTTGAAAACAAAGGTGGAAGAAGTGTTTATAAACTTGATTTTCAGAAACAAAATGGGATTTGTTACTTTGTTGAGAGATTGTAGTGACTGTTTAGCTTCTGGGGGTTTTGTTTTTAGGAGTTTACACAGTGAAGATAGATGCAGAACAAGGGAAGGTCAGTGTGACAGGAAATATAGATCCAGCTAAACTGATACAAAAGCTTGAGAAATCTGGGAAGCATGCTGAGCTATGGGGGGCTCAGTTAAATCCAAGCAATTTCAACAACAACAACCAGTTCAAGAGTATGCAGTTTCAGAATGTCAAAGGAGGAGGAGGGGGAAAAGACAACAACATGATGAACAACAAGTTTCAGATGGAGAAGGCTTTTCTTCAACAACAACAACAACAACAACAACAACAATTGAAGGGCTTCTCCAACAACAAAGGAGGTAACCACAATCTTAACAATCTCAATAATCTCATGGCTCCTCCAAAAGATAAGAAGTCTGTTAAGTTCAACTTGCCTGAGGAAGTCTCTGATTTTAGTGGTGATGAGTTTGATGATGAGTTTGATGATGAATTTGATGATGAAGATGATGAGTTTGATGATGAAGATGATGAACAAGAGTTTGGCCATGGTCATGGCCACGGACATGCTTTACCAAACAAAATGATGCCTATGATGGGGAAAGGAGGAGGGTCTCTTGGGTCAAATGGGCCCATGGGACCCAATGGGATGATTAATTTCAATATGATGAATAGTAAGAAAAGTGGGGATGGTGCTGCCAAGAAGGGTGAAGTTATTGACTTCCCTGTTATGATGAAGGGTAACAAGGGTGGAGGAGGAGGGAATGAAGGCAAAAACAGTAAGGGAGGAGGGAAGAAAGACGGTGGCGGTGGCGGTGGCGGTGGCGGTGGCGGTGGCGGGAATAAGAGTAAGAGCAAGGGAGGAGGGGAGCAGAAGAAAGAGGGGAAGAAGGGGGGTGGGTTTCTGGGGTTGGGTAAAAAGGGGCTGTTTGGTTTTGGTGGTAAAAATGGGGGCAAAAAAGAGAGTGGCCACAGCAAGAAGAAAGGCAGCAGCAATAATAAAAGTTCAGAAGGTGGTGGAGGAGGAAAACATAATGGCAATGGGGCCAAAAAAGGAGGCAAAAATGATGGCCTCCATGAATTTGACAAGCTAGATATTGGCTTCCATGACCTTGATATTTCCAAACCAAGCAAAGGAGGAAAGGGTAATGGTGGAAATGGTAAGAGTATGGGGCAGATGGGCCAAATGGGCCATGGTAATGCAAACAAGAGCCAGATGGGGCAGATGGGGCAGATGGGGCAAATGGGGCCTGGTGGTATTAATAGGGGCCAGATGGGCCCTGGTGGTGCCAATATGGGCCCACCAATGGGAAATTATCCAATGACTCAGATGGGTAACATTCCAGCAGTACAAGGTCTACCAGCACAACAAATGATGAATGGAGGAGGAGGAGGGTATTACCAAGGAATGGGACAGGGGAACCCTTACAACCCACAACAACAACAGTACATGGCCATGATGATGAACCAACAAAGAGGAGTTGGAGTTGGGAATGATATGTTCCAACCCATGATGTACTCCCGGCCGAACCCAGCCGTGAACTACGCCCCGCCACCGCCGATGTTCCCTCCAGTCGCAACCGACCAGTACACACACTTCTTCAGCGACGAAAATACTGATAGTTGCAGTATCATGTAAATTTTTGCCCCAAAAAAACAACTCTTCCCTTTCCTCTCCCCCCTTTGGTTAATTTTCTAGGACTAGTGCTTTTGTGGTAGCTATAGCCTTAGCTGAATGTAGAAATGGGTGCAAAGTTTTTACAGTACCATTGCTTGTGTTACTTGAGAAGAAAAAGAAAATGGGATCAAACTTTGATTCATTCACAGTTTAATCCCTTCAAAGTTAAAACTCCACTCAGTATTTTTACCGTTTCTTTTGTTTCTATACTGACCTTTCAACTTGCAGAGGTAATAAAAACAGAGCCCTTATGGCTCCTCAGTACCTTTATTGTGACAGGGATGTGTCAGTTGAGTAGTGGCTCTCTGAACTGATGTACTATTATTTTTGGTTAAAAAAAAGATATATATATATTTTTTAGTTTTTCTACACTTTTTGTTTGAATTAAATCTCTGTATTTTTGGGAATGTTAGGGTGGGGTATGAATGAAATAAAACAAGCACAGTGACACTAATAATTTTAACTTGAATGATATACAACACCTTATATTACAAAATAAATAATCTTGACAAACTTAGCGATATTGCAAGAAAATTATTACAAAAGACATCGCTTAAAAGTGGCAACGTCTTGATTATCTATATTAAAAAGTCCCGAACACATTGTCAAAATTTTACTTCCATCAAATCATGAATCAACCTTCAAAATTACTAAGAACTATTGGGTACACAATTCCCTTTTGTCTTTTTTATTTTCTTTCAATTTGGTCTCAAAAACTTCACAAAATTGTTTAATACCCACGTGAAAAATCACCTATTTTCCTCTTTTGTTTACTCAACTATAAACGTTAATATAGTTAGTTAACCATGAAATATCAACTGATTGTCACGTAAATAGAAAATGTGTTACATACTCAATGAAGTAACTACGAGGACAATTCGTTGGATTTGATCAAACCATAATAATCAAATTAAAATTTACCATAAAACTAAATTGAAATTAAACTCAAATGATATGAATCCTGTTGAAACTTTTAAGATCACACATAGGGCAAATTAAAACTAAATACAAACTAAATTGATAACTTTAACTATAAAAATGCATAGACCAACATATTACAAAATTTAAGATATAGTGTAAAAAATATTTTAACCAATTTATTTTCAAATATTTCCTTTTCTTTTCCTTTTTTTTTTTCAATGGCAAATATTTCCTTTTGAAGTACTATATATTGCCCCACTGAATCATTATTTGCTTTCGCTTATCTGTTGTGAAGTCATTATTTTTATAATTATTTATTATTATTATTTTTAGTTCAGGGAGTCTGCCTCTAATGATGGATTCAATTTGTTTATTTCTATAATCTCCAAAAAAAGAAAAAAGAAATTGTATTTTATAAATAGTGCTCTTCATTATTGGGCTAATGTGGGCCTGGCCTGCAGTTTAGTGGGTATCTTTATGGTCCAATTAATGATAAATTTGGCAGAGTGGGATAAGCATGGGATAAAGTATCAATTTGCTTCTCCCTATTTTCATAACTCACCGTGCAGAGCCAAGATAATTCGGCAGTAATTGACCTGTAATCCTCTTTTCGAAATCGAAAATTCAATCTCTTATATCTCCCGTTCTTACTTTTATCACGGTAGATATTAAATTGTTATTTTGACGAATGTATAGACACCATAATTGTTTTTTAACTTTCAAATTTCTTGGAGACCTGCTTAATAAATTAATAACTTTCCTTGGTGTAAATTCCAATCCCATAATTCTAACACTGTGTCATACTATATGTTGTTTAAAAAGAAAAAAAAAAACTCCTATAAAAAAGAAAAAAAACCTTCCCCCATTTGTCAATATGTTTTTTTAAGAAAAAAAATAAGACTGTAGTTTATAAAATAATATATTTATTAATTATATAGTATTTAGGTTAAAAAATATTTTGATCTTTATATTTTTATTGAAATAATCCTCAGTCCTTATACTTCGATTCATAACTATTTAATTTATGAAATTTAGTAGCTAACAAATTAGCCCATATATTTTAAATTTAGACCTTACCATACAAAATATTGTCAAATTTTTCAATATGTATATATATAGTCAAAGTTTCGTAACCTTCTATTTCTTGTTTCTCATTTTTTGAGAAAGAGACATGTTTGGTAACCAATTTCGTTTCTCGTTTCTAAATTTTGAGAAACGTTTCGAAAAAAGAGACTAATTTTTGGAAGCTACGAAAAGTAGTTTCGTTTTTTACATTTCTGTTTCTTTATTTTGTGTCTAGGTGCTGTCTCAAGTTAAATAATATACTTTGTCTCAAGTTTTGAAAAAGGAATGAAATGGTATGCAAAATGCTATTTTTAGTTTATTTTTTTATATTTTATATTTCGTATCTAAAATGTTTTGAAAATTTGTTTTGATTTAAAATTATTATATTTTCTTTTAACAAAAAATTTCTCATTTTTTAAATTAAAAATATTTTAAAATTTTACTTTGAAAGTTTATTTCTATTTAAAACTATTATATATTATTTTTAAAAAATTATATTTTTTAAATTAAAAATATTTTAAAATTTTATTATTTATTTAAATTAATAATTTATACTTCTATATCAAAACAAGTTTATATTATAAATGATATTTTCTTTAATAAATTATAAATTTGTTTTTCTTTTTTTTATGTTTTATATTTCTTAGCTTAAAATATTTTGATAATTTATTCTTTATTATATTTTATTAAACAAAAAATTTATATTTTTTAAATTAAAAATATTTTAAAATTTTATTATTTATTTAAATTAATAATTTATACTTCTATATCAAAACAAGGTTATATTATAAATTATATTTTCTTTAATAAATTATAAATTTGTTTTTCTTTTTTTTATGTTTTATATTTCTTAGCTTAAAATATTTTGATAATTTATTCTTTATTTAAATTTATTAAATTTTATTAAACAAAAAATTTATATTTTTAAATTAAAAATATTTTAAAATTTTATTCTTTATTTAAACTAATAATTGATATTTTTATATCAGAAATTTATATTCTGAATTATATTTTCTTTAATAAATATTATTCTTCGAGTCTATGTTATATCTTTTTTATTATACTTACTATATTTTATTTAACTAAAAATAAAAATTAGCTAACCTAAGTAACCTATAAATTATAGGTCAATAGGTTGTAGTAGGTTCGAATCCCATCCTTACAAGTTTTTGTAGGAAAAAAAAATAGAAACAAGAAGTATGAAATAGTGATCAAACATATTTTTGTTTCTTTCTTCTCTTTTTCAAGAAACAAAAAACGTAAATGATTACCAGACATATTTATGTTTCTAATACTGAAAAAAAAAAATAGAAAAAAGAAACAGGAAACAAAAAAAGATAAATGAGAAACAGGAAATGAGATCGTTAAGCCCTAAATCTCTACCGATCTTGCATATTATAGACTAAATCATTACATACTAAATTTTTTTTTCTTCAATTCAATAACATGTAAGGATAGAGATTCAAATCTCTGATATTTTAGTCAAATATATATAAACTTAACCAGTCAGAGTGGTTAGTTCGATATATATTTTTTTTTGACACAAGACAGCTTTTTTGACACAAAATATAAATATAAATAAATATATAAATATATATATATTTTAGTAGGAACGACATATCTACTAAAATTTAGAAATTAGTAATTAAATTATTACAAATTTAACCGTAGATGAAGCAAATTATTATATATTAAAATTCAATTGAGTAACTATTTCTTATTCTTTTTATATAAATCATGAATATAAAACAATATTTTTATTTATATTTTAAAAAATTAAAATTAAAATTTTGATTTTGTTTTTAATTTTTATAAAATTTCTATACAATGTTAGAATCCATTCTAAAAGATCAAGAAACAAAAATTCAAATAATTGTCAAAATGCTTTACCTTTCTCAATCAAAAACTAAATACGAGTTACAAAATCCTCCCTAAGACGTTTAATATATATAATAAAAAAAAGTCAGTTACATAAATCAAAATGCGTGTCCCAACCAATCAAATAATTAGAAAAATCCATCAATTTATTATTTAATTTCATCTTTTGAAAAGAAAATATAAATAATAAAATAAAACTCTGCAACTCTTCCATGCTCGATTCGAAGAAGCAACGGCAGCCATTTCCATCGAACCAAAAGACCATCGAGTCAAAGAAGAAGAATCGAACCACAGAAAGAAGAAGAAGAAGAAGAAGAAGAAGAAGAAATTTGAACCAGATTCCAGAGAATAAAGAAACCAAAAGAAAATATGCATTCTTTTGGTTATCGAGCCAATGCAGTGGTCACTTTCGCCGTCACCATTCTTGCAATTATGTGCGCCATGGCCTCCTTCTCTGACAACTTCAACTCTCCCTCTCCCACCGCCCATATTCAGGTCGACCACTCTTCCGTTCTTGCTCTGCGTTTATTGTTTTCTGTTCCTTTTGTTAGATCTGTGGCCCAGATGTTTAGGGTTTCGGTCTGATTTCAGGGAGACGCTGAAATTTGTTATGCAATTTATTTTTTCTGATTGGTTTTAGGTTTTGAATATCAAGTGGTTCCAGAAGCAGCTTCATGGCAATGACGAGGTAAATTTCTGGAGATTCCTCTCGGTTTCGTCTTTTGGTTCATCTTTGAATTGAATGGTGCAAATTGTTTCTTTTATGTGATTGTTTCTGGATTTGGTTACGGAATTTTGGGGTTTGATTCTTGTGAATCTGGGAATCTCTTGGAAAAATGAAAATGGAGTTTGTGCTCTTGCTAGTCACATTTTTGTACATGAGTATATTGAATGAATTTATGGGTTAGTAGTCTAGCTTCATGGCTACTGCACTATCAGCTTCTTCGATGCTCGAGGACAAACAAGTTATGAATTAATAGGGAAGGATATATTTTGAACTCATTCTGGGTTCCTAAGTTTCAAAATCAAATCGTTCCAGTTTAGTTCTATTAACTCATTCTCCATTCCAGATTCGACCTTTTGCATTGGTTGGGGCATTGGCAGATTAATTTACACCTATGAATCCTAGCCTTTTACTGTCCATGTTTTCATAGGGCATGGTGAAATTCTAGAATTTCTAATTGGGGATGGGGCCGCTTTATAGTTTCCTAAGATCCTTAGTAATGCAATCCTAAAGGCAAATACCACCTCCAGTTCAGCATTGGAGAACCAATACAAGAGATCTGCTTCTTTAAATGTTTTTGGTGTATGCGGTTTGAGAGGAATAAGAGTTTTTAGACGGGTTGAATGGTCTTAGTGGAGATTTGGGCTTTAGCTAGGTTTAATGCTTCTTATGGCTGTTTGATTTCAAGGATTTATGTTATCTAGTCATTATTCTGGTTGGTTGGAGCCTTTTTTTTTTTAAATCTGTAGTATAGGTTATTAGGTTTGTCGTTTTGGTCCTTCTGTTGTTAGCTTTTCTTTTTGCAGGTCCTTTGGTATTTTGAGTATATTTTAGCATCAAAAGGAGAAAAAATTGTATATCTATGTAGGTTATATCTTCTCCCCTCCCCTACAAGATCATGAGACGTTTGTAATTTTCGTTGACCATCTTCAAAATTTTCCTGAAGGTCCAATAAGGTTCAACTTGTTATTTTCCTCATCTATAATCAGTTTTCAACACCAAAATTGAGAAAAAAAGGTAGAATACTCTTAAATGGAACACTTATTTAAAACTAATTGCAGAGAACTTATATGGAGGTACATAAAAAGAGGCCACTTGGCAACTCGTAATGGTTTATTTATTTATTTATTATTATTATCTTTTTATTAATGAAAAACCAAACTTTCACTAAGAAACATGAGAGGGATACAAGTGCATACAAGAAAACAGCCCGCCGAAAGGAGTCTTAAACCTAACTGTGTAGAAAATGACTCTAACCCAAAAGAATAAAACCTAACTAATAATTACGAAATGGCTTAGAGATGGATGCCCAAAAAGAAAGAGTTGAACCTAACCACATCCCATACCTCTTCCCAAGACCTCCAAATCCCTCTAGATATTGTCCCATTTCTCTCCAGCCAAATACCCCATAAAATAGAAAATATTTATCAGAATCATGGTGATTCTTGGGATTATTTGAAATGCAGCACTTAATTCTCTCTGGTTCTTGATTGCAATAGTCGAGCAAGGAAAAGGATTTTAAGTTGGTATTAAGTATCAAATATTTGTTGTTCATGCAATATTAGTGTAATTGATAGTTTGTCCATTGGTTTTTAGATTGTATTGTTAATGAGGATAGTCATTCATCTCAATAATTTTGAAACTTATTATAGCCTTATGCTTTACAGTCTGTGCTGAAAACCATTAACTGTGCAGGTCAGCATGACCTTAAATATATCGGCGGACATGCAGTCGTTATTCACGTGGAACACAAAGCAGGTTTGGCAATAACCTATTTTATTGTTGACCTTTTTCTCTTGTGATTTTTGTGGTATTTGGATGGCTCTAGATACACTTGAACTGAGGATCAAAACTGAGCTGTATAGCTTGTGCTTTTTTTTTTATTTCCTTTTCTCCACAGATTTCGTAGTATGGATTCTAACACCACTCTGGAAATCTTATTGTAATCCGTACTTGTGTTCTGTTCTGTTTAATATACTATAGCTATATTACTTATTAGTCATTAATATGCAATTCTCTCATCTCCTTCCGAGTCGACTGTTTGTTTACATATTGCGATGAGCTGAATGAAATGAATGGGTTTATTAGATTTTAACACAAGTTTACAGGTTTTTGTTTTTGTAGCTGCTGAGTATGAGACTCCTAAGAATTCCTTGAACCAGGTAAGCTCCATTAACACATCTTCTGGATTGCTATCCGTTCCTTGCTTATGTTATTGAGTTGTTATTACATCATTTTTTTAGATCTCGCTGTGGGATGCTATAATACCTTCCAAAGAAAATGCAAGGTTTTCTATTCACACTGTAAACAAGTACCGGTTCATTGATCAGGTGGGCTACCTCTGCAATTTTAGATGAACTTACCTTTTCATCTACATGAACTTGATCTTGTCATATCCTGTTTTGATTTTGTAGGGAAGCAATCTCAGAGGTAAAGAATTCAACATGACGCTGCATTGGCATGTAATGCCGAAGACTGGCAAGATGTTTGCTGATAAGATCGTGATGTCGGGGTATCGCTTACCAGAGGAATATCGATGAATACGCCTTGATGTGGTATTTAAAACTTCAAACCTTTTCCATATATGAGAATACAGAAAATTCAGTTCAGCTGAGTTAGAAAATTACAGACAGGAGAAAAGTTGCATTGCAGCATGTATGAGATAGCGATAGAAAGAGAGTTTTGCTTGGACTTTTTGATACATTCCTATTTCATTTGAAATTCTCCCTTCCCCATAACTTTGGCCTAGCCCTTGATTTTGATGCCTCGAAAATTAGAAATTATAATGTGCCATCACTTTCATAACCGTTAGATGCATGGTAAAAAAATGTTGACGAGTATAAAAGTTACAGTTACGTTGTGTCGGTCATTGAACAAGAATTTTCCAAAAACTATCCCCTAATTTTCCAATTAGTTTTGTAGCTTCTTAAATTAATCAAGTTTGAACCAATATATTTACCAATTGATCAAGCTCTAATAAGTTCATGGGCATTTGCTTTACGTAATTATGTAATTTAATTTTTGATATTTTCTTGCCTCAGATTTGGAGATTTCTTGATTTTGAGTATTTTGCTTGCTGAATTTTATGTGTTGTATTAGTGGAGTTGGTGAGTGATATGCAAATAATAAATAATTAATTCAATATATCGACAATTGCTTACTTATTCCTAAACTTTAGGAGTGAAAACTAAAATTGAACGAACAAAGAATTAGTCAGATGATTCATAGTTCGAAAAATAGTTATAAAAAATTAATTACAAAACTAATTAAATATTTATTTTACAAAATAATTATTCAAAAAGAATTTAAATTGATAATCGTATTCAAATTAATTTATGCATGCTTAAAATATTAGTTACTAAATAAACATTATTATATTTTTAATCACACATATAAATAAAATAAGCTAATTTGTTTTATTTTAAATTCTAAATTCACACGCTATACAATCTCACAAGTTCATTTCTTTTTTTAGTAGTGCAGTGTCATAATTAATTAAAGAAATATGTTTTGTACAATTGAAATATTTTGTACAACTAACTAATTTAACTATTTTGGTTAGTTAAAAAAAGGTGTGTAAAAAAAAAAAAACTATTTTGGTTTGTGTTGAAGTTGATGCGTTTTCAATAATTATTATTTAAATTGTGTTAAGTTTTTAATCAAATGTATTGGCTAAGTTAAAAAGAAAAAAAAATTAAGTTGAATGGTAATTTTGATGATAGTTAATAAATAAATTTAGTTAGAATAACAAAAAAAAATGAATGAATAATTAAATAAACCATTGTAACTTTTGTTTTATTGTAATTTTTAAAATTATTATTTACCGTTAATAAAACATAGCTCAATGATTAAGACATTTCTACTTCAACTTTGAATCCACGTATTTGTATGTGTAATATGACATTTTAAGAAAATGAAAATAATTATATTTTTGTGTTTTTTTAGTTAACATAGGGCGGACAATTTGAACTTCTGATCTTTTAAATATAAGTAATATCTTGACCAACCGAACTAGATGCTTCCAATGGTACACCAATGTCTTTAACAATTGTGTTTAAGGTCATTAATGTTTACTTGAGTAATTGAAGTTTAATAACTCAAGGGGAAATTTCATTTTTTACTCGTAAACTTTCAAATTGTGTCAATTTTCACCCTAAACTTTTAATTTAAAAAAAAGACATTTCAAAAACTCCTTGATTCAAAGAAATCAAGCTCCACACAAAATTAAGTTGCACCAACGTACAAAATTGACACTCCACCAAAACTTACCAATTCCAATAAAAAGCCATAAAAAAAAGGAAAAAAAAAACAAACAAACAAAACCATATGTATTGCCATTTTTTTCTTAATTCTATCAACTTCGTACCAAATTTGTGTTTGTAATTCATTTGATAGATATGATAATACTTTTCTTAACAAATTTCCAACGAAACGGTAAAAATTACAACACATTATAAAGTGTTATGGTGAAGGCTACCACACTTCTGAAATTTCAAAGTGCAATTCAATTAAATAGGAAATTCAATATTAAAAGTGATACACATAACGTTGGATCCCATTTTTCTAAATTGTTGTAAAAAAAAAAAAAAGAGTAGAATACCGAAAGTGTTTTTTTATTGATTTCCAAAATTTTTGGCCTCAAAATCTGTTTCACTCACTCTTGTAAAACGCGTCAAGAATTTGCAGAAAAAGGGCGAATCCGGACACGATTCTTCCTTTTTCTGCTTCTCAATTTGACTCTGTTTTGAGTTCTCACATCCCCATTCTCAGATTCAATCGCGCCGGTGCCATTGTCGGAGAGAGAGATGTTTTGATTTACGGGAATGGCATGGCAATCTCTCTCCCATTCCTAAAATCTTCCGCTCTCTCTCTCGCCATTCTCTCTGTATTCATCTTCTTCATCGTATTCACTCCAAATCGGTCGCCGGAATCGCCTCCCAGAAGGTCTCTCATTGCCGCCGGCGATTTCAACTCCACTGCCTCGCCGACCCCGTCTTGTTCCTCCGTCGAATTCCGCTCCGATGGCCTCGTTAACTACTTGTATTTCCATTTCTGCTTCTTTAACCAAAACCCATCTCTCTCCGTCCCTTTTCTCACTCTCCTCCTCCTCCTGCACTTCTACATCCTCATCAAAACCGCTCAGGATCATTTCTCCATTGTCACTTCCAAGCTCGCCTTCCACCTCAACTTGTCTCCGAGTATGGCCGCCGTGACGCTCTTGGCGTTGGGCAATGGCGCTCCCGATGTATTCGCATCTGTTGCCGCGGTTCGTAGTGGACAGTATCGAACTGGGTTCGGTGCAATTCTCTCCGCGGGCACTTTTGTTTCGGCTTTTGTGGTTGGATTTGTGGCCATCTATGCTGCTCCCTTCTCGGTGAATCCGGCTCAGTTTGTGAGGGATGTGCTGTTTTATTTGACTGCAGCATTGTTCTTGTTCTATGTGTATCTCAGTGCGGAGATTTTTCTCTGGCAAGCTGTTGGGTTTGTTGGATTCTATCTGTTCTTTGTTGGGCTTGTGTTTTGGATGGATTTGGGAATGGGAAGTGGGAAAGCTAAGAGGGGGGCTGATATGGGAGTGGCTAGAGAAGCTGCGGTCTATAACGGTGAGGTGCCTCTAGACTGTGTGATTGGAGAAGGCTACAAAAATTTGGATGAAGAAAAGACAAATTTTGGCTTTTGGGAAGCTCTTGGAATGGTATATTTATTCCCCACAATACCAGATTAATTATTTTAGGTGCATTTTTTTTTTTCTGTTTGATCGCTTGCAAGAATTTGATTTGATGAAGTGGAGAATCATTAGTATTGCTGCAGTAGATTATAAATGGGGAACTGCAACGGTCTTTTTGATGGTTTAGACTGTTTAGTTTGGTTTCAGTCAATAGGAATGAAATCATAGAACTGGTTAAGTAAACAATTTGTTTAAAGGTTTTGATAGGCAGTGGGAGGAGGTTCGAGATCTGCTTATTTTAACACTCTTTTAAAGTTCATCCATAGAACTGGTTAGTTGGTCAATTTGTTTAATGTTTTGATTGATTAGTCAATTTGGCTAAAGGTTAGATCGTGGGAGAAGGTTTTAGATTTGGGTATCTTAACACCTCTACTCTATCTACTGCTTACATAGTTAATTTGTCTAAAGGTTTTGATAGATCATAGGAGATGGCTTGGGATCAGTGCGCTTTATTTAAGTTCATTCGTAAAATTGGTTACACAGTCAATATGTTTGAAGGTTTTGATACATCATGGATGGAGCTTCTGGATGATCTGGTTATTTCAACACCTCTATTCGAGTTCATTGATAGAACTGATTACATGGTCAATCTGTTTAAAGGTTTTGATGGATTGTAGGAGGAGGTTCAGGATGATCTATGTTATTTTAATACTTCTTTTTAAGCTCATTCGATAGAACTGGTTACATTGCCAATTTGTTTAAAGGTTTTGATTGGTCGTGGGAGGAGATCCAAGATTAGTCAAACTCATTTTCGTGCCTTTATTTTAGTTCACACATATAAATCTAAAGTTGCTCCTTTTAAGGTAAGGTCATGAGAGTTATTTGGCATAGTTAAAATCACTTGTGTGTTAAAGATTAAGGCATGTTTGTAAGTGGTTTTGACATGCTCAAACATCGCTTTTGTCATTGTCAAAACCACTTCCATTTAAAACAGTAATCTTTTATAATGATGTACTGGTGATTTTAGAAAATAGAAAAAGTGATTTTGGCTACGCCAAAATTAGTTACCAACACACTATAGAGGTTCATATCAAAATAGTGATATTACTCTTCACCTGCATCTTCTCATAGCAATTTCCACTGGGGACGATGAGTTTAGAAATGACTTTGAGCTGTGTGAGATAGGGTTTTGTGATTATCCTCTTTTCTACAACTTCTTAGTTTAGAACTATAGCTTCAGAATTGAGATAATGAAGCCTAAATTTTACTCATGTTTTGGGATTTAGATGTTGATAAATGTTGTTTATGCAGGTTGAAATGAAAATTTGGCCTGAAACCCATGATAAAAGAGATTAAATCGTTTCAAGTTTCTTTCCACGTTATGTATATATGTATACTGTGCTTGCTTCTCAAAAAAAAAATTTACATTTAGAATGTTATCGATACTAAAACCGATCCAAATAGAACGTTTTTTGCTTTAAAAGATGCACCTTGTTTCCCTGCTGATGTATGTATTACTTTCTACTGCATGCTTAGATCCCAAAAGTATGGGAGGCTCCTGTCTCGTTTCTTCTGAAGCTCACCATTCCGCAACCCGCACCTTCCAAATGGAGCAGATTCTTTACATCAGCAAATATTTCTCTCTGTCCCGTCGCCCTTCTATATTCCTGTAACTCATTCATGCCTTTTAATTATCCCATTGCTTTCCTCTTACCGCATACACATTTACCTCTTTGGTTCGTGGTACTCTTAGCAAGCTCCTCCCTTGCAATTGTTCACTTTGTCACCGAAACCGAGCCCCCCAAAACTGAGCAAGTCCCCGTCGTGCTTGCAGCATTTGTTATGAGTGTATTTTGGATTTCAGCCGTTGCTGGAGAACTTCTCAACTGTCTTGCAGCTCTCGGAGTGCTTCTCAAACTCCCGACAGCTCTACTCGGGCTTACCGTGCTTGCCTGGGGGAATTCGGTTGGGGATCTTGTGGCTGATGTTGCTCTTGCAAAAGCAGGCCAGCCTTTGCTGGCTATGGCTGGATGCTTTGCCGGACCTATGTTTAACATGCTCGTTGGGCTCGGAACGGCTTTGGTTATACAAACAGCTAACAGTTATCCAGAGGCCTATCAGCTTCATTTCCATATCGGAATCGTGATTGCATTTGTGTTCCTACTTTTCAGCTTGATGGGTTCCCTACTTGTAATTATTTGGTACAGATTTCGGGTGCCTCGGTTTTGGGGATTCTGCCTTGTTGTGCTCTATATTATTTTCACGGCTACCAGCTTAGTGATGGCCAAGTTTTCTGTATGATCAAACCCCCTTCTAGACTGAAGTATAAGACCAAGAAACTCCATATATGCCAATGAAGCAGCATTCGGTCAAGGAAAGGCAGCGGCCGAGAATAGTTGGCGTTTTAACTGGGCAGTCAAGGCGTGAAGCGCATCATTTGCTACCTTTGCTACCATTGCTCAACAACCTCAAGCCACTTTTAGTAAGCAAATGTAAATATTTTCGATTCACTGACTGAAAATCCCAAAAGTAAATCTCTACATAGCATCATATTTAATATATATACCTCACCATCTCTTGGACAAGTCGTTGGTTCTATTTTTGGTGATTCTTTTCTACTAAGTTTCATTAACATATAGCAAAATAAGCTTGGTATTATGCCAATGGGCTTCATGAAAACTTGTTTCTGAGTAATAAGTGGGTTTTAGTGTGATGTTCTTTTTTCCCTTTTTTTCAGATTGGCAGGGTTGTTGGCTTTGAATCTGCCATGAGAATGGAGGGAAGCCCTTTAAATAAGCTAAGATTTTGAGTTGTTGAAGGAGAAGCAGTAGGGGAGGAGCTTCATTACAGAGTTGGATGAAAATTGAATTATGATGTGAAACCAGCTGATGTAGATGGTTCACATCTCTCTGTTCAGATGCCTGTAAATGGGGCTACTTGTTTTAACGGCATTCGTTCTTTCGATATAAATGAAATTAAGAATCTGTTTGGTAACCTTATTATTTGTCATGGGGGCTACTTATTTTAAGGGTGTTCGTTCTTTCGATATAAATGAAATTAGGAATCCGGGTAACATTCTTATTTCTCACGGGGCTACTTGTTTTAAGGGCGTTAGTTCTATCGATATGAATGAAATTAAGAATCCGTTTGGTAACATTCTTATTTGTAGTCTTAACGATAAGTTTGATATAGTGAAGAACGTTGAAGTTTGATAGAGAAGGATGAAAAGTCCTCCGGTGTCTTTTTCGTTTTTTTTTTTTCCCAGAATTTCCATAATGTTTATTACATATTAAAAATGTTCAGAACTTTTCAAATACTTGAAAATACACTTCAAAATTTAGAAGAAAATAGCAAAAATTGTTTATTGTAAATGTACGTATCGAGTTTAAATATATTAATGAGTAGAAAGAGTGCCGTCTTTTGTTTTGGAGTTTCTAATTCACTTATGATAATAAGTCTTAATAATAATAATATAAAAAACTTTATGATAATAAGTTTTAACATTTTTTTTGTTTTGGAAGGAGATAGATGGGAGTTGTAACGACCTTTTTTCTTTTTCCTTTTTTTTTTTAAGAACCAAATTGAAAATTACTTTAATACATACATGCATACATATTTGAAATTTTGTGTTCAATTCTTTTAAAGAGTATAATAATTTCGTAACCTCAACCTAGTTTGAATTTGATTAAACGGACACAATGGGTTCGAAGCTTGTATAATTATTAGATTCATGATTAAAATTCTTTTGTAGTAATATATTTTTTAATACGTTTAATTACAATCATAAAAACGAGTAAACAAGGAAGGAGGGATGAAAAATAAGAAAAGAATTGTCTATTTGACATCACGTCCATATTGTTTGTTTTTTTTATTACAACATATTAGAGGTACAGAGTTTGAACCTCCGATCTAGAAAGTAGTAGGTGTCAATTATCAGTGAGCTAGGTTCATGCTGGTTTCATGTTTCTTATTTTATAAAATAAAAATAGAATTGTGTTTGGTATATATTTTCTATTTTGTATTTTTTAATTATTGGAAAAAATAAATAAATAACCATTTAGTTCTCTTAAATATTAAAGTTAAAAAATAAAATTTTTACATGAAAATTATATATTTTAAAACAATTATGTTATATTAAGTTTCTAATATTTATTATTTTTATAAAAGTGATAAGATAATACTTTTATTTATATATTTTTTAAATTAGAAATTGGAACACGAAGCAAGAAACAGTTTTTATTGATTTTTTCAGCCCAACAAATGTAAGGACGAAGGATTGAACCTTCAACCTCGCTAAAGAATAGGAGCAAAATGTCTTTAGCCGTTGAACTATACTCGTGTAGTAAAATGAATAGTTTCTAAACACGTATATCTAGAAAAAATTAGAAACAAGAGAAATATAAATGTTATCAAATGACCAAAGATAGCACGTAAAAGAAGATAGATTTAAACAAATTTAATATTATAGAGGATGTCAAATAGATCAATAGATGTGTTCTCTCTACTTTTCTTGATTCTTCCTTGTTTTCTTAAAAGTTTGATTAGTAATAATATTCCCATTTTGAATTAATTTCTATGATACTCTAAAGGGTCTCAATTTGAAGACAGATTTGATCTTTCCTCATTTTTCTTGATTGCTTTCCATGTTTTTTAGGATTTGAACTAATTAATTTAATATTATAAAGGGTTGATGTAACTTAGTTTGATTCTTATATTTGAATGCTTTCTTTTCTTTCTATACTTATGCTTCTTTTAAGATTATTCTTATCATCATGTGATTAATGCATCTTTTTATTGGCTAAAAAATGTTGATTAAAATCTTAGGTTCCATCACTTCACATATACAAGCTTGGTAATCCAATCCTCTCTATCTATAAGAGAAAAAGAAATGTAGTTGAAAAGAAACGTGAAACAAATTATTCTTAATATATGATTTGCATTTAGGGACATCGAAACCAATTTTGGGATGACTTGTGCTTCAACTGAGCATTAAAAGGTGAATTTTACCTAGTTTTTGAAAGTGTGAAAAATACTTTGAGCTAATTAAAAACAAATTTTGAAATTCGAAAGCCCTCTCTAAACTACTTTTAGAGTAGATGCTTTAGAGCGTGTTCTAAAAATGTTTCCAAAATAATTGTTTTTAGCAAAGTTACATTAGTCAAAAATGCATAATAATAAATAACTTGGATCAAAGGTACAAAAGTGATTTTAGTTACCCTCACAGATACGATGATTTTGAGATAGAGAAATCCTTGTAGCATTGAGAAAAACGCTCTCATACATAGTCTTGGGTATTTCTCGAAATTTTTTAATAGAAAAAATTGTTCAAACACTTGTTAATTCAACTAGACATAATTCAACTAATTAAGATATTTATCTCGGATCAAAAAATCGTGAGTTCGAATGCCATCTCGCATGTTTAACTAAAAAGAAATTCAGGTAGAGTCTACTTTCTTAAGCGCTCAGTTAGTATTTTTTTTTAGGAAAAAAAATTATAAGATCGATCTTAATTGAATTTTTAAGATTGTGTCGGTTTATTTTAAAATGTTACAATAGGTCCATAAATTTTTAGAATAATTTATATTTTAGTCTCTATACTTTATAAATATTGTAATAAAATTTCAAGCTTTTTATATTATATCTAAAAGATCACTAACTCATGGATAAATTTCTAAAATTAGCCTACTATGTGTAATTGTGAAATTGTACAATCAATGTATCACATAAATGTTAAATTGACGATGTTAATTGGTAATATATTAAATACGAAATTGAAAGCTTAAAGACTTATTAGAATATTTTTTTTTTTAAATACAAGGACTAACAAATATATACAACTAGATATTTATTAGAAACTTTTAAAAGTTGAGACCATTTGTAATTTCAAAATGCACTTTGCACGTATATATTGCCGTTCCAAAAATTATCAAGGTTTGGAAATAATGTAAAAGTGCATTTAGAAAAGTCAAAAAAGACCTTAAAAGTGTATTATTAGAAAGCAATTATGGAATAATTTTAACCCAAGTGGTTGATCTAATCGAAGAATTAGTGTCAAGGTCCAGAGCCTAAGCACTTTCAACCGTGGTCTGCTTTGCGCCTAACGTTTTTACAGTTTTACTTTTTATTTTATCTAAAAGACATCATACCAGTGAAGATGTTGTCCCTCACTTATATAATCCATGATTTTCTCCTTATTTAGTCAATGTGGGACTGTAATCGTCGCATTCCGAACAAGCCACAAATTAAGTAGTGTCTTTGTTGGTGGAAATGAGTGATCTATAATATATAGATGATGACAATTATATAATCCATTGATATAAGTCCTTTTGAGTGAAAATCAGAAACAAAGTCATGAGTTATGTCTAAAACGGACAATATCATACCATTGTAAGGTACCAAAAGCTCTATGTTTTATAAAGCTTCTGCAAATTAATTTTCTTATAAAAATATGATTTGCTTGCGTTAAACTCGAAGAAAAAACACATAGGATAATAGCACATACAACTTAACTAGAGACGATTTTGAAAGGGCAAAAGAGAGCCATTTTTATGTCAAAAAAATATTTCATTTTAGGCTCAAGATCAAGGAGGTTAAGTTCGGGGACGAATCACGGATTTTAAATGTCTGTAGATGAAAATATTGATAGAAATATCGACAAAATATCGTTGTCGAGCCAACGAAATTCCATTTTTTATGCTGACAACTGTATCTCATTAGTGGCATATGTCAGCTCTGTAGATGAATAAACACAATTAATAAGTATTACTAGTTATAGAATAAAGTTTATGAAATATGACACTAAATATCTTATTTGGTTAAATAAAGTATACAAATTATTAACTAGAAAACAAATAATCAAACTAATGCAATATATATCTATAACTTAACACTTTATAATTTAACATGTATCACTTAGAGAAAAAAAATGTGTATATTAAAAATGATGCTATAACACTTTTTGTTATTTCTAAAATTATTTATATATTATTATAAAATATTAGGATTTATTTGACTAAAATCGTTTTTGTCATTGTCATAATAATGACTCTAAAACATGCCTTGATCCAGTTTTATAAAGTTTCAACGAGTTTTTGTCCCAAACTCGCGGATTAGTCGAGCTCGATTTATGTATGAGATTAATAAAGTGTAGTTAGTGTGTGAAATAATTAATATAGAGTCATTTAACTAGTTTATTATTATATACATATATATATATATATTTTATTTTTGTATATTATAGGTTTTTTTCTTCTTATTTTAGAAAAACCATTTGTACTATAATATCAAAGTGAAGAAAACTAAGGATTTTGAAGAGGGTTTATAAAATTTCTTCAAAATTTTAATTAGATCCGGTTTAACTAATTACTTCACATTTTTAACACACAACTTAGCTGGAATATTGTAAATACACAAAAAGATATGTAAGATATCAAGGATTCTATTAAAATAATTTATTTAAAATTTGACAACAAAGACTAAAAATAACTTTTTATGATAATCTGAAATAAAATTTCTAAAAATTTACAAATCAAAATTAAACGAATTTAAAAGTCTTAAGTTATGTTTTATATAGAAATAGCTTCAAATAAAATCCTATCATTATTGGAATCGACGGATATAAATATATATGATTAGGTAATAAATTTTTCGATATTTTCATTAACATTATTCTATATGTTCATGCACCGTGGCAGATCCAAAAATTTTGTTGAGGGGCGGCTTCATACTACTTATAGGTGAGAATTCATAAAAGTAATTTTGAAGCTGGTAAGAATTGTCGATAATTTTTCTAAATTTTATATAAAATATCTTTTGAACATTAATTTTTTTAGTAAACTCACCACCTCTTAGTCAGAAATAATGTCAATTAATGATGTTGATTCTATAAAGAATCTTAATAATAATAAAATTAAAAATTAATCTCTAAATAGTAAAACTAATCATATATAAAATGTAAAGATAATAAAAATGTACCTTGGATAATTAAAATTGTAAACTTTTTTGGATATTGCAAAATTGAAACCAAAACTTATATAAAATAAGAAGAATTGAATATAAAAAAAATGATGGTTTAAAGACGAAAAAAAATATATCAGTACAAGAATTTATTAAAAAAAAATTACCCATCTATAACGGCACCGACAATGTATAAATGAAAAATAAAAGCATTATGATTTAATTGTAGCCGACAATTAAAATGCTTTTGTTTTTCACTTTTACATTACAGTTATATCATAATGCTTTTGTTTTTCATTTATACATTGTCGTTATATATATATATATATATATATATATATATATATAAATAAATAAATAATTGACATATTTGGTTGTCCTAAAAAATTATGACATAGAAAATTTGCCATTTCTCTTAATTTTTCAATTTTTTAAAATTGACCTAATCTATGATTTCTTTTTGAAAAAATTGACATAATCTATGATTTCTTTTTCTTCTTCAAAAATAAAATTGATGATTTTCTTTTCTTTTATAAAACTCACAAAAACAATAAATATGAAAAATTATGGGTAAATCACAAATTAGGCTTGAAAACGGACACCGGAAGAATACGAATTACAAAAAAAAAAAAAGAATTACAAAAAAAACACAAATTAAAACAAAATAAAATCGTAGTATTGGAGGCTAACAAACATGAAAAAATAAAAAATAAAAAATAAAAGCACGGGGGTGCAGGTTCAAACACACAAAATAACACCTCAAACACACAAAATAATATGAAGTATAAAAATGTACAAATTACAAAAAAAAAGGGACTAAAATATGAATTAAAAATGAAAAAAGAAAAAAAAAATATGTTGAGGGGGCACTCAAAGATGTTGAGGGGGCTAGAGCTCAAAGTGATCACTGCGCCATTTTTTATTTTTGAAAATAAGACAGATTAATTTGTACTAAAATTATAATGTCAAAACTTGAGGGCTCGAACCCCCGGACCCTACCGTACCTCCGCTCCTGTTCATGCAGATTCGACATTAACATAATGGGTGAATCAACATTTTTATAGTATCATAAAAAAATTGATAATATATATATATATATATATATATATAATATCACTAATGTGGACATAATATTAATAATACAAATTTTTAACTTATTTAAAATACTTATTTTTAATTTATATTTTATCAATATTTCCATACAAATCAAGACCTCAACGTGTCCATCAACCTCCATGATTTAAAACTTAAAATATAATCTTATTTTAAAATTTATCAAACTCTATGTGGATAATGAAAATTAATAAAAGAAGAAAAAAAAGAAGATGATAGTGATGATGCATTTTTTTAAAAATTGGCATATTCAACTCATCCAATCATGAAAATGGGATTATTCAAAGGGTTTTTTTGTGAAACTTGGGGAATATATGTTTGGGTAAAAAAAGAGGAGACCAAAGAAATTGAAAAGCTCAAAATTTAAGATTATGAACAAAGAATTCAAGTAAAAGAGATCATTTGGTCTTTTCTTTAATTATTAGACACCCAATATTTTTTACAATATTTTTTATATGCTTAAGTTGAAAAAACAACAAAATACAACTTAGAAGAATCTCACAAAATGAGACAGCGGAGGTGGATTATCAATGTAGTTGCTTTTACGATAGGTGTGGGTGTAGGGATTCAAACTCACGACCATTTATTTGAAGACATATGATTTAATCAATTAAACTATGTTTAGTTTGACAATTCTCAATGTAGTTTCTAATTAATAGTCATATTAAAAACAGTATATGTTTAAACATTAATAGTAATATTTTTATTTTTTATGTTCTCATTATTAATTTAATATAAGTTTCATTTTCAACTTTAATAGTTTTCTAAAAAGATAATTATATAATTTATGTTTATTTTTTAAGGAAAAAAATATCACGGGTATGTTATATTACTAATAATGTAATTCCTTCACAATATTAAAAATAAATGGATATATTATATAATTTAACTGTAGTTTATTTTACATTAATGTACAAATATACTTAATAGCATAAAGTTATTTATTAAACGACGAGTATATTAATTATAAATTTAAAAATAAAAATAAAGAAAATGTTTAGGTAAAATTTAAAAAAATTGATTAAATAAAATATATGGAAAAAAAATGGCCAAAATGTAAAAAGTGGATGCTCTCAATACGGGAATCTTGGAAACCCGTGTTTCAAAAGGGCGTCCACCTAAGATGTCCGTCTCACGGGAATCTTGAATTCCCACGAAACAAACGGTCCCTTAGTCCTTTCCTTAAATTGAATGTTCAAATCTTTCGCATCCAACATATATCTCAAATCAAAAGTTGTGAGTGTCTCGTAAGATTTATTAGACACAAAATTGAAAATCCAATGACTAACCAACTGTAAAAGATATTTATAGGATGTCTTTTGAAAATTGAAATATAAATTTAAAAATCGATTAGACACTCAAAGTTAAAGAAATTTATTAGATATGATTATGAAAGTTAGTGAACAGCTCTATAATTTAACATATATATTTTTTTTGTGGATCGAAAGTTAGAATATTTAAAAAGATGGAGAAGAGAGGAGCAAAGCAAAGCATCCACTATAAAAAACCCCTTTTGGCTCTGAAGATTGTAAGTCAGAATAGAAGACATAGACTCTGCTATTCCCTCTCTGTTTCCTTCTTTTTTAAGGTCAGTTTCTAAGAAGGGAAAAAAAAAAAAAAAAGACAGAACATTAATCTTTACGAAAACTAAAAAAAATCTCTCTGATTTTCTCTTCTTTTCCTTTTGGGCGGAAGAAACATCCCCAGAAAAAAAGTGTCTCTATACAATTTGGATCTTCCATTGTACGGAGAACTTCCAAACTCAAAAAACCAAAACCCCCAAAAAGATGACATGGGTCATCATCCAATCCTCGCCATAGATCTCTTTTTCAAGCTTTTTCTCTCACCGATTTTCCTTTCTTTCTTTTCAGGGTCTCGAAGATCTTGCACTGTTTTAACTTTTAAGCATCATCTGTCCCAAAAAAGGTAACAAAACTCTCTCTTTCTCTCTATTGTACACTTGTTAACTGCTTGATCGTTAATGTCTATAAATTGTGAAATTTTGTTTCTGGGTATGTTTGTTTCTTATTACATGATTCGGTCGGGTGTGGAAATTAATGATTGTTCTAAAATTGCTGTGGTTTCTCTGATTGTCGGAGGATGATCTTCTGCAATGAACAGAGCTAAAATCTATGCAACTCATTGGGTTTTTACTTTTTATTTTCCCCTTTTTTCCTTGTTCTATTTCTAAGTTCTAGGTATGAACATAAATCAGTCTTGTTTTGCATTTAGCTAAAAGCATAATATCGATTTCCCTCATATAATTTTGTATCTTCTCCACTTGTTTGATGAATTGAATCTGAGTCATGAGTGAGTAGAACAGTGAAGCAGGGGAGTTTCTAAACTGCTGGTTGTTTGTGGGATTTGTTGATTCACGAGGTCTGACGTATTAAACGGGATTCGGGGTTTAGTTTCAATATTTTTTGTGACACTAAGGATTGATATGTGGCTATTTTGCTTATCCTGTAGAATGAAATATGGGTTAGGAAGCACATATAGACAGATTCTTGAATATATGGAATTCTGTGGTTGCAGCTTTGAGAATTTCCTGTAATGAAATTTTTAGTAGATAGGTTTTCAAATTACTTGAACTGGTTAGGAAATGCGAGATATATCATCTACGACGAAGAAATAATGTAAGGAGTCCGATATCGTAGCAGTATACTGACTGATAGTAGACTTGTGCAGTTCTGTGCTGTGAGTTTTGCTAATAGAAAAGCTTTATTCATATATGCTGATTTTTGCTTCCTCCTGAGATCTATTGATTTTGGAGAAAATTTTACTTTGATCACTCTATGCATGTGTATTAGTTTGTTTTAGATTATTCGGTTTGCGGGTAATTATGACTTGATCGTTCTGGTGGGTTGAATTGTGAGATAGCTTAGCTTTGTATAGTGAAGTGAAAAGTAAGCATACCATGGTCTCTGTCTTGCAAAGGTTCTGAATGATATATTGCTAATACTTTGTAGAATTTTGACAAAACTTATGACATGAATGCGTAATTTTTCTTCGGTTCATTTCCCCGGTTAAAAAGTTGTCCTTGTTTCTTCTTTTCCACTATTTCTAGACCCGCTTAGATATGCAACTTTATTATGTCAACTGTTTACTCTAGTGTACCTAATCTGATTATTCCCTTTTATATCTTCTTTTCAAGAGCTGTTGAATTCTTTCAACCGTGATGGATCAACAAGGGCATGGCCAGCCTCCATCGATGGGAGCAGTTGGCAGTGGAGGTCAGATGGCATATGGTAGCAACCTGTACCATCCTAGCCAAATGACTGTAGGTCCGACTTCTGGATCTGTTGTTACATCAGTAGGAGGTATTCAGTCTACGAGCCAACCCAGCGGAGCTCAGCTTGCTCAACACCAACTTGCTTATCAGCATATCCACCAGCAGCAACAACAGCAACTTCAACAGCAGCTCCAGACATTTTGGGCAAATCAGTACCAAGAGATCGAAAAGGTAACCGACTTCAAGAACCATAGTCTTCCCTTAGCAAGGATCAAGAAGATCATGAAGGCTGACGAGGATGTACGAATGATATCGGCTGAGGCACCAGTTTTATTTGCTAGGGCATGTGAAATGTTCATCTTGGAATTGACTTTACGGTCTTGGAACCATACCGAAGAGAACAAACGCAGGACGCTTCAGAAGAACGATATTGCTGCAGCCATCACAAGAACTGACATTTTTGACTTTCTGGTTGATATTGTGCCGAGGGAAGATCTGAAAGACGAAGTACTCACATCAATCCCGAGAGGAACAATAACCGTTGGGGGGCCTGGAGATGCACTTCCTTATTGCTATATGCCGTCTCAACATGCACCTCAGGTTGGGGCCCCTGGGATGATTATGGGCAAGCCAGTGATGGACCCAACAATGTATGCTCAACAATCTCACCCTTACATGCCTCCACAAATGTGGCAGCATGCACAAGATCAAGCCCCTCCCGAGCAATAGTAGCTGTGGCATGGAGGTGAAGGAGAACCGTACGTCTCTCTTTGTTCTTTTTATGACCGATTTTTTTTATTGAAATGATAAGTTTTGTGATGGTATACGTATATATATTGCTGCATTGGTCTTCTATCTTTCTAAGTAGATTTCATGTTTTTGAGGTTCTGTTTGTGTTGAGATTCACTTCAGTCTTCAGTGATACATATTTTTGTTGAAAACATTGGCTGTAAAGTTCATTTTGAGTATATTATCACCAATGATATATGCAACTTATAATTCCCTTTGAGTTGTAACTTTAAATAACTTCCTCACTTTGTGTGTTCCTTGTAATGTGATTATATCTCATTGCTTCTCTGTGAGGGGTCTTTGGCTTAGCGACTGGATTTGTAATAGCCTAGACATGAAAAGTCGAGTGTATATTTGACATATTTGTATAGCCTGAAGTTGAGAAGTCCGACCATGCTCTTGATATATATTTTTGCTTACCTTAGGCCACAAATTTGCTGATCCCACGACCGACATAAACCTACACTTCTGAAATCTCTCTCTTAGGTTACCAACTAACTCTTACAAATTACAAATCGACAAACCAAACATAGGCTATATTAGTTCATACTTCTGACATCTTTTCTTTTGAACAATCCAAACACCGAGGAGAGGACTCATTCTTCTGAAAAATTGAAATGCAAACAATTTAAGCCAAGACTTTGTAACTTGGCTAGCAACTCTCCCTGTGTTCTTTCAACCATTTTTCTATTTCAGTTTTGACTTTAGGGGAAGGAAGGGCTGGGATTCATTATTTTGAACAAACCTGAACACAAACTATACAAGTTTAGACTTCTTAACTCTAGACTACACAAATCCAAACATTTCAAATTTGTGAACCGAACACCCCATAAATGGCTTCACATCTTGATTTTAGATTTTTGTTTGGCCAATACTCACCATTTTCCTGTCAATTGTAGCAGACGGAGTCCCCTCCGAAGCAAATTCATGTCGATTCCAAACCACACACACAACGCAACGGACTGACCAGAGATTTACACTGAAGATTTGATCTGAGGCCCTACGTAATAGTTCTTGTAGATAATTTGCTTGACAAGAGTAGATAATCTTGATTAAGCTGGAAAAAAATCTCTTCTTTTCCAATTCATGCTTTACTCCACTCTCTGAATGTTGGTAATGACAGTCAAAAAGAATGTGCAACTTTATATTATACTTACACATTTGATGCTTTCTTTCACATTGCAACATAAAGAAACTGTAGTTTTCTTATTCTGTCCAGCTTGATTTAATGTTGAACAGGTTATCTTGATTTAAAATAAAATTCTATCTGCCTGATAAGAGTTATAAATTAGAAGCAAAATCACGAGAAAAGGGTTGTTTTGAAGTTGAGTTTAAATATTTTTTCTAATTTAATGTGGATTCATGAACAATGATTTGAAGTGTATAATAATTTTAACTTTAACGATTCATTCGAGCACAGATACACAAAGTACTTTTTAAAGACGATTGTGTACAAACAATCTTCAAAATTTTGTGAAAATATTTTTATGTAGTAGAAAATCGATCAGGAATTTAAAATTGAAATCTCTTTTTTATATTTATAGTAATAAGCTCAAGAAGACTTTTGTCGAAACATCAGTATATAGGAATTCTAAGATTGGATTCTTTTTTCCTTCTTGTGAAAAATTTGATACTCCCTTGACGTTGAAGAGAAACGTTTGGTTAAGTTATAACCTGAAGTGTAGGGACATAACCAAATTATTGGAAATTTAGAAACTAAATAGACATGATTATAGGGACTAAACTGAAAATTTTCAATTATTAACTGATATTCGACATTGAATTCTAAAAATGATAAAGAAGATGATAAAAAGATTTTGTCTTCATTCATAAATTTCTTGTAAGCTTATATTCTAGAGGCATGCTTGAAACTGATCTGTGTGCAGATGCAGAACATCAAAGGTGACCATATTAGAAACCTCGTTTGTCTGAAATTTGTTTACAAACCGACTGAACATACTCATGTTTTTGGAAGTACTAAATAGACATGAACTTTGTTTATAACTTTTCTTTTGTCAATGGCTGCTGTTCTCTGTGTGCTTCTATAGCTCCCATACGGATTTTATTCTCTTATAACAAACATCTATTAATATTATATAAAGCTGAACATGCGAAGTCTAGATTTTGAAAGCTAGCTTAGGAAAGAGACAAGCCTGTAGAAAGGGTTAGGTATCATTACCGACACATTTTACTACCGTTAGTAGCATTTTATTTTTCGCTCATAGTCAACTGGTGAATATAAGATGCAGCCAAAGTTTCACGTCTTGTTTGCAAGTAAAAACAATATCTCCTACTAGGAACCTTTCTGGATAGAGTTTTAAAGCGCGTGGAGATATAAAAGTCCATATGCATATCTCACATATTCGTTATAGCCTTTGTTTTACCGCTTATAGTTTGTTATTTGATTCCACTAGAAAACAGCTTGTATTAATTTTGTCAAGGATGCAGCTGAAGTTTCATATCAATAAGAAATGTGACATAAGGGACAATATCTGTATTAGTAAGAAGCTTCTGAGTACAACATGTCGGGGTGGGGGATCGGACTCATAACCTATTAATTAGAGATATATGCCAATTACTGTTGAGCTATGTTCACTTTGGCAAGAAGCTTTTGAGTAGAGTTTAAAAACACATATGGATAATGTATTGTATGTTTGGTGTTAAGTTGCAGAACATTATAGACCATATATTTTTTTAGAGAACTTTTTTGACCAGACAAAATTTCCACGACACAGAACGTGTCAAAATATCGACCACATCAGCTATTTGAAACATTCAGGGCTAAGGATGAAAGATTCAGTGTCATGGTCTTACAATGAGGATTGTGATGATGGCTGCCATTGGAGCAGACATTGGCAGAAAAAGGTGAGGTCCTCAACTTCTTGTTTTGTGGATGAGAATGCAAGAACAAAGAGTTATGATTGTTGTCTCTAATTTTGTCTGTGGTCATCTTATTACAGTGACAGCAGACAGGAGAAGCCAACTAACTCCATTAATGACATAACTACTTCATTTATCTAACAGAAATTCATTTTGTCTAGAACTCTGTGATGAAACAATTAATGTGCTCACTTTTTTGGAAAAGGGAGGACCTTTTTGGTACTGAACAGACCTATTTAAGGAGACGTGTGCTGTCCATCTGACCATAGTAGACAAGAGAAAATAAAAACAGAACACTTTCTGCCATTTTCTGATCCTTGGAGGAAAATGGAGTGTAGATTTGCTACCATAGATCCTATTGAGATGACAGAAGCAAGGAGGAATCTTGATAGGGAAATTCCGACTTGTGGGTCGGTGATTGGTGGAAAGCACAACAAGTGTATCATTTTCCCTGTTAAATCGATCTTGGTTGCTGAATCTATGGAAAGAAGTAACAAGAATTGGTAAACTACTCTTGGAACCCCTTGTATATTCGTTCTGTTTCATCAGGGCCAGTCTATTGTCTTGGTTCCTAAGACCTCTAACATTTCATTGATACGGTTTTTAACCTTATTTACTATCTGCCAATTGCAGGATTGTTCAAACAAAACCGGCATACGAAAGCGACTTATTTGTACAAGTTGGGGACTTCAGCTTTCACTTGCATAAGGTACACTCTTCTTTTTCAGTTTATCTTTTCAGTCTAAAACAAAGAGAGTTGCAGCCTTGATGATTCCATTGATTAGAGTTCAACTCATCATCATTGATCATCACTCTGTTCAAGTTAATCTGAGTTCTATAATATGTTCTCATCTGTTTTTCAAGTGATTTTATCCCTATTTCATCTATTCTAATTTTGAAACATGGATAGTTTTACAGGATTTTGAATGTATGATTCTGAATGAGTCATAAGAATATACGCATATGAAGGCTCTCTTTCAGTTGCTTGTTATTTGTTTTCAAAAAACTACTTGTGCAACACAACTTATGAAATGAATTTTTGAATCCGTGATTTTTTATTTTTATTTTTTGATAAGAAACAGAAAACCATATTTTGCTATCATATGTAAATTGTAACTACTAAAGAATTTCTCGTGGTTTGTAGCCCACAGAGAATCTGAAAAATTCTTTTGATCGTAATATATTCTAATTCAAATCTTTTTTTCTTCTTGAACTTTGTTTTAGTTCCTCAACTCTTAAATGTTCTGTCCACTCTACACAAAAAGCTACAGAACCAAGAAAATTTTCATTAATAATTTAACAAAAATCTAGAGATATTTTGAAGCCGACACTTGACCTACTGCATGTAGTTTCAAAAACTTGTCTACTGTAGATATGTACTCATCAAAATGGAAAAAAAAAAGTAACTGTGTTAGGTTTCTATGAGATAACTGAAAAAGAATCAACAACAATGAACTTGGTTTTTTATGCAAAGTTCAGAGACTTGCAAAATATTTGAGAGTTTTAAGAACAAAATAAAACTGGAAAAAACTTGAAATTTCAAGGATTAAAATAGGATTTAAACATATATTACGCGAACCGTGCTGGATGGTAACGGGCCAATCTTCATCTTTTCAGCTCCCTATGGTTGCAAGAAGCAAATATCTGAACAGAATGATAATCCAAAACAGCAGTCATGAGGTGCAAAATAACAACAGTGCCATCACCATACAAATTGACAATCTTCCAGGTGGGCCCATGGCCTTTGAGTTGGTGATGAAGTTCTGCTATGGATGGAAGGTTGATTTAACTGCCAAAAATGTTGCTCCCCTCTACTGTGCAGCACATTTCCTAGAAATGACTGATGATCTTGCACAAGGGAACCTAATTTCCAAGGCAGAAGCCTTCTTGAGTTTTGTAATATCATCCTCATGGAAAGACACATTCAAAGTTCTCAAGAGTTGTGAATCGATTTCTCAATGGGCCCAACGGCTGCACGTCCCAGCACGCTGCTCCGAAGCGATCGCTCGGAAGGCTTGTATGAATCCAGAGTCCTTCTGTAACAGAGATTATAATGTTGATAATGTGAAGCTTGAATCCGTGGCAGACAACTGGTGGTTTGAGGATGTTTTGGTTCTAAGGATTGATCATTTCATTGAAGTGATTGAATCAGGTAAACGAAGAGGAATGAAGTCTGAGGTCGTTGGATCATGTGTAGTACACTGGACAATGAGATGGTTTGCTCGTGCCATGAACGGACTCGAAACTTTGATGCTGCAGTATTTCACTGACAAGTTAAAAGTCATCACCCTTGAAAGTTTGATTCGGTTACTTCCTGTGGAGGAAAATTCGGTTCCCGCTAGTTTTTTGTTTCATATTCTGAAGCTGGGATCTGTAATGAAAATTGACTATGAATTGTTAATTAAGCTTGAAAGTAGATTGACCATGATGTTGGAAAAATGTCGTGCTTCGGATTTACTTGTCAAGAACTATGGAGATGCTGATGGCGTTTATGATGTCGCCATTGTTACTCGGGTGGTGAAATATTATGCTTCTCACATATTTCTTAATTCTCAATCAAATTTGCTCGCTGTTGGGAGACTTGTGGATGACTATCTTCTGCTTGTTGCCCGGGATCAGAACCTCAAGGCAGATGGTTTCCGAGTTCTTGCAGAAGCATTGCCTCAGAATGCTCGGCTTTGTTTTGACAATCTGTATAGTGCAATTGATATGTACCTGAAGGTAAGGAAATGCCAAGTTTCAACTCAGAGTGATCGAGTAAGTCTTGGGTTCGGGTCAGTTTTAGTAATGTGATTCTTCTCAATACTTTTGCAGGCACATCCTGAATCAACAGAAGAAGAAAGGACCTGTCTATGCAGATCCTTGAAATACCATAAGCTTTCAGAAGAAGCAAGGAAGCACATAACAAAGAACGACCGGTTACCGCTGAAATACATTACCAGTTTTATTCTTTTGGAACAAGTGAGTATGAAGAAACCTACAACAGCATTTGGATCTAGTTACCGACAAGCAAAAAGTCGAATCGGAATGGGTGAAAGTAGATGTCCAGGAACGAGTTGGATGATGAGTTCTCAAAAGGAGATAAATCTGATGAAAAGGGAGGTCGAGACAATGAAAGTGCAGCTCAATGACATTCAGATGTGCAAGACAAAGCTTCAAGGGCAAGTAAAGAAAGGCTTCAACTACAAGAAAAACCTTGCCAGTGTTCGGAAAATCGTCTGTTTAGGGTTCAATGATTCTAAGTTCGGAAGCCTCGGTTTTGCTCCGTTGTCAACTTGAACTAATCTGCTGTATTTTCTGAAAGAAAATTTTCGTTGTAAATATGTTCATTTCAAGCTAGGAAAAGGCAATCGTTCCAATATATTCCAGCTCTAACCTTATCTTAAACTTCATAAGTTTCTTTGGTTGCATTCAAATACAATGAATTAACAGCTTTGCCAGCTGTTAATGACCAGAATCAAGGCTGACTGATAACCCAATAACCAGAAATTTACAGCTTAAGCAATGAAAGAAAACTCTGTCATTCATATCTGGGCAGATTTGGAAAGTGATCTTTATTGTATCTTGTTATATATAGACTGTACCAGAGAGAGGTTTGGTTGGTAAAGAAAAACGAATTCGAGTAACCAGACTCTCGAACTCTGGTGCTTTTTTGCTGTAACTTCCATAACGTTTGAACAGATTGTTGGATTATAGAACAAAGTCTTGAGTTTTCTCCTTGTGGGTGGAAAGAAATTTCATGTCATGACGTAGCAGAGGTTGGGGAGGCCCCAAATCAACAAGATTCGACTTGAATGAACGATCTAGGAGTTAGTAACTGTTGGCAGTATCGGATGAAGTTGACGACCGATCAGTTACGTTGGGATAGCCTCAAGATTCCACAATCGAAGGAGTTCGAGGAAGTGATTTTGAGGAATATGAATGAAGGAAGCTGTAGAGTTTTGGATGAGATGATCCCTATTGAAATATCAATCTATGATGTTGATATTTGTGAAACTTATAAGGTGAAGTTGGTGAAGAAAGAGGCATTCTGGTTTGAACCACTGCCTCTGGTTGGTGAGAAGTCAAGGAAGGATAAGTTTTCTTCTCATTCCATTGCAGAAGTGAGCGGCAAGTCCTACAATCTGCACAAGGAAAAGAAAGAGTTCGCCTATTCGATCGAGCCTTTTCGACACGTTGTAAACAAACGGGGGCTTGATTATCAACAAGAGATCGGTCTGCGTTGGTCGGGTAGCAAAACGATCAATCAGTTCGATTTTTCAGTTTTATCTTCTCCCAGATTGAGCTTATACAACTTGATGATCTGATCAACTCAGAGCATGAATTTGATGTTTTAGTTCATCTCTCTCTTTCTTCTAACATTTTACTTGCTTAGATTTAGTTTCTTTGGATGTTTGGAATGATAGAAAATCAAATCACCATTTTCTTCCTAAAATATTTGTGTTTTGTGTTTTTAAATTAGGGATTAAGATTTTATAGAGTTACTAAATAACCACGTCATTTAGAACATAAATTGATAAGAGTTAATATTGTAACCACGTCAAAGAACCAGAGAAGTCGGGTAGGAAAGAGTAGAGATTTGTAGTATATCAAATAGTAGAGATTTGTAACATACCCTTCGACTTATCCCTATTAGAAGTTGAATCCTGAATCCTGAATCCTGATCTACGATTGTGGAATTCGAATCCTGATACGTAAATCTGATATCTCCCCTTTGAATCCCTTGAATAAAGGCAGTTAAGATTTTCTCATCCGGCGTACAAACTCAAAAGTAACTTAATTGATCAAAACTAAGTAGTTTTTAAGAAATAGAATTATGATAAATGATCTTATTTATTGGAAATCGTACATTGTGCATAAATGAGATAATTAAAAAAAAAGAAAAGGAAAATGAAAAAGTGGGAAATAATCTAAATCTCTTTAAGAGATTTTATTTTATAAATAAAAATTATATATAACCTTTGTATAACCTTTGCCACTTCCGTGGTGCATCTTATGAATAAAGTATTAAATTTTTATTAACATCCATATGAAGACATTTTCATTGCATTGTAAAAAAAGAATTTATAAAATATAAAAAAATCTATCAGCTATCATTATTTAAAAAGGTAAAATACTTCTATTTTAATTTAAATATTTATTATGGATTTTTTAGTTTTATAATTTTTCTAAAAATATTGATATTGACATTTTATTGATATTTTTATCGACATTTTCACAAAATTGAGACTTCGATATCTTCATCGACATTGTTATTTAAAACTTTGTTTATTAGTGACAACGACTTTAGTTGAGAGAGGATCATACCGTACGTTTGTTGTCATAATTCTTCTATCTTGATTTCTAACAATTGCCCATAAATTAATAAATTAGTATGGAGTGTTGAGGTTCGACCTACCCGTTAAGGTAGATTTTTATCATATAACAATTTAATCATTGTAATTCACAAACACATTTAATCTAGCTCATCGGTTTTTCGATCTACATATATAAAAAAGTTTAGCAAAAAATTTTCCGATAGAGACTAAATTGTTAGTAAGTTCATCAACTAATTGTAAATGGACTAATAGTGTATTTTAAACCATTTTTTAAATGGACAGTATTTGCTTAAAAAGTTAAAAAGGAATAGTGTCAAAAATGGGATTTAAAAAAAAATATTTTAGAAAATGACGTAAATAATGTAGTTTGAAAAGTAGTTACAAAAATAAGGTAGGAAAAAAAAAGATAAGGGACTAAAACGATCATAGTTCAATGGTAATTACTTAATTGACATATCTACAATAAAAAAGGTTGTGAGTTTGATCGTCTCCATATCTATTTAATATATGACGTGTTGGCAGCTAAATCGCATTCGTTGTATGCTATTTAATAATACTTATCTTCTTATTATTATATGAGTCAGCTAAAATAAGGATCACAATCTAAGGAGGAAAGTCTTTCCTAAAAAAAATCACAGAGATTTGATAAACTAGAGAGTTGAAGAAAAAGAGGGTGGAAGGAGGAGAAAAAAAAAAATAATAAAGGTGTGAGGGAGTGAGTTGATAAAAGTTAAATTACATAAAGGGAGGGTGATTAAGTAATTTTCTTTTAAAAAATTGAGACATTCACAGTTGATCAGTTTAGGTTGGCGCTCGAGAGTTGATTTTCAACTAGCTAAGTTCAGGGTTCAAAAAATCGAGCGACATGTTGACGTGTTGGCATGTTCGATATTGGTACCGAGGGAAAAAGTCAATTTTCCTCCATGTTGTCGACATGTCTTTTTTTAAGGTTATTTTATTTTCGTCTTCTCCCAGTACAATAATCCATAATTTCTCACCCCTCGATGATTGTAATATTAATCTCTTCAATGCAATATTCGTAATTTAATACTGTATAAAGGATAACTAATAAGATCAAGAATTTACTTTATTGATTTCTAATCCAATCTAATTCTTAGTGACACAATTGAATAATATATGTGAAATATTGACATATATAAATTCAAATTAGGTAAAAATTAAAAAGGTAAAAAAAGTAAGAATAATTTGAGTGAATTAAAGATGTGCTTGAAAAGTTGGATTGATGATTGATTTGGAGATGTGTTTGAAAAATGTGTAAATTCAAATTTGAAAAAAGAAGCATGTAAAAAGTAAAAAGGTACTGGTTAATTAGAATTTAGAAATGTGTTTGGAAATCAAGTCGTAATTATCTCATTTTCAAATGAATCCTATTATGAAAGAGGCTATAAGAAAGTCGTAAAAAATTTACATTAGTTTACTTTACATATTCAAATAATTTTCATTAATTTTTATTAAAGAAAAAAAATATTTTTGGATATTTTCATTATAAATAAAATGGTCATATTTCATTAAAGGTGATCAATTATAGACTAATTAAGCTACGCTTTATTTGCTAATTTAAAAAATTTTCATCAATTTCCATCAATTTTCATTATTTTTCCCAAAATATTCGTCGACATCGACATGTCCGTAAAATCGAGACCTCAACATTTCTATCGACATCGACATTTTGAACCTTAGCTAAGACATGAACACTGTAATAAAATCACACCCTACTTAATAAACAAAAACTAATTGATTTGTCATCAAAATTCATTAAAACATTTAATCTAAAAGATAGGATTTGACCAAAATTGGTGAGTCCAAACAAGTCATCATCTTGAAGTAGTATGTCAAAGAGCCATCGTTAAGGAGTGCTTTTTAGTATGAGTTGGTGAAATAAAAACTACTCTATCAAGCAAGAAAGAAGCGGCTCTTCCCACGGTAAATCACTATATCAAGAATCAATATAAGATTTTATTTTGGTTCAATAAATCTACCTACAAGACTCACCTTTAACTTTCTCGATAGGTGTATTATTTTATATTTTTCCAAAGAGCATTCAGTCATTTCTTTTTTTCTCACCTATCATAGTGACTAAAATGACACGAAAAATCTATTAGAAGAGTCGGTGGTGGGTATTTATCGAATCTTCATTCAAACGACTCAAGAGAAGCAAAACGAAATAAAGTGAGAAGTCGGAAGGTAGATAAGGGGTCAGGTATATTCAATCATCGAGAAAAATAAAGGACCTGGCAAAAGTTTATGAGACGACGTGAATATGTACAGAGTTAACCACTGGTACGCTGACAACTCTGATCCATTCTTTAAGTCTTATCTTCTCTCTGCAGCATTGACGATTGATCCTTATTCTTCTCACATTGCCCTAACTTCCCCTTCCACTCTGCAATTTCCGACCATTGCATCAGTTTTTGCGGAGTCGAATTCTGATTATATTTGGAGAAGAACGAGGGCCATTTCAGGTTTGGCCATGGCCGTTCAGGATCATGGAGCTTTCGTGGAGAAATTCCTCCTGCAACCGAGCTCCCCCTCCGATGAACTTCCCTTAGCTGGCCTCACTTTCGCCGTCAAAGACATGTGAGTTTCTGATTTTTTACTCCTTTTGATTTGGTCTAAATGAAAGAATTTGTGACAAACTGTAGTGAAATCTGCAATATCTGTGAAGTATTCTTGATGATATCAAGTCCATATAGGTTGAATATATGTTTCTCTCCAAAATATGTATTCATGAAATGTATTGATTATTGTAAGGGTAAGGTTCAATTTTACTTGGGTACTAGGTGAGTTCTTAATTTCACTGAATTCAACTTGGAATTTTAATAAGTGACAAGATTAATATCTCCTCATAATAAATTGTCCTTGAACCAATCAATAAATGATACAAAATTTGATCAAGAAATATGAAAAAGTCCAAAACCAACCAATAAAGTACCCGAATCTAGCCACAAAGTAAAGCAAGTGATCCATGATGGCCACCTACCTGAGGAATTAGTAATTCCTTTGAGTTTTCCGTTACCAAATATTATAGGGTTAGACGGTTGTCCTGTGAGATTAGTCGAGATGCGCGATATCAAAAGAAAAAAAAAAAGTGACAAAGTGCTCAAACTTAACAATAAAATGTCCCAACCTAGCTAAAAGCATTCAACGCAACTAAATTTCCACAATAGTTTCGTCCGACCACAAAAGCACCCATATCTATCACAAGTTCTAAAAAAGGAAAAAGAAACTCAACTAGTTGAAAGTGTTAATTTTATTTTTACCACTTATTTGAGTTCAGTTTAATGAAAATTAGAACTTTAAGGTCTAATTCAATTCTAGGGTAGACATGAATTTTTCCGCCGTTGTAAGGTCTTATTTGAACTACACCTTTTTTTTTTTTTTTTTTTTTTTTTAATTTTATAACAGAGAATATAAGTAGTAAATTGAAGTTTAAAATTGTTATAAAACATAAGATTATTGTTTTTCATTTTCAAATTGCTACGATATATCAACACTTTTCTGTGATTAATCGACATATCTGTAAACTCTTGTCACCAATATTATCTGTAGATATTGATATTTTTGTTCTTACAAGCTATCAACCGTTGGGTTTCTATTGCAACGGCTGTTTGTGTGTGCAAGCCAAAGTTTAGTTCAATAGTATGATTCTTGGTTCTTTTTTATATAAATGGATGGTTCTTAAAATAAAAATGTGACAGTTTTTCTCCATGACATTGGGGAATTAATGTCAAACTTATTATTGTACTCTGAACCAAACAGATTTGATATGGATGGATATGTAACTGGCTTTGGAAATCCTGAATGGGCAAGGACTCATCCACCTGCCAATCAGACAGCCCCAACCGTGTCGACCATCCTAAGAGGAGGAGCCACATGCATTGGCAGGACTGTCATGGATGAAATGGCCTACAGGTACCTAGAAAACATTCCCTTTACTTTTTTTTCTTTCAGCTTTCATTTTGCCACAATGGATAACAAACAAACAAGGCATAAGCTGTGCAAATTTGGATATGGTGGGCAAGGTTTATTCCTTCAATTTCAAGCAGATAACTCTGCTTTCATATCGGTTAAAAACATGAATGTGAACCAATTAGATTCGTTCTGGTTTCTAATTTCTAAACCGAAAGCTTTCACCAAACGATTCATCCCAACAATGTAGGCTTTTGAATCTTTACATTAGCGGAGTGACTAGTTTGATAGTATTTTGGCAGTATAAATGGGGAAAACATTCATTATGGCACACCCCAAAACCCATATGCATTAGACCGGATACCTGGAGGATCTTCCAGTGGCTCTGCTGTTGCTGTTGGTGCAAAGCTTGTAGATTTCTCCTTAGGCAAGTTCTTAGTTCTAAGACGTTGAATAATTTGTGTGGTTCCATGACTTATACTTGGTAAAATGTTGTAAAAGACCGTACCTTGTTTTGTAGGAACTGATACTGGAGGTAGTATAAGAGTGCCTGCATCCTATTGTGGAATTCTCGGATTTCGGCCTTCACATGGGGCAGTCTCTACCTCTGGAGTAATACCTATGTCACAGAGCTTTGATACAGTAGGTAATATGTGATGTCTCATCTTATTGTCACTTTGTCTACTCAATATTCTTTGTAAAACTAAACTTGTTTATTAAGGCCGCCCTCTAGTGATTGTCATACAAAGTTGTTCTTTTTTATTAAAAAAGTGAAATGTCCTTTAACAAACATTTATGATTTTTTTTTTCAAAAGAATTTGAATTGTGGAAACACAACACTCTGTTATTGGCGTTATAATCACAACATCATTGTGATGGCCATGTTACTTGTGATTTTGCGTTTAAATGATTGATATGGAATTGATTGGTAGCAGAGGAATTGGTTGCTTATAGATTGAATAGAGTCCATATCTCAACAAAATGCTATCTTTCGGAACATTTTATAACTCTTTCTTTCAACATCAGCTTTGTATTGATGTTTCGTTAGCTATCCTCCATACTGAAAAAATGTACATTTCTTTGACACCAAATTATCATTTTAGGATGGTTTGCAAGGGATCTGGCTGTATTCAAACGAGTGGGTCGGTTGCTGCTGCAACAGTCGGAGGTTGAACTAATCAGGCCTACGCAGGTGCTCATTGCAGAAGATTGTTTCAAGCTCTCGAGCATTCCTAGTAAACGATTGACACAAGCTTTTGTTAATTCCGTAAAGAAGTTATTTGGTGGTAAGTCAACATCCAGTGTTAGTTTATTTGCACAGGATGTGGTCTTGATGAATGGATATTTAGTAAGGGTTCTGTTAAGCAATTGGACAAACTTCTTTTTCTATGAAGCACAAACAATCCTAAGAGAAAGTTACACAAGGCTGGTCTCTCAAAAAAAAAAAAAAAAAAAAAAGATAACTGCCTAAGCCTTTTAAATTCCTACCTAAGGACCCACTTTCCCTTTTAGATCATTCTCCCTCATAACTAACTTTCCTACATTATATCTTTTTTATTCCCTTGTACACCCATTCTCGCGTATGTGAAGTGAATTGGAGGACTTGTCCGCTGGGTTCATGAATGAGCCGAATTTAGTTCTCTTGAATTTAAGCTTCTCATTTGGTCTGGAGGGAATTCATCAGAGGATCTAGCTTCTACTTCAAAATGTCTGTCATTACTTAGACTAGCCTTTTCGGCACGTTCAACAAAATATGGATTCAGGTCCAGAGCTTTTAAATGGCATACTAGATTGATAGCAATATAGAAGAAAAAATATTTGAGTTCATTTATATTTTCTGATATGATTTTCCAACTGGGTTGGATACTACATATTGAGCCTTCAACTGCAGGCCATCTTATAAAGGAAATTAGCCTTGGGAATTATGTTGACGAAAGAGTTCCAAGTTTGAAGCATTTCATGATTGAAGAAAATGCAGCCCATAAGCATAGCATACCATCCTTGGCAGCCTTAGCAAGATCGATGCAGTTGCTTCAGAGGTTCTGATCTCACCATAAATTGTAACTCAAAATTTTGCTGAGCTGATTGACTGTGATATATTTGTGTTGAATGAACGAATGATCGCTCCACTCTTTTTCCTTCTCCTTCACAGGTATGAATTCAAAACCAATCACGAAGAATGGATTAGGACTTGCAATCCTCATTTTGGTCCGGGAATATCAGAACGAATATCAGATGCCATGAAGACAACAGATGAAAATACTGATTTGAGTCGCTCCATTAAAACCGAACTGCGGGAAGCTCTCGCTGCTCTTCTTGAAGTACTCTCTCTCGCTCTCTCACACACACACAATTTACTGAATTTTGAAAGCCATATAGTTGGAGCTTAAAATGTATGCATTTGGATGAAACTTCTCTTACTGTGCATAAAACGTCATTTTGATGAAAAAAGAGCCCAGTGACAAACAATGTCATTTAGGAGTCAAACTTGAATTACTTGTACAACTTAAAGCGTCCATCGTCTAACAATAATAATGAATTACACGAAACTTATTTCTTGTACTATTATGGCATATTGGAGTTTGTTTCTCAAGAAGTTTCGATGCCCTTGATTCTCCCTAGACTTGTAATTATCTCTCTGAATATAAATAATAGAATCGAGATTCAATCAACATTTTGTGGAATGTGGATCATCATGTTAAACAAATCTCGAGCTGCTAATGTGAATCATCTTATTTCAGGATTTTGGGGTCCTTGCTATTCCAACAGTCCCAGGCCCCCCTCCAAAACTAAACACCAACATATCGGAACTACACGATTTTCGTTCCAAGGCTTTCAGCTTGCTCTCCATTGCTGGAGTCTCTGGATTCTGCCAGGCTCTCTCTCTCTCTCCCCCTCCTTTCTTCTCTCTCTCTCTCTTAAAAGTTAAAACAACCATTTTGATGTTTTTCTTCCACAAAATCTGCAGGTTAACATCCCTCTAGGCTTGTACAATGGTCTTCCTGTATCAATATCTTTGCTGGCAAAACATGGTGCAGATGGGTTTTTGCTCAATGTTGTTGAGACTATTTACAACACTCTAAAAGAAGAGGTTAGCTGCTAAGAAAGACAAAAGGAGGCTAAAAAAAAACTACCTTGATGTCTACAAAATGCTGTCCTTTTTTCAGGTTGAAAGAACAGGAACACGTGAAAAGCAGGTACTTTACCATCTACTCAAAGCATATTGACATGTTTTCCTTTTTCTAGCAATAAATAAATTTTTAAGTTTATTGCTCCATGAGTTATTCGATCTTCCATTGTCACATGTATCCTCTGTATAGTTGTTGATGATGAAGATCCTGATGACGATATTTCATTGCTTTCTCGTATTTTGTTTCTAACGTTTTGAACTTCACTTGAAGAGTTAGACCTCGATATTTCTAGAAATCTTGGTGAGAAAATGTTTACTAACTAATAATTTGGGAAATCAGGAAAATCATAGAAGTTGATGAAAATATATTTAAATTAGTAAATGAAATCTAATTGTACCAATCTATAGTTAAGTTATAGATTATAAAAATTATGTTGAGACATTCCATCAATATTATGATGATATTTTGAAATAAATAAATAATCATGGCCTCTTTTGCCTAAAAATGTATGAATAATCAACATTAATATATATATATTAAAAAAAAATCCTATGGTGTAGGTTCAATTTATTAAGTATCAGTAACTTTCTCCAAATATATAATCACCAACTTCAGCAAATCAGTATTAGTCATAAAGGAGGCATCAATCTTCATCACGTTTGAATTGTAATATTAAAAAAATGAAAATAAAATATTGTAAGAAGATAAAATAAAAATAAAAATTTATATTTAGTCCATAAACTTTGATTTTTGAAAAGTTACTATTTAGGGTTTGCACTTTTTATGGCCTATTGTTATGCTAGATGTATAAATTTTTAATTTTGTGCCTAATGAATATTCTCTATTAGTTTTTTTTAGTACGGCGAAAACATCGAGGAAAATGGTAATTGCATTTACAACTAAGCTATGTTTATGTTGTTCCACGCCGTTAGTTTAGCACGTCCAAAATCCGCTTACCACGAAAAAAAATCCTCAAATATTACATGGTCAACATGTCATGTAAATGTTAAATGAATTAAACATAGAGACATAATAAATCTAAAATGGAAGGATTTTTAAATGTTAAATGAATAAATGATAGAGGCATAATAGATCTAAAATTGAAAGATCAAGTAAAGATCTTTAATCTAACTAGATATATTCTTAAAGTTCAAAGATTAATTATAAACATTATATTATAAGCCAAACTTGTAAAGTTTAAGATAAACATAACTCAATGATTTAAGAAATCTTATTCTTATTCATTTCTTGGACATTGGAGATTCAATTTATCAATATATACCTTAGCAAGATAGAACTATGTTTAAATTGGTTGAGGAATTTAAAAATTTTTTTTAGTACAATAAATTCCCTTGATAAACCAATCCCTAACATTTTGTAGTATTTCAATGATAAACAAAATAATATCCTGTCCAGTTTCCAATACATCGAACACAGCGATCTTCTCAATCTGCACGTCACTCGTCAATGATCAAACGGCTCGCGCACGTCAATGGTGGAACCGTTGCACCAACTCCGCTCTTCAAACCATCAATAAATGTACCGTAATCATTCTTCTCCATCAACCCTTCGCCGGCGAATGATCTGCAGTTCAATCCGTTGGGTGGGGGAGGAAAATGGGGTGGGCAATAGCTCTCCACGGCGGCGCCGGGGACATCCCACTCACCTTGCCGCCGGACCGCCGCCACCCGCGCGAGGAAGCCCTCCGCCACTGCCTCAGTGTAGGCGTTGAAGCTCTCAAAGCCCACAAACCTCCGTTGGATGTTGTTGAACTTGTGGTGAGCAATATGGACTTCCTTTTTCTTTCTATTTTTTGTTTTGTTTTGTTTTTAATTTCAAGATTAATATGAAATGATTTAGTCCTATTGTCTAAGGTTTGTGAGGAAGATTTAGTCGCTTAATTTAAAATTTGTAATGAATTTGTGCTTGCCTTAAAATTTGAGATAAGGTGTAATCAAGGTTTCTTACTCACTGATACCAAATATATGTCCAAGGACTAAATGGTTATACATTGAAAATCGATATTTCACATTGACTAGATTCTTCTTGACAGGTACTAACAAGATGAGAATCGAACTATTAGATTCTTCTTGACAGGTACTAACAAGATGAGAATCGAACTATTGGTTTTTGAGATGGTAATATATGACTTATCTACTAAGCTATGCTCGGATGAGTACTGGTTTTAAACTACAAGACTAGATAGTAAAGTTTAGGGACTAGATGAATAAGGATCAAATGTGGCTTTTAACTTTTTTAGTTTTTTCCTTTCTTTCTAATCTTTTTCTTTCCTCCATGTTCTTTCTTTTCTCAATTTCCTGTTTTGCCTTTTTTCTACTTGCTGAAACTCGGCTGATGAAGGTCATTCTTTTCTGTAAATCTGGAGATTGTATTTACTTTTCAATTTGGTTCATTTTAGTATTTGCTTGTGATTTCCCTTTAAACATAGCAGTGAGCAAGTACTAGCTTTTGGGGTTTGGGGTTTGGTATTATATTATTTTTGACGTTGCCTTTCTGAACAAACAAGTTGTTTTAGCTCATTCACTAATGGCTGTTTAGTGTGGAAATGGATTGTTGATGGGAAATCAGAGAAATTACAAATGTCAAAATCTTATGGGATGTTTGGTCACAGTTTAACGAGTTCGGATTTACGAAATCTGCAGTTGGAAGGAATAAGTTATAGAAATTTGGGTTGTGTAACTTATGCAACCCCTTCAACAGGGGCAAAAGGATTCTTTCGCGCCATCTCTATAGTTCATTATAAAATCTTTGATTGGAAAGAAACATGGAACTTTTAATGAAGGAAACTCATATGCACAACTTTTTTCTTTTTGTGTAGCTCTAACATGGTGTAAATTTAACCCACCTTTCAATTTTTGTTTAGTTGAACTATTCCCCAAATTGAAGGGTTTTTTGTGATCTTTCACCTTTCAATTTTTGTTTAGTTGAACTATTCCCCAAATTGAAGGGTTTTTTGTGATCTTTCATTGTCTGAGCCCGAGGCTTGACTTTTACAACTCCATGTTGTAATTTCAGACCATCTGTAGAGTGGTCGGTATTTTCTATAAACAAAAAATAGCAGGAAGTTGTAAAATGTGAGTTCCATAAGTTTTGGCCTACGTAATTTGGATTTTTGTATTATATAGTCCACAAGATTAGCAAACCCATAGCCTATGGCGCTATATTATGTAAACCCATATCCTAAACAACTTGGCTTCTTACTTTCAAGTTACACAAATCTAACTCATGAATCAAACGTCTCATACCGATTATTAACTCATTCAATGATCTAGATTATCTGAAATAGGGAGAACACCTCCTGTTTCAATGACCTTTATTTTCAAGTCTAACTATTCTTTCCAACACAATCCGTGGCCACCATGACGAAAGCTTAGTTTAGTGGTATGTGGGGTTAGCAAATCCACAGCCTTGATAGGTTAAACCTTCTCCTGTTTCGTTTGTTCACTTTTACTTTCAAGTGTGACCAGTGGAGTCAGCGCATTTTTAATAGATCTCTCCTCTGATCGGTTTATAGAATCAATTATTTTTTTGGCTATTTCTTGGTGTAAATGTTCTCTCATTTTTCACAACTATAACTTTTCCTCTCTCATGTTCAGCTGGAAAAGCTTTCTGTAATACCTTTTAGGAGCACTTTTGTAATTTCATGTAATCCCTTTTAGAGACACTTTTGTAATTTCATATCATCAATGAAATTGTTCCTTTCTCTGAAAAAACCTTCAAAGCGCGACCCTTTTCTTTGTATACAATGCTTGGTTACCTCAATTAATGGTTGCCGCCTTATTTAACGTCGTATAAGTATTGTTTCATAGATTATTTTGACTTGATAATCATGTTATGATTATGCATCACACTTTCCTTGGTTAGATGGTTAGTCTGAATTCGTCCTCCTACAGGTTCGAGAGCTCGAAAACAATCCACATTTCAATGCAGGTAGGGGCTCTGTCCTAACAACCAATGGCACCGTTGAAATGGAAGCAAGCATCATGGATAGTACGAAGAGATGCGGAGCCGTTTCTGGGCTGACCACTGTTGTTAATGCCATATCTTTAGCAAGACTTGTAATGGAGAAGACTCCTCATATATATCTGGGATTTGATGGAGCCGAGGCTTTTGCAAGGGAACAAGTTAGAAATTTCAATCTAAATAGATAGCTAGTGTTTCGTGGCTGTTCAATTTGCACTGATTTCTTATGTGGTCAATTTTCTTGAAATTTGTCAAGGGAGTGGAGACCACTGATTCAAGCCACTTTATCACCCCAGAGAACATTGAAAGGCTAAAACAAGCTAAAGAGGCAAACAGAGTGCAGGTTTGTTGCTTTTCTTTTAACCCAAACATGGATTTTAACTGGTGGTTTGTTTTTTTTTTTTGTTTTCCCTTTCCTGAAGCATCAGATTAGACATCTAATAGGCTAGATAAAGTCATATTATGGAGTTTCCAGTAGTTTTTGTTGGTTAAAGTGTCAATTTAGTCCTCAAAATTAGTTTGAATTTGATCCTTGAGGTCTTAAAAGTTTCAATTTTATTACTATTATTGCATACATGACATTTTCTATTTACGTAGTAATGACTAATGAGCGGGTGTTTCTATTTGACTAATTATGTTGACTGATTATTAAAGTTCGGAGCTAAGTAAGAAATAGGAGAAACGGGTAGGTTTTCAGGTGGGTTAAAAGCGGTGTAGGGATGATTTGTGATGTTTAACCCAACTATAGGAACCAAATTGGTAATTATTTATTTTTCCCTGTATATTAAAAGCTGTTCTGAACCCTTATAGATTGATTATACACAACCAATTCCACAAGCCCCAGCAGAAGAAACTGAGATTCCGAACGGTGACAGTCAACTTGGAACTGTTGGATGTGTGGCTGTTGATAACCATGGGAATTTAGCTGCTGCAACTTCAACCGGGGGATTAGTGAACAAAATGGTCGGTAGGATCGGCGACACTCCGGTAATAGGGGCCGGGACGTATGCTAACAATCTCTGTGCAGTTTCTGCAACCGGCAAAGGCGAAGCCATCATACGCGGTACTGTGGCAAGGGATGTGGCAGCTCTGATGGAGTTCAAGGGTCTATCTCTCAAAGAAGCAGCAGCCTATGCTGTTGAAACTGTTCCTAGAGGCAATGTCGGCCTGGTCGCCGTATCCGCCTCCGGTGAAGTCACCATGCCTTTCAATACGACTGGAATGTTTCGAGCTTGTGCGACCGAAGATGGTTATTCGGAGATTGCAATATGGCCTTCCAAACATGACTGAATGAACAATGTTACTGCAAAGCCAGTGCTGCAAGTTTTTGTTCTTCTTTCAGTCATCAAAAAAAATCTCTGTAACCTGAAACTTTGATGTCTGCTGTGTTTAAATGGATTTGGTGTCTCTCTGTATCTCTGTTGTTCTTTCTTAATAATAAGAGTAAGCTTCCAACTGACATCTTTCATTCCATGTTCTTTGGTTTGATTTTAATAGCTACGTACCCGTTGGTACAAGATGCAGTCACGGTAGAATATTATTTATCTTTATCCAGAGCTCATTTGATAACGTTATACTTCTTGTTCTTAGTTTTCGAGGGTTTTTTTTTCCTGTCCTTTTTTATTGTAACAAATTTGGGATATATGAAAAATTGAAACTTTGTTTTCTATTTCTCAGAAAAATTTCCAAAATTGTTTACAAATTTTAGAAATAATAAAATTCATTGGGAGCTTACCAATCAAATCTTTATCGAAATTTTAAATTTACAATGCATGCTGCTTAGGATAAATAATCAATAATTAATAAACAGTTAAATAACTTGATCTCTGTACTTTTGGTGTAGTCTGTATATTTTCAAATTAGTAACAACATTTTTCAAAATAGAGACTAAAACGTTATAAATTGTAAATTACAAAAACTAAATTGTCATCTATTAAAGTTTGGAACTAATTTTTTTACAAATTAAAAAATATATGGACTAAATCATTACAGATTAAATTTATCAAAAATATTTTTTAACTTTTGTATACAACTCTAGAAACAATTTTTTTTTTCTGGTTCCCGTTTTCAATCAATTTTTCGAAAATAGGAAAAAACAATTAGACCAAAAAAACGACAAATAATGTATAAATTGATATAATTTCAAAAAGTATGTAGTGACTATCCAATTTAAAATTCGGGTTTAAAGTTCCGCCAACTTATATATTCTATAATTTTTCCTTTTTTAAAAATTGACATATTTGTATAAAAAATTTGTAAAATTTTTTTAATTGAATAGGAAAATCACAAAAAATAAAATAAAATAAAAGTATAGGCCGAGCTGGAAAAATCTCACAAATCATGGAAAAAGAAAATAAAGATGTACAAGTAATGTGTGAACAGTAGACAGTTAATTAATACTAATACATATTTGTACCCCTGCGTGTAGACAAACTAGTCCCTAAACATAACATCAATTACATCTAACCAAGTTAAAAGAAAACCACACATTTAAAAAAAAGTATCAATCAAAGTGAAAATAAAATATGTTGACCAATCTAATCGCCACTAAAAATTAACGAAAAATCGACATATCACACGTTTGGTAAGGTTCTCAATCCTTATTTCTCATTTCAAAGAAATTTAAGCATTTTACAACAAATTCTCGTTACAAAAAAATTTAAGCATTTTACAACTAAGTAGGATTGTAAAACAAAAATGTTACCAAAAAAATCTTTGACACCAACTGTCATCATCATTCTTTGAAAAATACGAAAAAATTAATCTTTAACGGCTCTCCTCCTCTTGTCTCGATCCAACCAACCAGCATCGATCTTCTCCTCGCACAACACATCATTTTTTAAAAAAAGTAAAAAAGAAATTCTTTTTTACATCTCTACCTAGGTCATAAAAAAATTTAACAAACGAGATGGTCTACCTAAATACAATGCCAAAAAACCCACACGTCCCAAATAATTTATTGTGAACACTGTTTGGTCACGTTTCTATTTTTTTTTTCATTTTCAACTTTTTTTTAAGAAATCTAAATATTTTACCACTAACTTTCGCTAACTTTCTTTCTTATTTCTCCTCTTTTCAGAAGATTCTTTCTCACAATTATAAGAACCACAGAAACAAATTTCTCTTTTATTATTTCCATTTTCAATTTGTTCCAAAACATAAACAAAAAATTATATGAATTCGATTGAAAGTATGAAATACATCTTTCTTCAAATTTACCAAAACAAACCGGAATAAATTTAGAAGCCACTCAACTATATTTTTTATTTGATGGATTCACATATAGACACAGTTCCACCACATTAGAGAAAGATGCAAGCACACATATATAGCACTTTTTTCCCCCTAAAGAGAGAATTATAAACAAGAACACCATTTTTTTTAAAATAATTTTTTGAAGAACACAGCCAGCCTGCCGTTCTAGGAAGAAGATTCAACACACATTATAATTACCCATTCACAATAGTCCCACCTGCATATTCACACACAAATTAAATCATATTCAAGAAATGAAGGCATCATCAAATGATTAAAAAAACTAGATCTATTTATTAATAATTTATTTTTTTAACCTTATTTCTTATTAAACTTGCTTTAAAAAAATTAAACAAATCTTTTTGTTTTTTAAAATCCCAACAAATGAATTTTTGCGAGTATATATATATATATATTAAAAGAAACCTAGAAGAGCCTAAAATCTCTGTTTTATTTTAACCTTTCCAAGAAATACATTTTAAGTTCTTGGACAAATAATATAAAAGCAAAAACCAATTAAGGAGACTACGTACACTAAATAATAATTAAAAAAATAAGTATGAAAATCATTCAATAACATAAAAATAATTTTAAATACGTTTCAAACTAAATATTATTATTAGGGATTTAGTCCTAATATTAAAGTATTTTTTTCAAATTAGTTTTTATTATTTAAAAATATCAATTTAATCTCTTTATATTTTAAGATTTTCTAATTTACACTAAAAAAATGTTAAAATTTGAGTCACGTGACATAATACTAACTAAATTTGGTAAAAAGAAAAAAGATAAGGAGAAAAGAAATTATCTACTTAAAAATTTAGAATAGAGATTAAAAATTAAATAATAGGTTGTGTAATCTCATGATAAACCAATTTCAATATTAACCGGTGTAAATATGTGTGATCTATCATGGCGGTGTAAATATGTGTGATCTATCATGGTTAAACAAAATGTATCATGGTTAAACAAAATGTATCATGGTTAAACAAAATGTAAATCTTTCAAAAGCTAGCATAGTTTAACGGTAATTGACATATATCTCTAATCAAGAGGTTGTGAGTTCGAATCCCACCCCATTTGAACTAAAATATATCTCTAACTAAGAGGTTGTGGGATTGTCCCACCCACGTGTTGAACTAAAAAAATAGGAAATCATTCTAGAACATATAAGAAAACAAAGTCCTCCAGCTTTTCATACTTTTGGAGAACTTCCAGCTATCAAGGCATTAAAATTACCTTCTGGGGAGGTCCGTTTGATATCCAAAAATTGCATGATTCAAATAATCTATCATGATTGATTAGAATCATGATAAGTATATTTATGTACATATCTTATTATAATTTATAATAATTATATACACTATACTCATCGTGGCTAGTGGCTTATTCATTGTTACCTATTCCATTAGGAACACTATATTAATTAAAACTTTTTAAATAGTCTAAGACTAAGTTAAAAGAAGTAATATTACCTAAAAAAAATAAAAAGAAGTATATAAATATAAAAGTTTATGGAATAAAATTTCTTATATTAAAACTATTTAAATAATCTAGATTAAATTAAAAAAATATATAAATATAAAAATTTATGGAGTAAAATAAAGTTAAAAAATTTATGTTTTGTTGGTTTGCATGGAAACTTACCGTTGGGATGGAGGATTTGACCAGTGAAGTAGGAAGAACAGTGGTTGCAGGCCAAGAACACATACGATGGAGCAACCTCCACGGGCTGCCCAGCTCGTTTCATCGGAACATGAGACCCGAACCTTCTGACTTCTTCTTCATCGACCGATGCCGGGATCAATGGCGTCCATATCGGACCTGGTGCAACTCCATTCACTCGTATCCCTCTACTCACTAGCTCAAGGGCCAGACCTCTGGTGAAGGCAACGATCGCGCCTTTTGTCGCTGTGTAGTCGAGGAGCTGTGGGCTGCCCTTGTAGGCGACTACCGATGTTGTGTTGATGATCGAGCTGCCTTCCTTCATGTGCTTCAGCGCGTGCCTAATATTGTATTGTCACATATGGATCATCGTTCCGGGGCGGGGGCCCGCCCGATTCGACCGACTTTTGGATAACAAGAAGGCGAGCTGATATGCTTTGATCTAGGAAAAAGCCCAGTCAGCCACTAACTCGGTGACTTCATATTCATCATTTTAGAAAGCGGCGCCGAACACCGAAAGTGAAGTTGCTCCTACCTACAGGAGCATCCGCCCCCTCGAGCTCCCGAAAAAGACATTATATGGACTGGATTAAAAGGGTCAGTCATCCTAAAATTAGGATTCATTTCTTGTCGCAAATATTCACTTGTAGCCATGCCATATCTCAATGGACTGGCGTAATTTTTGTATTGTCACGTATGGATCATTTACTACGATACGTTTGATTGTAATTTCAAAACAAGAGATTCTATTGCTGGTTTGATTGTAATTTGAAATTTGAAAACAATCGGTGTCTAATATTGTTATAAACTAATAGATCATTCACTACGACACATTTTTTAATTTAAAATTTGAAAACAACCGGTGTCTAATATTGTTATAAACTAATAGATCATTCACTACGACACATTTTTGTAATTTGAAATTTGAAAACAACCGGTGTCTAATATTGTTATAAACTAATAGATCATTCACTACGACAGATTTGATTTGATAGAGAAGTTCATTCTTTCCATGGGATTCCATCCTGTGAAGATCCACCTAAATGAGACTGAAAATCTCCATTTAAATTCTGTGGAAAAATATTTTTTCTCTGTGACGGGTGGGAAATGCATCTCCATCCCCGTTCCCGTCGATACCCATTGCCCGTCCTGCCCCGCACTTTTTTAAAATATGCATATACTAAAATAATCTTTTTATTATTTCTATACTTAGATAGATACTAAAAAGATTATATCTCAAATACGTAGATCACGTAAATAAAATATTTATTATTGAAAATTAATTAATTAATTATAAATTTCCTTGGAAAAAATGTTGAGAAATAATTTTAGAAGTAAAAAGAATAAAGGGATGAATTTCTCGTGGGGATAAATGGTGGGAGGGATGGGGACGCCGCCGGGCCCATGAACATACCTAGCTTTTGCTGATTATAATTTGAAAATTATTAAAGATCCAATGAAAAGTTTACTGTCCGTGGTTTCAGATGAGTATTTAGTAACATATTTTAGAAATTAAATTTCAACTTTAAAAATTAATATAATTCTAATTTAATCTAAAATAAAATTAATCAATTAGGTGTCTAGTAACATAATTTAGAAACTGAATTTCAATATAATTCTAATTTAATCTAAAATAAAATTAACCAATTAGGTTTCTAGTAACATATTTTAGAAATTGAATTTCTATTTTAAAAATTAATATAATTCTAATTTAATCTAAAATATAATTGATTAATTAATATATATGTTATAAATTTTGTATAACAATTATTTTACCTATTATAAAATTTATAAAATTTTGTATTTCATCTTTTACTCATATTATTTTAATTTTAGTAAAAAATAAAATGAGTTTATAACTCTGAAACTATATTTTTCAAAGTTTTTATCTAATTATTAGATTTTAAAAAAAATTAATTTCTACAATCACAAGTTGTCTTACTCTTTCTTGTTCCCTATCTAGCTAGATATGATGTACATTTTTATTATGGGATTTTAGATTATTTTATTTAACTATTCTATAGTCTATATTATATTTAAGTCTTATGATATTTTTTGAACATCAAGAGATACTATTGAGTTTTTATTATTGTCACAACTAATATTCGTGTACCATTCTATTAATCTAATCTATTAGGTTCTGTAGGAAGCGGCTATGTAAATATACGTGTTCAAAGTAAATAATTATTTTTAAATATTAAGTAACCAAGCTATAAATAAAGCAGAAAATTTATAGACTAAAGTATTAAAGCTTGAAATGCTACCTGGCCATGAAGAACTGTGAGAATATGTTGGTTCTAAAAACTCTCTCAAGCCTCTGCTCATCAATCTCCTCCACCGACTCCGCCTTGTGCGGCTCTGCAGCGGTGTTTACCAAAATATCAATCCGGCCGTAAGCGGCCACCACCTCCTCCACCCTCCTCCTGCAATTATCGTCGAACCCCAGATCGACGGCAATCGCAATCGGCCGCTTGGCGTTGGCGGCCTGAGACTCCAGCAGCATCTGAAGCATATCTTGAGCATCTTTCTCCTCCTCTTTCTTCACGTAGGTGAATGCCACAGTGGCGCCCTCGAGTGCGAAGCAGTGGCACACGGCTCGCCCGATCCCCGAGTCGCCACCTGTCACCAATGCCACCTTGTCGAGAAACAAGGTTTTAAATATGGCATCGATGTCAAATAGAATTTTTAAATAATTTGTAACGAATATTCCATTAACAAGTGATTGCAAAAACAAAATCGTATTCAATTAACAAGTAAGTATTTTAAACTTTTAAATAGATTAACAATCTTGCAAAAACAAAATTTTCAATTAACATAATTATTTTACAATTTTTAATCTTTTAAATAAATTAAAAATTATTAATATTTCCATATTAGTGATGTTATGTTGGATATTATTTTGACTTTTTTTTTATATATTTTATCGATTTTTTATTTACGATATTAAAAAATATCGATTCATCCTTATGTCGGTGTCGAACTCACGAACACATGAAAATATAGACACCGATTCACCCTATCGATATCATAAACATATAAAAATGTAGACATGTATCAATGAAAATTTAATACCTTGCCGAGAAGCTTATTTGAGGGCTTGTATTGAAAGCTTGAGAACTGAGGAGGTGGGTCCATGATGTACTCTTTCCCCGGCTGCGTTGGTTGCTTTTGAGGAGCAAACTTTTGACCTTCGGTAGCCATTGGAAGCAATCACTGAAAACAACTCGAGCTTTAGATTTGCACAGAGAGAGTAAAAATGGAAGATAATGGAGATTTTTGGATGAGGATATAAATTATAGTTTATAAAGGGGATTGGGGGACTGGGAGAGCGACACGTGGAGATGTATGGTAGAAGAGAGTGTACAAAATAATGTCCACGTAATCACATGCAATTGACACGCAGGAAAATGTGTAGGGTGGAATTAGGGTGATGGGAGGGAAACATAAAGACACGTGTGTTGGAAACAGACAAAAATTTAATTTAAGGTTGTCTAGGAGGTGAATTTATGTATGGGAATTGGGAACTAGTAAAAGTTGTTCGAACATATAAAGTTTTTCAAAGATGAAATAAAATTCATGGAGTGAATATTATTTTATTAATGTTTTAAGTGATTTGAAATCTCTAAGAAAATTTACTCTTGAAAATCCATGGAAGGAATGCCAAACGGAATGCCAAGTCAGCATATGGTTTGTACTAGATGAACCTAAGACCAATAGCATTTTGAAGAAAAATTAAAGAGAGACAAAAAGATAAATAATTTACAGAAGCTAAATGCAAAAAGCTAAAAAAGTAAAAAAAAAAAAAGGTTTATTAAAGCTTATAAATCAATACAAATTATTATACGGATTGGATTGGGTTGGGTTCATAATTTTTCATCGAAGCTTTTGAAAACTCCTAATTACACATGTAGCATCTGGCCCTAAATAATACCAACTTAAAGTTTAAAAAAATGGCAAATAGGTCACAATTAACTCATATCATGATGCCATATTGAAAAGATAATGAATCTAACAAAAATTTATAATATACATGAGTTATTATTCTATTGTCAATGATCCTAAACTTAAAAAAATAGAGAAATTAACAAATAGGATTTTATTGAATTCAATTGCTTCAAATACAAAATCTAATAATCCATGATGACCACCTACCTAGCAATTAATTAGGGGCAAATTATTGCCTGTCATATGTCAACATAAAAAAGCTAAAACAAATATTCATTCAAGTCATTTATATGGGTGAGAGTGGCCCGAGTCGTCGACTCAATATTCCTACTATTTTGGAGACGAGATTGAGTGGAGAGTTGTGAACATAACTACACAAGATGAAATTCACTAATTCCCGACTTTAGGGTAAGTAGATGAGTGTTCTTTTAAGTGCTGACTTCGAGACTTGAACAAGTGGCCCCCACCCTTTCACTGGCCCGAGAGGGACTTCCGGTTATTGGTTGGACCATAACCAGGTTGTTCATTAGAGGATCAGCGGTACTTAAGGTCCAAGATGTAACATAGGGGTAAAAAGTAATTTGATCCAACTATGGTTACAAACAAGGATTGACTTACAATTAATAGTCAAAATCCATGGACACAAAATATTCTACAGTGAGAAGAGTGCAACTGTGGGTTTTTAGTGGAGTGACCGACAGTTAATGAATGTTGATTAATATGGTTAATGAGTTTAATCAATTAATCTCATATTGTTGGGAGGTTTTCCCATGGTGGAAAGTGGGGAAGTGGGTGGGGAATTGATGACTTCCCCCTCAGTCCTCATTCCCTATAAAAGTGAGTTCTCCCATTTTCTTTTTGGAAGTTCCCTGATCCTCGGTTGTTGAGTTTTCGAAACTCCAATGAGAAATTTTCTCTCTTGATCTCCCCATTTTCCTCTCAATTATAAGACGGTTCCCACAAACCGAGTTCTTAACATCCAGAGGATATCGAGGAAGACTTTGTGGTGGCATTGGTGTCTACATTGAAGAGGTGTCTTCAAAGGTATGTTTCACTATATATCTTCCTTTTAATCATATTGCTTATGTCTTTTTCTTCGTTGTAATTCTAAAACAAGATTGAAGCACACGCGTTTGCGTGTTTCCGCTACGGGATTCGATCCCTTCAACTTACGGGATTCGATCCCTTCAACTTAAAGATGTTTCTAATTATGATAATTTGTGCGAGACTCCTCAGGTCGGAATAGTTAGTCGAGCTGAGTTTGACAACGTGCATCATTGGCCGACCTCCAAGGTCAAAGCCGATCCATGCAATGATGTCCGCGGGAATGTTAAATAACATGTTAATCCTACAACACGCCGCATTTCACGGACGGTCGGATGACCGTTAATTCCCATTGTCGGGAGTCCTATTGGACATCATCCCTATAAATAGAGATGCCTACCCCTTATGCAAGGTACGCGAATCCATTGACATTCTAAGAGTTTTCTTTGGAGAGCAAGGTGCTGACCTACGTGGATTCCGAACTTGACCATTTTTGGATCAAACAATACACAAGTAAACAAATTTAATAATTGTAAACAACCCATTTCAAGTTTGAGGGGAAAAAGGAGAGCAATCCATGATATTTAGAACTCTCTAACTTTTTATTTAAGATGAACATAAAAAAATAAAATAAAATCAGAACAATAAAAAGAAAAAGAGAGACATACATATAATATTCTCTCCCTCATAGCTTGCTTTTATTTATTTATTTCATGTAGAGATACTTATAAATAAGAACACTATTTTTATTGAGAAATGAAGATCCCACCAAGATGACATTCACCCATTTACAATAACCCCACCTGCATACAAAATTCAAACACAGATATCATGTCACAAAACTGAAATTACCATTTGACAGTTAAAAAGTTAAATATATTTACTAATAACTTCTCGTCTAATTTTTAAAATATAGTTCTAAATTTTCAACCAAAATTTTTAAGACTTTATTTTTTTTATATTTGATTAAAAAAATTTCAAATGCCTTTTATCGCGAGAAAAATCATTTTATACTACAAGAATTTTTGTCTTTTCTAACCCTTTTTTTTTCAGACCCAACCAAAAACAGTCCGAAAAAGATAGTACTCCAGATGGTATATGAAAATCCTCGAGCTATATGATTTTAAAAAATTAATTTTTAAAATATGGCGATGGTTTTGAAAAACCGTCGACATTAGTTACTTTCTCCCGACTGTTTTCTGCGACCGTCGGGCAATACATAATTTAAGAAAAAGATTTTAGAAAGAGTAATATTCGTGTATATTTTTTTGAAATATACGGTTTTGCGTATATGAGTATATTGTTTTGTGGCAGGTGGAGATATATAGATTAGAAAGAGTAATATTCGAGATAGAGAAAGAAAATCTATAGAGGAATTTCGAGGGAGGGAATTAAAAATTTTATAGAGATCACCAAAGTTAAGAGAGGGAAAGCAATTTATAGAACAATTGAAGTTTTATTGAAAAAAAATTAGGGAGAGAGAAAGAGATATACGTTTGAGAGAAAAATAGAAGTCAATGAAAAAGTTAGGAAAATGGGAAATTTGATTAAAAAAAGGAACTAAATTTGAGAGAGAGAAATTAGAGTTAGAACTTTTTTCTTTTTCTTTTTTTTTTTTTAAACAAATTAGAGTTGAAATTGTAGAGAGATAAGGTTTTTTTTTTTTTTTTTTTTGAGAAATGTAGAGAGATAAAGTTAATTAAACAGGGAGAAGTATATTATGGGAATGACAAATAAGTTAAAGAGAGCAGAATAAGTTACAAAGGGACAGAATAAGTTAGAGAGATAAAAATTAGAGAAAGGAGAAATACATGTGATAAAATTTAGATTTTGAAAAACGTAAATAGAAAATTATTTTAAAAGGGAAATTTTACCACCTAACATAAATTAATTAATATTTACATTTTTTTTTCTGAACATAGTCTAAAGTTTGACTTTTGTTATTGTGTTTTATATTAAATTTGAATTTGAATATGAATGGGATAGTATTTTTTTTTGTAAAATTAAATTTTTTTTATTATACTTAAATATACATACTTATTTTAAAGCTTTTGCTTTTGTTATTTGTACAAAAACTTACCATTGGGATGGAGGATTTGGCCAGAGAAGTAGGAAGAACAGTAGTTGCAAGCAAGGAACACATATGAAGGAGCAACCTCGATCGGTTGACCGATTCGTTTCATCGAAGCACTACTCGCAAAACTTTCAATGTCTTCATTATCCATTGATGACGGAATCAATGGCGTCCATATCAGTCCCGGAGCGACGCCGTTGACTCGTATCCCTCGACTTGCCAGCTGAAGAGCCAGAGCTCTAGTGAAAGAGACAATGGCACCTTTGGTAGCCGAGTAGTCCACCAGCTGAGGGTAGCCCTTGTACGCCACCACCGACGCTGTGTTGATGATAGTGCTGCCTTCCTTCATGTGCTTCAACGCATGCCTGAAAAAAAAAATAGAAACAAGTTCATCACTTAAGCCATGGATTTTGGTTAAATTACTTACATATTTAGTCTTGAATTAGTTCTTTTACTTTTGATTGTAAGAGATGATTTGACATGCATAAAATGTAGGTCAAGGGATAAAATAAGGATCAATAATATATAGTTGACACAAAATGTGGATCCTTAACATCTCCACATGATGGCTGGATCCCGTTTGAGTTTGTTGGACTCTGATATCATATTATTCATGAGTTCTATCTCAAAATCAATTGACAATCAGAAGAGTAGTCCATATCTATTATAGATCCTTGTTAGGTTTTATCTTTTCAAAGTGGTATCGTTAACAATTTGGAGCCGACTAAACAATAGAGAAAATAGATGGATTTTTAGTTGAATATATAGAAGACGGTTTAAACATCATTACAAAGTTTAACCAAATCATTGAACACTTTTAAAACAATAAGGATCACATTAAAACTACTAAATTTTCATTAAGAATTAAATTAAAACTAACTTTAAAATAATAAAAATCAAATTGAAATGAAGTCAAGTTCATAATTAAACCCTAAATATTTAAAGGCCAATAGTTTCGAGTATTTGATTGATTACTTTTTGTAACTTACCTAACCATGAAGAACTGAGAGAATATGTTAGTTCTGAACACTCTCTCAAGCCTCTTCTCATCAATCTCCTCTACGGATTTCGCCTTGTGTTGTTCGGCAGCACCGTTGACCAATATATCGATTCGGCCGAAAGCTGCCACCACCTCCTCCACCACCCTCTTGCAATCCTCATCAAACCCCAAGTCGGCGGCCACCGCAATCGGCGGCTTGGCGTCTGCCACCCGACACTCCTCAAGAATTTGAAGCGTGTCTTGAGTATCCCTCTCCTCATGCCCCTTCACATACGTGAATGCCACGGTCGCCCCCTCGAGCGCGAAGCAATAAGACACCGATCGGCCGATTCTCGAGTCGCCTCCGGTCACAAGCGCCACCTTCCCGAGAAGCTTGTTGGAGGGTTTGTACTCGGGGTTGGCAAACTGAGGAAGAGGATTCATGAGGTACTCTTTTCCTGGCTGGGTTGGTTGGTGTTGAGGAGGAAATTGCTGCCCTTTGGAAGCCATGGAAGCAATTTCAATCACAAATTTTCAATCTTTTACACAAACAAGAAATGAAACAAGATCGATGATGTGAGAGAGAAAGTTGTTAAAAATGGAAGATGTGGAGAAGTGTCAATGGGCAAAGGAAGCCTTATAAAGGCAATTGGGAGAGAGCCACGTGGTACAAGAGAGTGTACAAAATATCCAAGTAACTCATTAAATGTACCCAACGGCACATATGTGTTAGAAAACGGGATTTAGTGGAGAGATTCGAATTTCCGATCTTCGTTGAAATGATTGAACACAATTAATTGTGTGAACCGTCGAATTTGTTTGAGTTGTGTAGTATGAATTAATATTAAACTTCTACTTGTATTATTGATAGTATTTTATATGCTAAATATATAGATACTTTTAGTTTTGTCTTTAATCTTTTATAATTTTCAATTTTATGTTTAATGCGAGCTCTCTTTCTTTCATTTTTATTTATTTATTTATTATCAAAAGAATGTATATTAGAATTCTTAGATCTCTGCATCAGAAATTGTTAAATTTTGTTTACAAAAATTTGATGTATCATTTTACTAACATATTTATCCACATGCTTACTTAGATGCGCTACATGACACATGAAACCTAGCAACAAAATTTATGGTAGTGTGGTACCTACTCCTTCCTATTCATAATTAAACACATCATCAATTCATTTTTAAATTCTATTCGCATGGTGGACAATTAATGAAAGTACAGTAGGATGCAAAATTTTCATACTAGTGTAATATTTGAAATTTTCCCAAACTCAACTTGCGGATTAGTTAAATTTGACCCGTTCATCAACAAAATCTATTTCTTTCAAATCTATTTCTTTCATGTGGCATGCTTAGGTGTCCAAATATGTTGATGAAACAATAATTTAATAACACATCAATTTTTTGTTAACAAATTATAACAAACACCAATAAAATGTTAAGAATCCCACATTAAAAATAATAACGGACCTAACAAAGATTTATAATATATATATGCTAACCTCTAATGGTCAAATGATTTTTGAGATGAAACCTATAAATATTGATATATTATAAGAGCCCAACAAACTCAAACGAGCCTTTGATATGATCTTATATTGAAAAGATAAGAAACCTAACAAAAGTTTATAATATACTTGAGCTACTCCTCTCATTGCTAATTGGTTTTGAAATGAAATCGCATGAATATTGATAAAGTACCACATAGTCCTCCTTAAAATATTATCAATCCATCCAACTCCTATCCCGGTCAACTACTCTTTTCCGGAGCATATGGCATGTCCGATAGAGCTCAACTACGGATCATATCATGACTATATATCATCTTCCAATGCTCACCATTTCCTTGTTCGACACCCGAGGATTCTACCAACGCAGTTAAGTTAGGCACATGACTCTAACCAATGGAGATGTTGTCATATCTTTCATCTTATTTAGCCAATGTGGGAATTTGACGACAAACAAAACACTTCAAATGAAATGAGGGATATGGAGCCAGAAATTTTCATAGAACATTCTAACCTCAAAGGAGGAAAACTTAGGGAGAAAACTTTGAAATCTTAGCTTGTTTCTCTTTATATATATAATCTCTCTAAATCTAAAGATGAACTAGGGAAGGAGGTAATTGTCCCGTTCCTTCTTCGCTCGCCCTAGTTTAGATCATTGTGTATAGTATCGTCGATGAAATAACGAGACTCCTTGTGGACAAGCGCCTATAGATAGAGCCAAAGACTTGAGAGTTAGAGTCTCTAACTTAGAGATGAAATTTACCATATTTAGTATTCTTGTAGTTGCATGGAACATAAGTCACGTATGTGTTAGAAAGAGGCAATATAATTAATGTGTAGGACCATGTAAGAGGTGAATTAAATTGATGAAAGTGTTTAATTTGAATTAGTTAATGTATTAGTGTTTAGATTTTGATTAAGATTCTAAAATATCGTATTTGGAGTATATTGGTGGTATTTTACATCTATCTAATTATTCTTTTATGATTAAATATAACTTTTGTTCCATTTCAAATTGTATCACTGCAAGGAATTTAACCTTTGCCCACGTGAATCTTCGTTGCAACAAATTAAAAAAAAATAAAAAAAAATCTTCGGAATGACCCTTCCCGCCAACGAAAATAGAATTTCGTCGCTAAAATCTTCCAAGACCAATAATTAGTGAAATGATGAGAAATAATGTGTTTGAAATACTTGATGTAGTAGAGTTTATATTTTGATAACATTCTTCATGTATTTTGATATATTTAGTAGTGGTCTTTTGTATTTATATAATTTTTTTATGATTGAAAAATATAATACTAGTTTCAATTTTCAGTGAAATGGATATGAGCTTCAATGACAATTGTCACAAATAGATTTTCATGTAATAGTTTTTTTTTAGAATCCTATTTAGTTTGGACCTTTTTATTTTCTTTTTCTTCTTTAGTTTTGTCATACCATCTATTATAAATAGAGATAGATGAACATAAATTGAGAGAATCGTGAGAAATTCTCCAAAGAGAGAGAGAGTTTGAGAGTTTAATACTTGTGTATCCCGTAGAGAGTTTGAAAGACTTGTAGAGTGATTCGTGAGTGTTTTCTGTATGAGAGAAAATGGAGAGAAATATCATTGTAAAAGGGCTTGTAGACTCTTGGAAGGTTCTTCCTTACATTTTATAGAACCTGAAATGGTAGCAAAGAATTGGACATAACCCACATGGGGTGAACTAGTATAAATTCGGCATTTAATTTTCTTCTCCTTAATTTTTATTTATCATTCTTGTTGCTTATAAGTTTTAGATTAATTTATCTATTTTTGTAAGTTGTAAGTTCCAATTTGTTTTGAATTTCGTATTAATTAGAACTAGAACCTAATCAAGGATTAGCTAACAAATATTGTCTGCATTAATTTGTGATTGAGATAATTATTAGTTAGTTGCGTTATTTTTTCCCCAATACTTTATCTAGATAATATGTTCATTGTAGCGTTTTTCATGAAAATACCAGTTGGTTATGCGTGTAGCTATTAGAGTCCTGAAAGAATTTCTGAGCCAGTCCATGGTTTCGGGAAGAAGGGACGGTGTTTCTGAAAGTAGCACATTGTTTACCTCGGGTTTTCGGTAGTCAAGAAGCAGCTTGAACTCTTTCTTTTCAACAAAGCAAGAGCGAGGAAGATGTCGAAGATGGGTCATGGCGGAGTAAGGGAGCTCGAGAGAGAGAAAAGTCAGTCCCACGTGAATAAAGTTGGGACCAATCAATTATAGAGCTAGTAGGAAAGCTTTCACCCTAATCTTCGAGGACGACAACCTTTTTTTCTCTATCATATATATTAGAACTTGACTTTGTACACTTTGTAATATTACAAATCAAATGAACACTAAGGTTGTGTCGTGGGGATTTTAGAAATGGAGAGTTTAGTACTATAATTGATTTTTCAAAATTACTATCTAAGTGATACCTTAGAAATCAATTTTAGGTGATTTTAAGCTTTATCAATTCTCTAATTTGCCAAACATCACTAATGACAGTGCCAAAATCACTCCCAAATACATATTTGGGTTTGGAGTACTTAGATATTGAATTCAAAAGCTACCATGAATTCATCTCCTTTAGAGTGGACAAAATGTCCATGTAATCACATGCAATTGACACGTAGGAAAATGTTGGGGTGGATAATTAGGGTGATGGAGGGGAACATAAAGACACTTGGATTTTCTTTAAAAAAAAATTACGTGTGGGAATTGGGAAGTAGCTGTAAAAGCTGTTCAAACAAGGTTTTGCAAAGAAAAAAAAAATATGGAATGAATATAATTTTAATAATGTTTTTAGTGATTTAAAACTCTAAGAAAAATTACTCTTGAAAATCCATATAAGGAATTGTTAAGTTTGTAAAGAGTTCGAACAAAATCTAATCCTGGTAAGTTAGGGAATAAAGTAATCCATAATGTTATATAGACGATGACAAGTATCTCCATTGGTATGAGACTTTTTTGGTGAAACCAAAAGTAAAGCTGTGAGAGTTATGCTCAAAGTAGACGATATCATACCATTATGGAGATACTTGAAGTACTTGAGGTAACGTTGTTCCTTAACAAGTGATATCAGAGTCATAATTTAAATCTAGATATATCAGTGAAATCTTCAAGTGTCGAACCAAGAAATTGTGAGTCTCAGAGGGAGACCTTTTAGATGAAACCAAAAGTAAAGTCATACGAGTTATATCCAAAACGGACAATATCATTCCATTGTGGAAATAATTGCAGTACTTTAGATGCCGATGTGAGCATGGTCGGTAAGAAATCAATAAAGCTAATAGCATTTTGAAGAAAAATGAAAGAGAGACAAAAAAATAAAATAATTCACAGAAAGTAAATGAAAAAAACTAAACAAGTTAAAAAAAAATTATATGAGCTTATAACTTAATGATTAATCCAAATTGTACGGGTTGAGTTGCGTTTATTGGGTTTAATTTTTCAAGTCGTTGGAGTTTTTGAGCACCTCAAGTTGCAAATATTACAATAATTAGCCTAAATACCAAATCTGAGATCAAACTAAAAAAAATTGTAAACATGTCGTCCAAATTCAATAATATATCTTTATCACTGATAAATTGGTGGATGTCTTTCACTGGTGAACACAAATAGATGCTCAGTCTATTAAATTGACATATTTGCAAAATCTTATTCTTCGTAGTATATTTGTAAATATGACAAAACTATATATTTACCACCGATTACAAATTTCGTATTAATTTTGTCGTTTATTTGATTTTAAAATTTAAAAAAAATTCAATTTACTCTCCTAAGTTATATACACAACAAGGTAAACAACCCATTTAAAGTTTGAGGGGTATAGTTTGTTGAAACCAACTCAAGACTCAGTATATCTAGGCTTTACCCAAAGGGTTAAAGGTTAGAAACCGGCGTATAAAACCAATTTCTAATTTTGTATTAGGAGGGATTTTGAAAGATTCACCTTGTAAACTTGTGCTGTGAAATAGAAAAGTTTTCTCCCTACAGTGGATGTAGGCCGTGTGCCGAACCACTTTAAAAGATTGTTGTTCTTATTCTCCTTCCCTTTCATTTTCTCTCTTATCTTCATCTGTCTTCTTTGTCTTCTTTGTGAGCACCGCCAGAAGTTGTCTTCTCCCATTTTTTGTTCTGCATGCACTAAAGAGAAGCAAGAGGTGTAGGGTGAGGTAAAATCTCAACAAAATTGGTATCAGAGCCTGCAAAGGAAAAGAAAGTGACAGATTGACAGAAAGAACCAATCTTTCTTTTCAAGAAGATATTCAAGATGGCAGTTGCAAGGTATGAAATCGAAAAGTTTGATGGTAAAGGGGATTTCGAACTATGGAAAACCAAGATTAAAGCAATTCTTGGGCAACAGAAAGCCTCTAAAGCGATTACAGACCCTGCAAAATGGCCCGACACCATGAAAGAGGAAGAAAAGGAAGTTACGCAAGAAATGGCATATGGAACTCTGATATTGAATTTGAGTGATAGCGTTCTAAGGCAGGTTATGGATTTAAAAACAGCCTATGAAATATGGACAAAACTAGATACTCTTTTTTTGTCAAAAGATTTACCGAACAAAGCCTATTTACGGGAAAAATACTTCACGTACAAGATGGATAGCTCTAAAACACTGAGTGAAAACTTAGATGACTTCAAGAAACTCTCATCAGAATTTAATAGTCTTGGAGAAAAGATAGGTGCTGAGAATGAAGCATTTATTCTTCTGAATTCACTACCGGAATCTTATAGAGAAGTAAGAGTTGCTCTAAAGGACGGTAGGGAATCCATAACCACGGATGCGATTATTTCTGCAGTCAAGACAAATGAGCTAGAATTGCAGGCTGGGAAAAGAGAAAACTCAAATGCAGAGGGACATTTTGTAAAAGGAAAATTCAAGAACAATGGAAAAGATCAAAAGAATCAGTAAGAAGATAGAGGAAAAATCAGACCTGTAAAGTGTAACTTTTGTCATAAAATAGGCCACTTGAAGAAGGACTGTTATTTCTTCAAGAAGAAACAAAACACAAAGCAAAAGAAAGGGAATTCAGCGGAAGCCTCAGTGGGTGAAAACTCTATCACATACTCAGATGTACTTGCAGCCACTAATCAGTGTGGACAAGGGGAAACCTCTCAAGAAAAACATGACTGGGTATTAGACTTTGGGTGCTCATATCACATGACTCCATCAAAAGCGTGGTTTCGCTCCTACAAGGAATGGGATGGAGGTCTTGTTTACATGGGAAATAACAATGTATGCAAGGTTGTGGGAATAGGCACAGTTTCTTTGAGATTGAAAGATGGTTCCACGAAAATCTTACAAAATGTAAGGCATGTACCCGGCTTAAAGAGAAATTTAATCTCGTTGGGAATGTTAGATTCAAACGGCTGTAAATACAGTGGGCAAGATGGTACTCTAGAGGTATCAAAAGATTCCAGGGTGGTGCTTGTTGGAGAAAAGATCAATGGTCTTTTTGTTGTTAAAGATGTTGAAAAATTTAGCACAAGTTTAGTCTCTACAAATGGGGAACTAACCAGTGGAGATTTATGGCACAAAAGATTGTCACATATAAGCAGCAAGGGTCTGAGTGAACTAACTAAACAAGGAATATTACCTAAAGAAGCTTGTGAATTTTGTGTTCTAGGCAAGACAACCCGACAAAGCTTCAACAAGTCTGACAATGTAACAAAGGGAATCCTTGATTACGTTCACTCAGACCTATGGGGTCCAGCACAGAGTCCATTTGTCTAAGAATCAACAATTCCACAATAGAACAAAACATATAGATGTGAAATACCATTTCATCCGAGAACAAATCGAAAAACAGCAAATCAAGGTGGAGAAAGTTCATACATTAGAAAATGCCGCAGACATGCTCACAAAACCAGTCAATCAACAAAAATTTGAACACTGTCTAAGATTGATTGGAATGCACGTACCTGAAAAAGGGTAGATCTTCCTCAGAAAGGGGGATTTTTTCTTCGCTTGCAGTATGTTTCAAGGTGGAGTTTTATAGTTTGTTGAAACCAACTCAAGACTCAGTATATCTAGGCTTTACCCAAAGGGTTAAAGGTTAGAAACCGGCGTATAAAACCAATTTCTAATTTTGTATTAGGAGGGATTTTGAAAGATTCACCTTGTAAACTTGTGCTGTGAAATAGAAAAGTTTTCTCCCTACAGTGGATGTAGGCCTTGTGCCGAACCACTTTAAAAGATTGTTGTTCTTATTCTCCTTCCCTTTCATTTTCTCTCTTATCTTCATCTGTCTTCTTTGTCTTCTTTGTGAGCACCGCCAGAAGTTGTCTTCTCCCATTTTTTGTTCTGCATGCACTAAAGAGAAGCAAGAGGTGTAGGGTGAGGTAAAATCTCAACAAGGGGAAATAAAGACAGCAATCCATGTATTTACTATTTAGAAGTCTCTTAACTTTTATTTAAGATTCACTTGTAGGCACAGTACTTACATAGAAAATAAAATAATATCAGAATAATAACAAAGAAAAAGAGATACACATATGTATAATAACGCTCTCCCTCATAGCTTGCTTCCATTTATTTATTTTATTTGGAGATAATTATAAATAAGAACACTATTCTTTTTTTTTTAGAGAGAGATGAAGATCCACCAAGATGACATTAGTTCACACATTTACAATAATCCCACCTGCATACAAAATTCAAACACAAATATCAATTATCCTTTGACAGTTATTTACTAATAACTTCTTTGTCTAATTTTTAAAAAATTTTAAGTATATGAATATCATTTTTTATGGTATATGAGTCGATCAGAAAGGAGAAAGAAAAGCTATAGAGAGAAACATGAGGAGAAAGATAAGTTAGAGAGACTTATGTTATTAATATTTTACTTTTTTTTCCCGAATGTAGTCTAATTTGTGACTTATGTTATCGTATTTTATATTAAATTTTGAATTTAAATATAAATGGAATGGTATTGCTGCAAATATGACAAATACATTTAGTAAAATTAGCAAAATAACAACCACATATAATTTTTTCAAATATAGTACTTATTCTTTTTTCAGAAAAAAAAATGGATGTCCAATTTTACCCGAATGATATACTTATGTAATATATATATATGTAATATATATAACTATTGATATATGTATGTGATATACATGTGATATACTATCAATATGAGTGTCTGACATACTTGCAATTTATATGCAATATACTACTGATATGAGTATCTGATATACTACTAATATAAATGAAAATTTGTGATATTTGAAAATTTTTATAATAGGTGGCATATTTTAAAATATATAAAAGATTTTTGTTACCCAATGCAATTTTCCTACTTATTTTTGTAGAGACTTACCATTGGGATGGAGGATTTGGCCAGAGAAGTAGGAAGAACAGTAGTTGCAAGCGAGGAACACATATGAAGGAGCAACCTCGATCGACTGACCGACTCGTTTCCTTGGAACACCACTTATAAAACTTTCAATATCTTCATTATCGATCGACGCCGGAATCAATGGCGTCCATATTAGCCCTGGAGCGACGCCGTTGACTCGTATCCCTCGGCTGGCCAGCTGAAGAGCTAGAGCTCTAGTGAAAGACACAACAGCACCTTTGGTAGCCGAGTAGTCCACCATCTGAGGGTAGCCATTGTATGCCACCACCGACGCCGTGTTGATGATTGCACTACCTTCCTTCATGTGCTTGAGCGCATGCCTGAAAAAAAATATTATTAATATTCATGGGGTTACATCTCAAAACCAATTGGTAATGAGATGAGTAGTCTATGTTTAAGATCCCTTCTTTTATCAATGTGGGGTCCTTAACATGTTTGACATGTATGAAAAGTTGGTCAGGTGAATAAAATAAGGATGAACGGGAGAATTTTTCAATCAAGAGATTGATGACGGGATTGGTTGGGATTTATGTCTTAAAAAACTTTGTAATTAATAAATGTTTTATTATTTATTTGAAGAATAATTATTTAATTATTTTGATTATATGCGATATTTATTAGCCGTTTGTATGAAAGTCGAAGATTATAAATGTAATTTTGAACCGCATATAGAACATCCAAAATGATATTGTTCAAACTATAACCTAAACAATCTAGAGTAGATGGATAAGGTTGGGTGCTCTGCACTAGTAACACACTATTTATATGACCCGCTTTGTAAATGTTACAAACGATTTGATGCAAATCATTCATGTGAAGACATGTGAGTGAGACTATCATATACATTGAATTTGTATAAGACTGGACTGCAAAATATTTAATCTTCCTTTATACCTCCGTGAAAATATAAAGTAAGTATTTCACATGACGATCATATATGTATCTCAATCTTAATCCTGAGTGATCAAGATCAAGTAAAAATTTTTGTATGGTTGATTAATAAATAACTTTTTGTAATAACCTATGTACCTAACCATGAAGAATTGAGAGAATACCTTAGTTCTAAACACTCTCTCTAGCTTCTTCTCATCAATCTCCTCCACGGACTCCGCCTTGTGTGCCTCTCCAGCGCCGTTGACCAATATATCGATTCGGCCGAAAGTCGCGACCACCTCGTCCACCACCCTCTTGCAATCCTTGTCGAACCCTAAGTCAGCAGCCACCGCAATTGGCGACTTGGCATCTGCCACTCGACACTTCTCAAGAATTCGAAGCGTGTCTTGAGTATCCCTCTCCTCATGCCCCTTCGCATACGTGAATGCCACAGTCGCCCCCTCGAGCGCAAAGCAATAGGACACCGATCTGCCGATTCCCGAGTCCCCTCCAGTCACGAGCGCCACCTTCCCGAGAAGCTTGTTGGAGGGTTTGTACTCGGGGCTGGAAAACTGAGGAGGAGGGTGCATGAGGTACTCTTTTCCTGGCTGGGTTGCTTGTTTTTGAGGAGGAAATTGCTGCCCTTTGGAAGCCATGGAAGCAATTTCAATCACAAATTCTCAGTCTTTTGCACAAACAAAAATGAAACAAGATGGAATGATGTGAGAGAGAGTTGTTAACAATGGAAGATGTGGAGAAGTGGCTATGGGCAATGGCAGTCTTATAAAGGCCATTGGTAGAGAGACACGAGGTCCAAGATATATAGTGTACAAGGTATCCAAGTAATCTCGTGTGGGTGGCTCCAATTTTTGACCTTTGAAACTATATTTAGGTGGCCAATTAGATGAGGATATTTGAATTAATTGTGTAACGTTACGGCGATTAGGTAGAGAGATGTACACAACTCTTCTCTTTTTTTTTTTTTTCCCCTTCCTCAAGTCACCCAATCAAATAGATTTATTAAATATCTATTAGGTATTAAAGGATCCTAGGTTGATAAAAGAAAGGACTCTACATATGTTTATAATAGACGATATGAGCCACTCCTTTCGTTGTTAGTTGGTTTTGAGATGAAATCTCAGATATATTAATATGATATCAGAGCTCAAAACGGCATCCGGTCTAATTTTACTATCTAATTTTTATATATAAAATCTTTCCATTCCATTCTTAACATTTAGGAGGACAAATTAGAAAGAAAATTTTAAATCTGAGTTGTTTTTCTTATATATAATTTTAATTTAAATACTATTTGGAACCTTGTACTATCGACTTTGGTTTATTTTAGTCCATTTACTTTTGATACGTCTATCTAATATTTCTACTTTTACAAAGTGACCATTTTTAGTCGCTTTATTTTATTTTTATCTCATTTCTTTCGATTATACAATTTTCTTTCGATTATACAATTTTAGCATTAACACTTTGTTGGAATTAATTTAATAATTAATTCATATGTGGGTGATAAATTAAAGAGCAATTGTCTTTGGACTATTTAATTGACATGCAAGTGATCTTGATTATGGGCGCATGAATTCTCATTTAGTGGTGTGTTTACTGAATAGAAACCAGCCTATTAATCTGAGGGGATTATGGGAAGCCCTGGGACTAAACTATAAATATATAGTTATGGTTCCCAATACACTATGTTTCTTTGTGCCTCCTGTTCCCCATCACAAATAGAGAGTATTGCTCATATTTAGTCCGGGTTACATAGTTGAGGAAGAACACAAACCACAACTTCTTGCATGTCAGATCAACTATATAATCATTCCAGGTAATTCTAACATTGTTAAAGATTTTGGTTTTCTTCCATAATTAGATCTTTGATCTTGATTGTTCTGGAATTTTATGGCTTTTATTTTTAGAACAATCATAAACTAGGATTCCTTTAATTTTCCAACTCACCTCACTCATTAAATTTCTTAAAATTGTACCCATAAATTTGTATTAAATAGCTTTTATTGCGTATAAAATTGGTGTTAAAATTTTATAAATATAGACAAAATTTTATTACCTTTTAAAAGTACAGAGACCAAAACAGATATTTTGAAAGTACAAAACAAAAATGAACAAAAGTTGAAAATAAGAGACCAAAATGAACGTTTTAAAAATATAGGGATCAAAACGAACCAAAGTCAAAAGCATAAGAACCAAAATAGTACTTTAAACCTATTATTTTTTTAATCTAAAAGATGAACTATTGGCTTTGATACTATATCAATATTCATGGAGTTCCATCTCAAAACCAATCTCAAAACCAATTGGCAATGATAGGAGTAGCTCATGTCTATTATAAACCATTGTTAGGTCACTTTTCTTTTCAATATGAGATCCTTAACAACTAAGAAGGGGGGTCGTCCCTTCTTTGCTCACTCTTTACTTTAGATGATTATTGTGTAGTATCATAGATAAAATAACTAGACTCCTTGCAGAAAAGCTCCTATGGATAGAGTTAAAGAGTTAGAGTTAGAGATAAATTCTTCACGTTAGGTATTCTCGTAGACTATGTCATTGATAATATATTAGTGATAGACACATATGATATATTATATTATTAATAGACATTTATCAATGATATAGGTAGACTGGTGGATGGAAATTAAATGAGTTATTATATATGAAAATTCATATAGGTATATTGTCAAACGAGAGACTTTTTGTTTGAGTCAAAATACAATGATTTTTTTTTCATATTTATAATTGTTTACATATATATCTATTAACCATCTTTTAGATTAAAAAATTATAAATATGCAAAAAATAAAAATTAAAAAAATTTACCTGTCCAAAAGAAAAAAGGTTAAAAAACACATTTGATCCCTATACTTTCACTAAAGTAACAACTTAGTCTCTAATCTTTAGTTTGTAACGATTTAGTCCCTATAATTTCACTAAAGTAACAATTTAGTCCTTGAACTTTAACTTGTAACGATTTAGTCCCTGTCATTTAAAATTTTATAACAATTTAGTCCCTATTAAAAAAAATTTATTAAAATTAAGTGTCAAATTTTATCGTATAACAATTTAATCTTTGTAATTATAAACATATTTGGTCCCTTTTTAGTTTGTCAATTTGTATATATAAGAAATTTAATAAAAAAATTTCACAATAAGGACTAAATCGTTACCAACTGTAAATTACAATGACTAAATTGTTACATATTAAAGTTCAAGGACTAAATTATTACCAATCTGAAAAGTTCAAGAACTAAATTGTTATCAATCTGAAAGTACAGGGACTAAATCGTTACAAAATAAAGTTTGGGGACTAAATTGTTACTTTAGCCAACGTATAGGGACTAAAAGTATTTTTTAACCAAGAAAAAATCTCTATTTGACGAGATTTCTCCCTATACCTATGAATTTTATAGGACCCATAAATGTTACTACAAAAAATACCATTTATAAGTATTTCAATCGAAATATTAGAAGGGAACAACAGGTAGTCCTTTCTCTCGTTTTTGAAGTGACTCAAATTGAGTGATAAATTATATCATAACCATGTTGCAATATTTGAAAATATGACTATTTAAATTGACATATAACAACTCAAATTTTTGTGCAGAATTTGAGATGAACTTTACCTCCTGTAGTTACGTATATAATTTCACTCATGTTAGAGAGATCATAAGACAATTAAGATTATTATTTTTTATTTTATTTTGAGTACGAGGAATAATGTGTTTGAAATACTTGATGTAGATAAGAGTTCAGATTTTATAACATTCTTCATATATTTGATATATTTAGTAGTGGTATTTTGTATTTATCTAATTATTTTATGATTGAAGTATAATATTGGTTTCAATTTCAAATGACAATAACTAATAATAAATTTTAATTTTATTGAATAGTGATATTACATACAATATAACCTATGCTTGCAAAAAGACGGGATGTAGTTTTGAGTTTTGGATATAATAATAATATAAATAATCTTTAGTGTTATTCTTATCTTTATCCTTATCTTGTCGCTATTCGTTTACTTTCAACCGCGATTTTAATGTATCTTGTGTTAGATAACAGTATCCAAAATATCTCTATAATAGTATGGTATTGTCTGTTTTGGGTATAGCTCTCGTTACTTTGCCCAAAAGATACCATATCAATAGAGATAATTTTCTTCACGTATATATCATGGATCACCTTCTTCCTTAACCAAGATTGGATTTTGTTTGCACTACTTGCAACCCTAACACCTTCCTTTTCTATTCTCTCCTCTTATTTATAGAAGAAGTATCATTTGGTCGGTTTGGATAGACCAGTTTGATCGGTTCAGATCGGCTCAAATTTAGTTTAGTTGTGTGGACCCAAACGGGACAACTTGACTCGAGTGGCTCGATCCATATCGCTTATCTAATCTCCCATTCATGTGAGTTTTATAGGATACGATTTTCTTTCAAGATTGGTATGTATATTGGACTCGCTGCACATCAAGAGATAATTAAGTCCATCAATCATGCACTTTACAAATCAACAATACAACTTCTAAAGGCCGAGTTTGAAATTTAAGTGAAAACACTACTAGGTAAAGCACAAAAAAATTAATTAAATGCTTTTAGGAAAATACCCTAATTGTCTTATAGTGTTAATTATTTTAAATTTTCAAAATTATTTTTGATTATCTAACCAAACACTATAAAAGTTTTGAAAAGTATTTTTAACAGGGAAAAATTACTTTAATTTTTATCATTTCAAAAATCATCCTAAATTTGCTACAACTATCTATATAAACATTAATTTCTAATTTCTAAACTCTTACCAAACTACCTAATCAACAAAGAAGAGAAGAAAAATTTAGAGTTATATATTCTAATTGAAATTCATGGAAGCTTGGAATTTGTTATATACCATCTACATTTTACTAATTACATTTCTTGATTTTGGAGAAAGAGATTTCATTATACCATACATTATATTCATATAATGTATAAAACAAAAAGATAAGCTAAAATAATTATTCACATAAAGTAAATAGATAAGCTAAACAAGTTTAAAACAAAATGAGCTTTTAACTCAATCCAAATCGTACGGATTGGATTGCATTGATTGGATTTAATTTTTCAAGTCGTTGGAGTTTTTAGCACCCCAAGTTGCACATGTAACAATAATCTAGCCCTAAATACCAAATCTTATATCAAAACTAAAAAAAAATTGCATAAAAATGTCACACGTTTATTACTGATAAATTGGTAGATGTCTTTCACTGGTAGACCACAAATAGATGCTCAGTCTATAAAATTGACATATTTGCAAAATCTTATTCTTCGTAGTATATTTGTAAATATGACAAAACTATATATTTACCACCGATTACAAATTTCGTATTAATTTTGTCGTTTATTTGATTTTAAAATTTAAAAAAATTCAATTTACTCTCCTAAGTTATATACACAAAAAGGTAAAGAACCCATTTAAAGTTTGAGGGGAAATAAAGACAGCAATCCATGTATTTACTATTTAGAAGTCTCTTAACTTTTATTTAAGATTCACTTGTAGGCACAGTACTTACATAGAAAATAAAATAATATCAGAATAATAACAAAGAAAAAGAGATACACATATGTATAATAACGCTCTCCCTCATAGCTTGCTTCCATTTATTTATTTTATTTGGAGATAATTATAAATAAGAACACTATTCTTTTTTTTTTTAGAGAGAGATGAAGATCCACCAAGATGACATTAGTTCACCCATTTACAATAATCCCACCTGCATACAAAATTCAAACACAGATATCATGTCACAAAACTGAAATTACCATTTTGACAGTTAAAAAGTTAAATATATTTACTAATAACTTCTTGTCTAATTTTTAAAATATAGTTATAAATTTTTAACCAAAATTTTGAAGACTATTTATTTTTATATTTGATTAAAAAAAATCAACTACTTTTTTTATAGCAAGAAAGATGATTTTACTATGCAGAAGTGTCTTTTAAAAAATTTTGCGTATAATGAGAATCACTTTGCAGATGGAGTCAATCCGAAGGAGCAACATATTAGAGAGAGGGAAAGAAATAAAATCTATAGAAAGAAAAAGAAACGTGAGGAGAAAGATAAGTTGAGAGAGATTATACTTTCGAGAAAGGGAATTAAAAGTTTTATAGAGAGTAAAGTTGGAGAGAGATATGTAGAGGGAAAGAAATTTGTAGAACCATTCAAGTTTTATGGAAAAAAAAAATAGGGACAGAGAAAGACCTATACATGTTTGAGGGAGAAATAAAAGTGAGAGAGTAAATGGGAAATTTTAAAAGAACAACTGAGATTTAAAGTTTTAAAGTGAAAAACTTATAGAGATAAATTAGAGCTCGAAAAAAAGTACTTGAACGATAAAAGTTAATTAAATAGGGAGAAGTATATTATAGGATTAAAGATGAGTTAGAGAGAGCGGAATAAGTTTTTTTAAAACAATAAATAGGGCGTGGGAATTTGAATTTATAACTTCTTGGTTGGAGAGGTATGTCAATTACTGCTAAATTCTTTGGCTGAGGGTAAAATAAATTATAAAAGGATAATATTTTAGAAGGAAAAAAAAATAAGATTTTATGATGAAATAAATTCTAGAGATATAAAAGTGAGAGAAAGGGAGAAAAATTAGATAAGAGAGAGGAAATTTTGAAAGATAATCTTTAGAGAGAGAAAATATTTAAAGAGAAAAAAGAAAAAATATACAGTAATATATAGAGAAAGACATAAAATTTAGCGAGAAAAAAGATTAGCCTGACATGTGTCAGAGAGGGAAATGTGTAAATTCAACGAAGACAGAAAAAAAAATTATATATATGTTAAATAAAGAAAAACGTATGATAAAATTTAAATTTTAACGAATATAAATAGAATTTTTTTTTTTTTTAATACAATAGGCTTTACAAAGAGCATGCGTCAAAAGATGCAAACGAAATTCTTCAAATAGCGGAGAAAACCATTTCTCTAAAAAAAAAATTATCAATTTTGAGAACCCAAAATTTGCTCATTTCTATAGAGTTGGAGATTGAACTCATGACCTCTTAATTGGAGTATATGTCAATTACGGTTGGATTAAGTTCATTTTGACAAATAGAAAATTATTTTGAAAATAGAAAAGTTAGCACCTAACATAAATTTATTAATATCTACTTTCTTTTTTCTTTTTTTGAACATTGTCTAAAATGTGACTTATGTTATCATATTTTATATTAAATTTTGAATTTAAATCTAAATTGAATAGTATTACTTTCGTAAAATTTGAAATCTTTTATTATGTTTAAAAATACACAAGTCACAAATATGAAAAAACAAAAAAGATTTCAAATTTTACGAAACTAATACTATTCAATTTAGATTTAAATTCAAAATTTAATATAAAATATGATGACATAAGTCACAAATATGATAAAAATATTTAGTAAAATTAGTAAAATAACAACCACGTTTAATTTTTTCAAATACTGCACTTCTTTTTTTTAGAAAAAATGGATGTTCAATTTTAAAATGACAACTTTACTCAAACGATATACATGTGTAATATATCTATTCTGACTACTGATATATGTATGTGATATACAATTGATATACTACTGATATAAGTGTCTATACAATATGAATGTGATATACATATGATATAATATCGATGTAAGTATCTAATTATACTAGTGATATGAGTAAAAATTTGAGATATATTTAAAAATTTAAAAAAATAGGTGATATATTTTGAAACACATAAAAGGTGCTACCCTACTTATTTTATGGTAAGTTTTTGTTTCTGATGTTTGCAAAAAAAACTTACCATTGGGATGGAGGATTTGGCCAGTGAAGTAGGAAGAACAATAGTTGCAAGCGAGGAACACATATGAAGGAGCAACCTCGATCGGTTGACCAACTCGTTTCATCGGAGCAGTGCTTGTAAAATTTTCAATATCTTCGTTATCAATCGATGCCGGAATCAATGGCGTCCATATCAGTCCCGGAGCGATGCCGTTAACTCGTATCCCTCGACTAGCTAGTTGAAGAGCCAGAGCTCTAGTGAAAGAGACAACGGCGCCTTTAGTAGCTGAGTAGTCCACCATCTGAGGGTCGCCATTGTACGCCGCCACCGACGCCGTGTTGATGATTGCGCTGCCTTCCTTCATGTGCTTCAGGGCATGCCTGAAAAATATATATATATTAGAAACAATTTAAGCTATGCATTTTTCCCATGTTAAATTACTTACATATTTAGTCTTAAATTAGTTGTTTCCATTTTGATGGCATGGGATGATTTGACATGTATGAAAAGTAAGTCAAGTTGATAAAATAAAGATGAACCGGAGAATTTTTCAATTCAATAGAATGATGACAGGATAGTTGAGATTTATGTCCTAAAACTTTATAATTAATAAATAGTTTTTTGCTTATTTGAAAGATAAATTATTTAATTATTTTGATTGCATGCAATATTTATCAATTGTTTTTATGAAAGTCCAATATTATAAATGTCATCTTGATAATATTGAGAACAGGGAAGAGAACAATGTTCAAACTATAATCTAAACCGTTATAGTAAATCAATAAGGTTGGGTGTTCTTACTCTAATTGATATGGTCCGCTTTGTAAATATTACGAACGGTTTGGATTTATGTAGAGATGTGTGAGTAGATGTATCATAAATAATAAATTTGTATAAGATTGGAATCAATTAAAATAAGTAAGTAAGTAAGTATTTCACGTAACAATTATATGCGACTCAATCTTAATCCTGAATCATTAAGATCGAGTAAAAATTTTTATATGGTTGATTAATATATAAATTTTTGTAACGTACCTAACCATAAAGAATTGAGAGAATACGTTAGTTCTGAACACTCTCTCTAGCCTCTTATCATCAATCTCTTCTACGGATGCCTTATGTGCCTCTCCAGTGCCGTTGACCAATATATCGATTCGGCCGAAAGCTGCCACCACCTCTTTCACCACCCTCTTACAATCCTTGTCGAACCCCAAGTCGGCGGCCACCGCAAGCGGCGACTTGGCGTCTGGCACCCGACACTCCTCGAGAATTCGAAGCGTGTCTTCAGTATCCCTTTCCTCATGCCCCTTCACATATGTGAATGCCACAGTCGCCCCCTCGAGCGCAAAGCAATAGGACACCGATCGGCCGATTCCCGAGTCGCCTCCGGTGACGAGCGCCACCTTCCCGAGAAGCTTGTTGGTGGGTTTGTATTCGGGGCTTGAAAACTGAGGAGGAGGGTGCATGAGGTACTCTTTTCCTGGCTGGGTTGCTTGGGGTTGAGGAGGAAATTGCTGCCCCTTGGAAGCCATGGAAGCAATCTCAATCACAAATTCTCAATCTTTTGCACAAACAAAAATGAAACAAGATAGATTGATAAGATCATGTGAGTGAGAAGATTGGTATAAATGGAAGATGCGGAGAAGTGGCAATGGGCAAAGGAAATCTTATAAAGGCCATTAGGAGAGAGCCACGTGGTAGAAGATAGTACTGTTCAAAGTATCCAAGTAATATCTCACGTGGGGTGCTCCAATTTCTGACCTTTGAAACTACAACTAGCGGGGATATTTGAATTAATTGTGTAATATTAATTACCACTCCATTGGATGAAAATCGGAGAGAGGAAGAGGATGGAGGAAGGAGGAGAAGACGATGAATGAAGAAAAAAGAAACGTGGAGAGAGAAACGGAAAAGATAAGAAGATAAGAAGATACTGGGAGGAGAAAAAGAAAGAGGGGGAAATTAAAAACGTGGGATAAGAAGAAATGGCTATTAAATAGCCACGTAAGTGGGTAAGGAGATACGTAGAAAAGAAAATAATAATAACAAATAAATAAAAGGATAATAATAAAAATAAATAATAAATAAAATATTAATATTATTAAAAAGAATTCACGTGAAGCATTTTTTATTTTTCAAAGGTAAAATCTATTTTGATCACTGAAATTTGAACTGGTCTTTATAATTTCGAAAGTTATATTTTTAGTCCTTGGAGTTTGAAAAATAGTTTAATTGGTTGCTGAGTTAGATTTATTATTATTTGACTAACGAAAAAATGACGTGATATTGTTGATGTGTCAATTTTTAAACAAGGCGTCATTTTTTAGTAATTTTAAATTATTATAATCTTAGGTGGGTTTTTTTTTTTTTTGTTATTGTGTGGTTTTTGATAAATTTAAATAAAGTTAGGACCAATCAATTACAATATGAAGATTTTTACCTCAATCTTAGTGACAATCCTTTTTCTCATCAGGTATATTAAAACCTTGACATTGTACACTTGTGGTATTACAAATTGCAAAAACACCAAGATTATGAGAGCTTTTTCTTTTTTTAGGAAGATTATGAGAGTAAATCTTTGGGTTGGGAATACTTGATCTTGAATTCAAGCATGAATTCATCTTATTTAGAGTGGAAAAAAAAAGCTTTAGAAACTATTGTGGAGTAATGCGTTCATATAAATTACTACATGGTGATTAAATTGGGGTTAAACAGATCATTTACTTACCAAGAATCGAAATAAAATTAATGAGAATGAGAATGTTATTTCTTTAATGTACCAAGAATCGAAATAAAATTAATGAGAATGGGAATGTTATTTATTTGATGTTGTTTATTAAAAAATTATCTGAATCGAAATTAAAATTTATTGAAGATGTTTACTATAAATTAATTAAATTGTCCCAAGATCAATATAATAGAAATTAAATATAGTGTAATTACTATAATACCCGTTTATATTTTTAGCTAACTAAAAATACATTAACTAAATAGTATGATATAGTTTTTTAATAAAATGATAATAACTAAAAATAAATTTTAATTATTGTATAGTGATATTATGTACAATATAATATGTCGTTGCAGGAGACTAGACATAGTCCCGAGTTTGGAGTGTAATAATAATATAAATCTCTAGTGTGATTCTTATCCTTAATTCTTATATTGTCTCTTTTTGTTTACTTTCAACGACGGCATTAGCATACCTTGTGTTAAGGACAATATCTCTACAATTATATGATATTGACTCCTTTGTGTTTAACCTTTGTGACTTTGACTTTGGTTTCACCCAAAAGGCATCATACAAATGGAAATATTTTTTTTTTTTTGAAACAGAACAACAAAACAAATTAAACACAATCAGCGGCCAACAAAACAGACAGCCACGTAGCGCAAAACTGGTTCCACGAAGACGAGAATCCCTCTTCGCATGCTCTCCTTGCTATCCCATGAGCGACTCTATTAGCCTTCCTCGACAGATGCTTGAATCCTTCAATTGGCAAGGATTCCACCTCTTTCCATACGTCTTCAACAATTAGAGAAACTTCGGTGAGCTCCATGGACGATTTATTAATGATGTTCACTACTTCCAGACAATCTGATTCCAACTCAATTTTGATTTCAGCTTCTAGGGTAAGGGATTGATTCAATGCTTTGAGACTTTCCAAGATTGCTAGGGCTTCCAAAGCTTTAATGGGTCATTTCCTTTGTAGGTGGAAACATCCTGCCATGATGGAGCGCCTTTCGGAGTCACGAACAACCCACCCGAGACCGCCGACAGGCAACGAATCCATCCAAGTAGCATCAACATTTAGTTTCCACAGGTGCTGCGCCGGGGGGTCCAGCCGATGTTCCTAGGGAGATTTTTATCCTCCATGTTCAGGTTCCCTCCAAGATTTGTTTTGAACTCATAAATTTTACTTTCGGTAAATGCCCTAATCTTCTGAGAGCAAGGTTGCTCAATTGTGCTGTGAACAATTTGGTTTCTGTATGTCCAAATACTCCATAGAAGAACTAGCCCTGATTGTCTTTTGTACTGGTCCGAGTCTCGCCAAATCCAGTCGAAGTAGTCCATAGCCGTACATTCTGACCTGTCAAACCTACACTTCCAAAATTGATGGATAGTTATGTCTCTTCTTTCTTACGACAAAGAGGACACCCTTTTTTGGTTGTGACTCCTTTAGAGCTAAGATTAGCAAAGTTTGGGATAATATCTTGTCTAATCTTCCAGCAGCAAAGCAAAATCTTGGGGGGGGGGGGGCACTTGAACTTTCCAGAACCTCTTCCACAACATACTTATCAAGTCGGTATGTGATGAAGAAGCTGAATCAGATTCATAGGCGTTGATCCCCAATCTGTAAGCACTTTTCACTTTAAAAAACTCTTTCTTGTCAAATCCCCATATTATCTCGTCATTAGGGTCGTTCCTGCTAAGGGGGATATTCATGATTAAATCAACTTCATCTTCCTGAAAGCAATTCCTGATGATCTCTTCATTCCACACTCCTGGCTCCCTTATTAGTGAAGCAACATTCGAATTAGACAAAGAGTTGTGCACATAATTAGGCTTAAAATTTCCTAATTTTGGGAGCCAAGGTTCATCCGCTATATTCACATCAATACCCGAACCAATTCTCCATCGATAGCCTTTCCTAAATAGATCACGACCCCATAGAATGCTTCGCCAAACAAATGAGGGATTGTTCCCCAAATTAGCTTTGAGGAAGCTTTCATCCTAGCCCATGGAAATAATTGTCATCATTTATCCTAGCCAATTTTGGACTTTGTTTGTGATGAGAAAAAAATCTCCTAATTCTACCACATGAATAAGCAGAAAATAACTAAGAAATTTAAAGAAAGCAATAAAATAAAGAAACACAAGAATTAACTTGGAAAAACTCCAAACCGGAGAAAAAACCACGGCCCACAAGGGAAAAACCACTATGTGAAAAATTATTACAATCACACAATTTCTCTGCTCGACCCTAATTACACAAAACACTCTTTCAAAACAAATATCGCTCAGTTAATTAAAGCTGGTATACCATCCTTAAAGTATTTCAATTGGGATGATTAAAACTCATAAACTCCTTTTATAGTAGTTGGAACACACCTCCTCCTTGTACTTTTTTTATGTGGGACAACTTCTAACACATGGAGACCATCATTGTATTATTCCAATGTGGGACAACTTCAATTCCAATATTTTGCCAAAACCCAACAAATTCCACCTTGGCAAGATATTGAAAAGTTCACAGCTTCTACTGCATTCATTGTCTTCACCGACAATCATAATTCTCAATTCAGAGAACTATAGCCTACTCCACCATAAAAGTGATCACTTGGAATGTCGCCTTCCAAGATTTTTTTTTTTCATCGTCACATGTCAATAAATCTTGCTGAGATTTATGATGCAACTTCCACCTACTTAGCTCACCTGGAAGTTCTTCTGTCATCGACATAACTTCCACCACACACACCTTGCATAACCGCCAAGCCAATGTCCATGTGTAAACTTGTGGAACCGCTAACATCACATCCTCTATCATGGTTAAACGGACATACCATGAGGATGAATTCTTCAAAGGAAATGATCATCGACTCCCCTGATGAGAGAAACACTGTCAGCATCCGACCTAGAGCTCTTTGACGAATCGGCTCTGATCTTTCTTCATGTGTCCAGACTGTCCGCATCCCCATCAACAAGCTTTCTTTTATACGAAGTTTTTCTTCTTCTTCCAATTGCAAGCTACCAGTGTCGAATCTTCATGTGAAGTACGCCCTTCACTCTTCAACCCTTTTTCCTCTAACAAGAGTTTACTAGTAACCTCGGCAAAATTCAAAGTATCTTTCCCATACATCAAGATCGGCTTCATGTGTTCATAAGAAGGTGGAAGTAATAAGATGAGCCTGAGTGCTTTATCTTTTTCATTTATCTTCACTTCGATCGCATCCAGCTCAAAGATGATGCTATTGAGATTACTCAGATAATCTAAAATTTTCGTACCTTCCTCCATTCGCAGCGTGTGAAACTGCTCATTCACGTACAGCCGATTTGAGATGCCCTTTGCCTGATACAACGCTTCGAGCTTCTCCCAAAGTTCTTTGTCTGTCGAAATTCCATGCACATTCGCAAGAATATTCTTAGCTAAACCTGTTCGTATCGCGCTTGCAGCTCTCAAATCCATTTCCTCCTAATCTTCATCACTCATGCTAGACTTCTTAGAATCTCTACTGGAACCACCGTTGTACTCCATTGGACCTCCATCACTGCTTAGCTTTTCGGAAGCACCTTCACTCGGTCTTCCCTTCAACGCCTTGTGTAACCCAGATTGTATCAACACATCCTTGACTTGCAGTTGCCACAAGCCAAAGTTGATCCTTCCGTTAAATTTCTTCACGTCAATCTTCACTAGACTCATAAAGAATGACATATCTGCTTCACAATCCTAGTGAATCTACAAATAGTGAACAATCCACACTATTCACAGAACCGTAGCTCGTTTCAAGAAATCTTTTCTGATGTGGAAGTTCAGACAATGTTGCAACCACATAGCATACTCAGAAATTCTATAAACTACAAACCTAAAGCTCTGATGCCACTTGATCAGAAAAAATCTCCTACTTCTACCGCAGGAATAAGTAAAAATAACTGAGAAAATTAAAAAAATAATAAAATAAAGAAACACAAGAATTAGTAGTTGGAACACACCTCCTCCTTGTACTTTTTCGATGTGGGACAAGTTCAAACACATGGAGACCATCCTTGTATTCTTCCAATATGGGACAACTTCAATTCCAATATTTTGTCAAAACCCAACAGTTTTCACTACTTTCAACCCTAATACATTGCATCGCCCTGGTCTCTTCTCTTATATATAGGAGTCTCATTTGGTCAGTTTGGATGGACTAGCTCGACCGGGTCCGATCGGCTCAAATCTAGTTGTGTGGTCTGACCCAGGTAATTTGATTCGAGTGACTCGACTCATGTCACTTATCTAATCTCCAATTCATGTAAACTTGATAAGATAGTTTCACCTATAACAATTGATTTACTTATGTTCAACTCGCTACACATCAAGAGGTAAGTCATTAATTATTTAGTTACAAATCAACAATACAACTTCAAGGGGTGAGTTTGAGGAAAGGTAAATTTAAGGTGGAAACACTTCTTGGTAAACACAAAACATTATGATTAAGTGCTTTTAGGAAAATACTCTATTGTCTTATTTTAGAATTTCAAAATTATTTTTGGTTAACGCTGTAAAAATTTTGAAAAGTATTTTTAATGTGCGAAAAATCACTTTAATTTTTATCCGATAAAAAATCATCCCAAATTCACTACAGCTATCTATATAAATATTACCTTTTCTAAACTCTTACCAAAACTACATTATCACAATTCACAAGAGAAGAGAAGTTTAGAGTTATATATTCTGACCAAAATTCATGGAAGCTCGGAATTTGTTACCATCTACATTTTACTACATGTCTTGTTTTTGGGGAGTTGAGAGATTTCATTATACCATAAATTATATTTGTGAGGTGAACTTAAGAGCTAATTAAAATAAAGCATGGTGGATAAATTATTTAGCCATTGTTTAATTTACAACGGAAAAAAATTATATTTTCAACAATATACACTACTTACAAATAAGAAGAAAATAAATATAAAATTCAAAACCTATTTCAAAATATATATATATATATAATTCAAAACCAAATCAAAAATAATGATAATGTTGTATTTCTGTTAGTTTTGGAAGGAAAAAGCCAAAGTCAAGATCCCATATGCCTTGGTTGGCCCGACATGAGAGTCATAATTAGTTTTACAGCCAAATCATATGGCTTCCTTTTGTCCTTTTTGTGTCAAATATTTAAGGTTAAATTACGAGGATGGACTTTTCCAATGTTGAACTAGACGGAGGAACTTTAAAATGTATCTAATAAATCCTTGAATTTTCAATTTCATATCTAATAGATTCTTAAATTTTGTGTTTAGTAGATCATTGACTTATTTGACATTTTAAGATTTACGGATATATTAAATACGAAATTGAAAGTTCATGATCATAATATATTAGAAAAGTTCAGGGTCGTAATATATTAGACGCAAAATTTAGTTTTATGTCTAATAGATTTTTTTTTATCTAAAAACAAATTTAAACATGTAATTATAAGATTTATTGGATACAAAGCTGACAATTTGGTAGCGTTCCTGTTTCTTATTTCTATTTCTTCATTTTTAATGAAGAAAAATAAATTACATGGCCCCAACATCTATGAATTCAACTATGATAAAATAATCTTTTTATTTATGTTTTGGAACAAATTAGAAATGGAAACAATAAAAAAATAAACTTATTTTTGTTATTTCCAAAAATTTATATATAATTTTGAGAATGTTCTCGAGAAACAAGAAACATAGTTAATCGCAAGACAATTAAAATTTCTCAAAAAAATTGGAAACGAGAAACAAGGAAACTAGAATGTTACCAAACGGGCTCATAAGAACCTATTAGATACTACTTTTTAAAATTTAGAGATAATTAATTGCAAAATGCTTGAAATTTCTTAGAAAATTGGAAACGAGAAATAAGAAAGCAGGTTCATAAGAACCTATTAACTACTACTTTTTAAAGTTCAGAGATCTATTAGAGACAGACTCAAAATTTCAGAGACTAACATTACGAAAAAAAAGATAGGTAAGAAAGGGCAAAGAAGATGCATGGTATCTTAGCTAAAACCCAATTACTTGACTAACAAGGCAAAACTTGATGAAAAGAAAGAAAAAGAAATAGACAGAGAATAAATTATTCAAAAGTTGTATATGTGTGTGACATAATATTTATAGCAATGGAACCTTCAAAGAAGCTCTCTTTTTCTTTTTATTGCTTTGGGCACAATTGGCAGTCACAGCCTTATTCTTTATATATATATTATCAAACTTATTTTTCATCCACAAGAAAAAGAATGGCCTCTCTCTTCAGATTGTTCAACTTATTCTTCTTTGTTGCTCTCTTTAACTTCATCTTTATGCCCAATGCTGTTCTTTGTAGTGGTACTCTCTCTCCCTCTCTCTCTCTATCTATGAACATCTCTAAGATTTTGTTCATGAATTCAAACAATTTTTTGTGGGTTTTCTATCATTTTCATGATTCTTTTGATCTTTAACAATATTATTCATCCACATGTATACTTCTTCTATCGACAATTTCGTTTATTTTATTTCACGATTTTCTTGATCGGCATTAACATTATACTATGATGTTTTTATCGACATTTTTGTTTTATATAGGCAAGTTTATTACCTTTTTTTCCTTGTTTTTATCTATCGGTATCGACTTGTTGTTAATATTTCTATCATCATCTCTCCATTTATTCAGACGTCTGGGACTTTCTTACAACTAAACTTTGTTCTTTTATTGCAATTGCATTCAACATGTTATCAAATATTTTCATCTACATCACATCTCCGTTTGCTCCATATGATTAAAAAATAAATTACAAATTCAATGTATGGTTTTCGAAGTTTAAATTTTACTCCCTTGAGGCTTAATTTCAATTTGCTCCATATGATTTTATTTTAAAAATTTCAATACGATTAGTACTAAGTTTGGTCGTCATATCATAAGTCAATCCCAAAATTGTATTTTATCCACCTAGAGGATAAAACCATTTGTTAAATCCTACTAACACAATTAGTTAAATAGAAAACATCTTAACATTGTCGTGTAAAAAAATTTGTCAATATAACATAATGATAGGGCAATTTACAAAGTTTAACTAAACCATAAGAACTAAATTTAAAGATTAAATTGAAACTGAACTCAAATTGTAGCGATCAAAACTGAAATTAGGTCCAAATGGTTTAAACCAGTGGCACTAATTTAAACTTTTAAAAATATAGGAACCAAATTGAAACTACACACCAAAATTACCTTTAGGGATTAAATTTGTAATTTAACCGAGATTAATTAAATTCACTCTAACCCGTAAGCTTAAGCTTTTAGGTTTATTTGTGATCTAGTTTGGTTCTTTTTCTTTACTTTCTTATCAAACAACACTGATATGGTCGTTTCCGAAGCAACGAGAAAGTTCCATTATTCTTATATATTCCTTTCTTTGGTAAATAACTAAGTACAATATCCCCACATGGCTACTTTTTCTTTACAGTGAAAGATGAGAATATTCTAAACGCCATCAACAAATATAGGCATTCAAAGAACCTATCCGAGTTTATTATCAACACCAATGCGGCGTGTTTGGCTAGAAAACTGGCTTTGAGGCTGCGAGATGAGGTTTGCTCAAGCCCAGATGATTTCAACAAAGAACTCACCTCTGAAACTAAGCTCTCAGACTTCCACAATCTCTTGCCAAAGTGTCACATAAACTACAACTCCTCTGTTGATGGCATCGTTCTCCCGGCCTGCGTCCCCAACCCCGACCCCGACTCCGTTGTCAGGAACTTCACGAGTTCCCATGATCGTCAGTATCTCGACGACGGGAACTTTACCGGAGCTGGCGTTGGGACATACGACGACTGGGTCGTCGTGGTTTTGAGCACCAACACGTCGAGCGGGAACTTTACCAACGGTGGCTTTTCTTTGGCTATGGATGGGGGCGGCTCGATTGGTGTGATGGCTCTGTTGTTAGGGTTGTTTGTTTCTCTGTTGGTGTGATGAGTGAAAGTTTTGAGGACGATTACTTGCCTACTTACACTGTTAAAGTCGATAGCACTTACTGATCAGTGTGTATGTAAGTATATCATCTGGTGAATTCTCTTTCTTCTTTTCTTTGTTTTTAAACGTTTGTTTGATTCAATAAAGATGAACATCATTCTTTTTATTGCGTACGACCAAAATTAAATAGAAATATAATGAAAATTTTGACGAATTGTAAACTAGGTATCCCTTAATTGTAGGAGTTGTTTAATTATGAATTCACTAGCAAATTTCTAATTGTAAAAATATGAACTAGGATGTGCGAGATATGAGGTAGAATAACAAAACTTATAAATAACTCTTGTTAAGAGAGAGAAATAGTATTTTTTTTTCCCTTTTTAGTGTCTTTTAACCTTTTCAAGCAGTGAAAGGGAGAAAACGACGTGAGAATATGTGAAAGGAAAGTATTGTTATTGTTACCTCTGAAGAAGGGGAAAAAGAAAAAAGAAAAGGGTATTTTCATAGTCTATTTTTGCATTTGGGATTTTAGAGCTAGATTTCGAACATGTTTCAATCTTATGAAAATATTGATAAAATTTCGGTGTTTCTAAAAAAGTTATATAAATCAAGAAATTCAAACGCCAACCTGAACTCGACATGTCTAGCTCTCTAACTACTAGATCATGAATTTGACTCCACTTGTTATATTATTTATATATATATATAAACTTAGTTGTTAATTTAACTAACTATATATATAGTTAATTAAATTAACAAATAATTTTTCACTATTTTTTTAGTTCAACCATGGTGGGGGAATTTGAACCACCGACCTATAGGAGATAGTGTGATGTCTTAACTAGTTAAAGTAAAAGAGGTATTATACATTTTACTATTTTTTTTATCAATATTATATCCACACTAATGATATTTTGTTGGCCTTTTATTAATTTTTTTTTTCACAATATAGTGGAAATGTTGATTTACCCTATGGTTGAACATTTCGAACTCATGGACATATGTAAATATTAATGGAAATATCGACACTGCAGAAGTTGAGCAGTCATGGGACACGGATGTGTTGATGGAAATTTAGTATATACAATTGGAGAGTGACCATTTGTACATCATATTTTTTAAGAATTGAAATTTTTTCAATGATAACTATTTTTGTTGTTTATTTTTAAAGAAAAAGTACAATTTTAGTCTCTAAAGTGTGAACTTGACGTCTATTTGATCCATGAAGTTTCAAAATATACCATTTTAATTTATGAGATTTGGAAAATATATCTTAAATAGTTCGTGAACTCATTTGATGGTTAATTGACTAACAGAAAAAATGACATGAAAGTTACTATCAAATTGGACCTGATAACTTGACAAATTATATATATTTTAGGTTAAAAAATATATTTTATCCATATACTTTCATTAAAATACGAATCAGCGCCGGAACTTTGAAAAAAGTAATTAGTCGTTGTGATTTTATAATTTAATCGCTACTATTAAATATTATGTTCCATGTGTACAAATTAAAAAACTATCTATGGAATTTTTTTACATATATAATTTATATTAATTTTAAAATAATTTACAAAATAAATGAAGATATTATACAATTTAATCAATATTTTATATGTAAATGTATATATGTGTATATATTTATTGCATATAGTTGTTTAAGTCCATTCATTTATTTTAATTTAACAACCTACTTAAAATTCCGTGTATATATATATAGTAGGGTCCGTTTGTATCAAAATCTTGGAAACCGTGTGAGAGCCCATTTGTATAATCTGAATCTAAAAGAGACATCCCATATTTTGTTTAATGAGAATATAGGAAACTCGAACGTATCAAAATGCTTAAATCTGAAGATGTCCTTACGGGATGCATCTAAGCCAACCCATGGGCCAAACAACAATCTTCTCTCCATTTTTTTTAATATTTTCTTTCATCAATTTTATTATTAAAATCATTTTACATGTTCATGTATAAACAACTCATATATTATATATTACATTTATATATCAAATAAACTTCAATTAAAGTGTATACAATATCTCAATTTATTTAGTTTGTAAATTCTCTCTTCAAATTGATATTAATAGTTAATGTCATATATTTTTATAAAAATCTCAAATCAATATAAATGAATATGTTCTATAAAATAACATTTAAAATTCATATAAGTTAAATTCAGAAAAAATAAAATATTAAATTGACAAAGACATTCCCCAAGTACAAATCCTAGGAGATAAAGATAGGCCAGAATTTATAAAGAATTATCCAAAAACATTATAGAAACAAATTTCAAACATGTAGTTTAAGAAAAATTGGGTTAAAAAAAAACCAATTCCGATTAGTATATTGGTTAGAATTTTGACTGGACCACGACGTTATTTAAAATGGTACCTATTTGTTAAATTAAAAAAAAAAAAAAAAAGAAAGGGCGCTGGCTGAATTTGAAAAAGAAAAAAAAAAGGCAGAAAGGTGAGAAATTGAAGTTTTTGGAAGAAAGGAAGAAAAAGGGGGAAAGAATAAGAGAAGAGAAGTAATTTTAAGCCATGAATGAGAAATAAACCTTTTCATTTTTTCCGTATCAAAATAAATTGTGGGACCCAATTTAAATTTAGCAATCTCATCCCCCTTCCACACCATTATTAATCACAGTCTCATTCCTTATTCTTTATTGTGTGAGCCTCACACATTTATTGTAAATTATTACAAATTTTAAACTATATGGACTAAATTGTTACTAATATGAACGTAGAGATACCAAATGTGCTTTTTAATCTATTATTTTTGTTCTTTCTCTATAAATGAGATCCATAACATTTTTAATTAATTTGTTTTATACTTTCATTATTTCTTTTTTATTTATACTATTCATAATTTTTCATCTAACAAAATTTTATACAACTTTTATTAGTTAATATGATATTATTATAAAATAATATAAATCTATATTTAATTTTTTAATTTTACTTTGTTATTATTTATTAATATTAATACATTTTAAAAATATATTTCGTTTACTGAATATTATAATAATAATATTTTATATTAAATGAGAGTTATTTTAATAAAAATATATTTTAATTGATGTAATTTTATTTTAAATGTTAAATATTTTATTAATATTAAATAAAGTGTTATAATAAAAACATTTACCAATAAAATAAAATATATTATATTATTGTTTCAATTAAAAAATAACACATGTATTTATAATTTGCAAAAAAGAAGAGAGAAGTATATTAGTAATTTTTATATAATTCTAATTCCACACCATTTTGATAAAAGAAATTCTGATTTTAATTTCTCAAAAAAGAAAAAATATCAAAGAAATTCTGATTTTAATTTTTGAAAAATTATAGTAAACAACATCAAACAGATTCTTGTTTCTTTATAGTTCATATCAGCGATGAAATGTAAATAATGAAAAAATTCAGGGTTAAAAATGACAATTTTCTGGTACCAAGACTTGGGCACCAAGTAAGAAAAACTTGAGCAATCAGATTTTTGGCCACTAAACATAATATAATAAGCATACAATAATATTTATAATACTTTTAGTTTAAATTTGAAGGAAAATGGCGTGATTGTCAAAAACAACCAAACCGACCGAACCGAAGAATTATTTAAAATGATATTATATTGCATTATAAATATAAATTAATTAACCCTACACCCCAATGCCTCCCTCTCCCTCGTAGCACATCGCCGCCGCCGCCGCCGCATCACTCATCTCTTCGGTACGGTCTTTGTACCCATTTTTGTCTCTCAAATTTCATTGATGAACGTCTCGTCTGCAACCCTGAACCGCTGGTTGGAAGCCGGTTTGGTCCAATCATGGACATCGGTTCGGTTGTGAACCGGGCTGATGCTCAGGATTAGGGTTTTACAGCTTAAAGCTCTTTCTCTCTGAATCTTGCTTGCATTTTCTGGACCCTGTTGTTTGTTGTTCTTCAGAGGCAGCGGAAATCGAGAGAGATGTTGGATATCAATCTCTTCAGAGAAGAGAAGGGTAACAATCCTGAAATCATCCGCGAATCTCAGCGCCGCCGATTTGCTAACGTTGAACTCGTTGATGAAGTCATTAAGCTTGATAAGGAATGGCGTCAACGTAATTCTCATTTTTTACCACTTTTTCATTGCTTTTTTTCTTTTCTTCTTTTTCCTGCTCTATCTATCTGTTTTGAAATTGATAAATTAGGATTCGTGTAGGCCAATTTGAGCTCGAGAATCTCAGGAAGGAGTTCAACAAGATCAACAAGCAAATTGCTCAGCTCAGAATAGTAACTGATCTGCCTTTTTTCTCATTTGTCTTTGTTACCTTTTTGCTTGTTTTTTCTGTCTTACATTATCAGATTCATCTCTTCGTTAATATCTTGCCTGTATTGGTTGCAAGAAAATTAGTTTTGGAACTGAATCGGCTCTCTTAAGTGTTAATTTCAAAGTCCATGCAACTGTTAGTCATCGATTTAGGGATTTAAGTTTCTCTCTTGTGAAATTTATGGTTTGGTTAAATTTCAGTATGCCCTGTTGTAAACTTTGATTTTTTTTAAATTTTTTTTATTTTTTGAAATGAAGGCTGGTGAGGATGCATCGGAGAAGATTAAAGATACTGAAGAAAATAAAAAGTTGTCTGCAGAGAAAGATGTTGAAGCTAAAGATGTGCTGAAACAGTTGAACTCAAAATTGGAAATAATCGGAAACCTTGTGCACGATTCAGTTCCAGTCAGCAATGATGAGGTATAGTGTTTGACTTCACTGCAATTTTTCTGTTCTTGGTAGCTCTTAATTTTTATTTTTATTTTAATATTGGACTTGGCAACATTTTGTAGGCTAACAATGCTATAATCAGATCGTGGGGTGAGAAACTGGTAAAACCCAAACTGAAGAATCATGTTGATCTTGTTGAGCTTCTTGGAATTGCAGATACCAAAAAAGGTAACAAATTTTAACTGTCTTATTCCAGTCGATCTTCTATGTTATGTAAAAAATTCATCTCTCATACCTTCAATTATTTCTACTATGGAACTCTGTTTCAATCTCTTGGTTTTGCTTCAAATCTATGTACCAATGGAAATCTCTTTGTTTTCGTCCATCTGACAAAATGAGGAGTAATAAATCTAGTGTTATATGCTATCCTAGTGATATTGGAGCATGTGAAAAATGTAAAATGACTTCATGAGGATGGATTAAATTCTCATGATGGCCACCTACTTAAGATATTAAATTCGTATGAGATTCTTAATAGTCAAATGTTAAAGAGTTGAGCAGTTGTCTAGTGAGATGCATGTAAGCTAGCTTTGAATGCTCACGAATATAATAATAACAATAATTGTGGTTTGTAGAGGCATATGCTATATGCATCATAGTATTTCAGAGGTTAATAGCTGAGCCCTCTAGTTTGAGAAGCATTAGATTTAGGATTTTGGTTGAGCTGGTAGTGCTTTTCCTTAAAATTTATGCATAGCACTCGCATTCCTTTATCTCCACACCTTGTACCTTGTGAAATCTTTGTTTCCAATCTATACCTTCTATATCTCCCCATCATAATTTAAATTCAGAATAATTAAGCGTTATGCTAATTCCAACTTACTGGAACTATGGAAATATATAGGTTCTGAAATAGCAGGAGGCAGAGGCTTCTACCTAAAAGGAGACGGTGTACGTTTGAACCAAGCTTTGATAAACTATGGCCTTGACTTTTTGGAGAAAAGGGGTTATACAGCTCTGCAGACTCCTTTCTTCATGAGAAAAGATATTATGGCTAGATGTGCTCAACTAGCACAATTTGATGAAGAACTCTACAAGGTTTGCTTGTGCCCTCTGTTTGTTTCCATAGGATTTGAAGGGATTTTAAAATCTAATGGATTTGAAATTAATTCTTTTATTTTTATCTCTTGAAGTATAAAGATTATTTAGATAAATGGTCAGATTTGATAGGATTTCTAAGTCAATTACCAATTTAACCTGATCTGATTTCATTTTTAATTCATGAATTAGGATGGAAAGTTCTTATCCAAAAAAGAATTAGGATGGAAAGCATTAGTAAACTCCTTGTTTTTCATTTCCAGCAAACATCCAAACATGTTTTTTAAATCAAATTCATTTCAAATCCTTACCATTCCAAACAATACAACAAATTTATGCCAAACAAAATTTTAATGATTTTCTTTCTTTGGAAAGTATAGTTTTTACTTGTATTTCAGGACAAGGGGTCTCAGTTCATTAGTAAAACAGTTGTTTTTCTGTGTTTGGGCTGTGGAAGCATGCCAAAATATGACCATAAAATAAATTGGTATTCCTTAGGTTACTGGTGAGGGGGATGATAAATATCTAATTGCCACTGCTGAACAACCACTTTGTGCATATCATCTTGAAGATTGGATTCATCCTTCCCAATTGCCTATAAGGTTCGTGCATCTCACTGAAGACTGTCTACCGTTCTAGCACCAAAATAAAGCAGTTCTGGTTTTGTTACTATTCCTAATGTTCTCTCCTCAGATATGCTGGATATTCGTCTTGCTTTCGCAAAGAAGCGGGTTCCCATGGCCGGGATACTTTGGGAATTTTTCGAGTCCACCAGTTTGAGAAAGTAGAGCAATTTTGTATGACCAGCCCGAATGGCAATGATTCATGGGACATGCATGAGGAGATGATTAAAAACTCCGAGGACTTCTATAAGACGGTAGCTTCTATTCTTTGCCTCAATGGTTTCTTTTTTACGCATTTATGATTTCCATGTTGTCAAGCTGGTTGTTTTGCCGTTTGATGGGATATTTCGCTTGCGAGGAATAATATTTTTTTTTTAAAAAAAGGGTTGAGATGTCTTGGGGGAGAGGGCTGGTCTCTTGCCAAATTTCTGCTTCTCATTCGGTGTTGGTGTCTAAGTTGTGTTTTTTTTTTTTGGTTTAAAAAGGAAATTATATGTTAGGCCTTATTCTTTGGATTGGAGCCCAATTTTGTATAGTTAGTTTAGGTTCTGGGTTGGCTCATCTTGTCGGTAACTTGAATCGACCTTTTTTTTTCTTTTGCCTTTTTGCGTTCTCGTACTCTTTCACAGATTTTTTTTTTCTCGGCAGAAGCTTAGTTTTCCATTAAAAAAAATTGTTTTACTCTTTTTCTGATGTGAGATCATATGTTTTGACAGTTAAATCTCCCTTACCAAGTTGTGGCCATAGTTTCTGGTGCATTAAATGATGCAGCTGCCAAGAAATATGATTTGGAAGCATGGTTTCCTGCATCTCAGACTTACAGGGAGCTAGTATCCTGTTCAAATTGCACTGACTATCAATCCAGAAGGTTAGAGATCCGATATGGTCAGAAAAAGGTCAGTTCTTTTTCATCATTTCTGAATTATTATAGAATTTCTTTGGCAATTAAGATTGTTGGACCTGGTGCTAACCTTTTAATAGGGAGGGATTGATTCTTAAACTTAATTGTTGTCTATGATTCTGGCATTCCTGTAACTTCATGGTTTATTTTTGGATTAAAGTTGATTTGGTCATTTTAAATTTTGTGTCTAATAGCTCCTCATTGGTTTAACGTTTACACCACATACAGTCAGTATACCACTTGTAATTGACACATGAACTTATCAATTGAGAGATCAATAAAAAAAACCTTTTGAACTTTTTGAAGTATATGGATCTCATACAATCTTGAAAGTTGAGGGATCTAGACTAAATAGTCGCATCCCTAGACTTTCGGATCTAACCTATCATTTAACCATTTATTTTTCCTTCTTTGTTTTTTAGTATGTTCAATTGTTTTCAATCTTGGAAGTTGAGCGATCCATCATAAACTTTTCAAAATATAGAGATTGAACTGACTTCAAATTTTCTTTCTTTTTTTTTTTCATATGTTTAACTGCTCTTTTATTCTCCATGGTGCAACCGCAGAGCAATGAGCAAACGAAGCAATATGTGCATTTGCTAAATTCTACTCTCACAGCAACAGAAAGGACTCTGTGCTGCATTCTTGAGAACTACCAGAAAGAAGATGGGGTTGAGATACCAGAAGTTCTACAACCATTTATGGGTGGAAAGACCTTTCTACCCTTCAAAGCGAAGCCATCGACGAGCGAAGCCAAAGGGAAGAAATCGAAGGCCTAATTGCATTTTTCTTTTCTCCACTTTGATTTATAAATTATCTGACTCAAGGGAAGGAAATTGCTCACAATATTGTTGGAACTTCAAATTATCTTTTTGGTGGGTATCAAATTATCTTAATTGCTAATACACACGGCTGTTTCTGTTGATGCATCTTTTGGAAACCTACTTTTTTTGTTTGGTCATTTGTGTACTCTATAAAACAGTTATAAATTGAATTTTCTGATCTGGGTCTGATCTTTTTATTATGACCCAATAAGTATTTTGAAGCTTTCTTCAAAATATTACTCGAATGAATTAGGAATATCCTTGGATTCTAAACTAATTTTCTTGGGCTTTTGCAGGGCTCGCAATCGTTTCCAATCTTGTGAAGCAAGCCCAAAGCTCACTCCAATAATGAAATTCTTGGACCACTCCCACATGGTCTGGAAACTCTTATTTAGAAAATTCAGATTAGGTTTGAGATGACGTATCGATATCGAATGCAGCTGCTACAATATAACTATCACTTTTATAATCGTTGAGTCGTGGTCATGTTTTGGCAGCTGGGTTCATAGTCGTTAGATGTGTGGAAAGTATGATATTGCTATCGCTTTTTCAATAGTTAGATCTGTGGAAAAGAGAATTCAAAACTGTGGTCACGTTTTGGCAGCCAGTTTTGGCAACGTTGTCGTTTTGATGAGAAATTGAAGTCAGATTGAAAAAAAGAGATTAATTGCTGCAAAACAATTTCTTCTATTTTGTTTACCATTTTGGAGTTTTTGTTCTTTGACAAATCCTACTGAGATTATTCAGACCTACTTCGGAATCTAATCAAATGAAAATTTTGATACGAGCAATTAGAGAGTATCAATTTCATTTTCGCTTTGGTCTTCCATTTGGTTTAGTTAGATGATTCGATTTTGATTGAATTTCTCAAAAGCAAATCGAATATTGTTGAATTTTCTTATGCAGTTAATTTTCCCCTTCTAATGCAGTTGAATTGATTAGTAAACAGAGTTTTCATCTCTAAGACCCATCCTCTTGAGTGTTCGATCTTTTATAATCATTCACTTTTACATATCGATGCGAAGCAAATGGTCGGTTTTCTAAAATAATATGAAAAAGAGGTACTTCAAATCATTACTAGTTGATTCTAAACTTATTTGAAACTTATTTGAAAAGTACGTTTGAACTTCTCAAATTGAACTCCTAAAATTACTTCAATATTGGATCTTAAACATGATAGTTTTGAGTTAACTTTTGAAGTCATGGTAGCATGCATCTAATCATTATTTTAAACAACCGAACTAAAAACAATTGGAAAAGATCGACTTTAATCAAACTAACCAAAATTGATGCCAACATGAACATAGGTCGGAAGTAATTGGCAATAATCTTTCTCTTGAGGTCGGAGATTTGATCCTCATATCTTCAAATTGTTGTACTCAACAAAAGAAAAAAAAATCAAACTAACCAAAATTGATCGACGATCAATCCGCTAACATCCTTGAGATTTTTATAAGAGACAATATCATCAAACAAATAAAGAATAACCAGTTTAGGAGCCGGAGGTAGAGAGATTACCCCGTTTTAAAGATTCAATTAAGAAAAGGATTTTTTGGGTTCAACATTTTTTAGTTTCCACAAGAATAAAGATATATATGGAAGAATTTTCATTCATGGTAATCACTCCCATTCATTTCTTACATGAAATAAGAGAGAATCATCAATCCTTCAAACCCAATTAGCAGCACAAAAGCAAAACCAAACAAATTCAACTACAACCACATTCTAATGAGATTAAACGAGACAATTGTGCGGTACTTACTTTGGCTCACACACAATTCTCCACCAAATCGACAAAAGATTATATATAAAACTTGCTCTCACTAGCAAGCAAGTCGACTAAATCAAAATTTAATCCCTACCACAAACACATAACTACATATAACGCACAATCATCTTCGCATACGTTTGCTCGAAAATGATATTTATACAACGCAGTTCGAGAAAGAGAAATGAGAACATCATTTCAATAATTAAGTTTTGATTTATTTCATGAACATTTCACTGATACATGTTTTAGATATATACATATATGAAATTCAAGTACAATTAGAAGTTGTATCAAAATATATACATGTACTCATTTATTTTTGTCTTTACAGGATATTTAGCAGGATAGTATATAGATATATAAAGGGAAGATTTCTGATTCACATGTAACCAAGAAAAGAAATTGAAATAAAACCCAAAATAGGGTTTTAATTTGTGGAGGCAAAAAAAAAAAAAAAGAGAGAGAGAGAGAGAGAGTCTACCTGTTGTGAAGAGGGTCTGGACAAGAGGGAACAGCTCTATAAGTTGTGGCAAAGAAGGCATCATTTTTGTTGGATTTTGGGCTCCCAATTTCATAACTTTCTTCTTCAACTTTCTCCCTCAACTTTCTCACTCCAAAAACCTCATAATTCAAACTTGAAACACTCAATAATAAGAAGATTATCAAAAACCAACTCACTTCTCTCCTTGACATAATTAACAACTGAACATATAGTGCTAAAATTTTGGAAGAGAGAGAGATTGAAGATGAGAAGAAAGTGGTTGGTGTGTGAGGGATCACTGTTATAAGAAAATAATAAATTTTCTCATAACGGGGTTTGTTTTTGTTATTATTATTTTTATTTCTCCCATGTAATTTATACTGTGCGCTCTATCACTGAACTAATAGTTGTCGTGCGGACCTACTGCTGGGTCCGCTATGCCAAAAGCGGGGAAACTTCATCCATCTCTTTCCTTTTTTCGCTCCCACGTCACCATACCAGAGGGACATAGAGACGTAAAAAATGGAATTCTATCAACTTGTTCCAATCTAGGATAATAAGTTCATGGCTTAGTCGTACTTCACCGTCTTAAAGAGGACTTCTATCTCCAAATTTAACTCAGACATAGCTTACTAGCTTTGCAGTGTCAAACCAAAATACTCGAAACCTATAGTTGGAGTTTGTTGTTTGGGTTGAATAATAGTGTGACTAATAATGCATATCTTGAATTTCAGATCTCAAAATAAGCGTTACACAAAGTTCGAATTGCTTACCACTATGCGATCCCAGGAGACCATAATGGGGTTTGTTATTATATCCCAAAGAAAAAAGAGAAAAAAGAAAAGGTGGATTCTCTAAAGCAATACCTAGTGCATATGTGTGATGGCCAATTGTTGAAAGACTTAATTTGTTTCTTGGTCTTGTCAACCTTTTGGAAAGATTATATATATATATATCATAGAAAATATAATGAAGGGCGAGAGTCAATAATAAAGATAAACCTAGGATTTAACTCGAATAATATATGAACTACTTGATCATAAAAGCACGTGTAAATATGAAATTTTTAAAGTCAAATAATACAGCTCAGAAGTTGATATTAAACAATTTATAATCCAACCAAAATAATAATAATAAATCATTCTAAATACTATTTCGTGACTATTCTTTTTAAATTAATTTCTATTGTTTTTAATTCTACAAAATTTGTAATTAACCATGGTGGGGTTGCCTAATTTTCATTAGAATAAGTAAAAATTTTAAAGACACTTTTCCAGGTTTCTGAACTTTCGAAAATGGATTTGGTAGGTTCTCAAATATTAATAACTGTACTAATAAGTATGCAACTTTCAATTTTGTATGAATATGTGGTTGAAACTTTTTATATCTATGATTCGATTTTTAAAATTAAGTGATTTCTTAGATGCAAAATTAAAAGTTCAAAACACAACGTTAAAAGTTGTTTAGAGACTCATTAAAGACATTTTTAAAAGTTCTAAATACTTATACAATTTTGTAATGATTAATGACTACATGTAATTTAACCAAACATATTGTAAAGATATATTTTAAAGAGTTTTCACGGAAAGAAAAAAACAACCACAACAAAAACAATATATTGGTTCTTTTCATGTGTTTTTTTAATGGTATAACTTGATTTAAATGTATACCACATAATCAAAAGACAAAATAAAAGTAAGGCTTTAAATTTTTGTTGACCTATCGGTATTCTTATCACCATTTTCATCTTCGTAGATTCGAGGTCTATATGACATTTCTATAATATCACAAAAAAAAAACAACTAAATATTAAAAAAAAAACCAATATGGATATAATATTAATTATTATTTATTAATAATTTTTAACTTCTTTAAATCAATATCTCAATTTCATAGAAATATCGATAAAATATCGATGGATATTTCTGTAAAAGTTGGAGGAATTTAAAATTCTTAAAAAATATTTAAATTAACAAATAAATATTTTTCTATTTATAGATAATTTATAAGGAATTAATATTAATATTATGTATATATTAGTGGCATTTTGTTGATATTTTTTATATTTTGTTGACTTTTTTGTAATATGATGGAAAATGTCGATTTACCCCTCATGTAAATGTCAAACTCATTGATATATGGAAATATCGATGGAAATGTCATGTATCAACGAATATTTAATATTATGTTCAAAAGATGTGAAATGTTTATTTTTTAATTAAATTTAAATATTTTAAAATTTTTTATAATATTGATATTTCATCTTTCACAAAAAATTAAACTAATTGGAAGCAATTTTGTAAGATTAGTTAAAATAAATAAAAATAAATAAAAAATAAAAAATTCCGTGCACGTTTCCATTTGAAAAAGGCATTGATGGTGGAAAAAAACACATAATTTTTGGGCACTTGACATTTTGGGATTTAGGGTTTCTAGAAAAACATAATTTATTCTGAATTTTGTTTCTTCTTTTGTAATAATAGCTACCTTTTCGCTTGATCTTTTAGCCTTTTTTAATTATTTTCTCTCTCCATTTTCCACTTTCAGAACTTTTTGGGAAAAGTTCTTACTTTTTCGAAATTTTTTCAGTTGAGTCCTTACTACTTTCAAATTTTAATTTTGTAGGTTTTAAAAATTTTCAATTTGAATAGTAAAATTGGTTCATAATAAATTTATATTAGAATACAATATGAACATAACTTGACAGTTAAGATATCTACTCCTTATTTAAAGTCGAAGGTTCAAAGTCTCACATTTACTCTTAAAAGTATTATTTAATGAAAATTTTTCTCTGTATATTATGTTATGTATATTAGATAAATTTATTATCAACAAAGAATTAGATTTTTATAAAAATATCAAGGACTAAAATATATATTTAACTTTTTTTCCTCAATTTTCTTTTAGATACAGCCTCGACTCTCTCCCATTATTAATAATCAAATTTTAAATTATAAAATTATTAAAAGGAAATATTTGGTACTTTAACTGCGTGGTTAATAGTTAAAAGAAAAGTAGTTTAGATTTTGATGTTTTAATTAACATTTAGATTAACGACTCTCTTAGCTTGGTTGCACAATTCGTATTACATTTCGTGTTTTGTTGGTGACTTGTAATAGAGCTTTGCACTGATATAGTGTTCGATCTCGTACACTTTAAAACTTACGTTAGTACTTAGTATTATCTAAATTTACGTCTGAGTAGACCTTCAGAAAGGTGGGACTCTACCTTTTATAGGAGAAACATTGAAAATTATTCCTATATCTTTTTTAGTACAACATGTGGGATGAAGATTTAAAATTATGACACATTTTGGTCAAAGATAGCTATTTTAACCCATTGAACTAGGCTCAGGTTGACACTGTGTTATATCTAAAAATCTAATTTTAGAAAATAATTGGATAGATTCGATTAGGGTAGGTAGGGTGCAAGTGATATATTAAAAAAAAAGCAAAACCCTATATCTCACTTTTTTTTTTCTCAAATAGCATTTCTGATATTTTTGTGAACAGAAAATTAGACACGTTTATCTCACATTTTCTTTCCATTCACACCACATTTTCAATAACGAAACCACCTAATTTATATCCTCAAAAGGGAAAAATATTTCTAATCACACCATTTAAATTATTTAGAGTGGGTTACAAAGCAACAAAAACTTCAATAATTCCAAACAAAAAACAAAAAAAAAATAATGTTTTGAGATGACTGAAATTCAACCCTTAAGTAGAGAAATTAGTGTTCATTCAAGGACATTTAGAAATAAACAATTGTAGGTCCACTTGTTAAAATTTTTTGTTTTTGGTTTTTCAATTTAGAGATAAGTGGATTAAATTTAAATTCTATTTTGATTCTGAAATAGAGTTTAAAATATTTTATTTTAGTTCTCCTACTTTAAAAAGTATCTTAGTAATTATTAATTTTTTTGCTAATTATATCAAATAATCCATAAATTTTTAGAACTTCTTGAACTTGTTAGAGGTATTAATACATGCATACTAAGTGAAATTTAAAAACCTCGGCTATAGAAACTGTTGATGTAGAAATTTGGCGTCCTGGGATTCCGCCAAATTCGCACTGAATCTTCTAGAATAAAAGGAATCCGACAAGACCTACAAAACAGAATAGCACTAAAGATTGATGTGGCTTTAAGCCACACAGACTCCGATGCTTAAGTCAGAGTCGGAATAGTGGAATAGAAAGAATAAGGTATTTTTACATAGCAAAGAGTAAAGATTTGTAGCATATCTCCATATTTAAGTAAAATCCTAAGTTCAACATATCTTCTCCTTTTGAATGAAAATAGGAATTTTCTCAAACAAATAAATTTTCCATAATATAGTTTAGGTAGGTTAATAAAATGAATAAAAAACGATTATTTGGAATCCAATAGAAAATTTACATAATTTAATATAATGAAATAAATAATTTTTTAACAACTAAAAAAATATGACAGCTCAGGCAAGCTAATGCTGAAAAAATATTAAGGGGTTGTATTAAAAATCTTCATACAAAAAGATCCAACATGGCACTACGTATTCCAATAGTTGAACAAATGACTTAATAATAAATCAAAAAATATTAGGAATTCAACCTACTGACTTAAGAATCTAATTAATAGGAAAAAGGCAGATAGTCAAAATGAAGGAAAAAAGTTACCGATAATTTTAATTTCTTTCTGATTGAGAATAAGATAGTTTAGGTATGGCTTTCTTTAATTATTTTTTTATATCCATGAGTTTTCGTGCCAATCTACTAGCACCTTCGCTAATCTCACGTGAGACAACAACTTGACCCTTTTATATTTAGCTTCTCTTAATTTGAATCATATTCAAATCATCCCTACAGAAGAAGAGTGGGTGGAGCTCTCTCCGCTCTCCCTTGTTCAGATTTGTTTTTGTCGATGGCGCCTGTGAAATTCGTTGAAGAAGAACGAAAAAAGAAAAAAGAGGGAGGGAGGAGATTTCAAGAACAGTGGCGATGCCGACTAGGATGGCAGCACTAGTGAAGGTTGCTGCTGGAGGAAGAAGAGAGATAAGGGAAATGAAACGAAGAAAATGAGAGAGGAAGAAGAAGCCAACTCGTACGGCTTAGTCATCGAAAATAATATAATTTATCAAATCAACAAGCTCAATCGATAAGTCATGTATTGTTAGGAAAAAAAATCAACAATTCATGTTATGCTCTAACGGTTAAATGATTTCAAGGACCATTTTGAACCAATTTCAAACTTTAAGAACTAAAAATGTACTTTTTGAAATTTAAGGGATCAAATGGATACTAAGTTCAAACCTCAAAAACTAAAAATGTATTTTGCTCACTGCCAAGACGACATGCATATGTCTCCCATCGAGTCATGTCGAGTACTGATAAGTGAAGTGTCATGTGATGCAACCAAGGAGGATGGTGCATCACCTAACACACTATATGGATGTGCTAAAACAATTCATAGAAAAGGCATTTATAGAATGTAAGTAGAGGCGATGTCAGTAGTGTTAGTGACAAGTCCAATTAAGGTAGTTTTTATACTTTAAAAACCAAGAATAATTAGAACTTGTTTATAGACACCCTAATCAAACACCATCGGGTTCCATTAAATACATTTATATTCCATTAGAGAACCATAATGCATTGGATTTAATGTTCTCTATTGCACTGCCATGTCCGCAATTAATGGAATTATATGTGAATGTTAGAAATATGACGAATGTCTCATTCGACCTCGACGGTGAACATGATATCCCTCTTGAATCATTGGATCTCGAGGGACCCAGCCAACGTCTTGACCATAGTCAATGTCTTGATCCCGAACCTGAGTCAGTTGTACCTCCAACAACTAATTTAGATGAAGATATAGACTTAACTGCTGATAATAGGTTTATAGAACTCAGGACAGCGACAGATGATGAGTTTGATGAATTGGAACTCGAGGGTGAACATGAGATCACTTCTCAAACATTTGACATGGACGGTGTTAACAGTATTGCAGAACACGAGTCCATGTTGCAACCAGTGACAGTTGAAACTGATATGTTGTACAAGGGGTTCATGTGTAATGATAAAAGAACTATGCAACATATCGTCAAACGTTTTGCTGTAAAGAGTCATCATCCTTACGAAGTTGTAGAGTCGCCACCATCTATATGGACGGTTAGATGTAAGAAGTGGCAAGATGGATGCAATTGGCGACTTCATGCGATTCTTAAGAAGAGTACTAACTTATGGGAGATTACAAAGTACGTGGACCAACATTCCTGCATATATTCAGAATTTAATCAAAGCCATTGTCAATTAGATTCAAATATGATAAGTAGAGAATTTTGTGATGCAGTGAGAGCTAATCCTTCTACGAGTATTGCGACACTTCAAGATCCGAGCAAGGAAAAATTTGGATATCATGTTCCTTATGGGAGGGTATGGGAAGGAAAAATAAAAGTTTTGGCTCGTATTTTTGGTAACTGGGATGAGTCATATCAACTTTTGCCAAAGTGGATGTACATGCTGAAACACACTAATCCAGGAACAATCGTTGAATGGAAAATTAGAAACTATGGACAATCGGGTCATGGCATTCTTCATTCTGTATTTTGGTCATTCGGTCCTTGCATTGCAGCCTTTCAGGAGTTTCGCCCTGTGCTTCAAATAGATGGTACTCACCTTTACGGAAAGTATAAGGGGAAGCTATTGATAGCAACATCAGTCGATTCAAATGGACATTTGTTACCTCTTGCGTTTGCCATTGTAGACTAAGAGAGTCTTCAGACCTGGGGATGGTTTTTAAAAAACCTAAGAAAAGTTGTTACGCATCAAGAGATATGTTTAATTTCAGATCGACATGGTGGTATTATCTTTGCGGTTAATAATCCAGACAATTGTTGGACCGGACCTAAATCGCATCACAGATTCTGTCTACGACATGTTTCTAGCAACTTCAACAAAAAATACAATTGTAAAGAGTTGAAAGATTCGGTATATCGTGCCGGTGCTCAATTCCAAATTTAAAAGTATAACAAGGAGGTGGAAAATATTAAATTACTGAATAGTTCTTGTATGAATTTCTTCCGCAACATTGGGATTGAGAAGTGGACCCTATCACATGATGGTGGATATAGATATGGGTGGGCGACAACCAATCTTTCCGAATGCATAAATGGGGTGTTGAAAGGAGCTCGGATGTTACCTATCACTGCCTTGGTAGAACTTACATTCTACCAATGCGTAAAATATTTCGAGAAGCGGAGGGAGGAGACAAGAGATGCTTTAAGTAGAAACGAAAAATACACCAGGTATTTTTTAATGCGTTGTTTACTATCCTTGCATTATGTCAATTTTGTTAACTTACATTATCAAGCTTAATAGGAATGCTTACGATAAGCTTGTTAGATGGGCCGCGAGATCCAGCAAACACACTGTAGTCAGTTATGATTGAGTCGTAGGTGTGTTTCATGTGAAAACAGGGCTTCACTATTACAATTCGAAAGGAGGGAACACACAAATAGTGAGAATTACTGCCGAAGAACGTTCATGTACATGCAACAAGTGGCAAACGTATGGCATGCCATGTTCTCATGTAATGGCAGTTTGTTCACACTTAAACTTTAACTACGAGGACTACATTGAGGAGCCTTACAAGCTTTCGAGGTATGCTGAGTCTTACGCTCCTCAATTTCAGCCAATCCCGCATGAAGATTATTGGATCGCTCACCCAAACTTACCTATATTGCACCATGATCCAACATTATTGAGATTGTCTGGACGACCAAGGAGCTCGCGTATTCATAACGAGATGGATTGGAGAGAACCAAGTGTTCAACAGAGATGCGGGCTTTGTAATCAACTTGGTCACAATCAAAGAACTCTGTGTTAGTTTAATTGTCAATGTAATTGAAAACTCTATGTGATTGTACTCTGTGTTAGTTTAATTGTCAATGTAATTGAAAACTCTATGTGATTGTACCTTCAGTTTAATTTTCCAACTAATGATTATCTATTGTATTAGATTATGGAATTAAACCGAAGTCCTATCGATCGATCTGTATTGTATGACCAAACTCGACATCGATCAGAGTTAGTTTGGCAAGGTCAGTGTAACGAGGAGTTGCACTGCCGACGTAGAGAGGCGGTATTTGATCGTACCATCCCATTGCATCATTTAATTGAACCTGCATTACGCGCTTCTGGATTTTACGGATTCGCCAGATTGGGATTTATCCAATTAGATTGGCATTTCATTACTGCGCTTGTGGAACGGTGGAGGCCAGAGACTCATACATTCCACATGCCTGATGGAGAGTGTACTATCACTCTACAAGATGTAGCGGTGCAGCTTGGGTTACCAGTAGATGGCGAGCCTGTTACTGGTCGCGTTGATTATGATTGGAGAGACACCTGTCAAGCATTACTTGGGGTGACTCCAGGTGCTGCGCACATTAGAGGCTCTAGGCTGAGTCTACCTTGGCTAGCTTCCCAATTTCGTAATCTAGCCGACGATGCTGATGAGGAAACCATTGTCAGATACGCTCGTGCCTATATTATGCAGCTTATCGGTGATAGTCTATTCGCCGATAAGTCTAACAACTTGGTGCATTTAATGTTTCTTCCTCTATTAGCCGATTTCGAGGTAGCTGGACGTTTCAGTTGGGGTGGAGCATGTTTGGCGTGGTTGTATCGAAATCTGTGCAAAGCGTGTCGCTCTGACTCTCGTGACATTGTTGGTCCAATTATACTTCTACAAGTATGGGCTTGGGATCGATTCCCCACTATGGCTCCACAACGTCGTCACATCTCAGATGACGACCTCGTGGGTCGACCAATAGCTGCCCGGTACGTCGATATAAATATTGTCCTATTTTTCTCTTAAAATTTTTTTACGCATTCAATTGTTGTACTAACCTATAATATTATTGATCCAGTACAGATACATGTTGGACCTCTTGCTGTCAGGCTCGGTACGTTTTTTAAATGTTATAATGTAAAAATATATATTGATTTATAATTGATTACACGATTTTTTTATAACAATTTCAGATGATCTGGAAGCCATATGATAACGAATTTGCCAACCTACCCGACTTCTGTGTCAATGGACATAACATCTGGTGCACTGTGAGTCCACTCATATGCTTTCATATTGTGGACTGGCATCATCCTGATAGAGTTACAAGATAATTTGGTATGAAACAAACAATTCCAGAGGTGTCATGCACCTGGTAGGATCATATTGCACATTTTGTGGCGAGGTGGAACATACGTAGCCAATTTCTTGTTATCAATCCTCCAGTCGACGACGACGATACTTGCGATCCAGGATACATGAGCTGGTATACGTTAATCACCAGACGATATATAACTCGAGAAGGAGCAGCATTTGGTGCTACGGTACAATCTTTTATTTCGTTATAACAATTATTCAAATTAATAAATACATATTCATTAATTTTTTTTTCATGTAGGCTGCGTGTTTCGAGCAAATCAGTATTCTCTCGTCATCAGACGAAATTAATAGGTTGTGCAACGTTGGCGGGAGGCATCTTCAGAGTCTTCATCAAATGTACAAAGTACCTACTCCTGCTCGTGGCCCTAGGCGTAGAGGACGACGTCAAGTAGATCAAGATGCTCCAGTACGACTTGACGATCCCGTACCTGAAGTTATCTATCATAGGGTTGAAGACATTCCACCATTTACACAGACACAGGATGATGCTGGTCCGTCCACGCCTATGGTCATGATACCGACTCCTGGTTCTAGTCAGTATCACACACCATCTTTGCCGCCGCAGTATGGCTATGGAGGGGGCCATGGACGTGGAGAGCATGGACAATACTTCAACTCTACGGAAGATCGAGACCCTACAGAGAGTCAAGAGACACCGGCGGCACCATTAGTTCGTCGTCAGCCACATCGTAACCGGCGACGTCCCCATTGTGGAACAGATTAGATCGATAGACTGTAAATTGACGGACTACAAACATTGTTCTCTTATTTATAATATTAATTTTCAATTTTGAACTAACATGGATAACTTCATGATTATATAAGAAAATCATAAAATCATAATTTTTGTTTACACATCATAATATAATTAATAATAAAACTTATTTTAAAAATATAATTAATAATATATTTGAGGGGATTTTTTAATTAATATAGTTAATAATAACTAGAGATTAAAGTGAATTTTTAGTTAATAAATAAATAAATATACCCAATCATTTGTATTTTATTTAAAAATATTAAAAATACTAAACAAAAAATAATGTGGTCGTCAAGAGACGACCACGATTAATAAAAAAATAAATAAATGAGATGGTCGTCCAAGGTGGCGCCACGTTGTATGGTCGTCTCTTCCTGCATGGTCGACGACCATCCCTTACTTTTTTAAAACCACTGTATTTTTAAAAAAAAGTTTCAAAACATACCATATTTTAAATAATTTTAATTAAAATACAATATTTTTAAAATAAGTTTTATTATTAACATTATTAATAAAAAACACCCCATTTTTCTCTCCTACTTTTCAAAATATTTTCTTATAATTTTTGACTAATTGTATCAATGGTTGCTAAATTTAAGGTAAAACTCAATCATTGATTCAACCTCTAAAATTTAGAACCATAAGTTTTAAAATTTTAATTAAAAATTTTAAAAGAGTAAGGACTTTCTTTTTTAATTGAGATTAAAGACCAAATTGATCACTACTTAAAAATTAAAGACCATTTAATATGTTTAGCTTTAATTTTTCACTAATCTTTAAGCAAAAACCTAAATACATTTAGCAATCCAACAGCTAACCTACCATATAGTTGCAAAAACTTGTAGACATTTATTGTTATGATAAATAAACAAAAGATGTGTCTTTGTATACTTGTCAAATAATTTATTAAATTGAATGATAATGAACCAAGAAAGTTCAGAATTTAAACTTCAACTAATATATTTTTGTATTGTCATCATACTTTTAGAAACATTTATTTAATTTCTTAAACAAATTAAAAACTCAAAATTTTTGTGTATTTTTAACAAATCTTATTTTAGTCCCACCCTCTTAAAATGTCCACTTTAATCTCGACTACTTTATGACTTTTAGATTTATTCCGTTTTGATTCCTATATTTTCAAAATATCTATTTTGTATCTAAACTTTAAAAAAATATAACAATTTTGGATCTTCCCTTTATTGAACTTTTAATAAATCGATAATGTTGCTCCAAGTAAATATACTAACGTGTTAAGTACATGAGCATATAAACGAATCTTAGGTGACAAAATAATATGATAATTGATAAAAAATGGTTAACTTTTTAAAGTTCACGACGAATCTTCAAAAACTAAAATGGTTATTTTTCTAAAACACGTGAAGCAAAATAGACATTTTGAAAGTTCAAAGATCAAGATAGACCGAACCTAAAAATTTATGAACCAACATGAATTTTTTAACTTTTTCAAAACTAAGTAAAAAGACTTCAAAATCTTTTGAAAATATAATATTACAAAATCTGAAAACTACTAATACTTCGACCATTCAAACTACCTTCCAAATCGACACTTTAAAATTGTTCAGAGATAAAAGAATTCTCCAAATCTAATTTCCAAAAGCAAGATATATCATAGTATCTATATAGATCTAATGGAAGGAATCCCAAAAGGTGTTGAGTGACATATAATAATGAAGTTGATAACAGTAGCAAGCATAATTAGGGCAAATGAGTCCAAATAAATGCAGCAAAATAATTAGAAAATGAGGTCCCACCCATTGATGCAAAATTTATAAAGGACAATATATTTGAAATGAGAACCAAACAAGACAACTCATAGACACACATGTAGCCACTACCACCTCTATTTATCAAATCAAATCCAACTTCAACAATCTTCTTTAAATTCAAACAACATCATATCATATCATTCCATGATAACGATTCTGTTTCTTTCGAGTTTTTATAAATAATATTAGAAAATTGTTCATATTTCCTGTTTCTCATTTTAAGAAATGTTTATAAAGTTGAATATGAATTTTGAAAATAACAAAATCAAATTTCTTACTTTATTTCTTCTTCCTTGTTTTCGTTTTTCAATTCTTTTTCAAAATATAAATTTTTTTAGTACAATATGTGGGGTGGATCATCGAACTCATGATTGGAGATATATTTCAATTGCTGCTAAACCATGCTCGCTTTGACTTTTCAAAATATAAATAAAGTCATTACTTTATCATTCTTGACTTATAAGATATGTATAATAAATATAAAAAAAAATTTGAATACTTCATATAAAACTTTTGTTTTTTATTTAGATAATAAAAATAAAGAATAGTTGTCGAACACACTTCTCCATCATTTTATTAATAAAAAAAATAAGAAACAAAAAATAGTTACTTTCTCTAAAAAAACAAGAAATAGGAAAATTATCGAATTGACCCCAAATTTTCATTCACATGTCAATCTTTTCATCGATATTGTAATTTTTCACCATATGAATGAAAAGATCATTTTTCTTTTAGCAATCTGCTTTGAACCATAAAATTCTAACCAAATTTATTAGACCAAATGTAGTTTCCAAATACCTCTTTTCATTTTTTAAAATTAGCTAAGATTGTACTAGTAGGAGTAAATAAAACCTACTTTTTCCTTTTTCTAATAAATAAAACGAGAAAACCGGATAACAATGTCATTTTTACATTTCTGTTCTTAACATTTATACTTCCTTTCTAACCGTTTTTTCCTTCTCTCAAAACACATTCTCAACCAAATTTCAAAAGAACTACTTTTCAAGTTTTCAAGTTTTAAAAACATTTTCAAAATCTAATCCAAGTAAAAGTGGGGTTTATAAGCTTAATATTCAAATATCAGTAAATCAAAATAGTTATCAAACAGACCTTAAATCACTATCGAATAGGATTCAAAAAGCTCAAAAAAATATAATCATTTAATATAGAAGGACAATAAAGAAAACACATACCTTTGTTTGAGCCCCTTGAGAGATTGGAGAAGATATGTCCAAACCTTCCCATGGATGAGAGACCAACCAATTGAGATGAGAAAATGTAGTAGGATAGATTAGAAATTGATAAATCATACATGTTCTTGTAATAAACATAGTAGAATCCATTGATCTTATAGAACATATAAGCTGTTTTCAATTAATGAATGATATGGTTTACTAAACATGCCAAGTATTGGAAACCAATGGCCCTCCAAAAAGAAAAAAGAATTCTTCTTTGTAATCTACAATATGTTTATCAAGGGTGGGGCAGTTCAGTTTTATACAGTAATAGTAAACAGATATAGTTTGAGTATGACAGCAAGAGCTAACTGCAGCAAGAAGATACTGGCCACAATCAAAAACCACCTTTCACCAGCTGACTTTATGTGAGCTCGGAGATTGAGTGCCACAAATGTTGCAGACATGAATCCCGCTACACCCGCAATAACCCATCTGAAGATTTCCAGAGGGATGACAGAGAGACACTGCAAACAAATACACTCGTTTGAGCCGCCAACAAGTAGAGAATAATATATCAAGGACAAACTGAGCATAGTTCAACAATTACTAACTCTCCGGTCTCACATTCGCAATGCTATATTCTAAAAAAATAAATTATTTGGGACCAGTGCTATGGCCTGGGCCTCTCAACTCAGGACCACACTCACGAGAGATATCTTTCATGCTATCATGGAGATAACACAGAAGGTACCCGAAAAAGATTATGAAAACTCACCATAGCTTGTTAACATTTATTATTATGGATAGGAAAAAGAGTTTATGAGAAAGAATGACACGAAAAAGTATTCTGAAGGAGCAATGGAGGGGAGGGGATACAATTATGAGAATCTTTTAAGGACTTTGTGGAGGAGATTGATGCGTTTGGACATGGGGTAGTGGCAGTTTTGATGCAGTGCAATGACCCATTGCTTCTTTTAGTTTGGTCCTATCTTATCAAGCTTACCAGAGGTCGGCTTATAAAAAAGCGATAATAGCTATCCTGCTAGCTGTTCAAATGTGGTGCCATGTTCACTTGGATGGACGTTCTTGATTAAAACAGATTAGAAAAGCAGCCAACACCGGCATAGCTCAGCGGTTAAGGCATCACGATTCACTACTTCCTGGACCCATCGATGTAATATTCTAAACAAAAAACAAATCAGAAAAGCCTCAAGTCCTTGCTGGAACTAGTGAGTATGGAAAAACTGCTTAGTTTTGGGACCCAATATCAGATAATTTTAGAGGTAAAGCAGCTGATTCTCTTACACATTTTCCTATGGGAAATCTCAGGAAGATTACCCCCCACCCCCTCTTGAAAGCAGTGCAGAAGCGAGACTGTACTTACTCTATAATTTCAGTTGAAGTCTAATCATGTGAGGTACCAAAGGCAGTTGGTGATTTCGAGGGGATCTTTAGTCATTTCCACATTTCTGCAGCAATATCACTACAGGGCATTGGAGGAGGTGCAAGGGAGCTGAAGGCGTATAATAAGAGAATGGTTGTCAAGAGATCATATACCTGCTTACATTGCTTTGCTTTGAAAAGCCCATATTCTTGGGCCAAATGGAGTGGCTTAGAGCTGGTAAAATACTTTGAACCATGTATCATCGAAAGTCATCCTTTCCAACTACTATATGGTCCGCCACCTCCACCTCTAATTCGATATAGTTTCCCCTCATCTCTAATTTGCTAGTAAAAGAGATGCACTCCTCAATTATTTGAAATTACAGAAAATTTTTTATAATTTTTTATGAGAATCATTCATTTTATGGATCAGATGAAATTACAAAATATGAGGAAAATGACCTCTTCCACCTAGGGGAGCTACAATGGTAAAAATTAAGTTATAAAAGTAAAATGAAACCATCATGAGTGGCTCATTGGTCCAAAGGGGTTAGGGTAAATTGAGAGGGAATAGGTCCAAATCCCATGATGGCCACCTACCTTAAGAATTAATTTCTATGGGTTTCCCGGCACCAAATGTTGTAGGGTTAGGTTGCTATCGTGAGATTAGTTGAGGTGCACGCGAACTGGCCCGAACACTCATGGATATATATATATATTAAAAAAAATGAAAGTAGGATGAATTTTTACACCACATAAATCACGAAGCCCAGTAGATCATGAAAGCCCAACAATTGGCAGCCCAGTAGATCAACGATAGGAGAGAATAGAGATGTTGACTACCAGGCTGGTGAACTGGTCTTTCGTAAAATCCAACCTTACCAGCAGTGCTCCTTAGCAGCCAAATGCAATAAGAAGCTGGTACCATGATATTATGGTCCTCTTGCAATACTAGGGAAACTGGGCAGGGTGGCTAAATGCTTGCAGTTACCAACTTCAGCATCCATTCCCCCTATTTTTCACATATCGCTGCTCATGGAACCAACCTCCAAAATCCATCACTGCCAGCCAAGCTCAGTTCACATATGGTGCTCCTTATTTTCCATCAAGTGTTTGGGAGTGAGGCTACCTACAGCTACCAATGGAGAAATAGAGGTGCTAGTATAAGCGTAGACGCCTAAAGAGCACCTTGGGAAGACTTCTTGCTTTTGTCTCAGAATACCTTGCTTTCTATCAGGAGAACAAGATGAAACATTGGGCAACAGGTATTGATAGTTTGCTTTACTTACACCAGGAAGAGGCGTGAATCTAAGGAGGGCAAATAGATGGAGAGAATATAGGGGAAGTATTTACTTAGTGTAAAAGATGGTCTTATGTCCGAGTTTGTTAGCTTTAATGAATTCAGCAAAATAATGTGAAGTTGGTTAGCTGACGTTGTGAGAGGAATTATATATACAAGGAAAGGAAAGGGAAACGGTTAGGCAGTTAGTAAGTGGAAGCTAGAATAGTCTTACTGCTCTTAGAGAGATATAGACCTCACAAACGTCATGAATTTTGTACCATTTTCCTTTTAAGTCAATAAAAAGTTATGTTTCATTTACAAGACTCTTATCACATCAGTAGGGGTGGGTTCACTCAAACTTCCCTGAGCTTTACGAGCATGTCCCTCTTTCCTACTATTTGAACTACTGACAAAATCATCAAAAGAGACCCGAATAATTGTTGAAACAAGGAAAGACAACACATTGGGATATGCCTCTAGGCATCATCATCAAACAAATTCTTCTAACCTCCCTTTATCTTGACTAAGCACCATAATATCAATTATCTTCCCGAGTTATCAAGTCTGAAGATTTCCACTACACAACCTTTCTTATTTGAGGTTTTTTCATCCCATAGGACATTTCTTATAAGAGCCCAAATTAAAACTCGGAAACTATCATGCAGCCAAACAAGGGAGACCATTTGGTCCGTCCTTCCCAACCTCATAAAAAAAAAATCATAGGTGATAAAATTCTAATCTTAGGTGGGGAAAATTGTAAACTACAGCTCTACGCATGTACCCTTAGAGTCTAAAAACGATCCTTCATACTCACATGCTTGATAATAGACAAAAAGGTACTTCTTGCCTTATTCACTCTAACTTCTTTGTTGATGTGACAGACAAACAATAGCAAATGCATTTGACCAATAAGAACATAAAATGCAAATTTGAGAGTGACATGGACAAGACACAATGTCGAATATAGAAAGAAAGTGAGAGAAAATGAAGAGTGTGTATGTTTACTAATTATTAAACAACATCATGGGTATAAAGAAATTATGATCATTTTAATTTATAAATGATGCATTGTAAACATTTTAAACAACAAAGGTGCATTTTCACTCAAGAGTTAAGATCCATGCTTTCTATACTCGTTTTTTTATGGAAAGGGGAAGTAAGAGTGGTTTCATGAGAGAAATTTCATGAGACAAAAGGATGAGCATGTACTTCGTAATAAGTAATAGTATTGATTATAGACTGATAGACATACCAGTGCTGGGATGAACACAAATAAAGAGTAGCCATAGAGACATAAGAGCTGCACAAGGCCGGAAGGCACCGAGAAGTACTTAAGCACTAAGTATAGTCCAACAGGAACAATGGTGACATAGCCATAGAACAGACCAGCAGACCAAGTTACCACATTTATGTCATAGTTCCAATCTTTATTCTGTAACTTGTGGGCCAAGTACGTTACAAACGTTCCAATAGAAGCAGCCACAAATATCAAGGTAGTACATATCCAAAATGGTCCGTATCTGGGAAAAAATGAAATTATAATCAGAGAGTATGCGCCTGCAAGATAAAATAATTTCATTCTCACTACCATCATGAACTAGGTCATCAAGTAAAATGATCATCATTTACTAAGTCTAACCTTCAGCTAATAAACTTGAAACATATACGATATATGTAACAAGAAAATCTGAACAAATATTTTAACTTTACACAGTTGTTAGAAAGCATTACAGAAAAAGCAAATTTGGAAGCAGAAAAGGGAAAATTTTCTAGATATACATGGCAATATTTTAATATCAAACTTTTTATTAAATATTTATTAATCCCCTAGTTTTGTAATAATTCTTTCATCTCCAACCTTTTTTTTTCATCTCCAGCCTTTAATACAAAAAGAGGATAAATGATAGAGTCATATTTAGACTATTTTGTCCCATCTCTTAATTCAATGCAATTATTTATATACTACTTATTAGCTTCATACTTGTACATATTAATATCAGTTAAATTACAATAATTATAATAAGTAAAAAGCTAAGTATAACCCTTTCTAAATCTTAGAAATATTTTAATATCAAAGTTTTTATTAAATATTTATTGCATTATTATTAAAATATACAATATTAGGAGTACCTTTTATTTCAAAATAAAATTAAGTATTAATATTTCTTATTTGCTTTTGTCAAAAAAAATTATTGAAATATTAGTGAAAATTATTTCATTTTTCAAAAATAATTTTTTTTAAAAGAGATTGCTTAAGATTTCAAAAAATGAAGAAAATATTAAAGGAAATTATTTTCATCCCTAAGGCCTGTTAGGTTGTCTGTTTTGCTTTTTTTAAAATAAATATCCCCATTTGAGGTGTTAAAAAAATAATAAATAAAATAAAAAGGAAATTATTTCCAAAAAGCTTATTTTACAAAAACGAGGAAAAAGAAAAAACTAATGTGTGGTCCTTAGTTAATTTGAAACCTTATTTTTATGATAAGTCTATAAATTTACATACATACGAACATGTCTACATTCATCAACAGCAAACTTTTAATTAAGTGTCAAATGATCTTCTTTGTAGGAAACGAGACTGTATTAACTAAATAAGTGTTAAACGATTGAAGTAAAAACCTCACAAGTATCACTTATTTAACACAAAATATAGATACTTCTCATAGATCTGAATTGAGTACTTATTTTGTATAAAAACAAAAAATAATTGAACGTTTCACCTGTATTGCAGTTCGTAATAAACTAGTATGATAAAATATGGTTTCTTATCAAAATGAGGAAAAAAAAAATCTGAAAGAACTTTCTGTCTCAATCTAACAGAACAAGACAAAATCTTATAATATAGCAAGTAGCAAGTAACTGCCTAGAAAATATATATCTAACAAAACTTTGAATTCCACAGACGAATGATTATTGATATGATAATTTTATTCTCAAATTCTTGACAGAACATTCATGAATTCGACATCTAGAGCAAACTTCCTCATGGAATTTAAGCCACCATTTATAGTTGCACTAAAAAAATCAAATGCTTGAATTCACTATCGTTTGGGAATTTGATAGAGTAAATTGCCTACAGAAAATTCAGACCACTATCCAAAGAAATTCTCATTTCAAAGGTAAATTTTTTAATATCATTCTCCAATAATGAGCAACATCAAGAAACGACACATTAGTACAGCTATAGAAAAAGAGCTTACAGATCTGGGGTGTCAGCTGTCCTTTCATTGAAAGTTCCTCTAAACGGAAAAAGTGAATCTTTGATCCTCTCTAAGACATCTGAAGTATCAACATCAAAATATTGTTTGTAGGAAGACACTGAGAAGGTCCGAACCCAACCACCCTGTTTGGGGGATTCATCAGAACCAGATGAACCAGAGATAGGTTTTGAAAATGTGTCTGCAACAGATAAAATTCGCTATTAGCTCAAACTTCAAGCTTTAATACAATATTTCGTAAAAGAAAAGGTATGCTCCATTGCTTTGTTGGCTCTAGTAGAAAATACTTTGTGTTTTCCATAGTTACATATGTACATGCATACATATATATACATATGGTTAATGTGAGTGTCTATATGTATGTATGTCAAAAATAGAAATAAAAAATGAAATCAACATAAGATGCATGCTCTTTTCATTACACAAATAAACTCATGTCTTTCCCAGTATAATGAAATGAAGCCCTATGATACCTTGATGAATTTAACAGCATAATTATCCATTGCTCATAAAATCTAATAAATGCTCATTACATTATGTCAAACTGAGGATTAAATTAATCCATTTAAGTGAGGTGCGTCTCTATGAGATCGTGTCATGAACTTCTGACCAAAAAGTAACCACCATGCACATGGTTAATGAAACATAAACTAACATAAAGTATACTGTACGTAAAGGTCAATGGTTGAAGAAGCCCTAAATCTCTATACATTAAAAACAAAATACCATCTATAATTTGACTTGATCAGGGAAAAACATAAAGAGATTAACAGTAAAGCCACCTTCTCCTATCTAATTTCTATACATTAAAAACAAAATTGAACTAAACAATTAGGAAAGATCTTTAAATACCATCAGCATCGCGAGGAGGCTGGGAACCACCAGAGATTTTTCCTTGAGTTCCAGATGGTGGAAATGTTTGAAGATTTGAGTCTACAATAACAAAGCACCAGTTATCATCTTGCCACTTATAGCAAAGGAAAAAAAAAAACATAAAATCAGTGGATCAAAATCAAACTACAGTAGTTGATCTCGATCCTCATAATTTATAATTAAACTAAAATTTCACTCCAATATCTAATTCTAAATCTTTCCCGCAATAGAAGATTACATCGAATCCATTTTCCATATTAAATTCTCCATGAATAGATTATTTAGATCTAGCTCAGGCCAGTCTGCCAAGATTCACTTAAAGAACTCAATCTTCAAACTTCATTCCAATTATCTATGAACTTTGGATGTGGCTAATATGTCTAATCGAACGTGCATAATTTCTCAGAATCTAAACGAACATTAAAGTAAAACGATATCAGAAATAGGAAAGGACTTACCAGTGAATTTAACGGTTAAATGTCCCTGATCCGGAACAGCCTGGAAATCAAAGAACACAGAAAATGGAGAAATCAATCAGAAGGGATCAGATTCGAGTATTGTGGAATGCCATTTGAAAAAATGCAGCAAATTCGGTAACTTCTCTCCAAAATCAAAAAGAACGAGAAAGCAAAAGGGAATAGAAGCTTACGGGCACAGATCCTGAAACATTTTGGTTATCTATAGTCGTATAGTTACCTCCGGACATCATCTTGTTCGTCTTCTTTCTTCTTCTTCGTCTTCCTCCTCGGTCTTCTCAGAGATCTATCGCCATTTCTGAGATTAAATCGAGTTTCTTTATTTGTTTGTAGTTTTCTTTCATTTTTTTTACTTTATTACATTTTCCTCCACTTTATTTTCATTATTTACATAATGACCCGGACTTTACCACAAAAATGACATTTTTGAGAGAAAAAGTCGTTATTACTCTTGTGTTTAGTTCGGTTTGGTAAATTTATGACTTTTCACTTTTTGGTTACCGAGTTTTCAAAAGTTCTATATAATCGATTTATTTATAAATATATATTCTTTTTTTAATCTTTAATATTAAGTGAAATTTGAAATATCTCATATTTGAAACCTTACTCTGTCATTTATCTAATGTATCTAAGGTTCTATTTACTCACCACGGAATAAAAATTATTGGAATGGAAATGTTATTCCTTTATGTCCTGTTTACCTATTCAGAATTGAAATCGAAATGAAAATCAATCAAAATTGATTCAATTGAATGAAATGTTATTCCTTTGATACCATTTATAAGAAATTTTTTATAATCGAAATTAGATATATAACAATTACTAGTATACCTTTTTATACTTTCTAACTCATTACAAATTCATTATTGTGCTATCTTTTTCTAATTAAAATAGTAATAAATTTTAAATTAATTTATTAATGTATTACTAATGGTAAATATTTTTTATTATAATAATTTTTAATATTAATAAATATAGAATAATTAAAATAAAATTTCATCTACTAAAATACTTTTTTTATTAGAACAATCATTTGTCAGCTTCACGAGCTTCAATCATATCACATGTCTTGATGATAATAAACTTTATTTACTAATTACTTTAGTAGTTCAAGGTGTCCATTAGAGCTCAAAATGACAGTTTAAACGCATTTTGAATCACTCAAATCAGAGTTCAAATGAATAATTTATGGCCAAAATAAATTTGGGAAGAAAAAGCATACGTGGCACGTGATGTGGACAGTTCAATCAATTAGAAGACGACATATGGTAGATGACATGGCAATTTGTCAATGTGTGTTAGATGATGTGACAGGTGACGTGATATCTAATAGTCAAAATATGCCAATGTAACAGTGATGTGGCACTGACGTGAAATCAACAATTTTGCTGACGTTGATAGATCATGTGACGATATGTGACGTATTCAAATTTGAAGAAATCAATAGTTTTCACAAATTTCTCTCAATCTACAAATCTTCTTAATATCTGTAAATTCTTTTTCGATCCCCACAAATTCTCCCAATCTCCAAAATCCTCATTATTTCATTACCTTACCTCAGCTTTTAATCTAAATCATTTGTTGTCCTAAATCCAATGACCATAATTCATCATCGAAATTCTATTTAAAGCCACTAAATTCATCATCCTCCATACACCAATTATCCAAGTAAAAGCTACATTTCTCTCTTTAATTATTTTGCTCTCAAATTTTCATTCTCTTTGCACAAAAATTTGTCCATATTTTTTCGTGTGAGAGATAAATTAGAGTGTAGCTTAGCTATTTCATTTCTTTAATGCGGAATTTGTAAATCTAACTCAGTGAGATACTTTATTTGTATTGCTTATTTTACATTTTGGGTTTTGTATTAAGATGTTTGTACACATTGGGTTGTAAGAAAACACAATTTGTTGGATCCCGAATCAGAAAAAATGATGTGGGTTTCTCTTTAGCCTAGGTCAAAAAGAGGTTCAATCGATTTAGTTCTCACCTATAAGAGAGTCGGCGCAGTAAAAATACCAAAAAAGAGTCTTGAGGGGGTGAAGTAAAAATTTTCAAACCACTATAAAAATTCATGGTGTCATCCCTCTCTACTTGTTTTAATTTGTGCATTTTTTAATTTTGTTTGATTTTTGTTATTCTTGATTTTTAATTTTAAAATTTAAAAGTTGGTACGCAATTTTATCCAGCCCCTCTAATATTGCCAAATGATCCTACACCATCATTTAATATAAAATTATATTTAATAATAATTAATTATATTTTAAAAAATCATGATATTAATTAATAATAACAAAGTAAAATTAAAAAATTAAATTAAATTTTATAATATTTTATAATAAAATTAAATCAACTAATAAAAGTTGTATAAATGTTTATTAGGAGTATAAATGGAAAATAAATAATAAAAGTATAAAACAATTAATTAAAAAAGTTGTGGACATTAACAGAAGAGAGAAATGATAAAAGTAGTAAAGTAATCGTAATAAATATTTGAGCTCACAGAATAGGAATCGGAATTAGATTGATGAAATTGTAAGAGAGGAATGGGATGGGATGGGATTAGAGTTTGAGGTAGTCTCGCCATTTGATTTCATTACTACAATTTAATAAACACATTTGGAAAAAAATTGATTCTCATCTAACAAGGTCACATGAAACTGTTGATAAAAGTTAATAGATATACACTGATATATCTAGATAATTATATATCTATATAATAAGGGATAAAGATAATAAAGAGAGATAAAAAAGAAAGAAAAAATTTTTTAAGCCTTCATTTTCTATTTTTATCTTTTTTCAATTGGGGGAGCATAGCTCCACTAATTAAAAATTAAGACATATAGTCAACAGTTAAAATATCTTGCTCTCTCATAGGTTGGAGGTTCAATTCCCTATTTCCACATGTGTTGTACTTAAAAAAAATTTGGACATTATCTCGGATCAAAATGTTGTAGATTTGAATCTTCACTCTCATACATTGATATATTGAAGAAAAGGTTTTATATAATCCACGATGAAAATTTTGATATGAAAATTAATAGTTCAAGTTTATGGATATTTAGATATGAAAGGAGTTATAAGAAAAATCACTTATATTACTAAAATTTATTGAAATTTTGTATGTTTCTTTCAAAAAAAATCATTCAAGTCATAAACCATCATTTTAAACATATATATCAATAACATAAACATTAAGGTTGCAAGAACCCGAGAGTTTATCGTTAAATTCATAGCGAGAGAGATTCTTCATCACTTTAACTTATACATATCCTTCACTGCAAATTCGAGCCTACCTAGCTTTGCTAACACGAGTCCAGTTAAATAATTAAGACATCTTGCTGATCATTTTCTAGAGGTCAAATGTTCAATCTATCATCCTCGTATTTGTTATACAAAAAACAAGATATCTATTGTCATTACAAAAGTTGATGGTTTGATTCTCCACCTCACAATTGTTGAACTAAAAAAATAGGTATTGTATAAACCAGTGATAGGTGAAGTGGAAATTATGAAATTACAGTATAATGAAAACTTGGACTTGGTCTCAACTTTAGAATGGATGTAGGTGCTAGAAAAACAAAACTCCGACTCTCAAATTATTGAGAAAAAAAAAAAGAAAAGAAATACTTGATTGCATTTTCAATTATTATCTCTGAGTTTCTAAATTTTAGGGAGACTTCTAATGAACTCTTTTTTTTTTCCTTTTTTGTTTTAGATTTCTAATGAACTCTTGAAGCTTGTGAATTTGACTTTATTTGGAATAAGATAAATATAAAGTATAACAAGAAGACGACGAAGAAAAAAGGGAGCAATTGACTGTCCTTTGCTTTATACACACACACAATATATATAATTAAGATTTTAAGCCTTCTCTCTAATGAAATATTCTGAGATTTATATATTAAAAAAAATTAAAGTTGGCTTTACTATTCTTTAATTATAATGTGCAAATATGTTTTTAAAAAAATAGTAATAACATTTTTAGTACAACAAATAAAATAGGCTCACTACCTCTTAGACAGATAGGTATGCTAATTTCTGAACTAAGCTCACGTTGGCTAAATAATAATAATAATAATAATAATGTGTGAATATCTATTTTTTGGATCCAACTTTATTCTTTTACAGAACTTGAAATATTAGTAACAAGTTTTATTTAGATTGAGTTAATTATTAATTCTTAAACTTTAATTTCCTATTTAGTCCAAGTTTCATTATCATCTGTATTTTTAATGAGTAACAAAAACTTAATGTAACAAATTATTAGAGGCTGCACCCGAGAAAATTAAAAAAAAACATTTAAGTTTAAGTTTATTTGCCACCCTTTGAGTTTAAGTTTAACCCAATGAATTTATAAAATAAGCCTAAACTTACTGATAGATGAGTACAGCTTACTTTTTTATTATTATTATTATTATTTTAAAAAGTCTTACCTATAGTACAAAAAATAAATCTTAGATAAACAAACATAACTCAAATGATTAGATAGATATTAAAGTCTACCCCAATTATAAGGTAATTTCAAATCTCTTTCCCTTATTTTGATTATATACCCACACAACAACGTATATGGAACGATAATTTTGTTGATGCAGCATTCCTGTTGAGAATGAAAAAGAGAGATCCTCTTTTGAATGGGAAAATCGTGTAGACCTTTGATTTTATGGAAATTCGTTGATAGTTCTGTACGAATTTATTAATAGAAAATCCATTGAAGGTTCCTTCGACAGCAGGAAAGGAAGTTGACTTAGTTGACCGTAATTGTATTAACGGAGGATAGTTAAACCCTGAGGAAAATTCCAACCATGAAGAGTAATTTTTGGGGTGACACCAGGAGGGGCCTCAAAGGAGATCTTGATGGACATAACCTCACCAGGAACCAAAGAAAAATAGTTGTCTGAGTAGTGAACTGGAAGAATTCTTGTATCCTCTCCTTCTTTACTCTCTACTTTGGAACCATGAACTGAAAAGTGAAGGAAGAAGGCGACTCCGACATCATTCCCGTCTGTTTCAACGGACCTCTGACTGCTGTTTCCCATACCTATACGTCGGCAGATCCTGTGAAACAGACCAGCACTGCTGCGTTTGTCATCGGTCTGTTCTTTATTTCCAAGAATTGCAGAATTCGAATCAAAATCGCCTTTGCCGTGTCTATGGATAAAGTTGTTCTTGTAGGTTAAGCTTGAAGATTCTGCATTCTTTGATTTGTTCTGAACATTCATTCTGACTTCGTAGGTGGATCCTGTTACATCAACCTGAGATGTAACCTGAATGGGAATGTTCCTCTCTCTGTAAGGCTCCAAGAGCTTGTAATCTCCTCCAGACTGATGCAGCCAGTAGAAGTTCCTCGATATGATACCGTAGTTCGAGACCTCGTACAGCTTGAGAAGAAGAAAGTAGACGGGCTTGGGATTCTCAGACTTGGGATACTCCATCTCGACAATGGACGATGTCTGCTTCGGCGGCAGGGAGAGTTTCTCGAAAACTTTATAATATGGGCACGTCCCTTCGAGGTCCCACACCGAGGCTTCAATGGCAACACCAGATATCTCCTCCGACGTAGTGTTTACAACCTGTTCGAGGCAGATACAGAAGCATCTCACAGTTTAGTTGCTTTGTAGAAGAATTAAAGGTGAAATTTATTTGATTCAATTCATTGATTCCCTCATTTTCAAGAGCATAGGAAATGATGAGATGAACATATAGTTTACTACCCTTAGCTATCAGTCAGTTAAAAGAAAATGGAAGACTTAAACATGAAGAGCATATTTACGGTTCTACTCGAGATGAAACCATCTCCCATCATGATTTATTTCAAACTAAAAAGGGTAGAATGTAACGATATTAGAAAAACTTGCCTCTATGCAATATGTGCTAAGATTCAGCTGGACGTGGATAGGTTCTGCAGCACAACGACACCCAAAGAAACCTGCTGTTTGGTCGAGGAGATGATCGTAGAACTGACCTCTTAGACCCGTCCAAGGATTTTGCGTTTTCCAGATTAGAAAGCCCGTGTACTTCTTCCACATACGGCAATTCCAGCCTTCGATTAGAGCTCGATATTGGATATAGTTAGCAAGTTGAGCCTGAAAGTTTTGAATGGTTAGAAAATAATTCAACTGTAAAACAATGCATGGCATGGCACTACTTCAAACCAGAAACAACTTCCTTTTTACCTTCAAACAAAAATCATCGAGATCTTTTGGAGAACCGTAAAGTTCAATCTGACTTTGAACCTTATCTGGTTTAGAATAGGGAATGTATTTATGGTAATCCCAAATGTGGTTTGGAACTTCTTCTACATAGCCACTGGGGAGTTTCGTGACCAATGGAATCTGCCACCCTTCAGGAGGCATCATGGCTCGGATGGTAGTGGCAACGGGCATGCCTACAGAACCAACCTCGGGATTGAATCCATACTTATAAAAATCATCCTTAAAAAAGTTTTCGGGGTATTGGATTTCATAAGGACCATCAGTGAAGTTTCCCTTTCCATCTGCAAATCCATCCCACATGGATCCTTGTATGTAAACACGAGTACCATCAAGATATTGGCTAGGATCCGATGAAATGCCCATCCAGTTCTCACTTTTGCTCGACATTTGAAAATAAGGATGAAGTTTCAAGTCGTCTTTCAATGCAGCATTGATATCAGGTGGTGGAACTTGTTCGTTCCCCCCGACCCAAAGAGCAAGACTAGGGTGGTTCCTCAAAAGCTTAACCGTGTCTCTCGCGCAAAGCAAGAAAAGATCATGATCCAGAGGGCCATCAGGATTTGATATTGGCACACCACGTCCATCGACGTCTCCAGTAATCCAAAATTCTTGCCACACCTACATTAGTTTATTCCACAATGGCAACCGACATCAGTATTTCAATCTTAGTTCAACAGAATTAGAGAGTAAGCAAGTGAACAGAGCATATCATGGAGGAACTTATGATAATATGAAAAGGAAAAAAAACATATCCAGAATAGAAAAGGAGCCATGACTTACCAACAAGCCGTAAATGTCACAAAAATGATAAAACTCTGGTCTCTCGGCCAATCCACCACCCCAACAACGAATCATGTTAAAATTCATATCAGCATGAAACTTAATGTCGGTATGATATCGTTTCTCTGAAAGTCGGAGTAACCCATCAGACAATATCCAATTGCCACCGCGAATAAATATAGGCTGGCCATTGACCTTGAACAGCCTGCTGACCAGATAGAACAATCTTACAAAAAGGAATTTCATTAAACATGGGTGTCAAATCAAATTAACATAAAAATTACCTTCCACCAGTTGCAGTATCAATATCGCTTTCAATTTTACGGAATCCGAAATGATGACTCCAGGAATCAGACTCCCCAAATCCATCTACGTCTACGGATATATCAACATTATATAACGATTGCTTTCCCATTCTGTTCGGCCACCACAGATTGGGTTTGTAGAAAAAGAGCTGTCATTCAACACAAAAATCACTTGAATAGAAGTTTGCGTATGCAATGGCTGAGCAACCTTTGACTTACTAATCATGGAAGAACGACATAGTAACCTAAAGTAAATTTGGCATTTGAAAATTTTAGCATTTCATTTTTAGAAGTCTTAGCAAATATCTAGAAAAGAAAAGTGAAGTAAAAACTAGTTCTCTGTTTCTCAATTTTAGAATATAAAACTTCATGCTCTCCCTACTGATTCTTTTCGAACACGAGGTTTCTTCTTCTTCACTAGTTCATTGTTTCTTAATACGAATTTCATTGAGAACAAATTGAAGAACACGTGAAGAATACACAAGGACAATACAGAAAAAGGAAAGCCCAACCTAGGAGGAGCCAAAAACAAGAATGACAGTTTCTTTTTCTTCTCTCTTTTTTCTATCGAAGAAAGATGTAATCACCAACCTGAGGAATTGTATATTGTACAGTTGATCTAGCAGGAACAGACACCTTCCGAGCCTGAAGATGCTCAACCAAGCAAATGTTACCTTCTAGTTCAGTGGTCACTTGAATTTTCACAGAACAATCTGCATCCCAAGAGCTTCTGTTTTGCAACTCCAGAGTAGCATGCAAGTAAACTCTCTCATAATTGTCATAAAATGTCGATACCAAGTGAGGGTCAATAATCCTCACTGGCTGTTCAAAAGAGTAAGCATCAATATAAGATGATCAAACTTCAGAAACCGTCAGGCGTCAAAAATGGTTTCTATAAGGCAGAATATAACTAATGACATATTAACCAGATGAAACAATAACCCAATCATACAGAGCATTCAATGTAATTCTCAAGTTGCAAGCTTATCCGGAGAGAAATGGAATGGAAAGCTTGGTTTGGTAATTCAATGTATGTTTGATGCCTCAGAAATATGCAGAACACAAGAAACACACATTTGAAGTTTTAGAGTGTAATAATAATTCACTCAACATGAATGCACAATCCAACTAGATAGAAATAAGAATGGAAAAAGGAACAATAAATAAAGCATATCATTTTATTAGAGAACCAAATATTAAACTATATACCATGTATTGATCCTGCTGCCAGAGAAATATTTGGTTTGAATCCTATTTCAATCCAGAGCTTTCATAATTTATCTATTTTGATAACTATACTTTCAAATATTTTATTTTTGTCCCCGAAACTTCAGATAATAAATCATTTTAGTTATTTTTACTAATATTTTAATAATTTTTTTTAACAAAAACCTAACCTTGGGACATCTTTTGTTTAAGATATTTACAAGGATAAGTATTTCAAGCTACATAGATGACAGATGTGTGGGGTTTCCAAATAAACTTAGGCCTTTTTAATTATCAGTTAGGAGTTATCAATTAGGATTCAGTTCTCCGTGGGGTCGATTTCGAAGTTATTTTGTAATTATCAGTTAGGAGTTATCTTTTTTGATTGGAGGCCCTTTTTAGGTTGGTTTTTTTTTTATGCTCTTATACATGAGTTCTTTTTTCATTTTTCTCGATGAAAAATTCGGTTTCTCATTAAAAAGTTTAAGAAAAAAACTTGGCTTTTGTTAAATGATAATGCAAAATCAATGGTATGGGCTAAAATAGCCTTTTATGCAAAGTTTGGAGACTAAAACAGAAAATTTAAAAGTTGGACTAAAACCGGACCTTTAAAAGTTTAGAGACCAAAAATAGAATAGGCACGAATGTCCATAAACCAAAATAGGATTAAAATCGAAATACTTTTTTGATAAAAAAAAATATTCTCAAGATAAATAGGATAAGAAGGGGTGCACTTCAAATGAAACTCACCCCAGTCCTAGAAATTGATACTTCATCCCATATGCCAGTGTTTCGATCCCTGAAGCGACACAAATACTAAAATGCATTATATACCATATACTTTGCAGTTATTAGCAGTTCATTTCTACCAGTAAATGAGTATTTGTATAGTATATGTTTCAACCTAGTTACAATCTAGCCAACCTGAGCGTGGAGGTTCAAATATCCGCCCCACATATTCTTGAACTAAAAAAAACTACTTACAGTACGAATTACAGCCAGATATTGCATTTAAAAGTGGAAAATGGAAATATTTTTCATACATGTAGATACTCATATGTAATATTCTTATAAATAAGATCCTTTTTCAAACACTTTTCTACAATTTTCACTTAATTGATAACATAATTAAGAGTTGAAATAGAATGATGCACAGAGTTGTCACAACTTTGGCTAAAATTTTTTTTTTTTTATTATTATTATTATTTTTTTGAAATCCGTGTGTCCGGGCTAGTTTGTGCGAACCTCGACTAATCACGGGCCAACCGCCTGACCCTACCACATTTGGTTGACAAGGAAATTTTTTTTTTATTATTGTCAGAATATAAGTAGCAAATGTGGATATTATTTGAAATAATATCAGAACAGATATAAAAGAACAAGAACTAGACATCAAATACAAGTTAGTCACCTTATGGGAGCCATCCAATCCCAACCCTCGACATATTGTGCAGCGACATCTTTTCCAATCTAATGTGAAATATAAAATATCAGGCAACAAAAAGACCCGTCATCTAATGAACAAATCCTTAGGACGTCTCCGACAGAAGAAAGTGCAGACGACTATGATGCACCTTGAGAAAAGACCTGTCTGAGAAGAAAGAAGACTTACATACCTCATGATCACCGCCCTGACCTCCCTCTATCGGGATTCTTCCCGGATGATCTGGAGGGTGCACTAGAACAGCTAGTAAATTTGTACCATCAGGATGCAAAACTTCAGAGACATCAAGAGAATGCCTTCTAAACATCCCTTTTGGCAGGACACTTTTGTGACCATTTATGTACACATCTGCAGAGTAATTTATAGCGCGGAAATTCAGGTCCAAGTGCTGAGATTCTGACTGCAAGTGAGCAGCAGTCAAGAAGGTTATGAACAGGCAGAATAGTCATAGAAGCAGAAGTGACATGATGAGACACCCTACAGATCAAATAGATCTTCTTTTAACACCTCAGGGTCAAGCGCCAACGCCGATTTAATAGGATAAATATTGAACTATCCATGTGGCCGAAAGCCCTCACAATTCCAGTAGCCAAAAGAATGAAAACAAACCTTCATGGAAGTAACAAAGAGTATACAAGGCAAAAGCCAAAAAAGAAAAACATTCTCAAGGCACAATATCTTACCAGTTTACATTGAAAAGTTGTGAAGAACCAGAATGTGTAGTACTCTCTCCCAGAATCAGCTATATCAATTATAGTTTCATTTTCTAATCCATAGAAAGGATCAGGAATAACTTTGTTCTTCACCAAAGTCCCCAGTACACTGCAACATTCAAATTAGGCCAATGTCGTAATCAATTCCATTAGCTTTACTCTGAATCCACAACATATGTATAATCAAATTAATGTACCTACTCATTACAAGTTTAGCAATAAAGAGTTTCAATTTACATCCCCAAAATTGTATGGTTAATTTAAGTTTAGATTACGAGTTTAGTCCTTGAAAGTTGAGAGTAAAAAGGAAGAGGGAATTACGTTCCGGGGAGTGCGGCCTCCATCCATGGCGAAGAAGGACCGATCGAGGGAGGATGAGTAGTTGTAAGCTGAGTCCCAGTGAGCTCGATCTCGGTCGATCTCGCGGCAAGCCAGCCGGAATTGAGCTTCAACTTCTTTCCGATTTCCGCCATTGATAGCAGCGCAGAGAAATTGAAAGAAAACCCAAGACCAAGCCACGACTTTCTCAAAATGGAGCTACATATTGTCGGTGGTCGCGGTGATAGAGACACCACTTCCTTTTTCTTCTGTTTAGTTTTTTGTGGAGCAACAAATATGGGTTTAGAAATTCAACTTCCCAACTCCGCACCATCTCTTAACTTCTAAGCTAACATAAAGTCAAACACAAACAATTTATTGATGATTTGAAAACAATAAATTCAACTAAAAATGAAGTTATAAAATGTATTTTAATAAGATAGGGTAGTTACTAATGGTGTGTTAAAATATTTATCAAAGTTCTTATTTAATTCTCCCTTTTAAAATTTTCAAATTTTGAAATTTGAAAATACTAAAAGGTTGTTTTTAGAATTTCTATTGGATCACACAATTCGAGAACAATTTTAAAAAACGAATCTCCCAAATCCTGACAAATGCATATTCAATAAATCTCATTCATGGATTGAAACAAAAAACAGAATCCGAATTTTCAGGTCCTAAATATCTAGTTTAATCTAAGATATTATTAATTATGTTTGATTAAGATTTTGACCAAGACTGCAAAGAATGGCTTAGGCTAGGATTGACTCGATAAATAAACTGACGTGCTAGCAAGTAGAAGGCTTACAACCAAAAAAAAAAAAAAAGAAGAAGAAGAAGCACTTTGATAACTGGTTTACCCATACTCAAGAAAGAGTATAGTTTTGCGTATTTGAAAATGTAGTGGCCGGAGGTCTCTATTTATAGGCGGAGCTCCGATAAGCCTCCAACAGCTCCACGACTATTTGAGAATCGCGGCGTGTTGTCATGGATTATGGCGTCGTTCAGTTCTTGAAGAAGTGTCATTTGATCGACTCGACTAATGACTCAAATATCCAAGGTAGAGGTTTGAGCTCAGCTCGACTGATATCTCAGGCGATCGGAAAGGATATATAGGTCAGCTCGTCTTCAAAATGTCTTGCGACCACCTTTGATAGATCCCTTCTCCCTCCATCCCATTCCTTTCATCTCCATATTGTTCTCCTTGGTCTTTCCCTCCCCTCTTCTCCCTCAATCGATCCCTTCTCTAGTCTCCCCCTCCTTTCTTCTCCCCTCATTCTACGTACTCTTCCTCATTTTGATCCTCTTCTGATGATGGCGGCTGGGATAGTGAATTGTGAATAATTTTCTCTACCATGAACAATCAATTTTTGCAGATTTCGACTGAATCCTTTTTGTTTGACTGCCTTCCTTCTCTCGTCTCAACCCGACGATCCAACCCAACCCAACCCGAAAATATAAGGGTTGGATTGGGTTGAGTTGGCCTTCTTGTTCGGTTCCATCGGTTCTCTATTCTACCCAACCCGAAAATTCGGGTTGGTCCAAAAAAACTCCCCTAACCCGACCCAACCCAACTCGTGAACAATGGAATAGAAGTAGAAGACTGCTGGCTTGAGAGAAGATGGCCTCCCTCGGAAAACATGGCCTAATGTCTCTTCTTTTTTTTTTTATTTCTTTGACTTGAATTTGATATCTATTTTTGATACATTCAAAAGAGACACTTTAGTCTATAAAATTGGAAGGGTTTAAATTATCATGGAGACAATTTGACTGACATGATATACTGAGGCGATACATTTTAGATGAAGTGACAACTTTTTTTTTTTTTAATTTTATGTTATTTTTGTCTCCCTCCATTTCTCCTTATTCTTCTTCGTCTTCTCTAATAGATTTTCTTGCCGTTCGTCTTAGTGTTTGTAATGCGTGCCTAGGCGCTCGTCTATAGCGAGGGGCGAGGCATTTTAGATTGGGCGCATCTCGAACGACACCTTGGTGAGTATCTTCAATCAGGTTCCTTGCTCGACTTCTTCCTTGTTCACGGGTGACTTCTCACTTACTCTGAAGACCTTTCGCCAAAAGGTTTAGGTTTTGTGTCTCTCACTTCTTTTTTTTTTCCTTTCTTCTTAGATGTTTTACTTTTGTACTTATTTTATTATATTTAAGTTTTACCTTTATTCTTATTTCCTAACGTTGTTTGAGAATTAAAAGAATTTAGTTATTTTATGTTTCTTTTTAATATTATAATGTATTCACTATTTAGGATTGATATGTTATAGTTTTGGGTGTACTATATATAAATTTACGCTTTCTATATATAATTTTTTCGATTTATTAACGTACGCCTTGATTTCATTCGAAGAGGCGAATAAAAGATTTGGTTGTTTTGAGGTACGTCTTGCGCCTTGAAAACACTAGTTCGTCTATATCTAGAACCAATTGAAAGTTTTTTACCTCTAGTTGTTACTCGTCTCCAAGAAGACTAAGGTTGTACTGGGGATTGATTCTGAAAGCATTCAAAGTGATTATAAGAATTTCTAACAACTTTCGTGTTTGATAAAATTGATTGCAAATGAATCCATTTAAAATCACCTTTTAAAACCCTTTTATTTGCAAAATCTGTTTATTATGATGGAAATAGTTGCATTAACTAGTTGAGATACTAACCATCATGAGATGACATGGTGGTCAATAAGGACCAATGTAAATAACAAAGAGTATAGAGGAAATGAGTTCAATCTACTTAGGATTTAATATCATACGAGTTACGTACAATTATTTCTTTTAATATTTAACAAATAATTTTGAGGAAAGTCTCTCAATAATAATAATAATAATAATTTTGAGGAACTAAAATATAAATTAAAATCATATAAAAATTTTAAATAATTATCTTTTAAAAAGTATAAATATTAACACCAAATTTTGCAAATATTAAAAGTAGGGTTATTTTATTTTTAGTCATGATAGCATATTGTATTAATTTACCAAATACTATAGAATATTATCTTATATTTATAAGTGATTTTTCTAAAAGCAAATTTACAAGCAATTATTTTAATAGCCACATCAATCCCAAACTAAGTCTAGATCTAGCCTTTTCATTCCCATTTTTGTATGCGAATACCGAAGAATGTCCATTGTACAATACGAGGAGGACGAATAAAAAAAATAACCAGCAAATTATATTCAATTCACGGACTACTTTTAACTATTTTTCAAATTTCAAAAATTACTCATGTCTTCTAAAATTTTATGGATCGAATAGACCTCAAATTCAAACCTAAGAAAAAAAGTATTTTACCCTTATTTATACTACTGATAATTTTTTTTATTTTAACAAACAGAATCATATTAATATATACTTTTAGAACATATTGAGTTTTTTCTTCTTTTTTAAAACTACAGTATTCTATTTAATTTCTTTATTATTTATTATTTATTATTTATTTTCAATTTGTTAACATAGAATATCGATATTAGATAACATCATACAAATAAAACTGATCTATGATTTCTTATTATGAAAAAAATCATACTTACTTTTCCTAATTTATATAATTTTATTAACAAATATTACAAACTTCAATTTAATTTTACGTAGCTGTTATTAATTATTTTTTTAACCGTATTATTAATTAATATTAATTAAACTGTTGAAATAGATTTTTTTTTTTTAGGATGAAAAGAAGTTCAACAAAAGGAATTACAAACTCAGAAGAAATAATTGAAAAAACTTGCTGCAGACAGTACTCCCACACCTCATCTAACTCTTTCTCCAACGCCAAGTTGATCTGGATGTGGGCAGCAAATTTTCCACGAGCATGGATATAAATATCCGTCAATATTTACATGTATCCATGTTTTCATGGATTCAATATCGACATGAGGGATACATCGAAACTTATTATAGTACAAAAAAAAATCGACAAAATATGAAAAATATCAACAAAGTGTCACTAATATATACATAATATCTATATTAATTATTTTTTAACTTATTTAGAAATATGAAAATGTTTATTTGTTAATTTAAATATTTTTTACAATTTTCCAATTTCTATAACTTTTATAGAAATATCCATCGACATCGACACATTATCGATATTTCTATGAAATTGAGACCTCGACATTTCTATCGACATTGATATTTAAAACCTTGGCTATAAGTGATAGTGTTTGAGACCCAAAGTATACGCTCGTTTGTTAATGTTATGGTTTCTTGTTTCTTGTTTCTGTTTCTTCATTTTTAATAAAGAAAAAATGAATTGCATGATCCGACATCCATGAGTTTAAATAAGATAAAATAATCAATTTATTTATGTTGTTGGGATAAAATTATGGAATCAAAACTCCAAAATAAAATAAAAGTGCCAATTGGGCTTAAATAACATTAAAGTCCAATTTATCTTATTTGCCTTTAGGTTTTGTTTTATAAAACAAAATTGGTTGCTAGCTGCGGACAAAGTTCAAGAATAATGTAATTTAAAAAACAAATTAGAAAAATAATGTAGATTTAAAAATAATAACAAAAATAAATTTAGTATAAATAAAAAAATTACAAAATTAAGTTATACATTCAAACTATTGTAAAAAATAGGTTAGGGGCCAGTGAAAGTCAAAAATCGCATCATGGATGGAATTTAGGTGCCAACATGACATAGATGAGGTGGACCTTGAACAATGTGTCAGCAAAGAGTTCCTTTAAAATATTTAAATATTTATTTATGTAGTTTTTATTTATTTATTTTACATATAAAATATTATTTATTTTATTAGTATGTTAGTTATTTTATTTTTTATTTCCTACATAGTTTTTATTTATTTTATTATAATTTATATAAAAGGAATCACACGTAACTAACGACAACCTATAAATTGAAAATAAAAAGAAGTTAAAAGAGTTATGAAATTAAAATTAAAAAAATAATATAATATAAAAACAGAAAATAAAATTAGAAAAAAGTTAATGAAATTAAAAAAAAAGTTAAAAAAACGTTGGAAGAATAATGAAAATGAAAAGAAGTTAAAAGCGAAAATAAAATAAAATAAAAAGGATAAAAGAGAAATTGGAATAAAAGAATTGTAAAAACGCTGGAATAAGAGTACAAATTGAAGGAAAAAAAAGAGGAGTTAAAAAAGAGAATGATATAGAAAAGGTTAAAAGAGAAATTGAAAGAAAAAAAAAAGTAAAAAGAGAAATGAAATGAAGATGAAAACGCTTGAGGAAGGATTCGTACCTGAGAATTGAAGGATGGTAATGAAGGTTATAACCACTGTTGAACAACTCTAATCGTAAAAGAAATAATATATATAACATATAAAACTTGCAGTAAATGCATACGATTACCATTCCAACACATAGCTTCCTTAAAGCCATGTCACACCGAATTCACGGTCAATGACTGCGACTTTCACAAAATCGCAGTCATTGGCTACGATTTCGACTTAACTCGCGTCCGAAAATTACGATTTCACCTGAAATCACAGCCATTAAATGCAATTTACCTGAAATCGCACCCAATAAAAACATTATTTAGAAAAAAATCCGCTAGCTGCGTACCTTAAATTAAAAACAATGGCGGTGTGTTTTGGGTGGTGGGATGGTTGCACACATATATTGTGGCGCGGCAGTGTTGCTTTTGGCAGAGAAGAAAAAATAGAACTTGGATCGTCATCGGGAAATCGTTCTCATGGGTATTTGGTAAGGTTTTTCATTCCTATTTCTTATGATCATATTGTTGTAGTTCCCTAGAAATTAGGTGGTTTTTGTCTAGGCCTGTATTATCCATTGTATTTAGACGTAGCTCGTGGTTGGGTGAATCAATATAAATTATTTGTGTCATTTCTATACTTTCCCTATATCTGTTATAATTTTTGTGGTTGATTGTGTTTTTCACAGACTAACTGTGGAAGTGGGAAAATATTATTGATAAGTTTTGAAATAAATTGGAAATAGAAATAAAATATAAAATATTGTTTCCAAAATTTTTATATAATTTTAAGGGCCTTCCAAAAAAAAGAGAAATAAGAAACACACTTTAGTTGTAAAATGTTTAGATTTCTTAACGAGAAATAATAATTGAGAGCGTTACCAAACGGCCATAGTTCCTCTTTCCTATGGTTCCCATTTCCTCACCTGAGAAGTTGACAGATACGATATGAATGAAGAATTGGGAAAATGCCTGTTTCAACGGCCCAATCTCTAACTTCAATAAGAAAAATGTGTGTCTAATACCTTCCCTTTCCTACCACAAAATTTACTAAGATTTGGTATACTCTTCTACTTAATATTTTGGAGATTCTATTTCAAAACTAATTAATAATGAAATGAGTAGTACATATTTATTATAAACTTTTGTTAGGTTCTTATTTTCGATGTATTATCCTTAACATGTCCCTTTCAAGATCGTGATTTTTCGACTCATCGATTTTGGTCGGATTCTATTTTTTGGACTGTATGCTCATTTGAAAATTTGCAATTCTGATACCATATTAACAACATTTATGAGGTCACATCTCAAAATCAATTGTACGAGAACAGTAGTCCATGTCTATTATATCCTTTAACACCTCAAGAAATTTGAGTACGTAGGAACTTGTCCCAAAATCTCTCTAGAAAAAACTTTATTTTGCTGGGAAAAGTTACATATGCCAAAAATCTTTCCACCACCTCATGAAAATTTCTTATACAAATTCTCTCGAAGTTAGGGGTCAAAATCCTCGCAACCTAACCTCCCTTACTGTACAGTATAAAAAAGCAATTAACAGATCGAGAAAAATAAGACATTTAATTTCACATCAGGAAAAAGATATTTTCTTCTTGCTTAAATACTATTTTGTTTATTTTAGTTCATTTTGATTTATGTAATATTAAAACATCTATTTTGGTAATTTTATTTTCAACTTTGGTTCGTAAATTTATTTTCAAAACGTCTATTTTGGTCCGTACACTTTTTAAGGATGATCATCTTGGTTCATTCATTTTCTTTTTAATCTCACTTCTTTCGATCTTAATTTTAGCATGACATGTACTCACTAAATGTTTTGAAATGTAACCACAAATTTGATTAAATAGTTTTGATTGTGTATAAATTTTGTGTTAAAATATTGTAAATAAGGACCAAATTGACTATTTATTTTAAAGTATAAGAAAAATAAACGAACATAATTCTGCGGTTAAGATATATTGCTGAACTAAAATAAGTGTTTTAAAAGTATAGAAATTAAAATAGAATTTAATTTTAATTTTTTTGTTTTAGAGGTGTGGGGGAGGGTATTAAATTTTCATCCACCTATTGAAATTTCGATTGACATTTTCATGTGTCCGTAGATTCAATATTAACATTTTCATAATATTGCAAAAATTGTCAAAATATAGAGAATGTCAACAAAATATCATAAATATAGATATAATATTAATATTAATTATCTTTTAACTTATTTATAAATGTTTGAAATGTTTATTTGGTAGTTTAAACATTTCTTAATCTTTTTTAATTTTATAACATTTCTAAAAATATCTATTGACGTAGATATCTTATCGAGGAAAAAAAAACTCATGTAGGGATACATATTTTGTAGTTGGATCAATGCACCTCAATCTGCGGTTCATAGGCAACAAAAAGATGCACCAATGACTAGTACAAGGGTAATTGAGATTTTTACCCCTTTCGTTGGATTTTTTACCAATCTTATTTGTGACATCTTTTACTTTTGCACTCGTATAAAGACTAAAATAACCTCACATCCTCTTTTTTTTTCTTTCTAACTTCTTATTTTGCCTTTTTTCTTTATCTCTCTTATGTTTTCAATTTTCTTTTCCATTTTAACAAAATCTATTAAAATTTTGGAAACGGCATGAATCTCGCCCGAGATTGCATGAATCTCCGTCGTGATTCATGCAATTTCACCTTGTTCTTTTTTAGGTAGGATTCGTTGAAATTGAATAGATATAAATATAGATCGGAATTTATGCAATTTCAGCTTGAGTTTTTCGTTGACTATAAAAAATTGAGAATCATTCACGGCAAGAATCAAACTAGAGTGCAAATGACCACAAATTTACTTAAGTTTTTAAATTTCTACAATAAAACCTCGGGCGAGTTTGTACCTCGGACGAATTTTGGATCCGTTTTGAGAGTTCCATAAAAGAAAGTATAGGCAAAAACTTGGATGGGTTTGTAAAAAACCCGCTCGAGTTCAAAAACTCGTCCGAGTTTGCTCGGGTTTTCATTTCTATGGGTGAGTGTTGTAATCTCGGGCAAGGTTTATTTGTTGTATACTAATATTAGAAGTTTTGTTAGCAACATTCTCCTTTGCTTGTTGGCTTCATATGTCCCGTTTCTCCTTTGTATCCCAAATTCCAATTCTCCAGCTATCAATTTCTAGTTTTTAGGTTATTTTTGCATAAATTGACCAAAAGAAAAATTGTAATCTCCACTGGATTTGAATTTTTTTTTTTTGTTGGGAAGCCAAGCAGAGCTTTATTAAACTAAGATTAAATTAATAGGTATATAAACAATATTGTCCTAAATTGGAGCTCGTTCAGGGTGAGTTATCAACGAATTTGTCCGAGTTATAGTCGAGATTTTTTGCTCCTGACTTAGGTTTTTTCACCCTATTAATGCAATGTCTTACTTTCAATTGACATGTCATGTTAGAAAAAGTTGATTTGGGTTAGAAAAAATAATTTTAAATCGAATCAAATCAATCAATATCCCCTAAAATTAAAAAAAAAAACATCTATTAGATTATAAAAGTAAGTTTTTAAAAAATGGATCAATTATTGAGCAAAGTGAAAAGTTTTTTTAGATTATGCCTATCAATTTTCTAGATTGAAGAAGCCATAAACACCAAATTATGGATACATGGACATTTTCATCAAATTCTACCTTCTAAACTCCAAAACTCTTTATTTCTTCTCCCAAGCTGGTTTTTTGCTGAAAGACCCAACAAAAAAAGAAGGAAAAAAAAAAGATCTCTCGCGTGAGAGAGATTCTTTTTCCAAAAAGAAAAAGGAAAAATCCACCTTTCTTCCTCGGACCAGATCGATTTCCACTTTACCAAAATTCTACAGTTCCTCTTTCTCCATCAGTCATCATCATTCTTCCCACTCCTGCATCTCCATTACCCATTTCTCTCTTTTACTGTTCATGCCACCGTTCCTTCTCAGACTTCTCAATCGCCATCAATGGTGACCATTACTGAAGAGCCAGACGAGTCACTGACGAACCCATCACAGCCCAGACCCAGAAAATCGAGCTCAACCTCGAAGCCGCCGCCGATCGCCGCCGCTGCAACCGCCGAGACCTCCAAAACACCTCCCTCTCGGACCCCAAATCCCTTCACCTTCTGGTTCTACTTCACTCTAATCGTCTCTATCGTAACATATTTTTTCGCATCTCTTCCGTCTCTCTCTCCCCAAGACCCCAAATCCTGGTTCTTAAGCTTACCCACCAGCCTCCGTCACCATTACTCAAAGGGTCGTCTTCTGAAGGTACAGATAAACCCTAATTTGTCCCCTATCGAAGTTTTCGCCATTGAAAATGGCTCAAAAGGGAGCGAAAATGTGGTCGTTGTTCATGGGCTGGGGCTGAGCTCTTACTCCTTCCGCAAGGTATTGGAGTCATTGGGTTCCAAAGGAGTTCACGCGGTGGCGTTTGATCTGCCCGGAAATGGATTTTCCGACAAATCCACGGCTGAGATCGACGAGAGCTCAAATGGGGTTTTAGGGAGGCTTTTGGATGTCTATAATTTGATTCAAGAAAAGGGTGTCTTCTGGGCATTTGATCAGATTGTTGAAACTGGGCAGATTCCTTATGAAGAAATTCAAAAACATGTTCCAAAGAGGAAGATCTTGAAGCCAATTGGATTAGGCCCTGAAGAGATTGGTAGCATTTTGGGGCAAATCATAGATACAATTGGTTTGGCTCCAGTCCATTTGGTTCTTCATGATTCAGCTTTATCAATGGCTGGATATTGGGTTGCAGAGAATTCAGGATCAGTGAGAAGTTTAACTCTTATTGATACCTTATCAAAGCCTTCTATTCCTTTATGGCTCTTGGAGTTGCCTGTTGTGAGAGAGGTTGTTTTGGGATCCAGTTTTGTGTATTCTAGGTTGATTAACTTATGTTGTTCTAAAGGGAATGATGTTGCCTTGGATGTGGAGGCTCATAGGGTTCTTCTGAAGGGCCGGGGCGGGCGGAGGGCGGTTGTTAGCATGGGGAAGAAGTTGAATCATAGCTTTGACATTGCAGAATGGGGTGGTTTGGATGATCTGAAAAGTGTGCCGATTCAGGTTATTTGGTCGAATGGTTGGTCGAATGAATGGAGTGCAGAGGGACGTCGGGTTGCTGACATGCTTCCACAGGCGTCTTTTGTTACACATTCTGGTGGACGGTGGGCTCAGGTAAGGATTCTTTGATTATGTAGTTTTAATGAGTTCGGCTTATGTTTATGTAATGAGTTTCCTGTCTATATTTTGTGTTTTGCTGGGTTCAAGAGTATGATTAACTCCTTCTAGGATGTGGACTTTCATGGATTTAAAACGAAAACGTCATATGGGTGCTGTTTCAGCATTCGAGTCGGAATTTTCATATCTTAGATTGAACCATTGTTTTTCTAAAGCCCAAGGCATAAGTTTGAGTGAAGTTGGGGTGCTAAAACAAATATGTTACTTTGAAATTGAACATTATCAACCATGACATGTTAAATATGAAGGTTGTTCAAAAATCAACAAATTCATGTGTTTTAACATCAAATTCGAACATTGAGAGCTGGGGTGCTTGGGTATTAAATTATGATAGAATAGGTGAAAGTAAAGTTGGGAGAGGCTAGGGATGGGAGAGAAATGTCAAATGAGAGGTGCGACATCGGATAATTTATCGAGGAAGCATAGTTCTGAGACAATAGTCCTGTCAGCCACTTAGACAGAGACAGAGACTCACTAATGTGTTTGCTGAACTCGAACTGGAGATAGCAGGGAGTCGGGAAGAGATGCTCAATACACCGCAACTTTGTTTGAATCATACAAGAGTCTAAAAAAAGTGAAAATAAAAACAAATTGAGTTGAGCATCTTAACACCCGATGCGATGTGAGGCATCAGGTGTGCTTAAGCCTTGCCCATAAGAGATTGCTTAGGCTTCTGGTGCCATTTTTGCCTGGGAGAGCCCCTCTTAAAACTCTACTTAATGCATTTAGTTATTTAACCATGACTGTTTTTGGCTATTGTCGGGGTAATAGGCTGATTTCGTCTGGTTTGACTCTCTAATTATCATTTTTGTTTGCCTAAATGGTCTCTGTTAGCCAGTGAATATTTGTGTCATCTTTTTATCGAGACTTGGGCTGCTCGATGTCGCGTTTTGTTCAATATCTCTGCTTGTATAATAGACTTTTCATTTTCTCTTTCAAATTCAAATACGCTCTTTATCTTTGTTAACCTCAGGAGGATGCAGCCGATGTAGTAGCTGACAGTATAGCTCAGTTTGTGTCCACATTACCTCCCACAGTTATAAAAACTGCCGAGGAGCCTATTCCCGAACACGTTCAGGAAGTACTCGATGGATCGGGGAATAGTGACGGCCACCACCACCACGATCATGGCACCCATGACCACATTCATGGAGGTGGTTACATGGACGGATACGGGCTCGGCGGTCATTCATGGTGAACCAATATCCTCTTCTTTCTGCAGGGACGGTCCCTAATGAATCGCCCACATTTTTCTGCCAGATTGTTTGTACCTTTGCTCGAACTCCACACAAATGACTTCCTGACGGTAAACGTATCACCACGACTTGTTAGCTTCTTAGATATCTCAGAAGTTTTTTCTTACAGGACGTAGAAGATTGTTTCTTGCTGATTGCCTTGAAATTATTTAATCATGTGTTGCTTGAGTGTATCTGATCTTACACTTTCTTTTCTTGATACTGAATTCGGTTCTGCCAAAGACGAAGAAGTTTAGGACTTGTTTGGTATGCAGTGTTGGTATAGTTTTGTGTTTTAGGATGCAAATTTTTATAAATGTAAGGATTTTAAGAATGACAGGAACTCGTAACATGTGTTCTCAGCTTCACTTTCTTTTAGCTCTTCTTTTGACATTTTACTTGTTTGTTATTTACTTTTTCTCTACTTTTCTACTCGTCTTCGGAAAGAACTTGGTAACAACAATCGCTCGTTAGCTGAACTTGAGCATAACTTAGCTAGTCAAAGCATGAGTAACCTCTTTTCAAGTTCATTGGTTCGAATGCTACGTTTGAGGTTTGAGGGATTAGTAACTTAAATTTCTCAATGCTAAAAGATATGCTTTTAAAGAAAAGTAATGAAAAGTTGATAAGTTCCTTCAGGTAAAGACATGTTAAGAACTTAATTTTCCTTCGTTTCAAAACCCTTAGAGGTCGTTTGGTTGGAAGTTTCAAAAAGTAGTATGAGATTAAGATGGTTGAGAATAAATGCTTAAAAACCAAAGATAATTATGTGGTGGTATTGGAACTCATGATTTTTTTTTGGAGACGGGTGTCTTAACTAAATGATTAATGTGTCGTTGAGGGGATGGTGTTAGATTTGTATTAAAATTAATAAAAACCAGATTTCAACAATTAATTTACATTAGATAATTTTAAGTAAATAATTGGTAGTGAATTTATTTTTAAGTTAAATTATTTAAAAATAATTCTAAATAATTTGTTATTATTATTATTATTTTAAAGAAAAGTGGTCGTAGTTCTTCAAATTTTCAGTTCTGGGGTAAAGTTAATTGGTTGTTCAATCTTGATCTCTATGGGTAAGAAAGAAATGTGAGGTTTTGATAATAATCAAAATTAAAAGAACAAATAACAAAATGAGAAAAAAATAATAACAAAGTACCAAATAAAAATCAAATAGGAAAAAAAAGGAAGGAAGAAGAAATGCACGGACCAAGAAAAAACAAATGGCAGAGACAAATCAAGATGAGAGGGAGATCATTTCGAAACCCTCCTACTTATAGTGTTAATGTCCGGAAAAACTCTTTTTCTAACATGAGTTTAATATGTCAAAGTCCATTTTCACCTTTTTAAACTCTCTAATTAAACGAACTCTTCAGATGTCTGGAATCTTATATGTCCGAAATTTTAGACGTCTCGAATTTCAAATAACCACATTTGAGATATCTGGGAATATTTTGATAACCATGTTTGTTTTGCAGGATTTATTCGTGGGAATATTTTAAATTTATGTAATGTTCCAAAAATGCCCTTATTGGTCATCATATAATTTATATGTTAAATTTAATATTATTTGAAGTCATATAAAAATTGTACTTTTATTAATTTAATATTATATTTTTATGTCAATTTTAGTTTATGTTTGGTGACTATTGGAAGAGTAAAATAAACGAAAGATTGCACCTAGATTTGAATTAAAAACAAATTAAGATATTATACCATTAACTAATGTTTATTTTATATCGAAATGTAACATATAAATAAAATTATATTTAGATGTTTATCAATTAATTAGTGCATACATTTATTTTTAAAATAAGATAAAATAAATGAGAAATAAATATTATTGATGAAAAAATATTATAGAATAAAAACGATGAGGGACAAAATTGTCAAAAGAATATGCACTCAATACGGGAATCTTAAAAATCCATGTTAGAGGACAACATCTAAAATTGCTAAGATGTCTCCCGTATAGGCATCCTGGGATGCTAAGGCATCTAAGAATGTCCGAGAATCCAACATTCCTATCAAACAAACACGGACATTTGGATGACCATCTCATAAAAATCTGAGATTTCCATCCAATAAAGATCCATGATCAACTAATAAATATATATAAATTATGGATAAAAATATTGGAGTTTCAAATTCTGACCTCCACGTGGCAAATTCAAAAAGAAAAAAAAAAAGAAAAACCATCAAATTCTTTCCTTAGTATAACTGGCGAATAGATCTTTAGAATTATTATTTAATTCCAAATATATAATATCATAATGACCTCTTGGACTAACTTCATGATTTTAAGTGTAATGTATTGACACTCTCGGCTTGGAGTTTTGAAGGCCATTCTTAGGTGAGTTTGGCACAAATTTTAATTAAGTACTTTTATTGTTAAATATTTTTAATCTTTTTTTTTATTATATATTTAGTTACAATTTTTAAAAAATGCTATTAATGACAAATTTGTTTGGTTGTACCGCATTCAAAAAGTGTTTATACTTGTCACAAAATATATTTTTTTTGTTATCCCCTAATCTTCAGCCAATAACTTTAAAGTTTTTTTTTTCTTAATAATCCATCTGAAGTATTTATTCAAAAAAATATTTTAAAATAAATATGATTTTTATAAATGCCTTTTACTTATACTTTTCAAAAAAAACATATCTAAAAATCACTTAGAAATATATATTAGACATAGTCTAAATTAGTCAGAAGTAATTATAAAAAAATATATATTTAAAAATAATTTTTTTCTTCAAAAGTCATCCTAAATCGACGGTTGAGTGCTTTCTTTAGGGGAGAACACTTAATTTAAGTGGAGACAACACTCATGAGTTTCTCATGAAGCAAACACAAATTGATATGCAACCAGATGTTCAATTCTCAAATATTAATATATGATCTGTGAATGTTGATGACACTCATGAAAATCATAAAAGTGTTGAGAGCACTCGTGAAAATCAAGATAGTACAATTTCCCAAGGCACATCAACAACCATAGAAATTTTGAAGGTGTCTTCTGATCAGGTAACATCGTTTGACTTCACCTCATGTAATACATGAGTGATCAACTCCTATAAAATGGAACCAAGATATTTGATTATGATAAATATATGGATTTAAAAAATTCAATATGATCATGATCTTAAAGCCAAAACTAAATACCTCATTAATAATTATACATCTTCTCATCGTTTGTCAAAATCTGATGTAGTTGTTGTAAAGCAATTATCCCTTGTATGTATTGTTGGAAAAATTAAATAAACCCATGATTATCTAAAATAAAAGCCATAAAATTCCAGAACAATCAAGATCAAGGATCTAAGCATGGAAGAAAACCAAAATCTATAAAATGGTTATAACTACCTGAAACCATTAAATAGATTGACCATGATCTGCAAGAAGTTGTGATTTGTGGTCTTCCTCAACTATGCAACCCAGACCAAATATGGGCAATACTCTCTGTTTGATGGGGCACAGGAGGCTCAAGAAGCATAGTGTATTGGGGACCATAACCATATATTTATATAGGTTAATCCTAGGGTTTTCCATAATCCCCTAGGATTAATGAGTTGGTTTCTACTCAGCAAGCCACACCACTAAATAGGAAGTCATGGACCCATCATTAAGATCACTTGTATGCCCATTAAATAGCCAAAATATAATTGCACTTTAATTTGTTACCCACATATGAATTAATTATTAAATTAATTCCAACATGTATTCCAAGTAATGAGCAAGAAGCACCGATGGATTCAAAATGGAAGAAAGCTATCAATGATGAAATGAAACCTTGCAGAAAAATCATACATGAGAACTTGTATTACTACCCGGATGGAAGAAAACAGTTGGATGCAAGTGGTTTTTTACCGTCAAATTTAATCTTGATGGGATCATATATCGCTACAAGGTAAGACTTGTTGCTAAAAGGTATACAGAGAAGTACGAAATTGATTATGGGGATACATTTGCTCTTGTAGCAAAAATAAATACCATACGTGTACTTATTTTCATAGCAACAAAACAAGATTGGCCACTAGGCCAGTTCAATATTAAAATTTCATTTCTCAATGGAACTTTGGATGAAGAAGTATACATGGATCCTCCCTTGGGCATAAACTGTGATGGTAAAACATGCAAGTTGAGAATGACTTTATACAGATTAAAGAAATTCCCTCTAGCGTGGTTTGGGAGGCTCTTTACTTTCATGAAGAAGATTGGATATAAACAAAGTGATGCCGATCATATACTCTCTTCATCAAGCAAAGTTTTAAAAGGATGATTGCTCTTATTGTGTATGTTGACGACATGATTGTTACAAGAAATAACTTAAACGAGATAGCTGCCCTCCAAGAAAGACTTAAAGTTGAATTTGGACTTAAAAGATCTTCGGTACTTAAAAATATTTCTTAGGCATTGAAGTTACAAGATTAAGTAGCAAAATCTCTCTTTGCCAATAAAAATATGTGTTGGATTTACTAGTAGAAACTGACATGCTTGACTCTAAGCCTGTTGAAACTTCCATTGAAATGAATCACAAGTTAGTCATTCAACATGATCAAACCCCAACCAATAAGGAGATGTATCAAAGATTAGTTGGGAGACTAACATACGCGTCCTGACATTGCACATGTGGTGAATATTGTTAGTCAATTTATGCTTGCACCAAGTGAAGATCATATGAAGCTATTTATGAGAACTTGCGATACCTGAAGTCTTCTCCGGGAAAATGATTATTTTTTGCAAAAAATTGAGATATGGAAATCAAGGGCATACATATGCGGATTGAGCTAGAAGTCAAACTGATCGAAAGTCTACATCAATGTATTTTATATTGGTTGGAAGTAACTTGGTTATACAGCGAAGCAAGAAATAAAATGTGGTAGTAAAATCAAGTGTAGAGACAGGATTTCGTGGAATGGCTCAAGGTATATGAGTTTTGCCATGGATAAAACGTATTTTACACGATCTTGAGATTGTCTGTCAAAATCTATGATGTTGTTATGTGATACAAAGCATCCATAGCAATTGCAAATAATATGGTTTAACATGATAGAACCAAACATGTTGGAGTTGATTGACACTTTATCAAATATCATCTCGACAAAGATTCAATTAGTCTTCGCTCTGTTGATCTAGCAGATATTCTAACAAAGTATCTAAACAAGATTTTCGAAGCTCACCTAACAAGGTAGACATGACTGATATATGTTCACAATTTGAGGAGAGTGTTGGCGTGAGCATTCTAACGAGAAAAATCTCTGGTCAAATATTTACAGATTGTGTAAATATTCTATTTATAATTAATTGGCATATTTTTAGGCGGTAAAATAGGATCTTGTTGTATTTTTTTTTTGGTTATATATGGACTGTAATAGTTTCAAAGTAAATATACAAAAATTGATTCTCCATTTCATTTTTCTACATCTTTTAGGGCCAATTCTGCAATGTACAGAAAGGCTAAGACGAGTTAAAAGGCAACCGCTTGATTGAAGTTTGATCGTTCAACCTATATTCTTATTCTTATTTTATTATACCAACCAATCGAATTGCATTCAAATTTACTGGATAAAACATATCAACTTCCTAATGCGATCCTCGGCAGATAAAAAATAGTATATATATATACACACTATTTTCTATCCCAAAGTAATTATTTTCTTTTTGGAAAGGATCCCAAAGTAATTCCCTCTTTATCTTATTGCAACCATGATTCATAATCGATAGGAGTCATTAAAAAAACCGATGAACCGAAAATCCAAATGCGAACCAATCTAAATCCACGAGTTTGGTTCGATTTAGATAGAGGAAAATCTCAAACATTTATTTTGGTTACTTTCAAGTTTCAAAAAGATAAAAAAGTTTTCGATTGGCTCGGTTTATATAAAAAACTCAAAATCTCGGACCGAACCAACCCAATAACAAATATAATTTTGAAAAACCCTAATCTCCGCTTCCCTCTCCCGCTCGATTTCTCAGTCGCTCTCGCTCGCCATTTTCTCTCAGATTCACGCAATCACGACTCGATTCTGCTTCCCTTTCGATTCCTCAGACGCCGCCGGACTGCTCCCGCCGCCGTCGCCGCCGCACTCCAGGTTCGATTCCGCCGCCTTGAAGTTCGATTTCCCCATCTCATATATATAAAGATGATAGTTGTAAATTTGCTTTTTGCATAAATTTTCTTGGTCCAGTTTCTTTTTCCAGTTTGACATTCAAGCTCAACGAATTGGCATCACTGCCCATTTTTGTTTAGTTCACTCATTTATACCTTTCATTTCTTTATGGGTTTCCTGAAAAAATGTGCTTCTTCCATTTTATTTAGCGCCCCGCCCACCAAGATCCGCTGTTCTTTGGTTCACACTTCCCTCCTTCACCATCGCGGCTTACAGGATCGTGGCCCGATAAATCCTGTCCTCTAACGAAAGACCCAATAAGCCCAAACCGAAAATCGACCGAACCCATCGGTTCTGTCTGTCTCTCTCTCTATCTCGACAAGCCCTCAGGTGACTGTGAGATCTCTGCAGTTTTCTCGCATCATCATTCTCTCTACTGCTCTCTCCATAGCACCAAAACCTCCGGGTTTCTCGCCCCCTTTCGGTATTATGTTGTTTATTTCCTTGTTCTTAATTTCAGTTTCTGTTTATGTTCAATCTCTTCACAGTCTCTGAGCAATGTTCCTAGTGGTTAACTCTCGATTATGGACCTTCCTACCGTTGTTATATCTGAAATTTGGAACTGGGTCGATCCAAATATAAGCACCTTTCTGGAGTTTAGCACTTGGTTGTTCTGTAATTTTTTTTGAATGCTGTTTATCGCTTTCGAGACGTTTTCTGGAGGACTTGGTGTGATTGTTTTAATTACCAAAACTAGAAAGCTGGTCTCTTCAATTGTACCTGGTGATTTCAATTTGAGAGGTGAAGTTGGTTCTTTTTTTCTTTCACAGGTCCGATGATTTACACGGCTATTGACACCTTTTATCTCACTGATGAGCAGTTGACGAACTCACCTTCGAGGAAGGACGGGATTGACGAAGCCACTGAAACCACTCTTAGAATCTATGGTTGCGATCTTATCCAGGAGGCTGGCATATTGCTTAAATTGTATTTTCTTGCTTTAACTCTATGCCATGGTTTTTATTTATGATATGGGAGCAAGAGTGTGTGTGTATATACTACAGGTGTAGTTTTACATTTTTTTTTCGTAAATTGCTTCTTTCAGGCCTCAAGCTGTCATGGCTACTGGACAAGTTCTCTTCCACCGTTTCTATTGCAAGAAATCATTTGCCCGCTTCAATGTCAAGGTTACTGTCGTTGCAAATATTATTTTTTTCTGTAATTGAATGGAAGGTAAATAATAACTAAATCCTACTTGGATTGGTCTAACTACAGTTATTTGTATTGCTCCATTTTGTCTATTCTAGCCTACTAGAAACTTTTTTTTGCTAAGACCTCTCTCGCCCCTCTAAACCTTCCATTCCTTCATTATCTAAAAAAATTCTTATTTTTATGCTTTTGTGTGATCTTCAACATTTTAGTAGACATAATCATTGCTTAATTAAGTCTGATAGTTGTATAAGCTCTAAAAACGTCAAGGATTTACATTTTGATTCCTTTTCTTTTTAAAATTCCTTTTTTTAGCGCGAGCGTCCATGGGTATAGGGGATCAAAGCTCCAACTCCTAGTTATTAAAAAAAAAAATATTTTCTTTAATTTTTCTGATGTGATGCTTTGCTGGTTTATGACAATCTCCTGCAGAAAGTTGCTGCTAGTTGTGTGTGGCTTGCATCAAAGTTGGAGGAAAGCCCGAGGAAAGCCAGACAAGTAATCATTGTGTTCCATAGAATGGAATGTCGAAGAGAGAACTTACCCATAGAGTTCTTGGACCATACTCTTAAGGTTTGAATTTGAAGTTTTAACTTTAGGTTTCATTTTCAATCTTAAGATCCATGCTTTCCTCATTCTTAAACGCATGGTTGGAAATCGTTATTCTTTTGTTATATAAAATATTGTGCAATCTAGCTTTGCTAATATATTCATATATATTCTTTTTGTTTGTGTCTTGGCGATGTTATAGTTGTTTCATTATTCTTTTACATTTTTCACTTAATTGATCTCCTATTTTTTTTTTAAATTTAAATTTTAATCTTTACAGTTTACATCAAATTTTAATAATTTTGTTGTATTGACTTAGAAATATGCTGACTTAAAGATGGAGTTGAGCAGAACAGAGAGGCACATATTGAAAGAGATGGGCTTCATTTGTCATGTTGAACATCCGCATAAGTTCATATCGAACTACCTTGCGACCCTTGGAACACCTCCAGAACTGAGGCAAGAAGCTTGGAATCTAGCCAATGATAGGTATAACAATCAAAAGTTTTATTGCCATATTGAAATTCTCTTGCACAGCTTGGTTCTACTCTTTTGGATTGGAAGCCCTTTCTTTAGATAGGGCTCCTCCTTTTTGGCTTTTGTTTTTGTATGCCCTTCATATGCTTCTATTTTCATTTGTCATAATGAAAAGTTCGGTTGCTTATCAAAAGAAATTCTCTTGCAAACTTATATCTTGTATAGATTCAAAGAGCTTAAGTAAGAAAATACAAAATAAATCTTATAAATTGCTTTTGAGTTACAGTTAACACAATGAATTCTATTAAACGAGATTGATTGGTAATGTGGATTGTATCTTAATGACTGCCTTATCTACTGTGCATGTATATGTTTGTGTGTGTATTGTATCTGTACATATATACGTTATATTGGGAGGCAGTCATTAGGTGAATTAAAACGTAATTTCCTTGCTGAAGTTAATAGGAGGTCGTGGGTTTGGTCATGGTGGAAAGGGGGATTTTTCTTTGGACCATTGAACTTGTTCTTGTGCCCAATGTTTCTTGCTTGTAGAAAGGGACTACAATCCTTAATCATAACCTCTTTGAATGAATATGGAAAGTCAAAGATCTTTAAGAAGGTTAACCTTCAGAATGGACTTTTGTTTTTAGAAGGTTAAAAAAGTACCTCAAAAATTGTATTACCTAATTTAATTTGCATATGATACATAACTTTTTAGGGTCTTGTCCAACCTACCTACAGTTCTCCTTGAATCTTTTAGACTGGTTGCTGCACGACCAAAGTGGCCAGTGACTTTAAGGTTCTCAAGAGCTAAAACAGATGTCAATACAGCCGTTGGATTTCTTTTAATCTTTTTTTGTACATACTTTGGTCAGTGACTTTAAGGTCCTCGAGAGCTAAAACAGATGTCAATACAGCCGTTGGATTTCTTTTAATCTTTTTTTGTACATATTAGTTGTCCATATGTAATAGCTCCCACGGGGCTGGTAAGGGCTTGCGGCTTCTTGGTCATACTGGCTTAGAGGTCTCAAGTTCGAACCTTAGCACCAAAAATCCTTGATTTCTCTTGGGTCCAGCCTTGGGGCAGGTGTGGGTACCCTGGTTATATGGGAGCAGAGCTCCGACACCCTTGTAAAAAAAAAAATAGTTGTCCATATTTATGTCAATATTTATGTATTGTTTTTTCCTTATTTGTATGTGGTTTTTTTTCTAAGAAGACATTGTATTTGATTTAGAATATAGAAGAAATATAAAAATTTTATTTCTTCCCAAATTTCTAGTCCATCTCATTGTCTACTACCAAGTTCTTTGCTTGAGAACCTAACTGCGTTTAAGTCTCTAATGACCAACCATGGTCCTTGGGTGCATGGTCTCTAATAAGAATCCTACACAGGCTTGTAGGATTCCGTTAGCATATTTACAGACTAATTACCTTTTGTTGATAGTATTAAGGAGAATTACACTCTAGTTTAGACCTTTGAGAAGAGTCTGATGCTCTCCAATTTAGTTCTATTCAAGACAAAGACTGTCTTCTCTCTCCTTTTCAATTACTAAATACAAATATACACATATAACCGACTTACTAACTACTCATAAGATCAACACATAGTACATCTCTCCCCTAGCTCTAATTATCTATAACTACCCATAAAATCTTCAAAGTACAATTGCTACCTGCCCCCAACCCTTAATCGACCTTTCAAATTCTGTGCCAAGTACAAGTGTAACAGATTGGAGGCCTATCAGATTGGTGGTAATTTGGCATACTATTGGAGTAGAAGATCTTAACTTTAAATCTTACATATTTATTCCTCCCTAATTTGAATAATGATAGTCTATATGTTTGCCTCGATAGTACAACTAATATTCGTATATGTATGAGCAGGGGTGTTGAATAAATTAAATAATTATTTTTTAATGGTAATTAATTAAACTCAACCTAATCTAATAGTTGAAAGGTCCTGGGATTAGTGGTAATTATACATGGACATATCACGAATGTGAACATTTAGAAGATTAAAGTTCTTTTAATACTTCGAAACAGAAGTTCTATATTGCATCACCGAATCAATCTCAATATTGCTAGTACATGCTGAATTATTATTATTCTCAAGTAGTGTGATAATTTTTCCCCAGTAATTGGTATTATTTTATGAGAATTTGTAATACTTTGAGAGGATATTTTTTGATGAAATATACATTGAGAGGACATTTGGGGGGGGGGGGGGGGGGGGGGGCAGGTTAGTGTTCTCTCTCTTTCTCTCTCGATAATTATGGATATTTGATACATGTTATGGGTACGTAATTATTTCCCTTAGGGGTGCAAATTTCTTTTGTTGTTGTAACTTGTAGTTTTGAACTAAAAACTACATCTTATGTAAGTTCTCGTGAATATTCCATGCATGCTAATTGCTATGGGAGTGTGTGCTTGTTTGAAGTTTTTTGTTTTGTTTTGTTGTAGTTTTGAACTTTATTTACTCTCTCTATTGATGTTGATGGATATCCATGTTAGCTTTTTAGATAATCGGCTGGAGTATGGTGACTAATGAAAGAACCTTTTAGGATAGGTAAGAGATGGAAATGAAACTTATACTTGCATCTGTATTAGTGTGAATGATACCTGTATTTGTTTTTTTTAAATAAGAAACACGTATATTTATGTATTTGTGTTAACGAACTTTGGGGTTCCCTAGAAGTGTCACATGTACTTTGTTGCATTTGTGTGAAAGAAACTTAAGTTTCTTCTTAGTTACCTGGGAAAAAATCTAAAAAATTCTCATCCCAACTGCAAAGCCATGTGTGTGACTTCTAATTTTAGTTTTATTTGGCCTCATGCTTCTTGTATCACACATTACCTGACTGTATTAGCAGGATATAACTGTAACAAAATGTTGAGTGCACTGTTCAAATTCCTTCATACTCTCTCATCAAAGAAAAAAAAACCCATGTTATATTAGAGCGTTTAATTTCATTTTTCTTTTTTACATGGAGTAGTTTGCGTACAACCTTGTGTGTCCGATTCAAGAGCGAGGTTGTGGCATGTGGGGTAGTATATGCTGCTGCTAGAAGATTTCAAGTACCCCTTCCTGAAAATCCACCTTGGTGGAAGGTGTTCGATGCAGAGAAGTCGGGCATTGATGAAGTCTGTCGAGTTCTAGCACACTTGTATACCCTTCCGAAGGCACAATATATCCCAGTCTGCAAGGATGGAGACTCATTTACATTTTCTAACAAGTCATGGGATTCACAATCTCTTCCAGTCTCCAAGGTCTTCATATTTTGCTTTGCTTATTTTTTATGATTTTGTCTTTTTGTTTAGTTAAAGGATTTTGAGATTCAAATCTTCAAAATCCACTTGGCAGTTGCACCACTTGATCGAGCATGAATGCAAATATTGCAGTTTTGAGCAGAAAAACTCCATTTACTTGGAAGTTTGTTGCCATTGCCAAGGAGGAAAATTGGAGTGCAGTGTGGTGTTTTTGGTATAGACCTCCGTTGCATAAGTTGATTCTTCATCTTCCCTTTCGCAGGAAGTTCCACAGAGTAGCCCAGCAGCCAACGACGATGTTTCTGCTGTCAAAGTCACTCCAGGAACCAATCCTGAATCAGGTGGGTCCAAAGATGAGTTGGTTAAGTTAGCCCTACACAAACTCAAGGAATCTAAGAAGAGTGATGATGAATCCAAGAGCATTCCTTCAGAAGCCACTGCCAGGGAGGAGCTCGTGCCGAAATCAAAATCTGATCGAAGAGCTGATATTGGTGGAGAAAGGAGCAAGGACAGAGAGAGGGACAGGGATAGGGAAAGAGAGAGGGACAGAGACAGAACGAAGTCCCGAGATCGGGATAGGGGCCGGGATTCTGACAGAGAACGTGAGAGAGATGATGCAGACAGAGACAAAGTCAAGGATCGAGCTCATCGATCGAAGGATAGAAGCAAGGAATCAGGTTAGATTCTGAATATGATTGTTTCATGCACTTTGAGACAAAAGAATATATATGGACTTCAAATTGAATAACAATATTTGCAATAATAACTGCAGGAGGGCATTTGGAGAAACCAAGACACCACTCATCGCGAGGTACTGGTTTATTTATTTTTCCCTGATATTTGGTTAGAGGGTCTTCCCCCTACTTCTATTTGTCTACTTACTTTTCACGTTTAATGAAAATTTACTTGGTTCTCGAGTCTCTGTGGTCTTTACTATGTGATGGAAATTCTTCGCTTTTTGTTTTTGTTTTGTTTTTTTCAGATCGTGATTACCATGGCTTGTCTTATTCTTCACGCGATAAAGATCGCCATAGGCATCATTGATACAACGGGATCAGGTGAGCCCGGTGCCCGCTACACTTAAACTGGAATCACGAGCTAGGTATTGATTTGCATACTTTCTACTGATGTACATATTGTGCCCCGTGCCCGCTACAAATTCCATCGACTCATGGGGGATGTTGTTGTACTAACAAAAGGTCACCGAAGCCCATGTTATTAAAAGTTAATTTACGTTAACATTTTTATGAAGTTATTAATACTTATTATAGCTACAATTACAATTATTGTATAATCTATAATAGCAGTTTTTTAAAGCTATAAAAATTTGTGTAGCAATTCTTCAAACATCAAAACATTTTTATGACTTTTGTAAGTGTTGGTCTTTCATAGCATGGGTTGTCATGACTTTGCTCAAAATGCCATAAAATCTCTACAAAGTTATTATAGGTCTTCTTTGTGGCAGTGCTTGTGTTCATATTGATCAATACTTTATTAGAAACTCTTTTTAAAAAAATTTAATCTAAAAAGAATTTTTATTCAAAAGTATTTCTAGAAAAAAAAAAATTCTAAACTACAATGTTTGACAAACTCACCTTTAAGTTATAAATTCTTAAATTTTAAATTAGGTGGACTAAATTGTTACTACCGTTAAACTGTGAAAACAAAATCATGACATACTTAAATATATTGACTTAACCATTAATTCTTTAAATTATATGGGCTAATTAATTATTACACGCCAACATGTTGTACTAAAAAAAAGGTTTATAGACTAAATAACATCAAATTTATTTTATTGCCAAAATAATGATAATAAGAAAAATAAAATAAAATGAGAAAAAAAAGAACCAAATGCAATCAATTAAGTTTTCAATACTTATTTTAATTTTTAATTTTTAATTTTTCTGTGGTCGCATTATATGTTTAAAACGGAAAAGATCATGGGCACAGACCATGAACCTTGTAAAATAAAAAAAGATTATTTTTTTCAAATTTGTGCCACTAGAACACAACTCATCTAAGGGAGAGTGGAACTTTTCACTAAACTACTTTATTTCTTTTAAATATCTAGAATTAAAGTGAAATGTTTTGAATTAGAAAAAGAGTATAAAAAATAGCTGAACTTCAGTCCGTGAGTATTTTTTTAAAGTACAACAAATGTGGAAATGGAAGATTGAACCTCGAACTTTTAGATATATGTCAATTATCGATGAATTATTGTTCGTTTTGACGATGAGTGACAACATTTAATACAGATTCACCAAATAACTATAAAAAAGATGATAATATGAACTGGAACCCAATTGTAGTATTAAAAAACAAAAGAAAAAGAGATAGCAAAAAATTGGTAGAACTTTATTTATTTATTCCTTTTTCTTTTCTTAATTACAAATCATGCATCTTCCTACACAGTTATTGGGCAAAAATTAAAATAAAAAGAAACAAAAAAGAGAGAGAACATTTGTTTAAAGTTTTGTATGTGTAATATTAATGGCATCCAACAAATTGGTGTCGTGTGTAATGCACACTCCTCTTTCTTGAGAATTGATAAAAGTAGAACTCTTTTTGCTCCTTTCGCATGCTCTTCATGATGATTAATATAATGTTCATATATTTCTCGACTTTTCGAATTATTTTCTTTTGATTTTTAAATTTTCAAAAGGTGTATTTTAATCTTTCTAACTTCCAAAACTTATGCTATTCTAGAATATCAACTTTTTCTTCCAACAAATTAATGATCACATGACTTCGAGTATATGCATTAATGCGTTGACATGAGCATGCATGTATTTGAACCATACAAATGTTGGGAATGTGACTAAATTAAGTCTCACATTGACTAGATAAGAGGAAGATTATGAGTATTTAAGTGAGAGATAATATTTCTATTGGTATGAGATCTTACGAGTGAAACCAAAAGCAAAACCATGAGAACTTATGCCTAAAGTAAACAATATCATGCCATTGTGGAATGTATGGAGGACTCGTTGTCCTTAACAAGTGGTATAAGAACATGATCTAAATTTTAAACCTAGTTGTGTGTGAATGAACTCAGTTACCAAACAAAAACGGATTTATTAGAGGTTTCTTTTTGTAGTTGACACCAGGTTCCCTCAATGTGTGATATGTGTGGTTGTGCTATATTTGGATGTGTTTGGCAACTCTATATAAGAGGAAGCTCTCCTTGCTTGTTGGGAGTGGATGGATGAATGACTATTTGATGTAAGATACAAGTGATATTTTGTTTGTGGAGATGATTGTTAGAGTGCAAACAAAGTTTTCTACATTGGTTAGGCAAGATCCATAGTAGGGAAACAATTATCTCCATTGGTATATGAGATATTTTTGGTGGAACAAAAAACAAAGCCACAAAGATTATGCACAAAGTTGACAATATCATACAATTGTAGAGATACGTGGTGGTCTGTTGTCCTTAACAAGTGGTATTAGAGTCATGGTCTAAATCTAACTGTGTCGATCAAATCCTTAGAATTCTAACAAAAAACTAGTGAACCTCGTAATCGTATGAAAATTGTGGATGAATCTCCAAATCAGACAAAAAGTGCTCTGAGTGGCGAGCAAAACAAGCTCTATCATGTTTGGTAGACTGATAGAATGCGAAGGATAGCTCTATTAAGTTAGGTAGACTGATACGAAGAGGATGCTTTGTTTAAGGAGAGGCAGAGCCGACTTAAGCTATAGGCGAGTAAGGCAATCGCCTAAGACTCCCAATTCTAGAAGCGTCTCGTATTTTTAATATAAATATAATATATGTATAGTATTTTAGTTTTTAATTATAAATGAAATTTAAAATATAAAATAATATACTTTCCATAAAATTTTCCTTATAATATTGAAGATACAAACTAATAATTCTCTGGAAAATTAAAAATCCATGATCGAGGAGCTCATAAAATTTACATCATTTCAAATTGGTTAACTTTTATCTTTTTTTTTTTCTCTTTGCAATTTTTTTCAAATTTCTTTAAAAATATCAATCATTAATATAACTTCCTCAAAACTCTTCAAGTTTATGTTGGTGACTGTCCATATTTCTTATATTTTTTTCACAAATAAACCCTTTCAACTTCTCTTTAGAAAATCCGTAAATATATATTTGGTAGCTGGTTAATAATTTTAACTTTCTCTCTCCCCCTCACCCTCTCTCAATCTCAAATCATGTTGCCAAATAGAGCAACCTCACATCAGAATGTTAAGACATATGTATCTAATCATAAGGTTCAGAGTTCGAATCCTCATTCCATAGAGAACGGTTATGGGTCATGATGAATTATCATCATATGTTAAAGAGAAAAAGTTGATAAGCATTATGTTTTTCTAATCACTCCGATGTAATTATCCCAAAAAAAAGTGGGGTTCCTTAAAAAAATTAAATTATAAAATTGGAAGAATTTTTTTTTATGGGATTTCTCCACCTCGAGAACCACCATTGGTATATTTTATGGTTTTAATTTCCACTCATATTTAATTGTGAATTTACTCTAATTTCCTAATCCATTCTTCTCTCTCATCACTTTAAAATTAATTAAAAGTAAATTTGGAATTACAAATATTTTACTCACTTACAAGATTTGATGATGGTTGATATTTATTAATTTTTTCAACCCCAGAGAGAAAATATAGAGAGATTCTGTATGCTTCTTGTTTTGTACCAGCCACTTCTCTCTTTCTTACATTTGGTTGAAGTTTTATTTATTTATTTTTTCATCATTATTATTTGAAAAGATTCGAATCATATATATTTTTTAATACGTGGGTGGAGATTGACCTTACAACCCCTGGTTGGAGATATGCGTCAATTATCGTTGAGCTATATATTTACTTTGACGATTCCAATCATATTTTAATTTCTAGATTTTGAGGTGATTTTTATAACTATAATTTAAATTAAAAAACTCTATTGTATGCCGATATTTAATACTTTATAAGTGTTTTATTCTTAGCCCTAAACTCCACATTAACTTCACTAAAATGACCTAATTTATGTATTATATTTAACAAAAACCTTAGACCAACCTCTTTCAAATCTATATTGGCTCAGATATATATTAACTTAAAACATAAGTCCATATTACCTATATTAGTAGAAATTAGTGGAGAATTTATAAGGTTTAATTTGCAGTCCCCAACTCCCCAAGTCCTACTAGAGTTTGGTCAATTAATATAAGTCCATTAAGTTTCATCTAAGAGATATTAATTTGATTTAAAAAATATATGTAAGAGATATTAATTAATTGTGAAAGGGCACCATGTGGCTTGTGGGTGTAAGTTGCATGTCACAAGTTCAAAAAAATTTAGGCAAAAATATAGTTTTGACCTAAAAAGTATTTACCCAACTTTTAATTTGTTTCTTAAAGTTTAAAAAGTTGTATATCAATCTCTCACATTTTAATAAATTTTGAATTTGTCTTTACTTCGAAAATAAATATAATAATTATGCATGTGTTGATACGTGTTTTTGGATGGGGTGACACGTCAGTTGTTGTCTTACATGGCGTTAATGATGTGTGCTTCATTTGGTACATGCAAACAAAAACTTGCACGTGTGGTGCTCGACCACGTATACTTAGAAGTTTAAGTTAGTAATAAGTCTATTGGTTTCCAACCGAGCTTAATTAAAATGCAAGAGATCAATTGCACGTACCTTTGAAAAGGTGAGACTTCGTCTTTTATAAAAGTTGAGCATTTTTTTTCTGGTAGAAAATTGAAAGATCTCTTGACTGTCGTTCTTTTCCTGAATGTCAGTGGATTTCCTGCTTCCCAAGTTTGGAACTAATTAGTTGAGCCCTCTCTATGATGTTCGAGGCCATCCCTCCTCGTCTTTCAGGTGTTCGAGCTAATTAAGGTTTGGACATATGTGTCCAAGTGGAAGAGGACCATGTAATTGATGAAAAGACTGAATTAATGTGGATTGTGGTTTAGCTCATATATATGTCACATGTTAAAAATATTTAGAAGGCTTTTTCTTTTTTGAAAAAAAAACGCTTGATATTTAACAAAAATTTAAAAATAAATATATTATATGAAATCATTTAAAATTTTCAAAATTTGACTAAATCTTAAGGAAGCTTTTAAAAACATGGAAGATAATAAACAATATTATTATTAATTAATTTGTTCTTCCTTGAAAAACTAGAGAGGTAAAAACTCATTATTAAATTTCTTAAATAAATATTTTAATAAATATCTTGTTCTTTTGACAACCTAAATATAGTAGGCTTAGACGGTTGCCCATTAAAATTAGTCGAACTGTGCGTAAATTAACTTGAACGCTTACAAATATATAAAAAAAAAATTATGAGCTCTATTATTGTGCAAGTCTCATACCATATAAAACGAGTAGCTGCATATAGGATATTAACATCTACTTCTATATTTTACTCTCAATTAATTGTTTCCATTTTTGAGGGTCAAAAGGGTTCCTAAAGTATATATGGTACGTAGAAAAAGAACCTAACAAGTATAGGTTTCATGTAATTTTTTTTCTTTTGTTAATTAGGATTTATAATTAATTTTTAGGTAACAATGAAATTTTGGTTAATGGAAGAATTATTAATATAATAAAATAGCTCCGAAGAACTCCTTTTTTATGATACTACTAAAAGATTTTCTGTAGACATGAAATACTAAAAATCAAAATGTGATAGAGAAAAAGTGAGAAAAAACTAATTAACTTTCCCACACCCTCCAAAAAGAAAATAATCCACAATATTAAAAGAAAAATATTATAGTGTTCACTGTTCACATGATAAAAAGTCAGTAAATAGAGAGAAAAAAATCTTAGAGCAACCAATTTTTTTTTTTCTTTTGAGGCAAGAGCAACCAATTAATATGATATTATGTCTTCAAATTTGGGGACCTAACTTATAAAAAAGGGTAGCCCTAATTTCATTAATGCATCATGTATTAAAAGTTTTTTTATATATATATAATTAAAGAGAGAGGTTATATTTTTATATAGATACACAGATATAAAAAGGGAAATCTTTATTATTATTTTTCGCTAATATTGGAATCTTCATCAGGTTTTCATTTTAGTTACATTGTATCTAAAGTTTTTATTTTTTTATTATTCTTCTTCTTTTATCCCTTCTAGATTCTTTATTAACAACTTGTAAAACAACATTCATTTTGAACGATGACACTTTTCATGCCTGATCTTAATATATGTTATAAAGTTAGTTATATACTTTATGTATTTTTTTCAACAAATGAAATGGTTTATTGTGTTGATGCTGGATTTTGCCGAGCTGAATAGATCAGCCTGCGTCGAACTCGATCGGACAACCAAAATCGAATTGGACGGGTAGTTAACTTATATTATAAACTTTCGTTGTTAGGTCTCTTATATTTTCAACGTGGGATCCTTAACATGTCTTCTCAAGAAAGTGTTTCTTTTGTATTCACCAATCTAGGTCGAATTCCATTTTAAAATCAAATGCTCATTTGAGCGTTTGGACTCTGGTACCATATCAATATTCATGAGTTTCGTTTCAAAATTAATTAGTAAGGAGATGAATAGTCCATTTATATCGATGTGGGATCCTTACCTAGGTGGGTCCTCTCCATTGAGTGGCCAGTTGAACAGATTTGACCTCATAGAAGTGATTGGTCCACATATGATGTCTAATTTTAACCTCCAACCAAAATGCTTTCAAACAAGTATATATATATACATATACATACACATGCGTGTGTGTTGCAACAACATTGCTGATCAGATTAAAGTTTGATAGAGCTTCAACATGGGAGACGACAATTGGGAAAAGCTTCAGCTGCCAAGTGCTAACGTTGGAAGATTGATGAAGAAGATAATTCCTCAAACGTCAAAGATTTCTAAAGAAGCCAAACAGACAATGCAAGAATGTGCAACAGAGTTCATCAGCTTCGTGACAAGTGAAGCTGCAGAAAAGTGTAACAGAGAGAATCGTAGAACTCTCAACGGAGAAGACATTTATTGGGCTTTTGGTGCTCTTGGCTTGGATAACTATGCCGACGCTACCGCCAAGTACTTGCTCAACTACAGGGACGCCCAAACAATGAAGATTCATAACAAACATTGTGGATTTCAACAACAAGGAGAACATAACAACCATGACGACAACGGTGACGACGACGGGAAATTTTATCTGGCTAACAAGGGTGAAAGTTCTCAAACAAATTAGCAAACTATGTATATTATCTAGTATGGCTCGTTTAGTAATGTTTCCGCTTTTGTATTTCTGTTTCTATTTCCTTATTTTTAACGAAGAAAAATAGAGTATCTCCAACACTTATGCATTCAAGAATGATAAAACTATGTTTTTATTTATGTTTTGGAACAAATTGGTAATGGGAACAGGAATAAACATAAGTAGTTGTAAAATGCTTAGATTATTTCTTAAGAAAATTCGAAATGAGAAACGAGAAACGGGAGCGTTATCAAACAGACACCCAATGTCTTCAACCAATGTTCCAATTTCGTTTTCTCCGAACTAATTTTCATTAAGATCTATAGCCTCCCGGGAATCTCATTCTAAAATCACTTGCGAGAGACCTAATCTTTTGACGTAGAACTTCACGGAGGGCACAAATCCTAGCCAACAGGACAGTCTCTACATCATGAGAAGAAGAATGTAGCTCACTTATATTATAAACCTTTGTTAGGTCTCTCATCTTTTCAATGTGTGATTTTATTAACAATATCATTTAATTGTTTGATGGTAGAATAATGACACAATAACATCATGGATCAAAATAGACATTTTGAACATTTAAGTACTAAAATAAAATAGGAACATATAGGACTCTTTGGTAGTTAGGTTTCCGTTTCTTGTTTTTTACTTCTAATTCACAATTTTTTAGAATTATAAATGATTGGTAACTGTTTCTGTTTCTTGTTTCTCATTTTAAGAAATGTTTCCAAAATTGGATAGAAATTTTAAAAATTAAACACGACAAAATCACTCACAATCTTTTAATTGGAGATATATATTAATTACGGCTGAGCTAGCTATATGCTCACTTTGTTGGCCACGGTTATTTCATTTTGATTATTATACATATATTTTAAAACATAAGTCATGTGATGTCTCACATAAGTTTTTTTTATTAAACACGATACAAAAGTTTAATACAACGACAAACAAAATTTTAAACAAAATTCCTAAGCAAAAAAAGAAAATTGGGTAGAATTAAGTATGAAAATAGTTCAACGGAATGCCAAACACTTAGGGGTCATTTGTTTCGTGGGAATCCAAGATATCCATTGGACGGACATCTGTATTCCCACGTTTGTTTTGTTGGGAATGTATGATACTTAGGCATCTTGAGATACAAGTTTTGGATGCTTTTTTGAAACGTGGGTATATAAGGTTCTCGTGTTGAGGGCATCGGCTCTTTACATTTTTGCTTCATTTTTTCCATATATTTTCTCTTTCATGAATTTTCTTTATTTTTCCCCCAAAAATTTTTTATTTTAATTTTTAATTTATAATTTAAATAAAATTAATGGACTCATTGTCTAATATTTAATTTTATGCAATTAAATATATTTGTATATTACATTTACATATAAAATAAACTGCAATTAAATTATATAATATCTTGACTTATTTTTAATATTTTGAAGGAATTATATTATTAATAATATTTATTATCATAAATATATAATTTTAAAGCAACAATTTTTTTGACGACCAATATATCTGTGATATTTTTCCTCTTAAAAAAATATAATATGATGGTAAGATAAATAAATTTTACCCAAGATAATACCAATTGTATGATGGCCTTTTTGGAAAAATATTAAAGTTGAAAATGAAATATATATTGAATTAATAGAAATTAATTTATTCTACAAAACAACATATAAAAAAACAAGATATTAAATTAATTCAAATAAATCTATTATATAAAATGAATTTATAAATTATATGAGTATTCGTAAGAGTATTTTTGGAACATTTTATAAATTTAACACATCTCAAAGAACAAACCCTGCAAAACAAACGTGACTATCCAAATATTTCCTGACATCCTTAATAAATTTTCCTACGAAACAAACATGGATATCTGAAGATGTCGGACATCTGAAATTTCGGGCATCTGAAGTTCTAGGCATCGATAGATGTCGGGCATCTATATTTCAGAAAAACAAACGATTCCTTAGAGCCTTGAGGTCCTATTTACTTTGATATTTCAAGTTCGAAACCTACATTAGTCACACTATTGCTCAACCTAGGAAACAAATCAATTATACGGCTCTATTAACGTAAGTATTCACACACGTCATTGATTTCGAAAAATAAAAAAAGTATGGAAATACAAATACCATAGTATGATTTAAACATTAATATATTTTCAACTTATTCTCGAAGGACATTGCTTTTGACTTTTGAGTGATGATTATATGAAAAATCTCAAGAAACTCTGTGACATTTGACCACAGGTAATAGTTTCTAGTAGAGCTTCTTAGTAATTATAGCCATAGGACCAAAAGAAAAAAAAAATCAGAGAGAGAAGTCTAGATCTTTTCATAGATTAACATTAATCTCCAAATCTTTGAAACTTGGGACCAACCTAAAAATGATTAAAGAATATTTTAAGAAAGCTATCAAAATGCATGGATTCTGCTCTTTGATCCAATAGCTTTGAAGGAATGTTTCCTCAAAGAATTGATTAATTAGCATTGCCTTTGGGTTTTGTGTGCAATAATGTATATAAGCTGCAAATTTTTGAGCTATATGTCAAACTATAATATTTTATGTATTAACTAAAGCCTTCATTTTAATCACAATCTTTTATTGCAAATTTTTTAGAGCCAAATTAAATCACACACATGCCTCCATGTGATCATAGAGCCCAAGCAAGTAACTTGCCTTTTGCAACATTCAATATTATATGTACACATTCATCATCCTTCATGGACTTGCCTCTGAGGCTAATCTAATCATATTCTAAAGTCATGAGAATCAAGATGAATATATATATATATATATATATCCATTTATCTGCACGCACAAAAATTTAACATCGATTTGGTACTCTGTTGAATACACTCCGATACTTAAGTTAGAAATCAAGTAGGGAGTAGATGGGTACATAGTAGAAAAAATATGAAGACAGCAATCTTGAAGGTGAGAGTTTGTTTGAGAGTGTGTGTCGAATTCTCATATGGAATTGTGTAGAGGAATGCGACTTATCTTCATTAGAATTAGTACTCTTTTATTTATATAATATATATAGGGAGAGAGAGACATAGTGCACAGTCCTCCTCCCTCTCCAACGTCTACAAGAGAGCAGATCACTGACATAAGGGATCACACTAAGAGTACGTGGGGATCATTGACATCCTCTGTTTCCCATGTCTCGTAGATAGGGGCACCAAAACAGTGTCTTGAGCAATCCCTTGAAGCGCATCATAGTTTGAGTACAGGGTGTCAACACCCTGCTATTTGTATAGAGTGAGATGAATAAATTATTAAACTAATTACAATTAATTCATATATGTAAAAATTTAAATGGCTAATATATTTGAGCTATTTAGTAAGAATATTGATTAAGCTTGATTGTGGATAATGTGAACTTCTCATTACGTGGCTCATTGAATAGAAACCAACTTAAGATTCTAATTCCTAAGGGATTATGTGAGTTCTAGCATATATGGTTGATTATTGGGATGAACAAAATAGAGATGAAAAACAACGAGAGGAAGCTCCACCGAAAGAAGAAGAGGAAATAAGTCAGACACAATTCATGTAATGTCAGGGTGCCTATGGCAGTACAGTGAGAGCATATATATACAATTAATGTATATATTTCACAATTATAATCCCCAACAAAAATACTATGTTGCCTTGGCTTTTTGTTCCTCATCAAGCTGCAAGTATTGCCCATGAATTGTTTGAGCCTCTCGTTTCTCATATCAAGCCGAGAGAATTCCCCATATTCATTTTCAGGGTATATCAAAAGAACACAAAAAAAATTTGTTGCTCAATAATTTCTTATGTGAATTTGAGACAATCCATGTCAGTCAAGAGTTAGAGACGGCATGAAAGTGAAAACAAAGCAAATTGTTTCATCATATCGCTCTTGGAGGCTTTTCCAACAATGCAGATAGGTAGACTTCATTTTTTGATTTAGGAGCAATAGCCCATTTGTGTTTCTTGTATCTAAACTGCAGAAACATATACATGTAGTCGTCGAGATCCTTTCGATCGCAAAAGAACCGGTCGATCCACAACAAACCTCCTGGCCGTAGAACCCGATCCCAGTCGAAAAGTATGAAATCCAGCAGCAGCATGTCCAGCCAGCCATCCATGAACCCAGTGGTGTGAATCAAGTCCATTGTGTTATCAAATAAAGGAAGGCGTTGGTTTAGTGTCACATAAAGAGGAATCAAACCTCTCAATGCAATAAACTCATTGAAAGGAGCCCCAAGGTTCAAGGCTGTGGTCACGATGGTCACATTTTGTTCTTTCATTCTCGCAGCGAAGCTCCCCGAGCTGATCCCGAAATCCAACCCGACCCGGATCTCCCCCGCCTTCAATGCCAGAACATCCGATAGCACAAAGTCGACCGAAAGAGAGCTATTGGTGACCCATTTTCGCTTCTCTTTCTCCAACTCGAAACAACCGCTACACTTGTTATAACCTCTTCTCGGATTCTTGCTTGACAAGCAAGAAAAGTTCCTACACTGATAGTTACTCCATCTTACATTCCGATCGTCGGGCAACTTCCATAGAGATTCGTTCACCGGATACGGCCTTTGGTAGACCTTCGATGCTCTTGCCAGACACCGTCTCCGGGGCAACGGATCGCAGCCATTGAGCATCAACTTTTGAGCCAAGTTCCAATCATCTTTGCAATAAGAACCAATGTCATAATCCATATAGTCCTCCAATTCCTTCCTATGCAAAACACAAGCATGTCCAATAGTGTTGTATATTTTCTCAGTCATATACATGTTGAGCTTCCCAATTCTACTCTTCTTTGGAGAAATGTACTTTCTTATTTCCTCAACCACAAAATTGTTGATCAAAGGCTCCTCTTGCATATTAGAATTTTGATCATCAATTTTCTCAACCTTTGGTAACCTAATTTGCCTCAAGGCAATGTGAGCATTATAGAGAGGCCTTATAACCTCTTCCTCCAAGTACTTTTTGTGCTCAAGCCTTGTGATGGATCCATTGCTCAACACTTGCTTGTTCTTCTCCATTTCTTCGACAGCGGATTCAAGCTTCGCTTGCAAACCGTCTAGCTGATCGAGCACTTCTTCGACTCGGTCCGACAATGCTTTCACGTCGAAGCTGGCCTCGTAGACGTGCTTCGTGGTGTAAAAGTACCGGCAAACGTCCTCCTTGTGGAAGAAGAATCCAGCAGAGTAGAATTTGAAGAGGCTCAATGTGGTAATGAGGATAACAAGCCCTCCTAATAGAATCTGAAGCCATCCCATGGTTCTTCCAAGCCTGCATTTTGTGTGGATCAGCTTCCTCATTTTCTTAGAGACAAAGTGCAAGAAAACTTTGTCCTTTTTTTTTGCTGCTTAATTCTCTGCCTTCTGACTCCAAGGTTTCAAGCCCTGAACAAACAAAGTAAAATTCCAAGAAATTATAGGAAAAATCTGAATCTTATAGTTTGAAAACCAGTACCATCCTAAATTAACAACATATTCGGAACTTTCGTTTTCTTAGCTATCAAATCATTATCAGACCTAAAAGTTTAGAATATATTTTCTGTTAAGGATCACACGTTGAAAAGTAAAGGACCTAAGAATTTATAATATAAGTGGTTCTCTTTTTATTGCCAATTGGTTTTAAGATGGAACCCATGAATATTAATATGATATCAGAGTCAAAAGCTCTAACGAACATTCGGTCCAAGAATGGGACCCGACCAAGATCGATAAGCCAAAAGAGCTACGAACCTAACAAGCATTATACTCTTCTTACCAATTAATAAATATCTCATCAGGTGGGACAGCTATACTTTTTCAACATCCCCTTGTTTTTCTGGACATAGGATATCACACAATCAGCCAAATTAGAAAATACAAAATTTCTAGCATAAGAAACACACCGTCCAAACCATAACAACTAAATTTGAATTTAACTTTGAGATAATTTCGCAGAGATTTCAGTTTGTAGATTGGACCAAAAAGATTTAGTTCATAAGTTGAGTAAATCTATTATTATTTTCTCAACACACATCAACGGGAGAAATTCAGGAAACTTGTAATTAATTTGATGAATTATCATTTCACAAATTTTCGTCTTTGATATTGTAAATATTACAATACAATATTTCATTTACTTTTCTTTGTAATTATCTCAGCAACCAAACAAATTCTATGAAAGTAAACAGAGAAAATGGCTGCAAAGTTGAACTAGCATTTAATGGGGATTGAAAGTTGAGAAGTTTATTTCTATTTTCTTACCTGAATTCATTCAAACCCAGATGGAAATCTTTCAAGAAATGCATCAAATTGAAGTCAAGTTCCCAAAGGATTTGAGACCATTCATTGAACTGAAACACAAGAGAAGAAAGGGGTTTTCCCATTGTTTACTTCTGATTCAGATCCAACTTGAAATTTGAAACAATTCCCATATGAAACTTTAGAGCTGGAAATTCGTAGAAATTAAGGTATCTTCTATTTTACTCATTGGTTTCCCATAGATTCATGAACTGAAATTATTAATTTACTGATTAATTATTAATCTATCAACTTGGTTCTTGGATTCATGAGTTGAACGAGCACAAATCTCGAGGGTAGAAACCCATGCTTTCCTTGAAGGTAGAAGGCATACTTTATTGCATTAAGTCGGGTTAGACAAATTTATAACCCAAACAATTGAGTTAGACTAAAATGTGATTGAGAGAATCAAACCTCTCCAATCTCTAAGGAATTAGTAAAATATATTAATTATTGAGTTAAAGCTATTTGTACCATTTAATTTTGAATTAGTTTATTTTCATAAATTATGAATATATGCTATAACGAGAATTTCTTTAGTACCCAACTTATTATGCTCTTTGGAAGATTGCAATAAAATCTAATTTCTAGGTGATTTGGTTAAATAATCAGGTTACCTTTGTTAGCAAGAACTTTGTAATGTTTTGTTTTCGGTTTATTCAAATTAAATTTGGGTCCGCTTTAAACGTTTTCAAAAGAAAGAGAAGTGGGTGTCTTAATCACTGAACTATATTTAGGTTAGACACCACTGCTCGGATCCTTTAATTTCTATTGATCTATAATAATTTTAATATATTGAGATTAGTCAGATAAATGAGAATGCTAAATTTCTAAAAAAAAAAAAAAGAATAAAAAAATGCTAAAGCTTAATTCTTTGGAATGGTGGGAGTATATTTTTTTTATTTCTGTAACTAATAATTTAAGAAAAGAAAAATAATAGATAAATTACTATATTTTAGTTCCTATAGTTTGTATTTTGGTTTTAATTTAGTTTTAAAAGTTTCAATTTGATTTTTACAGAAATTTGGTTAAATCTCTACAATGGTTTCTTGCTTGATTAGATGTTAATATTTTTATTTTATTTTTTTTTATTGGACCTCCTCTTTACCATGTTCAAAAGAAAATATGTTATAGTTATAATTGCGCCTCTTGGTTCTACACTACAATATTTATAATACTTGTCTATGCTTATTTTTGGATGAGTGCCACGTAGGTCTTCGTCTCCTAATTCAAGCTGAATCTGCACACATAAATTTAATATCGATGTGGTGCTCTTTTAAATGCACACTCTTGATGTCTAAGTTTATACTTAAGATTGGAGCAAGTCGATATGGAGCACGTAGAATAATTGCAAGAATCTGAAAGTCTGATGTGAAAGTGTGCGTGAATATTGCAAAAGAATATGTGCGCTCGAATCCACCTACTTTATTCCGCTCGGACGTTGTCCACGCAATTGATTGGGAATCCGGACGTGTGTCGCCTTAAACTTATCCGATAACAATATTATATTGTCAAAAGAAAAAGGAAAAAATGGTATTACGCACCAAAAATAATGTGACATTAGAAAACTATCCCCATTCAATAACTTTAGAAATATTTTGAGATATTTAACAAAATTCTAAAAGACCAATGTTACTTTTAAAATTATAAACACTAAATTGAAATTAAACATGATTTGTTTTCTTTAAGAAGCAAAATTAAGGACTAAATGTTTCTAAGAGTATAAAAAAAAAAGGAAAATAAAGGTGAAAATTTCAACGCAATGAATATGCATGCTTCATAATGAAGATATGATTGACAATTTTTAACCTCAGATCTCTATCAATAAGCCTCACTTGTGGACCCCACGTTGACTGAAATTCACACAAAATAAATAAAATGTTACTATCAAGATTTTTGCTTAGCCAAGACCCACCAATTTATTTTTCCTTCCTTAAGGTAACGTTTGCCTTATTTTATTGTCATCATAAATTATAGATTTAAAAACATATTAATTACTTTCAATTGTTATATCCTCTTATCGATTTTATAATTATGACTTATTATATATATATATATATAAACATTATAATGTTTTAGATTTCTTTTGTAAAATCGATTATAATCCACAACTCCTCTCCAATTGATCATATTAAATATATTATAATTTTATAAGATTGATCTTATTTCATTATCAGATACCTTGACCTAACGAAAAAATCAATATTGTTTATAATCGGTTATCATTTTTAAACTCATACTCTCAAAATTAATCTAACACAAGCTATGTACTAAAACTACAAGATTTCACATACAACACTTGTTTTTTACTAGTTATAATAAAAGAATTTTCAAAATTTTAGATCGTGAAGATTGATTTTGAAACGATAATCTATGCGAAGTCAATTTTCTTCTTATTTCCCCTTAGGTTTTCTTTAACATGTTCATCAGATTTGGTGAAATATGGATAGCTAGATATTTTTTATTATAGGGATTGATTTAGCTACTAGATTTTATGGTATGACTATATAGTTTGCTTGTTAATGAATTTACCTTGTTCTATTTATGTCTCTTTGCTTCATGCACATTTAATCTTTTAATCACCACCTAAAATTTAGTACACTCATAAGAGGTGATTAAGAACGAATGATATAGATGTATGATTGAAGGGTTCTAAAATCGAGAGATATATTCATAAAATTTTTTATAAAAATTTTGCTAAACACTTAGACTAATTTCGATATCTGTCTGACTATTGAAATTGAATAGAAGTATTGATTCCATAATTAGCAAGTTAGTTTTAACCGATGCTAGAGAGTCAAATGAATGAAATTATTCTAGGATTTATAATCATTTGTTCTTAGCTAGGATTGATTTGTTAATTTGGTGGTCCAGTCGATAAAATCAAATCCGGAGTGTTTTCTCTCTTCCAATCTTTTTCCTCATTTTAGTTGACTTTCTACATTCAATTAGTTTAGAATTTCATACCTCGATTCCTTATTACAATTGAGTTCTAGTATCAACGTATAAATACTCTAGCAAGCTTGAAATCCAATTGTAAGGATGAAATTTTTTTTGCTTGATACTGTATGCCTGCGGTTAGCAACTCATATTAATACTGTATGATCAAAGTCTGAACCTTGACTTGGGTGAACGACGACCTGGTAGACAAGAATAAAGGACCTACAAAATAGAAGACACTCTGACGTTCAAGTCAGTGAATGACCGAGCTATATTCGAGAGAATATAGTTTTGTGTTCCGGGGAATGAAGCGGAAGGTTTCCATAGGCGGAGCTTCCGATAAGATTCCCGACAAGGCTTCAACGACTCTTTAAGGTTCCGAAATCTATGGTGTGTCGTCGTGAAACATGTCGGAGAGATTATCCTGACGAAGTGTTTTTTGCTCGGTTCGACCAGATAATTGGGATTTCGACAAGCGAAAGATAGGTTCGGCTCGATTGCTAAGAAAGGATCTGACCTGGACGTCAGTTTGGCTTGGCCCCATTGGATGAGGTTCGAGGCTACAAATCTTAGGTATCTTTAATTTTGTAACCAATCATAATTTTCACCGTATCAAGGACTGCCACGTGATTGGTGAGAAATCACCTCTATCAAATACAATTGCCAAACTACCTTACTTATTAACTAGTTTTTGAAAGATCCAATAAAATTGGAAGACAAAGTAGACAAAACAAAGATTTTCTTTTCTACGAGTTACCATTTAATTGACATAGTCCAATTGATTTAAAATTTTGTTTTCCAATTTGTATCCATATGAAAAAGAAAACAAAGCTTATGTATTCATGTTTGATATCAATAGTGTGTTCCATGTCTTTAAAATTATACCTACCACCAACAAAGGAATGGTGTCTTTTAGCAAAACAAAATGACAGACAATATCAAACAAAAAATCGACAACACCAAAGAATTTATGACAATAATGTGCAAGAGAAGAGAAAGTGTTGTTTTTATTTATTTATATATATTTTTTTTAACTAAACCCACAAGAGAATTAAATGAATTTTCAGAATATTCACCTAAAAACATGGGAATTTTCAATCAAACGCATAGTTACTATGTAGGCATAAATATATACTTTTTTTTTTCTCTTTTGTTGAATATTCTATGCAAAATGAGAATATTCAACATTGTGATATTGAACAAATTTATGAACAACTTGATTATTATTATTTTTTGGGTTAAAATATTATTTTGATACTTGTACTTTCAGCTTTGGTTAATTTTAATCTCCATAATATTTTTTATGTTTTCAACTTTGGTTTATTTTAGTTCTTAGGCTTTTAAAATGTTCGTTTTGAGTCCCTATACTTTTAAAAATTTACCATTTTTGTTTTTAAATTTTATTTTTAATCTCATTTTTTCTCGTACAATATATTTTAGTATGATACTAAACTCTATATATTTTTTGCAATGTAACCATGATTTTATATTAAAGAGTTTCCATTATGTATATAATTTATGTTTAATTTTGATAGTAGGGACCAAAATGCTACTTTTTAAAAGTACAATAACCAAAACGAACCTTTTGAAAGTATATGGATTAAAATAAACAAAAATTAAAAATACAATAACCAAAATAAACCTTTCGAAAATTATAAGAACCAAAATAAGCAAAAACTGAAAGTTTAGGGACCATAATAGTATTTTAATCTAATTTCTTTTTAGTTTCTATTTTTAAGTTTATCCTTTTAAAACAAAGTAGTTATCAAACCAATACCGTTAAGAAATTCATTATTATGTTTTTCTATTGGAAAAAAATAGTTTTAAAATCTTAACTAAATTATTAACAAAAGAAAAATAATCGAGGCAAGAAACTTTAAAAAGTCAGTTGTCCTATGTTAAACAAAGAGAATATACATACATATATATATATTAGTACTAGTACTACTATTTCAAAATGCCTAATTTTTTTATAATTATTTTTTAGTTTTTAAAATTGGATAAGATCCTCAAGAAAACATTATGTAAATTGTGCAAAAAGAGGAAAATGTTAATGGATAAATTTATTTAAAAAACAAACTATCAAAAATAAAATGAATATCAACGTTCTTTAACTAATTGATTTCAAAAGTTCATCTAATATTTTATTAATTTATTTAATGCATATTAGAAAAAAGCAAATGATGATTAATTGAGAAAAAAGAAAGTTAAAATCTGATATTGATGTCTATGGCCTCGGTTTGTTAACGCCATTTTGTTTTTAATTTTATGTTTTTAAAATTATGCTTGCGTGTTCATAATTTTTATTTATTATTATTATTATTATTTGGTATATTTTCACCTCTATGAAAAATACATTTACATTCTTAGTCAAATTCTAAAAACGAAAACAAAATTTTTCAAAACTACATTTTTTAGTTTTCAAAATTTGACTTATATTTTGAAAATATTTTTAAAAATTCGGTAGCAAAATAAAAAAAATAAATTGGTGATAGTAGTGTTTACCATTTTAATTTTAAAAAGTAGAAAATAAAAAATAAAATGATTATTAAACCGGACCTACTTTTAATTTTTTTTCTTTTTTTTTTGTCTTTGAATTTTTTAAATATTTATTTCAATAATAATGTTAAAAAAATTACATTTTTAGTTTCTAATATTTTAAAATGTTAATTTTATCTCCAAACATTTTTAAAAGTAACTATTTTGTCCCTTAATATTTGTCCATTTGATATCACACATCAGTGAATATATGAAACATCAATACGTGTCTATATTAACATGTTAATACAAATATTATAGTCATGTTATCCATATATTAAACAATATATTAATGACAATATATATAAATTAAAGTTGGTGCCAACATGAAAAAATATAAGCTATTAAAGCATTTATTCATTCTTTTAACATCCGATGTTCAAATCCACACACCCACATTTGTGGTACTAGAAAGGAAAAAAAGAACTAAAATTGACATTTTCTTAATAGTTTGGAAACTAAAATAAGTATTTTCAAAATTGAAAGAAAAAAAAAACTTGAAAGTTCAAATAAGACATTTTAAAATTTAGGTATAAGAATAATATTTATCAAAGTTGAACCACCAATATTTTAAAAAAAAAAACTTGAAATATAATTAAATATGTCTCATTCTTGAAAGTGATCAAGTCTCTAAATCTTTGTTTCTCGGTAAATAGAAACTATATAAAGGATGGGAAAGTAAGAAAAGAAAAAAAAAAACAAAGAAAAATTTGAACCAAAACATTCTAATTTTGTCAACATTGGTTGAGCATTTCCCACTTCAAATTATGACCAAGGAGTTTAGATTCTATTTGATTACACATTTGTTTTTATAAATTATGCTAGAACGATATTTTATTCTTATAACTTATTTTTCATAAATATTTTTTTAATTTTAGTCAGAGTTGTTGTTAACTTTTAGAGGATGAGAGAAAATAAAGCAAACAATAACCAATAGGTTTAATTGAATTGCTCCAAGTATAAATCTAATAACATATTTATACTAATATAATTTCTAATCATAATCGAAATATGAAATCTAATTCAAATAATATAAGCTAAACTAAATCTAATTCAAATATAATTATAATTAAAATAATATTATCTCACGGTTCTAAACTCTAAATAAAAAATAGTTTATTTAGAAAACATTTCTTTTAGTTTTCCAAATTTGATAGAGATTTAAATTGTTGATAGAAAAACAAAACTAAATAGAAAAATCGTCATGAAGAGTGGCCTTGATTTTCTCTAAAACCCTAAAATAAATAATTTTCCTACTAAATTTCGAAATGAAATCAACTCCTAGAAATGAAATCATCTCTCTGTTTTTTTTTTTATGGAAACATTAATACGACTCAACAACTTATTTATTTATTTATTATTATTATTTAAAAAATTTTGCTTAAAAATTCTTTATAGAACAAGAGTCTAGTCGGTTAGGTGTGGGAGAGGTTCAAACGTCAAATTCTTCCTATGTCTTACAAAAATAAATAAATAAAACTGTATAAAGTAATACTAATATATGAAAGAAAAATAATTATGAAATGTTTAAAGTGTTTACGGTCCTAAAATCTCTACTTTTTTTAGTACGTTAAGTGGGGTGCGGAATTCAAATTCATGAAATCTTGATCATGTCATTTATTGCTTAGGCTCATGTTGGTGACATTTAATCTCTGTTTTTGTGTTTTTGTTTTTTATTTTTTTTTAGGAAAACCATATAATCTATGTTAAACTTTAATATTGTAGGTCTTTAATTTCATGCTTTAGTATCATTCTTAAACCATTGGGAATTTAATAAAAATGTCCAATTTGGTCCAACCTATATCATTTTGGTTCAGTTTATATTACTTTCAAATCATTTTTTTTCCATTTTTGTCCATATTCTTTTGAAATGTTCATTTTGGTCCCTCTATTTTTAAAAAGTGACTTGTTTTGGTTCTTTTATTTTATTTTTAATCTAATTTTTTTATTCACAATTTTAATATAATACTATACTCAATAAATTTATTGAAGTTTTGTATTAAAAATTTCATTGGGCATACAGTTTGTGTTAATTTGTAAATAGGGACTAAAATAATTATACATTTCAAAAGTAGAGGGATCGAAATCTTTTAAAAGTATAGGTGTAGCATGTCATTTATGTGTTCTTTATGTCATTTATAATGAATTCTATCCTTAGTTTCTATCCTTTAATCTTTGGTAACTATTTGATTTTTTGGTTTTGAATTTTTTATAATTAAACTTGTAAATGTTATTTTCTGTATATGAATTTATTTGTTCGTTTTATCTAATTTTTTATAAATATTTTCAAAATCCAAATTAAAATTTGAAAACTAAAGGAAAAAAAGTAGTTTTTAAAAAATTGTTTTTTGTTTTTCAAAATTGACCACGAATTCAAATCTAAAGAAATTATGAGGAAACTAACATTATTTTTAAAAATAAAAAACTAAAAAAAATGAAATGATTATCAAATAGTTTTTATTTCTTATTTTTTATTTTTAATATAAAAACAAAAATAAAGAAGGTATTAAGAAGACAAAAAAAAAAGGATGGATATATAATAATAATAATAATAGTTTAATATATTTATTATGGCTTATTTTTAAATTTAAAAAAATGCAAAATAAAAAGAAAGACAAGTCACAACATCACATATGACATGTTTTAATCAATAAAAATCAACCCCACCATAAATTAAATATTTTTTTAAATAATTTGAAAGATACTTCTAGTAATTTTTTTTTTCTTAAATAGATTTAGGGTGGGAGTTTAACTTCGAACTTAAAGAAAATGAGTAAGATGTCTTAATGGTTGAATTATTTCCGTATTTGCGTAATAACAATTCTAATGTGCTAAAACTTGCCCATGTTACAATTTATGGAATGAGCCAAATTTTAGGGCACATTGGACTTCTCTATACTATTTTAAAGGATTTATCTAATTTTCATGTTTATTAACTATAGAATTAGATGTCAAAGCGAACATAGCTCAGCGGTGATTGACATATACCTCCAACTAAGAGATTGCGAATTCAATCCTCCACCTTACCTAGAAAAATGTCAACTTACCAATTTAACATTTAACCTAAGTCTAAATTAACTTTGAAAATGAACTGATAGATTCTGCAGTTGTTATAGAGATTCAGCGACTATAACATCTTTCATCACTATTTATATTTTTATTCTTTATAGCAATGAAACAAGATATTCCACGTAAGCTTTGCGAAATTATCAATTTTTTTCATAAGTTCTGAGAGAAATTATTCTCGCTCATTGCTAGATTTCGTGGCAAAAAGGCAAATTTTCTTGTAGTGAAAAATATAAATTTGAAAAATGTGTTGTATATCTTTTATATCATCCACATTGAGGATTTCGTTTCAGCCTAAAACATCTATATGTTTGAGTAAACAACCCTTGTTCTTGGAACTGGCCGCTACAGAACTTTTGGGTTTGGTAATAAAAATAATAAATAGTCAGTAAAAGAAGTTGACTCCAACTTCATCCAACAAATCTCTCAAATATATTATTTATTTAAATTAACAAAAGTTTTTTCCTTGGGCAGAAAATTCCCCTAAATTAAACCTCAAAGTTTTTCAAACACTAGCTAATAAACTCCGACAGGCAAGTTTATTACACCCCCAATGAAAATTTAGAACTTAGAAAAATTTATTTGACATAAAAATGGTCATCCCAACATGAATATAATTCAACTTATTAAAATATATATTTTCGATATAAAAAAATTAGAGGTTCAAATTTCCACTTCAATCCTTCGATATGTTATTCAACTATAAATATAATCGACCTTAAAGATACATTGAATATATAAAAACTTAAAATTAAACAATTCCACTCGTTCTTAAAACTTTACAACACTCGAATTTTATTTTATTTTTTTGGGTTTTGTAGTCCAAATCTTGGGATCAAAAAATTATTGTTAATTCTTCTTCTAAGTTATTGATTTTAATTATTAATATAAAAGTATTCTTAAATGGTTTTAGTTATTAATATAAAAGTATTCTTAAAATATATATATATATATATATATATATATATAATAAACCAATTTTTTAAAAAGGAAAAACTTATTTTCTTTTTTTTTAAATGGAAAATACTTATTTTCTAATTTTAAATTGCGTCTTTACATTTCAAATTTCAAATTTTGTGTCGAATAGGCCACTAAATTTTTAAAGTATTTAATATATCCATGAACTTTTAGTAATGTGTGTCTAATATATATATTCATGAATTTTAAAAAATATTGAATAGGCCAAAAACCTAATAGATACAAAATTAAGAGTTCAATGTGTTATTAAACACTTTTAAAGTTGACAACATGAGCTTAGCTTAGTGGTAATAGACATATGTGATTTTTATTTTATGCGTGCAACGGTGTAGAAGTTTCATTCACATAACAATATTTTTCCGTAAAAAACGCGTCTACTTTTTCGTGACATTTTCTCACTGTCATCGAAAACTTGGTTTTCATGACAGTTTTTAACGGTCATAAAATTTGAAAAATCCGAAAAAGTTCGGTTTTTCGTACGAAAAACGCGTCCCAATCATTTATGATAGTTTTTTTCCTTTAATTATGACGTGTTTCTAGTTTGGAATTTATCCTCCATCAAGATCTCTTTTTATTATTTTTTAATTTTTATTATTATTTTGTAATATTCAAATTACTATTACTACCTAACCTCATGTGAAAGGTAGACTTTTCAAATTCATGTGGACCCCGCTATTGCAATTTAAAAATTATATATACATTGTGGAGAACTGATTTCATCAAAAATGAAATTAAATTATCTAGAGAAAAATGATTAAAATCATATAACACATTTTCTAATGAATAGCTCATTTTAATGTATGATAAGGACTTTTATTATATTTAATTTTTTTCAAAAAAAAAAATCATCATATATGTTTACTAGTAATTTTCTTTGTTTCCTAATAGATCTAACTCTAAAAATAATCTGGAAACCTACCTAATTAAAGTAGTTTTGAAAATATGTTGAAATGAAAATCGTATTGAGGAGTCATTTGAAAATGATGAATTTCAAAAATCCATATTAATTATAAAAAAAAATAAAAGGAAAAACCTCAAGTTGATCCTTGTGATAGCTTTCCTAATCCAGCTCTAGGACAAAAGACAACAAAATAATATTAATAATACAATTAGCATTTTGAAATCAAGTTTAATTATTCTAACTTAAAAATAAATTGTAACGTCAACATGAATTCAAGCATCTTGTTGAAGAGGTTGCAAGTTCAATTCTTCATTTTCGGATTTGTTGTTACAAAAATTAAAAAAATAATCGTAAGTATAACCCATTGATGAAATCAACAATTTTTTCTTATTTCAACCTATAGCATCTCTAATTTTAGCAATAGAATTTAATGGAAATTTAAGCTCAATTTGGAACTTTACTTTTGTTAAGTGGCTATCCTCAGACCGCAGGTCTAACTGCACAACTTTACAGTGGCATTTTGGGAATACACAACTTTTAAACTTTTTTTTTTTTTTTTCCTTTTCCTTTTGAGTACAACAATTGTGGAACTTTTCTTTTTGTTGAATACTACCAGAAGCAGACAAAGCTTCTAATTTGTTTCCCCTTCCCACTGGACACCATGAAATATAAATTTAAACTTTTGTGGGTAAAATACCTATTTTACCCTCCAAATTATATGAATAACCAGACATGAACCATAAATAGTTTTAATTTTTTCATCAAATAATTTAATTCAATGATTGAATATAATCCTAGTTTAAATCTTGTTTGGGTTCATCAACCTTAAATAAAAAATCATCAATTTTTTATTCTCATTATTCAATTTTGTTACGTATAAAATAATATTTTATGTGCTGCAGATCGATTTCTAACCTAAGATTCTAATAAAATTATAATATAATACCAACAAATTTTAAAACAAACAATAAAAACAGATTTTCATCAAAGCTCAAGATTAGATCAAAGAAGAAATTCAATTTTAAAGATCATAAGAGACTATATGTGATATATAGTTGAAAACAAACCTAAGATTTAAAGCAAAAGCTTTGGTATAATAATGAAGCACAAATAATTGATTTGAATTATTAAAGTCCATATTTCCCATATGTTCCAAATTTACAAAATTACCCTACTGAGTTTTTTTAGTGGAATAATAAGTGGATTGAGGATTTCAACCTCTGATTTTGATGGAAATATATGTACGTTGTCTTATCCAATTAAATCATATTCAAGAGATATGTCAAAGCAAGCATAGCTCAACGATAATAATTGACATATATTATTAATTTTCTAATTAAAAAAATGAATTATATATAAGAACAAGGATCAGTGGCATTTCCTATAATTCCAATAAGATTAGGGCAAAGCTTTGAAACCCATATATAAATTCTCCAATGGCAGGCCAAAGAAAGACCCTTTCTTTTTTCTACATCTTCTTCTTCTTTGTATCAGCCATGAAAAAAGCTTCCTCTCCACCATGAAATAGAAGACAAATTCCTCCCTTAACCCACAAATTTCTTACTTTCATTTATTTACAATTCCCCAAAAAAAGAAAAAGAAATAAAGACAACGAGAATTCAACCAAAAAATTAGTATTTCTAGGGTTTCTCTCTTCTCTCTCTTAGTTTTTCAATGTCCAGAATCTCAGGGTGTTCTGAGGATGGTGAACGTGAGAAATTGGGGAATCAGTTCAGCCATGAAAGCTCTCAGCTTGGAGCTCCCAAGAAGAAGAGGAACTTACCAGGAACACCAGGTAGTTTTAATTTGCCTTTACTTTTTTGCAAATTCTTTTTCTTTTTAATTGATTTATTTTTCAACTTATCCCAATAACAATTTCATTTTAGTTTTGTGTTGGTGAAGATTTGGTTATAAGAGATTCGAACCTCCGAACTCGTGGTTCATAGTCAAGTTTCTAATCTTAATCATGGTTTATAGGTTTCATTCCGTCTCCATTGAATTTGTTCACGGATTTTCATTTTAAATTGAGAAAATGGGAAATTAGCGCCGCTGTCTCGGTAGGAAAGATAAATTTGAAGGTGTGATGTGAAATGAGAGAGAAAGATGAGAGAGGAGTTTCATAATTGGGAATTTGAATAAGACGACTTTTTAAAATAATTTGTCTCTTCTCCCTGTTTTTTCTTCGAAAATTTGGTTAAATTTTCAAAATTATTTTTGAGGTAAAATACAAGACCAAATTAAGACGATGATCGCATTCAAAGTGAGAATTAAAAATAAATGTGTTAACTACGTCTAACTTGACAAAATTAAGAAGATTATTAGTTAGTATGATTTTTGAAAATAAAATCATCATTAAATGCGCACTAATTTAATACTTATGTCTCTCAAATTTTAAATGTCTGAGTAGTTGGAAGGACTTCAATTATTGGAGGGGGATTACAATGATTGCTATGTACTGTTTGGACTTTTCCCATGTTCATCATCCTACTTTTTAAAGACTTTTTTATTAATTAAAATTAAAAAGAAAACTATTTTATTACATTATTAAAATATCCAAATTAAATAATGGATTTTTGTTAAATTTAATGTTGTTTTCAAAAGACTATTCTACTGGTAAACCCATAAAAGTGTTAGAACGAGGATATTTGATTTATTAGGAACGTTACTAATGTCTTTAATCATTGAGTTTTATTTAGATTGATATATCCAATAGTTATATTATAATGAAATTATATTACTATAGAGCTAAACAAGTTGAAAAGGAAAAAATGGGAAAAGACTTGATGAGAATAGTAAAGGCATGTCATATAAACTTTGAAATATAGATTTAAATAATTGAAATTGTATTGTAAAATTGTATAATTGGAGAAAAAGAAATTTTTTTTCCTTTTTAGAATACAAAATCATTAACACGAGGGTTGGAGATTTGGACCGATCTTTATAGAAATATTGAGGTCTCAATTTACAATAATTTTGATAGAAATAATAATAAAATATATAATGTTGATTATTTAAACCGTTAAAAAAACAAGAAATTCAACTTAAAAATTAAAAAATAATCATTTCTAACTTTTCTTGAACAAGTTTAAAATTTTGTATTATTAATATTATATCCACATTGATTATTTTTTATATTTCGTCAAATATTTTACGATATAATAGAAATGTTCATTCACAATAGAATTGTTAACAAAAATTTAATACCTTGGTATATATGTAGGAGATAAGATTGATATTCATCAATATTTTTATATTTCCATCAATAATTTGATTATGTGAATATAGATTTAAATTCATACTTTTGACATTTTTATAGATATCAATATTTTAGTCTTTGTATATGCATAGACCCAGATGCAGTAGTGGTAGCTCTTTCTCCAGAAACCCTAATGACAACGAATCGATTCGTGTGCGAAATATGCAATAAGGGATTTCGAAGAGACCAAAACCTACAATTGCATCGGCGAGGGCACAACTTGCCATGGAAGCTGAAGCAGAGGACGGGCGGGAGTGGGAGCGAGATGAAGAGGAGGGTGTACGTGTGCCCGGAGCCAACGTGCGTCCACCACAGTCCCGCGAGGGCGCTCGGAGACCTCACCGGAGTAAAGAAGCATTTCAGCAGAAAACATGGAGAGAAGAAGTGGAAATGTGAGAAATGCTCCAAAAAGTATGCTGTTCAATCCGACTTAAAAGCTCATACCAAAACTTGTGGCTCCAAGGAATACAAATGTGACTGTGGCACAATCTTCTCCAGGTTAATATTTTACATTCAACAAAAAAAATTTAAATCATTTTTTTAAAATTATTTTTATCCTTGTTAATTTTTTTTAATAAATTGTTTAACAAAATATATCGTAAATACTTGTTTTTTTCCCTTAATCTAATAATTAAAAGCTATATGTACGGTCGAAGATGAAAGATGAAAGATGTTTTTATATAATTAAATGCAGTTTTTACCACATGTTGGGGGAGGGTTCGAACCCACAACTTTTAGTTGAAGATATATGTCAATTACTGCTGGAAGTATGCTCGTTTTGACCACGTTGTTGATTATTTAGTTAAAAGTGATTTTGGAAATTTTATAAGTGTTAAAAACCACCCTTAAGAGATTTTAAAATATCTTAGGAGTGAGTGTTTATAGAAAAAATATGATTTACTTAAAAACATTGTCAAAAGTCAACCAAACAGATTAGGTATGAGATTTAGAAACAAATTTAAATGATTGATGAAAACTTAACTATAATAATGAAATATTTTTTCATATAAAGTTGGGAGAAGTATAGAAAACTTAAACCTCAAAAATCATTTCATTTTTAGTTTTTGATGTCTTTTAAAATTATGCTTGATTGCTTATAATTTCTATCATATGTTTATGCATTTCTTTAAAAACATTTGAACACCAAGCCAAGTTTAAAAAACACAAGCAAGTTTTTTGAAAACTACTTTTTTTTAATTTTCGAAATTTGGCTTATATTTTGAAGACATTTTCAAGAAGTATATAAAAGTTAAAGAAATATATAAATGAAAATAGTATTTACCCGTTTAATTTTTTTTAAAGAAAAAGTCAAAAATAAAAATGGTTATCAAACGAGACCTAAAAACTTAAAATAGAACCTTCAAACCTTTAGAAAAATAAATAAATATTTTATAGATGTTCACTTACAATCTAGTCAAGCTTAATAGTAGAAGTGTTATTGAACTATATATATGAACTTGGAAACATCATTTGAGTTGCGAGTGGGTTATATAACTAGATAGGTTTGATTCTATAGCAAAATATATGTTCAGTCCTTAAACTTTGAGTTGATTTATTCCATTTCGATATCTAAACTTTCCATATCTATTTCAGTTATTAAATTAAGTAACTATTTTGATCTTTTTTTTATATTTTAATGATTCAATAATATGACCTCAAAAAAAAAAAAAATATATATATATATATATATATATATGTTTTTGCACTAACGTGAAATTCACATAAGTTGAAAACAAGTATTAGGGTAAGAAAATTTTATGTTTCAAAATAACCCAATTTGAACCAAAATTTGTGAAAGTTCGAGAATCAAAACAATAACTAACTTTTAAAAGTTAAGGGACCAATTTAGGAGACTAGCAAGAATTAGAATGGATTAACTTTAAATGTTTGCTAAAATGAGTTGATTTCTTCTTTCTACTCCATAAATCTTATTTGAGTTTGAAGCTTTTTGCAGGAGAGACAGTTTCATAACTCACAGAGCTTTCTGTGATGCCTTAACAGAAGAAAACAACAAATTAGCGCGCCGAGGCGCCATGGCTTCCACCATGGCCTCTCCCTTCCAACAACAAGTCCCTCGCCTTCCCTCTCCGCCATTAACGCTGCCACATGACCTCATGCCCATTCCCCCGAAGCCCCTTAACGTATCAGCCGGAGCCATGTTCTCGTCGTCCAACTCCGAACGAAATGACCACCAGTTTCCTTCCCCCTCCGCCCTCATGTCTGCCACCGCATTGCTACAGAAAGCGGCGCAAATGGGTGCTGCTGTGAGCAGCAGTGGAAGCCCCACCACGAGCTCATCAATGACCCAACATAAGGTGTTAAATTCTCATTAAACTCAAAAACTTAAACGGATAGGTTGGAAGATATTTAATCATTTATTTGTATTTTTTATATATTCCCTCTATTTTTATGAGTGATTATCAATATTAATTGAAAAGAAAATGATACTATAACATTTAAGTACATAAATAGTTAAACTAACTCGGGGTAATAATCGGAGAAAAGTCTACATTTTCTTTAAGGATATTCAAAATTTTTATGTTCCAACTTTCTACATATATATATAATCATTCAAAAACTTTAGGAGAGCAAATGAGAGGAAAGTTATAAAATATTAAATATTCGATTTTGCTTGTTCAATTTTACAATAACTAAGGCATTCGTCCTTTCTTCTTAGTTCTAGATTTAACTCAAAAGCTTTATCGGATAGGTTACAGTATATTTAATAATTTATTCATATTCTTATCAGAAGGGCTACGTTACAAGGATGGCTCCTTCTTCCTTTGGCGGACTATTTCCCCAGACTGTTGCTAGCTTGCCCACCAGCTATTTGCAGAAATGCCCACAAGGAACCACTTCAGCTCAGCTGCTTTATGATTGCAGCACGGTGGACGTCGAGATGATCAACGACATTTCGACGCTGAATGGGATGTTTGATCAGCCGCTCATGGAGGCCACGAGGAAGAAAATGAACGACAAAAATGGCGCCGCGAAGACGATGACATTGGATTTGTTGGGGGCTGAGGGAGCAAAGAAGGAAGATCCCTTTGGAGGGTTGATGGAGAACATGAGTTACTTTCGACATCAAGCAGCAATGGGAAGGCACACATGGGAGATTTGATACTATGGTGTATGTGATTTTATAATTCTCATATAATGAAATGAATTTTTGGATCGTCTTTCTTTTTCTTTCGTTTCCCTCCTGATTTTAGGTAAAATATTGTAGAATTTGAAATTTACTAGAAAAAATACAGGTGCTATACGAAGTTTATTTAAGAAATGTTTCGCTTACAATCTGTGGCTCTGAGAGAGGTGATTTCAAAAGTCTAGATTTTATAGTCTCTGTGGAATTAGCAAACTAGAATAAATAAATTCATATAACCAAACATTTAATTAAACTTGATAAAACCTTGGGCTATGCGAATCCAACCAGTAAGTCAATCCCTCGCTTTAGAGAAGACTTAATTAAGTTTGTAGGTTGAATAAATCTGTTTCAAATAATTTGAAACTGAAAACATTGGGTTTGTGTAACTTGTGTTTAAATTTGTGTTTAATTGTATAAAGAAATGATATTAATAGAATTTGGTTTGCATGTAATTAACTTGTGTTTTTTGTTTGGAAGCTGCACAAGAAAATGGTAAATATAGTCCAAGATTTTAGAAACATGAGTTTAGAGATAGAGAAATGACTCTGATAATAATTTAGTTCAACGTGTTCCAACACTTGATTGAAACTTGAGATGATTTATAATATAATATGATATAAATTATACAACATTGTAAAAAAATAATTATACGAAATTTGTAGCATAGCTGGTTAATAAATTAAGTAATATTATTTTAGACTAAACTAAATATTTAGTCGCTGACTATTCCTAATTTACAAATATATTGCTAAACACAAACATTTTTTTTAATTGAGATTCAATTTTCAAATATGAAAAGAAAGAATACAACTCTATTTTTCATTGAATCCTTGTTTTCGGATTTTTGTTTTGTGAACACCAACTAAATGCACCCTTTGTAAATACATCAATAGTTTTTTTTTTGGGTCCGATTGAAGAAAATTTCTAATAAACAACATCAACAAAATAACATTTTTATTCTGATTGCTTATCATTCTGATTCCTAATAAGTTAAAAATGTCAACCTAAGTATAGCTTGAGGGGTTAAATTACCTATTTCCGACCAAAATGGTATGAGTTTGGATCTACACTCCCATCCATATTATACTTAAAAAATAATAAATAATAAATAATAAAAACCAGGTCTAAATTGAAAATTTGTGAACAACATAAACTAAATTGAAAAGAGAATGAAATATTAAAGATTAAACCATATATTTAGTGAGCTTAAATAATTATTGTGTGTGTGTGTTTTTTTCTCTCTAGTTTCTCATATGTTTATATTGTATTTCTTATGTTATTTGTCTATTTATGGGTCGTTGTTTGTTTTTGTTGTATGTTACCGTAACATTTTTGCAGTTCATTTCCTTTGGCGGCGAAAATTCCTCTCCTCCCTCCCATTCAGTACCCGATCAAATTTTTCCTATTTTGAGCTCCCAAATTAAATCCATTTCAATTTCCCTCTTCCCCCAATTCCTTAAATTCCTCAAAAATTTAAAAAAACAAATAAACAAAAATCCCCCAAATCTAATTTCCTCTGGTTCTCTCTGTTCCTCTCAGAGAAATGGAGGTCCGGCCATTGGAAATCAGAATCCTCAAAGCCCATGATCTCAAAGACGTCAATCTCATCTCCAAAATGGACGTTTACGCCGTCGTTTCCATCTCCGGCGACCAGCTCAACAACCCCAAGCTCAAGACCGCCGTCGACAAGGACGGCGGCACCAGCCCCAAGTGGAATTTTCCGATGAAGTTCGCCGTCGACGATGCCTCCGTCATGGAGAATCGCCTCACCCTCAACATCAAGCTCATGTCCAATCGGAGCTTGGGGGATAGAGAAATCGGCGTCGTTCATGTTCAGATCAAGGAGTTGTTTGACAGTTGCGGCGGCGACGGCGGTGGAGATGGGAGGAAGGAGGAGGAGGGGGAGAAGTCCGGTAGCTATAGTGTTCGGTTGTCCAATGGGAAGGTGAAAGGGACTTTGGATTTGGCCTATAAATTTGGAGACAAATATGAAGTTGAAGTTCCGCCACCGCCGCCTCCGCCGTGTAACGAGAAGGGAGTCGACGCGCCGCCAGTTATGGCCTATCCATCTGGGTTTCCTGGCTCCAGCTCTACATATCCGCCGCCGTCGACGAATATGTACCCGCCGCCACCGCCCGGTGGATACCCCTACGCGCCGCCGCCGCCGGGGGTTATGTATCCGCCGCCACCGCCGGGATATGGGCAGCCGCCGCCGGGTTACGGATACCCGCCAATGCAGCCGCCGCAGGGGCCAAAGAAGGGCGGTGGCGGTATGGGATTGGGGCTGGGGGCCGGTTTGCTTGGTGGGCTGTTGATCGGAGATATGATGTCGGACTTCTGAAAGGCAACGGCGGCGCTGGCTTTTGTGGTTGCTGGTTTGAAAATCAGTTTCGACCCAAAGGATAGAAAATCATATGAAAACTAATTTTTATAAAGTTGTGTAATTGATCTCTTCTGAATTTGGATTTAAAATCCATTTAAAATTGTAACATTTTAAAGTATATTGAAAGTTGGACTCTTTTCATATAGAGTTCATAACATAATAATATTTATATAACAAAATTATACCAATTTTGTCACTTGCTCTTTCATCCCTAAATTTTATAATCTAAATTACACTTTAAATTATGTTTACCTTCATATTATTAAGAAAAATATTTGGCTCCTATTTGAGAGTGTTTCTTCCTAGATGTGCATGCTTTTAGGGTTTTGATTTGCTAGTTTTTTAAAATGTTGTTTCATTTATTTTTATTCTTTTTTTTTAAATGCCGTAATCTCGAGGCTTTAATATAATAATTTTACAAACAGTAATAACATATAAATTCTTCCTTCTCGAGACTTTAATATAATAATTTCATAAAGAGTAATAACATATAGAGAATGAAACAATAGAATGATAAGAGTGCATTTGTTTGATGATCTAAAAATAATCAATAGAATTCTATCCTAGTGGAAAATTCGAAAAGAAGAGGTTGGAGAACCCAAAAACCGAGATTTGGGAGGGGGTCTTCGTTTACAAGGGGAGTATCAAGACAGACCAGTGATCCTGATGGGCCAAATGGTAAGGCAAACGAGGGTCCAGAAGATTTATTTCTACAGGAAAAGGTTGCGGGAAAGAAGAAAGCTTTTGAGTTTGAATCCAACAACGAACCAGGTTTTCAAGGTTTTGGGGTGCGGAGAGGAAGAGGAAATGGGAGGGGGATGGGTTACAGTTATGGTTCTTTTGGATCCCCCTTTGAAAACTCGGATTGGAACAGTGGAATGAATCCAGGGGGAAATGGGAATCCACCATGGATGGATGGGGAGCTGGATCCCGGCGAGTCTAGTTCGGACCATGAAGAACTATTCAACCGGGATCGAGAGCCCTTTCAGTCCTTTAAACAGAATTTCGATGGGATTGATAAGAGATCCTGGGAGTTTGGGGACCAGAGAGGATTGAATCCCAAGCTGAAGATCTATTCAGAAGACGTAGATGCAAGGAATCCTATGGAACAGGAGAAAGCAGAGGGGACTACCCAGGTGGACAATGATTTCATCATGAGCATGGAGGGTGGGGAAGACTCATCCACAGGGAAGTAATCTTTTACCTTAATTTGTTTTTAATGATTATTATATCCTGGAATTGTCGAGGTGCTAGTAGCCCTCGTTTTAAATCAATTTTTCGTGATATGATTGCTTCGTATAATCCGAATATTTTAGTTGTTCTTGAACCTAGAATTAGTGGTCATTTAGTTGAAAATGTTTGTAAGAGTTTTTCTAGTTTTTCTTTTACTCGTATCGAAGCTCAAGGATTTAAAGGTGGGATTTGGGAGTTCTGGCAAACTAACCAAGTGTCCCTATTTGAATTAGACCGTCACAATCAGGCTTTCCACTTTAAAGTATCAAAGGGTTCTTTTTCTGGCCTATTCACGGTCGTGTATGGGAGTCCTCAGAAGGGTTTTAGAGGGGAATTGTGGCAGTTCCTTGAGTCTCTCACTCCTAGTTCTGAGGTACCTTAGTTAATAATAGGAGATTTCAATGAAATCCTGGCAGACGAGGAAAAATTAGGGGGTGCACCGTTCAATCCAATTCTGGCCATCCCTTTCATAGAAACTATAAGTGTAACCTTATGGACCTTGGTAGTTTTTGCTCAAAATTTACATGGAGAGGCCCAGTTTTCCAAGGGTATAGTCGTATCTTTGAATGGTTAGATAGAGGTCTAGTTAATCAAAAATGGCAATTAGTCTTCCCAGAGCATCTATTCGAGTGCTACCAAGGGTTAAATCGGATCATCATCCCATTATGTTAGATATACATGGGTTTTGTGAAAGGTCCGTGTACAAAGACCGTTTAGGTCATGGCGGCTTGGCAAACTCACGGCTCTTTCCAGAATCTTATTAAGGAAGGCTGATCGAACATTGAATACTTCCAAATTGTTTAGCTACCTGTTGTCAACTAATTGTGCTACCAATTCTTATATGTGCAAGTGTACACAATCATCACAACAAGTAATAAAAGTTCGAATTCACGTCGACTAAATGTTTAAACACTCAATATTCACTTAAAGAAGCAATGCAATAAGCCAAAGGGGTTTTCTTCCACTAATAACTAAAAGATGTTGAGATAAAAACCATTTAAAATGATTTTCTTAAATAAAACACAGGTAGTGAGTTTGCTAGAATTACCGCACATCCACAATCACTCAGTAAGATCGTATGAAAACAAGGGCGCAACAGGGAGAGGAAGTCGATTCTTCTAGGCTACCCTAACTATGCTGCAGCATTAATAGAGTGAATGCAGTGGTCAAACAGACAAGATGTTCTTCCAAACACCTCAGATTTTCTACTACTAACATTCATAGACAAACATCAATAGCATGTATGCACAGTTTTTAAGATCAAGTTAGGTGATGTTTATCCCTAAGTCACCACACGCTAAACTCAAGTAGACTCTAGCCTAAGATGAAGGGTTTCGCTCCTTAATACATTTTTCCAAACATTATCAAAGAGGTATTTCAACATGGTGATCAAGCATATTGAAAATAGAGTGATAAAACAACTTCAACTCAAAGCAAAATAAGTTACAGCCCAGAAACTGAGTTTAGAACATCTCCCACTTACACAAGTTGATTAGCTAGACAATGCCATAGAGGGAGTCAAACAAAATGTAGGAATAAAAACAATACAAAGATGATAAAATGAAGAGAAGGAGCTGAAGGCCAGCTCCCAATAGCCACTGATATGAGCCTTCTTCTTCTTTTGATTTTCTCTAACGGTTTGGAGAGGTTTTCTTGGAGTCAGGGTGGATTCCTTCAAGAATGAGCAAGGGGAATGTTTCTTGGTGTTTGTGTGTCTTCGAGGCTTCTCTTCTTGTTTGCATTTATACCCCCTTCAGATATTAGGGCAACAACACGAGCCTTGAGGGACCCAGCTCTCACTTTTGGGTAAAAACCTCCAATTACTATGGTAAATGCCGCTGAGAAACCCGTTTAGTGCTGGCTTGCTACTTTTTGTCTTTTGTTTTTATCTGGAAATGATGTTGTCGCATCGTCACAGCTGCAGCAAAAAGTGCTCAAAATCAGATCATTCAATCGAGTGCTAACATTGAACTCTTAGTAATGCGAGACATTGATTTATCTTTTAATTCAAGCACACTTACTGAATATTTGGGGCTATAATAGACTAACTTTAGTTATTTCATGCAACTTATAGGCACAATTAACTCTCTTTAGGAGAGTTATCACTACCTTGAAAAGTAAGCTAATAAAGTGGAATAGAGAAGTGTTTCGGAATATTGTAGGAAGGAAGAGATCTATTTTAGCTCGGCTGGCTGGCATCCAGAGGATAATTCCTCATAATAGCAACCTTTTTTTTAGTAATCTGGAGAAAAGCCTTAGCAGTGAATTGGAAACTATCCTTCTCCAGGACGAAGTCACATGGTTTCAAAGATCTAGATGTGATTGGGTTCGGTTTGGGGATAGAAACACTAAATATTTTCACACAAAAACTATCACAGCTTGCAAAAGGATTAGAATAGACACATTAAAAAGTGAAAATGGGGTTTGGATAACAGATGAAGAGGTGTTGAGAAGTATGGCTTCTAACCACTTTTAAAATCTGTATGGGAGTCTGAAAAATGGTGCCAAGCTAGACACGTTAATTTCTTTTACTACTCTTCCTTTGGAAGCAATTGATATCTTATCTAAACCAGTGTCACTGAAAGAAGTTCGTAGAGCAGTTTTTTCTATGGGGGCCTTCAAAGCATCGGGGTCTGATGGATTCCAACCGGTTTTTTATCAACAGAATTGGGACCTGGTTGCTCCAGCAGTCTTGGCATTTGCTAAAAGTACAATAGAGGAGGGTAAAAATCAATTGATAAAGCTAACTCTACATATCTAGTGCTTATTCCCAAGGTGGATCATCCAGAAATTATCTTTCAGTTCCAACCCATAAGTCTGTGTAATGTTTCCTATAAGATTGTCACAAAATTAATCACTCTAAGGCTTAGGAAATACATAGGAGGGATTGTATCTCCTAATCAAGCTAGTTTTGTGCTTGGAAGACACATTCAAGATAATATAATCATAGCTTAAGAACTAGTGCATACTATATGGATAAGCTAAAGAGGAAGAAGAAATTCATGATGATCAAAGTAGAATTGGAGAAAGCTTATGATAGAGTTTCTTGGGAATTTCTAGAAGAATCTTAAGATTAGTAGGAATTCCAGTTAGTCTTAAGAATGTAATTATGGATTGTGTTTCAATAGCATTTATGCAAATCCTTTGGAATGGGGATCCTACTCCTATGTTTGAGATGCAAGGGGGTTCGTCAAGGGTGTCCACTCTCCCCTTATCTTTTTGTATTATGTTTAGAATGGCTGACACATTGTATTGCTGATTTAGTTGAGGGAAAAGATGGAAACCGATAAGAGTAGGGACTCACGGGCCAGCTATATCACACTTGTTTGCTGACGATATCTTGTTATTCGCTAAAGCTTATATGGAGCAAATGATGGAATTAAGTTCTGTGTTAGGGAAGTTTTGTGGGGCATATGGCCAAAAAGTAAACAACTCGAAAACTATCATTTACTTTTCTAAAAATATGCTACCTGAGGAACAAAATCTAATAGCTAACACCAGGGGTTTTAGATCAGTTACGTCGGATGTAGGGAGATATTTAGGTATTCCGATAGTCCATGGCAGGTTTCGTAGCTCGCATCTTCAGGGCATAGTAAACAGAGTTAGCATGAGGTTGAATAATTGGTCTGTTGCCTCCCTTTCTTTAGTAGGTCGGGCTATGCTGGTCCAATCTGTGCTTCAAGCCATACCAACTTATTCAATACATATATTTCGGTTTCTAGGAATTTTTTGTAGGAAGATGGATTAGTTATGTAGAAATTTCCTTTGGGGGCACACAAGGTCTAGAGCTAGGATTCACCTAATTAGTTTGGGAAAGGATTAGTAGACCTAAGAAGGGAGGGGTCTTAGTCTGCATAAATTTCAGGATTTTAATACGGCATTGATGGGTAAAATTATTTGGGGTTTAATAACTCGTCCTAATGAGTTGTGGGCCCAACTACTTATTAATAAGTAGGGTTGTTGGGAAGAAGACTGGAGCTTGAAATTTAGACAAGGAGACTCCTGACTTGGGTCTTCAATAGTGAAGGCTTGGGATGAAATTAAAAATTGTTGGGAGGGGCATTGGTAATGGGTGCAAAGTGAGATTTTGGACGGATCCATGGGTTAATGGAAATATACTAATAGATAGCATTGGTGAGAATTGTTATAGAGAACAAAGACGACCCAAAACGAGACAAGAAATTGAAGCCCGAGATCATCGATTGGGGGAGACCAGCCCGCGATGTAACGGGCCGGCCCAAAGGACGACCTAGCACCAAGGCCGACGCCTCGGTGCCGACCCCACCTCGACGCCGAGACCTTCTCAGCGCCGAGGCGCCAACTTCTCAACAATCACCTTCGGGCCAAGATACCATGTGGGCATCCTCCGCTCGGATCTGTATCAGGAGGTTAAACACCCTTATTCGGGGTCGAGGCCGATCATTGGGCCTCGCAACTCTGAATTAGGGCTCAACTACAGAAGGTTCTGGAACTACCCTCACAGCTATAAATAGCAATGCAGCCTAACCCTAGAGGAGACAGGTGATATATCCCTAGTTCACTATTTTCTCAACTTTCCCTTGCTAACTTAGGCATCGGAACCCGTGTGACTGAGGTCACACCGGTTTAGATCGGTTTGGTTTTGCAGGTATTGGTTCCCTTATCATCGAGTTAGGTGTGTGCGAGAAGAAGAACCAGAAGGTCAAAATCCACGCATCAACAAGAATGTAATTATAGAAGGGGATAAGGGGCACCCGGTTAGAGATTATATTACAGTAGATGGTGAGTGGAATTGGGAAGCCTTTGCAGGAAAGATTAACCAATCATCACTTCTAGCTATTGCTAGTATTAGACCACCAGATATTTCGTTAAATCTCCCATATTTCCCTATTTGGATTGGATCCAAGAATGGGAAATATTCTGTGTCGTGTACCTATAATAGTTTCCAGTGCTTAGGAGCTTTGCCACCACAATCCAAATTATGGAAAACTGTTTGGAATTGGGAAGGCGCTCTTAGGATAAGTTGTTTTCTATGGTTAGTCTCGCATGAGAGACTCTTTAACGAATTATGAGAGATTTATGAGACATCTAAGTTCATCAAATAAGTGTGGCTATTGCCCGCAATATGCTGAAACTATCACTTATGTCTTAAGAGACTGCAAATTTGCTAAGCAGGTTTGGATAAATCTAATCCCTATTAATATATCTAATGGCTTTTTTAATTGTGGATTGCAGGAATTGTTAGAAAACAATTTGGTTAAGGTTCCTCTGTCACCCCAATGGCCTTCCATCTTTGTGAATTGCCTTCCATCTTTGGGTTGGGATGCTGGCTACTATGGCAGTGGAGGAATAAAGTCATCTTTGATTCAACAGCCCACATACTTGAAGATCCAAGCATGGTGGTCAGACAGACTGCTGAGAGCTTCAGAAATTCATGGGAATTGGTGTCTAAACTTTCAAAGAAGCCTATTCGCCGCTGGGAAGAAATTAGTTGGAATCCCCCACCTTTTAACTGCTAGAAGCTGAACACAAATGGGTCTGTCCATGGGACCCTTGCTTTAGTCGGAGCTAGTGGCTTAATTAGAGAATCTGATGGGAAATGGATAAAGGGGTTCCAACAGAATCTAAGCTGCTCAACAGTTATTGTTGCCGAGTTCTGGGTCATTCTTTCAAGATTAGAACTGGCTTGGAATGTGGGATGTAGAAATTTGATGGTAGAATCTGACTCGGAGTCGGCGTGCATCTTAGTTCGAAACAGAACCAATTCCACAGCTATAATTAAACCAATCTGGACAAAGATTTCACAACTGTTGAGTAGGGATTGGATGGTATCGATCCATCACATTTATAGGGAGGCTAATTTCTGCGCTGATTGGTTGGCAAACCGCACCTGTAACCAACCTTTAGGTCTCCATATTTGTGAAGAGGCCCCTAGAGGACTTCTGCACTTGTTTATGCCTTATCTCTTGTTAGTTGTACTGGGTTGATGCCCCTTTTATCCTCCGAAAAAAATATATAATCATGAAAATTCTTCCAAAAAAAATAATCATGAATCTGGAAACAAATTATTTGATGAAAACAAGGGTTATATTTTATATATTTGGTATTTGGTAGCAAAATTAGAAATGGAATCTAGATTTAAAATTTTAGAGAAACTGTGTTTTCTTTTTTTCCTTAAGAAATGAAACTGTTTTTTATAATGAATTCATAAGAATGAAAATAAAATAGGTTACAAAATAATTATTTTGATTGAATTTGAAAATTTATTAATAAATAAGGAGAAATAATCCATTTTAATTTAACTAGGTGGTTCCATTAACCTTTCAACTTAATTTCAATAAATTAGAACGGTTACAATTAATACCTCTTTAATCATGTTGATGAATCAACCAATAATAAGTTATAAATATTACATATTGTTATAAAACTAAGAATAAAAGTAAGAACAATGGAACACTTGAGTCCGTCCATATGAAGAGAAAGTAGGAAGAAAAATATGAAATTTATCTATTGAGTATCGACCCAAATGTGTTTACAAATGTTCTCTACAACATCTATTTTAATAGTCAAAACGAACATCAGCGATATTGGTATATGTCTCAAATCAAGATGATCTCTCATATGTTGTATTAAAAAAAACATCTATTTTAGTATAATATTTATAACAAATATAACATAATTTTAATATTTTGTTCAAAAAATTAATTTTAGTAAAAGAAAAAATATTTGTTTAATTTAATTTAGTACAGCGAGAGAATAAAAAACGAGAAATAGTTACTGACAAACAAAAATAAGAGATTCTATAAACTATAAAGATTAGTTTATTAAGATAATTATATAAATTTTAGTTTTATATAAAATTTTCCATTTTGGGGGTGAAATTGATCTAGAAACCAGCATCCCCAAATCCGGCGTCGTAACCGGCGTCGAACGCCGCCATTTCTCCGACGTCGGAAATCATATCTCCGATCAACAAACCACCGAGCAAACCAGCTCCCAATCCCAACCCCAAACCGGCGCCGCCGCGGCCCTTATGCGGCGGCGGGTGTCCATACCCTGGAGGCGGCGGCGGCGGGTATCCACCGTACCCATACCCCGGCGGTGGATAACCAAATCCCGGAGGCGGTGGTTGATACGCGCCCTGCGGCGGCGCGTGGTAGGGGTAAGCCGCGGGAGGCGGCGCGTACGCGGAGCTGGAGCCAGGATACGCAGACGGATAAGCCATGGGCGGCGGCGCGTCGGCGGCGGTCTTCACGCTAGACGGCGGCAGTTGCGGCGGTGGTGGTTCGAATTTATATTTCTCCCCAAATTTATACGCCAAATCCAAAGTCCCTTTGGCCTTCCCATTCGACAAACGAACGCTATAGCTACCGGATTTCTCCTCATCGCCGCCGCCGCCGCCGCCATTGTCGAACAATTCTTTGATCTGAACATAAACGACGCCGATTTCTCTGTCTCCCAAACTCCGATTCGAAATGAGCTTGATCTTGAGGGTGAGGCGATTCTCCAGGACGGCGGCTTCTTCGACGGCGAACTTCATGGAGAAATTCCACTTGGGGCTGGTGCCGCCGTCCTTGTCGACGGCGGTCTTCAACTTGGGGTTGTTCAATTGGTCGCCGGAGATGGAAACGACGGCGTATACGTCCATTTTGGACAAGAGATTCACGTCTTTGAGGTCATGGGCTTTGATGATTCTGATCTCCAATGGCCGCACCTCCATTTTTAGAACCAAAACAAAAACAGAAAAAACAGAGAGATTTGGGGAAAATAGAATTGAGAGTTGAAATCTTGATTGAAATTAGAGGAAGGGAGGAGAATAAATTTTTCTTGGTCAAATGAAATTAAACTATATACGCGTTTTGTGTTTAATTTAGAAAATGGTTGACTTTTCTTTGTGGTTTTCCTGCTAGGGGTGGTGTGGATTCCACCTCACACTTAAGATTTTCATTAAAAAAATTGATAAGGAAAGAACCAAGTATTATTCAACCTATTACATTATACATGTATGGTATGAAAATTGATGAGTTTTTGAGTTTTGAGAAATTTATTCAAATGTCATTTGATTAAACTTAATTATTTACACTAATTTTTTTCTGGCTTGATTTTTATTTAAATTAGTTTTTTTTAGTACAATAAATGAGACTGCGAAATTCGAATACATGATTGCTTAGTAATAGACAGATGTCAATTACTATTGAATCAAGCTCTTGGTTTGAAGGAAATTGTTTAGAAAAAAAGTACTATGATGTACATTTAATGGGTATAAATGGAGGGTAGAAGTTGATATTATGAATTCATTTTTATTGAAATAAGTTAGTTTTGGGAGATTTAATTGTGGTTTGGTTTTATTCTGTGCACTGATTTAATTAGGGCTTTATTTTCATGGAAACCAGTGAAATTTTTAAATTTTGTAGAGGTAATGTAAGCAAGTCGAATTAAAAGTTTAAAAAATGGAAATCTCAATTGATGGTTATTAATAAATGAATTTTATATTCATTTATTAGGACTAGTTTCAATTATTTTTATTCAACCTCATCGGGCAGGAGAACTGATAATCAATTCCATGAGTGGCTGTAAACTGAGAGAAAACTGATGAGACATATTCCCCCCGAATCTTAGTGCAAAACAGGAATCGTTTATTTTGAATATTTCCCCAAGCAACAACATATGTTTTTTATTTTTTGTTTTAGGAAAATGAATATTACTTTTTAGAGGCTACTTAGAATATTTTTCCAAGTAACAACAATACTAGTTTTTTTTTTTTATTTGTTGTGGTAGGTAAACAAAGATTAGTCTTTAGAGGCCACTTTGAATATTTTTATACCAAATCAAAAACAAACAAACAATAACCTAATCGAGCAAACTCAAAAGGATGATTTTGAAAATACGTGTTCCCAATGCCTAGACACTATGATGATATCCATACCTATAAGTTCATATTTTAAGTTATGTTTCAAGGAGAGGAGAGAGAGATTGGAGGTCTTTTTAGAGATGATGATTTTTATTTTCTTCTTTCTTTTTCATTTTCTTTATTCTTTTAACTAGTGATTTGGTGGATGCCAACTTAGTTTTGTGTTATATTCGTATATTTCTAAGTTATTTTTCGTTGTTGAGTTAATATTTTAAATTTAGTGTTTCTAGTGATTAGATCATCCATTATAGGTTGAATTCTATATTCAAAATACAAGATAAAGAGAATTTAATATTTCATGTCTTATTGTGATATATTTGAGAATAATACTTTGGATGATATTTTTCTTTTTAATATTAAATGAAAACATAGGGCAAACATTAAGAGTGAAAAGTAAATAAACAAATAAAATGTTGAACAGCAAAATGCGCGTCCGGGGAATCGAACCCCGGTCAGTACCGTGGGAGGGTACTATGATACCACTACACCAGATGCGCTTCTTTTGCTAAGGATATTTAGCTTATTAATAAGTAATAGTAAATTGTGATTAAAGTCACATAAATAATAAAGTTTAAAATTAGAAACTCCAATACGGGGGGAAAAGCCTGCTAAGATATTTGAAAACCACAATATATTTATTATAAAAGTACAAACTTATTTAAGTATAATTATTTTATTATGTTTTTTAGCCCAAAAAATAATAATAATAATAATTATTATTATTATTATTATTATAATATTAAGAATACGGCACTTTGAAAATTTGAACAATATTTTAAAAATTATAACACTTTTTATTAATTAAATATGTATATGTTCTTTTTCTCGTTCCTAATTTTCTTAAGAAATTTAAACATTTTTACTATTAATTATAATTATGTATAACAAGTTTCTTCTTTCTTGTTCCCATTTTCAATTTGTTCCAAAACATAAATAAAAAACTTGTTTTATCATACTTGAATTCATGGATGTTAGGGTCATGCAATACATTTTTTTTATTAAAAATAAAAAATCAGAAACAAGAAATAGGAATATTACCAAAAGAGACCTAAGAAATCAATATGTTTAATTCGCTACTGTTTGAAAAGTTGGGTATTACTGCCTGAAATATAAATTATTTTGCTCTAGGCATAATAATACAATAATAACAACAATAATATAAGTTGTGTCCAATCCATGTAACTACAGGTTCATAACGAAGATTAAATTAAAATCTTATTGGATGAAGATTAAATTAAAATAGGATTAATAAAGAGATTTACAAACACCCCTAAAGTGGTCTCTATCATATCAAAACGTCACAAACCAAAAGTTAATTTCACTCTTAAAAGTATAATTTCACTTAAAAAGTATGTGCTTAGAGAAATCCGTTGAAAGAAAAATTGCGAGTTTATTTTCGTTGATGTGCCTTGGTCTTTAGTGGTGAGATCTCATTTCTCCCTTCAAATTTTTGAAAAAAGAAAAAGAAAGAAAAAACTTAAATTGTCTCCATATGAAAAATTGACTATCTTTGGAAAAATAAATAAATAAAAACACATGTTAAAAATTTACAAAATGATGAAGAAAAAAGGGAGAAAGAATCCATGTAGAAAAAAAATAAAAATAAAAATAAAAAATTTGAATTGTTACTGAGCGTTGGGTGCAGCCCGCCAAGATCGTTCAAAATCTTCAACTTCCAATCTTGAAGCTCTTACAAACATTATCCAACATCCCCAAAAAATCTCTCACAATCACGAAAATCCGGAGCGGATTCGTCTCCTCTTTGCTCACATTTCCATGGAAGTATTCTGTGATCTCTCTCACGCACGATCGCACTCGTTCTTCGTCCCTCCGCACCTCCTCCATCGCCTTCTTCACGTAATTCAAGAACCCTTTCATGGCGGCGACGAAATTCCGGCTCCTTTCATCCACGCGTAAGTCGTTGCTCACCAGTTGCTGCAGTTTCGCGATTCCCTCGTTCAGATACGCGGTGGAGCTCGCCAGGACGTTCAGATCGATCGTCGCCGCTCGCTTCACGTTGTACAGTTCGGTGCTCAGGCCGGACACCAGATCCAGCCCCATTCTTCGGTAATCCTCTTCCCTTTCTTCCATTGTTCTGGATTTGTTCTTCTGGCTGATTTTCCCCATTATGCTTCCGGATACTCTGATTCCTTCTGATCGGATCATTTCTTGGACCACGAAGTGGAGTAGGGAGGTTTTGCCGTCGGTTCCTTTGACGTCGGAGAGCTTGAGGAGCGCGTCTAATTTGAATGCTCTGGCTCCTCCTCTGCTTGTGCCGACGTTCATTCGGTTCCCTGTTTTCAGCACGGCTTCCAGTAATTTCAAGAACAGTCTGCTGGATCTTAGTTCCTTGCAGGCCTCCTGATACAACAAAAATGGAAGTAGAATTAGAGAGGATGAGTTCAATTTTCCATGATTGATGTCACTGCAGCCTCTGGTTAATTCATTTTGGGGTTAAATTATAAGTTGGTCCTAAAGTAGTCCTTAAATGCTTTAAGATTTTGTTTATTTAGTTCTATAGTTTAAAGAACGAATTTATAACGGGCACCTATCACACACCAAACAATTTTGGAAGTTGAGGGAACTTATAATTTAACCTTTTGTTTTGTTTTGTTTTTTTTTTTTTTTTTTACCTCTAGCATTGAAAACGAATTCCGGAGATGATTCACTTCATCTTCAAAAGTTTCTCTGTAAAGCATGGCTTCTACTCGTTGGAAGGCAAATGGTATTCTCAGAATTGCTATGACAAATTTCTCTGTACACCCCAATTCACTGATGTCCCCTTCATAGCTTAACAATTTGGCCTCTTCTTCCTGTGTTGGTACCATCTTTACTAGTGCTTCAAGTTGTCTTAAGCGCAACCCAATCCCTGATTTTCACCATACAGAATTAGACCGTGGCAAATAACAATTTTACTGTAAATGGCTCATGGGAGTTAAATATGAGATTCATGAAGAAACTATGGAGCTCTGGGTCTATTTGGTTCATATTCTATGGTTCTGTTTCTCTTTAGAAACTAAAATTTTTGTGTATTTGTTCTGGAATTACAAGAAGGGTATTTCATATTTCCCGAGAATTTGCTTATTTAAAGGTAGCTATACCTTGTTCTATTGCTTCACAAACTTGTTCTGCTGATAGATTCAGGGCTTTTAGGAGTATGGTTAGGTTCTGAAGTCTCTTTGCCTCGAGTATATGCTTGCTTGGAGAGGGGCTTTTGTTGCTAGTATCACCATTTTTCATTGGATCTTGTTGGTTGTATCCAAATAGTGACTCAATCATTTCTTCATCTAGCCTGTTTTTTCATGAGTTCTTCAGGTTCAATCAGAAAAAAATTGAAATAACATATGATAACCAAGGGCAAGAACTTACTCAAATGAACTCCATCTTAGTTTGTCCCATACCATTGATCGATCTGGTGCAGCTCTTACTTTGTCCCAATGGAGAGGCTTCAGTTTCGGCCGCAAATTTTCATCTTTTCCAAATGCCATGAATTGAGGGAGCTTGGAAGGAGGAGGAGGTGGAGTTTTGAAAGAGTAAGAGTTTGTTCTTAAACTTGGTGGTGGGCAAGGGGGTGGAGGAATAGTTGATGATGATTGTGAAGGTTTAGTACCATTTTGAGGCGATGGCAGATCATTCCATGGTGTTTGAGATAGTGCTGAAGAAGAATCTGACATTGCAGGAGATGATGATCTTAACAATGCAGAGGAGGAGGTAGATCCAGTTGAAAAGGGTGAAGAGAGGGAGAAGGAACTGCGATCGGTGAGTGGAGGTGGAGGTGGAGGAGGCGGCGGCGGTGGAGGCGGAGATAGAGATGGGATATTCTTTTGAAAACCTGCAGACTGTGAAACCATCTGCACTTTGGGTTCTGAACTACAAGGAGAAAGGGTAAAATGCAACTGATCAGAAGTTAATGGTTTGTTAGATTCATCAAATTGGGTTTCCAATTTATTTGATAAGTTCACAGTCGGCACTGAACAAGTAGTGTTTGTTGTTATCACATTAGCAGAAGAAGATTCCGAAGCATTCGAAAGGCGAAGATTTGACAAATTCGAATCACCACAAGAATGGAATGATTCATCATCACCCGAAGAACAAGATTTAACAGGAGTAACCCTCTCCCCAGAAGAAGAATCAGCTCCATCAGATTCACATTGTATTGACTTCCCATCATCTTCCCCATGAACATACCCCATTTCCTTGGTTGAAGAAACACTTACATTTTCAAATTCTGAATCCAGCATCTCTTGGCCCCTCTCCCCTTCTTTGTGAACTGATAACCCTTTTTCACTTTCAGAAGTTTGCGTCTGTTCTTCAACATCCCTTCCACGTAAACTGAGATCGAACAGATCAAGGCCAGATTTTGGTCTTGTTGCCTTCTCTCCTGTTTCATTCTTTACAGAAAGTTTCTCAGTGGGTTCATCTCTCTGGCTATTGAATTTCTTGCAGACCCAGAAGGCAGCAATAGAGCATATCAAAATGGTGGCTCCTGCAGATACAAGAACTGCAACAAGAATTCTTCTGACTCTGCCTTCTCCTCCATCTTCTCTTTTAGGCTTGTAAACTGGTTGGCTCTTGTGCAGGCGAAGCTGATGAGGGTGGGAATGTTCATGAATGTGCACTCCATGTGATGCAACAGGAGCAGGAGATGGAGCAATGGCGGCCGGGGACGAGGAAGGCGATGGCGACGGCGAAAGCGAAAGATCTGATGGGGTTTGATTTCCCAATCGTAAGCTCTTGAGTCCAAGTAGAGCTCTGACTCTCTCCAGAATAAAAGGTTCATTTCCTCCACTCTCATCTTCCCCTGAAACTCTCTCAAGCTCTTTAACATTGAAGCTCTCTGCTGCATTCAACAGTGAATTAGCAATCAAAATGTGGGAGTTATGAGATGGAAAAGGCATCGACATGAAGATAACAATCATGAAAACGCAGTTCAAAACACAACCCATTTCTCTTCAACCAAGATTCATCAAAACCCAAATGAGAATTTCTAAAAGCTCTGTTCTTTTTCACATCATTGAAACCTAATGTCTGGGAGTGCAGGAAGATTCGATTGCAGAGAGGAGGAGAAAGAAGAAGAAGAAGAAAAATACAGTCTTTAATGCTACTCCAAGGCACCTCTCTGAGCCTGGCAGTTGTTTGTTTTTGGGTATGTAAATTGACCTTCCTTACTTTTCTTCTGATTCACTCTTTTTTTTCCCCAGTCATTATCTCATAAACCCCATCTGCAGAAACACCATTAAATGTACTGCTCTCTGCAGATCTTTTCAAAAAACCTTTCCACTAAGACTTGGACTCCATTCTGTTGTCTTGTTTTGTTTCTTCTGCTTTGTGTTAGAGAAAAGCTAAGCATGCTTTTTTGCTGCAACTTGATCCGTGATTCGGAGCTTTCTGAAGCAAATGAAGCCATCAGATTTGCTTTAGGCTTTTTAAAACAAACTTGAGTTTGTGTTTGAGGTTGAAAATTGTAGGATTTGGCAGATGATCAGAGGGTTTTAGGAGATAAAAAAGTTCACAGAATCAGGACAATGCAGGGAAAAGTTTGTTGTGGGACCCCTGTTTCTAATGGAGTTGCCTAACGATGGATGAAGACGGGAGCCATAAGTTTTCACCAACTTCATAATTAAGAGAGAGAAAGAGGTTAGGGTGGGGACAAAAATTGTTGGAGATGCTAGTCTCACTTCTACTAGAAGTGAAGAAGATCCTTAGTACATGTAAGTAATCACCTTACATATCATTCACAAAATTATTTGGGTAGACTTGAAAAGAATTATTTGTGTTTAGATCTAAAGTGGTTTCGTTTTAGCTCAACAATGCTAGGGTTCGGAAAAGCATCAATATTTAGGACAGTATCTCTTGAGATATGTTCGGATTGGCTAAATCTAAAGTGAGCTAGACCTTACTTTAATCTCTAAAATTTCAAGTCTATTTCAAACTTATTTTATTTAGTCATTTATTGCAAATATAGTCTCACGTTGCTAGAAGTGAAGAAGATCCATAGTACATACAAGTAATGACGATATCATCAACGAAACTGTTTGAGTAGAATTGAAGAGAAAACTATATGAGTTTAGATCTAAAGTGATTTCTTTTTAGTTCAACAATGGAAAGGCAAGAATGAGCCATCGACTTTTTGAATGGTAATAAATGTTTTATTTATTAAGATATGCTCCTTTGACTCACTAATCTATACCTCATTTTAGACTTTGAAATTTCAAATTTATTTTGTTTTGGTTTTTAAGTTTTTCTAAAATATGATCATTTTAGTTTTGAAACTTTCAAAATATCTATTTAAGTCCCTAAATTTTAAAAAATAATAACAATCAAATAAATAACTAGTTTAGTTTGGTTAATGTTATTATTCAGTCATCTAATATATGCTTATCCAAGAGATACTTAGACTAATTTATGTAGCTTCAATATATATCTATGTTAGCACGTAAATACACCTAAAGTAATTCTCAGTTTGTTAAAAAGTTAATAAAAAGACAAAGAGAGCCAAAATTGTATAGTCTTACCATTTAGAGAACAAAATAGAATGAATGAACTTAAATAGATATTTTGAAAGTCCAAAGACTAAAATAAAATGCAAAATTTTCTTATACCACAATCGTATGCATATGAGAAAATTTCTAGTAAGGAAAAATTTTTCGATCCTATTTATTATTTGCCAAATTACTTACATTTAAGAATGGCGTGGGTTGAGATAATAAAATAATATATTATTTAATGATGCATCCAATAGTAGAAGGGAGGAATACGTACTCAACATCGTACGAAAATTTTTTCATATGGATACTTCTCTTCCCGTTTGACGTCATAATAATGTTGGTTGAGTTCAATTAGCAATAAAGAATTATTTATGAAAGAAAATTCATAGTGTGGTAGAAAAATACTAAAATTTCCCCCAATAAAATTGTCGATGTTGATTTGATTGATGATGTAAAGGGTTGACAACTAATGCAAGGTGGATTTCCAATGAGCCCGCAAGGTGATGAATGACCTGCAATAAGAACTTTGTAACAGTAGTATTCGACCATATACACTTCGAAGCTTAATTTAGTCTATTTAGTCCTACTTGGTATCTGAATCAAACTTATTTAAATTGCGTAGAAATTAGGTATCTTTGTGAGGAATGGACTCGGTCTTTTATAAAGGAGCTTTTAGCATTGCTCTGTCATTTTGACACTTCGTATCCAGTATTCAGCGAATTCTACTTCAATGTCGTCTATGTTTTCAAGTTGGTGTTGGCCTCCCTCTTCCCTCCAGCCCTCCCTACTCAATCACCCACCAACGATCAATTCAGCATCGATTTCAGCTTGAAAATCGACCCAATCGACCGATATCGAACATTAAATTATTGTAGAAATGAAGAGATAAAGGTCGAACCCAAAGAAAGAAATGGTCCATCCCATCCCTGTCTCATGTGAAGTTATGTGTGGTTGTGAAATGGAAAAGGGAAAAGAAAGAGAGAGTTTGATGAGTGAATTGTGGGAAGCAAAGGGCCTTAAATCCTTCTTCTTCTCAACTTTCGATGTGGGACACACAACATGAAAACCGACAACCAACATACAACAAATATGGGAATAATTAAATTACATTAGTTTTGTATTTCTCATCATCTTCCCTCTTTTCCCGATTCAATTCAAATTAAAAGTGGATTGGAATTGGAACAACTGTACTGGCTTCTGCACACAACACAGAATAAAGCTTTACTTAAATCTACCTAAATTATTTAATCACAAATATTCTCTGTTCATCCTAGAATATTGTTATGAGCGAGAAGATAGCGGGATGATTTTAGAAGTTTCAATTCACAAGAATATATCCTATATTCGAAATGAGAAGGTATCCTAATGGTCTTAGGATTTTCCTCTAATAAATACTCATAGTAATACGCTACAAGTCTCTACTAATTACTACGTCGAAACACTCTACTCTCCATACTAGACCACCGGTCTTTAGTACTCGTTTTGGAGGTAGATTAGTGCAAATTTAACGGAATCCCAGGAGGCCAAATTTCTACATTAACAAATATTTTTAATTGGTATCCCCAATTTGAATATAATTCAACTGGCTCAGATTTCTATCTTTGACCAAAAGATTGTGAGTTAAAATTGTGAGTTGGAATTTTTACTCTCACACCTTTCCACTAAAAAGAAATATTTATTCTCGCTTTTACTTAATTATATATCTCCTTTCCGAGAAAAAACTTTAGATAAATTATTGGGATTCTATTGTTAGGGTAAAACAAGCTCAATTAATGATAGATATAGCAGCAGTATTTTGAATTTGCAAATATAGTAAAAAATAATAATAATAAAAATAAAAGCAAATATAGCAAAAAAATAAAAGTAAAAAAAAATCCCCACTCACAGAAAAGATTGGAATAAGCTTGAAACTCATCAACATTGTATAAGATGTTTAGACTAAACAACGAAATTTTACCTGAAAACTATATTTTTCTAAAAAATAAAAAATATTGTACCATTTTAACTCCTTTAAAATTTATCATACACAGGAAAAAAAAAACTAAAAATTTTCTCCAAAATTTATATTACTTGTGTTGACTAAAATGAAATAAATAAAAAAAGTTGAAGAAGAAAATAAGATTTAAACTAAAATATTATTACTAATTCAAATGTGGAAAAAGTTTATGTAGGGAACAAAAAGGGATCTACATCAAACAAAATAATTCTACAAATTAAAAACTCTACTATGATGATATTAAATTTTGATTATTGGTACTCCATAATATTATATGAAATGAAATTGTTTAATACATGTTGGTTATATTTTAATATGGTAGTAAAATTATAATTAAAGAGATTAATGTTGGGATCAAGAGCCTTTTACGAAAGGTATTAGGCTTTTTTTTTATTATTATTATTATTATTATTATTATTATTATTATTATTATTATTATTATTATTATTATTATTATTATTATGGAATATGGAAAAAAAAGCCAATTTGTCTTATTTCACATGCATCTAAATTGTCCTATTTGTATCAATGGATACAGATAATGAATATTTAGAGTTAAATATTTGAAATATAAATATTTAAAGTATATAAAATATCCCTACAAAAATTAATATTTGAAAATAAAATTTATCATAGAACTCATTTCATTACCATGAAGTAAAAAAAAAACTAAAATAGGACAAGCATGAAAATTGTATGTGTGGAAGTTATATTTTCAATTCTCAAGACATTGTTTTTAATTTAATTTGATTTAAATTAAATTAAAAACAAAATTTATTGTCTATTCTCTATTTTCAAGTGTTTTGTTCTTCAATTTTAACAATTATCCTTAATATAATGATTAATATCATCACATCACCTATTTGGAATATTAAATATTTTATAAGTTTTTGAAGGTGTCGTAGGAATAAATGGTTGTACCATGATTGCTATGAATAAAATTGATAAAAATTGAAAATTTTTAATTTTTTAGAGAACAAAAATCTTTGTGAAAAAAAAAACGAGTATGATCTCAAAATTCATTTAACAAATTCTCTAGAACATAATTTTAACTAATCAAGATATTACTAGATTTTTAAATTAACGTAATTACCTAAAAACCTAATCTAATAGGGAAGGACCATTCTATATTAGATTTTCAAAAGAATAATGCCATGGTAATTAAACTACCTTTGAACCAAATTTGTAATGGGAAATAAAGTAAGCTATTTATTTCATAGCCATCAAATGAGAGAGAAATATTAAATGCACATCTAATTATTTTAAGATCAAAGAGTATCCAATGTTGAAATACCCACAAAAAAAAAAAAGCTTAGTATTTGATTGTTTTTTTTTAATACTTTTCAAAATACAAAGTCAGAGAGAGAGAGGGGGAGTCAAATTCAAAATAAATGATTACAGACATTATTGAGCACATTTTCATCCCCATATGAGTACTTTAATTGAAACAACATATAATAATTAGGAGAAGGAATTTTTGTTGTTTTGTAGATAATATTTTTTTTTTATTTAATGGTTTTCTTAAATATGTAAATCCAAATATTTTCTTGGAAAATTCCACTTATTTGGTAAACATCATAATATTGAAAAGAAATTATTCGATCTCTTGGAAATTACAATGAAGGATAGAAAATACTTTTTCCAGGAAAAAAATTAGTAACTAATTTTACGCTTTAATCACGTAAACAATTGATTTTCTTTAAATTGGAATCCAATTTATGTTTTTTTAGACGTAAACCTAATGCTATATATAATAGATATAAATATAAAATATCTTCCTTTTTCTGGAATTTTTCTTTGAGTTAGAATATGAGGAGTGAAAATTCGAATCGACGAGCTTTTTCGTTTGTCTTACTCAGTTAAATTAAGGTGCCTGAGTATTATTTATTTATTTACTTATTATTATTATTTATTTTACCATAGTTGCCTTGAGTATTTGTTGCTGTAATAAGTTGAATGATTTTGTTTTTAATTAATTTATTAATTGTAATATTTCAACCAACTGATTGAAATCAATTCTAAAATTTATAGTAACTTATTTATTAATAACGAATATCATAATATTAAACTAGAAATTTGAATCAAATTTGCATTCTTCTCCTAGATTAAAGATAAAGTTTTGCCCTTGATATTCGTATCATGGAGAGAAAAATACAACAAGACACATAGATCAATCAAGTCAGTTCGATACGATTGGATATGTCCAACTAACCCAATGGAGAAAACCGAATGTCCATTAGGATAAGATTATAAACCAATTGAAGAATCAACCAAGTTCTCTACAACCAACTTGAGGTTTGATAGCCCGTAACCACGAATGGAGCAGTTTCAACGATCTTATCTCCCCTACTGCCTATAAAGGAACAATCCTCCACTCATTCAGGTATGCTATTATGTTTGACTACGACCTACTGTAGTTCGAACTACTTTGACTTGATATTTGGAGTGTTTGTTCCCTCTGTGCAGATCACTCCTTGCCAACTCGCTCCTTCTCAGCTTGCTTCGATTCAACGCAAACCGATCTACTAAGCTCGACAAAATTCAACGCATCAACAATCTCTAATATTTTGTTTGTCGACATCGTGATGATAAAGATGTACCTTCATATTTTTCATAATGGTATGAGATTGTTCAATTTTAACCTAAACCTTCATGAATTTTCTTTTAATTTCACCCAAACCCTCTCATACTAATAAACATATTGCTTGTATTACATAGATCTCGTTTCCTTTTAGTGAATGTGCTGAAGTGGAGTAAGGAGTACTTTCATAGGGTGGGACAAATTTTTATGTTTTTTCCATATATAGAATTTGTCATATCTCCTCCTCCCCTCCCGTACACTCATCTTTACTGTTATTTTTTTTTCAAATAGAAAAGATTCAAATTCATGACCTCTTAATTATACCGACAATTATTAAGTGTTAAAAGAAGAACCATATGTGAATTTAAAAAGTACTACTTTTACAAGGTATTGAATTGTTAGTAGAATAGTATTTTTTTAATAGGTCATTTTTTATAGCAGGAAGTCATAGTTATCGCAATTTACAAAATAATATCCTATGCAATGAGTAAATTTACTTTTATAGATGGTATGCTATTTTATTAAATTAAACAATAACATATTATCAACTCACTTAATAAAATGTCAACATGAACGAACCTTTAAAAGGGATCGTTTTCGCCTATTTTCATTTTCTTTTTTTTAAGTTTTTTTTCGGCCACAATTTCAACGTGACAAATTTCTTGAAATATAACCATAATTTTATATTAAAAGACTTTCATTGTGCATAATATCCGTGTCAAAATTTTTGTAAAGAGATATCAAAATAATCACTTTGAAAAAGTATCAGATTAAAATGAATGTTTTGAAATTACATGGACTAAAATGAATTAAATCTGAGAGTAGATGACCAAAATGGATATTTTAAAAAGTAGAGAAACTAAAATGAATCGAAGCTAAAGTATATGAACAAAAATAGTATTGTAGAACCAAAAAATTTGGGCCAATCATAAACGGGCACGTCATTATCTATTTTATTTAGGGATTAATTATATATTAACCCTAAATTAAAATTAATGATAATTTGACAATTAAAATATGTAATTGGGTCATATGAGTATTGTTGGGTGTGTTGCCCTAAACTCGTAGTTTGTATTTTGTAAAAACAAATGTCTATTTAATAAAGTTTTATTCAATAAATTTGTTGTTGAATCATAGCTTTGCATTGTCCAAAATTCAATAAACTAAACATCCAAGGTTATTTTTGATGTAATCAGGACAGTATATATACTGGGTATATAGTTGATATACGGGGTATATATTTGATATACCCCTGATATATGAATAGATAATATCCCGTGAATAACCTAAAGGGTCTATAGTATATGGATAAGGTTGGGTACCTTATCCTGACAACACTATGGATACGGCCCACTCTGTAAAGGTTACAGACGACTCGATCCAGGTCGTTCGTGTGGAGACATGCGAGTGGGAGTATCCTGTACAATGAGTTTGTATAAGACTGGACCGCAAAATAGGCAATCTTTAGGTGTAACACCGTTAACTAATAGATTGCTATTTCTTAGGATGACCAGACAACTCATTCTCAATCATGAGTGAGTTATGGACTCCTACCCGTGAGGGCTCGTCCTTTGATCTGTATGGGTGAGAGTGGCCCGAGTCGCCGACTCAATATTCCTACCATTTTGGGGACGAGACCGAGTGGGGAGCTGGGAACATAACTTGACAAAATGGAATTCACTCCTCCCCGACTTTAGGGGAGTAGATGAGTGTTCCCTTAAATGCTGACTTCGGGACTTGAACAAGGGGCCCCACCCTCTCATTGGCCGAGAGGGACTTCCGGTTATTGGTTGAACCATAACCGGGTTGTTCATTAGAGGAGCAGTGGTGTTTAAGGAGTAAGATCTAACTCAGAGGTAAAACGGTAATTTGACCCAACTTGAGTTACGAACACTCGTGAAGGATTGACTCGTCATTAATTGTCATATATCCATGGACACGAAAACATTCTGCAGTGAGAAGAGTGCAACTGCGGGTGTTTAGTGGAATGACCCGTAGTTAACGAATCTAGATTAACTCGGTCAATGAGTTTGACCGATTAATCTTGCATCGTTGGAGCTTCGGATCTGTAGGTCCATTAGGTCCCCTTGCTAGCTCATAACGGGTAAAACGAGGATCACGTTTTTTTGAAGAATTTGAATTATTCAAATAACTTAAGGGATTATATGTATATTGATACATTATAATATATAGTTAATTGTGAATTAAAACTATATATTATGAGAGATATTATTTGAATGAGATTCAAAAAAATTGATATGAATAAGATTCATATTAAAACTATAGGTTAAAAATAATGTGCATAAGATGTACATTAAAACTATAGCTTATACGAGAGTAATGTTTTAGAATATGATTCTAATTTTATAATAAATAATTAACTGTTAATTATTTATATATATATATATTTATTAATTATTAATTGGATTAATAATTAATTATATTAATTAATTTGATTAATTAATTTTATAAATATATTAATTATTATATATATTATTATATATATATTAATATTAATATTAATATTAATATTATTATTAATATTAACTCCCCTGCAAAATTGCAGGGGGGTGGGGGTTGCTATGACCTGGGGAGTTATCCCACGCCATTGTTCTTCTTCTTCAATGGTTGAAGAAAACAGAACAAAGAAAGTGAAAAAATAAGCATCCCTAGATTTCTCTCAAGAAGCTCAATCTCTCCATCTCGTTCCAAATTTTTGCTCCCACCAGCACGATCCCGAGACCCAAGAGGATAGCGAGGAAGAAATAGTGGTGGTGTTCGAGGAAAACTAGTTGAAGAAACGTTCTTCAAAGGTAAAGTTTTCTCTGTATTTTTCTTCTGTAAAATTTGGTTTTGTATCCCGAAAATCAGCAACGAAAATCCGTTTCCGCTCCGGGATTCACATCCCTTCAAGTATTGGGCTTGGAATCGATTTGGTTCACAAACTTCGCCCAAAACCCAATTTACCATGTAATAAAGTGGATTAATATTTAAATTTAAATAAATTCATTTAAAGAATTGGGCTTGACCCAAAATTACCCAAGCTCAATGGCCCACCAAAGCCTATGGAAATCTCTATAAATAGAGGGGACCTCATTCATTTTAGAGGTTCAAATTTTTCAGAATTGAGAGAATTCAAACCAAATTGAAGACTCTCTGAAGATTCGAAGACCAACTTGAAGACTTTGAATACTTGAAGACTTGAAAACTTTCGAATAACATATAACTTCGATCCAAATTCAAAAATAACTTCGATCCAAATTCAAAAACAAGCATCTCAATCTTCACATCAAGTTTGAGAGAAAGAATCAGAGAATAAAAGATTAGAGATTAAATCCACTATACAACACATACTTCAAATATAAAAGTTCAACTCCACGAAAGATAATTTCTTCGGAAATCTCGTGTGAACAAGTATTTTAACCAAAGTTTTAAATGTTGATGTCGATAGAAATGTCGAGGTCTAAATTTTATGGAAATGTCGAATGTTGATGTCGATGAATATTTATAGAAAGATTATTAAAAAAATTCATAAAAAAATATTTAAATTAATAAATAAGCACTTTACCATTTTTAAATAAGTTAAAAATGATTAATATTAATATTATGTCTATATTAATGCTACTTTGTTGATATTTTTTTTATATTTTATCGATTTTATTGCAACACCGTATAAATGTCAATTTATCCTTCATATTGATGTCAGACCTACATGAACACATGAAAATATCGACACGTCCATAAATATTTAACATAAAGTTGTGAACAAGAATCGGTTGATAAAAGAAGATCTATAGAATTCGAAATATTGAAAATTTTACAACATCATATTGGAAAGAAAAATCCAAGATTGAAGGGTAAGATGTGTAGAAAAGAAAGGATGATTTGTTAAGATGTCAATTGTCAAGACCTAGTTTGTCTATCAATGTCTTTAATTAAGACAACAGCTCCCATCTTTCATACATTGTGATGTTTTATGCAACATAGTCATGTCACATTCCAACATATTTGTGTGTTACAAATTGCATAGCCATCTCTAGACATAATATTTATTATATTTGCGAATTGACCATTAATGTGAATTCTGCATGGTTTGTTTTCGATTGTTTTTATAATAAGCGTTTCTGTTGTTAGTATATAGATACTCGACTAAATGTAAGTTTTCATCTCTGGTATTTATGTTATTTTTTCAATTTGGTCTTTATCTATCTATATCTATAATTTATAATAGCTATAAAAGTACGAACGTGGAAAAAACATTTTTTTGGACGATATTAACCTTGACTTTTTTAATAATACCTCAGTTATCTTTCTCTATATCTATTTCCCCCTCCATATCTCTTAAGTATGTCCCCCTTCCATCCCACACTCATTTAGTTTTAGAATTTTAATAATTAAATAATTTATAAAAATAATAGTATAAGATAGATTGAAACTATTTAAATACATCCACGAATCATAAAGTTGACGAACGATAAAAATATGTTGTGTTAGAATATGAAAAGATGAATATCAAAAATTTGTCAATAACAATAAACGACAAAAAATTACGTTTTTAATGGCTCCTTCAATTGTAAGTTAGTACGAGACTAAATCAGATATTTAGTTACGGTCAATAGATTTTGTCAAAATTTCCTTATTGAGGTGGTTGTGTTTTATCCTTTCCTTTTGCTTTACCCAATTTACTAATTATTTGCTCAGCTTTCCTTTCAAATTAATGCACACTAAGAAATCTAAGAAATCTTAATAGACTAATTTTTGTATAAAGTTTTAGAAACCTTACGATGGCCACCTACCTTATAATTAGTAATTCCTATGTGTTTTCCCCAAATATTGTAAGGTCAAAATGGTTATCCCGTGATATTAGTTGAGGTACGCGTAAGCTGATCCAGACCCTTACGGATATTTAAAAAAAAAAGTAAAGTTTTATAATATAACTTTGATGTTTTTGACTCCCATGTTTACATCAAACATTAGTCTTCTATTTTAAATTTTTAAATTTTTTTTCTTACTTATAGAATGAGGTATCACCTTCCTACCAAATTTCTCTCTCTTTAGCATTAATTTATTAGATTATTTTTAAAACATTAAATGAAAAAAAAAACCTTCTATTTTTTCGGATCAAAATATCCACTTTTAAAATTAATATATATCACATAAATATTGTACGTATACTTATATTTGTAGTTATAAAAAATGTATCAAATATATATTAGAAGTGTATCATATATGAGTAGTCATGTAATTTTGTTAATTTTAATTTGTATCGCCGTATTTGCAACTGTTCCAAATAATTATTAAGCAGAAATTTTAAACATCGGGCCATGGCGCATTCCGCAATTCCACTTTCTCTCTACTGCTTCTTCGACGTCTTCTCCGGCCAAGAACCACATCGGCCCCCGCACCGCCGCCGCCACCGACACCACCAGTCGCGTCGACAACAACCCGTCTTCTCCGGTAGAAACGGCGAGATAGGCAAACAAAACTGAGGGTTTTGTTCGGTTAAAACTGATCGAATCGGTTCGGGGCGGGTCGGTTCCGCACACTCCTTTTATAGCTCCGTTAGATTTTCCCATTTCTGAAGCTCCATTTTGTTTCTTCGATTCGCTTTCTTCTGGTCCCTCTCAGGTTTCCAGCCATGGCTGACGGTCAGCTCTACAATAACATCTCTCTCGGCGGCCGTGGAGGCACTGTGAGCTCTCTCTCTCTCTCTCTCTCTCTCTCCCTCTCACTCATCCTCTGTTTGTGCGGCTGTTAACTTAACTAGGTTTCTTGGTGGACTAGGATCATTGGGTCATCAATCTTGTATTTAGTATGGGCATGGGAATGCTGTCGTGCTTTTCAAACCCTAAATTTCAAATTGTTTATAAATTCCATATGCATTTACTTAGTGGTTTTGTACTGCAAAACGAAAACGAAGGGTGGATTTTGTTTACATATCTCCTAGTGTCCTGCAGGGGCAAGGGCAGAGGGAGAAATTTTTACATGAGGGGCTTAGTTTTACCTTCTACGTTCTAACTTTCTTTTTTCCCCATGTATATAATCTTTCGTCTTGAAAATTTAAGGGACAAATTGAAAACTTTTGTATAATCTCAACAATTTCACATTCCAGAATCATGAACTTTCAACAATGCATTATACAAAAGTTTGTACAATTCATCTGGAAAGTATGCAGCCCAATAATCAGCCATAAATTGGCTCATATTTACAAAGAAAAAAAACTGCTGTATTTCCTAAGCAAGGCAACGGTGATATTTGCCAAAGTAGGGAATTAAAGATAATTAACTTAGGTGCAATCATTCACTAATTATTTGGGATTTGGTGATTGATTGTTGGTTTTGTTCCCATTTATTTGCTGAAAAAAATCAAGGAGGGATGCTGCTGTTTTGAGAAAAAGTGGAAGATTAGTTTGGAAAGTTTGCTGTCATATTTATCAAAATAATTTTCTGCTGTCATGAGTTGAGTGATGGTCTTGATTTTCTAATGTCACGAGTTGACTGATGGTCTTGATTTTCTGCTGTCATTAGTTGAATGGAGTCTTGTTCTTTTACACAAATTAGAGAGAATGTTAAAATTGTCATGTTTGTATATGGTTTTTTAGTCTAAGAGGAACTAAGGGGCCAATTGGCCCTCCTCCCTTCTTCGCTTATCCTAGGGGTGAGGTGGTGTTCAGCTTAAAGCGTAATTACTCTTTGCACATTTGTTAGGGGAATGGAATACTGGCTATTTATTGCAAATGTTCTTAGAATTTCCAGATTTCACAAATTTGATTGGTTTTTATTTTTCCCGAGTGCCATCTGTTGGAGCATGTGGGTGAAGGGTTATATTTTTGTAATTTTTCATCCTTGACATCTAACTTGTTGCATATGGTGAAGTAATTTGTATTGGGGGATGCTGGATGTGAAAAAGGAAAGGAAATGATCTTAAATAGTTACAATTTTCTGGACTTTATTTGTGAGCTTCGATACATGGAATCTTACTTCACTACGTGTATATGTTCTAATGCAGAACCCAGGTCAGCTGAAAATAGATCAAAGAGGTATTCAGTGGAAGAAGCAAGGAGGTGGCAAGGCAATTGAGGTGGATAAAGCAGACATTGTCGGTGTAACATGGATGAAGGTTCCAAGGACAAACCAGCTAGGAATTCGGGTCAAAGATGGATTGTATTACAAGTTCATTGGATTCCGTGACCAGGTTTCATAATTGTTTAGAATGATGTTGCTTTTACTTTGGGATTTGGCTATGAATCTCTAGGTGTTAATATCTCATTTACGAGTTGTAACTCACTAAATCATTTCCTTTAGTTATTAATAGCTTTTTAGATTGGTCCATTTCATCTGATCAGCAGTAGTAGCTCAATGATATGATTACAAATTAATATTTCAAGAACTTTTGTATTTCTCATTATGCAGTTGAAATGTTCTGATTGTATGACCTTTTCTGTTCGTGTAGGACATCACTAGTTTAACCAAATTTTTCCAATGTAATTGTGGAATAGTACCTGAGGAAAAGCAGCTTTCTGTCAGCGGCCGTAATTGGGGTGAAGTTGATTTGAATGGTAAGTTGTTCTGATACATTCATTCTATTCTATCAATTGTTATGGCAGTAGTTTTTGGTTCATCAATTTTATATTGAAAGAATTCTTACTTGCATGTGCAAGATTGCAACTGTAGAGCTATAAGAAGAGATTAAGTGGATTTTAAGAAATTGCTGATCTTGGTTGGGAATTATACCATATTGGTCATTAGCTCTAGCTTACATTTCCATGATTTTTTTTTCTCACTTTTAAGTTCTAGCCTGGATTGTTATGTGAATCAAATTTGGTAGCCATCTCTTTATGCAAAATCATTTTTGGAGGTTAGACTATTTTCTTAAATGATGCACTAGCATATGCAATCACTTTTTTTTTTTCCTTAAAATTATTTTATAAGTTCTCCGAGCACTTTGTTCGTTAAATCTCCCCACCCTCTCTCCCTCTGCTTTGTCTTTGTACTTTCTCTATCTAGGATCAGAATTCAGACGTTTAGTCCTTTTCAGATTTCTATAGAATTCACATGTATAGAAAATGTATCTTCTTTTCATTACTTTAAAATTTTTGGTGTAGGGAATATGCTTACTTTCATGGTTGGTTCAAAGCAAGCATTTGAAGTGTCTTTAGCTGATGTTGCTCAAACACAACTTCAAGGAAAGAATGATGTTATGTTAGAGTTCCATGTGGACGATACCACAGGAGCTAATGAGGTCAGTGATTATATTTTTTCATTCTTTTATAATACTTTAGTGTTTGTTCCTATCCAATTGATGAGTGATATAAAATCTCAAACTACAAAGCTTTTGTTTGAAGTTGCTTTATTGTAATCTAATACTTTTATCAGTATGGTCACAGAAAGATTCTCTAATGGAGATAAGTTTTCACATACCAAATTCGAATACTCAATTTGTTGGTGATGAAAATCGTCCTCCTGCTCAGGTAGGATCATTGATCTGTTTTAGGATACAATGTGTATTTTTTGTGACTGTTCATAAAATGTAGTTTTTTTAGGTTTTTCGTGACAAAATCATGTCCATGGCGGATGTTAGTGCTGGAATTGAGGAAGCTGTGGTCACATTTGAGGGTATTGCTATCCTCACTCCAAGGTAGACATCTATGCAATTGAAAATTTAGTTTGCATGCTGTTTGTTATGTGCCTGCACATGCGTAGAAGTATCATAACATGCACATGTATCTATTCGATTACTTTGCATAGTTCCTTCTTACTGTGTACCTAGTAGTTACTGATTTTTTCACTTCTGGCTTTTAAGTTTTTATTTTGTCTGAAGGTATTCTAAAGAGATTATTTTTGTCATATAGGGGTCGGTACAGTGTTGAACTCCACCTTTCATTCCTGCGGCTTCAAGGACAGGCCAATGATTTCAAAATACAATACAGCAGCGTTGTTCGCCTTTTTTTACTTCCAAAGGTTTTTCCTTCCTTCTATTAACCTTAGATGTTACACTACCAAGACTACTCGATAAGATATGAAGTCTTGCATGCCTGTTCTGTTTTTATGCAGTCCAATCAGCCACATACTTTTGTCGTTGTGACTCTAGATCCACCAATCCGCAAAGGGCAAACTTTGTACCCTCATATTGTTCTGCAGGTATTTGTCACTTCATTTGTTAAGGTTTCTCTACATTTATTTCTTAGGATAACCTTTTGTTACTATGCATCTTTGCAGTTTGAGACCGACTACGTGGTTCAAAGCACCTTGCAAATAGGTGATGAACTTTTCAACACAAAGTACAAGGACAAGTTAGAACCTTCTTATAAGGTAGAAATTGCTTCTCCTTTCAGACAAGCAAGCTTCTTTACTAGAGAGCAAAGAAGCACCACGGATATGGTGACATTGTTTTCTTAAAATCTAGAACATATACACAACAATGACACATTTATTATATATTTTTCGTGAATATATATGATTTTTATACTGAAAGGAAATTGAAAGTTAATAAGTATATTATATGTTTAAAAATAAAAGTTCGATGTATATCACTCTTAAAATTTGTTATTTTTGTTATACATCATTGTTTATCTTCGCTTTTTAAAAGTAAATAAGATAAAAGTTTGAATTCTTTAGTTCATTAAATAATTGTTTGCCATATGTTCATAAGTGTGCAACATGTATTTATTAATATTCGACACGTGCTGAACAAGTGCAGACTTGTATTCAATTTGTTCAACTGGTATTTGACACATGGCTATTGGAGTGTCCAACATGGATACTATAGTCACACTAAAGTCTGTATACTTTTTGCCAACCATACTTTATCATACGTTTTCGTTTGGAGTACATGGAGCACATGCTTTGTTGTTTTATCTACAACATCTAGATGTATCGACTAGCCTTGTGAATTTCATATTTTCCTCAGTCAATTGTTGTCTTGAAAATAGGGGCTGATTCATGAGGTGTTCACTACCATACTGCGTGGCTTATCTGGTGCAAAAATTACTAGACCTGGAAAATTCCGTAGCTGTCAAGATGGTTATGCTGTCAAATCATCTTTGAAAGCTGAAGATGGTGTCTTGTATCCTCTTGAAAAAAGTTTCTTCTTTCTTCCCAAGCCTCCTACCCTTATTCTTCACGAGGAGGTATAAATTCCATATTGGGATCTTGCATGTTCTAACATCATTTGATGGTTCAATCCAATGAGTTGCTTACCATTTTATTATAATATGTTTGCCAACAGATTGACTATGTTGAATTTGAGAGGCATGCTGCTGGTGGGTCAAATATGCATTACTTTGATCTTCTCATAAGACTGAAAACTGAACAAGAACATCTCTTTAGAAATATCCAGCGGAATGAATACCATAATCTTTTTGACTTTATCAGGTGAGTCTGATTTTATTTCCTGGTATGTATGAAGGTGGCGTTTATTCCATTTTATCTTATTCAACCCTGCAGTGGGAAGGGTTTGAAAATTATGAACCTGGGAGATGCCAAGGCTAGAGATGGTGTGGCGGCTGTCCTCCAAGAGGATGATGATGATGCTGTTGATCCGCATCTTGAGCGCATTAGAAACGAAGCTGGTGGAGACGAGAGTGATGAAGAGGTAAACTTTGATTTATTCTATTTAGTACTACAGTTCTCTTACGATTGTGGTAGGTACTTTAGGCCTACTGTCCATTTCGCTTAGGAAGCATTAGGAAGTTTACTTTACTGCTGGTTAATGTCATGTGGTTGTAATTACTTGGATGTGGCTGTTTAGATCAAGTTGGTTAGCAAGGTAGCACTAGCAGTATCCGACCTAGCTGGTCGTGTTTGAGAATACTGGAAGGAGATGTGTGGCATTGTAGAGGGAAGAGGTCATGCCTATTGAAAATTCTGGAACTTGTTACTTAAACGATGCAGTACTACCCTAGCCAATTATTTTCTATCCATATATTCTCGGGCTCAATCAGATTGTTATTGTTTACTTGTCCTGGTCTTGTTTGTTGGATCAGGATTTAGGACTGTTGATGGCTTTTAGATATGTACATCAAGAGGGTTTCAGAATATGATGATGATACTGTCAGAGTACTTACTAGAAGGAAAACAGCGGGAATGTTAGTAGTAGTGACACATTTGTAGTTATGGAAGGTTGGTTTGTGTTGATTTATAATAGAGTAAGTTATGGGAATGTAACTCCCACTTAAAGTTATTTGTAGTTATGGGTAGATATGAGTAGTTATGAAAATGTAGCTCCAACCAGAAGTTACTTGTAGTTATGGGAAAGGATTAATAGGAAGGACACTGGCAGTTTAAGGGTGTGATCAAATTGCTAGAGTGTTTTGATGTTTCATGGAGAGACTTTGGCCCTCTCGAATTTGCCATCAACAACTAGGATTGTACCCTTCATTAGAAAGGTAGTTAACAAATAAAGTTCCTATCAGATACTTATTTATTCATGATGCATTGGTGCTTCTGGATGGCTTGGTTGTGTTTGGTGGAAAATTGATATAACCCATGCCTCCCCAGGCCCCTTGCCAACTGGGCCGCCACTTGGGGCCTAAAAAAAGTACTTTTTTATTTTTTTTTAGTTCAACGTGTGTCGGGTGAAGCTTTGAACCTCTCTCCTCAGTCGAGGATATGTTTCTCAACCAATTAAGCTCAAGTTGGCTTTTAAATAACATTTTTAGTCGTGTACAACGCACCTCGCACCCTAATGCTTGAAAGTTAATGGTGAATCTTTCATTGAGGCATATTTTCTTTCTGCACATGCAGTCCTTTTCAATCTTCTTATGTGGCTGGCTTATACATGAAGTTCTGAATTTACTGCAGAAATCTATATCATGTGTTTTAAAAACCTTATGTATGAGGCTTTTTAGTATGCGTGTGCAATTCCATATATAATATGGTAGCGGTCATGTAGGACGAAGATTTTGTGCTTGACAAGGATGATGGGGGTTCTCCAACTGATGATTCTGGCGGGGATGATTCTGATGCTAGTGAAAGTGGAGGTGAAAAAGAGGTCAGCTAGTTTGCTTTTCTTAATACTTTTGAGCTGAATTATGAAAATGTATTCTATAGCTCACTGATCTTCTACTTTCAGAAGCCTGGCAAAAAGGAGGCTAAGAAAGAGCCTTCAGCTTCCAAGGCACCTGTCAAGAAGAAATCTAGGGATGGGGCTGACGATGGTTCAAAGAAGAAAAAACAGAAAAAGAAAAAGGATCCAAATGCACCAAAGAGAGCGATATCTGGTTTCATGTTCTTCTCTAAGATGGAAAGAGAGGTGATTTCCTCACACCATGCCCTCAATGCATAACGTTTTCTAAGTTTTATTTTTACTCAATCTTTTAATTTGTTTCGTAAGAGACTAGGATTAATTAAGAGGGAACGAGTTCAAACCCCTTCACGGTCACTTACCTTAATAATTAGTAATTCCTGTGTTTCATGGCATCAAATGTTGTACGGTTGTGGTTGCATCGTGAGATTAGTCGAGTGTACGTAAACTGGCCCGGACACTCTCAGATATCAAAAAAGAAAAAATAATAAAATAATTTGTTTCATAAAAAGACCCTTCGTTGCTCAACTGATTTATACGTCTAAATGGAGAATAAAAGATGGAGAGTAAAGTTGAAACTTTCAAAATGGTAGGAGAAACAGAGACCTTCTGTATAGTTTATTTTATTTTAATTTTTTACCCCTAATCTATGCACTTGGTTTCCATTTTTGCTTTTAACCTTTTAAAAGTTCTAAAAGTTCCAATTATAAGGGCAATTGGTAATGGAGGTTTCTTTGTTGAAACACATTGAAAGATGGGAGTCATGTTGAAACTTCTAAACACAAAGGGTAAAATTGATATCAGCTGCATACTAATTTTCTTGGGTTGAGTTCTGCCATTGTTTCTTTTATTTTGATTAATTCTAGGAAATGGATGGTTTTGCTTACCTATATTTCCCCGTTGCAGAACATAAAGAAAAGTAATCCTGGAATTTCTTTCACCGAGTTGGGGCGAGTACTTGGAGATAAGTGGAATAAGATGTCTGGTATGTGCGACTTCTAAAACTATTCAGATCTCTTGCATAAAAAATATCAATAAGTCTTCATGTATTTTCACTGAGCCATGATCAATTCACATTGCAGCCGAAGACAAAGAACCATATGAGGCGAAGGCTCGGGACGACAAAAAACGTTACAAGGAGGAAATCAGTGGCTATAAGAATCCACAGCCAATGAATATAGATTCGGGTAACGAATCTGACAGTGCATAGTAGATAGATATCAATTGCTAGTCTCATGTTGGCTCGTTTATATAGTACAAAGGAGATGATGCCACCACCAACCGACATGTTTTGCGTTTTTTTTTTATGCAACTTATAATAGGTTGTATTGGCATGACATTAAACTAGTTCAGGGATAGTTGAGGAATCCCAAGTGTTGAGCTGAGTAGAGGTGCTGGTTAGAGATTGAACTTTAAGCTAACACAATCTAGTAAATATTAACAATTATTTTGCTTCTGTATTTTGGGTATCAGTATTTTTTTTTTTAATATTACTAATTTTTAAACCTTTTATTAATATTACTATTTTTCAAACTTATTTTTAAAATATTCTCACCATTAAACTTATTCCAAAAATAATACATTCATAAATTCCTCTATCTCTTGAAGAGACGAATTAACGTATGTGGCAAAATATTGCTTAGGTGACCTATCTTTCTTTTCTTTAAAAATAATCCAGTTTAGTGGACCGTCTATATATTTTTCTTGTCAACTTAATCAGAAGTTCAACTTTTTTTTGGATGTGAGAATATTTTAAAAATAAGTAAAAAAAAAATAGTAATAGTAAAAAAAAAAAAGGACTTAGTATTTTGCTTGGGTAAAACGACTTTTATTGGTTTGAGAAAGATGAAAAATTGATGCAATCAGAAAAAATTGTCCGACAAAGTAAGGATTGATATTCATAGAAAATAGCATGGCTAATATTTTCTAGAACTTACTTAGGAATGCAATAGGCAAAAATTTATTGCGGTCCCGTAGTTTCAAAGCATTCATTTAGGTTCTTTTGACTTTGGTTCATTTTAATCATTTTATTTTAAAAAGTGATCCATTTTGTCTCTAAGTTTAACACCAATTTTATATTCAATAGAAATTCTTCAATACATATTTATCACTACATTTCAAAAAATTTAGCGAGCGGAGTGTCATACTAAAATTATGATAGAAAAAAAAGAGATAAAAATAAAAATGAATTGACAAAAATGGTCAGTATTCAAAATTACACATCAAAGTTATTTTCCATATTTTTTTAATGTTAAATTCAACTATCTAAAGATAATCTTCCTTTTTGCAATGTATTGATTTGACCCCATAAGTCAAGACTGCCACCCAAATGGATGAAATATTAACTTAATGTAGGGGTTGGTTACATAATGATTTTATTGAAGCCTAAAATTAAGGAACCAGCAAATCTAACAGAGAATTGTAATTAAAAAAAAAAAAAAAAAAGTTCACCAATCACTAAGGTGGGAGATCAAAGCAGTGGGTATTCTATCTATTGAGCTATATTTGCACTGACAACACTTACTTACAATTAATAAACTCAGCTAGTTATTTGTGACTAATATTCATTATATATTTAGTAATTGATTTACCCATTAAACGTCAACCTAAACATAGTTCAACTAATTAAGATTCTTATCGATTAAAAGTCTTGAGTTCGAATCTTCATCACACATGTTGTACTAAAAGAAGAAAAAATTACACACAAAACATATCAATGAGCGAAAACCTTCAAGATCATAGATAAAGTAGTTTAATTTAAACATATGAGAGTGATTGACACCTCTAACTACATTTAATACACCTACTTAGAATTAATCTAAACTTAAGAAATTAAATCTATAATTAGTATTGGTATTTACTGAACTTTTAAATTATAAATTTGTTAATCTCAAAAAATCATCGGTTGCATAGGGATGTATCAATTTTAAAATACTTGCACATTATTATCTAACATCTAGTCAAATTGATTGAGACTTAAAAAAAGAAAAGAAATCTCTATCTATGTAAGTGTGATGGATAAAATTTAATTGATTAGAGAGTTTCTTTTTAAGTATCAAAAGCAGTGGAAAAAGGAGATAATTATATGAAAAGAAGACAAAACATTAGAGGACAAATTGAAAAGTTTTGGGAGTAGTTTGGTAATCAATTATTTTAAAAAAATTAAGTTGATTTACTCCCAAATTTGTTTGTCTTACAATATACTTTTTACTTATATCTTAAGATTTAGAAAAAAACATTAAAAACTAATAGAGATGTTTGACATCAATCTATCAAATTTAGGTTCTTGAACTAAAATTTTGCCCTAATTTTTGAAAGTTAAAAGATTGATGTGACACATTAATTATACTAATATAACTGTAGAAGGAAATTTAATCAGCTTAATTATCACAACCACAATTATTGATATCGTCGATATTACATTTATGTCATTTTTTTTTTTGAATTTCCTAGGCTTGTGTCACTTCTTCATAATTGACTATAGGATAGTAAAAATACTCATATTTTTAAAAAATGGTAAAAAATAAACGTCTTTAAATCGATTGATGACATTTGATTAATGTTTGATGTATTAGTAAACTAGTTTGATTGATGTTGTAGTATACTTATTGAATGATTTAAATTAAAAATAGTTAGGCAGTGACAAACATCTTATACATATTTAGTAACTAATTTACATTAAACATACTTAAATCATTGAGTGATGTACTATAAATTTGTTTATATAAAAGAATTGGTTGCATCAAGATCTATTTGTTTAAAAATTGATTACACATTGTTATCTAATACAACTAGATTATATCTACTCGAATTGATCGAGATTAGGACTAAAAAAAATTATTAAACTCGGGATGAAAAGTGTTTTGGAAATAGAAAAACACAAAATATAAAATTAAACATTTTTTGAAATTCATGGATTACTTAAAAACTAAAGTATTAAACTTGTAATTTAAGCCTTCATAAATCATATAGATGAGATGCACAAATTAAAAAAGGATCAAAATCATAAACCTACAGATTAGAAATACAAAGTTACACAAATTTTTGGAAGCAATTTTTTATTTTTTTTTTTTCTGAAGCAATGTTGACACTAAACTTAAGCCATAAGTATTAGAAAGATAATCAAAATATATTTCAATAAATACACGTAAAATAAAGTGCGAATTCTTCCCCCAAATAATAACGGGTCAATTATTCTACAAAAAAAATGATTATTTTTGCCACGTGGACCATGAGGTTGTCAATTAATAACACTTTTTTTTATATTCATCACAACACGAGTTACACTAATCCAAAATTTTCTCTAATTCATTTCTTGGGTCTAAATACATATTACACAAGTTTAAACGTTATAAATTCAAGTTTTATTAAAACCGTAAGTGAAAAAATATCTCTCTTAAAAGTAAAAAAAATACTAAAATTACTGTTGACGGAGAAATTTCGGCTAATCCCTAAATGTCACGTCACAAAATTAAAATTATATTTAGGACCAATCACAAATTTACACGTGTCTTAAATTGATTTTTAAATCAAGAAATCAAATTGTGTCACGTGTCTCTCTTATGGTCGTCCGATCAAATCAACTAATTGGATCCAAACCCATGGAGAGACTAGGCTCAAGCGGATGGCCCATTAAGCCCATGGCCCATATAAGACCCACCAAAACTCTATAAAGATCCATTTTGTATCATATCTAAGGGATTCCTGGGTTCGGGCCGAAGAAGCAATGTCACTCGATCATTATCAAATCGACTGCAATCTTTTTCTGTCCGTGAGGATCCCAACAGAGCGCCTTCTACTTCTAATAGGCCATGAACTAGATCAGAATCATTCTCAACGAGTCCATAAGAAGTGATCCCATTTTTTTCATCGGGTCCGGGTAGAGACCAAAGGTCTTGAACGACCGATCCGGCAGAACAACTCAAAAGATAAAGAAGTATCGTTAATTTCTTCATGCTCGTTCCAAGTTCGAAGTACCATTTGTACAAATAAGAACCCCCTTCGTTACATGATTTCTTCTTCATATAGATAGATATAGGATCTAGGGAGAGCAAGAAGAAAGAAGAAGAGCCAGAAGAAAGGAAAAAGAAGCCAAGAGGAAGAAGAATTGGAAGAGGTCTAGAAGAATTGGAGATTAAGAGCACTCATAATCGTCTACGATCCTTCGGAGTCAAGTGAAGCATCCAAAGCCAACAAGATTTGAAGAATTAAAGACTTGAAGAGTACGAGACTTCAAGAACATTGAATATTCTCTCCCAAGCAACAATATTTGAAGACTCCATCAAACTGCAAAGTCTTCATCAAACTGACTAAAGAACTTCAACAAGCAGCGCAAAGCCGAAGCATTTCACAATCTGCAAAACCAAAGAACTTCACAGTGACAGGCCTAACATTTTGTGACGTGGCGTTTAGTGATTAGCCGAAATTTCTCTTTCAACAATTACCATATTTTAATAAAAATACACATTTATAAGGTGTGAATTCTTCCACAGAATATTTGTTTTTCCCTTGTATCTAGACAATGAGGTTGCCAAATTACTGTTGTAGAGAGGTAATTTCAACAAGCCGATAAAGGTTTATCTTAGTATTTAAGAATCAAATGCAAACACAAACTTCACAAATTCAAACTAATTAAAATTGGGAGTTCAACATCCCCTTCAAGCGCATGGACCAAACTTACATGAAACTTAAAGTTCAAGAAAGACAATCAAATCAAATTCTAGTGAGTCTTTGGCAGATATTTTTTAAAAATTCAAGACCTATTAACCCCAAAGTTTATTAGTTATGAATGTTATGAGTGAAATTATATATGAGGTGGGGACCACAAAAGCGATACGAGTCCAAGGGTTAAGGTGAACGCCCAACCCGACCAGATCCATACGAGATCACCGAACCACCCGAGCAAACTCAAACCCACAAACGAGGCGATTAAATCCGGTCGAGCCGATCTAACCGACCCAACTGAAGGAGACTCTCTCTATAAATAAGACGAGAGACTTTTGACTCGAGGTACGCTCTCACAACCCTGCACTTACTTATCTTAACGAAACTCTGTGCTAACTTAGGTATCCGAGTTGTTGGGCTTAGCACCATATCAATGTGCAGATCTCTTTGTGTGCAGGTGTACGCCGTAAACCTGAACCAGAACCAAAATCCTGCATCAACAACGAATTTTTAAAAAATAGTTGAATAGGTTAGGGACCTATTGATATAAAATTGAAAGTTCATTAATCTAATAGACAAATTCATTAACCTATCAGAGATAATCTATTAGACATTTTTTAAGATTTCAGAACCCGTCACATATCACACCCTCTTAAAATTTAAGGGTTAAAGTTGTAATATCACCTCACAAAAACACACATAAAGTATAAGGTGAGGATTCAACCACAGAAGAGATTGTTTTTCCCTCTAATGGTTTATAGGTTGAACATAGCCACCACCCACCAAAGGTCAAGGAGAGTGGCTTCTACTTGGAATTGTTTTAATATATATATTTTTTTCCCTTTTTTTATTTTGGTCCTCTTTTTAGGTCCATCATTGAAATTTGAAAACCATGAGGATGCTTTGGCTGACCCCATAAAAAAACCATCAACTTTTTCTGCACAAACTGAGAGTGGATCATTATAAAACCAAATCTATTCTCTATCTTTTTAATTAATTTAATTAAGTTTCCACCTTTTTTTCTTTTTAAGAAAAATCCACTTTTTTTAATTATTGTTATAATGTTAGGCCTGTCACTGTGCAAGATCTTCGGAAATTATGCCCAACTTGCCCTCTTTTAAAGCTTTATCTACTCCCCACAATCATTTCTACATTTTCTATTTTCTAATTTTCTAAGTCATTAAAGTTTGTTTGATAATTATTATTTTTTATTATGCAGTAATTAACAAATTATTATCTCAATTTTTATTGATGATATAGAAGGAATTTAGATCCTCCTTTTTCCAATTACCAGACGCGAACAGCTTAGTATTACTATTTATTATCACTATCACTACATATCAGGATTGGGTAATTTGCACGCCTACTACCTTCCTTAGATGTGGTAGTCGTTTCTCAAGCTGAAGCCCAAGCTCATGGAATTGTTGATCTTGTAGCGGTTGAATAAATTTATATTTGACTTCCACGTTGAACCTATACATCAAGTTTCAATCCTATCCTCAATAAAGTCATGTTCCTTTTTTTTTTAGTTCAACAAGTGGTGGTATCAAATTTTCGACTTTTTGGGGAGGATATAAGTTTTAACTTAGATGGACTAATCCTATAATTTAAACTTTTTCGTCAATTTGAGCGTATAAAATAAATAAATAAAACTTTTTGACCACCAAAAAATTATAAGATACTTTCTAACTATCTAACAAGAAAATAAGGCAAAAATGAACAAACTCTCTCTATCAGATGATGTGTGGTTTCAACATTACAAAATAAAAGGAAAAAATTAGTAAATAATAATAAGAATAACAAATATTGTACATTTAACATGTTTGGAATTATTTGGGAAGGAGCATATTAAAATAAAGTTCCACCCCAAAAAGTGCCTTTATAAGTGTTTTTTTTTTTTAAATAACTGTACTAATTAAGGGGCTGAAAGTTGTTTTTAAAATTAATTTTCTATCTTTTAGGGAAAAAACAAAGCAGTTCAAATATTTGGTTAAGTATTTTATAAAATTTATTTACTTTTTTCTGGATTTGACCCCAAGTGGTCTATTTTTAAGAATAACTAATGGAAGTTGTCATATTTAAAGTCACGAATTGCACAGAAATATGGACAAATTACAGTTGCATTCCTTAGATTTAATTTTAATTTAAAAAATCTTTTAATTTCTTCAAATATGGCATACATTTAATATCTATGAATGCGCTTACGATTGTATCTCAACGGTAATTAATAATATACTATTTCCCTCAAGATCAGAGGTTTGTACTAGAGGAGATGGAATGAGGAAGAATAACTGAGGACAATGAAGTAATTTACTCTACAGAGGACCGTCAAAGAAGATTAGAATAAAAATTAAGTATGGTTTATTGATGATGACTAAATGTTCACAAAGATTATCCAAATTCCTTAAACAAATATATCAATTACTTTATCCAATTATATTGTGTTGGGTTGGATTCCTCAAAAGCCAAAAAAAAAAAAAAAGACTGAATTGTCAACCTATTTGATCTGTTTTGACATATGGAAAAAAAATGATCCCATTTTGACAGTGAAATGCACATGATCATGATCATGATGATGCATTTTAGTTATGTAGTAGGTGGGCAAGTTGGCAAGCAATTGTTTTGTTTGTTACATTCTCAAAACTTTTGGCTTCTTTTGAGATACTATTTTCCTCTTCTAATTCATTCAAATCAATCGTTTCATATCCAATTTCTTTATATTATCTTGACTTTTACATCATTCACGCTAAAAAAGAAAGCCTTTTGATTAATGTAATTTCCATTCATTCAAAGTTAAAATATATGTATCTTTTCAATTTTTGTTTCATTTTATAACATTTTTTTATTTTTTATTTATTGATTTTTAAAATTGTGTTTATTTACTAACAATCTTTCTTTTCTATTCTATTTTAATCTACTCTTTTAAAACATTTTTCAAATCCTGACCAGATTTTTCAAGAGTGATGAGAAATTTCTACTTTTTTTTTTTAATTAGCTTATTTTTTATATAACAAATGAAAAAGTAAACCAAACAGATTGAAGCATAAATAGTTTTCATAACCTTGGTTTTAAATATAAAAAAACCAAAAAAACAAAATTGGTATCAAATGAAACATAAACCTAGTTTGGTAATCATTTCGTTTTTTAATTTCCTGTTTTTAAAATTAAGTCAAGAAATTCTGCTTTCACTTATGTATTTCTTTGTTTTGTTATCTACTTTTTTTTTTCTTTCACATTTTCAAAATCCAAGCTAATTTTTAAAAACTAAATAACATATTTTTCAAAAGCTTAATTTTGTTTTTTAAATTTTACTAAGAATTCAAATATATTTTTAAGAAATTTTGAAAAAATATAGCAAAGAAATTATATAAATCAAGCCTAACTTTTAAAAATAGAAATAAAATAAAAAATGGTTATCAAATAGGTCCAAATATTTCTATCTCCATTTCCATACTATTGAAAAATTGTCCATTAAATCCTTATTAGAAAATACTGTTGAAATTAAATTACAAAATAGTGAATACACATGTCATTGTTCTATTACTTGATTCCAATGATGTTATTGAGATAAAGTTTAACTCTAAATTCTGAAAAATGCCAGAGACTGAAATTGAAAATTTGAAAGTATTTGAATAAAATTGATAATTGTATATTTAATCTTTAATTGAATAGTATTATTCTTAGTTAACTACTCTAATATCTTAATGCAACACATACGGACATATGGGAGAAATATTTTATGTAGGATTCGTTTGTCCAAAATTTAAGAAAATTAAAGTCCTCGTTTACCACTTAGAATGATGCTATAAATTTTGAAAAGTAGGAAACTATAAATTAATCAGAGAAATGTACCATATATATATAGGAAGGAATGACGGTATAGGTAATTTAAAAAAGAAAATTCAGGGACCAAAATGAATTTTGAAAATAAAATAATTAAATGAACAAAAGTTGGAAGTATAGACACAAACTAGATGTTCGAATAGATAGAGATCTTTAAAATGAAACTATTCTACATAAACAAAATTTATTTTATTTTTATATACATTTTTCACATATATTATCTACTTTCAAAATTTATAATGATCCCACCTCTAAAAACATTCTCATACTCAAATGAAAGGGTGGGAGATGAAAATAAGAATAAACGTGAGCACAATATATATATTCTCATTTCACTAATAGTTATTTATCTATAGTTAGAAAAATTAAAATAATTTATAATTTTAATTTTTTAAAATATTAACAAAACCGTACCTTATCATATCATTTTAAGCAATACTCTTTAATAAACAATAAAATTCAAGAAATTGAAACCAAAACGAACATAACTCAACAATAATTGACATATATCTCCAACGAGGTTGTAAGTTCGACCGCCCACCCCACATATTGTACTAAATAGAAGAATTCGAGAGATTCAAAATAATGATTTAGTCTTCCGTGATCAACAAATGTACCTTCTATCTTCAAAATGGGAGCAAGTAGGAAAATTTTCCTCATCTATCAAATGAGGGCCCCTCAAAGCATGAAGAAAATTGATCCAGCAACGTGTATGTGTACATATTTTATTAAAAAAATATTATATGTAAAATTTTTTTCATTTTTGTCTCTATACTTCTCATTTTACTCTGTGTATTTTCGAGATATCCGTTTATGTTTTTGTACTTTAAAAAATAACCAATTTGGACACCATTTGCAGAAATTTTAACACAAATTTTTTATACAATGTAAACTATTTAATACAAATTTATGATAATATTTCAAGAAATTTAATAAATAAAGTGTCGTGATAAAATTACAATCAAAATAAGATAAAAGTAAAAATAAAATGAATAAAATGATTATTTTAAAAAAAGTGGACATTTCAAAATACAATTGCTAGAACAAAAAGTTGAAAGTATAAAGAGTAAAATAGACATTTGAAAAGTACAAAAACTGGATCAAAATAATATTAAAATGTTTTATTTCTTCTACCTTGGCTTTGATTATGAAGTACGGACTCATCCATATTCTCCCATTCTTGCTAGGGACAATAGACGTCTCCATTGTTCTACAATATTATAATATTATTGGCAAAGTCCTCGTGACTTTGCTTGTGATTTTACTCAAAACACACCGTCTTAGTAGAAATAGGTGCTACTTTCGCACCCCCAACAGTTCTAACTTTAGGCCATGAGAGTGGTCGGTTAATTGAGTTTAACAGGAAGGCCACAGAGTAAAGTTGGGTTCATTTCCTCTTTGTTTTCCCTCCGTTGGTTAAATTTTTAATATTGTTTGACAGGATTGACCAAGTTTGATATATTATGTAATAAAGTTCTTCTAAGAAGAAAACAGGCTTGATGGCCAACAACCCCACTCTCTCCAAGACAACCCAGATGCGCCCCTAGATTAAACCATTAACTTTGAATAATCTTTTCCTCTCATCTTTTAAGTCCTGGACTATAAAGCTCTATCCCTTCTTCCCTTGTCAGCTTCAAACTTCACAAGCTTTCCCACCCTTCTCTTCAGGTTTTAACTAATTCCCCTGTTTCTATTCCACCAAAACCGACTAAAGATTGCCTATATACCCCATCCATTCGATCTTTCAGGAACTCCAAAGGAAGAACTCAAAGGTCAGCTCAGATTATTCAAACTGTTCTTGATTTCTTTGTTTTGAGTCATTAGTGTTCTTTTAATCCTCTGTTGGGCCTTTTTCCAATATTGTTGTGTTCTATTGATTCTCCCTTCTTCCTGCCCATAGTCACAGCTCTAGGAATCGATTACTGTGTAGATTTTCACGAGCTTCTTACCCATTTTTCCCAGTGCAGAGTCCTGTGAATATGATTGTATTGCTTTATCCTATGATTCTTTCTTGGGAAAATGAATAAAGTGTTTGAATAATTGTAGCTAATAAGATTTGAAAAGCCCAAACTACCCTTTGGGGGTGGCACTATTAAAATAATTTTGTTGATGGCTAACTTTTCTAGCCTATTTCTGTCTTTCAGGCATAACAACAAACACCTGGTGTGCGCGTCACAGTTGTCAACAGGTTTAGCAGTGAGAGATTACAAAGCCAAAAAACAGAGAGTTCAGAACCAGATCCATCAATGGAGGGCCATGAAAACAAACCTGCAGATTCATGGTCGGATGCAGAGAGCACAGGAAGCTCCAAAAGAGTCGGCTTCAGCGGTCCATTAACCGGACCTTCTGTCGCCTACAAGAGGACCAACAGCCACAGCAGCAGCACAAGAAGCACTATGAGAATCAAAGACGACGATCAGTACGTGGAGATTACCTTAGACGTTCGCGATGACACGGTTTCAGTGCAGAACATCAGAGGCGGCGATTCAGAGACGGCAATGTTAGCGAGCCGGCTCGAGACGAAGCGCCCTACGCTCGGCTCTCAGTTGTCGTTCAAATTGAAGCAAGTCTCGCAGGAGCTGAGACGGATGACTTCCTCGAAAAGCTTCAATCGAGTGGATAGAACCAAATCCGGTGCCAATCGTGCCCTAAACGGGCTCCGGTTCATGACCAAAAGCGTCGGAAGTGAAGCCTGGTCGGAGATTGAGAATCGATTCGATGAACTCGCCATTAACGGCGAGCTTCCGAAGACGCTGTTCGCAAGATGCATAGGTATAAACTATAAATGACATTTTGAAATCTGTGAACCAATCATTCGTGTGAGATTTTATCGATTTCGAGTTGGTGATTGGTTGATGGATCAGGAATGAACGAGTCGAGCGAGTTCGCCGGCGAGCTGTTTGACGCGTTGGCTCGGCGGAGAGGCATAACTTCAAACTCCATAACCAAGGCGGAGCTGCGTGAGTTCTGGGAGCAAATTATCGATGAAAGCTTCGATGCAAGGCTTCAAATCTTCTTCGATATGTATGAATCTCTCTCTCTCTCTCTCTCTCTCTCTCTCTCTCTCTCTCTCTCTCTCTCTCTCTCTCTCTCTCTCTCTCTCGAACCGCCATGGCCATGGAGATTCAGAAGTTTGTGTTATAAAATGGTATGATTCTGCAGGGTGGACAAGAACGCTGACGGTCGCATTACAGGAAAAGAAGTCAAAGAGGTAACCGAGCTGTTTTTGTCTTTTATTTATTTATTTTTTCTTTTGTATTTGATTCTTTTAACCTTTTAAAAAACTACACGTGGTACATGGATAAACATACTAATTCATTTTATAAATTCTTTTTGTTTTCGTTTGAATTAAAATAGGTAAAATATAATATATTAAAATAATGGTTCTACAAATTTTATAACATATACGATATTTTGAAGTACCAAAAATGTCCTCACTTTTTTCAAAAGTGAGGTTTCTTAACAGCTAAGTTAAGCGAGGTCAATATTGACATTTATAAATATATTACTAAGTACATATTAAATAATTTTTTAAATTGAGTAACAAATTTCTGATACCCAAGTTGCTGAAGTTGATTTTCAAATTTGTTACGAATATATGTAAAAACACACAAAAAAAATAAGAAATACAATTTTTCATGAAATTTCTTGTTTTTTCAATTTCTGTTTTCAGATTACTAACCCCGACCACAACTTAAATGTTTAATACTTAGCTATATATATATATATGTGCAGATTATTGCATTGAGTGCTTCAGCTAATAAGCTATCAAAAATCCAAGACGATGCTGAAGAATATGCTGCTCTAATTATGGAAGAGTTAGACCCAGATAATCTTGGATATATCGAGGTTTGTAAATAGTGATTTCAACATGTATATTCAAATTATTATTATTTTTTAAATTAATAATATACAAGTAGAGATTTTGAACATCTAATTTATAGTGTCGTAACTAATTTAACCTATAATTAGAGTAGCCATTAATATTATATTTTGCTTTAGTGATATTAATCTGTAACATTAATATCAAATATATGGTCAATTCGAGGCTAATTAAATAGACAAGACAATTACTATCATAACACATCAGAAAAATAGAAATTGTAGTTTCAACATTGGATAATGTATTTTATTCACTTTGAGCAAACATTAATTCAAGGAAATTAGCTGTGAGCACACATTTGTAAAGTACTGTCATTTATTCAATCTATCCCACACATAAAAATGTTAAAAATGTTAACGGTCTTGATGAAAATTTAATACATTTATTTTACAAATGAACTCCTAGTCCTAAAGTCAATATCGATTAAAGCACAAGTTAGTTGGTCGAATATTTACTACCTCAATTGAAAGTTCTATTTCAATCCTGCAAATTTAATACGTCTTGTTCACTAAAACATACTCGAATCAGCCTTGATTCCACATTTTTTCAATCTACCCGACACACGAAAATATTGACACGTGGACGGAAATTTAATACATTGGTGACTATATGTATATATATTGTAGTTATACAACTTGGAAATGCTACTTCTGCAAGCTCCAAGCCAGGCGTCAGCGGCGAACAGGGTGACGGACAGCCGCGTGCTGAGCCAACTGCTGAGCCAGAAGCTGGTCCCGACCAAGGAATACAACCCCGTAAAGCGCACCTACCGCTCCCTCCGCTACTTCGTGGAGGACAATTGGAAGCGAATCTGGGTCTTCTCCCTATGGCTCGCCATCTGCGCCGCTCTCTTCACCTGGAAATTCATCCAGTACCGCCACCGCGCCGTCTTTCATGTCATGGGCTACTGCGTCACCACGGCCAAAGGCGCCGCCGAGACGCTCAAGTTCAATATGGCCATTATTCTTCTCCCTGTTTGTAGGAATACCATCACTTGGCTCCGGAGTAAGACCCGGCTTGGCGCTGTTGTCCCTTTTGATGACAATGTCAACTTCCATAAGGTATTTTTCTTTCTTCCTTTTTGACCCTTTTGACTTTGCGTACCATGTGTTTGATGATTTGTCTCTTCCGAAATTGCCATGTATTGTTTGATGGTATTGCTGGTTCCAAATCCTTGGGTTTGAAGTAGGAAATGATAAGGTTTAAATGGCCCGGAATTTCAAGATTTTCCCATTTTGTTCCCACAAGCTTTTGGGTTTATCTATTTTATTAAATCAACTTCTGAAGAACGTTGAAGAGATAACTATTTTGGTCATCATCTTTATTTTACTGATGTGGTTTTGAGATATGTGGATTGTTGTGTTACAAATATGTATATATTGGAGTCACATCAGTTAGATAGTTGTGAATATTTGGTGAGGAATATTAGGAGGCATAATAATAGTCTGTCAGACTAAAATAAATATTTGAAAGTCTCGGGATCAAAAGTAGACATTTTGAGTTAAGGGACCAATAGACATTTTGAATTAAGGACCAGAATGGAGCCAAAGTTCAATTACCAAAATGGGATTTCAACAAAAATGATATCATTGAATTTTGATTGAAGTTGTTAAAAATATATATAAATGATCAAATATACCCTAACTTGTTAGCTTAAATTTTCTGGATTTAGTGAAGGGTATCCTTAATTCCAACCTCTACAGTGTCATATTCCTCCGAATATTAATAATTTACTTGTTAAGTTTCACGAACCATATACAAAAGAGAGTATCAAGAATATGCAGATAAGATTAAATGTCGTGTAATCCACCAGCCTAGGCTTTTAAAATTACTCAAAATTTTAAGTGGTTAGTTTGGGAAGATTCAGTTAATCTTATTTGAATTTGCATCTGCTCTGTTTAGGTAATTGCTGTTGGCATAGCCATTGGGGTCCTTTTACATGCTGGAGCACATCTTACCTGTGACTTTCCAAAGCTACTCCACGCAACTGATGCCGAATACGAACCGATGAAGCCGTTTTTCGGCAAAGAGCGGCCGAACAACTACTGGTGGTTCGTGAAGGGGACGGAAGGGTGGACTGGGGTGGTGATGGTGGTGCTGATGGCTATAGCATTCACCTTGGCTCAGCCATGGTTCCGTCGCAACCGCCTAAACCTCCCGAAAACCATAAAGAGACTCACAGGCTTCAATGCCTTCTGGTACTCTCACCATCTCTTTGTCATTGTCTATGTCCTCTTCATCATCCATGGTTACTACCTCTTCCTCACCAAGGAATGGTACAAAAAGACGGTAAGAATTCTCAGAATTCTCATCTCAAACAAACGTTATATCAAACAAAAATTGTTATCAAATAAGACTCAAGTGACGTTTTGTTTTCTTTGTCTACCACAGACATGGATGTATCTAGCTGTCCCAGTTCTGCTATACGCGTGTGAAAGATTGATCCGTGCATTCCGGTCGGGCTATAAAACAGTGAGGATCCTAAAGGTACACAGAACGCCCTTACCCTTTGTTTGTTTGCCAAGAAACTTCTCAAATTTTCTCGAGAAAAAAAGTGGAAGAGAACTTTTTGCTGATAGAAAAGAGGAAAAATTTTAGGTTGCTGTTTATCCTGGAAATGTTCTGGCGTTGCAAATGTCAAAGCCTCAAGGATTCAAATACACGAGTGGGCAGTACATTTATGTGAACTGTTCTGCCATCTCCCCCTTCCAATGGTAAATCCTTCACCGTTTGATCTTCTCCATCACCATGATCATCATGATGATTGGTCGGAATTAACGGTTGTGATCAAATCTTGTTTTGCAGGCACCCATTTTCAATAACCTCTGCTCCTGGGGATGATTACTTGAGCATTCACATCCGTACTGTGGGAGACTGGACTTCTCAACTCAAGACCATTTTCTCTAAGGTATTTATTATATATATTTGATTACCTTAAAAGAAAATGTTTCATTGGGTGAACTTTATTATGAGTTAAATGTTTCAAAGAATTAGATCCGGTTTTTTAAAATTTTGGTTCAAATACTATTTTGGTCCCTCTGCTTTTGATTTTTTTCGACCCTATTTTTCAAAACATCTATTTTGTTACCTATATTCTCAACTTTTTTTCATTCAATCATTTTAGCAGCACACTTACTCATTAAATTTCATGAAATATAGCAATAAATTTGTATTAAAGAGTTCTCATTATAGGTAAAATTTGTGTACAAAGACCAAAATGAACGTTTTGAAAGTCCAAAAACTAACATGAACAAAATTAGAAAATTCAAGTGCCAAAATGAACCAAAGTGAAGTAGTTGGACCAAAATAGTGTTTAAACAGGAAAAAAATTTTAAAACTAGATTATAAAACAAAAGAAATTTGTTCATAAAGTAAACCAGCATGATCAGTAAAAATAAAAAATCATATAGAAAATATTATCAAACAAGCTATAAATTGTTTCGATCTTCTTTTTAAATAATATTGCCCTTTCTGTCTTCAGATATGTCAGCCTCCATCTGTTAATCAAAGTGGTCTTTTGAGGGCTGATATTGGCCAAAGCAACAACAAAATCAGGTATTTATTTCAGCTGTACCTTCATTTTTTCGATATAAAAACTCGAATCGATACCAAAACTTAATCGTACTGCAGACTGTCAAAGATGGATAAAAAATGAAATTAACTTGAAAAATTGTGGTAGGTTGCCAAGGCTCTTAATAGACGGACCATATGGAGCTCCAGCACAAGACTACAAAGAATACGACGTTCTTCTTCTTGTGGGGCTGGGAATCGGCGCAACTCCGCTGATCAGCATCGTCAAGGATGTACTGAACAACATAAAGGAGCAGAAAGACATTGAAAATGGCGTTGCCGAGAAGCAGCCAAAACCTTTTGTCACCAAGCGAGCTTACTTCTACTGGGTCACCAGAGAGCAGGGCTCATTTGAATGGTTTAGAGGTGTCATGGACGAAGTTGCCGAGAACGACGGAGACAAAGTGATCGAGCTGCACAACTACTGCACCAGCGTTTACGAAGAGGGCGATGCTCGGTCTGCCCTCATTACCATGCTCCAAGATCTCAACCATGCCAAGAATGGTGTCGATATCGTGTCCGGGACGAGGGTGAAGACGCATTTTGCTAGACCCAACTGGCGTAATGTTCTCAAGCATGTTGCTGTTAATCACCCTGATCAACGAGTTGGTAAGCCTTTGCTTAAATTCACATATCATTAAGTCAATTTTACGATCTCGAAATAGATTACGAATGATTTTACAAATTAAAAAACCATCATTTCTGAACTTTAGATTGTGTTTCTATCTAGTTACTGTCATGAGTACTATTAATAGATTGCTAATGTAGCATGTTAACAACTACATTCTACTTGTTACGTCACGTTAATTCAACTAAAATTTATCTATTCGGGGTGTAAATGTATATGCAGGGGTGTTTTACTGTGGAGCACAAGGACTTGTAGGAGAACTAAGGAGGTTGTCACAAGACTTTTCAAGGAGAACAACCACCAAATTTGATTTCCACAAGGAGAATTTTTAGATTATAATTTGATTAATTTTTTTAAAATTTTGATATTTTTAAGAAATTGTAATATAAAGTGTAATCCCCTTGTTATTGGGTATATACCTACCTTTATATGTTTGTTTGATAGCTCTATTCAAAATTTTCATGATCCCAGTATTATAGGTAAATGTACTGAATATTAATACAGATCTTGGTTGAATAAGATTTCATATTTAATCCATTATTTTCATAATTTCCTTTTATCTGATGTATATATTTGTTTACTTCTATACTTGATTGAGTGATATTTAATTTCCTCACGATTCAATTATTAAATTTTACGATCAAGTAAAAATAATTTTCAATCTAAATATAACTCAATAATAGGTATTTGTTTTTTACCAAAATATAGTGAGTTGGAATTCTTATCTCCATATGTTAGTACTAAAAAAAAATTTGAAGTAAAAATAATTCGTACAAGAATGTCCAAATTTAATCATTAAAACATCAAAAAGTTAACCACAAAATCGAATAATTGAGAAAACGTCCACATCGAACACCAAATATGGAAACAAACTCTCTAACATTGTTCATATCTATTCACAACTTTTTTGGATGAAAACATAACTTGATTAATAGAGTGTATTAATTTTACTCCTTATGAAAATTCAAGGCTGGATATGGTAAAATTAAAATTTTAGAGTTAAATTAATTCGCTGGAAACATTTTTTTGGACAATATTACCCTTCATTTTTTTACTTAATACAATACATGCCTTCATTTATGCTTAAGCCATCATTCCATGTATTTATGTTTCTCTACCACCTCTTTTTTTGTGTATCTCTCTTCTCACTCCCACTCATTTATCCTTCGTTTAATTCTAATTTTCTCTTTCCTATTAACCTTTGATTCTTTCTTTCTGCTTATCCAAATTCCTTTCTAATTTTTTTGTTTTGTTTTATTTTATTTCCTCTTTTTAAATTGTTGTCTTCTTTTTCTTTTTTTTTTTTTTGTTTATTTCATCTTTTTTTTTTTAATTTTTTTTTTCTGAAACTTTTAAATTTTATGGTTTAAATATTAATACTATAATTATTTGAATTTTATATAGAATTTTATTTCTATAATTAACAATTAATTATTCTTTTTGAAATCATTTATGCTTAATATTTACAATTGTTTTGCTTTTTGTTTTTGTTTTTGTTTTTTTAAATTCTTTTCCAATTTCATGGGTTGGTTATGCATTGGTTTTTATTTGATTTTATTATTTATATTTTTTGTTTTTTTTACCTTTTAAAATTCAATTTCAATTCCATTTAGTTTTGCATAAATGTAAAGATTTTTTTTCCATCATCATTTAATAGTGTTTAATTATACTAAAGGATAGTAAAATTTTAAAAGTTTTGCAACCTCTTTATCCTTCTATATAAAAAGACTTTCTTCACTCATTTTCAACAATATTGTGAGCTTTATTTTTCTTTTTCTTATTCTTTGAGGATGAGTCAGGGCCTCGTCGAAGGTGCAGTTGATGGACAATAGGTATTCTTTTTTCCCCATTTTTATCTCCCACAATATTTTGATTTCTTTCTATTCTTTTCCATGGGTTATGGGTTGGTTTAGATTTGATTTTTTTTATTATTTTTCCTTTTTTTTTCTTTTTGCCTGTTGAAATCCTGTTTTAATTTTGTAGATTTTCTTTTGATATTTTTTTTACCTTTTAAAATTCTATTTCAATTCCACTTAATTTTGCATAAATGTCAAGAATGTAAAGAGTTTTTTCCATCTTCATTTAATAGTGTTTAATTATATTAAAAGGTGATAGAATTTTAAAAGTTTTGCAATCTTTTTATCATTCTATATAAAAAAACTCTCTTCACTCATTTTCAACAACATTGGGAGCTTTATTTTTTCTTCTCACTCTTTAAGGATGAGTCAGGATCTAAAGATGAGGTTGAAGGGCGTAGTTGATGGACAACATGTATTCTTTTTTCCCATTTTTTATCTCTCACAATATTTTGATTTCTTTTTATTTTTTACAATATAACCCTTCATTTTTTTTAGTAATACTAAATATGTCTATAACTTATGCGTAGGTTTTGTTTTTATTCTTTTTTTTTTGGTTGCCTTTTGAAATTCTTTTCCAATTTTATAGGTGGGTTATGGGTTGGTTTTTATTTGATTTTTTTATTTTTTTATTTTTTTTTTCTTTTTGCCTTTTGAAATCCTGTTTTAATTTTGTAGGTTTTGTTTTTATTTTTTTTTACCTTTTAAAATTCTATTTCAATTCCACTTAATTTTACATAAATGTTAAGGATGTAAAGAGTTTTTTTCATCGTCATTTAATAGTGTTTGATTATATAATATTAAAAGGTGGTAGAATTTTATTAGTTTTGCAACCTCTTTCTTTTTTATTATGTAAAAAGACTTTCTTCACTTATTTTCAATAATATTGTGAGGTTTTTTTCTTCTTATTATTATTTTCTTTTTCCCCTATTTTTCCTCTCTACCAATATTTTGATTTTTAAGATTCAGTGTATAAGATCGCATTCCAATTTTTCAGAGCATTATTGTTAACATCCTTGAATATTGGTGAGAGGTAAATATATATGTAATTCAATCTTTCTTCTTGTTTATTAATTTTTGTATTTTTAAGTTTTATTAATCAGTATATCTATATATATAATATATTTATATTAGTACGGATATAGAATAATTTTTTTAGCAATATTACCCTTCCATTTTTATTCAATATCATATATGCCCTTAATTTATGGGTAGGTTTTGTTTTGATTTCTTTTTGTTATATTTTTTTCTTTCACCGTTTGAAATTCTATTTCAATTTCGTGGGTTCGTTTTGATTTTCTTATTTTTTTTAATTCATTTAAAAAATTGATAATAAAATTTCAAAATTTTAGAATTTTGATAGTCTTATAATTTTACAACATTCTTTCAATTATACTACTATACAAAAATTCTCTCTCTCTTATTTATTTATTTATTTTTTAAATTTGTTTTAGTGTTATTTTTTTATTGATTAGTAATAATAATGTTTCTTCTTCTAACTTGATATACACAATCATCTTAATTGCATAAAGAATTTAGATTTCTTTCTTTAATAAAATTTATCATAAATATCAAGTCAACTTCACACCTCTACATAAACAATATTAAATATCTCAATTGAAAAATAAAATAAATATAAAACTTATGTGTTAATTTCTCTTCACATTCTTACCTCCAAAATTTTTAATTCTAAATCTTTTATATATATAATATTTTAATTATAAGAATTCAAGAAAAAAATAGATTAAAACTACAAAAGATTATATAATATATATATATATTTTCAATAACGGCGACATATTAAAACTACAAACTAAATTTTGTCATCTTCCTTCCATATAATTTATCTTTCTTTTATTGTTTTTATATATAAATTTTATTTGAATTTTGCAAAGTCTAAATAAGTCGACAATTTGAAAATTGATTGTCTAGCTTACATTTTTTCTTTAACTTTACTTCATATGTATTATGAATTTCAAGCTATTTTGAATATAATAGTGTGTGTATATATATATAATACCTAAAAATATAACGTGCACGTGCTAAAATACTAGTTGATGAAAAAATGGGTATTTCTTCCAGCGGAGAGATTTTAATTTATAGTCTTAATAATTATTGAAAGCTTATCTAAAATTTTTTATTCATGAAACATTTGAATGCATAGCCTTTAATTGAAAATGAGATTGGAATAAATTTATAAAGTATAATTAATTTAAGTTGCTTTTTAACATGAAGGGACACAAAATTAGAAAACATAGAGAATAATGTGAGTTATTATCTTAATTTTTTAAATGATAATATCTTTTTGCTATATCATTGGCTCATTTGACAACTTTACAACAAATGAAATCAATATAAAGTTTTATTCTAATTAAATGATTGGTTATGTATAATGATAGAAATATCTTCAAAAAACAAAAAAAAAGGTCACTTCTTAATTCATTTTTAATATGTGAACTTCTAATGTTAATTATAACGGTAGTTACAACTTTATAAGTGAGATTGAAATATTGAAACATTAGGTTAAATTTTTGTAATATTAGGTTAACTTATTTGAAAAGGTACTCTTTCGTAAATTTTCTGTTTTTTCAAAATTAAAAGTCCGATTTAATTTCAATCGATCATAGTTCAATTGGTTAAGTCATATATCATTGAACAAAAGGTTGAAGATTTGAATCTCTACCTTCACATGTTAAAGAAAAAAAATGATTTAAGCCTTATGGGCTATTTTTTATTATTGGGAGTTGATGAAAAGTTCTTTATTTTTCATTCTTTATAATTAAGAGGAACTTTCAATTTTGCATCTCCGAATTTACTTCGCATGTAGCTAATTTCTTTTTTAGGTACATTGTTAATTTTCTTATAAGAACCAAACTAACCAAAGTTATTACATTTAGTGCTCGTACATTTCTTATATGCTAACTAGAACATATATTGTGAAATAAAATAAAATAAATACCACAAATGTAATATAAACTTGACATATTTATGTTAAAATTGTCATAAATATCAAAATTTTTATAGTGGTACAGAAGAAAAATGAATGCAGAAATTCGAATGAAAATCTTAAATCAATTGAACTTTAACTTTCAAGTCATCACTAATAACTTATTCTTACAATTATATATTCGAACTCTCGACCAAATAAAGAAGATTAGAAACGATCTAATTGAACTACACTCAATTTTTATCAGTTATTGTTCTTGATTGAGATTGCATAGGTATCAACAAAGGCTTTCTTTAGATGGTGTACAAAAAGATTATTTATTTTGGACCATACTTATTTATCTTAGCAATAAAGTTGTCTATAATTACATTAAAGAACTCGAAAGAAAAATGAGAGTGAAAAGCATCAAAATGCTATTGTAAAGGAAATCCAATTCAAGTTCACACATTTAGCTAGTGAATTATTGCCAACCCAAAAGCACTCTTTTTTAGCCCTAAAGAACACAATTATTCTTTAGGAAAAAGAAAAAAAACAATTTTTTTTTAAATATAACTCTCAAGCCCATGACCATTGATCATAACTCTCTCTCTCCCCTGACTCTCTCTCTCTCTCTCTCCTCTTCCTCTCTGTTTCATTCTTGTGCTGCTCATGGCAAAACCAGAACCCAAGGAAGTAGGAGAGACCTCACCATCCTTGAACTATAAGGTAAAAAATAAAAACTAAAAAGTCAAAGTTTTTAAGTTATTTCTTCTTCTTTTGGGGAAAATTTTGAGTTTGTTCTTGGTTTGGTTTGATAATCTTTCTTATTTTCTGCTAAACTTTTGTAGACATGGGTGTTGAGAGTCTCAATTCACTGTGAAGGTTGCAAGAGGAAAGTCAAAAAGATTCTGCAGAATATCAATGGTATGTCGATTTAATTTTTACTGTTATAAACCAAAATATTTACTGTTATCTTCTTGCATGGTTTTTTTTTTTTTTTAAAACTTTTTTTCTGCTTTCAATCCACTGTTTGTGTTGTTTCTTTCGCTCAAAACCTGGATTTTCTCATCTGGGTGTTTTTTAGTTTCTCTCTTACACGGTTTTTTCCCCTTCAAATTTTGCTTCATTTCTTCAGATTTTGATTATTGTTGTGTTTACAAATCCCAACTTTCTCTCATTTTCTCTTCTGGGTGTTGTTTTCTCTGTTTCATGACTTATTTTCTCAAATTTTGCTTCATTTCTTCAGATTTTGATTATTGTTGTGTTTAAAAATCTAAACTCTCTCATTTTTTCTTCTGGGTGTTGTTGTGTTTCCTCTTTTTCATGACTCATGTTCTCAAATTTTGCTTCATTTCTTTGGACTTTGATGATTGGTTTTGTTTGAAATCCAAAATTTCTCTCATTTTCTCATCTGGGTGATGTTTATTTTCTTTCTTACATGGTTATTTTTCTTTATTTTGCTTCATATCTTCAGATTTTGATCATTTTGTGTTTAAAATCCAAAATTTCTCTCATTTTCTCATCTGGGTGTTGTTGTTTTCTCTATTTCGTGACTTCTTTTATCAAATTTTGCTTCATTTCTTTAGATTTTGATCCTTGGTTTTGCTTAAAATCCAAACTTTCTCTCATATTCTCATATGGGTGTTGTTTATTTTCTTTCTAACATGATTCTTTCTTCAGATTTGGCCTTATTTCCTTATATATATATATATATATTTTTATCACTGGTTGTGTTCAAAATCCAAAATTTATCTCATTTTCTCATTTGGGTGTTGTTTGTTTTCTCCCTAAACATCACTTCTTTCTTCATTTTTGCTTCATTTCTTTAGATTTTGATATTTTTTTGGTTCAAATCCAAAATTTTCCACATCTTTGCCACCTGGGTATTGTTAATTTTTCCCTCCAACATGACTTCTTTCTTCTAAATTTGCTCAATTTCTTCAAATTTTAATAATTTATTTCCTTCAAATCCAAAATTTCTCTCATTTTCTCATCTGGGTATTCTTTATCTTACAGTAACATAATTTTCTTATAAAATTCCCTTCATTTCTTTAGATTTAGTCGTTGGGTTCCTTCAAATCCAAAATTTCTCACAATTTCTCATCTGGGTGCTCCTCATTTCTCTGTAAACAACGTCTTCTTCTTCAAATCCCTCCAATTTCTCAAAATTTTCTCTCAAATCTTCTCCAAAATTTCAGGAGTTCACGCGGTAGAAATCGATCGCAAGCAGCAAAAAGTTACAGTAACAACAATCACAGACGCAGAAACACTGATTAAAAAGTTGGTAAAGGCCGGGAAGCACGCAGAGCCATGGCCGGAAAAAAAACCCAACTCAAAAAACTTCGTAGAAATACAAATCCCGAAGGAAATCCTCGCCGGCGAAACCAGCGCCGCCGTACAAGACGGCGAAAGTAAAAAGCAGAGGGCTGAAACAGAGGCGGCGAAAGAAGTGAATGACCCACCAAAAAATGAAGAGAAAGGTGAAATTAGTGGAAATGCCCAAGTAGCTGAAATGATTAACGACGGCGGGGATGCGGCCGAGAAAATCGCCGGCGCCGGCGTGGGACGAGTCGTGAAGTCTCCGCCGGAAGGCGGCGGTGAAAAGTGCACCGCCGGCGAGGCTCAGCCCGGCGGACCGAGTGGTGCAGTCGCTGTCGAGTCAAGCGGCGGCGAAGGGAGGAGAAAGAAGAAGAAAGGGCAGAAGAAAGGGAAGAGCGTCGGAGGAGGCGGTGGCGCCGCGGCCGGTAATGAAGTGGGGCCACAAAGTGTTCCTGCACCTGCAAGCACTGGATCAGCCACTCCTCCTGATCATCATGATCAAATCCCACCACTCAATCACGGCCCTCCATGCCATCAGCCGTACCATTATCCGGTCCACATGCCCGTATCACAACCAGCATACGTGGCAAGTTACAATACGGCACACCCGAGTAGTAGCTATGGCCCGTACTATGTCACACCCTCGCCATTTTCGTATGCGTACGTACATTCGACTGTATCAAGAGATATCTCATCATCATATTCGTCGTCACCACCACTGCCACCAGTAGAACAATCGAACTCTCCATCATCGAGTCCGTTCGACTTCTTTAGCGACGAGAATCCGAGTGGATGCTCGATCATGTGACGAAGAAAATTGTGCTGATTCGGACAGTTTTGGACACTAAGAGCATACCACAATTGTACAACTTGTATCAGTATGTGGGGGGTAGAATTGTAATATACATGTATATGAAGGGATTATGTATGTTGGTAAAAAAATGAAAGAAAAAAAGAAAAACTTTGTGGGTTTTTGTGCTTGCTTTATTTAGTGTACTTTTACTCTTTCAAAGTTTTTAGTTTTTCTTTTTTTAAAGTAATTTGTCTTGTAATGCTTAGATGTACTTTTTTTTTAGTACAATGCTTAGATGTACTTTAGTGTTTAGCTTTTTGGTCAAATTATAAATATAGTTTCTCAATTTGTATCCATTTTGTCTATTTAATCAAGAAATTTTGAATCATATTACAAATTATTTTTATCCGAAAGTAATAATTTAATCAATCAACTTTAGTTCGTAACAATTTAGTTTTTACACTTTTAAAATAGAAATAATTTAATTCCCGAAGTTTGTGTAATAATTTAGCCTTCGTAATTTAAACCACAATGACTGAATTACTATAAACTAAAAATTTAGAAACTAAATTGTTACAAAATTGAAAATTCAATGACCCTTTTTTTTTAAATTAAAAGAAAAGTAGTTTGAAATCTATTTCATAAGTTTATAATTAGTTTTAAAATTTTGTATTTTTCATTTTCTAAAATTTTCAAGGGCTTAATTTAGAAAAAAAAAAAAGAGAACAAAACCCAAAATTGTCACACAAAAAAATATTAGCATGCGAAGTGAGAATTTGAATTCATGATTATTGGACTTGAAATAAACTTTTTAACCGGTTGAACCATGAAATAAATTTCTTAACCAGTTGAATTATGTTCAAGTTTGCTGATAAATTAAATAGTTAATAATTAAAAAAAACTGCATCATAAAATTATTGAAATTATCAATGGAATAGTTACAAGTAAAATATCTAAAATTCATTCTCCAATGTTTTACTTCTCTCAACATATTAATGATAAGGATAAAATTGACACAACGTAGAGGTACAAGGATCTAAATAACCTAATTTAGGAGACTATTTGATTCGATATTGAGAACCATACTCTTTGGTAAGAACTTCTAAGACAACGAATAGGAGTTAGGCTTGTTTGGCACGAACCCTCTCCTCATCTCATAGCTTGAAATCTTACTATTTCTTGTTCGAAATTACTACTTAATATTTATATTCTAGTTTGATCCTTAAACTTTCATACCTATTTCATTTCAATTTTTATCCTTTTGATTTTTGAACTTTTGTCATACTCATTTTGATTTTTATCATTAAATTAGATATCACAAATTCTCTTAACCTTTTTTTTTTGTTAAGTTCCACAATTACATCGATTAAGAAATTATCTACAAATGAGATATATATGATTAAAATTTTATTTTTAAGTTCTTACACTTTAATTCATTTTCATTTCAACACTTTCTGTTTTTCTATTTTTATTTCTAAACTTTCATAAATATCTTTTTTTGTCTGTCAAATGACATATATATCTTTTCTTCTCTTGAGGGTGAAGGTTCAAATCTCTGTATTCTATATTTGTTGTATATATCCCTTTTTGTCTAAACAACCTCATAGTTTTTCTTTTCTTTTTTCCGAAGTTCCACAATTGCATTCTCTACTAAGAAATTAACTAAATTTCAAAGACTTAACTCCACATCTCCTACCAACATATGCTTAGCTCAGTGTTTAAGATACCTTGCTCTCTTCTAGAGGTCGGAGGTTTAATCTCTCATTCCTATATTTGATGTATTAAAAAAATACTCCAAAGTCTCTTTTTTTAATGGCAATTTTTTCCCTCTTTCTCCTTAGGCTTACTATTCATCACTTTTTTTTCTCTCTTTTGCCCCAAATGTAATAATTGAAGTCATAGACTTTAGCTTTTATGAGAGGCTTAGGTTGTATTTGGTGTCTCTTTGTCCCTCCCCAATAGAGCTTTCTTCCCTCATTCCTAAATGCTTGTGATGCATTTGTTTGTGTGAAAGTTCCCTTTTAAAAAAGATAAGTTGGGGAGTTGGGATAAGAATGACTTCTTTGTCTAACAACATTTGCTTTACCTTACCTTGTCAATTATTGCTTTTTTTGGGAAATGGGTTTTTCATATTTTAGTTAATTTTTAGGTTAATTTTTAAACTTAGTTTTCAAAATTTTTTAATAGGCTTATTTAGTGGACCTTTTTTAAATAATATAAAATTAAAATTTTATTTGCTTATTCTCGTGAAATTTATTTTAAAAATAATGTTTGAAAAATGGTAAGTCTTCGAGAGACAACTTATGCCACTTTATTATTTTTAATTTGACTTTTCTTCTCAAGAAAATCCAAGCATGTAGTATTTAAAGGACTCCAGCCATGTTTATTGGGCTTAGTCTCTCAATATCAACCCATTGTGGGCTATCAATTTTGCAGCCCGTATGCAATATAAAATTTAAGGTTGATGTACGTTGATATTGTCAATATTTTCATATATTATCGACATATTGTCGATATTTTCATATATTATCGATATATTGTTGATAGTTTCTTGATTTTTCGAAATATTGAGATATCGTTGACAATGAGGAGAAATTAAGTTTTCTCTTATTTGATGTGTGGAGCACTTTGATACGTCAACACGTGGGCGATCCAACAACTTTCAAAATATTGGTTGAGACAGAATTGAAATTCAAATCTCGAAATCTAAATTTGTAAAATTTTGAGCACAACATTTGTCATTATTAAATTGAGGATAATTTTCCTATATATACCATACAATAAGTTTTTTTAAATATGGTTAATTTTGAAATTTATTTTCAAAATAAGACTACCTCCCAATTTATTCTAAAAATTAGAATTAATAATTTTTTATTTTAGAATAGAAGATATATTTTAATTAATAATTTGTTTAAAAAGAAAAAAAATTGCAATATATTATTCATTGGCTAAAAAAATGGCATTATGCTAGGTGGCGGTTAAAAAAGGCCACGGTTAATATATGATACAATGTAAAATTTCTAGTCGTACTACGAAAGTTTTTCAAATTAAAAAAACTTTTATATAAATACGTCCATTTTTATATATTAAAAAAATAGTGAGATATTCAAACTCTAATTTTGTAAAAATAATTAAGATTCTTCTTAAAACTTTCAAATGATGCAACCAAATTATTTACAATTTACACGTATAGCTTCCTCGGTTTAATTGTTACCGATAATTTCAAAGTATTTTTTTTTCTATCAATTTATATTTTATCACTATATATTGATAATAATTTTTCATTGATATCTTTTTTTCCTCTCTAATCATTAAATTTTCGAGATTGGATTACTTTTACTTTATAAAATTTTTAATTTAAATGATTAATTGTTAACATGCAATTTTTTTCCCCTTTAACTTTACAAATCATAATGTAATTTTAAATATAATAGCGAGAAAGAAACCAAACCCCTCTAAAACAAAAATTTTGTGGGGCTTAGGGTTTATTGTACGTACCTCAACAAATTGTTATGCTTCAGCCAAATTCCTTGATGTTGGATACCCCCTCTTCACGCAGAGCTCCAAGCAATTAAGGTGGCCCTTTGTTTCGCTATTAGAATGAAATTAAAGCGGGTGTTGCCCCTCTCAGATTGTGCAAATAGAAATAAAGTTGCAATTTGGTAAACAAAATTAAATAAACTAAAATTTAGTTATTCAACTTTAGTTTATAATGATTTGGTCCTTTTAGTCTAAATGAAAAATCTTATTAAAATTAAGTATTAAATTTTATTATATAACAACGGATGGATGGAGTGGAGGAACTCTCACGCGGATTCTAGAACCATCCATAGAGGATTCTTAATCCCTAAGGAACAGTCAGCAGGTTTTTGTACCATGGCCGTTCGTTTCAATTCAACCGACTCTCTAGCCGCGTTCTTCTCTCCTATAAATCCCAAATCTTCCATCAATCGATTATAACGCCCACCAATTCCATTCCATTTCCCACACAAAGCACATCAGAATTTCCTTCCATTTCCAAATCCTAAACTCCCATCCTAAGTTTCTCTCGATTTTGGCTATGGCTGAACCCGATCCTTCCGTGCAGCAACTCGAAATGGTATAGTATCATCCTTCCTCTTCGCATTTCTCTTTTTCGAATTTATTTCTCTTGTTTTATGATCGGAATTTGAAATTTCTCCATCCCTAAATCGTAACCTGATCGGATTTCTCGATTCTTGTGCGAAATCTGCTTTTTCTGAAGCTATGAAGGTTGATTCGTTGATATTTTTGGTTGAATTTTTGTTTCTGAATGTTGGAATTGGTGTTTAGGCGGCTAGGGCAGAGGAGGAGAGGCTGAAGTACCTAGCGTTCGTTCAAACGGCGGCGTTTTTCGCGACGGCGTGCTTCTTTAACGTTTATGGCTACGCCAAGGACCGGTCCGGTCCGCTGAAGCCCGGCGTCGAGACGGTCGAGGGCACCGTGAAGTCCGTTGTCGGACCGCTGTACAATAAGTTCCACGGCGTTCCGATTGAGGTTCTTAAGTTCGTCGATCGCAAGGTTGGTTTCTTACTTCGCTTTCGTTCTTACATAGCTGCTACTGTTCTTGATTTTTCATATGGCTATATGTACGACAATGATTTGAATTTGTTATCTGTATGATCTTCGTACAAATTTCTCTTGCATTTCTTCTTGGATAGATATACCAAATGGTTCTATGATAAAACATGATCAATTATTTACGTTTCAATTCCATTTTCTCCCTCCTTAACTTTCAAGATATTTGTCCTTAATAAAAAAAGTCTCTTACTTTTACAATGACTTTAATAGTCTTTTATTCCATTTTGAGGCAGTATTATGGGACAAGAAATGGGTATTTTAGTAGTTAAAGGACTATTTTAAAAGTTTAGACCAATGGTTTGTTGATTGGTTGGTTTTTTTATTTTTTTAAAGTTCAGGATCATTTTTAAGTTTGTGAACAAAATGGTTGAAGATTAGGGCCAAAATGGTTGTTTTCTAAAGATCCCAAGAACCAAAAAACGCTGAGCATTAAGAGTTGAATTCTCTTATAACACCAAGAAATTTAACGGGAAAATCATTTTGTTTCGATTGTAAATGTGCAGGTAGATGAGTCAGTGACCAAGATTGATCGCCATGTTCCTCCAACCGTCAAGCAAGCCTCCTCGCAGGCTGTGTCCGCAGCACAGCAAGCGCCTGAGGTTGCCCGATCTGTAGCCTCCGAGGTCCGACGCTCCGGCCTCAAAGACTCCCTCTCTGGGATTGTGAAATCTGTGTATGCCAAGTACGAGCCCACTGCGAAGCAACTCTACTTCGAATACGAGCCTAAGGCTGAGCAATGCGCGGCTTTGGCATGGCACAAGCTCAACCAGCTCCCCGTCTTCCCCCACGTTGCGCAGGCCATCTTGCCAACAGCAGCGTACTGCACCGAGAAATACAACGAGACTGTGCGCACCACAGCCGAGAAGGGCTACAAGGTCTCTTCATACCTTCCATTGGTGCCAACCGAGAGGATTGCCAAAGTGTTCAGCAAGGACAGAGTTGAGGTGGAGCCATTGGTGAGTTGAGAGGCCTTGGATTTCTTCTTGGCTTCTTATATCTTATGTAATAGGAAACGTAATAGATCTTTGTTCTACTGAATGATTTAACTGTTATGTTTGAGAAATTATTCAGTGTGGCAGTCAGAATTTATACTTGTTTGTATGTTGGTATGTTGTAGTTTTTCTGAGGCTTTGTTCCTTTGGCATCAGAAATAGCTATGGCATTTACTTTTGAGGGGTTTTGATGAATATGAACTATATAGTTACGATATTATACGAGAAAAACAAGGTTTAAATTTTGTTGTCTTCTTTTGGCATTTACTTTTGGCCTTTGGGTTTGTTCTTGGTTTTCTTATTAGTTTCTTTTCGAGAAAGAACTCTGTTATGAATCTTGGTTGGATGTGAATGATAAGTATTTTCAATTTTCATTTACTTGTAGTGGTTTATTCTTTTATGACAAATAGAAGAAAGTATTTCGATCCTTGATTTGAATTGAGAAGAAGGGAATTTGCAGTTGTCTGCCTAACCGTGCAGGTGTGCTGCTAGAATGATACAGAATATTGTATCGGCCCTAATGATTGATAAGTTTACAAATTCAGGACAAATGGGAAGTGTGCTAACTTAAAACTATTGACTGAAAAATGATATAAAATGTTGTACCGACTCTCTCTCTTTTATTATTGGTAACTTTATAAATTCAAGACGAATGGGAAGTGTGTTAGCTTGAAGTTGAACTATTGACTTTGGATTTCTAATGGTATGAGAAAAAAGATCACCATTTTTAGTACCGGACAATGGGACGTAGATCGAACTTACAATCTCTTGGCCGAACGAATGTTCAGTTTTATCTTTTGTGATTTAATATTTTTTAATAAAGATAGCTAATAATAAGTTTATATGTCATGATTTTATATGAGTGGGCAAGAAAGTGGTAACTTTTTTTTTCCTTAACAATAGAAACAATTTAAAGTCGACTTTAACTTGCTAGCTTGTCAATTTTAGTAAATGACGTGGCAATGATTTGGAAAATTAGAGTTTTGGTAAATTTAAAATAACAGTAGTTAAATTAAAAAAATTAAAAAAAAAAGGAAAAAAGAATGAAGGTTAACGAAACTTCTCCTCCGCCACTTTTTCGATGGAACCCCACCTCTGCCTCCACCGTATACTTCGCCTTAAACAAGCACACACGAAAAAACACACACACATTGGAAGCCCTAATTTCTTAGCTCTTACAAACTAAATTCGAGTTTTAAACTTGGAGCTTGAAGACAGATTCTAAATCGGGAGGATTTAAGAACTCTGACATAATTAGTTTGATAATAGAAATCTGCGCTTCCTCGCGCCGGCGGAGAACTTAGTTTCTCTGGTATTTTCGCTTCCTTCACCGGCGGCGTTGTCGAACACGATTTATCGTCGCCGTCGTCGTGTTTCGCCCTCGATTTCGTCTTTATTGGGAACGACGCTCTCGCCAGCAACCTGGCCATTACCCATTTTTTCCCTTCCGATTCCAAGTCGCCGTCCATTTGGGACTTTTTCGATAGCCCCATTTGAAATCCAAACATAGGAGAAAAGAAAAATCCCACAAAAGGGGGGAAGGGAAGAGAAAATCGTGGCAAATAAAAAGTGGAGTGAAAATTAAAAAAAAAAAATCTAATTGAAGCGCTGGGAATAAAGAAATAGAGTTTTTTTTTTTAGAATTAGAAGAATAAACCAACAGAGAGAAAGGGGACTTTGTGGGAAGATGAAGAGAGCGAGAGAGACACGATGGAAGGAGATAGCCTGGCTTGGTGGGAAGAGCTGCAACCGAAAAAATAAAGAAGAAGAGCTCCGATTTTTTCCTTTTTTTTAATTCAACTCCTGTCATTTTAAATTTATCAAAACCCTAATTTTCCAAATCATTTGCCACGTAATTTACTAAGATTGACACGCTAGCAAGTCATGTCAGCATTTAACAGCTTAGTTAAGGTCAACTAACGGTTATTAATTTTGGGACCATTTAGAACAATTTTTCAAATTCTAGAGATGAAAAATGTTTCTTTTAAAATTTTAGGAATCAAATAGATACTTAACTCAAACTTCAGAGATCAAAAATGTCTATTTTAAAATTTGAGAGACCAAATAGACACCTAATTCAAACATCAAGGACCAAAAGTGTATTTTTCCCTTAATTATACTATGTAAGCTTGTCATTCGTCAATTTTAATACTTTCAAGGAGTAACTAAAAATTATTTTTAAACTTAGTTCAGCGATAACGGACGCCTACTATTTGACCAAGAGATCATGAGTTCAAATCTTCCAATTTCGTATAGTTGACCAAGAGAGGTTTTAATCTATGCCATATCAAGACAATTTTCTATGTTCATGAACCAAAAAGTTAAACTTCTAGCAAATTTATTTTCCACTTAATGTTGCATCTAGAAACATTTTGTGGCATATCTCAGTTTTTCATCATTATAATTTTGGTAAATTTTTACTGATTCTCTCACAAATTCTTTGGGAAATTGACTTAAATGACCTTCAAAAGTTTATGGAATGCTCAAATGACCCACCTTCTCAAAATGTGCCCAAATGACCCAATTGAATATTTAATTAAATTTAAAAGGAAGCGTAATTACAGTACTACCCCTTAGTTCAAAAATCAAACTATTTGTTCTCCTTTCGCTTCCCCTTTTTCTTGGCAATTCCTGTTGAAACAAAGTGAAAGAAATTGATTTAATCATTAAGGTAAGTTTCGTTTCTTTTAATTTTTCCATTGCTCCGTCGATTTGAATGGTTAGGGCTTCGTTTTTTGTGTGTTGAGGAGTTGAATGGTCTTTTTCCGTCGATTCTGTTTTCATATGTGTAGATGAACGAATACATGAATGTTAATGCATCTATTAGGTATTTTTCCGTCGATTTCGTTGTCTGATTTTACTTTTTTTTTTCGTTTCATGTTATTTGTTGATTTTTCCTTTGTTATTGTTCTGTTGAAGTTGAGGTCTATGAGATGTTACGTTGATAGTAGTTCAGTTGTGTGGCGGGAGGTTGAAGAAGAAGAAGGAACGTCACTCTTGTTAATCCTCTGTTATTTTTCTCGGGTCGACCTTGGACGAGGTTCAGCCCGAGGTATTTGAAGAGGCTAAACCTCGAGGTTAAGCCCGAGGTATTCCGAAGGTTCAAACTCTTCCGAATACCTTGGGCTCAACCTCGCCCGAGGTCGAACCCAAGAAAAATAACAGAGAGCACAAACTATCGAGCAACTTTAAATTTCAATCCTTGCTCGAGGTTTCTAAGCATTTGGAAAAGTCCTCGATCTCAACCTCGGGCGAGACTGCACCCGGGAAATTTTTCAGAGGCCTACTAGAACCTCGAGCAAGGTTTGAAATTTCTTCTAAACATCGCTCGAGGTTGAGTGTCTTTCAATTACCTCGGGCTCAACCTCGCTCGAGGTCATTCCCGAGAATTTTGACAGAAACTTAACAAACCTTGAGCGAAAGAACAAATTTCTTCAACCTCGCTCGAGGTCCATCTCACTTCGCGCGAGTTTGCCCTTCTTCTTCAACCTCCCACCACAAATATTTTAAATAAACCCCACATCCTCACCCACAGAGACTAGAGACCTCAAAATTGACATAATAATATACTTAAGAATCAAGAACAAGGAACACACAAACAGTAATCAGTTTTCCTATTTTTCAAAACATGAAATACACAAGAAACAAACTTAAATCGATGCAATGTAATTCTTGTATTCGTTCATCCAAATACCGGAAAACAGAATCGATGGAAAAATAAAACATTAAACTCCTCAACAGCGATGGAAATCGAAGCCCTAGCATTCAAATCAATGGAAAAGAGCAAAAATTAACAGAGAAGGAGATGGAACGAAAGCGATTTCAAACGGAGAAGATGATGGAACAAAAGCGATTTTGAACAGAGAAGGAAAAGAGAAAGAGACGTCCGATAAATGGTTTGATTTTTTGAATAGAGGGGTAATAGTGTAATTTCATTTCTTTTTAAATTCAATTAAATATTAAACTGGGTCATCCAAGCACATTTTGAAAGAGGAGGTCATTTGAGCATTTCAAAAACTTATGAAGGTCATTTGAGCCAATTTCCCAAATTCTTTCATGGATCTATTTTGTACTCGAAGAATCTTTCTATCAAATATATCTTTTTTTGAAGTGATTTTGACAAGAACAATTGTTCCAACCTTTCTCATATGCGACATATCATCGATTTGATAAAGTACATTGTCTCCTACATATCAAATCATCGCGATAGAGGCAATTTCATCCATTTCTCAAACTTCTTCCATTATCATGGTTTCAAGAAGCCTTTCACGACCTTTTCATAACATTAGTCACTTTTGTACGGTAGAAAGGCCCTTAATATTATCTTCCTTCGTCAAAGGGCAAAATCCTATATTGTCGTGACTAATTTGAAATGGAGAGTAGAACCGTCTTAGTTTCTTTTTGAAATCTTGATTCGACAATACTATACTTCCATGAACACGCTTTTTTACGTATGAATTAAAGAAATATACTACAGAACTCAGTACAATGTAACACCAAATTTTTAACCATATCATAGCAAATATCTTAGATTGAAAAGTTAAATGTTCAAATCCCCACTCCCGTATGTTGAGTAAAAAATAAAAAAAAAAGAGGTCCGAATCTTTTTTGTCGTCTGTGGTTTTCTTATCTAATTTGAATTTTTTTTTCCTTCTAAGTCTTTTGATCGTGTAATGAGGAACAATATTTTAACTTAACTCTCAAAATTATTCCCTAAATGACATTCTTTTAGATGTGACAAAGAACTTTCGAAGTTTTTTACTAACTCACTCTTACATCAAATTTTCATGAGGAAAAATTATGTTTTTTCGAGTACAGGGTGGAGGTTTGAAATTTTGACCAAAACAGCAAAATGTCTTAGTCCCCGAACTATACTCTTAGCTTTAACAATGAAGATAACATTAAAGTTGTTTTAACAATTTAAAATTAAGAGTTAACTTGAGATTTTGAACACGAGTATAATTGAAATTCATCCCAACCTCCCTAAATAAATTGAACCGTATGTATTGTGCATCTCTATTTTACGATTCATTGTCACGTCATATTTTTTTAATGTAACCATGTCATATTTTATTTAAAACAACCTTAATGATTGACGGTAGAGAACAGGGATTTTTTTAAAAAAATATTAATATTTTAAAAACTAATTTTTAAATTATGCTTATTTTCAAATTTAGTCGTAAAATATTGCTTATTTGAAACATATTAAATGTTTAATACATTTGTTGAAATTTATTCTAAAAATAATGTTTTTGACACTTGATCTCTTAGAGACGAACATACTATTCAGTTGTCTCCTCTAAAAGACGATTATAAGACGTAGCGTTCTGTTAACACCATGGTTCATAATACAAGAAAATCGATAAAATGTGAAAAAAAATCAACAAAATGTCACTAATTAATATATATATATATGTATAATATTAATATTAATTATTTTTAACTAATTTAGCAATGGAAAAATGTTTATTTGTTAATTTAAATATTTTTTATGATTTTTTAATAGTTTTAATTTTTATAGAAATAACCATCGACATCGACATTGATATTTTATCGATATTTCAATGAAATTGATATGTCGACATTTTCATCGACATCGACATTTAAAACGTAACACCACGTCTGGTTTTTTTAAAATTGAAAATAGGTACAAAAACTTTTTTAAGAGATGACAAACCGTGCCTTTGGACTTGTTGCGGGTCCCTAAACAGACACAAAGAAAGGAGAGAATCCATACCAACTGCACCTGACCGTCCAAGATTTTTATTTTTTAACAAACTTTAACCTAAATTAAAAATCTAACAATATGTTATAAGAAAAAGTCAAACAAAATCTTAAAACAAATTTAATTGAACTAATTAAACATATTTAAACTAAATCTAACTTTAACAAATTGATGAAAATTAAATATATTCTTAAATTTAATTCATCTCTTAGTTAGATTTAAATTCAAATTCTAACTCAAATTAGATTTTTTAGCTTCCCAATATAGATTTAGTTTAAAATTTTAAATATTTAATTAGTTAAATCGATATTTTAAAAATTGGTTTGTATTAAAATTTCGTTAGATTTTTTTTTAACGAATTTGTTTTCTATATTCAGTTAATTTTTCGGAAAAAAGGAAAAAAATATTAGAAGACTGCCAAGTGTAATATATATATATATATATATATATTTTTCTTTTTGAAAGTTAGAATATTTAAAAAATGAGTTCTGAAAATATTAGTCTTTAGATAATAAAAAATTAAAAAAATCCTATAAACGAAACTTTTGAAGCATAGTTTGAACAAATTTTATTAATGCTCTACTCTTTGGAAGATTATGATAATATTCAAAAGGTTCTGTGGATACGAGTGGAGGGGAAGAAAATTAGTTGCAGAGCTACCACCGAGTCCAGAATCATCCATCATCTTTGCCGATCTGATCCAAAATCCTTGTCGTCCTCCATTGTCATCTTTCTTCTGAGTTCTTCAATTCCATTGCAATGCATTTTCATCTCCACAGCCACCACCAGCTCTACGGACAGAGCTCCAATGGGTAACCCTTCAATCTCTCTCAGATTCACCATTTTCCTCTCCCTCTCTCTCTCCGTCACCCCCTTCGCTCTCTCTCCCAATTACCACAAACGATCCTCTCCTCCGCCATCGCAATCGCCGATTCCCAGAGCTACGCCCTCGGATTTGCTCAATCTTCTCGGTTCTAAACCCCAAGCTTCCGCCGTCAACCCTAGCGTAGCGCAGGAACTAAAATCTTGCCTCAAATTCCTCGTTCCCTTCCATCCAAGCTCCAGGAGACGGAGCTTGAGGTCGAACAGATTCAGTGGCCGGATTAGGAGTCGGAGAGACGAGGATGAGCTCGTGTGGTGGCCGCCGGAGTCGGTTCTCGAACTCGCTCGGCTTGCTGTTGACTCTGGTGGAGACCCTGGGGCTATCCATCGCGCCCTTGATCCGGCTGTGATCCCTGTGAGTGTAATTTCTTTCCTTATTAGGACGTTCTGTTGAAAAAATCTAATAAAATTGCAAAATGTTGACATTGAAGTGAATTTTATTGATGCACGGGTTGAGTTTCATGAGTCAAACAGCATAGTAGTGACATCTAAAATGATGCATCGACTTTTTGTTAACAAAATTTGACCATCTTTTATAGGATGACCTTGAGAATTTTTAAATCGTTAATGTAACATTGAGAACTTGATTAGAGGCAAAATTTAGAATTACCTAATATATTAGGGCCACTTTAATTATTTAGCTTGTTCATTACTATGTAGATGTTAGAGAGTTTTAGTGTAGTCTAGTAGCTTAAGTTTGTTGGTTTAATGGTCATCTCAATATTGGACAAGTTTTCAGTTTAAATCATTGTAATTAGTGTTCCTGCTGAGTGTTGTGAATCAAATTAATATGCAAGTCTGTGTTGGCTGCTTATCTTTGGAGTATATGGGTTAATTTTAATTAGAACCACATAAGCTTTTCGGTTAAATCGAACATGATAATATGATACTCAAATAGTAAGTCTTGAGTTTAAATCATAATTAGTTTATGTATTGGATCTCATGAACTGAATTAAAGTTTACCTGTCAAAAAGAATGTTGAGAATAAATTACTCTATCTCAATAGTTTAAGCTCTTCAGTCAAATTACGAACAAATAATGAATTTCTATCTTTGCTCTTTATTTTGTGATAATTGAAAGTCTTGTGTTATGTGGTGATGATAAGGTTAACACATTAAAAAAAAAAATTTAAATAGTTCAATTAAGATTGGTAACCAAGTTCATTAACCCCTACCCGCTTTAGTAATGTAACAGATACCCAGCATTGACGGATCAAAAAGACACAAATGCGAGCTCACAAGAACACCATATGGGAGACGCTTCATAAGTGAGGTGTATCTTTATACTCCAAGAAGTTTATATTTATGATCCTTATGACGTTTAATAGGGACTTACAAATGAAGCTTGGTATTGAAATTGCAGGAACTAAATTCATACCTTCAGTTTCTGTTTGAGATCATTGTTGCTCGATCTGCTGCAATGGGATTAAACATTACATTGGATCGCTTCGATTTTTTTCACGGTCATCTTTTTATTGCCTTCGACAACAACAGGCTCGGTATTCTGTGAGTTTTTTCTTTCATTTTTTCCTCCCCGAAACCTGCTATTTGATCTTTGGAGATTTCATGTTTTCTCTTAGGTGATATGTAATGTAACAAGTTTTGCATTTGGCAGGTTTCATGCCAAAGAATTCCCAGCTTATGATGAAAAGGTTTTTCCATACAACATGGGTTACTGTCAAATAGGTATGACAAAGACAAACTGTATGATGCATAATATGCTATTTTTTTTTACTTCTCATCTCCATAGAATTGAATGCTTTTTCACATGAACGGAAGCATAGAGTATTAGATCATTAGCCTTGACATAAAACCACATTCTGTTTGATAACCATTTGGTTTTTAGTTTACTTTCACACGTGTTTCTTTACAGGGGTGTTCATTGGTCCATCGGTGTCGACCATCAACCCTTTGGTTTTCGGTCCATTAGTGTTTTCTTCTTCTTTATTTCTCTTTGTATAAATCGACCGACCATTTGCAGAAAGGTCGGTTGGTTTCGAATGGAGGAAGATGGGTTTCGAATGGAGGAGGGAAATGGGTTTCAAATGGAGGAGGGAGATGGTGTTGAACGCTGGAAGGATTTGTCTCTCCTATGTACATCTGGTATATCCATTGCTGAGAAGACAATGAAAAAGGGAGAAAGATAATAGGAAGAGATGAGGAGGAAAAAGAGGAAGAGAGATATGGAGAAGAGATAGAGTAAGAAAGTTGAAAGAAGAAAAATTAAAGAAAAAATTAGAAGGGTGAGAGAGGTCGAATGGAGTAGGAAAGGAAATATGAGGAAAAAGAGAAATAAAGGAGAGAGGGAAGGAGAAAACATAGGAGTATATGAGAGAGAAAAGGAATGGTTGAGGGAGAAGACAAGATTAAATATATAAGATAAAATAAAAAATAAAAAAAATAGCAATTTAGGTGAATCACATGAACAGCCTGGGAAGATTTCAGGAAAAGAAAAGGAGAGAAATCACTAATAAGTGAATTACGTGAATAGAGGGAGGAAGGTATTCACGTGATTCAAGTGAAAGTGATACGAAAAAGGAAGTAGTTTTTTTTTTTACTATATATTGGACTTATCGGTCGACGGTTGGTTCTTGTAGGTTCAATGGAACGGACCGACCAAGTCTTACCTCTGATTTGCCCACCTCTCAAACCGACCAATCGACTTCGATTCAGTTAGTTTCGGTCGGTCAGTTCGGTTTTTTGGTAGCCCTTGAACACCACATTTCTTTGTTTTGTTATCTACCTTTTAGAAATGTTCTCAAAACCCAAATCCAAATTTGTAAACTTAAAAAGTAATAATTAAAAACTTTTTTTTTATTATTTTTATTTTTTTTAAAATTCAAAGGTGAAAGTAACATACCATAGAAATTACTAGGAAACCAGCCTAATTTTCAAAAATAGAAAACTAAAAATAAATGATTATCAAATGTGACCTAGCTCGTTATAAAATCTCTTAAGAAGCATGCTTTGTGTTTAAGCTAGGTCACCTCAAACTCCTCCAGACTCCTCTCCTTGTCATATGTGCTTCTTACTTAAAAGCAACTCTTTTAATTAACTATGGTTAAGTTAAGAAAGAGAAACTTAGACAAAAAGTTGTTGCTTTGCTTTTGTTTGATCTTTTCACCTAAAGTTACCCCTTCTCCCCTCTATAAGATATGGAGGGACATGGAAAAAAAACTAAAGAGAAAAATATGGATGAGACTGAACTTGAGAGAAAAATATGGATGGGCTAGAAGTCTAATGGTAGAAAAAATGCAGGCAGATGGCCGAAGTCTAATGGTAGAAAAAATGCAGACAGATGGCTGATAGGGATAGCAGAGAAAGAAACTAAGTATAAAAATCTCTCATAGGTTCAGTTGGTGGGAATATTCGTTCATCAAAACCAGAAGTAAAAAATTTTGGTAGATAGAGATTCTATAAGAACTTTCAAGGAATGGGCCAGATTGGGTCATAAGGGTCTTGATACTACCACTTGGATATGGAAGCATTTCGTGCTAATGTTCATGATTTTGATTGCCATACTAGTGTCTTGGGAGATATATCTCGAAAAGTATTTAGTGCCCATCTCGACGAACTCTCTGTCATTTTTCTTTGGCCAGGAGGATTCATTTGGTTACAGGTTTAAAATTTTAGAACTTTGTGATGTAATTTTCTAATTTACTTTTTAGATTTTGTTGACTATTTGTACTTTATCTACTTTTTTCTTCAACAGTTAAACCTCATAGAAGTCCTTTCCCTCTCTCTCTTATTTAAGAAAGGAAGATAGTGATGTTTCTAATGCTTAGTTGTTTGCTAATTCTAGAATTTGTTAATGTAGGATCTAATGTAGCCTATGATGATTCAATAAACTTGAGAAATATTCTCTGGTTGGCACCAATGCCCAGCAATTCTACCAAGGACTGGGAGGCACCAGGTAATCTTTCCTAGGCTTTGAAGTTATCGTCTACATCATAGTAGCCACTGGCCATCTATCTCGGATGCAACCTTCCATTGCTCGTGATTCGTCAGCTCTTTTCATAACGTTCCTATTTATTGTTTTTCGTTTTTCCTTTTTCGTTTCTTATTTCTTCCTTTTTAAAATGGAAAACATAACTGTATTTAGTAATTGTTTCTTGTTTTTTATTTTTTATTGAAAAAAGAGACATAAATATGTTTTGTAACCATTTCTTGTTGTTCTCTACAATTTTAATTTGAAAAAAAAAAGTAAAATTTTTAAATGAAAGTTAATTACTTTTTTGGTAAGGAATAAAAATTAATTAATTAAATATTCAAAATTTTTATGTTTTACTTATTTCTAAAATATTTATTATACATTTTGTAAGTCAAGAATGACAAAGTAATGTTTTTATTTATGTTTTGAAAAAAATTGAAAAATGGAAAATTTTGTCTTTTCCAAAATTTTTACAATTTAAAAAAATAAGAAACAAAAACAGTTACCAAACTCTTAATGTTTCTAAAAAAATTGTTAACAGTAAACAAGAAACTTTTAAGAGTTTTCTAAGAAACAAGAATCTTTTAAGAGTTTTCTAAGAAACTAGAATGTTATCAAATAGACCCTAAATATGAACTTTTTATTTTCTTTTCTTAGTATAACACGTGGGATGGGGATTGAACTTCATAGTCTCTTGATTGGAGATATATGTCAATTACTATTTACCTATGCTTGCTTTGGCGTCTTATGAAATTTGTTGAGATGCACATAAAAATTTGTTGTTCATATTTCTTTTAGAAGAGAGAGATTTGTTACCTGTCGAAACTATGCTACATTTTTTATTATCTTATTTATTTTTCAACTAAAAATGTCCATGATAATTGATAGGGGTTCTTGTGGTGCTGGATGCTCATCCAGATGGAATTATATACAGAGATATCATACCTGAATATGTACATGTAGCAAGAACTATCTATGAAGGTTTGTTTCTCTAACTTTCTCCTTGGCTCTTGATTTTGAGATTTTTTTGGTTAAATTATAAATTTGATTCTCAAACTTTGAGCATGGTGTGTATCCAACTATTGAGCTTTTAAAAAGTTTTGAACTACATTTTTTAATTTTGCAAAATGCATCTATTTATTTTTTGTCGTTAACATTATTAATATAATGTTGACATAACATGTATATTTAATAGTTCTTCATTGATTGACGTGATGTAACAAGCTATACAAAGTTAAATTATAAGTTTAGCATCTGAACTTTTGTGGTTACATTTGATGGGTCTATGAACAATCAATTTTGTGTTTAATAGATCATTTATTTATTAAATACTTTTAAAGTTTAAGGGCTTATTAGATAAATAAATTAAATTTCTATACTTTTTAAAGTTCAAGGATCTTACACAACCCTAAACTTATAATTTAACCTAATTTAATCAATTTAGTTTTGTTAATTTATGTATGTCATCCATCTATCTCGTCATGGTGCATCAACTAGAATATTAGCTATTCATTTACTATACTAGTAATAGATAATAAAACGAATACTAGTAATAGATTCTAAAACGAATACTAGTAATAGATACTAAAACGAATACTAGTAATAGATACTAAATCGAAACATAACTCGAAGTTCAAAGATGTGATTGAGGGACTAAATAGACACTAATAATTTATGATTTAATGATTTGATTGATTTACACAAGTGATCCTTGTTTTCCAGATGATCTCGGGGAGACTGTGGTTGATGTCAACTACTTGGACACTGGCAATCCTTTGCCAAATTTCCAAATCTTCATATGCTAATTATGATGATACCATGATTCTAATTTGTCAAGATAGAAGAATCAATTTGAAACCATCATGTTTTAATTATGTACTTTTTTTTCTATCTATTCCTTTTCATTTTCTTGAACTATAGAGTCCTTTTTACGTCTCCGTTTCGTATGGTGACATGGGGGCAAAAATAGAGAAAAGAGAAGGATGAGATTTCTTTCGCTTTTGGTAGATCAGGTGTGCCCTTGATGATTGCATTGTTGTGCTAGGGGCACAAGGAATTAAGGGTGCATGGCTAAAATAATTTTTGTTATCGTCAAAATCACTTCTTTTTCCATTGGTCATATTTGACAAGGAAAAAATTGATTTTAGAAAAGTTTAAAATTACTTTAAATTAATTTTTAAGATATCATGTTGAATGATGATTTTAGAAAGTCAATTGTACTTAAATCTTTTTTTCTAAAATTACTAATTCTAGTAAACATACCTATAGTTAAATTGAAATTGGAGTTAGAGACCATCTTGACTACATGATCAAATAAATTAAATCAGCGATCAAATTGGCCTACTTGAACATAATTTAATGGATAAAATATCTATTACTACCGTAAATATTTAAAAATAATTGAAATTAATTATTAACCTGTTAATTTTTTCTGCAAAGGCTCTTGTCTGTATACAAGGATTCCTCGACTTGACTTTGATTTTCAAAATCCAAGAACGGGATGGAATATAGAAAAGATATAAGCGAGAGATGTAACTGAAAATAAAAGACAAAAACATATCGTTCCAAACAATTTATAAAATGTGAAAACAATGGAAAATAGTTTTATACGGTTGATTACCTTATCAGATTAGCCTCGTGTCATTTGGACTTAATTCCAATTTAATTTATTCTCTATATTTCGAGTATAATTTTAATTTTGTTCTTATAATTTAATTAAATTTTTACGGTCACAAATTCTTCTTCGATTGACTTGAAAAACTCACTATAAAACCATATAAAACACCACCTATTACCATATAAATAGAAAGCATATCACATATTTAAAATATGGTAGCATATTGTATTAATAAAGAATATTTTCATAATCGACCAAATCACAAGGACACAATTGAAATTTTCAAAACAAGCATGTAATTACCCAGTCCAAATGAGAAGGATAATTAATAATTTAACTTAAATATTTAATCTATAAATCAAAAATTTTAAAAAACATACCCAAATTAAACCTTATGCAGGTGGAAGCTTAAGTATGAATTAGTGACTAAAATATATGTTACAAAGTTGTAGGTTCGAATCTTCTTATTATGTATTTATGATATAATATTTTAAGAAAAAAATGAAAATTTTCGTTCAGTATCTTGTGTTTTAAAATTGTACAACTTTTTATCTTGGTTAAATATAGACTTTTCAAGATATGTTTCATATTAAATTTGACTTTAATTTTGATTTGAATTATGATATTTTTGTAAGATTTTAAACTTTCTGCCACATTTAAAAATAAAATACAAATATATATAGAAAATATAAATTTTAACGTGTATAATTTTTTACTTTAAATTTCAACTTCATCAAATTACATTTTAAACTTTGATATAGCGTTAAAATCTTAACCTTAAACTTTAAAAACTATGTCAATTTTACGCTCAAATAGATTTTAATTTGAAAATGGTTGAAAAAACTATTCTCACATGTTTCAATGGAATTATAAAACTTATATTTGGTAGGTAATTTACATGATTTAAACAAAAAAGATTATAGAGTTTTTTTTGGAGTTATTTAATATGTGCAATTGATAAAACTTAATTTGTTTTTACCAAGCTTGATTTTTATTAAATTAGTGAGTTTAGAAATTTTACATTATTTTTTTTGTTAAATTTAGTGGGTGAATTAATAAAAATTAAAAAAAGATTAAAATTTTCAACACTCATCTAAGCTTAGGGTTTAGTTAATGAAATTGAAAGATTACTATGAAAATTGATACAACTCATTTAAGGATAATAAATCATTTTTTTAACCCTTCATTTATGCTCTATATATAAAAGTCTTAAGAAACCATGATTTTTTTTTTAAATATTGTAATATAAAATTAATTATTCAAACATAATTATACCAAAATATATTTTAAAATATTTTAGTTTTTAACTTGCTGAAATGGTCTTACTTTGTGTAAGTGACATAATTTATAGCTAGTTTGGCGCATGGTGAAGTCACCGTCTATCTCTTTACAACGTCCAAATTAAAGCTACACTATTTAAAAAAAAATAGTTTTGAAATAATAATATTTAAATAAATAATTTATTTTAAATGAAAAAAAAAGCCCTTTACACTTTTGTTAATTTTCAAAAAAATCAATCTGGGAGGCGATATTTTAATTTAATTTTTGGTGATTTGGAAATATTTGTTGTAAATCCAAGAATGGTTATAAAGTGAAAGTGGGGCCATCTGATTTGATGACTCGGATAGGAAAACCGGTGTATCGTAGACCGACATACACGGAATAAAAACCCCTCTCCTTCCTTCATCTCTCAAAATTTCCACTTCGCTTCCTTCTCCGAGATCTCTCCGATCAAACCCTCCGCCGCTGTAATCCACAACTCCGGCGCTCTGCTTTCAATTCTCTCTCTCAAGTCTCAAATGCTATGGCTCTGAATCTCATTGACCGCAATGATCTCTGGAAGAACAAGGCCCGGTACCTGCAGCTCCGCCTCCGGGACCGCTTCCGTGTCGCCGTCGACAAACACCGCCGCAAACGACCTATTTTCTCCGATTCTTACTTCTCCTTCACGCTCCGTCTTTGGCTTCAGAGGTTTCGTGATTTTCGTCAGGATTTGCCGTCCTCCACTACTTTTTATCGGAAGCGAGGTCGGGATTTCTTTTACTGAGCAACTAATAACTTGTTATAGCAGGTTTTTGATCGAATGAAGTTTATTAGTTATTCTCTCAGAGAACCTAATATTTGCGTTTTAATTAATCGATTATATGCTCGTACAAAATTGTTTATGAAGTGATGGTTCTGAGTAGTGGATTTTGTGAGAGCTGCAATATCTGAAGTTAGTTTTTATGGAGACAGTTGGGGAGGATTTCAATGATGGAGAAGAATCGGTCATTCTTCGGATGCTTCAAGCCGTAGCTGTTCCTGTTCTTGGGAACGTTTGTCATGTGTTTATGCATGGTTTGAATCGTGTCCAGGTGCTGAAAACTGGTGGAGTGTGATATTTTCTTATTTATTTATTCATTATTTGCCTTTTTTTCTTTATCATTTGGCTTCTCTTTTAGGTATACGGTTTGGAGAAACTACACAAAGCAGTGCTGCACAGACCCAAGGACCAACCTCTTGTTACAGTGAGGATCTTTATTAATTTATTCATCATTCCATTTTTATATGTTTCCACCTGGTTTAGCTGGATGCATCGCCAAACTTCAAAGAATCAAAATTAGAGTAATTTGTGGTACCGATGGAGTGCTGTATTATTTTCCCTATTTTTTCAGGTTAGCAATCACGTGGCCTCTGTAGACGACCCTTTTGTAATTGCGGCACTGCTGCCTCCACGCGTACTTTTTGATGCACAGAACTTGAGATGGACTTTATGTGCAACTGATCGATGTTTTAGCAATCCTGTCACTTCTGCATTTTTTAGAACCGTGAAAGTACTGCCAGTTGCCCGTGGTGATGGCGTTTATCAGAAGGTAATGCAACCTTTTCAACTTGTCTTAAACTAGCTCTGCAAGATTATGCGTAGTTGTTATAATACGTGGTGTTTATCATTTGAAATGTGGCTGACATGTTTGGTAACCTTGAATGGTTTATTTCCAATTACCTCCTTGTATTCATGATCAATACTTTATTTATTGTCTTTAATCAGAGTAAAATTTAGCAATGAGTGATCAATACTTGGTGTTGAGAATCCGTTCTTTCTCCTTATCTTTATGTTTCTGTATAAGAAAGGATCTTGGAGATTGTAATATATTTTTTGAGCTGATTGGATATCACTACTTTATATACAGTCATAACATTTATTTTTTCCGTTCCTCTTTGAATTCCAATCTGATCGCCTGGGAAACATAATCCTGGAATGTGAATAATAGAATATAGTTTTATAAATGTTTGGAACCCTCTCTTCCTCCATATGTCATTTTCTTAGTATTTTCTTTTACTGTTAGAGAAAGATGTTTGGATAGATTAAACTCCATTTTAAAAATAAACTGTAGAGTGATAATCATATGATCTAATTGATATGTGCATGGAACGGATTGAGTGTGTTGAAGTTTTGGTGTCATTTACTTGGATTTTAGTTTCATCTGCATGTTAGTTTTCTCACCTTATCATTGTCTGATGGCTCTAGGGTATGGACATGGCTATTTCAAAACTAAATCATGGAGGGTGGGTTCACATCTTTCCTGAGGGGAGTCGTTCTCGAGATGGTGGGAAAACAATGGGTTCTTCAAAAAGAGGCATCGGGAGGTGAGCATCTGTGAAACTGTTCTTTTGGTTTATAATTATGGCTTGAAAGTATTTTTCAAAAGCCAGATTTGTGGGAACTTTGGGGAAGTGTTATTGACACAAATTTGGAAGTGTGTTTTTTAGTCACGAGCTACTTTAGGAATGTGCATTTTGCCATAGATGAATTTGTCATCGAATCTTTGCTGTCTCTCATAGCATAGCTTCCTACCTTTTATTCTCTTTGTTACACAGCCTGTTTACTATTCTCTATCAATATTTCTGGCAGGCTGATTTTAGATGCAGACACTGTTCCTACAGTTATCCCATTCGTGCACACGGGGATGCAGGAGATCATGCCGATTGGTGCTAAAATTCCTAAGATTGGGAAGACGGTAGGTTGTCTAAAAGTAGGGTGCTTTACCCATATAGGCTCCTAAGAAATTCAGATATTAACAGTATGATGCATCATTCTTGTCAATTATTTTGTTACATTTGAGTCTTTCATCCTCTCTCTCTCTTTCTCACATCTAAATATTGTTCATCTTTTAAATTGATTTTCATATATCTCATATATCTTCAATATTTTTAGCATTCTCAAATGTTCTTGTGGTTCATGGAATTTTTAGGTGACAATTATTATTGGGGATCCCATTGAATTTGAAGATTTACTCAACTCTGAAAGTGCACACAAGGTCTCCAGGGGAAAATTATATGATGCAGTTTCTTCAAGAGTTGGAAATCGGTTGCTTGAAATGAAAGTTCAAGTAGAAAAACTAGCCCATGATCATGCATTGAATATGCAAAATTATTCAATGAGTGACATGGAACGAGCAGCTATGATCTTGCAGCAAATTGATTGGGATTCATTTGGCATTGGGAGCTTTACTTCCATTGATTACAATTCTCCCATGAAGCAAGAAACTCAAACCCAGCCCAATTTGGATGTTTCCTCAGCGGAACAACCTGTTTCTGATTGGTATTTCAGAATGCGTTTGTCTCGAGAGGGTGGATTCATATCAAGGATGCGTGGTTACATGGATCCTACGGAGTTCATGAGTTTTGCAGCCAGAGGCTTGTTCAGGAATTACAGAACAGGAAGCAGCTCTGAATTTGGGGAGGCAAATAGGCCCTTGAAGGCATGGAAGCAGTTTGTCGAAGCTAATGTGCAACGACAGTGGTGCTATTAGCATTACAACAATTTGGCTTTGCTAATGAGATCAATAGACGATCAACCATTCAGCTGGCCTCTCTTGTAGAAAACCGATAGATATTGAGTGTCAAGCTCTTACATTCACATGAACTCCGTAATGTGTTGGTTCCAAGTTCTTCTGGGTAACAACTTAAATCCGGGACTGGTTTCAATTGGAGCAGATAACGTTCTAATACAGATTGCTGCTGGTTGTGTGAGATTTTGGTCCTATTATTTTTGTGCCTGGTTTTCTAGTCTTACATCAGGTTGAAATTCAGAACAGTTTAGCTGGAAGCTGAGAAATAAACACGAAAGAATGATTTTCATCCCATCAATGTGGCAAAGCTAGAGAAGTTATATGCCACTTATCAAATGGAATCAACACATCAAGGTATGCTCAAGTTCTCCAGTTCATTCTATATTTTAGGTGTCTAGTAGGCCATTAGATTATAAGTTTTAGATTAATCTTTTTCCCACTTTTTCATGCCATGTTGTGACTGTGGCTTTCAGACTTTTTTACCCTTTAATACTTGAGGGGCCACCACTTATTAGACCGAAGATTTGATTGTAAAGTGTTGTTCCAGAGTCTTCTGTCTAGTGAAGTTATGATGAGCCCAATAATTTATATGCTCCCTATTCTCGTGTCTAATCCCATTTTCATGCATGCATGAGATGAGCCAAAAATGAAATTTTGATACATGTTTATAAACCAAAGGTTGAACATACTTCTTAGGTTTGAGGGTGTTGTAAAAAAGTTGAAAGTGTCAACAAAATGTGATGGGGCGCAACTCGACGTTGGAGGAGATTCTCCATCACCCTCCGTTTAGGGATAGAGGTCAGTACTTGTGGTAGACAGATTGTTTGCCGTTTTATGGGGGTTGTGGAACGAGGAAAACTAGAAGATTTTTAGAGAGGTGGAGAGATCTTGGAAGGAGGTGGGGGCCTTGTTCGGTTTCACGTTTCCCTTTGACTTTAGTATTCAAAGTTTTTTGTAATTACTCCTTAGGTTTGATATTGCTAGATTGGTGCCCATTCTTTTAGTTTGGCTCTTTATATTGGGCTATTTTTTGCATGTCCTTTTGTATTCTTTCATTTTCTCAATGAAAGTTCAGTTTTTCATAAAAAAGAACATAGTGACAGGACTTTCTTTCTTCGAATATCCCATAGGAAAAGATAAATGGAGCTTCAAAGCTTTTAATTTAGGGTTGTTGGAGAGGTCGAAGTTGCATTGAATATTTGAATAAATATGCCTATTATGAACAACCAGGGTGAAAAGATAGAATGAGATAGAAAATAACGTTGGTTTGAACCAATCCATATGCTCCTATTTTTTTTAAGATTCGAGCTTGAAGCACACGGGTATAGTGTGCATCTTTGTGGTATCTAGTAGGAAGGTGTATTGATATTATATCTGCTCTTGGGTTGATGTGATGTAATCCAACCGTTGCTGAAAACTTGATTATTGATATATTAATGGGTTATAGTATACCATATATATAGAGAGAGAGGGATTGGGGTGGGAAATGAAAACTATTAGTCCCACACGAGGTTCGTGAATAAGTGATTGTCTGATAATGAGCAAGGGATGTCTGTCTTGTCTTTCTGCTAAACAGGATGTATTGAACTTTGATGGCAACCACTATCTCTTAGAATCAATCGAGTCAATGCTCAAAATATATTGATAATTAGTATCTTAAAGGATATGATGAATCGATCAAGTCAATGCTCAATAATAATTAGTATCTTAAAGATTATAATTTTTGTTTATATTGTTGGTAGTAGAAAACGATTATTTCAAAATCATATAACTTACAAAAGTTTCTCTAACCCATTCTCGACTCGAGCCAAATGGGGCCTGCATGAACGTTAAGGAGTTAGATGCTTCTTAGATACTATTCTTTTAAGATGATAAAGAAGTTCAAAGGTGTTTGCATGTGTATACTTTAACAATGATTTTGACTTCAAAAGCCGAGAGTTAAATTTTTGTGCTCTCTCTATATTTCATACATATTTGTTTTCCTGTTTTGAGTTTTGTTTTTTATATTTCAAAAGTGGATTAAATTGTAATTTTAGTCGATGTATTTTCAACTTGAGTTTATTTAAGTTTTACTTTAAAAAGTGTCATACACACATCTATACTTTGATTTGAATTTGATATGTTCAGATTTAGTTGGAATGTTAACAATAATGATTAAATAGAAGCATAATCTTGAGTATAAGAATGTAATTGAAACTTTTAAAACATTAAAGACTAGATAGCATGATGTGGGGTTAAATCTTGGTCTTGCCAAAGTATTCATGGTTCTAGTCTTTCAGTTTTAAAAGATAAAAGCATAATCAAATGAAAAAAGATCAAGTATATTTTGTTTGAAAAATATAATTAATATCTATGTTTCGAAGTGAAGCAACTCTTTTTTCTTAACAAAAAGGAAAATGATCTACTTCTCATTATCGTAAAGACATTTTCAATTAGTTTAAACATCTTAAAAGTGATTTAAACATTAACTATAAAAATAATTAACAACATTTTTGTAGTTGTCACAAGAAATTGGTACAAAGTAGTTTTAAGAAGGGGAAAAAACTAACTAGCTAATTTATTTATTTATTATTATTATTCTTTTTTTTTTTTTTTGCGCTCTGAAATTTTAGGTATATTTTAAGGAAAAATATGGATCTTATGGCTAGAGATTATTAATGCAATTACAATCAAACAAAGAAACTTGTTAAGGTGCCTACAACAAGAGAAGAAAGTCAACGATTTTTTTTAGTACAACCGTTTGGGAATTTGGAAAGGAATACATACCAAATTTATCTCAAATACCTTTATTTTTCCAAAAGACACTTTAAAAAAGATTTCAAATTTATTCTCCCTTCCTTTCACTTAAATATATTCTCTCCATATAAAACATGAAATTTTATTTTTCTATCACGAAAGGAGCATGAAGCATCTTTCCTTTTTTGAACCAAAACATAAAATGGTGATTGAGATGGGTTAGAAGATCAGCGAGAACCATTTCATCTACCATACGTTATAATTACTTTTTAATATTAAGAAAAATTAACGTAAGTACTTGGAACAACATCTAGGTACGTTTAAGTACTTGGTATTCCGACAGAAATTAGACTAGAAGAGTACACTGATTTGACTTAATTAAGTGAGACTGAACCAGTTAGTCTATAGGTCATGGCTCAAAGAGAAATTGCAAATTTCAAAAAAATTTACCAATGGAATGGATCGATGGACAAGGTATAGGTAAGAGTGGATATAAATTTGGTATGAGACTCGAAATTCAGTCTCAAATCTACAAGTGATAGCTAAAAGGAAGGAGGGTGGACGAAAATTAAAAACAAGTCGCAAAAACTAAAAAATGCATTTTTTTGTGGAAAAGAAATGAAATTATGGGTTTTGACTTTTCATAACATTTTTCAACCATCACAAAAAGTTGGAAAATAAATACATTTTTCCGTAATGTTTAAAAACATCACGAAAGTGTGAAGCGTGTTTTTGGTGAGAAAATATGGAGTTTTCCTTTTGCTTTTCGTAACGTTTGTTTTATCGCCACAAAGAGTTGGAAGAAAACACGTTTTTAAATATCAAGAGGTGGAGAGACGCGTTTTTTACGGGAAAATACGAAGTTCTCAAGATTTCTAACAAATGTCACGAAAAGTTGGAAAACTACCATTTTTGTGATGTTTTAAAAACGTCGTGATAAAGTGAGGAATGTTTTTTTATGTGAAAAGATGGAGTTTTTAAAGTTTTTAATTTTTCGTGACGTAAAGTTGGCGAGGTTACTACCCAATCAAATATACTTTTGTTTCTAAAATATACAATTAAACTAACACACAAACAGAAGAAACTAAAGCAATGATAACTGCTACTACCCAATGTTCCTTCTCTAGCTAAAAATACATTTTTTACCTTTTGTTACCTTTTTTTTTTCAACATATTCAACCGTTCATTAGCATCATGAAAACTACAAATTATAGTATTGTTACCCAATACTCTAGCATCAAAGTCGATATTATTACTAGCCAAACAGACATAATATTCTTTCAAAGTATCCAAATTTTCTAATCCACAACTTCTGTCGCTCCACACGAAACATTCATTCCAGTTTTTAGGCAGTACTAGGCAGGTCTTATTCATCAAGTATCTACTCTAAGTGAAAATATATAATTCTAGCATCATATAAAACTAATAAGGTGCGAGTAAGCTCTTCCAAACATTAGTGGTACAAGCAGTTTAAGTACGTTGATCACTGTTCATGAACATCAAAGATAAATGCAAATTTTATTCAAACAACATCAACTTCAATTGCAAGAGAAATGGAGTTCACAAGTAAAAGTTCTTAACCTCCCTTCAATGGGTTTAGCTGAAATACGACGTCACAAAAAGACACAAAAAGGTAAAAATAATACAACTCGTGCTAAAGCAGCTAAGAAAAACAGTCCTCGACTTTTAACTACTAGACTTGTATCCCCTGCTTGTTTTCATCCTCCTTGCGTTCAACTCCCTCTTCCGAGTAATATTCTCCCTTCCTTTTCGTGGCCTTTTCTAAAAAGAAAATACTTGGTTTCTCACTAGTAAGGAGGGGTTTTGTTTTTACCATCGTTAAATATTTGACAACTCATCATTTTTAAAAAACACTTTTTGTTTATGCATTTCTGTCTCGTAGTTATCAGATATTTAATGATGGTAAGGACAAGATTCTTTCGTACTAAGTATTTTCAGTATCAACCTGTTGCTAGATCAAAGTAACAAAAATGAGAACAACTTACATGTTTTTTTATTCTTTGCACAAAAGCTATTACAATTTCTTAATTTCATTTTGTAGCTCATAAACACATGCATTCCATGGCTGGGTATCCAACACTAATCAATTTCACACTAAACGGGTCTAAACGACTCTTTTATTAGGAGTTATTATGCAGTTAAAATATGTTCAAACTAGCAAAACATCTCATTAATATTTCCTTCCCAAAGTCTTAATAGAAAAAATAATATTTCACTCAAAAATATTTTTTAATATATTTTCTTTTCTTGTATTTTTTTTTTTTTTGCAAAATAATAATAATAAAAATTTTGGTGAAGCAAATGATTAAAAGCAACACCCATTGCTATAACTTAGTCTAAAAAAGTGGAGCCATACAATGTCTTAAGCTGCAGCTAACTACTACATAATATTTTATTCTCATTACCTAATTTAATATTTGTCAACTTCATCAGCTCAGCCGCCTCTCTATCATATTATATATTATGTATAAAAATGGAGATGAGTGCAATTTAAATTATAATTATACTTATTAACTATATTATGGAGTTTGATAGTAACTACTTATACACAGATGCACCTTCTGGTAGTTCAATTTTGATCAGAGATATATATGTCAATTACTGTTAGTTATACTTGTTTTGACGTGACTCAATTTTACGTTAAAATAATGCAATCTCGATTGAAATTGCATGAATTTTGACTCGCTATAATATAATTTTCCCAATTTTGACCCAATCATGTAATTTTCCCAAATTCCATGAATTTCGGTCCGAGATTCATGGAACTTAGTTGAATATTTGTTCTTCTGATGACGGATATATGGACCATTAATTTTCTTATAAGTTCCATATATATATATAGAAGATACCATTAATTCTCTTATAATTTTTTTTTTTTAAGTTTCCAAGCTTAATGGAACAAAAATGGAAAACGAAAAAGAAAAAAAGAAAAAAAAAAGAGAAGGATATAGGTGAGGGTACCTTGGTGAGAATTTATTATTCTCATTTATTATCACACAAAGGCAAAGATGTATTTTTAAATTCGCAAAAAAAAAAGGTATGAAAATAGAAATTTAAATTTAAAGCACTGATATTGATGGAAATTAATATTGAGGTCTCACGTAATGAAAATATAAGTTAAATTATCGATAAAATGTCCATGCAATATATATTTCTAAAATGATATAGAAATAAAAATTTATAACAATTATTAAAAGAAAGAAATTCGAGTATTAAAAGAAAGAAATTCGAGTACATGTAAGTAGGAATTTGAACTTACAATCTTTTGATCATACACTAAGTTCAAACAGGCAACAAGTATTTAAATAAACAAATAAACATTTCATTAATTCATGCCTTTTAAATAAGATTAAAAAATATAGTTAAAAAACATTTTGATCCCTATACTTCGGCTAAAGTAACAATTTAGTCCATGAACTTTAGTTTATAACGATTTAGTCCCTCTACTTTCAGATTGGTAACAATTTAGTCTTTGAAATTTAATATGTATCAATTTAGTCATTGTAATTTAAAGTTCCTAACGATTTAATCCTTATTGATAATTTTTTTTAATTAAATCTCTTATATATATATATATATATAGGTTGATAAACTAAAGAGGGCAAATATGTTTATAATTACAAAGATTAAATTGTTATATGATAAAATTTGACACTTAATTTTAATAAAAAAATTACAATAAAGACTAAATTGTTACAAATTTTAAATGACAGTGACTAAACTGTTACTTTAGTAAAATTACAGGGACAAAATGTATTTTTTAACAAAAAAAGATATATTTATATTATGAACATATTAATAATATTTTGTTGGTATCGGATCGATTTTTTAAGATACTATAGAAATTTTCAATTTTGTAACAATTTAGTCAATATTAAATCTAGTCACATGAACATGTGGATAGAAATTTGATATTGAAGATAAATAAGGAAAATGAAAGCATAAATTAGGAAATGGAAAAAAGGTTGTCTCTTTCTTTATATATACACAAACTAAAGACACCATCATGACCATTACAAAGGAGGATAACTACAAACTACAACCATATGTATGCTCACACCTTCCTAACACACACCCATTAAAACTACATATTACACACAAATTCAACACCCACTGAAAGTTTCAAACATTTCTTAAACACCAAAAACAAGAGAAAGGTAGGTGGGAGGAGGATACTAAAACAAATCTAAGAGAGATCTAGAGGGATTCATATATCATATATCATATATCAATCATCCTCATCAAAAGACATTATCTCATATCTCACATGTCATAAGGAGAAGTAGGAGTCCGAGGTCCGACTTCGCTTGTCTTCTCATAAGCATCCGATGTCGATCTTCTTCGGAACCGAAATGATTCTCTACCTCCATAACAACACATAACCCAATCCACCCCATGTTAAAATAGGATTGATTTGTCACATTATTATGCACAAAAGAAATGAAATAATTAAAATTGATCGGTAAATGATCTATTTGCCTTCTCTTCCAGAAAGAAAAAATCCTATTACATGAAAACATTATTAAAATTTATTTATTAAATATATGTAATCGAAAATATGAGAAAGTTTTAGAGTGAATCTCTATCCTGGTGAAATTGAACAAATATTTGAGATTGAACCATATCAAATTGTCATACGAACAATACTTCGATCTTTATCCATCAACATCCACCTTCCTTCTTCCTCGTTGACTACCATTATAACAACTCTACACTTTTTTATTTAAAAAATATATATATCCTATTTATTATTAATTAATGATAGCCTGCTAGAGCTGAGCTGAACAGTTAACACTTAAATATTAGAATTAATTATTTTAATTGCGACGGCGACGGAAGGCTATTTCCATGCATTATTACACGTCCAATGAGGGTGATATGGTCATTTCAAATACAATAATTACTAATTACCGGATTGTCCATTCGTAAGGAGACAACTCCACAAAACGACAAAACAAAAAGCCCTTACTCCCCACTTTAAGGAGAACTCCGTCTCCCTCCGCCGTTTCACCGGAAACCAAACCATAATAATAATAATAATCATCATCACAGTGGCATTCTGGTAATTTCAGTCAGAGTAAGAACTGAACAGTGGAGCAAATTACCGGAAAACGGAGACTGCGGCGGCGTAGCGGAGCCGGCCGCCGACACCGGAGGCGAACCGTACTGATATCCCGGCGGCTTCACGATCATGATTCTTCTCGAAACTCTAATCGTCTCCTCCGATGAAGCACCTTCCTCGTAACTCTTCGCACTCTCTGCATTCGATTCTGCTTCCAAACGAACAAGAAAACCAATTATCAAAATTAGTCTGTTCGCAATCCGCTCAAAATTTCAGATCAGATCTAGTTCGTTCACGCATTACAAGCACAGAACCAACAGAGCCAGAGGATTTCGTCCACATAAACACTCCAGTACTCGGTCATTTTCCAAAGATTTTTCACCTCAATCGCCGATTTCTACTAAGCTACATAGATCGTCTTCAGTCAATTATAAAATTATTCAAGAGTTTGAACCTATTACTTAGGGCTCCATGTATCGATCGAATTCGAAAGCGTTTTGAAGCGCGATTAATTCGATGAACAGAGAAACGAAATTAATGTTTAGAAATTAAGCTCCGGCGTCTAAATTGATTAGATTGGTGACGTGCGTACCCTTGCCGGAGGTGGATCGAGAAGAGAACGTCGGTTGCTTGCGGAGCTTGCCGAGGCCAGAGTCCGGCCTCGGTCCGGCAAGCGTATCGTCCCAAAGCTGGTCCAGTAGGCCCATGACGGACGACGGCGCTCGGCGTAAGTTAGCGGATTCCGGTGGAGGTTTAGACAAAGAGAGAGAGAGAGAATTCCGATCAAAAAACCCTCACAGAGGGAGAGAGGCGATGGCGGAGCGGTGCAGAGATTTAAAGGAGGAAGAAGACGTTAAATGTCGAACAAGTTTATTGAGCGATCCAGACCGTTGGGTGTGATCAGGAGAAATAGTGACGTGGCAAGTTGATAGGACGGCACGTATTGTGGATAAGATCGATGAGGAGTGGGGATAGCACGTGACTGCAAAAGTCATGGAGGTGGGACCCGGTGGGTGACGTCAGCTCACGTGATTCGAAAATTGAGTAGTGGCTTGCTTGGCTGCTAATTAAATATGAGAATAAATAATAATATCCGACTCTGGAGTTTCGGCTTTCAACTGATTAATTTCGATTTTCAAGTAACAACTCCATTTTTTTAATTTTCTGTTTTTAAAAATTATATTTACTGTTGATGTTAGAATTTTGGTTGAGGTAACACTAGTGTATTGGATATGTAGATATTACTCAAATATTTTATGCATTAATTGTTATCTTTTTTTTTTTTAAGTAAAGTAATCTAAGCTGGAGCATACCCATTTGTATATATACGTTTGAATTATTATCAATAAAGTTTTAGTGAAGTTTAATTTAGTTTAGATTGCAAAATCATTATGGTACTACATATAGTGATAGATTTTTTTCGTCCTAATGGAGCCTAACAACTCCAAGAATTCTTCAACAGTTTCTTCAGTTCTCACGATTAATTCTCCGATTGTTCTTCTCACGAATATTTGTAATCTGATCATTATTCATCTGGATTCTACAAATTATGTTACATAGAAATTTTAGATCTCACCAATTTTGAAGTCATGCAAAACTTTTTGGCTATATCGATAGTTCTCCAATTTTGAAGTCATGCAAAACTTTTTGGCTATATCGATAGTTTAACTCCTGCCTCGGCTTCACCTGTAGCTTCTATCAATTCTTCGTAGTCCAATTCAACCTTTACTGATCACTGGTTTGAAAAGGATCAAGTGCTTATTACTCTTCTCAATGTGACTCTGTCTCCTAGTACTCTAACCTATGTTGTTGGATGCAGTACCATCTCACGACATTTTTCATCCTCTAAGTGCACTCATATTATTGATCTTATAGATTGAATTGCATACTGTTTGGAAGAGGTCTATAGAAAGAGGAATCTCATGTAAATACCATGGAATAAGGTTTGATCCTATTCATGGGGATTCCGTAAATATTTCATTCCAAAAAGAGAAAGTTCGAAACAATTGGAATTTTTTTTGGAGATTGGATGCAGTTACTAATTCATGATCTGGCATGTACAGAATGAAAACTTCATTCTCGATTCTACGAGAATTTTTATGAAAGCCTTTCATTTGCTTCTCTTCGATGGAAGTTTTATTTTCCCAGAATGTATCCTAATTTTTGGCCTAATTCTTCTTCTGATGATCGATTCAACCTCTGATCAAAAAGATATACCTTGGCTATATTTCATCTCTTCAACAAGTTTAGTAATGAGCATAACGGCCCTATTGTTCGGATGGAGAGAAGAGATGTCTATATTCAATGCATCAAGGATTTGGTTAACAAACTTGTTGCGGAAAAGTTTCCCTTGTTGTTGACCCTAAAGATTTGGCCATTTATGTATTGAACCATCAAATAACAATGTATTTAAGACGTCCATTCGTACTAATTTGAAACTTGGTAAACTTTAATTAAACCATTGTGCGATCAAATTGAAATAATTAAATCACACAACTAATTAAATTTTTTTTTTGGACAGAAAACCCAATTTAAAATTAAACCTAAACCACAATAGTTACATTCAATATCATATTATTTTAACATAGTACATTTTCTATAAAACAAGTCATTACGAATTAAATAAATTATTTCAAGCTAAGTTATATAAAATAAGTTTTTTACTATATTTTGTAAGTGGGTATGCCTTTTTCATTAAATTAGGATATAAAAGTATTTTAAATTTAATTGACAAAAATGTATTTTAATGTCATTATTTTAACTAAAAAATTTTAATATTTTAAGGGCAGTAAATACCTAATTAAAAGGCCAAAATATAATGAAGAAAATTGAAATTTTTAGAACACCAACTTATATATATTTCATATACTTAATAGAAATAAATATGAAAATAAGAATATGGTAATGAAATCAAATAATTTTCTAGATCATATTTGTTCTTCTGATTAAAAATTTTGTTACCGTACTTACTCCTTTGTTTAGAGTACCGAAATTTAAATGATGATTTAAAGGTCACAACTCAAACCTAAATTTTAAGAAAATTATTAATATCCTAACCGTACTTTAGTAAGCAATAAATGTACATTCAAAATTGCTGAAGATATACAAGTGGGGCAACACATCATGAAAAAGACTAATGATGTTAGCTCACATAAGTCGAAAATTCAATGTGATGACTAATTATTGATATAAAATATTTTTCATGTCAGGAATATCTTAATTCACATTTATTTGATTAAATATATAAAATAGTTTCTGATTTTCTAGAGAATTCTTAATTTCCCATTTATATATCTTTAAAAATTGTCAAACTTACCTTTAATATATTGATTTTTCACTATCTTTAAAAATTGTCAAACTTACCTTTAATATATTGATTTTTCACTTTTTTGGGAGGGGTGGTTCATGGATGATGATTAAGTGTATAGATTACGCGACAAAATATATGTAAACTAAATATGTTTAGTTGTCAAGCATCAAAAAGTACTTTATTCATGAGCATCGACTAAATGGTTAACAGTTTAGCTAGGCCTCTTTTTTTATGCCACCAATCTGCGATCAATCAACAAAGGGATGCCCTAAGATTGATTCTGTTGGTATTTGTTTAGGGTGAGGCAGTCTCGAGCATCCATTTCGTTAAATATCATTAGAGCACATGAGTGACTACAGTGATATAATAATGCATATATTTAAATGTTATTTTTGTCCTTATATTTTTAGTTTATTTTGGTCCATGTACATTTAAATTATTCATTTTGGTTCCTCTATTTTCAACTTTGGTTTAATTTACTTCGTTTACTTTCAAAACGTCTAATTAGTCACAGTGCTTTAAAAAAATTACCATTTTAATCTTAATTTAAAAAATTATAAATACAAAGCTATGATTATATTTCAAAAAATTTGTTGAATACAGTATCATTTTGATATTAATGATGCAAAAAAAGAGATAAAAGATTATTAAAAAAATTAAAATCACCATTTTTTAAAAGTATAAAATTAAAATAACCCAAAATCGAAATTATATATACTAAAATAAAAAAGGTAAAAAACTAGAATAGTGTTTAAATCTAATAAATAAATTAAATAAATTCGAAAAGAAAACAAAAGAGTACCTTTTTTTTCTTTTGCAAATGGGTAAGGTATGGGTGAAATCCAGTAGATAACGGCCCCGGGACCCACACGGAGTACAGGTGGCATTAAAGGAGTGGGGCCCACCGATGGCATCTCACGTGAGTGTGTTTCTTTTTGCTTTCCGACGTGGCATTAAAAGGGCTCATATTTTAGAGAAATTACGACTAATGCCACTACGACCACTGTTCAATAATTGAAAGCCGCCATACGGCAGTCTTATCACTCAATTTATCGCGATAACCAGTCGTTTTCTCCTTTACTTTCCATAGTAGTGCAATTTATTAATTAAAAATAAAAATAAAAATAAAAATAAAATTTACAATTTGAAAATAGCAAAATATGTCCATAAGTTCGATATGGACATAAATAGTGAATGATATTAACGGTTATATATTTAACTATTTTTCAAAAATACATGACAGAAGATGGAATGAAGAAGGTAGGATAAGATTGTCCGTTCGTTTTAGATTAAAAATATTATATAATAAGGTTAAAGTTTAAAAAATCTCTCGTTTATTTACCTCCTCTAAAATTTTCAAAACAAATTGTTTTAGAACTCTCAATTTTACCGTATCAACAATTTTTAATTAAGTCATTCCGTAACATAATTCATTAAAATTTGTGAATAGAATGTTGATTTGTTGTTAAATTATTATTTTCTTTAATAAATTTAGATATGAGTGATATATATATATATATATATTTTGATAAAAATATGAGTGATACTTGAAAGAAATTGATTATGTTAATTTCAAATTTGGTATAAAGTGGATAGAATTTCACGTGTCAATTAAAATCCGATTGGCATATGTAGTCAAATATCTTAATATAACAATAATTTAATGATATATCAAATTTGTTATTAATAAATTTTAACAATATTCAAGGTTTCCTTAAAAAAAAAGTAAAAAAAAAAACAATAATATCTTGAAGATTTTTCACACCATCACTGTCATGGTTTAGTGTTCTCAGACTCACAAGTTTCAAAATTTTAGATTACCTAAAATATCATGCTTATCCATTCTGTCTCTACTTCGCTTTCATATCAACATATTCACATAATCCAAGGAATGTTTAAACACAATTTTTGTCATGTACTCATTCATTTGATTCATGTTAATTTTTATCATTGAAAATATTTAGTTTGGTGTATATTTTTTCTAACTTTTATTCATTTTAGTCTTCAAAATTTTAAAAGTGAACTAGTTTAGTCTTTATTTATAAAATTTTATACACTAGCAAAAATTGGAAACACTTTAGTATAAATTTATGACTACGTCTCAAGAAATTTAAGTGAGGTTATGCTAGACTTATGATAGGAAAAAAAATACAAATAAAAATAAAAATAGTCACTTTTTAAAAGTACAAAAATCAAAATATACATTTTCTAAAAGTACAATAACTCAAATGAATAAAACTTAAAAGTATAGGGATCAAGATAAACTGCATATACGGAAATAATATTTAACCATTTAATGAAATGCGATTTTGTTTTTTTTTTAGTACATGTGATTTTGATTTTTTTAGTACAACATATAAGATGGAAGATCGAACTCACAATTTCTTTGTTTGACATATATACCAATTACCACTAAGATATACTTGTTTTTCAAGGGGAAGAGTTTTGACTGAAGCTGAAAGGTATCCTAAAGGAATGGTAGCATCACAATCACCTAGACGTGGCCATCATAAATGGTTCCGACGACGACAATGTATGCAGGTTTGAGATAATCCCTTCAATCTTCTTTGTTTCTCTTTTTCTTAATTTTCCTCTCTCCATTTTCGCTATGGAACTCCCTCTTGAAAGATTTCCATTCAAAAGGCATGGTTTACAGTATGTCTCCGGTTAAAGCCCCCATGCCAAACAATGCCTAAAGACTCTCATACTTTTTTTTGTTTGGACCAACCTAACCGACGATTTCCGTCTTCCTGAATTGGGAGAGCAAGAACAAGTCTCTCTCTTTTTGGGGGAGCAGAGCAGTCATGTGATTTTGGTTAATTAAGGGCATTTTTCAAATTTTTGTCATAGTATTTAGCAACATAGTAAGTAGAATGTACATAAAATATTTACATTTGTTACGGGTGGAGAGGAGAGCTTTCCCAACAAGCCACATCAGCTATAAATAATAAAATAAGCAACATTTTCCAAATTTGATTAATTCAACCTTAGAAGTTTAAAACAATTAGAAAATTATAAAAATGAGTATACATTTTGAACAACAAAGAGTTCGAAACAATTAGAAAAATATAAAAATGAAACTATTCATTACGAAAAACAACGAATTTTCCAACAAGCCTTACTAGGAGCCTTGAAAACTCGAAATAGTTGTTTGGACAACGGATAACATTGACAAGCTATCAAAGTACTATATTGAAGTATTTCATTTCTTAATCTTTAAAAATGAAAGTGTCAGATTTTGAAACCTAAAAGCTAAATATAATCCTTGGCCAAACTTACATAACATTCCTTTAGAAAAATCATCCAAAACATACTAAGACCAAGTTCCATGTATGGTTTATTTGATTCGATTTATATACGTAATACAATAAGAGCCAATGTAAATAGTACACAACTTAGTTGTAATAAGTTCAAACAATGGTGACCACCTACCTAAAATCTAATATCCTATAAGTTTCCTCGACAACCAGATGCAGTAGAGTCATATTATTGTCCCTATTAGTCGAAGTGCAGAAAGTTAGTCCAAACACACAATTGTCAAAAAACAAAAAGAATTTATATACATAATACATGAACCCTCACAATTTAATTCCTTTGCTATACTTTGGTTATTGATCTGGTCAAAAGCCAAACACAACGCCCCTAGTAGAAAGATGATTTAAAGAATTCCAACACTTGAAATTACGTTTAGATGAACTACCTCTTCATTTGTGTTTATTTTCTAAAAGTGCTCGTAAAAGAAATGTTTCACCTAAAAGCACTACTCCGGCCGATCAATGATTTGAAACTCGAGACAAGGACAAAAAGTCCAATAATGCATCAAAACAGATAATATTGAGCAGTGATTTTAATCAGAAGGAGGGCGAAGCCAAATGCAGCAGAGATTGAATTCAAAGGAGCTTAATACCTGCTTCCCTAACAGAATCAACAACAGCTTTGACCTTACCATGATATTTCTGTTCTCTTTTCAAGTGGACACAAACAGCTGGGATTCCCTTAAGCAAAAGCCTCTCCCCCAACAACTTCCCAATCTTTGCAGCAGCAGCCACATCCCTAGTCGACTCCATACTCGCCCTCAGCGCCTTCTCCTGCGAGCTCGCAGCAGAAGCAACCGTGGCCGTTTCCGAGTGGACCACCTGAGCACTCACGTACTTGTTTGTGAAGTGCATCTTCAACACATATGGCTTCAGATATTGGGTTACTCTTGCTGGCCTAACTGGAGGAGGAATCACCATCGTCCACTTTCTTGACTACAATTCAATTCTAGTCACCCTGAGCAACAAATAAACAAATAAGTATGATATGAATTGCCTTACTTCAGATTATGGTACACTTTTATCTAAGAGTTTTTTATGAAATTTTATTGCTTTCCAATTTTACCCCTCTTTGAACTTTTTTTTCTCTGATATCCGTGAGTATCTGGACCAACTTGCGCGCACCTCAACTAATCTCACGAGGCAACTGCCTGATCCTACAACATTTGATGTTGGAAAACACATAAAAATTACTAATTCCTAAAATAGATGGCCATCATGGGGTTTGAACTCATTCCCTCTTAATTAAACCCTAGCCCCTTTGGAGCAATGAGCGGTGATGGTTCTCTTTGAACATATTAGTAGTGTTTTTTTTGTCTAGCTGCTATGATTGATAATGTGGCATCTAGAGTTTAGTTGGGAGGCTACTTAAAGTCTTGTTGTTAGGTAGGTTGTTTGACAAATAAGAGTTTTGATGAATAGATTTTAGTTTTTGAGCTTTTCCTTTCATGTTAATCAAGAGCTTCTTGAACTTTTGCAATTTCATGTCTTGAGTTGCACATTCAAGTAAGATTGATCATCCTAGCTTGAAGAATGTTCGACTATTAGGCCAAAGAACTTGTTCGTTGCCTCAAGGGCTTCGATTTAAGGCAATCATATTCTAACCTAAACCTTAGGGTTGTAATAAAATGATTTGAGAGTTTTAGTGTTTGTGTATTAAGGCTTCACATACTCAAAGAGTTCCTAATTCCAATTCACTGCGGTTTTCACATCAGCATCTTCGATTTTCTCAAGCTAAGCTACCACTTGGTGGTTCAGTAACACATTTAACTACTATTATTTCACTATTTTTTAGAACTATTTCTTTTTAGAAATTCCTTATGTAACTTTCATAACAATGGCTAGTAGTTTTAATATACTATTGTTACCAACAGGACATAAATGATATTTGGTTCTTCGGTAAACAAGGTTTTTGGCTAAATCAATAACCAAAACAATACCATTGGTTTGTGAAATGGACAACCAAACCAACGAACTTGATTCGGAAAAATGAGTTCTGAATTTCATCGGTTCAGTTTCCTCTGTTTTGGGGTTACATCGGGCCTAATTTCCCATCTTAAACCTTTCAAATTTACAAGATTTGAACCAAACTGAGACTTTCCAAAAAGGGGAAATTTGAAACTACTAATCCCAAAAAATTATCAGCTGATGCATGTTCAAAAATACATTTTTCAATTTCTCTCTCATAATTACTCCAAAATCACAGCCACCGTGCTCCTCTACAATTCTACACTTCCGAGCGGCGAACAAAAAAAATGGAAGCTCGTCACACCGAGAGATGGATAGATAAAGATATGGTAGCTATAAATGAGCCAAGAGAGAAAAGGGAAGGGGAGCGCAGCAGTTGAACTGGAACTCTGGAAATGGAATGAGGAATACAAAAATTTTCCGTAATTTCTGACTTCAATCCGTTCACATAACCATTTTCCATCCGAAATATGTCGGATTTTGCAGGCTTTTAAATTAAAATTGACCTAATTTTCAAATTTCCCCTGTTTTGGAGTTCGTTGAACCGAAGAAACCAAAAAGAAAAAAAAGGGTGGATGGGGAAGGGAAATAGAGAGGGTTTAGGGTTCTTGATAGATCAGATTCTTATCCATATTCCATAGCAATAGGATCAGATTCGGAAGAACCAACTTCAAATACACTGCATTATTATCATAATCGATCATGGCATTCATATCAGATCCAGAAAATCGAAAACTGACCGTGGCAGCAAACACTGCAGATCGACTGAGAGAGAGAAAGAGAGGTGAAGATCGGGCGGCGGAAACTGGTAGCAGACCACGGCGAGGAGCGGCGGCGAAAGATAGCGGTGGACGGTGGCGCGTCGGCGGCCGGTACCGGCAGATAGCAGAGAAGAAAGATAAAAGGTGGGGAAAACGGAAAGGAGTGAGTGTGAGGATAGGATTTAGGGTTTTTTCTTTTTAATTTCTGAATAAATAATAAATATAAAGTCAAAAGAAAAATACCTTTTTTGTCCACTGAAGTTTTAGGTCTCAATTTAGTACCAAAAATTTTAAAAGGAACATTTTTGGTTCACGAAACAACAACACTGAGCGATGGCAAGAAGATGTGGAGAACCAAAAGCGTATTTTTCCCAAAGTTAAATTGCTAGCCTTTTGAAACTTTACAAAATGTGTCTAGTAATGCCGGGTGTCGATCAAGATTCCAATTTATGAAAACATTAATAAAAATATCGATATAAAATGTCAATATCGATGGATATTTTTTTAAAGAAATTATGAAAATAAAAAATTCATATAAAGATTTCATTCTTTTTAAACAAATTAAAATTTACTAATACTAAAAAACTTTAGCAAGAATAAAATCGCTACACAGCATAGAAACGAAATCACAAACTTCCATCTCCCACATCTCTGGTAAATTTCTCTAATAGAAACTCCTTAAACCTCTCTTCACTCATATCATTGGTCTAATTGTGGTTCAATCTTCCGTATTAGTGATATTTTTTTTATATTTTTTTTATTTTATAACTTTTTTGTGATATTATAAAAATCTTGATTCATTAGTTGTCAAATTTATAAATATATAGAAATGTTTATATATCAATGAAAATTTAATACCCTGATATTGTAAATGGGTAAAGATCTCAAAATTTTACTGAGCTTACAAAAATATTAAAAAAAAAAAAACTCTTCACCAATATTATTATTTACTATTATTATTATTTTTGAGCTTCACCGATAATATAATAGTGATTAATCTAAGAAAACGCTACCCACAAAATCTAAATTTGTAAATAAGATAAAACCTGCTCTAATAAATGTCCAATTATACGGGAAAAAATTGAAATACAAATGTCCAAATATTTAATTTCTAAAAAATACATAATCAATTAATGGAATAAAAATAAACCATGGTTGTGATATTTAAATGTTGACATTGATAGAAATGTTAGTTCTCAATCTTATGAAAATATTATATTAAGAAGAAAAAATATATATATAAAATATCTATAAAATATCAATATGATGGATATTTCTAAAAGATTATAAAAATAAAAAAATTCATAACAAGTATTTTAATTAATAAATAAATATTTCATGTACTAAAACAATAATAAATATTAATATTATATCTATATTAGTAATTTTTTCTATATTTTATTAGTTTTTTTGTAATACTATAGAAATATGGATTCACTCCATATATCAATGTCTACAAAACTTTAATAGTCAATGACATTTCTTCTCTGTTTGCTCTCAAGCCAATCAAACATAATGCAATTAGTTAAAGCATTAAGAGGTAGTAAGTTCAAATATACACTCCTATATATATATTGTACTAAAAAAACATTTATTTATTATTTTATTTTTTTGAAATTAAGATAAAGAGCTTTTCTTGGCTAACAAGAAAGCATTGCCATGGCTCTTTATGCCAATGCATATTAGAAGAAAAGTTCAAAATTTTCTAATGGTATCTATTCAATTTTTTAGATCGAAAGAGTAATAAATTTCCTTAAATTTTAAAGTTGTAAATCTAATTCATGTACATTAAAATTTTTACAAGTTCTTTAGTACCAAAAACAACTCTATTATATCTCTAAATTTAAAATTTTGTATTTAATAGATTGGCTGGCTCTATCTACCAAGTTAACACCCCCTGCTCGCAAAAACAAATGGATTAGGAGGCTGGGATTGAGCAGAAGGTGGAAGCCATAAAAGAAGATTTCCTAACAAAATATTAGTTTTTTCTCTATTTGAATCTCATAATAGAAAGAGAGCATCTCCATGCATTGCGTGATAAGAAATCCTAAAAAGATTGATTGAGACTACTTCCGATAACAGCAACATTCACAATTATCAAAGTGCCCTAGATTCTCCCGTCAAGAGTCACTTTGAAAGTATCATGGATCTCCAAAACTCGATGTCGTAGGTTCAAATCCTACCTAGTGTAATTCCTAAACAAAGACACATCACTTAGACCGTTAAAAGCTGAGGCAAGCAAAGTTTCTAAGCACCTACAAGTCGAAGCATTTTCAACAGTGGTTAGACAAGAAAAATCGATTCTTACAATTTACTTCTGCAACTTATCACAACATGTATATTGCATTATTTAAAATTTCTGTGGCAAGTTATTTTCAAATAAGATAAAAATACTGATGACGTACGAAGTTAACGTTAGAAATTTATTATAAACAAAATTAAAGATGTATGTACTTGTTAGAAACTTGTAAAATATAAATATAAATTAGACAACTTTAGGAGTTAAAATAGACTCGTTCATTCAAACCTCCCAATACAAGTTCTCGAGGAACCCAAACCTCTCTAAAAATTTATCAACAGAGACTTCTTTATTCATTTTACTGTGTACAACATTGTATGTATGAGACAACTACTAAAATTCTCTAAAACTAGGAAATCACTAACCCTAAATTCCTAGAAACTCACTCAACTAATAATTAACTAAATCTCAATTTTGATATAAATAAAATAAGAATATGAATAGTAACCTAATAAAATAGAATATAACATGACACAAATCAACATGTCAAATGTTCTGAATCATACTAAGGCATCATTTCATTGACCTACAAAAAAAAAAAAAAAAAAAAAACCATATGCACATGTTTTATAATCATCCAATATATATTACACCAAAAAAACTCCAAAAGCATTCAACTCAAAAGTTTTCAAATATGCACTAAACATAATAAGCGGAAAGAAACATATCATCAGTTCCAGAGAGTTTATTACTAAATGAAGCCACCACAATGTAGGAGTAGTTGTCTCCTAGTAACCATTGGATTCATATTCGAAATTTGTGAAACCCTTAATGACTTTAAAATATAGATTACGAATATGTTTGGTCATTTCTCTCCCACAGGTGTAATGCTACCAACTACATTGTGACGGCTTCTTCATTGTTGTGTGAAAGGCAATGTTATATTTGCTATAGTTCACTATCCCTACGTTGCTTCAATCTTGGAGTCATCAAAAACTACCCTCATAAAAATGACACTTCTAATTATCTATTAGTTTATTTTGGATGTGATTCTACAAGCAGGGACCAAAGAAGAATACACCATCAAAGGTAACAAGATAAATCAACACAGATAAGGCTTAAACAAATCATTCATGAGACCAAACGGCAACACCATGACCTCGTAGTGCGGTCACGAGTCTTAAGAACGTCTTGAGAGGTTTGACTCTCGTTTGGGTGATATCCAAACTTTAGATCAACTTTGGAGAAGACTTTTGCACCATGTAGTTCATCAAGTGGCTCCCTTACAACTCAAATTGGTAAATTTGTTAAAAATGGTTTCTTGATCAAGTGCTCTAAAGTCATGACAATCTACAATTATCATCCTTTTTTTTCTTTTCCTGGATGGAGATTCGAATCTTCAACAAACCTCCATCCTTTTGGTCGAGACTATATGCCTCAACCAATTGAGCTATGTCCAGATTGGCGATAACATAACAATAAGCATATCTTTAGTCAATAATTAATCTCTCCCCTTTAAATCGGAAGATAGTGAAAAGATCTAACATCTACAGGAGATTTTCTTGGTCTCAACAGCATGCTCCCTTCTTTGAACCATAGGCAGTCCTTCAAGGGGTTGGACCACACGGACAACTTCTGCAATGCCTTATATACTTCCTTTAGATCATCGTTCTCCAATACTTACACTTGTGCAGCTCCTCTTTACAGTGATGCCCTGGTGAGTACTTCTTGTCTCATTTGAAGCACAATTACTTCTCCCATTTGGCCTGCGACTCTACTCTACCACAATAGGCTTCTGACAGTTCTAACGTAATTTGGTTCATGTTGTTTAATCTACTACATTTGATCCCAAAACGAAGGCACTGGGTTCAATTTCTGCTTACCGTTTGTCCAATTCAAAGGCCTAATTCTTGTTCTCTCTATCCTCGACTAAGCCCTATTTGGGACCCAAATCCTCAACTCTACTTGCATTTTCATCTTCAACCCGTCAAGAAATTGGGATATCTGGAGGCGTTTCTTTAATTTTTTTGAGGTGCTTCGGGTTCGTAATAGGGATTGTGGTGCTTATGTTGGAGGAAGTGCTTTTGTTCCTTCCTTCTCGTGAGAAGGGGAGGTTCTCGTGGCAGGCTTGTTCTTTGCTATCTAGTGGGGGATTTGGGTTGAGAGAAACAACATAATCTTTAAGGGGTGGAAGGGGTGGAGAGAAGTAAGGAGTATTAAACCTAATAAGATCCCAAACAAAATCATTACTCTTCCTTTACTCTCCTTATTAGCTAACACACCTCGAGGAATGCACTGTTGTAATACCAATCTAATTGCACCCCTAGATTTCTACCGAAATCAATAAGATCCCAAACAAAATCATTGCTCTTCCTTTACTCTCCTTATTAGCTAACACACCACGAGGAATGCACTGCTCTAGTACCAATCTAATAGGATCCAAAGAGTGAGGTTGCTAAGGGTTGAGTACGACTAGCTGGGGAAGAGTTCAAGAGAACCCCTTCTCTCCTTAAAAGGAACCAAAAGTTCAAAGACCCCTCTCTACACGTAACTCACCCTTTTAAACGCTTCCTCACACGTGTAATTAGTCAAGGTAAATCAAAATGTTTATATCCAGTATTAAAATGATATTTAATCAAAACTCAAATTAAGTTTTGTCCAAATATAAGAAATCGTAACCTGTTGAATAAAGTAGGTTTTGTTCATTCTGTAGATACATAGAGATTCTATTAAACTTCAAATAGGCTATTCTTATTCCATACTAACAAATAAAACGGCTACCACTATCGAGTAAGTTAAGAGATTTTGAAAACTGGACATGTTAAATATATCTAATTTTGTCACAGTAAAGAAAGTTTGTCTTGTTTCTGCTGCAAGAATATTTAACTGATATGACTGATATCTGCTCTACCCCCAATAACGTACTAAGTATACAAGCCAACGGGAACAACACTTTAACTAGATCCAATTAAACTAAATTTCAATGGAAGGTAAAATAAAAAAATAAATAAAGATTTTCTATAGATGAAGGTTACCTAACACACAAACAATTAAAAGACCCAAAACAGAACATAATGCACTAACCTTTATAGGGGCCACTCAATTCTCTATATACACAGCCCAAAGCACTATTTCCAGGTTTCAGCCTCCAATCTACATAACAGTTAAATAAGTAACAAATTAACAAAATTAGGCCGATTTGTATGTAAATAGATTACCATCTTATAGAAATGGGGTAAACAACAATGAGGTAAGGCTGTACATAAATCAAAAATATGTGTGCAACAATTTAAAAAAAAAACAAATTAATTCAAATACCTACTTTCCATAATTTCCACTGATTAGAACTCAAGGACATAGTCATACAACCTATAGAACAGATCCCATTCAAGTAAGGTCGAATATGCTTTAGATTAGGAATAGTGAAATACTGTTAGGATATTGGGACTTTTCTTAAAAAAAATGAGAAACTAAGCTTTGCATCAAGAAAAATGAATAAATATATTGGGGGCATACTATTAGGATACTGGGGAATATGCATATTAGTCATTTTGTTAGTTGAATCATCAATTAAATAGAGTTAGGAGATTGAGAGATAGGCATATTTTGGGATTAGTCTTGGGGAGAACTAAATCTCTTGAATGAATGCTCAGTAACCATTGTGATTCTCTATTATATTGTAATCCAATTTTATCCCCTATCAAGATCTACTAGAGTATAATTGGAGGCACAAGTTTACTTAGGATAACAATAGAAGATAATCCCATAGGAATGAATCCAAAAATCCAAAAATAATCAATAAATGCATGGAATTGACATCCCCTTAGAACTCAAACCTCAAGAAAAAATCCTGAATAAATGAAACAATCATCGCACTAGAGCAATATGCACAATTAAAATCCATAAATTAGGGAATGATTGATGAAAAAAATGTTATACTAGATTCAACTAAAATTTAAGTTTTTAAAGAATCATGAAATAAGACAAATGTGTTCGTTTAATACTTGTAGTGTGTATCAGTTTATGAAATCATTAATATAGAAAAAATAAAAGGGGGGAGAGAACGCCACCATTCTCAACCTTCAACCAATTGGCTCCATTTTTTACACCCACGTATTAAGAAACACAAACGGAGCAGTGAAAGTCAAATAAAAGTCAACCTTCAAGCTCCAACTCCATTTTCCGCATCTAAGAAATAAGAAATAAGCAATGAAGCCATGTGAAAAACAAATACAAACTAAAAAATCGGTGATAGAATCACAGAAGTTATTTCCCATGGGTCTAAAACCACCACAATGGATATGTAACAATCAGAGAAACGCTTAAAAGACAGTTTGTAGTGATAAGCACAATGATAAAGCTTGATTTGCAGAGAAAGAAGCCCAAAAAGTCAAGCGTTCATCACTCATTTCACGGTGATGGTGTAAATGGTTCAGTGGAAATTTGTTTTCGAAGTTCTGCTTCTCTTTCCAAACAAGGAAAGCAAAAAAAAAAATCTAGACCTTCTTTAGTCCATACTCCAGCATAATTCTCTCCCGCCCCTCCCAAAAAATAAGTAGAAGCATAACTGAGTTGTCATGCTAGAATAAAATCAGAGATACAAATTTTCTAACTATAGCGAGAACTAGCAAAACAAACAATACTACAAGGCAAAACTTACAAATTTTCTAACTATAGCGAGAACTAGCAAAACAAACAATACTACAAGGCAAAACTTACAAATTTTCTAACTATAGCGAGAACTAGCAAAACAAACAATACTACAAAGCAAAACTAATAACAGGGAATGACAATGAATAACTCCTGGTTTACTTGAAAACCATTCAAGATCATCATGGTAGCACTATACACTATCCATAAGCTATGTGAACTTTTTTCCTTTGTAGCTCCAAGGATTTTAAGGCTTAATTAAATGCCTTTTATAAAAATGTTTATTATCTAGTAAACTATTATGGTATTGAAGGGTAAAATAAATAGTGTTCAGTTTTAAACATAAAACCAATCATGACAATTTTATACTTTGTCCCTTTCTTATTGTTATGGGTGTTGTTGGGTTGTTACAAAGGTTTTATGTCCTAACAATACTTTGGTTCCAGTGGATAAACTATTTTTCTTTTTTTAATAAAAAAATTTGGTCTACAAAGTTGATTCTTTTTTTTCCTTGCTCCATTTCAATGTTATTTTTTATCTTTCTTTATCGAGTGAATTTTGAACAAGGTTTTACTTTGTCTTTCGGTAAGCTTAAAAGGAATAGAAATTTTGATAATTTTTATTTATTTTCTATTGGGAACTTTGAAGTCAAGTTTTCATGTAGTTATTATATTATCTCTAGAATTAGAACTTACCTTTCGGTAGATTTGTTTAGTTGGGATTACTTCTCTAGCAACACTACTGTTGTCTTATGTTTAAAGGTCCGATCTTGAAACCAATGAGTGATTTTTCATTTCAATGCCAAAGTGGGTACTATATTGCAGGAACTAAATTTACTTGGTTTAAAAATAGACACTAATTATTTTACCTTCCAATACCAAAATAGTTTACTAGATAACAAAAAAAATTTATAATAGACATTAAGGCTGTTAAAATCCTCGGAACTCAATATATATGTATGTATGTGTATGTATGTATATATATATATGTATGTATATATATATATATGTATGTATATATGTATGTATAAGAACGAGATGTGATGCATACCTAAGTGATCTCAGAAATCTCTGTTCTGCATTTATTCATGAGGAATACCAATAAAAACAATTGTGGAATTTTCATTCCGTAAATCCTTCAAAATGAAGAGAATATCAAGATGGACAAGAATCCAAGGGAATCCCATATCCAAGCTTGCACATCAAACCTACCACTTGGTCCACCTTGTACCTGCAACCACTGACTGAGTAGGCCTTATATAAAATCCAAAATGTTTTTTTTGTCCAGTCCAAGTTGATACTTTTCATTTCATTTAGGACGCACTCCATTTCTTCAAGGCGCTTCTGCGATGCAAACATAACCATTTTACAATGATATAAAGACCGACAGATTCTCCAACCTGAACATTCAGCACGCTTAACAAAGTTTGTTAGCTTGTCCACTGCATTACACCGAAAATAGCTGGCAATAATGGAGCGCATCACGTGGACAGTAGTTACTGAAGTACCATGCTCAAATGCCTCATTTATTGAACTCTCCATTCCCTCTAACCAATCTTCTTGGGCATAGACTCTAATCAACAAGACATTCAACCATGGTCTATATTCTTCTTCTGGAATAAGCTTCAACAAAGCCTCAATCCTTTTCACTCTATCTGCAATAGAACTCCAACAGTATGCACATATCATAGCCCTAATAAGAGGAAAATTCTTGTTACTGACATGACCTCTAACCAATTCATACATCTCTTCCATCTTCTCAAGATTACCAGAATGTGCATATCCACGAAGCATTAGTGAAAAAGTCTCTGTGTTGGGCTTTACTGAACTCGCCTTCATTGTCAGGAAGGTTTGCTCCATTCTATCCCACATCCATGCAGTAACATACCCAGCAATTAGGTTATTGTACGTGCTCACATTGGGGGAGAGCTTCAAATCACGTATCTCTTGCAAGGTTGCTTCCATGTGATCAACTAACATCAAACGACCAAATACTGATATTAGGATGTTATATGTTACAATAGTAGGAACACAATTTGCCTCCCTCTTGAGGTCCCTAAACAATGAGTGGCATTTGTCAACCAAGCCATTAAACATGTAAGCTCCCATCAGTGCGTTGTAAGTAGAGGTTGTCTTGATCCTTCTATTAGAAGCCTCAGTGAACAACTCAATTGCAAGGTCAACATTTTTAGATCTACCTGCAACTGTAATACCCTTAGCATATTCCTCTGCAGTCATAGGAAAGGAACCCTCTTGCCTTCTTCTCCAATTAAACACCTAAGTTCAAAAGAATAGGCTGATCAGAAGTTTGGTTTCATCAAATTGTTTACCAAGGTCTTGTACATGACTACCAAGTTATTTGTAATCAAATGGGGATTCAGTGATGCAACTTACAGTCATAACAATATTGAATATGAAGCATCAAAAGTAATAATTCAGCTTCAATGAAATTTCAACCTTCCGTAAATATGAATAACTAAACTCAAAGTTAACAGCAGCATCTTAGTCATTGCCCAACAATCCCAGTAATTTTATTTCACTTGAATTATCATCTAGATGTTCTTGACCTCAACATTTAGTACAAAGAAGGAAAAATAATCCATGTAAGACAGAACTAAAACAATAACATTAACCATTTAATACTGACTACAACCGTAAGCAATCCCCACATAAAGCATATAATCATAGAAACAACATATGAAGCAATTTCCTTTGAGCATGTAGAATTAAACTCACCTCCAGTGCTAAGTGAGGCCGTGAATCCAACTTCTTCAGCAGTTCAACAAAAGCAGAACCATCGGCATGTCTCCGTAAGAGCAAGTCTTCACAGTCTTCCAATTTTTTCACGATCTTGTCAGAATCGTCGGCATTCTGAATCAGCTCGTGCCGCACCTCCGTTAACTTCCGTTGCATATTCATTCTCACCAGAAGGTCATGATCGGAAGGCTTGTTAGAGAATAATTCAATAATATTAGGAAGCAACGAAAATGAAGAGAGCGAGGGTGGAAGCAACGAGGAAGTGTGGGTCTGAGTATGGAGGCCACGAAGAATCAAGTAATTTGAAGTCCTCGTGAGAGGAAAGGTAAATGGAGCAAAAATGTTGCGCTTCACTAAGAATCTACGAGGAACTGAGATCTTCCATAGTTGCTTCATCGTGCGGTTGATTGTCGGGAAAGGAATTTGCAGGTCTTGCACGGCCTGCAACGGAGAAATCCAAACGGAGGGGAGTTCAACCTTCACACATGCACCAGAAGTGCGGATCTGAGGAAGATTCTAATCAGAGGCGATGGATCGAACGGTGGCCACCGCCAGTACCAGCGACGGCGACGGTGATTGGGCGGTTGCCGTAGCGCTAAAGAGGAGCTCTGCTCATAGGGTTTCTCTAAAACATTACATCCGCTCAAATGTCTGAAATTATAAAATAAAAATAAAACTAAATCTCAGTTTATTATTAATAACTAATTAAAATTAATAAAGTCTTAAATAATTATTTCTATGGTGAAGACAAAGTTTCTTCTGGAGAGGGTGGCAAATGGCCAGCTCCCCTATGGGGAGGGTGTGCATTTTTTCTCCATCCTCTTGCTGAGTTTTTTCGGAAGATATTTCTTTCAGGCTTTGTTTCAGCTCTTTCATGGCTTGCAATTTCTTGGACTAATAATGTTGTTGCAGCTAACAAAATCAAAGACAACATTAAATACAAACATGTGGTGATGAGAGATCGAACTCACAATCTCTTAGTTTGAAATATATGTCAATTACTACTAAGCTATACTTACTTTGGTTAAGGCAACATTGTTATGTATAGTCTGTGGCTTCGTCATTAGGACGTTTTAAAGAGTTATCAAGCACAGAATTGGAGAGAACACCCATTTGCGATTTCTTTAGATAACTCTTCATCTTCATTGCATCCTAGTTCAGAGAACTTAAAGGCAAGGATGATGGAGCAGAAAGTGGCCGACAGTGCAGGTACGGTGGCAATCAATTCGAATACTACTTTGGAATTTGTGAAGGCTATCATTCTTAATTGTTGAGATCTGTGACAAGCATGACTTGGAGAATTTGTCTAATCATTCCTTACCTGTCATGGTGGATAATAAGGCAACTTTAGAGGCAATTATTTCTCTCCCAATACTAAATAGAGGTTTCAACAAAATCCTTTATTTTGAGAAGTCTCCTCCAACATCATTGAATGAGGTTGAGGATATTACGACTTTGGAAAAGGTATTTAGTGGACTAAAATTTATTTATGTTCCTAGTTCTTTGACCAAACAAACTATTTTATTGGCTAAGTGTGTCATTTTTTTATCGTTTCTCTAGTTGTTTTCCTTCGTGAATTTTGATTATCACCACTCTTTTGGAATGAGAATTGAATTGAACCAACCAAACCAATTTCATTCAGTTTAGTTAGAATGGGTCCGTCTATCACTTCTCCATTTTAATTAAAAAGCAAATGAAATTTCTTTTTCTTTTCTTTTTTGTATTGAACAAAGGTGGAGAATTCGAAATTTCAACCCACTAACGTCTTTGATTAGTCGAATTATATTTATGTCTATAAATAATTATAAAATAATTGATCTTACACTGTGGTTTAAAAGGTTAATTACCATATTTTAATTTTAAACGAGGTCAATAAGTGTTAATAATTACTTTTTAAAAATTGAGATGTAAAAAGAAAAAAGAAAGATATTATAAAATGAGGTTTCAAAGTCCAACTCTTCAACTCAAAAAAAAAAAAAAAGATATTACATATGGCTTCAGATATTGGGTTATTCTTGCTGGCCTAACTGGAGGAGGAATCATCTTCCTCTTCCTTGGCTACAATTCAATTCTACTCACCCTCAGCAACAAATAAACGAAGTATGATATGAACAACTTCAAACAATGCTACACTTCTATTTAAGAGTTTTTTATTTAATTTTATTACTTTCCAATTTTACCCTTTTTTAACATATTGAGTAGTGTTAGTTTTATCTTGTTGCTATGATTGATGACGTGTCATCTAGAGTTTAGTTAGGAGGCTATTTAAAGTCTTGTTGTTGGATTGTTTGACATGTTAGAGTTTTGATGAATGGATTCTAGTTTCTGAGCCTGTCCTCCCAAGTTAGCCAAGAGCTTCTTGAACTTTTGCAATTTCGTAAGATTGATCATGTTATCTCGAGGAATGCTCGACTATTAGGCCAAAGAACCTGATCTTTGCTTCAAGCACTTTGATTTAAGGCGAGCATATTCTAACCTAGACCTTAGGGTTGTAATCAAACGAGTAGAGAGTTTTAGTGTTTGTGAATTAGAGCTTCACGTACCCAAATAAAATTAACTAGGGTTTTCACAACAAGTACGAATCTCAGCATCTTAAATTTTCTCAATCTAAGCTACCACTTGGTGGTTCGGTGACACGTTTGACTACAATTCTTTCACTATTTTCTTAAACTATTTCTTTTTAGAAGTTTCTTGCATAACTTTCATAACAATGGCTAGTGGTTTTGATATACTATTATTAGGTAAACAAGGTTTTTGGCTAAATCAATAACCAAAACAATACCATTGGTTTGTGAAATGGACAACCAAACCAATGAGCTTGATTCGGGAAAATCAGTTCTGATTTCATCGGTTCAATTTCAACTGGTTTGGGGTTACATCGGGCATAATTTCCCATCTTAAACCTTTCAAATTTCCAAGATTTGAACCAAACTGAGACTTTCCAAAAAGGGGAAATTTGAAACTACTAATCCCAAAAAATTATCAGCTGATGCATGTTCAAAATACATTTTTCAATTTCTCTCTCATAATTACTCCAAAATCACAGCCGAGAGGCGAAATACATTTGCTCCTTTGCAATTCTACACTTCCGAGAGGCGAACAAAAAAAAAATGGAAGCTCATCACACCGAGAGATGGAGAGATAAAGAAATAGTAGCTATAAATGAGCCAAGAGAGAAGAGGGAAGGGGAGCTCAGCAGTTGAACTGGAACTCTGGAAATGTAATGAGGAATACAAAAAAAATTCGTAATTTCTGACTTCAATCCGTTCACATAACCATTTTCCATCCGAAATAGGTCTGATTTTGCAGGCTTTTAAATTAAAATTGAGCTAATTTTCAAATTTCCCCTGTTTTGGAGTTGGTTGAACCGAAGAAACCAAAAAGGAAAAAAAACGGTGGATGGGGAAAGGAAAGAGAGAGTGTTTAGGGTTCTTGATAGCTCAGATTCTTATCCATATTCCATAGCAATAAGATCAGATTCGGAAGAACCAACTTCAAATACACTGCATTATTATCATTATCGATCATGGCATTCATATCAGATCCAGAAAATCGAAAACTGACCTTGGCAGCAAACACTGCAGATCGACTAAGAGAGAGAAAGAGAGGTGAAGATCGGGCGGCGGAAACTGGCAGCAGACCACGGCGAGGAGCGGCGGCTGAAGATCGCGGTGGACGGTTGCGCGTCGGCGACCGGTTGCGGCAGATAGCAGAGAAGAAAGATAAAAGGTGGGGAAAACGGAAAGAAGTTAGGGTGAGTATACGATTTAGGACTTTCTTTTTCCTTTTTGATTTCTGAATAAATAATAAATATAAAGTCAAAAAGAAAAAAGTATTTTTGTCCATTAAAAGGGACGGTTGTAAATTTGGTCCTAAAATTTTATAATTAACACTTATTCATGAGTTTAAGTAGGTGTCTATTTTTTCTAAAAAGAAAAATTAGAAAAAATAAGTGTTTATTTGCCAAAATAACTATACGAGGAATTTCAGATCCCTATCCATTCCACCCAAAAAAGTATATCTATTGTGCGGCCTCAGTGATAATTGTCATATATCTTCAACCATGAACGCTGAAGTTGTAAGTTCGATCACCCATCCTCAGACGTGGTACAAAAAAACTCGTAAGTGGCTATTTGATCTGAAACCGAGTGAGAGAGGGAGGAATCTTTTACTAGTCTTTTAAAACTTTTAAAATTGTGTCTAATAATGCAGATTTCGATAAAAATATTGAGATTCCAATTTTATGAAAACGTTAATTAAAATATTGATATGAAATGTTAATGTCAATTGATATTTTTAGAAAAAAATTGTCAAATTTATCATAGTCTCATTGTCAGTTCCTTTATATTAGTGATCTTTTGTTTATATTATTTTTATTTTATAATTTTTTTGTGATATTATAAAAATTTTGATTATTCGGTTGTCAAATTTATAAACATATTGAAATGCACATATACAACGAAAATGTAATATCTTGATATTATCGATGGGCAAAGATCTCAAAATTTTACTGAGCTTATAAAAATATCAAAACTCTTCACCAATATTATTTTATTATTATTATTTAGCTTCACCTTGTTTAAGTCACACATTAATAATATAATAAAACGCTATCCACAAAATCTAAATTTGTAAATAAGATAATAAAATGTCCAATTATATGAAAAAAAATAATTGGAACAAAAATGTCCAAATATTTAATTGCTAAAAAGTACATAATCAATTAATGGAATAAAATAAAACATGGTTGTGATATTTAAATGTTGATAATGATAGAAATGGGAGATCTCACTGTCATATTCAAAATATATATATATATACACACGCGCGCGAAGATATCTATAAAATATCAATATGATTGATATTTCTAAAAGATTATAAAAATAAAAAATTTAATTAATAAATAAATATTTCACCTTTTTAAATAAGTATTAATATTATATTTTTATTAGTGATATTTTCTTATATTTTGTCAATTTTTTGTAATACTATAGAAACATCGATTCACTCCATATGTCGATGTCTACAAAAATTTAATAGTCGATGACATTTTCTTTACTTTCAAGTCAATCCAAACATAAGTCTAACTGGTTAAACCACTTATTTCTGGTCAAGAAGAGATTGTAAGTTCAAATCTCTATTTTTAAAAATATTTATTTATTATTATTATTTTTTAAATTATGATAAAGAGCTTCTCTTGGCCATCGAGAAAGCATTGCAGTGGCTCTTTATGCAAATGCATATTATTAAGAAGGAAAGTTCAAAATTTTATAATGGTATCTATTCAATTTTTTATATCAAAAGATTTTAATAAATTTCTTAACTTTTAAAGTCGTAAATCTAATTCATGTACATTAAAAATTTAGAAGTTTTTAGTTCCAAAAACAATTTTATCATATCTCTAAATTCAAAATTGTCTAAAAGCGGCAGGCATGATCGAAGAGTTTAGTGTGAAATGCTCAGGAAAGTATCAGAGAAGGCAGGGTATATACCCACCCGCAGCCAACCGTACATTTTCCTCTATCATTGAACTAACTAATATCTAATCTTAGAATCAGGGATTCGTGAGTTTGGTCCCATACTCGAAAATCTCTTCCCTCTTTCGGGGTTACCTACTTGATGGCTTATAAAATCAGAACTATATTAGAAATCATAGGTACATCAAACGTCAAAGACATTGTATTATATATGAACATAAAAAACTAGAGATAGATCATAATATCCATAAAAATGTAAAAAAAAAAAAAATCTATCGTTCTTAATAGCCTATTAAGTCTAAGCATAATTTATAAGAGACAAGTTTTTCTTCCATTTTGAGAAATCTTCAAGTAAATTAGATTGATAATGATCAGCTTCTTTTTGGAGATTGTCTTTGGAGATAATATCTCGTTCTGTTTTGTCATGTCATGTTGTAATGACAAAATTTTTAGTGTTGGTTTAAGGTGTTTTTTTGGACGTGCATTGTCCACATCAACTTAGTTAATATTAACTTTAACGTTATTTTTCTTGTTTGTATTATTGTTTCAACTTGAAAAAAAAAATAGTGAATATATTAACAGTATAACAAAACGGCATATCAGAGGTATATTTCATATTAGTAATTGTTATAAATTATGTTAATAAAATATTTTAACTGAAGTCCAAATTTGTAGTGGTGGCTCCAGCTAACATGAAATTTATTGTTTAAAAAAACATGAAACTTATAAATTTTAAATGGTCACCAATATAATAGTTAATAATTTATTACTTATAATTTTAACAAAATTTATGTACTTATTTTTTTGTCATTTTATCATGTTCTGTCAATTTATCATGTTGGATTAAAATTTATGTTAAATTACAAATTTAATCTATAAATTTTTAAATTTGTATCTAATAAATCTCTAAACTTTCAAAAGTGTCTAATAGATCTCTGAAATTTTAATTTTGCATCGTAATTAAACTTTAAAAATTGTTCAACAGGTTCTCAAACTTTCAAATTTGTGTATGATATATATTCTTTAACTTATTTTACATTTTCTAAAAGCATGCATCTACTTCACGAAAAAAAGTTTCCATTCTATTAAATCCAAAATTCAATTTTGTGTCTAATAGACTCGTTAATTTAAAAAAAAAAATCAAATAGGTTAGGAACCTATTAAATAAAAAATTTAAAGTTTATTAATCTCAATTAGACACTTTTAAATTTTAAGGATTTCTTGGACACAAAAATTGAAAGTTATTGACATATTGGGCACTATTTGAAATTTATGGACTTTTATTAGATACACATCTAAAAGTTTAGAGACTAAATTTATAATTTAAAAAGAATAATAATAATTGGAAAAAACTTCACTCATTAATTCGCGTGGCCCTATTAATAAGAATACAAATGTTGACTATTGCTTTTTTTTTTTATTATTTCATTAAAACCGATTCTTTTTTAATTTTAATAAAGTAATAAAAAAAGTAACAGTCAACATTTGTCATCTTATTATAGGACCACGTGAGAGTAAGGAGCACAGTACTCAATCACGACTAAGGAGCCAGGTTTTTTTCATAATAATTAATACGTTTAATAAAGACAAATGACTTCATAGCAAGTTTGAAAAAATTAGAAACAAAATGCACTTTTAGCCCATTAAAACCAGCTAAACAAACTCAAAAAGGTTAAAATAAAATTTTTAAAACGATAACAAGATAAATAATTGAAAACAAATTTGGCCATATAATTCATATAAATTATCTAAAATAACTCTGGATTTGAATTGATTTCAACTTCATCCAAAGTTTTAATTTATTCTCGATAGTTTATACTAATTAATTTCATTTCAGTTCTTCATTTTCTTTTTACCCAATCTTTAAACTCAATTCACGCTTTCAAGAAGCACAAGAATATAAACATCAGTTATTATCAAGTAATAAAAAAAACAACACATATTAAATATGGTAACAATAATGAAGTTCACAGGGACCAAATTGAAATGTAACCAAAAGAATATAAATCAAATTAAAACTCCATCCAAGCTTTAGGAACTAGAGGTGTTTAAATTAATCGACAGTTCGAAGAACTCAACCCAAACCCTAAGGGTTGAATTGGGTTTGAAAGTTTTTCGATTTTGGTTTGGGTTGATTTTTTTGTAAAATTGAAAGAGCCGATCCAATTCATAAATTGGGATAATTTGTAGTCAATTCAACTCGAAACCAAATCGACCTATAGAATAATAATAAAATTTGACCTTAGGTTGTTGTTGTCACACTACCTCCCTCTCTCTCCCTCTACTCATCTTCACCATAGCAGTTGCTATTGCACCTTATTCGAGCTGGTAGATTTTGTTTATAAATATTCAAGAAAATTCATACTTTAGCAACACGGTGACCCAACTCAACTCTAACCTGAAAATAAAATCGACCAACCTAAATTTATAAATTGATCCAAAACCTAAATTTATAAATTGATCCAAAAAAATTTGGTACGTTGAGAAGCAGAACCGACCAACTTAAATTTATAAGGGTCTGTTTGACGATCAAATTCACGGCCATCCGGAAGCGTGCCAGATATGTACTGCCAACCAAGAGCATCACTCTCAAGATCAGCATCCAAGAGAGTATCCCAGAAATACTTCATTCCCCATCTCCAAGGAAGCTGCAGAACCTTCACAAAGAAGCTCGAAAGAGCCTTTTGTAATCCCCTCTTGGAAGGGTACGAGAGTCTGTACTTTAGGAACATTTTGCTGCTATCGGACCAGGGTAGTAAGCCTTTTAGGAAGGATTTCTATATTGGGAGTAAGGTGATGTTTCAGGATAGATTTACCAGAAAGTTTCTCCAATTTTATCGAGGCTCCAAAATTCTGTTGGCAGGATTTGAGAGATTCGTTTTTGAAAACTGTTTTGGGATTATTTGATCCAAACTTTTTTAGATTCAGAATTTGAAAATTTTAAGATGCAGAGTTACACATTGAACAATTTTTTAAATTGAGATTCAGTTACCAAATATGTTACCAAACACATACGTGAAAACATTGAAAACAAAGAATACAACTCTCATTCTCCTTGAATCCCTCGTTTTCAAATTTTTATTTGCAGATTACCAACCAAACGCATCCTAAATTATCAAAAAAAGAAAAAAAAATCCCTTTAACCCAAACCAATCTACCATGTGCACCCATGATAGGAAGCAAATTTGGAATTAGATATAATTTAGGGCAAGCATATATGGAATATGAGAGTGTGGATTTTGTTGACCTTGGAAGTTGGAAAAAAGTCGCAATAAAAAGGGGATTGGGGTTTTGGGTTTGGTTTGTGGAACACGCAAGGGGCAACGTGCACTGTCTTTGCCTGTGGCTGTCTCCTCTCTGCAACATCAAACACTTGCCTCTATCATCACCCCCAAACCCAGCCCCTACCCAAAACGACACCCATCTATAATACCTGTTTGCACATCCGTCAGTAAAAGTTTCTACCGATTTCTGGATTCTCATATGACGTTGTAGCGTGTGTGTTTGGGAGTAATTTTGGCATGGTAAAATCAATTTTTTTTCTATTTATATTAATCGTGTTTGATAAATTAAAAAAATAATTTTAGAAAAACATAAAATCTTTTTAAGGTATCACTCGGTGATTTTGGAAAATCAATTATTCTTAAAGTTTTTTTTTTCAAAATTACTCCTCTTACTGTCACTCTCAAACACACCATAAGATGTTCTGAACAAATTACTTCTAAAATAAACACTTTTTTCTCTACCAACAAACTTCTTTTTTCCGATGATTAATTTAGGATGTCTTTAGGAGTGATTTTAAACTGATTAGGTATCTGTTTTCAAAATCTGTTATTAATTGTATCGATAATAATGTCGGGTCCAAGTCCAACAACATTAAAGAATTTCCTGTAAAACGAAATTTATAAAGTAACACGTATTAAGAGAGTATTAAAATTTAATTTTTGTTTATTGTTGTTTTGATGGGAAAGGGTTAAGGGTTAAGGGTGTGGTAATGGCATTATATCATATGAAGCTGATGTCTGGTCTGCCTTCTCTAAGCAAAACAACAACGGCCCCCCATTTTGGCGGCACCAACACCATTATTCAATCTCTCTCTTGCGTAATCCAAACATCATTTTAAATATTTTTTGATCTTTGTTTCATCTTTAATTTATTTTTATTATCCTACTTTTAAAATGTGGATTTTAGATTTTGTATTTTTAACTTTTCCCGTCCATTATTTAAATCATTTCATAGTTTTTATTTTCATCTCATTTTATCTAATCACGACATTTCACTCATTAATTTTTTGAAATATTTGTATAAATTTGTATTAAATAGTTTCTATTGTATATAAAATTTTGTTAGAATTTTGCAAATATAAACTAAATTGGCTAGTTTTTTAGATCAAAATAGACGTTTTGAGAATACAACAACTAAAATAAATCAAAGTTGAAAATACAATAACGAAAATGCATCAAATCCTAAAGTATAAAAACCAACCATGAAGTCAATATCAAGAACAAAGCCAAAAAGTATATATAAAAACTCTTCGTTTACCTCTAATACAAGTAAATATCATCCATTAACCACAATCCCATCAACATTAATCGTGAATTTAAACAAAAGTCAATAGATAAACACGAATTACTCCTATCGAAGATGTGATAAGAGAATATATGTAACCAAAACAATCATAGTCAGATATATATTTAAAACCAAAAAATTATGAGTTCGATCCTATACCCGTGGACCCAGATCTTGTACCAAAAAAGAAAAAGAAAAAAGAAAAAAGGAAGAGAAGATATATGTAAAAAAAGATATATAATATATTATGGATTGTGGGTAAGGAACATTATTATTATGATTGCTTTTCTTCCGTATGGATCCTTTAAAGAATACCCATTTTCAGACTCAATCTCTGTCTTTTTTTGTTTCTCTCTCTGTCTCAAGAATTCCTATTTAAACGCCATCGCCCTTCATCTTCTTCTTCCATGTCTAATTGTAATTCCTTCAATTCTGCAACAATGGCGGCCGCCCGGGCGAGAGACTCCTGCTGGAGAAGCAGGGCACGTGCAAAGCACATGCAAGGCACATGCCTTTTTCTTTCCTCTGCACGTGCTCCCTTTCTCCAACATGGCTCCTCTCGCTCCTCTTCATCTTCTCCGTCCTCGTCCTCGGACCGGGAATTATTTTCTGTTTGTTTTTCTATTTATTTAATTATTCCATTTTTAATCCTATTTACGTGATGAACACAAGTTTTCATTTTTTTTTGGAAGTTAGAGAGAAAATTTTGAGGATATTGAGCAAGTTTATTTATTTTTATTTTTTTTCCTAATTCGTTCATAATCTAATGCAGGGAAAAAGAAAGAGATATTTGGTTTTGGAGATCATGGAGGGAGAAGGAGGCTTTTATTTTTATTTTTTTTGGTTTAATTTTTGTAATACTTTGTTTAAGAATTGTAATATTAGTTTTGCATGGTGTGTACTGTGTGAGTGTGCACGCTTACAATTATGACCATTATTCTTGTTTTCAAATTTAATAATTGTAAAAAATATGAGAGGGTTAGGTATATTTTGAATGTTGGTGAATGATTAAACAAAAATATATTTGATATGTCCATTAAGTTTTGAAAATGGTTGAATTATTGTAAACATTCTATCAATAGTTACAAATCTCATTGACTTTCTATGAGTCTCGGTCTTTTCGAGCATAGTTCAATAAATAAAAAAAAAAGTTATCTACACCACTTCAACTATTGAACTTCAGTTACAATTTTCTATTTATATTGATACTTATAACTTATGACATTGTAGTTCCGTAAATAGTGTTGGTATTTCGGCCATCTATTAATATCTCAAAATAAGGCCATATACGCGCATTGCAATTGTTGAACTAAAAGGTAGAAGTGTATTGTACGTGGGTATAATTCTTAAAAGTAATAAATATTTAAAATTTATAAGTAGGTGTGATTAAAAACGGAAAAAAAATTAATAATCAAATATTCCTTTGTTGATATTAAGTCACGCTGATTTTATATCCATTTCAGTCGATCTATGCGACTTCAATATATACTCCGGTTAGTATGTATATTATAATAATTAAAAAGAAAATTTGAGGCATTAAAATAAGAGATCTTCGACAAAGTTGGAATAATTGTGGCTAGTAATTAATGATATATGGGAGGATTTAAAATTTGTATTTCGAACTTGTATATTGGGTAAATAGATTTTCAACCTCCAACTATTACTAGTGGGTTGGTGTTCACATTAAATAATATTTTCTAAAACAGATTTATTAAACCTAAAAGTTTAAACCACAAGTGATAACGATTTTGTTCCTAGTTTTATATTTCTAAAAATTATGCAGTGTTCCCTCCAAATTCTTTATTTGAATTCTTAGTCAATTTTCGTTTCTAACTATTTCGTTTTTAAAATGTATATTTTGATTTCTGCCATTTCTTTTGATATGTTTTTGATGCACCCTTAAAGACGTATTTGAATCACAGGACAACTTTCAAAAACAACATTCTAAAAACTACGTTTTTTTAGTCTTTCAACATTTAATTTAGATTTTGAAAATATTTTTTAAAATTAGATATTAAAACAAAGAAAGATGCGTGGGAGTAGTCTTTCCCAACTTAATTTTAAAAAGAGAAAATGGAATTTAAATTATAACTAGAAAATAGAGTTTTTTTTTTTATGGTTAAAAAAAAGAGAGAAAACAAAGGGTAGATTTGTCATTGTGTTGGTAATGATGCAATGAGAGAGAGAGAGAGAGAGAGAGAGAGAGAGACATAAATTGGGAGATTTTGTCAGAGAGAAAGATGGCGTAAACAAATGGGAAATGGGTGAGATTTGGTTTCTGAATTCTGAGTCAGGTGATTTTCTTTTTCTGCCCTCAAAATTTAAACTCCTTCTTTAATTATCCTCTACCTTGTTTAACCCCAAAAACGTCCTTTCACTTTGCCTTCAAACGTGGGCGATTTCTTCTCTACCCTTATTCATCCTACAAATTAGATACTTTAAATACTATTTAACTCTGAGTCCATATTTTCCGTATCCATCAAAATGTTGAGATCTCAATTTCAGGAAAATGTATCATTTCAAGATAAGTTAAAATATCTTTATTTGTGATATTTTGTCAATATTTTTCATATTTGTCATTTTTTTCGATATTTTGAAGAGGTCGATTTATTTTCAATGTTGATGTCGAATCCATAAACTTAGGGAAATTTCAAACATGTTGACAACTATTTTACTCCTGCTCTTAAATTTGTTCATTTTAATCCTATACCTTAAAAACATTTATTTAATTCTCTATATTTTTCAACTTAGTTCATTTAGTCTTGTACTAAAACGTTCATTTTAGTTTTTATACTTTTCAAAATTGACTGTTTTAGTCCATAATTTTATCATGATACTTAACTCACTTAATTTCTTGAAATGTATCCATAAATTTGCATTAAAGAGTTTCAATTGTGTAAAAATTTTATGTTGAAGTGTTGTAAATAGGGTTTAAATTGGCCACTTTTTAAAAATACAATGATCAAAATAGACATTTTGAAAGTAAAAACTAAAGTGAACCAAATTTGAAACTAAAATAAAAAGATATAGGGACCAAATTGTACGTGAAAATAAAAAAAAAAACAAAAAAAGGTATGTTTTAATCCCTTATGTTTTGGTATTATCTTCAGACTACTCTTAAAAATGTTTTAATTTAATCTCCTATGTTTTGACACCCTTTAAGCTTTAACTATACTCTGTGTCGATGGAATTAAGCTTTGTGAGTTTGACATAAATTTAGAGAGGAAGTTGAGCTATTTAAAAGATGAAAAATTAAAATTTATGTCAAAAAGGTGGATTTTCTCCTATTAAGTGACAAAAAGTGAGATTTAAACCTTATACGGCATATTAGTTCGTATATTTTAAAAAGATTTACTTAGATTATGATCGATATATATATTTTAATGCTGAAAGAGACTAAACAAAAGTATAGTAGGGACCATACTATATCTCACTCTCATCGCTACTCTATCTCTCTCGTTTTAGTAGTTTTGATGGATAAAATAAAATTACATTTTGATCTAGAGCTTATTCATCCGTATTCCAAATTTAGAGAAGTCTTAAAATTTTGCTCCCATTAACTTTTCTTTAGAAAAATAAAATAGTCTCTATCTCAACACTTCCTCTATAAACTATATAGAAACATATTTACATTATTATTTCTTTGAGTAAAAATTATTATTGTTATTATTTTGTCAAATTAGATAAAAATTAACTTCAAACCATTAACTAATCTTAACATTTATTGAAAATACATCAACTAAATTTGAACACATACAAAAGTTCGAGTACATTGACCAAAATTATATTTTAATTGAAAATAAAATATTGGTTTATATACTATTTTGCTCCCTCCCACTTTAGTTCAATTTGATTTCTATACTTTTTAACTTTTATTAATTTTAGTCATTTACTTTCAAAACATTGGTTTTAGCTCCTCTATTTTTTAAAATGAACCAATTAAGTTTCTATTTGCAAAATTTTTAACACAAAATCTATGAACAATGTAAACATTTTAAGACTATATCTTAAGAAATTTAGCAAGTGAACCACGCTAAAATTGATGGAAGAAATGAGATAAAAATAAAACAAAATTGATAAAAATAGTCACTTTTTAAAAACATCGGACCAAAATAGAGATTTTGAAATTAGTACCGAAACTAAAATGATCAAGAGTTAAAAATATGGATACCGAAACAACAATTTTGAGAGTACATCAATTAAAATAAACCAAACCCATAAATTCAATGAACAAAACAATAATTCTTTTTAACTCATAATCTTTTAATCGAAGATAAACGTCTTAATCACTTGAACTATATCCAAGTCCACGAACAAAAGTAGTATCTAAACCTTGAAGATTTGTTTGGTTGATGCATAGTGATATCACTTGACTATCACTTTGGCTTAGAAAGTGGGGGATTCCACTGTTTTCCCTCTCTAGTTTTAGGAGTTTTTAAGGGCAAAGAAAAGAAGATTAGGGCATTGGAAATTGAAGTGAGAGAGAGAGAAAGGGAGACAAAGTTCTGCAAGTGGGGACTGTGGGAAAGAAAGAGGAATTGATGATGAAAGGGGAAGAAGAAGAAGAAGAAACAAAAGAAACTTTAGCTTATTTTGCAAGTAAACTTCCACAACTCAAATCTCTCACATAGAATAAAAACCACACCATTTCACACGCAATGCACAAATAAAGAGGCCTCTCTCTCTCCTCTCTCTTTCTCTCTCTACTATTTATTATTATTATTATCGTCTCTTCCTTTTCTTCTTCCACAATCATTATTACCAGACCCATCTCTCTAGGGTTTTCCTTGGTGCACACGTGGGATTATTAATAACCGAAAGGGGCTCCTCGGAGAAATTTTCCGCATTCCCGTAGTACTTACTCTTTCTGTTCACACTATAAATTTTTTCAAACTCGTGTCATCCATATTGCAATGGTATAAAACGACTTTTCGTTAGGATCGATCTAATAAAAAATTGACATCATCGTGAGTAGGGATGTTTATGTGAGAGGGTGGGGACGGGGAAGCCTTTCCTGTCCTTGTAAAATTTTCCTTGAAATTTATGGGGATTTGAGCGGGAATTGAGCTCCTTGCGGAGAATAATTACCTACTTTTTATTGTTATTTTTCAAAAAATAATTTATTGATTAAATAACTTTTTTATATAAAAAATTCTAATTAAATATTTAATTCCCAACAATGAATCTCCATTTACGTGAATTCTCATTGAAACGAGAAAAAAAACTAAATACTTAGGATAATTTGAAAAAAATATGTATATAAAGGGGGCAGAGAACAAGGACAAAAAATAAATCTCCCTATTTATTACAAATTTTTTCTAACAATTTGTACAACTGTCAATTTGCTATTGGATGAAATAAGTATTTCTCCTACACAATTTAAATGCATGAGTTTAGCCTATCCCAACAATAAAATAACGCAGTCTTTTGTGGACCCATTCTCATGTTTGGCTTAAAATTTTGGATAGTGAATAGTTTTGGAGCATTGGAAAGCCTAAGTGTGTATAAAAATAAAAAAGGTCAAAAGGCAATTTGGATTTGACTAATTTGTGTTTAGTTTGTTTAGGATTTGTAAAAGTTAATATATAGTATATAAAATGTAGGTCTTGCAAGTTTACGGATTGTATAAAAAAAAATTTAGGTTAATAGAAATTTAAGTTTATGTAGCTCATGAGAGATTAATGAACACAATCATTATAATATAAGATAATTCGACAATATTTGATGGTTCTTGGCTGGTTAAACTTATATGTTAACACAATAAATAAAGGTACTTTGAATCTAAGGCATGAAGTTGTTTCTAATTAATTTGATATAAGTACTATTACACTCCTATCTTTGGTGAATTTAGGATGACAATATTCCTAGGGAGTAATATTGTGAGTGAGTTTTTCATCTTTCCCTCATTTATTACTAAAGTTGAAGATTTCATTTCATAAAGTTAGAAGATACGACCTCCACCCTACAGGTAAGAAAATTGCCTTAAATTCATTACTCGGAGAAAACTCTCTATATAACTTAATCCCATGAGTCCATGAGTTGTCTAATTCGATTCGTCTTATGCCAAAAATTAGAGATGGAAACGAATCCCTCTATTTTCAACACATCAAAAAACTAGATCAATTAAAAAAAAAAAAAATGGAAGAGGAAGAAGAAAGGCTTTCGAAACCTAAACAAATGAGATGATCATGATTCGATTTCCCAATTTCTTACCAACCCATACTTTTCATCGTTGTACTTAATAGAGATAGTTTTGTTGATCTAACTAGGTTGTGATATGGTGGTTAAACTAGTCGTTGAAGGCTTGATATTAGTTTGTTGGTTATTTAGGCCTAGTTTGTCAACATTTTCATTTCTTATTTTTATTTTTCTTTTTAATTTTTCAAAAACATAAACATTTCTTTAGGTTTCTTATTTCTCCTATTCTCGAAATGTTTAGAAAATTAAGTAGAAATTCTAGAAACAAACAGAATAAAGGCCCGTTTGGTAACACTTTGCATGATCCTCAACACTATTGGATTCAAGAATGATAAAACAAAAACTTTATTTATGTTGTAACAAATTGTGAATAGGAACAACAAATAAGAAACTTTTGTTTTTGTTATTTCCAAAACTTCTATACAATTTTGAGAATATTTTTTAAAAAATTAGAAACAAGAAACATAAATAGTTGTCAAGTACATAGATTTCTTAATAAAATTAAAAACGAGGACGTTACCAAACGGGCTCTAAGGTTTCTGTCTTTTGTTTTCATTTCTAATTTTTTCCAAAACAAAGAAAGTATAATCAAAATTTAAAAGATTAATTTTTCATATAAAATTTTGCCTTTTTGATTTAAAATTTTAGAGAACAAAAAACAAAAAATGTGTTCCTCTTTTTTTTTTTTTTTTTTAAATCAATGGAAAAGGAAAAAAACAAGAACAAGAAATTATGTTTTTCAGGCTTCTGATAGTTACAATCATATTATAAACAGCATTGTTTAAGTTGTAAAATTAGATTTATCTTTCATCAATAATAAAATGCTTCTCATATTGGTTTACAGTTTGCCAAAACATGAACCTTTTAAATTTAGTCGTTTCTTTATAAATTTTCTCCAGACAAATATAAATAAGAATGCTTAGAGATCGAGCAATGAAGACTAAAATAAAAACACTTTTTAATTCGTATGATTTTGAATTAGGTATTTATTTAACCGACAGTAATTGGGTAGTAAAACATATTAATTTTACCTCGATTAACTAACAGTCAATTCAGTCAATTAACTTCAAAAACCATTCAACGCCATTTCTAAAGTATATTTTCAGACACTAAACTAAAACGTATTTGCCCACAATTTGAGAATATAATAATAAGATAAAATTGATTCATATTCAAAATTTTAGAATAGAGTTTCTACTTTTATTGTACAAATGTTCCCTACTTTCACATAACCAATTAAATGACGAAGTTGAATGTCATGCTCATTTAATGAAAAATAATAATTAAATTAACCTGATTTAACTAAACCAAAACAAGTTCGATAGTTCAACCCAATCTAAACAATTAGAATTGAACTAAAATAGAACAATTTATAGCCACAGTGTTTTAAACACCATGATAAGAAAAGTGATTGAGAAGCTAATAAATAAAACTAAAATCTAATGAACCTTCTTTCATGAGAAAAAAATACTTACACCAAAATATAGAAAAAAAGAAGCTCGTCTAAAAAATGCCAATTCAAAATTTTAGTCGAATATTGTAAATAGTTTCACTCACCATGATTCAATAAGATATATGAAACATTGCTGATTATAAGTGAAAAATTGTTGGACTTACTCAAATATGACACAAAAAAATAACAGCAATCTAAGTTTCTGTCAAAGAAAACAAAATTGCTAAACTGCATTAGTTCAGATAAAAATAGAGCATCACACAAGCAACACTAGTAATTGAAACAGTGAGAGATTCGTGCGACATAAGGACACTTGTTTCTCAAATGCAATGTCTAAATCGATAAAATTAATCCTCTTCCTCTCCCTCATTTTCGGCAATGTTGAAGTACCTGAGTTCATAAACGTTCCTATCTTTGTTGGCAGCGATCACTCGTAGCCAATCCCGCACATTGTGTTTCTTCAGGTACTTTTTGGTCAAGTACTTCAAATACCTAACCAAACAAAGACAGGATAACATCCATCATCATCCATTTTCCTTCCCTAAAAAGAAATTAATTTCGGAAGAATTCGAGTTCAAAGGCCAACTGCTGAATAATTCCAGAAGAAACAAGAGAACTTCAGCAATAGATATCACTTGGTGAAAATAACCGACGACTGAAGTAGTGCGGCGGGTGATTAGTGAATGAATAAATACAAACATATATCGGTCAGTTGACATCAATTAACTTCAAGAACTGTGTACATACTATGATAAAATTAGCTTATTAAAAACCTTGCGGTAATGGGAGCAAGGTGAAATAAGCTAAATAATGAAATAAACACTGAACCACAAATCATAAGTACATAGAAAAAAATGAGCATATTAGGCACATCACATAGCCTACAAGATCACAAACTAAAGAATATATCTCTAACAGTACTTGTATGCGTGCTCATATATTCACAAACAAGCTCCAAAATGGAGATATTCAGAACATCAGACAATGGAAAATAAAAATACACCAATTTTACCAACTTACAAGCTATAAATATTGAAACTAATAACAGTGTTTGGGAGTCAACACACACATGTTCACATGAATGGAGGAATCATCAAGTATCACAACCAACGGTTCAATATGAACAGTCTAAATTATTTCAAACATAAAAAAATAGAAGAATAGAAAGCAGCCCAAAAAATATTAAGGCAGTGCTCTCAAAACAATGCAGTGGAAAGTAGCCCTCATGAGGTGAATTTAGCACACATTCAATCTTTTCATTTTACAGAACCAATATCAAACAGCTAACAATTCTTTTTTTTTTCATAACAAGGAGTCAGAGATTTACTCCCCTATATCCGTGTCACCATGCTTGCCCCAAGACCGTACCCAGAGGACCAGGGTTCTGTGTATTAAGCACCCGAAGGTTCAAACTTAAACCTTGCCAACAGGGCCACCATTTAACGATTTTTCAATTGCAAGCAAAATTTGCAGACATAACAAACCTAATTTTCCCTTCGCTTTAACAAATCTAAAATACTACCAGGGCAAAATCCAAATCCAAATCCAAATCCAATCATATTGATATATCTCACAGAAACTCATATCCGTAACATCCATTACACTAACAAGTAACAACACTCAGAATCGGCCGCGACATTGATGAATAACAAACCATTGATCTCAAAGGAGGGGGAAGAACATGTACCTCTTGGAGAAATTACTGTCAGAAGTGACGGTAATTTTACTCTTCTCACGAGTAACAGAGACGGCATCGCCAAGCGCACCGGCCTTGCCTCCAACTTTAATCCTCTCAAGAAGAAACTTCTCGAGCGAAGCAATGTCCATAATCTTATCTTCCACCGGCTTCGAACAGTCGATTGTGAAGGTTACTCCCTTCTTCTTTCCCTTGGGACCTGCTGCACCTCCTCGACTCATTTTCGATCAAAAGTCTCTACAATCACAAATCCCCAATCGAATGGTGCCTCAAAAAGAGATGATTTCGAAGCAATAAGATTTCAGAGAGGAAGAAAGAAGAAGACGTACCAGTTGCTGCAGAAAAGTTGAGGATTCAGAGGATCGACGGCCGCCCAATGAAGCCACGATGACCTAGGGTTTACGTTATATAGGGAGAGAAAATTGGGCTGCGGCTGGATTCCATGAATATGGGCTTCAAAGTTTGAAAAAATAGAAACTTTACATGGGCTCAACCCATCTAAATTTTTTTTGTCCGAGGAATTTATAATTTCATTAATTTATTTTTTGTTTTTTTTAATAGGTTAAACTATCAGTTTAGTTTTTGGTTCTTAATTTTGTGCCTTCATCGACTTTGTACTTTTTCTCTTCCTTTGTTGTTTTTTGTAATTCATCAAATTGTTAAACACAAAATTAAATGATCGCAGTGTTATATCAAAAATAAAGTTGAATCTTTTATCTAATAGATCCATAGATTTTAAAAATTTTTACTGTGTCAAAATTTTATTGAATAAAAATTAAAAAATTTAGAAATTTGGTATTCTGTTATTAAAAAGTAAGCTTATAAATATTACATCAGAGGCCAAAACGAGCATAGTTTAACACTAATTTGCATATATCTTCAATCAAGAAGTTATGAGTTCGATCTCTCGTCCCAACATGTTGTACTAAAAAGAAAACAAAATTGATAACCTAAGGCCTTATTCTATAAGTGTTCATTTTCTACCTATGTCAGCAATTTGTCTCGGACAAATCTTGTACATAATAGAATTAGTTTGTATTTTTAATATTATAATAAAAAAACTTATGGAAAATATATTATTTTATAGTCTAAATTACCTTTACAATTAAAAATAAAAATAAATAGATAGACTAATAATAGGTACAATTTTCATGGGAGATGTTCTCAATGGCCACCTCGGCCTCTTCCCTTCCATGACCATCCATCTTCAAACGATGGTACGAGGGTTGAAGTTTGGACTTATTGACGTACTCTAACCCCTTCTACTCTCCCCTTCTTTCATCCTTGAGGGTTTATTTACTATGTTCGTTCAAGAATCTTTTCTTTTTACACAATATGTGCCATGAAAGTATTCTTGAATTGTTGTTATTCAAGGTCTAACTAATAAGATTAGGCAATCATATCTCGTTCATTCTATCTTCGACAGCATACTTATCAATATGAAAGCCAAGCTAATGAGCTAAACTAGTTACAATTTTGTAACAACTTCTTGTAATGGCGGTAATATCATGGTCTCTCCCTTGACTCCTTATAAATGTACACTCACTCCTGCATACAAGTATGCAATTTTGTCTAGAACTAACCTATTTAGCTCGAGTTTTAGATTGATTTGGGTGTCATATAGTGTTTATTCATTGCGTGCAAGTTTTCTTGCATAGCTCGGCAAGGAGAAGCTTGTTGCTATTATTGGCTCGTTAAAATCCTTATCATCATAAGGCCTCATAATTCTAAAGGTGTTCATTCTACCTATGTCGCAAATAGTCTTAGGTTATACATGCTATAATTAACAAAATTTTCATAATATAACCGAAATAGATATTGATCAATATAAAGATTGCACGATTAATTGATTTAAAGTAGTAAATCAAAATTTTGTTTAAGAACGAAATCCAAGGACGTGTTCTTGAATACATGGCGAGCTCCAAGCTACACCCTTCTCTGCTACCGAGCATCTAGCTTCACCACAACTACATGCTCTCTCCTAATTCTTTGGCACTTCTTAGTCCACAAGAGACTTGATTTTCTCTCCATCTTTCTAGGCAAATAGGTGACCCCTACTTGTTCTTGTCACTTGGGCGGCCAACGTCTAGAATTGATGGTATTAAGATGCCATTGTGTCAAGATATTTTATCCATCTCAGAAGGACGTGTAACGATAAAAACTACTGACCATCTTCTTGTTCCTAGCCGTCTGTTACAAGTTCGAGAAGCTAGGAATTCTAAATATGAGGGATCCCTCCAAATAGAGAGGGGTGGGCAGGACTTCTGCATGGGCGTCCCCCTCTTACTAGTAGTGATGGCACATTCTACTTCATATCTAGGGAGGGGCATTGAAATCCTTCCCTTTGATAGCGTCTTAAGAATGATTTTGGTGAGGGGTTCTCTTAAGAATAAAGGAGTGAAATATAATCTAATGCATGTTCATGCAAAATATAAAATTTATTTCATCATATCATAAGAGAAGAAAGATCGTAGCGTAGAAAAGAAATTTAATTTCAAGGCTTTCTACCAATGACCGGAGACCAGAAAGGGGAATCGAGAGATAAGCCTTGAGCGGTCAGACCAATTACGATCGATTCGCTAAAAATTCGACGATTCGAGATGAGCTGCTAAAAGAAGGAAGAGCGATAGAGAGAGGTGGAAGGAAGAGAGCCTCTCATGCATTACCAGAAGGAGACAGCGCGGAGAGCGTTAAGACCTAGAACTTCAGAACGTCAGTCAGTGATTGCGCCATAACAGAGTGCGTTAGGGCGGGAGAGATATTCATTAATGAAATTCATAGGGATTGCGATTGCAATACTTGTTAGTTGAGCTCATTTCTTTCCATATATACTCAACATTATCCATTTATGTTATCGATCAATCTATACTACAAATAAAAGATATAAAAGGGACGATTAGAGAAAACAAATTTCTCCTCATTTTATTTTTCTTTATAGCTCATGAATTCTCAAATAATATATTCCCGACATTATCAATTTATAAGTTTCAATTGTCTCTATACAACATGGTCAAACTTCACATTTTTTTTAGTTGCTAAATTACTTTCTCAGTCTCAGAACAACAAAAAATCTAGTAGTAAAAAACTTCAAGAAAATTATATGTATAATTCTCGACTAAATGTTTAAACGAAACTCAAATAGTCAGTATGGAAAGAAACCTTCATAATTGGTCTAATAGGAAAATAATTTATAAAATAGGAAATTTTGATTTCATGCCATATTACCATATAAGAATTAATTAACAAATAATTCCAGTCAATAAAAATCATGAAACTTTTTATATGTTTTAAGAAAGAAAAATATAAATTCATTTCTATAAGATAAAACCCTTGCATAGATTAGGCGTAAATGCCGCAATAATACTATTACTGCGTGATAAAAGATTTATTATTTATTTATTCATATTTGCCTTTTTTTTTAACAGGGAAATTATTTAAATTTTGTTTGAATAACAAATTTCATCTCCAGCGTTTGGGCTTATTTCAATTTGATTTTGGGTGTTTTTAAAAGTTTCAACTTTACTCGTTTTTGTTTTTGTTTTTGACTTAGCACTCTTAACCCATTTGGATTTTTTAGTAAATTTTACGTTTAACATTTTTTTCTATAGGAATTATATCCATTGATTCTTAACTTTGAATAAGATTAATAGTAACGAGAAAGTTATTTGCCTTTTCCATTAAGAAAATTGTGAAGAAATTGACCTATTCAAACTCAATATTTTACTCTTGCAAACATTTACAACTACCGCAGAATTAAAAATTATTAATCAACTTGGCTGCAATAGTTGAAAATACTATTTCTACTTTGACATATAAAATTTTAATGTTTTATTGACTTTCAACCATGAATGCAACTGTTTTTCTTTATAAATTGGTAATCTTATTTTTAAAAGCATAGTAATTTATAGAATTTTATTTTTGTAACGATGGTTTATAGATTGAATATGGATGGTTTTACTCCATTTATTTATATTTTGTAGAGTACGTTTATCCATCAAAATTCACTCGTAAACTTCTCTTTCAAGAAAAAATAATCTACTCCTTTCATTTATACTTATATACATGATTGATTGGTATACTGTTTTATTGTGTGTGACGTTACATTATTTTTTAATATTTTGACATAATAGATAATGAATGAGAATAGTACGGTTTTTCTTTTTGAAGTTAAAATATAAATTTGATCTTTGAAATTTCAAAATGTGTCTATTCATTTTCTGTGTTTAAGAAAAACTTCTAATAAATCTATATTTGACGTTAACTCCAATAGTTTAATACTTACTTAACAGATTGACTATATCATCTAAAGATTACGTGACAGGTTGATTTTAGCTTGATTCAAAAGTTCGATGAGGTAAATGATACATGTATAAAGTTAAAGTATAAGACTAAATAGATAAAATCCGGAAAGTTTAAATATTAATTACTTACTTTCCAAACGTTGAACATCTTTTATAAAATTAAAGAAAAATAAAACAATAATTAAAAATAAAAAATGTCTCTTCAATGAACTCATAAGACCTTCAAAACTTACTAATCGTGGACCTAGTCAAAGAATTTACTATTAACCATGGAGTAGACTTTCTCAAGAACTTTCTTTTTAAAAATTGGATACATGCAATGAAGACAAACTATTTATTAATCAATAATTTGCAATGTAGAAATTCAGGTTTCGACTTTTAAAATAACTTTTACTCTTCTCGTCTCTCATATTTATTTTATTTTCTATTTTGTTTTCTATTTCATCTTAAAAAATATATAAATGTTTTTTTTTTTGTTTATTTTGTTTTCTTTGAGGAGAAACGTTTTTTTATTTCAACTTCAAAAGTATTTTTTTTTCTATTTCAACTTCAAAAATATATACGGTATTTTTTTTCTTTATAAAGAAAAATATATACAGTAACTATAACCTAAAGTTGTTTAAATAATTAGATCTAGATATTTATTCGTATTTTGATTGTAGCTAGTTTGAACTATCATTTATATTTAAAATAATAATAATAATAATAAGTAACTTTCATGTTTTTTCGTTTGTTAACAATTTTTTTTTTAATTTCCTATTTCTTGTTTTCATTTTTTTTCTAGACATGGTAACTGTTTGCTCTTTCAATGTTTAAGAAAATAATCATCAAACATTTTTTTTACAAGATTAAAAAAGGAAGAAACAATTACGGTACACAAACTTTTTTTCAACATAAATCCAAATTTGCAATAGTTTGGTAATGCCATGAATCCTTAAAAAGCATTTTTCAATAGAAATCCAAAAATTGCCATGAAAAAGAAAAAAGATGGTTTGTGATTTTCAAATCTTTTATACAAGGTAATAGAGTGATAGCTCCCCACAAAATTATCTAGGTTTTGTCAAGTATTTATAAGAAGGAACTAACATAACAAATTCTTCAGAAAAATGATGGCTTTTAACTCCTGATGAAAGGAGGACCAAAAACGGCAGATTCAAAGCCATTCTCAAAACTTAGAAACCACTTAAACAACCAAAACGAGTAATTGACAAATATCTCCAATCAAGACATTGTGAGTTTGATCTATCTTGTACTAAAAGTTGTACTAAAAAAAACAACTGAAACAGAACTCCTCATAACCAACATTTCATTCATAATACAAAATCATTCAATTCACTTTCATGTTTACACAAAGAAATTGCTTACATGACCTGGGCAGAATGAGTGACACCCCAATATTAATAGCTTCGAAATTAGTGAGAAAAAAAAAAGAATGGAGAAATAAGAATTATAAGCCTCTCAATGACACTACTTTATTACCATCCAGTGTAGAAAGGGAGAGAGAGAACTTAGTCCTTGTGTGAGTAGTTATCAATTGGAAGAAACTTGGCATATCGCTCCGCCTTTGCTCCTGATTTGTGTTCATAGTATTCAACAACAGCAGCACCAGCAAGAGCGGCTAAGGTAAGAGCCTGTGCGTGTAACCTGACAGTGATTTTGAAGAAGCAACGCATTGGAATCAGATATCATACAGAAAAAAGCATGGAAAAGGATGCCAATGTCGAGGTGTATCTACTAAGAGCGTTTTAGAAATAAGTTGTTAATAGCAAAAAGTACTTTAAGTATAATCACTAATCACTTTGATGGTTGGTTCTATGCCCCTAAGAGTATTAAGCCAAAAGTACTTTACAAGTGCTTTGTGATAGAGGGCCTCTGAATTTTCCCAAAAACGCTCCCACACATAGCCTAAGCCATCTAAAAGGTTCTATACATCTGCCTATGATTTTACTCCTCAAACTTCTGTCAAATTTTCAGTCTGATCCTTCTTAGAACGTCTATCCCCTTTCTATTTCCAATCCTCTATGTTTGAAATCTCAATTGTAATCCTCAAACTTAAATTAAATTCCATAATTAACCATTATTGTAAAGATAGTAACATGGATATTGAATAATGAGATAACGAGCAGAGTTGCATCAAAGATGCAATGCGCTTCAATTATTACATGACATTGAAAAACAATGAATAGATGAGAGATGATTAACATGCACATAAAATAATTCTGATCATATGGACATAGTGAAAAATGTTAAAGTGTTTTCAATCAATTAAAAATCACAAAATATGAGAGTGTTTTTGGTGTTCATCATCAAAACAAAGCATTCTATCATATAACAAGCGTAAAAAGATACAAGGAGGGAGAAGAAGGACTGAGAGCTGCTTGAAAGCTGTTCCAAAATGCAGTTTTCAGATTTTAGAACAAAAATTAAAGAAAAACATGTTCTCATAGCTGTTTTTTCTCCCCTTTTCTTTTGAGATAAATCAAAATTGTTCTACTCTCCAAATCAGGGACATAATGATTAAATACAAACAATCTCAACCGTTCCAAGCCACCCAAAACATCTCTCCAAACAAAATTGGGGGGAGGATACTTGTTTTCTCAAAATAGCTCCAAAACATCCTTAAGATTTAAAAACTCAGCAAGATCCCCAAAGAGGGATGGTTTTTTCAGGCTTTCATCAAATAAGGTCGATTCATTTGGCCCTTCTAGAATCAAAATTCCATTGACATGCAGAACTATAGCAGAACTCCAAATTCTAGGATTAAGAAACAAAAACATCAACAATTAAGCACAAAATTAGAAACTCACCTAGCGTGGATGATCTTCACGCTGGTCTTCATATTAGGTTGAGACCAATTGTACGCAATAGAACCCGCTATTCCGCTAAGCCACAGAGACCCTTCACCCCAAACGATACACAACAATTAAAATTAAACAAAAACTCAACTAGACCACAAATCGAAACACAAACCGCCGAAAAGCACAATCAAAACGAAAATTAGAAGATGAAATAGACGATTGATTACCAACGGTACGAAGCTTGTGCTCGGAAACCCACTCCCTCAGGGATTCGAGTTTGCCCTTAGATTCGGCCATGGATGACGGAGACAGAGAATCAGAGCGCCGAAGCAAAAGGCAGAGGAGAGAGATAATGAACAAAAGCAAGAGGTAGAGAGAGAAAGTGCCGCGGAGGTCGGTTTTGAGAAAAAATGGCGAAGCTGTATGGAGAGATTTATTTATAGGAGAAGGAAGAAAAGGCGAAATTGCAAAACGCCTCAATTTCGGTGGGCGGCGGGCGGAGCGAAGAGAAAACCACGTAATTAAATAATGTATTTTTAAATGATAACAAAAAAAGAAAAAAAATGTAAACTATATGTTTTTTCAGTACAACATATTGGAGAAAAGATTTAAATTCATAGCTTCTTGGTTGGAGGTATATAACAATTACCACTAAACTATCCTTATTTTGGCAGACAAAACTATATGTTAGAGTCGGATTGAGAGTTTTTTCAATCGAGTAATTCAGTGTGTTTATTTATTTATGTTTTCTCCCTTGATAAAGAAAAATAGAATAAGATAGTTGTTCAAGCATGGTAAAATAATATTTTATTTATTGAAAACGAAAATAAAAAATTTGAAATTTATTTTTGTTGTTACTAATTTTTTTTTTTTTTTTTTTACAATTTTGATAATGTTTCTGGTTAGAAACATAAATAGTTGTTAAATCTCAGATTTCTTAGTAAAATTGGAAACGAAAAACAAAAAAAAAAGAAATTTTATCTTAATGTTTTAATATTTTTCAGTTTAGTTTCTTAGGTAAATATTAAAAATGACTAATGATAAACTTTTACAGCATAATGTCCTGTGAATGAGCATAAACTTAGAAGAAGAAAAAGATCTCCTTGGAGATAAAAGCTTCGTATGACTTCTCCAAATTTCTGAGAAATTTGTAGAAATTTTGAGTGTTCTTTTTTTTCTTTCTCCTTTAAATTTTCACCACTTCACTTAGTATTATGTTATATAATTTTATCGTTAGTCAATTTTAATATTTATTAATAATGAAGGACATAATTGAATTTTTCTAAATAATAGAGAGTCTACCGAATGAAAAAACTCTCCAATATTACAGATGACGTAAATTATGCCAAAAAATTATTTGGAACCAAGACGTTTAATAATTGTTGGACGTAGATTTTAAACTGTATCATGCACTTAATTCGAAATACAAAATTTAAATTCTCTCACACATGGAGTAGTGTAAAATCCTTAGCTTTTTTCTTTCTTGCTTTTTTTTTTTAGAAAATGAAAAGTACAAATGATGAATGCTAGAAATCAAGACATCAAAATTAAAAGTGGGCACGTTGTTCTAAGAAGCAAGTTTTAGAAAAAATTAAATCTCGTTTTGGTATTAGAATTGTTCATTTTTCAAAGTTTGTATCACATTTTTTGATTTTATTTTAGTCACTAAAATTTAAAAAAGATAATCACTTTTTTCTTTACAACTCTCACAGGTTTATTTTAGTCTATAAATATTTAAAAAATACAATAATTTCATGATCATTAAATGTGTACTTTCAACTCACTTACAGTGGGGGCCAACATAAATTTAATTGTCATTTGTCTCTAACTAAGAGGTAATAAATTTGAATGTCCTAATTACTTGTTGTAATTAAAAAAAAAATTTACGTGGCTATTATATATGTTCACGTTGTCATAATAATACACGTCATTCATTCAATTTATTAATCTATTAGATAATTAATAAGAAAATAAAAATGATAGCCAAAATTATTGTATTCTTTTTGGGTAGATGACTTAGAAGTTGATTATTTATCAACTAAATATTCTTCTCGCGTCTATATCCAATTTCTTTGAAAAAGATATTTTTTTTACCACCACATAAAGAAAAATATTTTGTTGTGAATATATTAGAGGATAGATATTTTGAAAATTTAGACATCAAATTGTAACTAATCGAAAAATTTTAGAGATTAAATTATACCTTTTTAAAAATTTAGAGACTAAAATAGAATAGGAAATTTAAACATTTAAAATATTATTTATGTAGACAGATTTTAAAATAATTTGTTGTTTATAAGAGTTCATTTTTTACCATGTAGTTCAATGATGAGTATTTTAATTTCATCCATTTAAATTTTTCACTTGAATAATGTGTAATTTTTTGTTATTTTAAAAAATTAGGTTTGGGTATTAAATAATGCAACAACTTTACCCACAATGAGGTGTTAATGGATTTCCACATTTTGTTGAGAGCTTTTCTTTTATATATATAATTTTAAAATGATTTAAATTCTATTTTCATCTATACACATTTATGTTTATTTTAGGTAAATGAATACAACAAAGGAGCAAGGTTAGGTTTATGATAAATAAATTATTTGAAAAGTAATGGAAGTGATTAAATTTATTTTTGAAATAAAAATTCAATAGCTAAAACATAATGTTAAAAGGACCTTAGGTTTATGATAAATAAATTATTCGAAAAGAAATGAGGTGATTAAATTAAATTTAATGGCTAAAATATAATGGTTTAAAGTTTATGATAAAAATAGAATAAGTATGAAAAATTCCATTAGTAAAATATGATTAATTAGAACTTTAAAATTGATTTTTATTCTAAATGTAAGCAAAAAAAATTAATTGAATTAATATCCACGTGATACTAATTAAAGTGGTTAGACATATGTATCTCTCTAGAGTAAATAGTTGATAAGAACGATATTATAATTTTTATTTAAATTCCAACCTGTTTAATTTTGAGTGATTTTGTTTCAATTAGTTTCTACATTATCATTTCCAAGATCTAAAAGAAAACAATTAAAAACATATATTTTAAAAATATATTATCTAAATACGATTTAAGAAAGCAAAAAAATTAAATAAAATAAAAATATATAATTTGAAGTAAACTTGTGTACAATAATTTTTTTAACAAAAATATAAAATAACATTTTAAATATGATGTGCAAGATGGTAAAACACGTTTTTAATATTGTAGCCGAGATAAGTATAATTGAACCAGTCAAAACATTCAAGTAGTCGAGATATTACTTACCTTGTTATAGGTTAGAAGCTTTTCATTTTCTTTAAATTTTGAAAGATATCTATTTTAATCTTTTAACTTTTAAAAAAATAACATTTTGATTCTTGTCATTATTAAGCTGATAATTGATCAATAAATGGATAATGTGAGTTCGAGTAGTGTCAATGTAGACATGTATGCACATTTGGTGAGTGGATTTTAAGTAGATAAAATAATACAATAATCTAAATAATCTAAAATATAAGGTCTAAGCTAAATATTTTGAAAATTCAAGACCAAAACGATTACTTTTTTATAAAAGACATAATAATTGATATTTGGACGTTTAGATAAAAAATAAAATAAATAAAAACGGTTTAGTAAATAAAATAAGATTGAAACCTTAAAGGAAATTTAGGATAAATTTGAAAATGAATAAAGGTAAGTTTGTGCCTTGTGGAAATTAAAAAGTTGGGTTTTATTTTAGATTTTTGTGCTTTCAAAAGGAAATTAATGGAATATGTTGTACATGGTTGACCAATTAATTTGTTCAACATGTACAAATTGGAATTTTCTATTTTTTCTCTCTTTTTTATTAGGTTGCTTTCTGATTCATCAATCATCAAAAAAATTAAAACATGCATTTAGAATCTCTCTCTTTCTTGCCTAAAAAAAAAAAATCTCTTTCTCCCTCCACCAATCATTTATAATTTTTAAAAAAGATAGGTTTAAATACCATTTTGTCATTGCAATTCATTTTGGTCCATGTCAGCAATGCCGGAGGGAGGAAAATATTTTGTGAAAAATTTTTATACTAAAAAGACTCTCATGTGGTGATTAAATCTAGAGGGAATGAATTGAGCCACGTTTGTGCTGCACCCTAAGAAAAGAATGAAATATTTCGATCTCAAAGCATCATCAGTAATACCAAATTAGCAATTTGAAAATTTTTTTTAGGTGATCATGAGAATTTTTCATTTTCACATCCTCATAACTGTCCCAGTATTTGAAGCATTTGAAACATGAGCGGCTTCAGTTTGAGGTTGACGTTATATGGAATAGGATTCAATATGACTGAATCCAGGTTTTGGAAAGCTGTAGTTGCATATTATCCCATAGCTACGTCCTTGTTATCTGGCATCAAGATCTAGTTGAATTTTTCATTATTTTGTCTACCTCTTCCCAGACCTTCCATATCTACGTTTTTGTTATCTAGGTGGGTTTGCAGGATTTTGAGGTGGAACTACTTTGTCTATACACGTGATTGTACTCTCGATATCACTTTCAAGATATACTTCGTTCTCCTTTTACTTTTCTCATTGTTTTCTAAGTCTCTACTCTCTTCTTAATCTTCGGAAGTTAGACTCTGTCAATCTTTTGAACAATAAGGACAATAAATGATTTCATGCTCATACACAAAACATCAACCTTACGAGGTTAGTTATAAATCAATGATGTTTTTAGAATAGAAACAACAATCACACAACCGATCACAAAAATAAGAAAAAATCTAAAACAAATTGGTCGTGACAACGACGCAAAAAACTTGTTTGAGGTTTTCTGATTTAAATAAATAAGCAAAGTGCAAGTGCACACCCGTCACAGACAATAAATGGAACAAGTATTTCTAGTAGTATCGATCTACATGGACTAAAGTTGTCTTTTTTTTTTTTTTTTATCAAAACAATGGTGATCGGTGAATATGTTATTAGTTTTAGGATGAAAATAAATAGGAATGATCTCAGTTTCGATTTCTAAAGACTTAAATGAATAAAACTCACCCCGTTTACTCCAAATTAGCTAAAAACATAAGCTGGAAACAACTAGGCGCTAGACAGCTCTCCTATTTTTAAGATGATTCTACTCCTTAATCTCTTTATGTCTAAGTGATCTTGAAGTAATAAATCCCATACTAATATGTCTTAAAAAAAGTAAATTTAATTTAATAAAAACTGTAATATTGGTCAAGGTCCTATGACTTGTAATGGAACATGAAATCATTAATATCTCAATTAATTAAAAAAAAATATATTGAGATCATTAATCTCAATCCTGTGAGTCAGTCTCAATTGCATGACATATTTCGTTGGGCCTTTGTGAAGGCCCAACAACATGAACTCTTGGGCCTGGCTAAACATTTGAAAAGATAGAAATTAGAGCTTTAAAAATATTAAGATTAAAATTTAAAACTTTCCTACAATTTTCCTATTACATATGATGAGAGACAGAGACCAAAAGAAGCAAAAGCAAACGCTAAGAAAAAAATTACATTTTCTTCTCTCTTGTGATTGGTGACCTAAAACAGCCAAAGATTATTCAAATAAAACTTTTCATAGGCAGCCACCAGATATTTCTCCATGGAAAAGTAATTAAAGTAATTCACTAATTACTATTTTACATATATACATTCTTCCAGTTCGTTAGCATTTGAAAATTCTTTCTTTTGAAATTTATCAATCAGTAGCCATTATTTGAAAAAACAAATGACCCCATTGATGTGATTGGCAAGAAATCCTCTTTCAAAAATTACCACCTAATTATTCTCCCTCTATTCTTCTTTGACATGTTTTTAATTTCGTTGACTTAAGTTAGGAGGTACAAGTCGTTGGAAATGAAGGTCAAATCAAATTAAAAGAGTAGGACTCGACCGACTTACCATCAAACTAAGATGAGTTTAGTTTAGTGATAATTGACACATGTTTATAATCAAGATGTCATAAGTTCGAATCTCTTATTCTCTCTCGTTGTACTTGAGGAAGAAAAAAAGAAAATGACTTACCATCTATAAATTTACTTAAATTCCTAATTTTCAGAGTCGGAGAGAGATTAAAGTTAAAATTCAGTCTAATACATTTTAGAACTTCCCACCTAAATGGGCATTCTATTAGATTATTTGCTATTTCATTGAGGCTCTCTATATGTATATGCCGACTTCTCATAATTATGAAATGGTAGAAATAATAGTCGACTCCTTAGTCCTTTCTACCTTTTTCCCCATTCCTTTGACGTTTACAAATAATTGAAACAGTAAAATTTTGTGTGTAATTGTGGATGGAATGTCAAATATAATAATTACACCACATACCCATAAAATTTTTACTTTCCTTTTTTTCAAGTTAAGATATGTAAATTAAGGTGCTTTTCTAAAATCATATATTTATTATATATATGTAGCTCTTATTAGTTAATCAAGTAATAATATTGATACATAATTCCAAAATAGTAATGAAATATATATATGTATATTGAACATCATAAAACACCAGTATTTTACTTCGAACATCAATAAAAATACAATGAGAGAAAACTAACCCACCATCATCGATAAGCAGTACAAGAAGTATATCATTTGTCATAATCTTAAATGTCAACCTGAAAATGATTCAGTAGTTAATTAAGACATCGTACTTCTTTCTTTTAGTTTAGAGATTACATTTGTTGAACTAAAAAAAATCTGAACTCTAAATCCACCGACACCATATCTCTATATTAAAAAAAATTTCATTAGTTTACCTATCATTTTATTAACTGAAGTAAAGATTTTCTGGTCTGGCCAAATTTTGGAATGACCGACCCATAACCCATCATAATCAATATTGAAATTGGGGAGACAATATCTTCATCACTAATATCAATCAATATTGAAATTGCAAATAAAAGTAAAGTTTGACATTATTGTCCAGATTTTCTCCCAAGAGTTTCTGTGGAGTATTTGACAGCACAATTCAATGAAACATAAAGTAGCCAAAACATTGGGTTGAAAAGTTAATTGCTAAGGGAAAGAAAAAAGGAGGAAGAAAATTATGCTATCAAATCACAATAACCTTTTGATGGAAGTTGAAACAACAACACCAACCCATTTTCCATTTTCGAAAAAAGAAAAGAAAAAAAAAAACTATATGGAGTCTTATCCAAGCAACTTTGAATTGATAAATAACGCAATTTAATATATTTAACTCTAGTTAACCATGAGATATTATGGTAAACATGATAATCCATTCATCAGAGTGATCATCGATACGCTTCTTTTTATTCATTTTAGTCTAACGTCTTCATTTGTTATCTTCGTTTTCTACTTTTCTTATTTGTTGAAAAAAAATTATGTGTGACTTCAACCCCCATAGATTCAAGAATATTAATAAACCGTATTTATTTATGTTTTGAAATAAATTGGGAACTGGGGGTAAGAAACAAGAAATTATTTTTGTTGTTCTTATCATTTCTATATAATTTTGAAAGCGTTTTTAAAAAAATAAGGAAAAATAAACATAAATAATTCTCAAAGGCTTGGGTTTCCTCGTAAAGTTGGAAGCTAGAAATAATAAACGAAAACCTCGACCCTTTGTTGTTACATCACTTTTCAATATAGGAAAAAAATCTCAACTTTGAATCAGGACAATCACAGTTGAGTTTATATGGTGAATGCAAACAAAGTCCCAAATTAGTTAGCTAGGGAAAGAGCATGATTCATGGTATATAAGATAATATAATTATCTTTACTGATGTGAGCTAGGTTTTTTTAGGTCAAACCAAAAGCGGTACAGTTCTTGACCATCACAAATGTTCTCTGCAAATTTTCATGAAATTGCTGGGTAATAACTTCATTTAAGGGTAGATCCCAGAACTTTATGAAAACTAACAAATTCGTATAAAGAGAATCTTAAACACAATTAGTAATATCAATATCATTTTATATATCTTGATATTAGTTTGTTTATAAAAAAACATACCAGAGATAATCAACTTAATTTATTTTGTATAAGAATTACAATATTTTATAGTTTTTTGAAAAAATAAATTAAAAAATCCTTTTTATTTATATTTTATAACCAGAAAAAAAATTAAACAAGAAATTAATTTATGTTTATTATTATTTCATTATTTGTATATATTCTATGCAGATTATGTATATATATATATATATATATTAATAGAGATTACTGTATAAAAAATTGTCAATTATGGTGGAAGAATTCAATTTGAATACGTTATTTGATGTGGACATGAGAAAAAGAGTAAATCTCAGACACCCACAAAATTGTCGGCATTACTATTTGCAATATAAAGTGAATATGAGAGACAGAACATCATATCGAAATTAATGTATATTTACATTTATATTTGTTTTTTCTTTAATTTATTAAAATGACAAAGTACATAACAAAAAATGAATCACAAGGTCTAGCTAGATCTTAACTTCTTTTTATCAATATTCAAAAGCAACACAAGAACTAAAGCACGTTATTTTTATAAAACAATAAAAAAATTTGAGGAAAAAAAAACATTTTAGTTGCATACTTGATCACTTTACAAAGAGGATGATATTATCGTTATAATAAAGTGTGTCAATAGTAATGCTATAAAGTTATAATTATGACTAAATATATGCTTTTAAGTTTTTAATATTTTATTATCTTTTCAATTTATTCTCCCTCGGTTAACAAATTTCAATTTACTTTATTACGTTTTAATATTTTTAAATCACACTTCCATCTGAATTTTTTTCTAAAATTGAAGAAGCTCGTTGTTTAGACTAAACAACACAGTAATTAACACCGTGCTCCAATCCAAGATCTCATGGTAGGTGATACCACTTAGACAACGGTACTCCTGAGTATCTCTACGATGGTATGATATTATCTGCTTTGAGCATAGCCGTCACAACTTTGTTTTTTGTTTCACCCAAAAAGGCCTCGTACCAATAGAGATAATTGTACTTTCTTATATACCATGGATCACCATTTTCCTAACGAATGTGAGACTTTGTTTGCACTCCTTACAAAATTCAACAACCACTAGTTAAAATTCTTGCGACTACAACATGGAGAAAAATTAAGTTGAGAGAAAAGTTTAGAGATTTAGAAGATAATTTAAAACTTTCCCTTTTAATATTGACTTAATTTTTCCCTTGAATTTTTACATGCTCTTCGAGTATCATGTCATATAAATTTATCATTAATCAATTTTAACATTGACAAAAAAAAAATAGTATAAGAAAAAAATATATAAAATAGTAAGTGACTAAATTGAGATTTTGTAATAAACAGTAGTATTTAAAAGAAAAAAACATTAGGATCAAAACTTATATTTCAGCTATTATTCCTCAATATAATTTGATGTAAATACACAGGAGAAAAGACATTTTTATTGATAATTTATAAGGGACAACCTTATGATATATATTCAAACTTTAGAGAAATTCAGCAATACGTACAACCTCAATTTTCACAAACCTTCTTTTTTTCTTCTATTTTTCTTTTCTTTTTAAACTTTTTGATCTATAAAACCCCATAAAATTTGACAACTTTTGGAAATGGTGAATACAATCCTCTCCTCCAAAGGGTCAAAAAAATTTCATTGTCAGCCACTAACTATTTCCCCACCCAAAAAAAAAAGAAAAGGAAAATTACAATATTAAAGAAAACACCTAATTAGGATCATAATATTTGTTTAAACTCAGGAAATTCCCCTCCTCTTGCGAAAATATTATACCAAAAATCCATGGTCTCATGAACCGGCTCCATCGTCAAATTACCAAACTGACCTTGCCCTTGATTTTCACCTCCAAACCCCGGCAGGATTCCCATGCCGCCGGCGATTTGATCGTTCGCCAGAACTTCCAACCAGAATTTCTCGTCCGCCTCTGGAACATTTTTTATTGACAAATCGCCGCCGTTCTCCGCCGTGACGACGGAGGAGCTTTCGCTGGAGCAATGAGGCGGCGAAGAACTCTGCATGCATTGGAAATTGGGGGCGAACTTTGAAGATTGTGCTGCTGATTCTTGTCCGCCGGCGGGGATATCGCCGCCGCAGCTCCTCCGGTTGACGGCGGCGGCGTAATTTTGTGTTGGTCTCTTCTTCAAATGGGTGTGCCACACGTTTTTAATTTCGTTGTCGGTTCTTCCCGGCAACCTCGCTGCAATCGCCGACCATCTATAAATTTAAAAAAACCAAACAAAACAAAAATCAGTTCATTGCGAGAATCAAAAACATGTTCGTTCGTTAAGATCGATGTTGCGAGTTTTGTTCGTTAGTGTCACATGATGACATAAAATGGATTAAAAAAATTCTTTGCACTAATCGATGTCATAACTAATTAATTATTGCGACTTCCCGTAAAAAACTTGACAATTTATTAATATCTTTAAAAAGTTTCTATTTTTATATTTTTCTCTCTCGTTTGTTAAAGTTTGAACAGCATCGGCACTGACCCTATAATTTTAACTATTTTTCTAAAATTAAGGATGTGTTCAGGAGATTATTTTTGCTATGGACAAAATCATTTGATGATATGTTTGGCACCCTAAAAAACTGATTAAAAAAACATAAAATCAACTTAAATTCAATTATACTTTAGAATCTCGTTTTTTAAATTTCTAGTTCTACCATCACTCCAAAATACACTCTAAACCTCTATTTTCTCCCGACACCATCAGAGTCACGTGGTAAATAAAACCATCTTACGATTATATATCATTTAATGCATGAAACAAAATTTAAAGATAATTGTTTGCTGTCGCACTTTGTTTTCTTTTTTCCTTTTTTGGGTGAGGAAAGATATTTATATTTTGTATTAATATAAAAATCGAGTGGGGCTCTGTGAACATTTTTTTGGATAGTTAATAAGACAGAATGCTGTACTGATGAAGCTTTCAATTAATGATTAACCTCCAAGTTGAGATGTAAAAAAAGGGTGTGGAAAACCAAGAAAAGAAGAGAGAATTGAAAAAAGACCTGTTTCCCAGCAATTCATGAAGCTTAATAATGGTTTCCTCTTCCTCTTTGGTGAAATTTCCTCGTTTAATGTCTGGCCTCAGGTAATTGGTCCATCGAAGCCTGCAACTTTTCCCACACCTCAACAATCCTAATATACAGAACCCACAAAACATCAGCAAAAAATAAAATTAAAGAAACCCCACCAAAAAAAAACTAAATTTTGGATGTGGATTTTGAACAAAAAAGACTTTGCTTCCAGTTTTAGACCAATTTGGAAGAAACCCAGGAAAGAAAACAAGTTTATGTTTAGTTTTAAATGAGAGTGTAGTACAAACCAGCTTGTTTGGGGAGGGCTCTCCAATTTCCATGGCCATAGAGGGCAATATAATTGATGAGAATCTGGTCTTCTTCAGGGGTCCAAGGGCCTTTCTTGAGCCCCATTTTCTCACAGCATGGAGCTCTCACCATCTCGATCTTCTTCCTTTTGATGGAATCTCTCGGATTAATTGCATATATATGTGTAAATTTCTGAGAGGGACAAGAGAGAAAAAGGAAAGTGAGGGAGATTTTAAGGAGGAAAAGAAAAGGGGAATTTTAAGAGAAGGGAAAGTGGAAGGAAGATGGGGATGGGGATGGGGATGGGTACAGAAAAGAGTACAAAGAGGCCGCACTTATAATTTGTGTGCTATTAAAAATCCCTTCGAGGAAATGTCGACTCATCTGTCTTTTTTCTTCTTCTTGTGGGGCTCTCGATCTATTGTCATCCCATACGGTTCTTGTAGTCAAATTAAAACGTGCGTTTTCTTAAACAATTTTGTTTTCTTTTCCACAAATGCCATGGACTTAAGTTTGGACACCCTCGTTTTCAAGGTTGAATATATCTAATTTTGTTCCGCAAATATTTAGTATATGGTTGGAGTGTATTTGATATTGGGCAAATGAACTTTTTATTGTGTTCAAAAATATTTCTCACTTAAAATCATTATGTTTGTGATTTAGTCAAAATCACTCAGCTATATCATGATTGGTTAAAGAAATACTTAGAAAGCACTTTTGAAATAGTAAAATCAATCATTTATGCTCCGCTTAGTATCTAGAATTTGTAGGAAATGATTTCAAATTCTAGGATTTTAAATAATGGAAATGATTGCGTTTGGAACCAAAATGATGGTAAATCATTAAAATTAAAAATTTATCGTTTGGATGTTCACTAGAAATGAAAAGAATGTATAACATTTTACTATTATGTCCTTAATATTTTGTAGAATATTATATTATTTTTAATATAATATTTTAATATAGACAAGTAATTTCAACCCTGAAAAACATAAATAATTTAATCAAGACAATCTAACAAAAATTAAAAAGTTGTCAATGTCACTTTTATTTTAAAAACTAAACAAAAAAAAAACTTGCAAATTTTTTTATTCAAATGCTAAAAAAATTCTTAAAATCAAATTATTTCAATTTATTTGCAACAATTTGTTTCTTTTTTTTGTTTTTATCATAGTTAAAAGGAAAAAAGAAGAAAAATATACCAAAAAAATGTAAACATATAAAGACCTAAACAATATATAAGGAATCTTAGAAACACAAAAAACAAAATAGAAAATCAAACCAGTGGTGATGCAAGAAAAAAAAGACAGTTTATATAGTTATTAAAAAAAACTACTGACAAATCAAATTTTGTAACTAATTTGATTGATGATCTACAAATAAATAATGCGAGTAATAAATTTTTTTCACCAAAGTAGGGCAAAATTGGAATTTGTTACATTTAAATTTAAAATCCTCACCGATGGAACCTATTTCAAACGAAAAAATATTTAAACTAAAAACAAAATTCGAAATCATTTAAGATTTCAAATTCTTTTTTCTTTTATTTATCCAAACACCATAAATGATTTCAAAATTTTGAAATTCCTCCAAATTAGAGGTTCCAAATAGGGGTTCAAGTGATTTATTATTAAATACTACTCGCTAAAATAGTTTATTATAAAACTACCACCAATTTTTCTAAAGTATTCGAGTGTATCTGGATATTATTTTAAAGTAATGATAATATAAAAATGTTAAATTGATTTCTAATTTAATGATAGGAATTATGATCCAAGTATAAGTGTATAACAGTATTCCAAGGAATATCTTTGAGAACTTAGGTTCAAATTACCTAGAATGCAACTCCAACTAAGCAATGACCCATTACGTATGTACGAGTATAAGGACACTGCGTAATTGTGCATACCTCCAGATTTAGAGACATAAAGGCCAAAGAGTCGCCGACTCCTGAGTTATTAAAAGAAAAAAAAAACTATAAAAGTATAATAGCAGCGTGTATATATATAATGGGAAGTAAATAGGGTTTCGATCTTTTCGGCATATTTCTTAAAATTATTATGCTTGTGCTTTAGTTAAAAGTACTCACTAAGTCCGAATTGTCACAGAAATACGTAGAAAGTATTTCTAAAATAGTAAAACCCAAGTGTTTAAAGTGATTTATTATTAAATACTTTGTAGCTAGAGTATAAGTACTTGCTAAAATAATTTATTTTAAAACTACCACCAATTTTCCTAAAGTATTCAAGTTTATCTTTTATGCATTGTGTTCTTGAATCTATCAAGTATTTGATTGAGTGGTTATTATTTTGAAGTAACAATTAATATGAAAATGTTAAATTGATTTCCAATTTAACAATAGAAGTGGTTTCGGTCTCTTTTGGCATGTTTGTTTAAAATTTAATTAATAAAGTGTCACACCATCATTTGCTTAATGAATTATAATATAGTATGATAAATATTTGATTAAAAATAATACATAAATTTCTCTGGATAAAGAAACTATTGCGCTAATGATAGTATGTGAGGTACATTCAAGGGAGGGTTATATTGAATGTGTATTAGTCTAAAGAGTATCAATGTAATAAATTTGGAGTGTTGACTTTAAAACATTACAACTACTATCTTGTGCTGTAGACAAAAACTCTTCCATGAAAATTAGGTCTATAAATCCCAAATTGAAGCTCAAAAATAGTAGTGTAGTAATAAATGACCAATATGGAACCATATGGAGATTTTGTATGGTCCATAAAATTAGAGTATCTAGATAATGAGTAACTTATTAGATATTTTATAAATGATTAAATTTATCGTAAATAATTCGTTTAAGTATTTTGGTTTATTGGTAATTTAATCATAATTAAAGATGATGGTATCAAAATAGGAGATGCTATTTGAATCCATGTTATATTCTATGAATGACTAAATTTACCCTAATTCATCAGTTTTAGATTTTGTGTTCATTAGTGATTTAATCATATTTAAGGGAATCATATGGAGATTTCTCGCTACTATATACATACACATATATATTTGTACGATGTTGTCAGAGGTAAATGGAAACTATTTAACCTCGATAATTAAGGGTCCGTTTGGTAACGTTTTTCATTTCTTACTTCTTGTTTTCAATTTTATTCAGAAATCTAAGCATTTGACGACTATTTATATTTCTTATTTCTCATTTTTTTTAAGAAATATTCTCCATATTTTATAGAAATTTTGAAAACATAAATAATAAGTTTTTTATTTCTTGTTTCTATTTCCAATTTGTTCCAACATAAATAAATATCTTGTTTTTAGAAAAAACATCATATTTCTATTACAAGAATAACATAAAATAATTTAGAAATCAAAAGAAATAACAATAATAATAAAGAAAACACAAGGATTAACGTGAAAAACTCTAGACCAAACAAAAAATTACAACCCATAGTGGAGAATCTAAAAATTATTACAATCACACAAATTTCTCTTCCCAAACTTGAATTACACAGATACTCTCTCAAAGTAAGTTTCTTTCGTTTTTTTATAAGCCCTTTCCAAATTAAGTTAACTTTAGGAATGTAATTAAATTTTAATAGGTGAAAGGATGATGTACTTTTCATTTTTAAAAGTCATAATATATACATATATTTGAAACGATTTTAAATATATCAATATATAATTTTTGTTAGGCACATTGTTAATTTCTTAACTAACTAAAAAACAATTTAAGTAGCTCTCAAAATAAAAATTAAAATTAAAAAAACAATAATTTAAGTAATATATCAATTAATACTCATAAGTTTCATCTCAAAATTAATTAGCCATAAAAGAAGTAGCGAATGTCTATTATAAACTTTGTTAGATCTCTGATGTATTAATATTCATGAGATTCTCATGAGATGAAAGCTCATGAATATTGATATGGTATCACAATAAAAAAACGTTCAAACAAGCATCTAGTCCAAAATTGGGATAAGACCAAGATCAAGAAGCCAAAAGAGTTACGATATTGAAGAGACATGTTAAGATCCTACAATGAAAATATAAGAAACCTTAACAAAGGTTTATAATAAACGTGAACTACCCCTATCATTGTCAATTAATTTTGAGATAGAGTCCAATAAATATTGATATAGTACAAGAGTCCAAAAAACTCAAACGAGCATCCGATTAAAAAATGAGATCCATCAATGAGCCAAAAGAGTCACAATCTTGAGTGGGCATGTCAAGGATCTCACCTTTAAAAGAAAAGAAATATTACAAATAATTGATTTTTAGATGAAAATTCATAAATATTGATACTATCATCTATAAAGTAAATGTGTAATATATATATGTGTGTGATGCTAAATAAAGATAATTAAACTACATACATCAGTGTATTTCCCAATAATATACATTCATACTAGACATCATTTATCTTTTCAAATAATAATAAAACACATCAACTTAATCTATCAGTTGATGCAAATGAATATATCCTAAAAAAATTGATGCAAATAAATAGAAACGAATGCCACAGCCGAAATATATATATATAATTTTTTTGGACGGAAGCCGAAATATTATATTATAAAAAAATCATAAAAACATTTAATAATATTCTTCATTTCCAACTTTTGTACTTACATATGTATATCATATATCTTTGGTTGCGCACCACTTGGAAACACATTGAATTCAAAAAGATAGCCTTTTTGTCATTTGCTTTTAGTTTTAAAATATTAATTAATCTAGAAATTTTTTTAATATAATACGTAAAAATAGAAATTCGAATTAAAAAATAGGCGTCTTAAATAATTCAACTATATTAGAATTTTTCCTGCAAGTAAAAAATCTTACAACCTATTTAATCACGTGGAAAACTACCAAAAATAAAAAATTTATATATTGTTCTTTTTAATAGATTTTCCTAAAATATTTGTTAATTTACAATATTAAAATAAAAAAAAGTAATCGGTCAAAAAACAGCCTTCACATCTAATTACCAAGTAAATGTAAACAAATGACTTATTTTGAGAATTATTGAACTATTTTTACCAAATATGCTTTAAAATCTTATGACTTGTGTACACCCAATTATAAATAAATTTTGAATTGGTATATATTTTTTCAACTTGTTATTTTCTTTTTGAGTTATTAATATAACATAATAGATTGGAATCTCCAATCTTTTGGTTGGAATACATGCCTTGATCAATTGAACGAATATTTTAACTTGTTACTTTATTTAATCTTCTTATCACAATATGATATAAGAACAATCAAAATGCAATATATATCAATACACCGACAATTACAGTATGTATTAAGTCTTAACTATATGTTACATTTTTGTCTTTTTTTTTTCTTTTTGATTTAATATTAAACATTTAGAAACATAAATATAGAATTCAGCACACAAATTTATAAGAACCTATATCTATATATAAACATATTTGAAAATTAGGATGATATATAATTACATTTTCTCTCTAAATGAACAATTTTGACATTTTGTTGTTGAATTTTATAAATAATGATGGATTGAGTTGAGGTCAACAATAGAGGCTAAGCTAGTGGCTGGCTGGCACAACGAAGTCAAGAGGGTTTTTTTTTTTTTTTTTTTGGGAATAAACAATAATGATAATTAAAATTTTGGAATTTTTTTTGTGGTTGATTAATTTTTCTTTTTATATTTAGTCATACCCATGTATATGATTCCTTAGTTCATAACCTTGCTTTCATTGCAAGTAATGTAATGAGTATACAATTTTAATTAGCATGTTTGAGGAAGCAAATTTTGACTAGCAATATTTTTTTCATCCAAAAGGGAAACAAATATGCTGAAAACCAAGAATTTCATTTATATATATATTTAGTATATGAATTGCCAATTTGGACGGAAGGCTTTTCTCTTAAGTAATGATTTCTTGTTTACTAATTGGATTTGCCTTTTTGCATATGTTTTAATATTGGAAGGAATAACTCTAACCTGATCCTCTTTTGTTTTGAAGAGAATGAAAATGAAGGAAAATGATGCCCACAATATAAGAAAGAATTTAATGAACAAGGATTCTTAATTCTTCATTCTAAAAGTGGAGGCAGAAATTCATTCTTTCTAATTTCTCTCTTTTTCTTTTTTCGATTTGAATTGAGTTTGGTTGAAATCCGTGCATGATGTCATTCTCAATGTAAAATTTCAGTACTACATACCAATATCATTCTCTCTATTCATATTATGATTTTGTCTTTACAAATAAAATTTTAATATTGATAGACTCCGAAAATGCTAACAAAAACTTAAATAGAATAAGTATTCATATTTCTATCCTAATAGAAAATTTTCCCTTTGTATTTTTTTGACTCAGTCCCACCACTTTTTTGTTCATATATATTTCTCTCTCTCTCTTTCTCACATCAATTTAAATTTGATTCTCAAGCCTAGGTAAACAACCTTATTTCATTAATGATGTTTATAACCAAAATTTAATAGACAATTAAGATGCTATAATTGAATCTTAGACGTTTTTTTTTTTATACAACATATAGGGGCAAGAGATCGAACTCACAACCTCGTGGTTAGAGATATATGTCAATTACCGCTAAATTATATTCGTTTTGACATTTTTAACGATACTATGCTCGTTAAGCTTAGGAGTTCATTTCGAAGAAAATGGACCATTTAGACATTAAAAAACAAACTTCTGGGACAGAACACATCCACTAATTAAAGGTGCGTAATTATGTTTTTGGGGGACTTTGAAACTTAAGGAAAGAGGAAGGAAAGTTAGTTAGGTTAATTAATTAAGATTATTTTAATTTCCTCTGCTTTAAGACTTTTTTTTTTTTTTTTTAGTACAACTCTGCTTTAAGACCTGGCTGTGAGCCATTTTTGACAATGTATTAATTAATTGTTCAAAGAATTATTCACAATGATGTCACCAAATCTAATTAACAAATTAAAAAAATAAAAGATTTTCTTATTTTCACTTTTTTAGTTCAGTTTCTTATCTTCCATTCAAGTGAGAAAGTGGCAATCTGTCAAAATTAGTCAGCAGCTTTGCAATGTAATATATTTTATATCTCAAATGACTGAGCCACTGAGGCTAAGCTATAATGTTACATGTTAATGATGTCATTTGCGTTTAGTGTATAAAATTAAAATTACTCCTTGAATCTTTTATATCATAATTTATGTAGTTAAATTAAAGTTAGCAATATCACACAAAAAAATGAATATTTGGCTCATGGGTTGGATCTGTGTAGTTTTAAAATACACCCCCTCAAGCTAAGTTAAATATGAAATAATATAAACTCGATGATATCGTTAACACATTAAAGAAAATGACATTCAGTGACGAAAATATATCGCCGCTAAAGCAAAGATTAGCGACGAAAAGCGAAAAATAAATAGTTAAAAGATAAATTTTCTTCAGTATCTCACAAAGCATAGGGGAAAAATGGTAAATGAATTTAACAAATTAGATCAACCAAAGTTTTGTTAGAGATAATGGATAGGGGCAAGAGAAAAAATATTGAAGTGAGTTTCGGATAGTTATTAATATTCATGGGTTCCATCTCAAAACCAATTGACAATAACAGAAGTAGCTCATTTAGATTATAAACTATTGTTAGATCTCTCATCTTTTTAACGTGAAATCTTTAACATGTCCCATCAAGATATGGTGTGTCTCTTTTGGGTTCACCGATCCCATTTTTAGACCGGATTCTCGTTTGAACTTTTGAGCTCTAATACCATATTAATATTCATGTGGTTTCATCTCAAAATCAATTGACAATGAAATGATTAGTCCATTTAGATTATAAACCATTGTTAGGTCACTTATCTTTTAATTTTTCCTTTGAAATTATTTACTTTTTGAAAGGAGCACGAGGGTCGAAAGTGTGTCGTAAACTAGAGCCCAATAGACTTCAATGTATATCTTCGGGATATGAACTTAGTCCCCTGAGAGCACTGCAGCCCATAGGAGTGTACAAATGTCATTAATGACTTCAAACTTTACAACGGAAAAGCACAATTTAGAATTGGCAAGTTCCCGACTACGACCTAAAGTCCGAAAAGCATATAAGCGATTAAGGGCTGTTCACCTGAGGCATAGAAGATACTGATTTCCAGGCCAGGTAGGCTCCTACCCTTCTCGAGCCTACTTAAATAGCTTACGCTTACCAAGCCTAGTCTACAAAAAGAGGGCTACAGCAAGCAAGCTTTCCCCCTTTGTTTGTTGTGGGTCGCGCCTCACCGCAGGCACTGAATGAATGAAATGAGTGGAGATCTTCCTTCCCCCTTGTTAATTACCAAGAACTTCGTTGCCACTAGTGGCGAAGAAAATTTCTACCATCCCACCCAAAAACAACTCGGAGCACTAAAAATGAGAACTTTTAGAGCCACATCTTGTCAAGATCTACAGTTGCCTTGAACTCTGCCGACAATAGTGCCCAACAAAAGAAAATTTATATACACATTCTTTGCTTTTCACGCATGGCCCCTCTTTCATTCATTGCATATGCACTGAATTTAAATTATTGTATTGCTATGGCTGAGGTGAAAATACGTCGCTCAAAGTATATATAAAAAAGAAGTGATCTTTCAAAAGATTTTGCTACCCCTTTTTGTTATGTTTTACAACTTTTTTCTTTTGTGTTTGCAAACTCATCTCTTAACATTTTTGTCTCCAAATCGAAAAAGTTATTCGGACACAGTAGAAGACATGATTTGAATTGGGATTGAGAAAATTGACTTGATTGAAACTAGCTCAAGTTGTGCGACTTGTCTATTTTGTTTGATCTAAATTTTTGCAAGGATAAGTTTTGTATTAACTTTGAAGTCAACATTGGATTATGTTTTATGAAATGTACTATGTATAGGAAAGAAAAAACATAAATGTGAAACCTTTGGTCAAACGTCAAGCCAAAATATTAAGATATGGACCATACCCTATATCAACGATAAAGATAAATTTTTTCGACCATACAAAGAACGATATTATTCATGTTCAAATTAAGCTCATATGACTTCATTTTCTAAATGTCATAAAAATGTCTCGTACCGATAAAATTTTTATTCTTGCTTATTGTGAATCTTCCCGATCACATCTAGTCGACATGAACTCATATGTTTGATACATATGTTTTTAATTTACTCATATGGAAAACAAATGTTGCCATCGGTAGAGTGATGTTATGGTTATTACATATATTAATTAAATGTGTTTTTGTTAAGGATCTCACATTGAAAACAAAAATGATCTTACACAAGTTATAATAGATCTGAGTTACTCCTCTCTATCATTGTCAATTGATTTTGAGATTGAACTTTATGAATATTGATATGATATTGTTATAATACATATGTTTTTGTTAAGGATCTCACATTGAAAACTTTATGAATATCAATATTAATGAGCGAAAAAGAGCATAGATCTACCAGCATCCTTTTCATGATTTTTTTTCGTGTAATTTTGAGAAAGAAAATGGAAACGAAGCAAATTTGATAGGTTGGTAAAATGAAAAGTACCACGTGCAGGGAGTTTTTATTAGATTTACAAAGCGTGTGGATTTAACAAGCAGACAGTGGAATGTCGTACAGACTTGACAACAAACATCACATAATGACATCAGTATTCAATACCACACAGTGCCTGTGGCCGACAGCTCCAAATATACCACTTCTTTAATTACTGAAATACTTAAATTTTCTCCATTTTTTTTTATTTTTCCTGTATTACTATATTTAATTACTTCAAACCTTCATCTCTCGAGTTTTTAAAACTAAAAGTAGTCACAAATTGAGAGAGTAAAATCGGATTCTAAAGGACAAATTTATAAACTAGGTATAGGTTCGGGATTAAATTCACATGTTTTAGTCTTACGATATGTGTATTGGTATAGTCATTTGTTAGGTTTGTAAGAAGTGCAAACAAAATTTATAGAAGTGATCCATGATATACAAGAGAAGACAGTTATATCATATGATGACTTTTGGGTTTTTGAGTGAAATGATAATCAAAAGTAAAATCGTGAAAGGTTATGCCAAAAATGGAGAATATCATATTATTATGGAGATACTTTGAGTATCGTTGTCCTTCACAATTAATATCAGAACTGTGGTCTAAATCTAGTTGTGTCGGTAAAATATTCGAGTCCCGAACAAAGAAGTAGTCAGTGCAAGGCTTTTGTGCATTTAAATCTGAAATTGCATACTAAAAAACTTGTTTCAAATGAATAATTGAGAGATGGAGAAAAAAACCTATAATTTTAATTGGCAAACTGCAATTATATATGTTCAAATAGATGGAGAACTATATATGTTATAGAAAGATATGAAAGAAGAAGAATACTTTTAGAAAGATAAGGGTTTTGATATTGATATATACCTATAAAATAGGTTTGGGTGTCTCATTTTTATGAGATTTGTTATGATAAAGTTTATCGATTTAGATTTAGTCTTGATTAATTGTTCAAATATTGAAAAGTCTATTTTCTCATGGTACTACATAATTCCTCGACTAATATGACGAGATAGACATTTGACCTTATTATATTTGGTTATCAAATAAACAAGTAAATCTTAAATAACTGGCCATTATGGAGTCATTTTTCTCTCCTACGTAGTTTCTAAGTAAGACTAGTGTCACCTCAAATTTGATAATAATTAAAATATAATGTGAATGAGGCATGTGATTAGATCAGACGCAAATTTTAAATTAATAATAATTAACATTCACACTCTTATTTGTTTTCAAGAGTACTTGAGATTTGATCCTCTTTTTTATATGAAAAAAAAAAAAGAAAAGTTTTGTGTGTCATCCACAACTTCTTGATCAGAATCCAAATCCACTGCCTGAGAATCAAAATCCACTACTCTACACATCCTATTTTCATCCAAAATATCCGTATATATCACATTCGTTTCATTCTGTAAATATAGATACAAATTAAATACAATATTAAAATGTAAAACTATTCAATATGATTCAGAATATTTAAATGGTTGGATTCAAACTAATATTGAAAAAAAAAAGTTTTGAATAATATTTTAGTATCGTTTATTTTCAACTTCTGTTCATTTTAATTTTGGTACTTTATCGGTCTATATACTTCAAAGTAATCATTTTGGTCCTTTCATTTTCGTTTTATCTCATTTCTTTCGATTATAGTTTTTTAGTATGACACCTTTGCTTTACTAAATTTCTTGAGATGTATTTATAAATTTGCATTAAATGGTTTTATTGTATATAAAATTTTGTAAAAAAAAAATCTAGTTTTTTTGGAAAATATCAATATACATGTTTGGAAAATTAAGAGGGAGAATGGATTTAAGCCACTTACCTTGGGAATTAGTAATCCCTTTATGTTTCTCGGGGTCAGGTGGTTGCCTCATGAGATTAGTGGACATGCACGTAAGCTGGTCCACAAAATAAAAAAAATGTTGATTTTTTTTTAAGAGGCATAAAATATTGAATTAAACCCACTTTTTTGTGTGAGTGTTTTTTCTTTCTTTTCAACATTATGGTTATTGTTTGAAAAGTTTTCTCCTATTCCTATCTTATGTTTTCAAATTTTCAAATATAATACATTGATCCAAGTCAAATAATTGTATCCATCTCGTGACGTTATAGAATTTGAAAATTTTAACAAAGGCCCTTTAATTAACCACATTAATCATTTGACTATAAATAGTTTTTTTTTTTTTTTTTTGCAAAAGACTATAAATAGTTGCACAATAATATTGGATGAGAGTTAGAGATAAAAGTGTGCGTTAATCGTTTTAGTTGCATTATCATTTTCGCTTTTTAGTTGGATATTGAAAGATTTTTCAAGCTCAAAATATAAAAATTTTATGCACTTTTTGAACTTCAAAACTTTTTGTTGAAGTATTAATGTTGATGAAAGAAAGAAAAATATTTTAAATGGGATTTTGGTTATTTTGATTTCTTGAAGTGTTTAGTATCTTTGAAACAACTGTATCGTTTTTAAATTTTTATTTTTTATTTTTTTATATCCCACAAAAAGAAGTCAAAAGCTTTTGAAAATGATGTGCAAAGGGGGCCACAAATAGCACTTCTTCAAAGTGTTGAATTTGAAGGGTAAATTGATGTATTTTTTCACCTCATATCTTTCATTTCAAGGACAAATTGAAATTTATGTTATAAGATAACTTAAGTCGCGTTGTTTTTCTTCTGTAGACGTACTTTTTTGGAGACCCTAAACTTCATAAATTATGACGTTCTTTTTATAGATAAAATTAATATCCAAATTCTCACCATTATGCTCAAAGGCTCATTGTTTTGCATACTTCAATTCAATATCAAACTTTATCCCATAAATAAGATTAAACAAATAAATGAAAAAAACGTTTACAACTATCCCAATTGACCTTTTAAAGTCACTTTTCCATTATTTTTTTTCCTTAGCTTATTTAAATAGGTGCCTATTTCCTAAAGATAATTGAAGTTGTTATTTCCCTAAAGATTAAGAGCCAATGAATAGCTGTCAAAACGAGCCTAGCTTAGCAGTAATTGACATATAGCTCAAAACAAGAGGTTGTGAGTTTGAATCCCCCAACATTACTCGAACAAAAAAAAAGAGAGCCTATAAAAAGTTAGCACAATAATATTAATATTATAAGTATTGGTGTGTAAATTTGGCTTAATAAAATGACTAAATTTACATCACTCTTCTTGAATAAAAGAATTTTACGAATCGTGCAAAAATAAAAGGATTGTATACCACAATGCTAAGTCAAAACTAAGTCTATGTTAAGAAAAATTGAACACGGTAAAAGTATCATAGACATATCAGCATTCTTACCATATATATATATCGTTGGTGTATCAATCTCATGATAAGCTATATCAATAATATATCAAATCAAATACATCACTGATTGGACGTCGTGTTTATTAAAGGCATATTAAACTTTTGTTCTGTTCTACCTACCTTCCAAATTTTGCTATTTTTACAAAATTTAAAAGTAGCTAGTTACTATTGCAAATTTCTATTAATGTTTTTGCTAATTTTACCAAGGCCACTTATTATTTTGCAAAAAGGAAAAAATATCTCAAACATTTGGCTGAGGAGGCCCTAGTGATTGGGCCAGGGCCGCAGCAGATCCATGGCGGCTGCATCAGACTCCAAGCTTATGATTTGTTATATGGGCAGCTGATTTTAATAAGTTTCTTAAAAACATCAAATTCATTGGATTTTTTTTTTTAGAGATGGAAAGTTCAACTTAGAAGTTTATTTTTCTAATATTGCTATTTTAAAAAATATGTTCTTCACGAAACTATTTTCAAGAATAATGTTTATAAAATAGTTGGTCTATCTCTTGAAGATACGAACTTAATTGTCAGCACTAAGAGATGACCAGTGTTTTGATTTTTTTTTTAAATTAGACGTGGTGTCAACCAAACGACACGTCTGAAGCTACTAACTATTGAAGAGACGATCAACGATTTTTCAAACATTATTTTTGAAAATAGTTTTGTGGAGAGCATATTTCTTCTAAAATAGTTTTAAAAATAGCAATATTGAAAAAAAAAATCCATCACTACACTTATTATGTTTGACAAATTCATTAAATTTTCTCATGACTTTTATCTAATTAATAATAATATTTTGGTTGATCAAAGAATTGTTTTCTTTTTCCTTCCATCTTATTTATGTTAAATAAAATTTTTATCATTGCATTTCTTGGTAAATAATTAAATATTTAACTTCATAAACAACACATTTTACACTCAAAATTGGTCATTAGACATAATTTATATAGATACAGATTCGTGTTCATTTTACCTTGATCTGTAATTTCAGGCACCATATTATTATTCATAAATAAATTTCCTTTAAACATTGTATTTATATATATAATAATACAGCAAGAAATTAGCAAACAATAATAGATTCTTGGGATCCCACCTTCTCCATTATTGATCTTTTCTTTTTTTTTTTTAATAAAAGCCGGCCATATGTTTATTTTTTAAAAAATTCTTTAATTTTCTTCTTCGTCATCCCTCCAAAAGCCGCCATAATTATTCATATTCCTATAATTTTAAAAGTTTCAATTTAATTTTCATAATTATTTGGTCGTTAAAATTTTAAACATTTTAATTTAATTCATATGAATTAGTTAAACCTTATAAATACATATGGTTACCATATATATAGGCACATTTTTTTTACATGACACTGGTTTTTTTTTTGACACACTATGAATTGATATTTTGTATTTGATTAGTTATGTTAATTGATTGCACCGGATCCAAGGAAAAATAGAATGAAATAAGAAAGTTTCAAGTGAGTGATTTTTTAGACTTAATTAAATTATATAAATCAAATTGAAAATTTTAAACTTTATAGAGTCTAAATCAACGAAACTTTTGAAATTATAGGGAATAATGAATTTTGAAATTATAGGAAATAATGAATTATACCCAAATTATATGGACTAAATTTATAATTCAACTTAAAATTTTAAAGTTTTAGGGTTAAATTGGCGGGATAAAAGTAAAAATATGAATTTTACTTAATTCGATAAAAATAATAATTGCATGCCTATACAAACTTAGGTAATTGACGCCTATTTCTAAAACATGCATTTATAATAATAATAATAATAATAATAATAATAAAATACGCGGCGGCGAGAAAACGTTAGGAGATTGGGTGTAAGTGTAGATCCCACCTATGGCCGACTTTCCGACCAAATGTCGCCTACATAAGACGTTAATTCCGGTGGGCCCGTTGGACGATGGAGATTGGACAACAACGCTTTATTTATTTATTAGTTTAAATTTCATTTCGATATCTCACATTTATTTCAATTTTAGTCTTTTTGATTTTCAAAATATTTATTTTATTTTTTAACACTAAAAAATCATCGATTTTTTTCTATAATTTTAAAGTATCTATTTCAATCGCTGAATTTTTTAAATAAATAACAAATTTTCTTCTGTGTAATTATTGTACTATCTAATATTCATTTCTTTTAATATTCATGGCCAACCACAATATATTTTTTTAAATAGTCAATTTGAGTATAATTTAACTACTTAAAAAATATATTTTCGATCAAAAGGTTGGAAATTCAAATTTACACGGTTGAACTTAAAAAAAACGAAAAATGTAACATTTTTAATTATACATGTCCATATCAGTTTGTTAGTACACATGTTTAAAGTCCAATTATCTATTTATTAAAAATAAAATAAAAATAAGGACCAAAATTATTTTTTTTTCCCTTAGAAAGGAAGGACCAAAATAATTAGTTTCTTCGAGATTAAGACTACCATAAATATTTGAAAGTTGATAGATGAAAATAAAATTTAAATCTTATCTATTTTTAAATATTTATAATCTCAAATATTTTATTTTAGTTGAAGACTTTTTTTCTTTCTTTTTTTTTTCTGGTTCATCCTTGTAGTGGATTTTTAACTCAATCAATATAAAGAATCCAATTTTTCCTATTGAGTAATTTTGATGGTTTGGTTATAATTAAAAGGCAAAACATAAGTGATTCTTAATATTTAAGTTTTTTTCAATTTAATTCTTAAGCTTTTAAAATTATAAAATTTATTTTTAATGTATTAAAAATTTTTAAGATTCTTATTTTTTAAAAAAAGTTGTTAACATTTATTAACATCAGTTGATGTGTTATTAAACTATTGTTTCTATTGTTTGTACCGAAAAATTTGTCACAATAGATCTACGAGAACACACCAAGATATAAGACCTGTCAAACAAGAGTTAGCATTCCAAAGATTTTGCAAGTGTCTTGCTCTAGAAAAATGATATGAATTTAGAGAAGAAAATTTCACATACCCTTACTTCTCGTCTTAGAAGCATTTATAGAGTTTAAAAAGTAACCGTTGGTATGAGAGAGGTTTTTCATTTGAAATTACGGGTTTCATCCTGTATATGTAGGTGTATATGTAGGTAATCATATGCACAGTGGAAGGAAATCAATTGAGTTACTAAGGATTCAAGTTAATTGGTCCAATTCGGTGGACGAGTGCTCAGTTCAGCATTTGTGCGAACTAATATACTAATAAGCACATTTCTTGCACGTGTTCTCCTTTTACTCAAATCTTTAATGACGTGTAAAAATAAATATCAATCCTCTATTAACCTATTTTGACAAGTGACAAGTGGCATGTTGCATGACACGCCACTTGTAAAAATATAAATTTTGCTAATGAATCTATTGAATTTTAGGTATCACATAATATTTGAACAACATATTCATGTATCTGTTTTTAAATTAATAAAATAATGATTTGTTAACTTTTTTATTAATAAATTTTAAAATTTTATTGATGAAGGACTAAATTGAGAATTTTTAATACATTAATAAGTAAATTTTAAAAAATTTAATAGATTTGAGTATGAAATTAAAAGTTGACTGAAATAATAAGGATTAATTTATCATGTATATTTAGATTAAAATTTCAGCTGAAGAGGTGGTCGGTTTAATTTGTCCAAAAAATATCATAATGAAAAAGAAATGAAATGAAAACTGAAAATGGAAAAGGTAGAAGCGTGTGGGGAAGAGGTACACGTGCGAGAAATTGATGGAAGTGGGGCCCACTGGCTACTAATTCCAAGTCAGAAAAGACAACAATTTCTGACCAAAGACCATCATCACACATTATTAAAAGCCAACTCTGCGTTGCTACAACGCATCCTCCGTTTAGTCTTTTTCTCAACTTTTTCACTTTTTTTTCAAAGTAAAATTTTAGTTAAAATATTATTTTGATTAAAGTACTTTTACCTCTAGTTTATTTGGGTCTGGGTCTCCAGACTATGATTACGTAACAAGAAATATATTCATCAATTAAAATTGTGCTAAAAAAAGGAGATAAAAAGTAAATAAAATGATCAAAATGATCCGTTCTTAAAAGTATAATGACCAAAACGATAGTTTTCAAATATATAAATTAAAATAGATAAAAATTAAAAATAACAAAACGAACGAAACCTAAAAATATCGAAACTAAAATAAATTTTTAACCAAAATTTATCCAAAACTAGGATAATTATACTTCTGTTGCTTTCAATTTTAACAACTATTCTCGTATAAAATTGTTGTCCTATCTTAAAAAAAATATACAAAATCACTCTAAATTATAAAGGTTGGATGACTTTAAACTACATTCAAATGATGAGGATTGTTGCAATTATACTTTCGAATTTCCAAAAAATTATTGCAATTAAATTCAACTGCTAACAAAGTTATAATAGTAACTTTTGAGTGAGATAATGTTATAAGTATTAAGCCTAATTGCTCAGCTTGAGAGTTCAACATTTTATTGCATAGTATTTTGTATTGGATTGTAATTTTTTTTAAATCCCCATCTAGAAATCAAATCCATCATGAGATTTTATATGATTATTAAACTTGAACCAAAGTCTATAACTAGAAGCGAAATATAATAAGGCAATAAAATAGTTTGCCTTTTTTGAGGTATGAATTAAAAAAAATGACCAAAACAACATAGAAAATAATGTTTTGAATTATATATTTTTAGATGAAGTGAATTGCTGTATGAGGTTTTTAAAATCTTTAGAAATTTCTCTAATTATTATAAACCAGCTCCTACTATGGTTGTCCCATCCATTTAAGGGAGTCAAATTTAAGTATTCATTTATTTATATAAAATTTTATTCCAACTTAGCTAGAGAGTATCTGAAATTGTATAGGGAGGAAGAAATTAAATGTATTAATTATTATAACATTTCTCTAAATTTGTAAACTGAAGGAAAATGATACTTTTTTTCCATAATAATAATCATAGTACTAATAAGCATTTTTTATACATACAATACAATTTGGTGAGTTAGATCTATGTCACACCATGAGCCAACGACAACATTATTATATATTACTAATATTCACTACATTTAAAAATTATTTTGAATCTCCTCGTCTCGAACTCTACTAATTGGATATGGAACTGGGTGGAAGGAAGCTTTATGGGAGAAAAGAGGAAAAATGTTTTCCTTTTCAAATTTAAGTTCTTTTTTAACCTCTCTAAATGGTAATAGCAATCTTGTATCAAACTAGATTTAAATCTCATTTTGATTCCTAAACTTAAAAAGAAAAAATTATTATGATTCTTAAATTTTCAAAATGTTTATTTTAGTTTTTCAACGGTTAAAAACAAGAATCGTTTCAACCCTTTCATCTTTATTTTTTTAATACAACGATTTAGGGATATGAGAGATCGAATCTACGACCTCGAAGAAAAGAATACATACCAATTACTGCTGAATTATGATTTTATGATCTTTATTTATTTTTAACAAGTGAATAACATAGGTTTGATATATGAATTGATATAGGTTCAACAAATAGATAACATAGTTTGGATATCTAAATTGAGGCGACATCAATATCTCAACGGTAATTTTTCTCTCCGAAAGTTTAAATTCTCACACCCAATAGTTGTATCGATGTGGATCGAAGATGGGATTTTTTAAGAAAAACATGCATACAATTTATGTGTGAATTTTCTCCATTTATCTTTTTAGGCAAGAAAAAGAAAAGAGGAGAAAAAGAAGAATATTTCCCTTGAGATTGTTTGGCCGCATTAGCCACTCGCAAACTCGGTCTCATTTCCTTTCCCCTTTTCTCTTCTTTTTGCGTCTCCCATTTCATTTCTTTCTTTCTTTCTATATCTTCTGCCTTAGCGTCCGATTCTTGCCTACCACTGCTGACCTTTCTCTTATTCCATTCTTCTTCTTCTTCTTCTCCCTCTTCTTCTTCTTCCTTACCCAAACTTTGCTCTTCTCCGATCGTCATGTCGTTCAGAGGCCTCCGACGGGTAACTTTATGTTCTCATTTTTATGTTTTCTTTACTCTAAACTCAACTGGGTCTCACCCTTTTTCAATTGGGGGCACTGGGTTTTCCTCCGATTTGACACTAATTATGTTTATCTCAAGATTCGTAAGCTGTGCCCGCTTCTGTTATGTATATCTTATAAGTTATAACCTTAATCTCTTACTTTGTCCACTTCTGTGATGCTTCTGTAAGAATGGGGTATTTTTTTTCGTCTGTTTCTTTGGATGCATATTCTGGAAGAGTACTGTGGATTTAGATGAAAAGAGTTAGATCATGTTATAGTTCAGAAAGCTTTGATTTAAAGGGTGGAAATCATAACCTTTACTGATCAGATTTTTTAGGGGAAGGGTTGGTGGGGGGTCAGGTTTGTGAGTTCAGATTCTGTGCCTATGTCAGTTGATGGACTTCTGTCTTCTTTGATTGTTCTGCAATTTATTTTTAGGAGCTTTTCAAGCCAGGATTACAAAACCAGAATTTGCTGGGGATCTTAGGATCAATCATGATCCTCTACAGTTAAATCTAACTTTTTTCCTGTAGAACCCATTAATCAAATAATATAATAGATCCCATGGTTCAATTGTAAGGGCTTATACTGCTCTATCTTGCACTTGCACCCACCATTTTCTATGAAAATCTACAGATTTGGAAGGCTTTACATGCTTTGGATCTTACTGCTACTTGTTGGTGCTTCTTCCATGGACCTCTGTTTGATTGTTTGACATTTATGAATTACTTTTGCAGCAAAACACTTTATCTGCAATGGGTGTGAATGAACACACCAAGAAAACGTTTTCAGAACTACAGAGAAAGAAAATGTACCGATATGTGATCTTTAAGGTTGATGAAAAGAAAAGGGAGGTGGTGGTTGAAAAGACTGGCAGTCCTGCAGAGAGCTATGAAGATTTCACTGCCGCTCTTCCCGACAATGATTGCCGCTATGCCGTGTATGATTTTGATTTCGTGACATCTGACAACTGTCAGAAGAGCAAGATATTCTTCATCGCATGGTTAGCTTTCAACTATTATGAACTCAATCTTATCTTTCTTATTGCTATGTTAATTTGATTATACTATTGCTCATTGAATTGCCCCACAACACAAAACTTTGGATACTAAGGAAAACAATGGCTATCCTAAGGTCATAAGAGTTTTGATCCTACAACCACCGATTCTAACCTGTGACTATTGAAAATCAAACTACCATTTCTAAGCTTTATGGTTCTTCATGTTCATGGTCAAATGGTTATTCATGAAACTCATCTGGTATGCTTACTATTTTTATTAAATACCTACTTAGTCTTCTGTTAGAGTTTAGTGGTAAGAGTTCTATATGAATCTCCACTATACTCTCCGAATATCATAGCATATCAAAATTCTTGTCCCTTGATATTTTTGGGCAAAACTGAAAAATCCTGTCATATTTTTACCAGAATGATTGCTTCTGTTGTTGGTGATCCAATGCACCTTTTGAATCTCTTATGCTGAAAACCATCAAAGTTATGACCAGGTGTTTTTTCTCTCTTGATCTCACACTAGATTGTCGTGCTTCAGGTCTCCAGCTAGCTCACGAATCCGTGCTAAGATGCTCTATGCGACATCTAAAGACAACTTTCGGCACGAGCTTGATGGCATCCACTATGAGATTCAAGCTACTGACCCTGCAGAGATGGACCTGGAAGTGATTAGAGACCGTGCTCAATGAACAGTCTCTGTTTGTTTAATTTGTTGTTCCCTTGGGGGTAAATCAGCTTGTATTTTGAAAACTTATGAACTGATTTATCCCCGGTTTGATATGTGTAAAAACCGATCGCTGGCAAATGAAAACATTGCACAAACCGTAAAATAAACTAACATCTGCAGAATGCCGATATATGGTGGATCGACATGTCGCTGTCTGGTTGCTATGACTGCTTCTCAGGTGAAGATAAGTCTGTAATAGAAAGTTTAGAATTTATCAAACCTATTATCGTTGGAAATTTGCTCCCTGATGGATCTCAATGCCTCAGGTCCTCAATGCCTGGTCGCTTCCTTCATTTTGCCTTTAGAACTTCCATTCTATGATGTGAAATGAAGAACATGTCAGTGTTCGATTGATTGATCGATTGATCGAACATAGCGTGCTTCGTAATCGTAGTATCTTTCATGGATTGAGTTTTTGAGTCTTAATGGTATCGGCCAGAAACAATTTTACGAATCAACATACCGAAAACAATCCTTTTTTTTCTTTTTCAGTTTTCAAGGATCAAACTTCCACTATGTAGGTGTGAAGATATTTCAAGTGAAAACATTTTATCACTAATCATCTTTCACCCTTTTAAATTGTGAAGCTTATTGACCACAACCAATCAAGGACATTTTTTCGTTTACAGTTATTGCTAATTCATTTTGTTAATCAAACATACGGCAAGGAAGAATAACAAGAAGTAAGAAGAATCAGCTAGAGCTCTGAAATTACTTCACTATTGTACTTCTGAAATTCAACACTAAAATTCTAATAAAGCCATTACATGTCGTTCATGGAAAAATAGAAATCATGGTCAAATGCTTGTAGCTTTGTTCTGATGGGATCATCCCACACTGGTTTGATCTTTAAGCATTTGAGACTGTTCTACTGGTTGATGTCTGCCCCTCCAATTCTTGAATGATTCCATCTTCGTTCTCACCCGACATCTCCTCCAATAATTTCCCCTTCGCTTCTGGCACGAAGAAAGTAAAAACCATTCCCAAGAAGTTTACTCCGCCCAACAACAGAAGCGAGTTCTTCACTCCAATGGCGGGAGGATACACTGCATCGATTTTATTCTTGTCCTGGGTCCGAAATTCGTGAAGAAGAACATTGAGAAGTAGCGCATGGCAAAGCCAATTCGGTTGTCCTTATGAGTCCAGTGATCGTATGGAATTGCAAGAGCGAACATGAAGAAGAATCCCATAAGTTGAATGGCAAATCTTCCCATCTTGTCAACGAGCACCATTTCTTCGATCGCGTGATCGTCGTGGCTGGTGGAGGAATCCATCCGATTGCGCTGAAGATATCTTTCAGGAACAAGTTGTGGCTGTAGAATGCAATGTCAAGTAAAAACCAAGTAGTTGTAGTGCCAAGTAAGTGAGTTCCAAGAGGCAATTGCATTTGCATTTGGCGTCTGCTGCAGCTGCTTTTGAGTTTCTGCCTCAATATCCCAAATTATGATTTTGAAATGTCTGATGCAGCCTGTGTTGCATCTTTGGCTACAAGAGCTTCAAATTATGATTGCTGTGAAATGGTACCATCGTGTTTTCGCTACATCGAGTGCATTTAGAACTTCAAATTCCTCCTTTCCCATTCTTTGATTTCTATTTCTCACACACAACACCAACACCAACACCAACACCAACACCAACACAACCTTATTTTAAATTCTTTTTTACATGGCTTACGTTTCCTGTGCACAAGCACAAAACAGTGAAACAAACAAAACAAAAACAGATCACTTTATCAACAGAACGTAACCAAAAGGGCTGAAAACCATGGGACAGGAATCAAACAAAACAATCCCAGAAACCTGTTCTGTTTGGTTAAATGGGGAAGGAAGTTAGATGTGAATATGTGGAAGCAAACACACCACACCCCAACCTTTTTCCAATTCTCAATTCCCTTTTCCCCACTCCATTTTTATGCTTTTATCTACCTTTTTAAGTTCCAAGTTTATGGCTTTTAATTTTGTTTTGGTTATAAATTTTATTTTGGGACTCAAACATTAATTAATTCCCACCTATTTGTATATATTTTGATTTTCTTAATTTTCTTAGAATAGAACTTCCAAGTGGTTGAGGAAATGGGGGAAGAGGCAACTTTACGGAGGTAAAGAATGAAAGAAATTATAAAACTTTTACCTTCTTAAAACGTTGATATTCTATACTTAATTACAACTATATAAAAATATTTAATAATAGAATTAATTTATTTCATGAATGTCATACTTAATTTATTTAAGCTCTATTGGTGTATTGCTCCCACAAGTTTAAGGAGAAATTCAAAACTGGGAATAAATATAACTTTTTTATTGATGTTTGGGTTAATATATATAATCTCTAATATTTATTTCTTGATTTTTTCTGATTTGGGATTTGACGATTTTGTTCTTGAGTTTAGAAATTTGAAGTCTTCTATTTGTTTGGAGAAGATCTTCCACTTTTAGCTTGTTAAAAATGTTTGAAGTTGTCGATTTGTAGGATGATCGACCTCTTAAATTGTTAATCTTTTTAGATGATCCGCCTCTTGGTTTGTTGATCTTTTTGGATGACTAGCCTCTTGACTTAATCAGGTAGATTATGATCCTTCGATCTTAAATATTAGCGGAATTTTGATCTTTCTTGTATGATGAATTAAGCGGTGGAATGACCCCTAGAGTTTTTCATAGAACTACCCGTGTGTCTATTTGATTTTAAGTATATATATTTTCAACCATTCTCTGAACACAAGCCTATTGGAAACATGTCAAAGTGAGCATGCACAATAGTAACCACTTTTGAATGAACTAATTACCACTCAACCCAAAAGCTTAAGCTGATGGCTGGGATAAATTTAATTCATTTATATGGATTCTAACAACATGCAATATGTATGTGATATACATCTAATATACTACTGATATGAGTGTATGATATATTATTGATATGAATATATAATATACTACTGATATAAGTGAAAACTTTTGTTATATTGAAAAATTTTAAAAATAGATGACGAAATATTTTTGCTACCCGACTAAATTTCTTTTAATTTTACTTTACTTCTTTCTATGTTAAATAGATAAATGTTAACATAGTACAAAGGGCCCCACTGCAACTGCAACTCAAACATATTTGTACTACGGAATTTGAAGTCTACCAGCCCCATATTTATTTTTTTAGATTCGATTCATTTCAATCTCGATACTTTTAAAAAATATTCATATTTATTTTTCTCTTATTTATTTTGATTAAAATTTTTGCATCACAATCCACTCACTAAATTTATTGAAATATAACTATATTAAAAATCTTCTATTGTGTATAAATTTTGTAAATAGAAAAATGATCCATTTTTAAAGATATAGGGACATAATATAGACGTTTTTGAAGTACATAAATAAAAATAAATAAAAATAAACAAAAGTAGAAAGTACAGATATTAAATACTATTTAAACTTAATATAATCACAACATTTGTTGTACTTAAAAAAAAGTCACTCAAAATGTAATTAAATATATGGTGATGTTATCGAAACAGTTCATTTTCATGATTTTCCAAAAGCTAATTCAATAATTAATTTATAATTTGAGCTAAATCATAATTGCTTGCAACTTTTCTTTTAATTAATAAAAGAAATTAAAACTCCTTTTTTAGCACTATTTTTCCTTAAAAAACAAAAAGGAAATCTTATCGGAAATAACTCAAAACGCTCCAATGGACCACCTAGCATTTTCAATTTATGAAATTGGACTATATTTATATATCTTATCATAATCAATAGTCAAATTAAAATTAAAATCTTATATATTTATACACGAAACCAAGTTTAATTGGACTGCTGTGTTGAGGCGTGGGGGGATTGTTGGTACTGCTGATGTGAAATTTATGCTTATTAAATTGCTTTATAACTAACTTTTTTTTTTTTAATATATTGTAATTGATGAATGTACATTATTTGTCAACTATATAAATTAATTTTCTAATTCTATATCATATATTAAAATCCAATCTCCCCTCTCTTTCTGTGTGTTTGTATTTATATAAATAAGTGTAGGTAAGCCCCTAGGCCATATTAATTCTGTCTTGTAATACCCACTTGAAGATTCCCATTCTTTCAATAAATAATAAAAACCATAGCTTTTCTCCCTAACATGTTTGGTAGCAAATAATTAACAAGAGAATCTATGGGCTAAAGCCAGTTTTAGATGTGCAAAATGTTAAATTAAAAAGGAATAAAATATGATGGGATCATATGTAAATCTTAACCATCCATGTAACTTTAATTTAATCTTATGTACGGCTCTAAGATCCTTGTTCTAGTTTATTTAAATTAAAAAAAAAGTTATTAGAATGGGCTTTGTTTACGTTTAGATTTAAATATTGTTTTGGTTTTTGTAATTTCAGCATGTTTACTTCTAGAAATGTCAAATTTTGGAGCATAACAGTTATTGGGGTTGAAGATTAAAACCCTCCTACCTCCAATTTGTTATACTAAAAAAATGTCAGTTTTAGTTCTTCAATTTTGGTTTGTTTTAACATTACTTTCAAAACATTCTCCTTATGCTAAAATTTACGGTTACATTTGAACATTTTAATACAAGATTATGGTTTCATTTCTAGAAATTTATTGGGTGTGGTATTATGCTACAATTGTGATAAAAAAGAATGATATAAACAATAAAATGAATAGACCAAAACCGTCTAAAAAGGTAGAAACGAATATGTTTAGAAGATATAGACATGAAAATAAACTAAATAAAAAGCATTTGAAAATTCACTAATTTATATATGGACAACTAATATAGTTGAAATTTGATTGTGTAATGAGGTGTCTACAACAAGAAGCTAAGGAGAGAGCTAGGGTTTCCAATTTCCATTGATATGAAATGATTTTGAAATATGGGGTAGAGACAAATAGTGGGACATACATTTAATGCCACATTATTGGAGGGGATGATCAACAATGATAGAGATCACCAAGTTGACACCAAAACCAACATTACAATGTCTTCTATTTTATCCCTTCATTCTGCTTTTTCAGAATGACAAATTAATTGATATTTATCCTTCACTCATTTTTCCTTTTCTTTTCTTTTTCTTTTTCTTTTTCTTTTTCTTTTTTCCCTTGTCTCAAGTACACATGAAAAATCCCAAAACAAAATTATATTGATTTTGACCCGGGATCACGCATTATGACTGCATCTTTTGAGATTTTGAGATTTTACCATTTCTTTGTTCGACACCAAAAAATTAAATCAATTTTGTCAACACATGAAGATGATATCTCTAGTTAGGGACAATGATATACTATTGTTTACTTCCAACATAAACTCTTGTGACTTATCTAAAAGATATGCGGGTGTGTGCATACTCACTGTAGAATAAATTTGTGTAGGTGATATATATATATTAATACAATAAATATAGAGTATGTGAATGTAAACTTTTAAATTTGATCTCAAGAGAATGAGTACATGTCATGTTATTTACAACTGAGCTGTTGATGTTACCTAATATTGTACTAAAATATTAGTGAGTTAGTTTTGATATTTAATTCTTAATAAATAGTTTTTAAATACTAAATGAAATTGGAAGAAATTCAGGATTAACATATGGGATGGAAATGCAATAAATAAAAATTTCGGACAAGAAAAGAAAAAAAAGGAACAAACAAGAACATTACATTATTGACAAGTCAAATTTGATAGTCCACAAGTCTAAGACTTGCTCTATAACACTATCATCAACCTCACTTTACTTTGATACGATTTATATCCCCCAAATCTTTATAACCCTCACAAGAAATTAATGAAAATGGCTGGAAAAATGAAAGGGATATATTTACATTTGGTCTGGTGAGAAGTTCACGAAGCCATGAAAAAATTGAAGAAGAAGAAGAAAAGGAAAATCTCAATTAAGACTACTCTCACATGAACTTAGCATCAAAAGTTCCTCCAAATACTCCGTTCCCAAATCTTCCAAAATCATCACATTGTTAGTTTTCTTTATCTTCTTCTTCTTCTCCACCGCCGCCGCCGCGGATTTCCTTCTCAGCGAGTGTTTTCTCTTCAAAGCCACCACCGGCGAGCACCCCTCCTCCAGTTGATACTTAATGTCCTGCAGCGATTCCCTCACCATTTCTACCGGAAAATTCAGCACCGCCATTGAACCTCTCATCGAAAATGCCGCTTGATCGTACGCTAAAGCCGCCGCTTCGGCGCTGTCGAAAGTCCCCAGCCAAACCCTAACTCCGTGCCTCGTCGAATCCCTAATCTCCGCCGCGTACTTCCCCCACGGCCGCCGCCTCACCCCTCTGTAACTCTTCTCCGGCGTCTTCCTCTGTTTCTCTTCCTCGAAATCAGTCGAACTCACTTCGATTTCTTCCTTAACCACAATTTTGGATTCGGTTCCTGATGTTTGGCTGCCGAGAAAATCATCGGGAAATGCGAGGGAGCCGTGGATCGAGAAAATCTCGCTCCATGAGAAGGACGATTCCATTTCCGATGAACCGAACGAAGATTCCGTCGAGAAATCAGAATCAGAAAACGAAAAGTAGGAGGTCTCCATTTCAGTCGCTACTGAAAATCCGAGCGGGTTTTTCTTTTTGATTTTCTGGGGAATTGTTTGCTTCCTAAGAAACTTTGTTTTCTTTCTGTTTTCTCTGCTTAAAAGATTTTGAATATTTACCCCTATATATAACAGCGGAAAAAGGGAAGAATTTCGATCCACAAATATTAAATTAAATAATCTGGGCGGACGGATTACCAATATTTTAAAATTGGGGGGGGGGGGGGTGAAAAACAAATAACTTTTAGAATATGATGTTTATTTAAAAATTTATATAACAACTTGGCAAAAATTAAAAAAAGTAAAAAATAACAATATCAAGGGAACTAGATCACGTGCGTCAAAAAACGCCACAGACCCGGCGGCGCCATGGGACCCATTTCGAATTTAATAAAAGAAATTAATATCCGAATCATCAACTTAGCGGAATAGTTCGTGAATTATCGATCTACGTGGCGGAACACGTCATCGAGATATTTTTGAGAATTCACTGCAATTACGTTATTGTCTTACAGCTGGACATGGCACGAGGGCATTAGTTTAGTGGTTATAGATCACAGAAAGATAAATTAATTTATCAAATAATTGGGCTTTTTTAGTGCCAAGTTGCTTTTAAAGAAGGAATCTAATCAACAAACTTAGTTTAATTTAATGTTATGATTATTATAATTATATTAGAGAATAAATATTTGTCATTAATTTTTTCAATTATATTTAATCATTGATAAAATTTTACGTAATTATATAAAAATGCATAAAGAATTCTCGACTTTGTTGGTTTTATAACAAGAAAAAAGTGTTCAATTTTTTAAAACGAATCATGAGATAAACTAATACATATTGAATGATTATTTCTAGACCAAATGGTTGATATTCTATTTTTTGTTTTTAGTTTATCATTTTATTATATTTTGTTTCTTGATTTATTATTCAATAAGCAACCTCAGTGTTACAAAAATTTTATGTAATTTTTATGCATTTTTAAACTTAATTTTTATATTGTGTTTCCACTGATTTGGACTTTAAAAAAATTATGTAATCGTTACGTGTGTCGTAAGTCTCAACTAGTTATATGTTCATCGGTTGCACAGCCACCTATTTTCAAAATACATATTCAATTCAATGCAATTAAATTAAGTTTTTCAATACCAATACAAATCGAATTATTTAGTTCGGAGAAAAGTGATCGATTATGTTCACTTCTACCTTATTCTATTAGTAGATTTCATTTTCATATGCGCGTACTTAAAAAAAAAAATTTGTTTTCAAACGAGGATTATATTTTTATGAGTACTAATCCATCTCAAATTCTTCTTCAAAAATTTTATTCTTATTGTGATTTCTTGATCAAATATATATCTCTTATGGTTTAATAAGAAACCCTTACATTATTATTGAGAGATCTTCGTTGTTTCCACTTTTTTTTTTTTCATAATCTTTTAATTTTATAGCTAGAATTACTTCATCCAAACATCAAAATTATTCTAATTGAACTCTCTTAAATTCTTGATGGTAGGCGATTAAAAATTTGAAATTTTTTTTGAACCATATCGAATTACTATATGGTTAGATATAATAATGCATCTGTGACGCTTTTATCTTTTATTTATAATCTAGTGAAGAGAGAATAATGTTAATTGTATCAATAATAAGAATATCATATATATGGATGTAAAACCTTCTTTGATTAATATTGATTCAAACACACATTTTGCCATTCATATTATTTTGTTCTAAATCTAACTTTACGTAGGAATGTAGGAATGTACGAAAGCAGGTCAAAATTAAAAGCTAATATGAACATAGTTGACAATATTTATATGACATATATTCTTTTATCAAGGTTGTTGGAAGTTCAAATCCTCTCCCCCCACTTTTATTGTACTAAAAAAAAGCACATGAGAAAGAAAAAAAAACTACCTTTTGTAATATAAAACAATAAAGTATTAGCACAAAATGATTTTTTAAACTAATCATTAGGAATACATATTAGATCGGAGTTTGGGTTTTTAAGTCGGGAGATAAGTTTGGTTTACCTTTTAAGACAATTTATTAATCTCATGAGCTATATAAACTTAAATTAAAAAACCAAGTTATCTTTTAAGCTATAATTAATTTTGTTTTGCTAATCTCAAATTTACACAACTAAATACAAACTACATAAGTTCATATATTCTTCACCACCATCCAAATACATATACAAATTACACAAGTCTCAGAGACTTGGACATCTAGATATAGGAATAGGAAAAATAAGGAAAAATGATCAAATTAATTGGGGTAGCAGACAAGAAAACAGATAAAGAAAAGGAAATATAGATCTTTAATGGGTTAAATTTAAGAGGAACAGTCACTGTTGAGGAATTCAAAACAAGGGAAAGACACAAATTAAGTTGTCTGCTCTGATATAAACAAATCAAACTAAAAATAATATTACAAAATCCACAAGATTTTTCTCTTGGAGATTTGTATTAGAAAGAGAACCTAAAAAGAATTCACAGTTTGACTGTTTGTTTTTGTTTTTCTTTTCAGACAGCTTATAATGAAGAGGGTTTGCATCTGGTCTGGTTGTCCATTTTTCCTTAGCTCACTCCCAATAATATTAATCTTTACCCTTTCATTTATTTTTCTTTTTATATATATTAAATCCCACTTGCATATGTCCTTTCTTTATCCCTTTTCACACACAAACACAAGCATAAAGGGGTCCTTTTTTGTATTTTTACCCACATAATTTAGAATTGAACCTTATGAAATCATAATTATTAATATAATTTTAAAAGAAAATTGTAGCTAGTTAAAAAGAATCACGAGACTCTTCAATTCTACACATAATAGTAATAAAAATTCAATTGTGAATTACCTTGATAAATGCGAGGAAAAAGAAAATTAATTACCTAATAACAATCATATATTTTGGTCAATGTTCAACACTGACAAGTTTGAACAGTTAGTTTCTTTTTAATTAGAAAATTGGATATGCCCTTTTTGCTCTAATTTGTTAGGACAATCGAGGAGAATCCTATTTCTACTGTGTGTGAATACTTTTTTTAGATCTGTGCAGGGAAAAATAAAAAAATATAAAAAATAAAAAATAAAAAATAAAAAAGAGAGAATTTTGAAAATAGGGTGGTTGAAGGTTTTGCAACACAATTTGAAACAAATTGCAAGTAATGGGTCCAAAGAAATCTCCTTAATGTGATTAATCATTACGTATCCGCCAACCACTTGATTAATTAGATTTTAGCTACCCTAACTCCTTTTCTTACTTTTAATTTTTTTGTATTAATTATTGCTAGTGCCAACCTCTTTTTCCCTTCAAAATCTTTAACTTCCCTTCAGACTAGAAGAAGTATAAATTTAATCTCTAAACCAAGCTATATAATAATGATGTCTAATTAGTCTTTAAACCTTTTTTTTTCCTTAATTTCTCTAGAAAATCGATATTTTGTGATTTATACTGGGTGGTTTTCTATAATCGAGATTTGTGGTATGATAAACGTAGGGCTCAAATCTGGAATATGAGAAACCACCCATGGGGCCGGGCTCCTTGCCACTACCATCCCCAGGAACAATTAGTTTTTGAACTTTAAAAAATTTCAACTACGATTATGAGCTTTGAATTGTAGTTTATTGTATAGTTAATGACACAATTAATTAAATTATATGTTAGATACACGTTAGTCAATGGTCGTTTGGTAACATTCTCGTTTCTTATTTTGTCGTTTCAAATTTTATTAAGAAATCTAAGCATATATCTAACAACTATTTATGTTTCTTGTTTTTCATTTATTGTTAGAAACATTGTCAGTATTGTATAAAAATTTTAAAGACAACAAAAACAAGTTTCTTGTTTCTTGTTCCTGTTTCCAATTTGTTCCAACGTAGGTAAAGATCTTGTTTTATCATTCTTGAATCCCATAAGTGTGAGAGGTCATGCAATTATATTTTTTTTAATAAAAAAGAAGAAACATAAACAAGAAACCAGAACGTAACCAAACAAGCCCTAATTAATTTGACATAACATAACATCAAATGGAAGAGAAAAAGTATATACATAGTTATACAAAGTAAAGTGTATCGGTCTCATAGAAAGAATTCGTGCATATGTTGCTTTACTTTGTCCATTTGTATATGTATGTATGCACATGACACTAAAGAGAAGAAATAAGTGGATATATAGTTGAACAAAGTAGAGTGACACAGTCTATAAAAAGAATTGAATTTAGTCGTCAATATTTACGATATGATATGTGCTACTTTATTTAGTCCAACCATCCATTTTCTTCCAAATCTAATTTTACAAACATTTTGGTGTTATTAGGAGTAATTTAATATATTAAATGGCAAGGTGATTTAGATTTAGATTGGTGAGTAGGGATTTTGAGTGGCAAGCCACCCAACCAATCCAAAGCAACTTGCATATAGAGACTAGTGATGTAATCACCTCATTCCTATTACATGGGACCACGAATAAAAATGAAGCAATTTTTGGGTATGTTCATGAACCCAACTTAGTTTATTTATTTCTTTATTTCCTTCTTTTTAGCATCTTCATCACTCTCTTTATAAAAATTTAAAAAAAAAACCTCCCTAATTATATAGATATATATATATATATATATAATATGCACATTGATTTTGCTGACCATCTTGCTTCCAAATTTCGTTTCTTTGAGTTTTTAAATGATTATTTTTCGCTGTCCTATCCATAGCTATAAAGCTAGAAAGTAGCCAAGATTGCTCCTTTTTTTATTTTTTTTATTTTTTAATTTGCTTCCCCTCAACTATATTAATTATTATAACAAATTTATTTTGTTTAAGTTGCCCTCGTGTTGAAAATCAGTGGAGATGACTTCTTGAGTTCATTGCATCTTTACAATGGTTCTATTGCATTCCATTTTGGAACTCTTGGCTGCGAAAATTTTGTCATTTTATCATCCGCCCTCTTTATTTATTATGCTTTCTTCTAGATGGAAATGGACTGATGTTTTTTGGAACCCAATTTTTGTCTTTTTTTCTTTTTCTCAGGCATTTATTTTGAGGAATTTAATAATACTACTGTTCTTCAACATGTTGCTGTAGTTTAGTATATATATATTAGAAGAAAAAGGGGATTTCTTATAAAATTTATTTTAATAATGTGAGTTGGAATTAAGTGTGTTAATTAACTTAAATTCAAACATTAAAAACCCATTTGGATTTAAAGGGGGGAATGAAATAATTAATAATCTTGCTAGCTTCTCTTCTTTTTTTCTTCCTTTTTTTTTTTTTGGTTGTCTTTCTGAAATCATCATTATCCCTTTGAGAAACTTCCAATAAAGTTCTTTGATTTGAAAGTGATGGGTTCTGAATACATTCAAGCAATGTTTTGAGAAACCTTCCAAGACCTCATTCTATATATATGGGAAAAAAATATATATATTTTCAAATGGGTATGGAATATAATCAGGGTTTAAGAACTCTCCCTTTATTAAACCCATATTTTTCACAGGCTTTTGACTTTGTTCAGAACAACAAGACCTTGAACTTTTTTTAATTTTTAATATTATTTTTTTGCTTTTTCTAAAGTTCTTGTGGTCAGTTTCCTTCTTTTGTTAGGCAAGGGTGTGGAACTTGGCTGAATGCATTGCATGAAGAGAGAGATAAGAGAGAGTTGTATTATATGCAATAAAAAGAGAGGGAAAAATATAGAAGTTCAAACTTGAGGCTGATAAGGCATGCATTGATATCTGATCATGGGCATGAAGAAGCAGCCAAAAAAGAACATGAAACCTAGTTGACGTGTATGATAATTTCAAGTAACTACCATTGAAACTATTAATATCAGTTTTAATATATTTTATTTAAATTAGATATATAGCTTAGATTATATTATTTAATTATTTTCTATTTGTATTATGATTAGGAGTTATAGTAGTATAAATAGTTATTAGGCTTGTATCAAAATTGAACGATAATTCAATGAATCTCTATTTGTTATTTTCTTAATTACTTTTCTCTCATTCCTCTAAAATTGACACATCAAGACTCCAAAAAGTTAACAGTTACCTTATCATCCAAGAGTTAGCTTGCCTAACAAATTAAATAAAGAGGCTTTCAATATTGGCAACTTTCCAGTGAAAATCAAAACAAGATTAAAAAAAAAAAAAGAAGCAATTATCTTCCCAACCAAAACTAACAAAAAAAAAAAACTGATCAAATTGGTGAAGTTGGTTCTTAATTAGGTTGATCTAAGCAATTTAAGTGTAATAGAGCTTGAACTCAACTTCCAAACACAGAGCAAGCAAGGTTTGATTATTAAACACCATTATATTAATTAGTTTCTAGTAGATTTATTGTATTTTGCTTAAGTAGGGACGGGGATTAAAACTTATAACCTATTGTTCAAAACAGTGCCAATTACCGTGATAAACTTTGACTGTTTTTTTTCCTTCTTTGTTTGTACAAATAAGTGTACATGTGGGAAAGTTTTGTCATACTTCTCAAAGGAGAAGAGGATTCGTACAACTTTTGCCTTCATGCACCTTAAATCACTTCTAGACCATAAATTTAAGAAAGAGAAAAAAAATTCCTTTATGAGCCTAATTAGCTCGAAAAAAATTTAACCCTAAATTTTAATTCCATAAATTTAATAAAAATATTTTTCTATTATCGTTGAAATGTGGTTTAATAATAAATTAACGTAGATAACTGAACTCATTTGCTCCAAATCTTTTTGGTTTCCTTTATTTTTTGGACCAACGAACCATAACGGTTTGATTTTCCTTATCATTTTTCTTCTCCTATTTCACTTTTATGGTATTTTATATTAATTTGTATCCTAAATATGGGGCCAGCTATGGTTTCAACTTTTAGATTCCATTAAGAAATGTTGGTTTGAAACTAGTTGTTTTTGTTTTTAAAACGTGTGTGAGAGAAGAAATTAGTCATTTTGAATGGATGATGATTCAAATTAAGGTGATCATCGTAAATATCTAGAAGGGCGTTTGTTTTTTTTTAACCTAGATGCCCGAAATTTTAGAGGTTCGAAATTTTAGATATTCGATATTTTGAGATAGCGTTTTATGAAAGTTTATAAGGATACGACAATATTTGGATAACCACGTTTGTTTTACATCCTGGAATACCGTTATATTTATAGAATGTTTCATAAATGGCCTTACGAATATTTATATAATTTATAGCATTCATTTAATATAATAGATTTATTTGAATCAATTCAATATTTTGTGCCTTTTATACGTTATTTTCTACCACAAATTAATTCATATAATTTAATATGAATTTCATTTTCAATCTAATATTTTTCCAAAAAGATAATCATATAATTGATGTTATCTTTGATGAAATTTATTTATCTTAACATCACATTATATTTTTTTAATAGGAAAAATATCAAAGCTATTTCGATCGGTTGTAAAAAAAAAAAAGCTTAATTTAAAATTATATATTTATGATAATAAATATTATTAATAATATAATTCCTTCCAAATACTAAAAATAAATGGAGATATTATATAATTTTATTGCAGTTTATTTTATATGTAAATGTAATTTACAAATATATTTAATTTCATAGAGTTGTTTATGAGATGATCACTACATTAATTTAATTAAATTATAAATTTAAAAATAAAAATAAAGAATATTATTAAATAAAATAAAGAAATTTGATGAAAGAAAAATTTATGAAAGGCAAAAATGTAAATAGTAGATGCCCTCAGCACGGGAGTCTTGGAAACCCACCCTTCAAAAGGACATCTAAAATTCGTTAGATCTATTCCGTATTCCAAGATCGATATTCGAATATCTTACGTTCCCGCAAAATAAACATGGAAATCATAGATTTTCATGAAACAAACATGTCGAAGTGTATGTCAATATTACATCTTTTAATATACAATAATAATAATGATATCATATTAGATGATGATGATGGATTAAAGTATTAAATTATATAAAATATGATACTGTCCACGAAACAATCCTCCAACTTTCAGAATATTATATACTCTCAGTCTGTGTTTTGTGTTGTAAGTTACGTCGTCAATGGTTTGGTCATAGATCAATATATCAAGCTTACCCAAAGGAAGACGCCATAGTAGAAGAAGAAACACGTCATTTCTTGCCAACATTAATATTTTAACCACTTTTTAGGGGCCGTTTGATAACGATTTTTATCTTTTATTTTTAGTTTTTATATTTTTGGGTTTTCTATTTTTAAGAAAATTAAAACCGATAACTAGTTTTTTATTTTTTATTTTTAAAAAATAGAAAACCAAATATGTTTGGTAATCATTTTGGTTTTCAATGTTAGGGGGAAAAAATATATGTAAAGTAGAGATGACGTGAGGTGAGGTGTGGTGTGAGTTGGGATGCCCTCTGCATTCTCTTCCTCACATAAATTTTTAGTCCTTGTCTCCACTCATTTTCCGATCCTGAGGATCAAGGTCTAGGTTCATGGATCCTGGTCAACAAGGATTTTCGCAAGGAAAATTATCGATTTAGTAATTAATTTTAGTTATTTATAGAATTTAAAATAAAAAGATTAATCAATATATATATAAATTATATCTATTTTAGTAAAAGATTATTACTTTACTAGTATAAATAATTAATTTTAAAAAATATTTAATATTTTGTTCATAATTCTACTTAATAAAATATATATTAATTATTTCAAAATAGAGTTGGGGTCGGGGCAAGACATGGAGAGAAATGCATTCCCCTTGTTGGAGCAGTAACTCAATCCTCTAGAGATTCTTGTCATCCCTAGGTAGAGATACGAAAATAACAGCTCACAAAGATAAAATGAACTTTTTAAAGAGAGATTTTAGAATAAAAAGAAAAATATTTTGTGAAAAGAAATTTTGACGAGAGAAAAGTTAAAATAAAAATTAGAAGACGAGAGTAAAGTTGAGAGAAAAACCCGAAAATTAGAAAGAAAAATAAAAATTATAGTGAGAAAAAATTTAGTTTGAAAAACATTCTAGTGGGAGAAAAAAATAAATTAAAAAGAAAGAAAAGTTATAGTGAAAGAAAATTGAAAAATTTTGAGGTATATTTTCTAGAGAAAAAATAAATTAGAAAGCAAAAAAATATAAAAGAGGAGATTAGAGAGGTAGAAAATTTTGAAATAATATTAAATTTTTAGAGAGAAAAAGATGAGAATGATGTGTTAGAAAAAAAAAAAGGGATGAAAATATATACAGATGAAAATTTTGGAGGGAGAGGTGATAGTAAATATTTTAGATGAAAAATTTAGAAAGAGAAAGATAATTTCTTAGAGAGAGAAATTCCGGTAAAAAACTATTTAGAGTAAAAAAGAAATTTGCTTGAGTAAAATTTGTTGGAAAAAAAAGTTGAACTTGGAAAAAAAGAGATTTTGAAATTTAAATTTACATAGAATTTTAAAAACAACTTTTTAAAATAGAAAACATAAAATTGAATTAAAACAAACTTTTTTTTTTTTCAAAAACCAAAAACCAAAAATTAACCAAATGCAAAAAATATGAAAGAACAAAAGATGGAAATACAAGAAGATGGTAATATATGAAAGCAGAGTGTTTGCATAGCATCCATTAAAATTCACAAGAAATTGTCACAGAAGAAACAAATTTTCTTAGTGTTGTTTTATTTGGTCTACTAAACATATTTGAAATAACTTCAACCTTATCATCTTAATTAGTACTTTAAATTTGAACATAATTCGAATAAGACATAATTTTATAGCAAAACCAAAAAATTATGTTTGAATCCCGACTCGTACTAAAAAAAAAAATTGTAATTCTTTTTAATTAAAAAAAAAAACGATTGTAATTCCCAATGGCCAAATAGCTATTTATCCATTAGTTAGGCAGGGAAACAGTTCTACTATGTATCTATTTGGGCTGATGAAAAGATTCTCAAGGCCCAAGCCTAAAGGATGGGCGTTGTGTGGGCTTTGGAAAGGATGAACGCTTCAAAGCTTCAAAGGGTGGGCCTTGATTTTCTTTATAAAAAAATGTTTTCTCAGGATTAAATTAAAAGAATAATATTCAATTTGTGGCTTATGAAAATAAACTTAATTTAATCCAAATGTACTTAATCCGTGGATGTGTCAGAAAATCACTCTACATATATATGTGGGAAAAAAAAGTTCTGGATAAATTTAAAATTGTTTTCTTCTATGACAATTTCTTATCCAACCACGTATTTTCAGATATTATATATACACATAAATGTAACATTTTAATCACCTAATTGAATCAATCGTAATGACAATTTTCATTTTTTTATAAATCTATAAAAATGATATATTTTCCTTTTTTAACCATTAAGAAGAGAAAAGGGTATATTCCCGTATATCAATATTATGTATCAATTTGGTGTGATATTTCCTTAATTTTGTGGGTTTTTGTATTATTTTTATACTCTATACAAGAAATTAAAAAAAAAAAACTTGTAAACAAAAAACGTGCAAGACATGTGACAATAGCGCACAAGCGAAATAACTGGCCCAAAAGATTTGTTATTGAAAAAAAAAAGAAGGAAAAAAGGAAAAAAAAAAAAAGTTCCCAATTCAGTTACCTCCCTCTTATCTTCCACACAGGGGAGCAGTTCAATTTTCAGAGAAGCTGAAATGGCTGCTAATTAAGCTTAAGGAGCCGCTCCATTTTGCAGGCGGGCCTCCTCCATCACCATCCTTCAGCTCAAGTTACTTTTTTGAAACTGCCCCAAATGAGATCGGCGACATTTCCAAGGACCCATTGCCCCAACTTCTTGCTTCCCATTCATGGCTTCAGCTCTTCGACTACGAAGAACTCGATCCCTTTTGCCGCGCCCTTTAAATTTAAACCCACTTTCTTGAAATTTCAAGCGAAACCGGCCCGGTTGGTTGTATTTTGTTATCGGGATTCCGAGAAATCTGCCCGGTATGAAGAATCCGGTGATCGTGACTCGGAAGCTGTGGGGGTCGAACATTCGAATGGGCCTTTCATGGAGGAGAATACAGAGCAAAACCAATGGAGCCTGGAAGTGGGAAGCCCTAGTGTTGGATTTCGGCCTCTGGCCAAATTGAGCTTCAGCGATAAGGCTTTTCTTCTCTTGACATTCATCGCGTTAACGGTAACTTTGAATTAGATCAATTTCTCTCTATATGTTGTGTGTGTGTGAATTTCTCCGAATTTTGGTAGTTGTCAGACTATGCTCTTCAGTCTTCCCTGAAGACTAAGGGTTTTATAACCTTGAGATTTGAGAATTATTGGTGGACATGCGGCCTTTTTGTTTTTGTTTTTTTTCCCCTCTTTCCTAGTTGATTGTTAGTAGTAGTTCTTAACAAATAGATTTTTTCTTGGTCTAACCGGTCCTCCAAAGTTTCTCCTAACAACGTTGGACTAATACTGATGCTAATTAACAGATCAATTGCTGATTATAGAGATGTTATTTTTTTAGTATCATACAATCATGTGTTAAATAAACTATATAACAAACTAATGAAAGCATGTTGCCTTAGCTGATCGTTTCTAGATGGGTTTACTCTTACAAGTTACTTATTGTTCGAGACGGAGAGGAATAGGATAATCCTTAGGTGCATGGGTGTATTTCCATTGGTTCCATAGATGGAGATATAGCAGATATTTGTGATTATATGATTGGTATCTTTTATTTCAAAATCTAGAGTTGAGCTCTGGATTGAAAAATTACTTGAAGCTTTTAGTTGCCATGACTCCGTAAGGAGTTAATTGTTTGATATTGGGGCTAACGTGAGCATAACTTAGTGGTAATTGGCGCATTCTCTTTCTCGTGAGGTCGGAGGTTCAAACCTTCGTACCTCCAATTTGTTGTATTAAAAAATATATATCTATATATATACTTATTTGATACGGTGACATATCGAATTACCGGCTTTCATTTATTTGGTCATTGAGCATATGTATAAACATTGATTAGTGCTAATTGGTGCAGACTTCGGTGGCATTTACAAGCCTTGTCATTGCGGCTGTGCCAACGCTTTATGTAAGTTCATTGATGACCATTTGAACTTTTAAGTTAAAATTAGCTTTCAGATACACTTTTGTGCCTTTTTTTTCTAATTTTATCCATATATTTTCTGAGTTCTCTTTATACAAATCCATGTATTAAACAAGAAAGTAGTCTAACAAGACAATTTGGGCCTAACATACTACTAACAATGTGATGAAGTATGAATCTGAGAGACATGGTTTTTGAAAAATGTAATGTAGGCAATGCGCAGAGCTGCTATTTCACTTTCAAAGCTAGCTGACACAGCTCGTGAAGAACTTCCTGGTACCATGGCTGCCATTAGACTTTCAGGCATGGAAATCAGCGATCTCACTCTTGAACTAAGTGATCTAAGGTGAGAACCGATCCTTATCTAGGTCGTCTCTCCCTATTTGAAATTGGTTTTGAGATGGGGCATTGTTTCTGTGACAAGCTGGATATCTTGTAGTTCTTTTGAATATTTGGTTCCAGAGAAATAGGGGTATTTTCTGGGTATTGAGAATGCTTGGGAGTAAGTCTGGGATGTGGCTCACTTTGATAGTCCTCTTTGCATCTTCATCATGAAAGATAGTCCTCTTTGCATTCATGTTCTGTAATTACCCTTTGCTTTTTAATCATAATGGTCAGAGTCCTATATCTTTCCCGTGGTTCCACTTGTGTTCTTGTATGGCCCTCTTTTGATTGTACTCTCATTCTTCTCAATAAAAGTGGTTTTTAAGCGGTTCAAGAGATCTATTTCTTGAGAACCAATCAGGAAACCAAGTGTAATGTTAAATCTTGTTCAGGTGGTTGTTCTCTTTAGCCTAATATACGATCATATCTGTTGTCACTACAAATAATATTCTTCATGGAGGCCACTGTAGAATGCGAAAACAGATCAAATATGAATAGGGGTTTCATTGATAGCAATTTTTCTCTCACTTATATGGCTTTGAATCTTAGTCCCCAAGGGGCAGCCTTGTTGGCTAAAGCTTACGATCTCAGAATAATACCTATCCTGTAGTTGCATGTTTGAACCTTCGAGTAAACTTAATAAGATAAAAATCCTTGATGTCTCCGGGGTGTCCTGGATTAGTGGGGTGGGGCCCTTGATATAGATATGTATATAATATAGGCTTTGAATTTTATCGTATGTTTCTTGTGCCATTGTCTCCCCTTTTTGGGCAAGCACAATCATTCTGACTTTTCTAAGTAATCCATCTCCTTTCTGTTTTGAACGCAGTCAAGAAATAGCTGATGGGGTAAACAAATCTGCCCAGGCTGTCCAAGCAGCAGAAGCTGGAATTCGACAGATCGGTGCAATTGCGCACCAACAAACTATGTGTATGTTTGACTACAAGCAATCTAATATTACTCATACTACATATTCTTATGACTAATCACCAGAGCTTAACAGCTTGTATTATGTTGTCCGCATGATTCAGCAATGATTGAAGAGAGAGCAAGCCTGCCCATTATTTCGTTGCAACCTGTTGTTGCTGGAGCTGCAAAGAAGACTTCTCGTGCCGTTGGCCAAGCCACCCGAACCATCTTGAAAATGATCACAAGAGGAGAAAGTACGGAGAATGAGGATGATAATAGTATAGATAGACTGGAAGTTTAAGCTTACCGATTCCTGCTTGAAATCAAAACAATTGTGTAAATATCACACAAGCATAGACCTCGACACGAAATTTACAATCCCGTATTTGTCGATAGGAAGGCTTGAAACACATGTTCAGACATCCAAAGTTGGAAAGCTTTCCACTACCTTTAAACAAAGGCACATTAGTGAAGCTTCGTTTATTATTCTTTTTCCAACTTGATTTCAAGTCTGTAAAGGCGATGTAATTTTTTCTTATCTGTCAAGACTAGTGGCTAAATGTTAATCTACCATTTTATCAACTCGACATTGAGTAATTTATACCGCTCTTACATATCAGAAATGTTCATTTATGGATTCTCTCCTTGAGAGAAGGATCTTTGAAACCATTGAGATCGGCTAAGGAAAAAGGACAATGAGTCTAATCCAACTGGTTCAATTGTTCATTTGATTCATCCTCAGTAACACTTCATGAGTTCCCTGAAACGGGGGCGTGTAAAGGTTTTCCCAGGCGAATAGAGATTGGTCAGGTTGCACTATCTGGAAAAGTTGTATTTTAAGGCGAAATCATATTCATCCTAAAATACTGATTGAGCTCACCGAAACCAAACTCTCTGTTTGATAACTGAACTGTCTGGAAAAGCCGTCCATAAAATGTAGTGTTCAAGTTCAATGTTGAAGAAATTTGCAGAAAGAGCCTGTTGGAAAGGCTTTTGGCTCTCAAGCAGGAGGCTGAAAATGGGGTCACAAAGAATATGATACTGCCTTGTAATGACTAGGCACCAAGAACTGTGGGGGTCTGTCCATCCCCATTTCTTCTACTTCTTTTCTTCTTTTTTAAATAATCCCCCACCCCACTTCTTTATTACTCTCTCTCTCCCATAAAAAATAAAAAGATGAATTTCAAAATGAAACCAGTGGGTATGGAAGTCAACAAGTGTTTTAAATACACAAGATAAACTTTAGATTTTCTTTTCTTTCCCCTAAAACCCATGCATGTAGATGTAAGTACATATGCATGTGCATGTGCATGTGCATGTTCATGTTCCTTAAGTTTCCACACTCATCCTCTTACATTTTTAAAAATTTCTTCAAAAAGAAAAAGGAAAAAGAAAAGAAAAAGATCTAGTGGATCCTCGGCTTATTATTTTAATCTTCTGACTTTGTCAAAGTAACTTTATGAATATTAATTTATTGGTATCACTCTTGTATAAGTGTTGGTCATCAAGCTAATAAACATATCCCACATCCTCTGCTTCTGCTTCAAGAATCCTACCTCTCAGTCTCCCACATTCGCTTTATGGAACCAGCTCAGAAACACCTCCATAGTTTTGAATCCCATGCTCTTCCACCCATCAAGAACCAACAGTTTCCAACTCATCAGTATCCCTTTTCTACTGTTTCTGATTCTGCTTCTCCTATTTTAGCTGTTGCAGTTCTAAGTGTCATGGGCACAGCTTTCTTACTTCTGGGCTATTACATCTTTATTAATAAATGCTGCTCTAACTGGCACCAGTTTAGTCTGCTGAGGAGATTTTCTAGTTTCCATACCCAACAGCATGAAGATCCTTTCATAGCTCTATCTCCAACAATGTGGAATCGCGGGCTCGAAGAGTCGATGATTCGCGAAATCCCAGCTTTTCAATTCGAAAGAGATGGTGGAGGTAGAGGTATCTATGGCTGTGTGGTTTGTCTGAGCGAGTTTCAAGACGATGAAATGCTAAGAGTCCTACCAAAATGCAGCCACACATTTCACTTGGACTGCATTGATATCTGGCTCCAAAGCAACTCCAATTGCCCTCTTTGCAGAACAAGCATTTCAGGCACAACAAAGCCTCCCATTGATCATATTGTGGCTCCAAGCTCTTCCCCTCAAAACTCACAGCTTCTCTCCAACAGCCTAATGGGCAGTGATGAAGATTTTGTAGTCATTGAATTGGGGGGTGAAGATGAAGTAGTTTCCTCAGCAGGGCAACAAGAGAGGACTGTTTCAAGAGAAGTACTAGTTCAGCAGCAGCCCAGAAATCATTCGCCGAAAAAATTCGAGAACAAAGTCGGCAAATCGAAGACTCGGAAGTGTCACCATGTCTCAATAATGGGAGATGAGGGCATCAATGTTAGAGAGAAAGATGATCAGTTCTTCATCCAGCCCATTAGAAGATCATTTTCCATGGATTCTGCAGCCGATCAGCAGCTTTACTTAACCGTTCAAATGATAATTCATCAAGGTAGCCAAATTACCGAGTCTAGTAGTACTACTGCAGAAAGTGATAGCAGAAACCGAAGATCTTTCTTACCATTTCGATCGGGACGAGGATTCAAAAATGCAATTCTTCCACTTGAGTCTGATTTGTGAATATCCCATGATTGATTGATTTCATTCAGATTTAGTTTCTGTTTGCTTTTGATTTCAGAAGGCGGTGAAAAATTTAAACAGGTGAATGAGGTATTACACACAAAGACAGATGGTGCTTATTTGTAACTTTTTTTAATGAAATTTTACTCAGTATTGGAAAAGAGATGAAAAAATGGAACTTGCTGAAACTTGGCATGGTATTTGAAATCATTGCTTAAACCACTAAACATTGCCTTGCCTCTCTTTCTTTTCCAAGTCCTCATCAATGAGAAAGAATGATTGCTTGTCTCCTTTCTTTTGGGTTCTTGGTTATGAATGGAACACAGAGAAGAGTGGACCCAAATTCTGAGTCGAAACCAGTTGAAGGCTCCTTCACACTTATCTTCATCTTCTTTACTCAAGTCACAAAGGCAAATCATGTATTGCAGAACTTATGATTTCCTACATGCTCAATTATTCCATAGCATAAATTATTCCATAGCATAAATTATTCCATAGCATATCATTCATTTTAAGCAAATCAACTAATAAATTCTGCAAAACAACCGCGCAGTTAGATGTTCACACTTCACTAATAGATGTCTGCTGCAAACATGAACTATTGACAGTTGATATTTGTAACCCCTCTTAGTAAGATTGTATGTGTCATGATTTTCATGATTGGAATGAACATAAACAGCATAAAGAATCAAATTTCAAAAAGAACGTAAAAAGGCCTATATCGCTTTGAGTTGAAGGGAAGGAAGTGAAAATGCACAATCAACTAATCAAGTAGAGCCCATCATTTTATTAGAGAACTAAGTTTTTTGTTATAAAATGAGACACTTCCAACTACTATTCCTAGCAAAAACAATGAAAAGAAAATACCCCTTTCACCTTCAAACAGAAGCCATGGGCGTCATGGAAGAATGAATTGAGTGTCATTAATATCTTGAATGTGCCATTACTTACACCTTCCCATGGTTCCAGGAGGCTTCAAACCAAACAGAAGCCTACTTAGAATCTGTTCGATGAATTTATGTACAAGAAAAGAATTTAAGGATCTTGGCTATAGAGTTGACAGAAACATAAAAGAACCCAGAAAATCAGCATGCCATCCCATGTTATAAAGCAAAGCCACCACATAAATTATTAGCAATTACTCAAAAGTCTGTGGGTTCAGGTCTTGGAGTTTCTGGAGTTCCACTGTACACATCTCCAAAATGAAGATCCAATTCTCCAGTCTCTATGTCTTCCAGGTCGGTGACTCGGGACAACTTTCCGAATTCACTCCACTCCATGTGTTGTTGCTCCTCTGAGCTTCTTTCTGAGACATTATCATAGTGATTCTTCATACTAGTGTACCTGTTGAAATCAGGTGGCTCCATGAAACTTGTTTGGGATTGTGCACGAGATTCGACATTTCTAGCCCACCACTGGCCATTAATGGTAGGATTTACACTGTTGAAACCTTGATGCTGAAATATGCTTTCGCGAAGGATGGGAGCCGATGTGGATGCCCCAAGATGAGTCTGTGATCGATCCTCATGATGGTCTTCTTTCCAGTAGTCTTCATATCTTCCTTCTCCTCGAGTGAAGCTGGGTGGCATCCAATATTCTCTGGAGTTCTGCTCTATATGTTCAGATGGTTCTTCAGGGATCTTTCCTGAGTCATTGGCTACATTTTGTGGTGCATTTGTATAATAATGATCAAGTAGGTAAGGGAAGTTTCTTTGATGTTCATCTAGCCATAGAAAATCCATCCAATTAGCAGTTCCCGAATTCGGGCGGGGTAGATCCCTCGGAAATATCCCACTCCTGTCTCGATGACCGACCAAATTGCGACTTCCTTGAAACATTTCATGTGGCTGATATACATGTCCCCGTTGCTGCAACATTTTTTTCCTAAAAGTTCGTAGATTTGACAGGAACTGCTTTCCCTGAGCATTTGGTTCCCATGCAGGATAGTTACTACAGAAACTGCAGAAAGAACGCAACTTAATGTGTGAGGATTCAGAGGCAGCAAAGAAAATTTAAAGAAAATAGTTTGAATGTCACATTTTCAAGATTCACACAAAACACTGTACTAATCAAGTTCACGAAATGCTAATCTTCAGAGAAAGTACATTCTATTCCTGTTGGTCACTCAAATTAAAGCAGGTTGAACAGTTGAAACAAAGAAAGTGAAAGAGAGGTTCATATAAAAACGATAAATATCAATCCAGGTCTCTCTTTCTCTTTTATCATCTACATATTTTACACCAAAAAGTTAACGAAGCTGCTAAAAGTAAGAACGGGATGTCAGAAACACTTGCATAATGTAGAGGTTCATTGCCTGTACTGGACTGCCTTCTCTACAACGTCATGAAAATGCAGGGGATACTTTTGCAGGTATGCATTTAAAATCAGAAGAGTTAAATAAATATTTCCAAGGATGGAATTCAGCATAAAGAAACAATCACAATATGCACCAACCACATAAAGGTCAAGAAAAGCTGATGATCATACCTTAAGAATGATTTCTCCATTTTCCCCTGGGAGCTCCTCTCAGCGCCTGGTGAATTATGTGGCGACCCATAACTGCTATTTCCATGTTTTTGGAAGTCGAAGGCACTGAAACTGCAGAAGACAATGAAGCAGCCAAAAACGTTTTGAACTGAAATCAAGAATAATACATTAAGAGAAGCCACATCACATTTCTGATAGGCCCCCAATTAGTAATGTGTAGGAGGAGAAGTGTCAGGGGAAGGGACTAATGTAATGTATGGGGTCAGGCCCTATAATTTATTTAGAGGACGGGTATTTAAACAAGTATATAGGAAGTCCTTTTGAGAAAAGGGGGAGTTGTGCTTATGCTTACGTTTTGGTGGTATGGTTTAGAAATAAACAAGGAACTCTTTGAATTTTCCACAGGCTTTACTTCTCTAACTCTTTGAATCTCATTTGACTCTTTCATGCAGTAAGACTTAAATCATTAAATGTAAGGAAAGAGTGAAGATTATAATACTATTGAAGAAACATAATAACCTGCAAACATGACCAACACCTTCAATATGCACTGTGAAGTCTGCAATAAACTGCAAAATATCATCCACCCTCTGCAAATATAAAAATATCAGTGACTGAAAGACAGCGGCCACAGTAAAATGAGATGAAATGTGGTCTCTAAAAGCTGGCAACCTCTGGAACAACGAACACGAGCAAGAATGGGGTGAGAAAAATGGAGACCATCTCCTCAAGCAACATCATTCCTGTGTACTGCATCAGAAAAGGCTCATGAGAGAGAAATAACGGGAGAAGATTGCAGCCTCAATGACAATATTGAAAAACAAGAAAAGAAAAGGAGCTTTGTATTTCGAACAGAAGGAAGCAAAAAAAGAATTTACTTTTAATGACTTAGAGACAGGATAATACTCCAGAAGAAGCATTACCATAAAAGCAGCACAGTTTAGACTTTAATGCATCCTAATATTATCAAAAGCACAAAAATTTTCATCCAACTATTAGACTGAGAGATGAGAGTAATAGATAGAGATATAATAAGCCGATGATCAAAGGAGTTATTAAATTGCACATCTTCTAACTTACAGCATCCAAAAGGCAAACCCAGTTTTTATTGACATACCACTCAAAGTAAATCTACAAGATGATAAGCCACCACAAATGCATATGAAAGGAAATAGCTTAGGGGAAACGGTAGATTCTGAGTTAGTAAGGAGGGGCCCACTTTGGTATCTAAGTCATGTGATATAAGAGAGTTGTGCACAAGGGCATTTAGAGAATATGAGTAAGAAAGAGGGTAGGCTTTTGTGAACTGAGGTAGTTAGGTTTGGGAGAGAAGGGGGAGTTCTCTAACCTTTCGTGAATTGTACTCTCTTTGTTGATTAAATGTTGAGTTCTACCATAAAACCAAGATGGTGTGAGTGAAAAGTAGCCAGTTCAAAATCTCACACCAGCCACTCAGAGAAAGAGATGAATTGCTAGCAAATTTACCTGGAAAAGGGTTTCGAATTCTAGTCGGACAACCTCAGAATTTTCTTTGCCGCGCCATCTCTTTGGCATATAATGAGTATGCTGAACAACCATAGACATTGCCCCCTCAGGATCTAGAATTAAAATCTCATCTGTAACTGCTGCCCGACTAATAGCAGTAATAGTTCCAAAAACAGCAGCATACCAGAGGAGGTTGCGACCAAAAATCTGAATGGTAGAAGAAATATATATTTAGATTAAACGTATAAAGTTAATAATTTCATGGGCTGAGAGTAAATGAAATGTATATTACATGGCCCTCCAGTAAAGATTCCTCCAGAAAAGCAATGATGATCAGAATTGCAGCAAAGCCACCAAATACAAATGAGATAAACTTTGCAATTATCGAAATAATAGGAGTGGGAAATTGCTGTAGATACTCTGAAGCATGAAGCACACTGCTATTGATCCGGTGCTTGAACAAATGCTCGACCTGCCAAAGATATGGCAGAAATTACAATATTGCATGATATAAATATCTCTCCCCTCCCTCCCCTCCCTTTTTCTGTTATGTCATAATCATTATCTGTCACACGTTACAGCCTAAATCTTCCTTTGTTATGCCATAGTCATTATCTCTCACAAGTTTCAACCTAAATGTTTCCAACATGACTTTTCAAAAATGACTAGCAAATAGGATACTTGAGCACTTGAATGTTAAAAAAATAGATCTTAGTTAAAAAAATCTGAATAGTAATGGTACCTCATTAAACTCCCTAAAAATCCACTTTGATAAATTTGACCACCTTCGGGATGATGCTGTACTTGGGTGGTTATAGAACTGTTCAGCATGCCTCAAAAAGAGGTATACCAACATGAATATGACAAGAAATGGAGAAAGCAGGAGCATCACTACTCCAACTACCGTAAGCCTTTTCTTTAATGTTCTAGGATTGGATATGAACTCCCTTCTAACACAGTAATTACTGCAACAAGAATGTGCTTTAGTCAGTTCATATTCTACATATCAGGCAGAAAATCTTTAAAATGTTTAAGACTAAAAACCCCCATTTGGTAAAGAATAAGTAGGAAAGCAAGCTTACATTAATTCAAGCTTCAGATCTTAAAAATATTATATCCTAGGCCAATACATAAATTTTCCAGGGTGAAGGTGAGAGATATAAAATGGTTAATGATATAGATGGGATAACATTATATTTTTTGTCAAGAAAATCTTACATACACATGGCATACAAGAGACATTTTCTAAATAATAGAGAGAAATGTTTTCAGTAATGAACGTACCGATCGAACATGCTCTGTAGTATGCACCAATTTAAGGTCCATTCAAGACTTTTTGTCAATGTTAGTCGATAATGCTTGCCAGAAGAGTCAAATTTCACAGCCGGGCCAGCACCTGGAACCCACTTGGAGATTGGAAAAGCAAGAACTCCTTTGTTAAGCATTCCAATCAGGTAGTTCTCTTTCCGCATCAAGCGCATGATCACATCATGAGCAGAAAGATCCTTAGCCACACAAAGCTGACAAGTACTTTGAAGCTCAACAACTTTCTCAAGAATTGTTGCCCATGGCATAGTTTTGATTTCATTGTCAGATATGTGAAGTCTTCAAAAAAAAAAAAAAAAAAAAAAAAAAGACTGGGTATTACTATGATCACGTAATCAAGTAATTAAAAGGGGAAAGAAATATTTTAAAAGCATTAAATATAATTGATAAGTTAACAAACCTGTTGTAATAAAAGTGGCGGATACCTAAAATGTCCTTAAGCTGTGCAAAAAACCTCAAAAAGCAGAAGACCCAATAAACAGAAAATATGCCTAAATATCCAAGGATGATAGCTTTAGAAAGAGTAATGTGGTGTAAGGGATGCTCGTGAAGAGCTTCCTTGGCAAGATCACATGGTTTAGTTCCAGACTCTACTGCATCCATCCCACACTTGGCATTACGGAGACCATTCCAATCAACATATAATAAGAAAAATGCTGAGAAACATATGGTAAAGCCAAGACTCAGAAGCTCTACTATCCACTTTGTTATGATGCACCAAAGCCCTTTGTCACAGTAATAGCTATAGAGCCTTTCAAAGAATAGGTCCAAGTCAGCTATTGGTTCCACATTTAAACGCTCCCCACTAAGAAGCCCAGTAGGGCTCTCACTACCAGGACTTGGCTCTCTTCCAAAGAAGGATAGTTCAATCTCTGGTGGCACATCCTTAAGCAAAGCAGATGTTAAAGATGATTCACCACGGGCTTTCCATCTAAAAATTCCAACATTATCTGTACCCTTTCTTCCACTGAGCATCATTCAGTAAGATGGACAGTGGGCAGATACAGCATGTCCATTCCCTGAAAAACAAATGATAGTTTATCTCATGGTTTAGGGTTGTGCAAGCCACGGAAGAAGTTAAAAGAGATAGCAAAGAGAAATGTTTGAGCTACCAATGGTCAAAATAAGTAAGTACAAAAGAAGGTAGCCTATAGAGGTAATTATACATCAAAAATCAACCACCATTTTGTATTGGTGGTCAACAGTAACTTAAGTAAAGGGGTCGTGGACGCACTTCTCAAGCTTGATAGAATAAAGCAACGAAAATCTCCAATAAGAAGTTAGGAACTGACAAAGTAAATACATTTAACTTCACATAGTAAGTATAGCCATTAACATGATACTTTATCTATAAAAAAAACTGCCACATCAAGAACCCTTAAACAAGCAATCAAATTAGAGTTCATACAGTCTGAACATCTAGAAATATTTTAAGAAACAAGCAGGGGAAAGATCTTTAGGATGAAGTCCTCAGACAACTTAATCTTAAATCATTCACCAATTACATAATTCATCCTCCAAGAATTCACTCCATTTGAATTCAACAAAGTCCAAAATGGAAGATTTTCATAGAATAAGATGTATTTTGTAGAGGGGTTTTCCACAACATGCAACAAATAGGTCGTGCGCAGGAATTAACATATCATATGCAGAAGCAAAAAATATAAGAAAGTTCAGAGCAACACATTTAAATGCAAACCTATTAATGTGTTGCCTGCAGATGCAAAATGATATCATTCATAGTACATAGTCAAACTTCTGTTTCTTACCTTTGCTGCAGATGCAAAATGAGCATGCTTAGACAGAAGTTTAAAAAAATAAATAAATAAAAGGAAGGGAAAACCACTGCGCAAAGCTGCTAGAGATTAATGAAAATATCGCTCCTTACCCAAGAGTGTGGTAACCAGTCTTTTAATTTCCTCCTTTACATAATTAGTAACCATATAGTTCAACTTGGAGGACAATAATATAGAGGGTTAAGAGATGAGTTCTTTTATTTTATATTTTTTTATGAAGAGGGTCAAGAAATAAGTTGGTTATTATAAAAAATGATTTTATAAGTAAATGTAAGCACATGAAAGTTTTCTGGATAGATGGTGGATGGGTAGTAGAACCTCTATTTGGTTCTCGTAGATGGCATTGAGACTACAAATTTAGAGGATAACAGGACTCTTCAAGGATAGAGGTCAGCTAATCTCCAGCGCCTAGTACAAAACAATATAGACTTGGATAGCACATTGGTGGTTCTTGGCTCAACTATTTGTAGAACATTTGCTCAACCTTATTTTCATTCATCATGACACTATAACTTATACCAATGCACCATCTAATAAAGTCTGAAATCGAATAGCTCAATATTTGAGAATTAAAACTGGTAGTGTCAAACTGGATGCCATGTCTTGTAAGGCATGTCTTAAATTGACAAGCTAATTTTCTTCTGGATAGGATTTAAAATGATAAAACTTCAGGAAAGCAAGCGATGGAAGTACAAAAGAACGTGAACGGTTAAGAAAACAAAAGAAAGCGTTGAGAGTCTGAATATAGGCATATTCATTTATTTAAATTACTCGTCTTGAGAAAGGGTGAGGAGGGGGAAGAACCCAGCTGATCATGCAACATGAATCATATGCCATAATCGGTTAAGTCAGAAATTCTCGGACGAAGAACCAGAACAAAAGGTATGTATGTATGTATATATATATATATGAATCATCAATAACAATTCCAAATATGGTATTTTCAGTTGCCGACTACAAATTCCAAAAGAAGCTAGCTCGAATAACATTCAAACTCCAATGAATATCAAACGACACACACAAACTAATGATCATCAGGAAAAATCAAGAGGAAGCAACAAGCAACTAGGTTTGGTGTGAGCTTGAGGCTTACCTTCAAAAAAGCATCAATGAAGGGGACAAAGCAGATGGAGAGAACACAAACCCAAGTCGAAATTACTACTTTGGATGATAGGGAGAGACAAATATCGGCCAAAGAACAGCGGTGAATCAAAGAATTCAAATGACGACAAATAGCTCGAAGGCAATCCGTATAAACACAAGCGAAATTTGAGAAGTCGAAGGTAGAGGGAGTAATCAAAGAAGACGGAGGAAGAAAATCAAAGGGGCGTTTTGATTGTGGGTTGCGTGTAAGAAAAGAGGATTTTTTACAGAATTAATCTGCTGTAGCCTGCAGGAGTTGGACTAAGTCGAGAGTTTTGTGTGTGTCAACAATATAGCTCGAAATAAGAAACAATATGAGAGTCCCAGAAGAAACGTGAACTTGGGTAATTTCCTTACCCTCTCCTCTTCTCTCCTCTTCTCAGGAGCCTTAATCGAGCAGACTGCTATCTGCCCCTCTTTTTCTACCAAGCTTCCAATTCCACAATTTGTAAAAAGATTCAATTTTTATAAATCTCTATATACAATTCAAAGAGATAATAGCTTTTAATCTTCATAATTCTAAAAACTATTATTTACCCATGTGAAAAAAGTTTATTTTTAATTGAAAATTTTTGTACTTTTGTTCATACGTGTTGTGTTGTTGGTTATAATATTAATAAGAGAATTGAAAAATCAGTTCTTATTTTTTTTTTACTTTTGTTGGTATTTATTTACGTGATCAAAATTAATGAAAGTTTTTTTTAAAAAAAAAATTACATTATTTTGAGTGAAGGAGAACCCAATCTTGGTATTGTATAGGATGAGAGAATCAGATTCTCCATTTTTTTTAATGGTACTTGTGGAAAATAATTCCTTAAAAAACTAGACAATTAAAAGTTGAAAAAATAATAATTTCGAATTAATCTTTGGATATTGGAGCTCGTATGAAGCAGGGTAAAAGATTGGGCTAGTGGGCTTTGGCCCGGAACGGACAGTGCTTCAGGCCCACGATCCGCATTTGAATTGTTCCAGCCTTGGGCTTCCCGCTGGCCCCATTCTATCTATTATCTGTGTCTTTTTTTTTTTCCTTAATTTTACCTAGCGGGTCATATGGGAAGTGATATTTCACAAATGTCCGATATTTGAAAATCTATATTATTAGGTTTAAAATCAGTTTTTTTAATCTCCAAAATTACTCTCAATCAATCTATGTAATTTTGATGTTTATGTAACTATCAAATTTAAGTTTCCCAACTAGTCCATTATGTTTGTTTAAATGACTTAATTTCCCAAAGAAATTATATGGGAAAGGAGATTGTACCAAATTTGAATAGTGTATATTTAATATACCAATCACAAACATCTCATGTTGATACAGTATGATAAATATATACCTGTCAAATAGATTATATAATATATATCTTGTATTGTTATATATTAAACTATTATGTTACATAATAAATACCTATGTTCGATTAATCGATCGAACATAGCATGCTTCATAATATATGTCATCTACATTGGACTTGGGATATTGGAGATGACATATATTATTGAGAATTAAACTTTGAAGCACAACTCATAATATTAGGTATCTCACAACAAGTATTGATGTTTTTCGTGACGAAAAAAGGGTCAGGAAAGACCTTAAAAACGTATGGAAAATCTTTCTTAATTTACTATCATTAATTTGAGTTTGCGTTACATTATATTGTCATGTAAACTAATAATTTTTCCATGTTTATTGTTTATAAAATTATTTTGGTATTGATGAATGTACTGAACAAAATAAAATTTTGACAAGGCACAACATTGATCATTAAGAAAACCTCTCAAAGTTCACAATTTTTTTCTTTTAAAGGTTTTTAACTTTTTTTCGTGGTTGATCTCATCATCAATTTGTACAGAACATAAATTTTAACGCATTGAACACACTAAAAATATATATTTTTTCAATGATTGGTTAAACAAAAGTATACTCGAAGCAAAAATTTACCACACTTATTAATGTTTGTCTAAAGCCTAATTTCCGACGAAATATATTCTACGAAATTCATGGACAAAGCAAAGATAGAATTTATTTTCCTCGTTGATTTTACCTGAGAGAGAGTAAAAATTAAAATTACTTAGTTGTTTCTATTTTAGAAAAATCTTTAACATAGTACAAAGGGCCCCATTGCAACTGCAAATCAAACATATTGGTACTATGGTCTACTGTTTCTCTTCTTTTCCAGCGTCGGTATTGGTCTGTTACTCTATCGGTGATGAATAAACGACTTCCCTTCTCGTGGGCGTCCAAGATGTCTCTTCGTTGGCTGCAACTGAACAAAATTAAAAGGCAAGATACATTTGGGCTGAGATGAACGGAAAAAAAGGGAACGAGAAGGAATGTATATGATTATACAAGAGCACGAATATTTGTGGGAGGATACCTAAAATTTTGTGCCACGAGCATAATTGATATATATTTCTAGCAATAAAATTAATTAGTTAAAGATTAGTTTACTTAATCTAATCGAATTAAATAGTTTGACCCTATTCATAATTGATTTCTTTTTCAATTTTAAAAGTGTGTTTTTTTACCAAATTTTTTATATGTTTTTCATCTTTCTTCATATTTGGTCACATTTTAAAATAAAAAATTATTTTTTTTTCTGTTTTCAAAAATTGGTTTAGATTTTGGAAATATTTTTAAAAAATTTGATAACAAACAAAAGATTATCTAGATAGATAAAGTAGTTGTAAGCTCAATTTTAAAAAATAAAATGGTTATGGAAATTTGAGAATTTGTTTTTTGGATTAGAAAATAATTTGCCTGATTAGAGAGAATTTAAACACCATGATTCAAGATCTTTAAATTTAATGCACCAAATAATTATTAAAATCAATTGAAAGTAAAATATGCATAATCTGTTTAATGCAATAAATAAGCTTTTTTTTTTTTTTTTTCGAAAACATTATAAGTATTAGTATTTTACATAATGCAATAGAAAAGAATAAAAATTCCAGGGTGGCAGGTCCACGCTGAACATGACCACGTAACGTTGTTTGGATTCACGTTCCCCAAGATCCAAGGGAATCTCGTGCTAGTATTCTTTCAGCGGACAATCAGGCTAGACTAACCCTGTTTCCAAACAAGCCTACAAAATTTCGCGGGAAGCAACGTTCGCTCGGGCTGGCTTAGAGGTACAGTCCGAGTAAGTATGCTCGGGTCTGGCGCAAGTGTTGTTTTAGCGGATGGTCCGGCTATACTAACCCCGCTCCCAAACAACACAAGACATTTTCGCGGGAACGAACGGCATGTTTTGGCGGGAGACCCACGTGGCAAGCCTACACAGCGGCGCCAGCTCGTCATTCCCGCCAAAATACACACCATATATAAAGTCCTCAGAATTTGTACCCTAAATCACCTAGGGTTCTTTCTCCTTTCCCTTCTTCCACACGGATTTATCTTACAATCTGTAACAATGGACGCTTCAGAGACAACTTCTTCCTCATCCATACGGTTCCGGTCGAAGAAAACTTTTCATTCAAACTCTAAATCCCTACTTCCGGATCAACAATCTGTGAGTTCCATGACGCCAGAGAAGCCAGCTGAGCTATCTACCAGAACTCGGAACCGTAAAGTTGCTCTATCGATCAAAGAGGTCCGGAAAGCTGCGGAGAGCGTCCGTGAATCTAATAAGCAGCAGCCCCCTGATCGGACTGGAATGAGGAAATCGGTCAGAAGGCAGATAGATTCGTGGCCGGATGTGACCCCAGCCAATAGATCTAAGTCTGCCATCGATAAGCCAATGGAAATACCCGAGAAGTAAGTCTTCTTTGTTAGTTTGGTTGCTCTGCCCTAGATCTACTTTGAACTGTTGGTGAATGAGTATTGTTACTTTGGTGTTTGCAGATTTCAGATTCTGAGTTTGTTTTTCGATAGCTTGGACCGTGCAATGCGGTTGTTGCGGTTGAGAGGTTTAGCGTCCAATTTCTCTAATATATGCCCCAAGATAGAATACCTCACCGATAGGTAATTCTTCTGGCTTCTACGTTGCCTCTTCTCTCCATTATGGGATATTGTTGTCAATTTTGTCTTGAATCTACAGATTAATACAGAGTTTATAAGTTCCTTTAATAGATCTGTTTGTCTCAAATGATAATTAATTATGAACATCAAAGAATGTGGGCCTTGGTCAAACTGTATGATCCTTTTTGTGAAGTGAAATTATTTTAGTCCGGGTTTTCTCCTTTCCTGAAACTCTAGGAAGTCGAGCCACATAATATTGGCGAATCCTGTTGACTGTTTGCGGATCATTCTAGTTTACAACTACATGGTTTTTTTTTTTTTTTTTTTTGTATTTACTTCTGAGGCTTCTTTTATGACCTTTCGGAGAGCAATGTATAGACCTTGTGTTGTGTTTTCTGATTGCGAATTTGATGTCTTCGAGTGCAGGAGGTTTTCATATGGTCATTTGGCTCAATTGAAGTTTATTTTACCTGAAGCAATAGAACTTAAGAAGGTCCATGTCTTTGATGAGCGGACCAGTTGTATGAAGCCAGATCTTCACATATCTTTCAATTTGGGCGTGCTAGATAATCAAGAAAGCCTTGAAACTGGAAGTCAGAATTTGAATTTGAGAAAGTTGTTTTGCACACGGCTTTCAGAATTCGTGAGTTCTCATCCAGAGGTATACATCATTTGCTTTGATTTCAAATGCAGTATTTATTCGTATTTGTGGTCATTGTTCCCCACCTTAAAGAACACTATTTTTTTCAGTTATCCTCAATTTGAGCTTGGAAACTGTTTGTCACATAGACCTAAATATCTACGCAACCTTGTGTATTCTGCACTAGCACTTAGATGGGGTCAAAGGATCCCCAATCAATTGCCGGACCTGGGGAATGAATCCCAGAATGTTAGTTCTCTCTATGAAAATTGGTCCCAAATGTGGAAACATGGTGATCCCTTAGTATTATCTCTTAATATTATGGTCAGTACAGAATTGTCTTTTTAAAAAATGCATTAATGCTTTCTGGATGTTGCTTTTAACGAATTGTATAGTGTAGCAATAAAGTTGGTGATAGGCCACTGACTTCAAAGTTTATAGTTATCGTTTGTATCATGGCCATTCAAAATCGCTTGATTTCTATTTCTATTCTGAAGTCGCAAATATTTTATGATCTAAGAAGCCATGTTTCTGTATGTAGATTGACGAAGTTCCAAAGGGTTTGCTGCCGGAGCCATTCAATCGCTCAAGCCAAGATCTTTTCCGGAAAACCAACTCTCTATCTCCTGTCGAGACAGCTCCTGAACAACCAGCAATATCATCAACAAATGACGCGGAGGGAATTCCCTTTAACCATTCCGAAGAAAGTCTAGGTTTCCGTATAGTTAAATCTACGGTGCCCAGGACTGTTGTTGACCCGAGTAAACAGAAGAATTTAATTGGGGCATCTCATTTTTCACAATCATTTAGCCGGCGTTTCTCTCAAAAAGTTGTTAGCAGAGAAGTGGAGAAAACTGACCAAGCTACAAGGCCTTGTGCCCAAAATCCATCTCATTCTGATGCTGAGACTAATATCAAGACGGAGTTTTGTAATGCAGTACCTTCTTCTAAGCCTCTCTCCCCAGTTAAACTACCTTCCAACTCAACCTGTGATTCCAATTATTTTGAAAACTATGCTTCTCCAATTCGTGTTTCAGCACCGCCCCTTCCCTCAACTCCTATTGATATGGCAGTCAGAGGTACCTCGACAAATGAAGATTACCCATCTGCAAAAACTAACGATATTGATTCAACTCCTGCAAAACTTGTTTCAACACCAGTTCGGCTGATGGCTATCACGCCTGCAATGCCTCCACCAAAAAGAAGTTCTAGGAGTCCTCATGATGATTCTTCTTGGTCAGCAAACAAGTTGATTAGGCGACCACCCCGTTCCAGATCACTTATATTTGACACTCCCACAAAGGAAGATAAAAATGAGGATGAAATAGATGATGGTACAAGCAGCACATCACTTGACGATGATATTTTAGATATTCTACCTCAGAGTCTTCTGCAATCGGTATGACCATTATCTGCTTTATATATATGCAATTTTCTCTTTGTTTGTGCTGACTGAAACTACCATTTAAGACTCTTGTAATCTGTTATGATATTTTCAGAATTTAGTTTATAAAATGTTAGTTTGTGGATGAAGCTACTCATTTGGTGGTCAGCATGGCTATGTATGTTTGCTGCAGTCTTAGGGATTGAATGTTAAGAATTTCTCGTGTTCTCAATTTGCAGATCAGAGAGAAAGAAAGGAAGGTAAAAGAAGAACAAACACCAGCAATATCACAAGCTAAGAGACGACGGAAGATGATTGCCAACCTGCCCAAACTCTTCAATGCTATTTATTTCTTATTCCACAAGCGTACAGTTATTACAAAGGAAGAGCTAATATTCAAAATAATCTCTGGCAATGTGGATATCGTCGACAGAAGTAAGCAAACAATGCATCTATCATACATAGATTCGAATTTGTTTTAGCACTTATCTGAAGCTGATTGATTTCACTTGTTATATACTCACAGGAGAAATTGAAGAGCAGCTAGCTTTGTTGCTTGAACTAGTTCCCGAATGGATTTCTGAGAAGTTGGCATCTAGTGGGGATTCACTACTGTGGTGAGCGTTGTTTACACTCTTAATACTTTATATAGTTTTGGAAAAGCAAAAACTTCTCTCCTGCAAAAACTCGAATCGCCATTACATACATATAGAAGATTTCCCATCAGGGTGTTACTTAAATCCTGTCTGGTTTGTTGTTGCAGCATCGATAGATTGTCAAGTGCTGAAATGGTACGTGCTCGGCTTGAAGAAGCCAAGTGAAGAAAGTAGCTTCGAAGCTGAAAACTTTATATAGTCCACCATTGTTTCAGTATCTAATCCCGTAGTGGTACCCAATTCAAATGGGAAGCCAAAGCCTCTATAATGCAAATTAACCAAAAGCGAAGAATACAAAGTTCTAATTGAAATAGCACCTTTTGTTTTTAGGTAAATATGCCCTTGACAATGACCATCTGTGTCACCTTGTTCTGTCTCTCTGTGCAAATTTAAACTACCAAAATTTCCAATGGTGTTCAAAGTTGATGCTTCTAATAAAATGTCATGGAACAATAACAAAACTTCCTTTGACGATTATAGGAGCTAGTCTTTATCATCTTTGAATCATTTGTAGCATTACAATTCAAATACCAAACTTTTTAATGCATTTGGAAGCACAACTCTTGTCTATGACAGAAGCTGAGAGTGTTTTGTGTAAATAAGTAAAAACCCAAGAGCCAAGGCAAGATGTCATATTCATTGCTACCCAGAGAAGCAGAAACTTCTTGTAATAATCGCTCCCTTCTGTCTCATCCATTTTCGAGCAAAGAAAACAGATATCCATGGTTGAAGTACAAGACCTATGGATAAACATTAATAAATATGATTTTAAACGTGAAATGTAGCACAGCCAGTCACAACTCAGATGAAGAATCCAATGGAGTTTTGGAAGCTTGCTCCCGTTAATATCTACGAACAAGAAGATGGGACAAGAGAGAACCAAGATTCTTAGTACAAAAACCAGCTGAATGGAAGGTTGGTGAGTATTTACTATTGGTGAGAGTGAAAATGAGGAGGCAAATAGTAGAATTTAGAACACCCCAGCACCCTTCTGTGGGCAAAAACAACTGGGGTGGAGCTTCTCCTTTGCTAGCCAGAAACATACCCCATGAGACTCTAGAACTGAGGTACCTCAACCTCAATTCCTCTCGTACTCGAGACGAAATCTTTCCTCTGCAAGGCGATGACGACGATTCCAGCTACTACTTGCCCGTCTCGTACACACCTCGACTGCAGCGTCTTGAAAAGTCGGAGAATATGAAAAGGAGTTCATTTTTGTCAAAGTTATCCTTGCCCTGGAGAGGGAAGAAAACATTTTTGGGCTCCAACTCAAGGAAGAAATGGTTCACGAGATGGGATTATCAGAACAGGTGGCCTCAGGGCTGGTGCTGATTATGTATCTCAGTTGTTCTGCAGTCGTATATGTCATATATTCCATACAAACAACTGAAAAAGTCATGTGTGTAAGAAAGCTAATGTGTCAATTGAATATAGACTTCATTGTTGTTACATAAGGCGAAATCATTGAGCCACTATTTTCATTCTGTTCAATGACAACTCACAAATATATTGTGCAGACCAACAGCTTGGAGAAGAGATAAAATGGAAGAGGAGACTAATGAACTTTAATTTATGAAAAGAGATGAGATTCTCGTGGTTGTGGATCCACCCTCTAATTGGTTACATTGGTCATTGAAAAATTAAGTCTATTGATCATTTGACTCAATGCAATCACTAGAAATAATATTTTGAATTTTAATTTCTTTAGAATTCTTAACCTTATAAACAAATGAAAGGGGATCAAACTAAAAATAATACATGTATTAACCTGATGTGGATATATATTTGGTGGGCGAAAAATAGATAGGAAATGATATTATAGAATTAGAACATATCACCTCATACTCTATATCATGTGTGAGAATATCCCCAAAAATATAATTACTCTCTACACGACTCATGTGGACCTTGATGTGATATTTATAGAATAGTAATTGTACAATTAGTAAGGAATTTGCAAGAAAGACCTTAACTTACTGGTTACAAAATCAACCAAACAACCAAAATAGATGATTCTATTAAGAGAATCAAAGTATTCAAGACAACCTTGCTACTGTTAGTATTTATTTAGATGGTGCGTTAAGGTATCTATAAAGGGCTAAATTTACGGTAACTCGTAAGCTATTTAACATGGTATCAGAGCAGGAGGTTCTGTGTTTGAACCTCTGGTTTAAGTACCAAAATCACAAAATATTGAAAATTAGATTTAAACATTTTTAATAGTTGTATCAAAATTTGTGATAATTTTATTCTTGGTTAGGAAGAGAAGTGGGAAGGAGATTTGAGAGAATTATGAACCAGGAACACAACCTTTTTATTTTGAAATTCTTTAAAATAATATATTTATTAGTTAAATATTGAAAAGCCTCTAAAAAATCTATTATTTTTTGTCTAAGGTTTTCAAAAAAACACTTTTTATCCCAAGTTTTTAAAAAATAAACGAAAAAGATACATATTTGTATATCAACAAGTCTCAAAAACCTCTAAAAAGTGTATTGTCTTTTATCAAAGGTATAAAATGTTTTTTTATCGAAGATTATGTTGAGAATGACTAATATGTCCTTACAAAACTTAGTCTTCTAGCTATTTTTAATATTGATAAAATTAGAATATGCTATTTTTAATTTTACTATTTTTTAAAAACCACCAAAAATAGTATACTGTTTCTATATAAATAAATACTTGTTTTTGTTTGAAAAGACACAGAGAAAATCCTTCTGAGCATGTTTATCGATTCCATTCGACCCGGCGAGTGCACGCCTGGATTCGAAGTTATGTTAACCTTGGGGAGCGATCGGCAAATATACGATGTAGCACCATGGTCGTGCCGTAATTGCTTTCAGGGTAGTGGCTTCATCCACGACACAACAAAATAATCGTTTTTCATCTAAATTCTCAGTTTATTTCCAACAATCTGAAAGCAATTAGAGCAATGAGATGAAAAAAAAAAAAACAGGTCGTAGTAGCCATGCGTACTGGATCGCCGTCGCCAACGCGTTAGCGAAGCGGACATAGAAACAGTGGCTCCGGCAATGGTGACTAACGTCCGACATTTTTCGATACCAAAGCGAAAGAAATTTGTTGGGCAAAGGCCGACATTGTCACGATGGCGTAAGGACGCTGCCGGTAACGTTGTCTGCAAGCGCTTCTGCAGCTGCTGACTTGTAATTGAGGATGAAAAGTTACCGATCTTCTTTGGTTTGATTATGCTGGAGAGGAATTTGGAAGACTCTTGTACACGCACTCAGTTCCAGATCTGTTCATCGGAGCGTTGGATCTTTTCTGGTTGGACGGAATGCCAAATCTCGTGGTGGGTATTGGAACCATCATACAAACCTGTCGTGATCGAGGTCTGTTTCATCCATGGGTCACGTCGGGTTGCGCCAGAACGACACGGATGCTCGTGTGGGTCGCTGTCGCTTGTGTTGGTCATCGATGTGAAGACGCCACCGGAGGGGATCTGATCCATCCAGCCACAGATTTGGTCGTCGGGCTCGTGGTTGCTGCTTCGACGCCAGATTTGTTCTAACCGAATGCTAGTTCGGGCTGTGAGCTGTAGCACGCCACCACCCATGGTGGCTTCGGGGTAAAAACACCACAAATCTGGTGGTCGCCATTAGGCCGTTTGCGCTTGGATCTGGTTTGGGTCTCTTCCGCTCGCCGCCGGCTGTTCAAGAATTGTCGATTGGCCAGACACCTTTGACATTTTTTTCGGAGATGGATCGTGTATAAAGGGCACAATTGTGGGGGAGGTCATCGGAAAGAATTCGAAAGATAGAGAAAATGATAAGGGAAGCAGAATAGGTATTATTTATTATATATGAGATGCGTGCAGTATTATAGTTTCATGCATATTTGATTTGACTTTAGTTAGGTCAAATTTAAGATAAAAATCTTTGGATGGCTTATTCCAAACTTTATAGAGTCAATTCATATCATTGTCATAATTTAAGCATGATATATATTGATAAATATTGTATATATATGTTTTATGTATGAGATAAAGTGAGTTGTTTCAATACTATCTTCTTTGTATAATTTGCAATTATATGTGATAATTGGAAAATAATTGCTACTTTTGCTTTGAGATATAGAGCAAATTAAGGTGAAGAAGTATCTCAATTTAAGTTTATCTTAATTTATGGGTGATTTGAGATCTTGCTTGACTAATATAATTGAATATATAGTCTTATGTTGATTGAATATCTAAAATTATTCATTATGAATATTTTTTTTATTGTGAGTATGTCTATGATCTCAATAGGAATAAAATATACAATTATATGGTGCATAATTGTCGCTTTGATTTCCTTTTGAATGTTTTGTGAGTCATTCGTGAAGGTGAAATTTGTGAATTTATTGGTTAATTACATCTAATGTCAATTAACAATAAAATGTTGCTATTTAAATTATTTAGCAAACTGTGGAAAATTATCTCAATGGTGAAGTTATTTCCTTGGAGTATGAGTGGATCCTCCTACCAAAGGTCTAACAAAGAGGGCAATTCTTGAGTCTTTAGTTTCTATGAGACTAAAACTCTAAGGTGTGTGATGGATAATACACTTGTGAAAATCCATAGCCTTTTATTTAGGTGGTTTGTATAGACTTGATGGATCACTTATGTTGTGATGTACTATGAGCCCTTTATTTGGGTGGTCTGTATGAACTTGATGGATGGGATATAAAGTCTTCATAGCTCAAATTTTTGAGTGGTTTATCTGTGATAGACCTGATGAAGCAATAACGTGATTGTGAAGGTGGGCCGCCTTTTATGAAAGAGTTAAAAGTATCTTTCTAGAGCTTTCATGAACCAAGGTTTTATGTGCATGGCCATTAATAGCACTTGATTTATATCGCGGAATCGAAAAACAAGGAATAAAATGTGTTGTGGGGGTCTCGACTATACTTACTGGAAGTTCAAGAGGCAACTCACTTTCATTATTTAGGTTGTTGCCTCACTTCACTATGAATTAATTCAAATCGTAAGATATTAAGGCTTAAGTTTATTTTTTTTCATTGCTCAGAAAATATATTTTTTAAGAACTAGTTAATCATTCGTGGGGGATTGTTGGGAATGACTAATATGTCCTTACAAAACTTAGTCTTCTAGCTATTTTTAATATTGATAAAATTAGAATGCTATTTTTAACTTTACTATTTTTTAAAAACCACCAAAAATAGTATACTGTTTCTATATAAATAAATACTTGTTTTTGTTTGAAAAGACACAAAGAAAATCCTTCTGAGCATGTTTATCGATTCCATTCGACCCCGACGAGTGCACGCCTGGATTCGAAGTTGTGTTAACCTTGGATAGCGATCGGCAAATATACAATGTAGCACCATGGTCGTGCCGTAATTGCTTTCAGGGCAGTGACTTCGTCCACGACACAACAAAATAATCGTTTTTCATCTAAATTCTCATTTTATTTCCAACAGATTATACAAGGTTATTTAAATCTTCTGAACAATATATTATATTTTACAGACAATGCACTTTTTTTTTTTTATCAAAGATTATCCAAAATCTTCGAAAAATATATACATTTATCAACAACCATAAGAACCATTTAACTAGAAAATATATTACCTTTTATTGAACGTATTTAATTAAAAAACTTTAAAAAAATATTAACTACTAAAAACCTTCAAAGAAGGGATAGAGAATTTGAACTCGAACTCATGACCTCGTAGTCAAATAGGTATGTCAATTATCGTTAAGTTAAGCTTATGTTGACGAATGATACATTTATTAACAAATGCTAAAAACCATCAAAGATATTTAAAAAATCTTAAAAAAATTGTTCCCTTTTAGGTTATTAAAAACTTTTGAAAAAAATTATACAATTGAAATGTTTAAAAAATATAGTTGAATTTGTTTTAGAAATATCGTAACTACTCCTTGATTGTTTTTGGAGTAACTATTGTTGGTAGTAAATAAATTTTGCTTGTGTTGGATATAGTCTATGTGACGCCCGACTGGAGAGAAAATGTACATAAGTGAACCGATACCACATCCGAATGAGAGGGATCTTGAGACAATGGAAGATTGGTTAAGAAAGGCTTAAAAGAATTGATAGTTACTACTTATACTAACAAGGTGCACATCCCTCTTAAGTAACTCAATCATAAGAACTCGATGGGACATATTTCGACACTTTTTGAAGGTTGAGTTAACTTTCAAGAAAAGTATTTGAAACAAACTAATTATTTTATACTTTTTCATAGCTTTTTTCGATGTGCATTAAGGCGAGAGCCTAAGCTGAAGAGTGAGGTAATTTCGCCTAGGCGCGCCTTGAACAACGCTAAGGTGTGCATCTTCAACCGGGCGCTTTTGGGTGCCTCGTGTCACCTTGGCTCGCTCTTGCCTTATGGTGAGGCAAGTACCTTGTTGAAGTGAGGCGTGGTTGTTTTTTTCTTTTTTTTTTTATAATTTAAGAAATCCCTAATTCTAAAAACCCACAAATAGAAACTCTAAAAACCCAACACTCTTAGCCTTCTTTTTTATGATGATAACCTGATAAGCGTTAATTAAAGGCTAAAAAGATAGATTTGCATGCATATATGAAGTGTCGAAATATATAGTTGATGGTTATTTAAGATGAAAAGTGCATGATGTTGCATCTATCTTAGCGAAAATTTGCATATTTTGTGATTAAGGACGTATGCATTTAGTTATAGGCAAATGAAGGCTAATTTGTGTAGGTTTACCAACTTCTCATGGAATTCTCAACACTTTTACCTCCAAACCTATAAATTAAGCTTCCAATGATCACTTCAACACATCTCATTTTCCATACTTTTTGTTATTCCTTTCTAGTTTGTTATGAACATTAGTTTTTTGAATTTCTTTTTTAGCATTTAAGTTTTGTTCTTCAATTAAACTTTCTGCAATTACTCTTGTTTATTTTAATGCAATTCAATTTTTTTCAATTTTGTTATTTCTCTCCAATTCTAATGAAAATGCATTCTTTTGTTATCTTCTCTTGTTATTTCAAATTTTTTACTTCCATGAGTAGCTAAATTATTTCTTCAACCTTCCTACGAATAGTTTAGTTAATCTATTTTAAATTACATCTATCAATGAGCACGGCGTCGTATTACGCTCTCTTTGCTTATATATCTTGATTGATACAATTTATTCAGTTGATTTTCTTGTTGGCCACTTGTGTTAAATCACATTAGTTTGATTTTAATTTTGAAAATGTTAGAGTCAAACGGATCTCATCAAGGTACAACGGGAAATTACTTAGAAATAAGAACTAAAACAAGATCCTAGACATAGGCTCTCTTACCCGTTAAACATAAGTTAAAATTTTATTTATTTAGCATTCTAGAGTTTCATAGACATATGTAAACGCTAGCCTAAGCTTCTAAACAAACCAAAAGCGGTATGGAATAGGAGTTGAACTAGTTTGCATAAATTAAGCATAATTACGGGCACATTTGGTAGGGGTAATTCATATTTTTAAAATTAAATCTTAATAGGGGGTTGGCCTTTCAATCTTTGTGTTTTTAAATCGTGTTCCCAACAATTTCACCAACTTTTATCTCAAACTCGATTGCTCATTTAAACAATTTACAAAATCAATTTTTAAAGAAAACTTGGAGTATTTCCATAGTATTACTTGTGATAGTGTGCACTTGCACTTACCCTTGAGCTCGAGCTCGAGCTATTAAGCAGAGGCGCAACATAACCTCACATGAAGATCTACAAAATCAAGATCTAAAGGAAAGTCATCTGCTACTGCCACAATTTCTAGAGTTTGAAAATCAACTATACAGGTGCCCAACGGTTAGTGATGATGAAGATGATATCAATTAAGAAGAATTGGAAATGGAAGATTGTGAGGATCCCCAAGATTGAGATGAGACTTTAGATTTAAAGGAAGTTGATTATCTTTGTGTTGGGAAATTAACGGTTTTGTATAATTTCCTTTTCCACATAAAATATTCACACACAACCACAGTACAAAAATAGGAAGATAAACTATAAAGAACAAGAAAACGACACAACAAATTATTCTAGTTTACCATCAAGGGCTACGTCCAGTCATTAATATTGTTAAGGATTTCGATACAACTCTCCCAAAAAATATCTCCTAGAGGTCCCAACAAAAGCCCCTAACTTCTAAGTATTTTACACATTTAATACTTAGGAACAGGAATGGAAAACTCACAAGAATCAAGATACAATTACCCCGATAAATTACGATCTTAATCAACTCCAAAGCCTCTGCCAATGCATGAGCCACTGCCACTGCTGCCAAAACCCTCTAAAAAAACCCATCTTTCGGCTGGTAAACCCTAAACTCGAAAATTAAGCTGCTAATAAATAGCGAAACAACGCTATGACATTGTCCCTGGTGCCATGGCGCTATGGATGCAAAGACGCGCCCGCGCGTCCATCAGGACAGCACCGCGACGCTGTCTTCTCAGGCCGAGTGGCCTACAGCGATCCTCTTCCCTGTTTTTCATCCCCGCTTTGACCCTGACACGTCCCGACTCATCCCTAGTTCGTTCCGACGTCGTTTTGACTCCACCATTCCCAACACTTTGATGTTTACACTCACACATTACTTTTGTTCTATTTCCTAAACGTTGCTTTTTGTTGGAAACTAATAGAATTTAGTTATTTATGTATCTTCTTGACATAATTTTGATATATTAACTATTACACTATTTTAGTATTGACTTTTTAAACTATGTTTAGTATATAAATTTATGCACTATATATATATATATATATATATTAATTAATTAATTAAGTTACACCTTACTTCACTTAGGTCTTGCCTTTTTGTCGTCTCTCGCTTTAAGACGATCAAAGGACTCGTCGTCTTGTGCCTTGAAAACACTATATTTTAAAAAGCTGTAACATTTAAAGATACTCAATTTTCTTGCAGTAAAATATGGATTCATGCTCATTCGTGCACACATTCCAGAATACCAAAACATGCATAGAAAAGTTGAGCTCTTGAAACTCTCAACTCTCTAGAATGGTTAAGTTAAATAGGTGGAAACAGCTGCATGGATGTTTTCAGGTGTGGCTTGTAACGCTCTTAAACAAATAACAAGAAAGCATTAGTAACTTTATCTGTTCTTCGATCTCAAGACCAACAATTGAAAGTTCCTACTTTCAAGCATCTACTTGATCGAATCAAGAACTGCTCCATGATAAACGAACTTGGATGGTATTTTGTGCTTCCATGATAAAAAAATAATAATAATAATGCAATAATCCATGATTGATTTTTGGTGAATCAATTTTTTAGTGTCGGTGTGTCGTCTTTGACATTTGACCATGTAGATTACTCGATTTTAGCCTTTACATCCATATGAAAAATACAAATAATTTTTGTGGTTAATATGAGGATAAGGAGATTTAAAAAGAATTAATGAGTTCAAATCTCATGATGAGCATCCTTAACAATTAAATGTAGTAGAATATCAAGTGGTTGTTCTGTGAAATTAGTTGAGGTGTGCGTAAGCTAGCCAAGACACTCACCAATATTAGAGAATAAAAATGAGAGGATTTGCATTTCGAGCTTTATATGCTGAAATCGAAGGTTTTCCCAACTAATTAATTATACGTTCTCGTTATTAGTTAAAGCTTGTACCTCACTGTGGAGTTGAGTTAGCTAGGATGAATCATTCATAATCACGTTTAGAAGAATGGACCTGAATCGCATGTATTTATTCAAACTGTTTTGTTTGATTTTTACTCAAATGTGAAGAGATTTTTGTGATCGAGAGAAAGGTGTTCGATGAAATGTGTGAAAGAGATGCTTTCGATAGTCATAACAATGTAAGTATACAATCCACCTGCAAAGATACAATATATCGTAAATTATATACTATTGTAAAATAATAATTCTACAAAAAAATTTATGATATATCCGTTAATAAATTAATTATTTTTTTTAGATTCAACTAAATATTTAGTTGGTAATTATCTTATAAATATGTTACGTGGGAACAATTTTTTAAATTGAAATTCAATTTTCAAATATGCTACCAAACAAATATCTAAAAACACATTGAAAACATAAATATATATATATATATATTCTTTTTTATATCCATGAGTGTCCGAGACAACTTATGAGGCATAAACTCACTTTATGGGGCATAAACTTATTCTCTCGTAATTAACCCTAGTCATTTTGGACCAATGAACCACCCATGATGGTTACTGAAATATATATACAACTCTATTTTCTGTTTGGCATAGAATCCCTCATTTTCATATTTAATTTGTATTTTAGATTACCAACCAAACATGTTTCAAGGCATAACAAAGGTTTATAATGTACATGTGAACCACTCTTCCCATTGTTAATTGATTTTGAGATGAAATCTATGAATCTTGGAAAGAAAAAAAAAATTGTTGATGATGTTTACTTAAAAATATAGTGGGATTCCCTTACTAAATACAGTGGAAAACAAAATAGGTAAGATTATAAAGGAAGACTGGGAAAGAAAATCCAGGCAGAAGGGGGCTGTAGTTGGAAACTTATTGTCGGTAAAATAAAAGTTGAACAAGAAAAAGGTAAGAGGAAAAAGAAAGTGATTATACTTGGAAAAGAACAAAAGGGCTATTGCCATTAACCATTAAGGATGAAAAATTAGAGAAAAGAAGAAGAAAATTGATTAATTAACTGATATAAAGACAAACTATGATGATTAAATTAAAAAAAAAAAAAGAGTCTACAAGTAGAAGCAGTAGGGAGGGGCTTGACCAAATCAAGTATATTGAATATTGATGGAAAAGTCCAAAAGAGAAAAAGAAAGAAAGATTAATGATTTGGAGGTGGCAGTGTTTACCGACACAGAGGAGACATTGCTCACACTGGAACCCAATACGTGTTCTTTAAACATTAAAAACCCACCAAAATTTTGAACTCAGTTCAACACATATCTGCCATTTTTTAAGGTTAAATTTGAATATATATGCGAATGCGATACAACCAGATTTTGATGGACTGCACACGTTTGGGCCTCATTAAGATAGAAGGAAACTTTGTAGGGTTGTGGGGCTTTAATTTCTAATTTGCAATCCTCGAAAACCCAGATGCATGATCAACAAGGAATTATTCCAACTTCTTAAAAGAAAACACAGGTTGCTGAATGGAACCAAAATTGACTAGAGTTCACAGATTGAGACAAAAGTTGTGGGCAGATGACAATATTATTGCTACACACTACACACTACAAGTTAATGTTTTGGTCAAAGGCTTAGGTTGTTCCCAATAAGTTAAGTTGTTGTTGTTGTGTGGATGGGTTTGGTCCCTTAGTTTCTCCAAGGTTGTCTCCACCTGTGATTACCTTTCTTGCCTTTCAACCTCAAACCCACTCCATCTCCATCTACTATATTGCACTCAATCATTGCAATAATCAATGCCTTTGTGGGCCTCAACTTACTCTCTCTTCACCTAACTCTTTCTCCCACAATATATTCAAGATGAAATTTTAATTTTTCATGTAATTGTTTTCTTTATCAACCTTATGTTGATTATGGTAATTAAAGACAACGGTATCCAAGTACCCTAAATATCCGGTATGATATTGTCCGCATAACCCTAATGACTTTGCTTTTTGGTTTCATCCAAAAAGTCCTACATCAATAGAGATAATTGTCCTCTCTTATATACCATGGATCATTCTCTTTCCTAGTCAATGTACGACTTCGTTTGCATTCCCCTTAGAAACCCAACAGATACTCGCAATGTGGACAACAGATCTCTCGTATCTGATATGACATTGTCTGCTTTAGGCATAAGCTCTTGTAGTTTTGATTTTGATTTCTCCATGGATCTAGCTAATGTTAAACTTTAATAGCATTTCCAGATATCAAATATAGGTGGTAGAATTACATATTTATCTTATAATGGTAACTAAAAAAAATTTCCTCAATTAGAGTGCTTTCATCCAGACCTCCCTTCTTGTGTATGTTTCTCACATACTATTAATGAATGAAGTGGTTTCTTTTTCGAAAAAATAAACCTAAAAAACTAAATAATTATTAGATAGTCATGTGATCAATTGTAAGATGCAAAATGTTTATAAGAGGATTAAGATATGGTTGGAAGAAGGGGAAAATTTCTCAATTCCATTCTCAAAAGATGGAGAAATGAATATCATGTATCCCTATATTTGGGAGTAGATCCATGTGAAGATAGAATTGATTTGTTGTTTTACAAAAGTTTTCAAAATTTCTTTAACTTGTCCCTTTTCATTTATTAAATTTTGTCTTACATAAAAGTTCCTTAGGAAAAACTTTTAACTTTTATTATAATCCTTTAGGTTACTTTATTTTATTTTCTACCCTAGAAACAGTCTCCTTATTCCTACTTGTATTTACATATTGTAATTTGTAATGCTATAGCAAGCAAACAAAAAAAAAAAAAAAGAAAAAAAAGGTGGCATAATCAAATATGGTAATTAATCATCAATAATAATTACAACTTATTTAACAAAATTACAATTTAAAATTGTGAAAAGAAAATCGACCCATCTCTTTCACAGATAATCTTCTCAATTAATTGAAATGACAACCTCAAACATGATCAAATCAACCTCTCCCTCATATCCTGGTTCAGACTTTGAAACATTGCCTCCCATTCAAACTACACCCAAGCTTTTAAAATAGATATAACATTTTAATTAATGTTTAACATTATTTAATTAAATCTACATTTCTAATTGTGTTTCTCAATCATTGAGAAAAATAATATTGTTTTAATTTCATTATTCTTTTTCCAGTCTCCATGACCAATCTAAGCGGCCAAATCTCATAATGCCTCTAACTGTTTAGATTTTCTTTGTCATCAATTAATTGAATTAGGAGTACTTAACTAATATCATTTATTTTTTAGATAATATTTCCAAATGACATGATATTTAAAGTACCAATGCGTAGATTAAGAATGAACGATTGAATTTTTTTTCCTAATAAAATTGTATTCAATTATTAATAGGTTAAATTATGTTTTAGCCCTCATGTGATCAATTTTTTATTATTATTATTATTTTTAGCATAAGAAGGAGGTCGAGTGGAAATTCAAAACTCCAACTTCTATAAAGTTAATATAGTGCCGGTATGTCAATTTTTTTTTATTGTAGTGTACTTTTGAAGTTTTATAGTTGTCCTAGCGTTTTTATTAAAACTTTATCATATATCTGAGTCGTGAGAGTTACCATAAGCCCAACAAAACAAGTTAATCTTGGATGCAATGAATTAATTTCATGATATAACATTTTGTTTTGATAATATACGGAAGTCATGCAGTGAAAACATGAATTTGGATCAAGTTTAGTTTATTAGTAGTTTTTTTTTAGAATATGAACAAAATAAAATTTTTAAAATTATAAAGACTAGGACTATAGTAGGGGATGCTATAATTTAACCATACTAAATATTTAATATCTATAGTAAAATTATAGTTTGGCTTCTGAGGACTTAGAATTTTTTTATATTAATATTTTAATATTTAAATGGGTCAAAGAACCCAGGAAGACTCCTAAACTAGCAATTACTAATGTTGTTTATAGCATTCAAATTAAATAAAAAATAGTGTCAATTTTAGCGTAGTTCAACTAATTAAAATATATATTATTGATCAAAAAGTTGACGTTCGAACTCGTACTCTTACCTGCATGGTTGGACTCAAAATTTTTTCTTTCTAACTTCAATATTGTACCATTTTACCTTAGTTTCTTAATTTCGAAACATCAATTTTAACTGTCAGATTGAGCGATGCTCAACTGATTAAAGTATATTTAGTTACATTTAAATATTTATATATATATATTAAAATCATATTGTGGATGGAAAAAACCCTAGCAATCATCCAAACACGTGCAATGGCCCCATGTGCAACATTGATGTCGGCTTGACCAGTCTAACACTTGTTTAATTAGCATAAATTTAATTTATAATGTCAGCAAAGCATCTATTTCCAATTAATTTCTTTTTCTCTCATCTCATATTCGAACAAACATTATTTTATTTTAAAATTTTAAATCATCAAAGCTTAAGCTATTTTCTATTTCTACAATCTAACCCTTTCTTTTCTTTAAGCATGTTGGCATTTGACTAATATTCCTAATAAATTAAATGAAAAACCATTAAGTAATTAAACCCATTTTTTAATTCCCTATGATTGGTCAAGGAAAGCCATGGGGCTCATTTGAACCATCTCCTTTTAGGGTCATTTTTAAAATCACTAATTTTTATTACTTAACCTTTAAATTAAACCAAGAAATAGATGCTACTTATATAAATCTATGACTAATTTCCCATGAGTAAATTATAGAATTAAAAGGATAATTATTGAAAAACTCTGTAAATATAACTTATTAATAATGTCTACCTACTACACTATGTAATATCTTTTCTTAATATAAAATTAGGTATGAAATCTACTTATCAATGTATTTAATATATATATATTTCTGCATTTAACCAACTCATACAACAAAGTTTTGGTTCTGTTTTATTCGTTTTGTTTTGTTTTTAATCCCCTTTCATTTGAATCTAATTTCACTGTGAATGAAGTAAACTTATGAATATGATATCGACTTATCCAAATTTAATAAATTATTAGTTTAAATACTATTTTGATCCATATATTTTTTTTTAGTTCATTTTGGTTATTTTCAAAGTATCCAGTTTGGTCATTTTACTTTCAACTTTTGTTATTTTTTGTATTTTATCAAAACGTCTGTATTTTGATCTTTATATTTTCAAAACTGACAATTTGATCCCTATTTGCAAAAATTTTAACACAAATTATATATATATTGGAATCTTTTAGTACAAATTTATGGTTACATTTCAAAAAATTTAATGAGTTAAATGTCGTGCTAAAATTATGATTGAAGTAAGTGGATTGTACTAAAATGAACAAAAATTGGAAGTTGAAAATACCGTGACTAAAATGAACTAAACCAAAAAAATAGAGAAACCAAAAAATATATATTTTCTAAGATAAACTAAAATAATAAATTATTTTTAACTTATTTAAAAATAAAAAATATTTATTTATTAATTTAAACTTAGATTGTTTTTTATCGATATTTTCATCCGACATTTCAATTAATATTAACTTTCAAAATCTTGTTTAAAACGTAGATTATTTAGGAAAGCTGGAAATGCCAGATCAGCGTGGAAAGGGGGATCCAAATCAGAAGTTTAATCAGTTATAAGACCTGTAAATGTAATTAAAGTTTTTTGGCGCTAAATTCGAAAGAGTCTTATTATTATTCTCCATTTAAATTAATGATTTCTGTGAGCTGCAGCTGACGTGGACACTGCTATATAGGGGCCCACAATCTTCAATAAATATTGGCTTCTTTGTTGAAAAATTAATGAGAGAAAGAAAAATGGTAAAAAGAAAAAGAAAAGATCGCTCGTGCGGTTTGTCAGAACTGGGAGAAGGCACGTGCATCCCAATCCCGAGGAATAACCATAGCTGTTTCTCCGCTTTTTGTCGCCTCCTCATCCTTCCAAATCATCAGATATTCTCTTCTCCTAATCTCATTATATGGGAATTTGAATTGCTATTTTTATTTTAAGTTAAATTACAATTTTAATCTATAAATTTTTATAAACTTTTATAAGTGTGTCTATTTAGTTCTAAATGAATTCTTGATATAAATTATTAAAGCATTAAAATAACAACGTCAAGATTGTTAGGCGAATATGAACACCTCCCCCTTTCATTGATCTTGGAGGTCCAAAATTCCCACATTCCAATATTTGGTCACCCTACTTTTAAAAATTTGACTATTTTGATCCTTATTTGTAAAATTCAAACACATATTTTATACACAACGGAATCTTTAATACAAAGTTACGATAATATTTCAAAAAAGTAATTTAATATAATATTGTACTGATTTTGTGCTAAAAAGAAAAAAGAATGAATAATGCATCATAAAAATAACTTTTTAAAAGTACAAGAATCAAAACGATTCAAAAGTACAAGAAAGTAGATTTGGAGTACATTCATCAAAAGAATATTTTAAATTATAGGGACAAAATAGTATATTTAAACTAAAATAAAAAAGTAAATTATTTGATGGGTTTCTTAAGCTCTGAAAAATTTGCAACTCAATTATATATAATGCTTAAGATTAAAGTTAAATAAGAGCTTAACGAAAATAATATAGAAAAAGGAAAAAGGAATGATTGTGGGTTAATTATAATTAAAAATATAGAGTATAGAGAAATTGATTAATTTAGTCCTCAAAATCAGATATCTGGCTACTCTAACTCTATTCAGACAGGAATGCTTGTAAGAGGATTCCCTTCGTACTTACGTGGCACCATGTAATTGGTACGGAGAGAAGGCATGGAAGAATTTTTATTTTTTATTTTTTAATTTTTCCTGTTTACAAACATCGAGGTTTCAAATTGAAGTGGTACCCACTTTAGCTTCATCTTCATTATTGCCAATACTTTTACACTTAAGGTTAAATTATAAATTACGCTCCAGGTGATACTTATTACTTGTCTGGGATAATTAGGCAATCATAAATAAAACATTCATCTACTGTTAACCAAGTTAATTTAATTCAAATTAATTTAATCAACATGTGATGTTAATATTCTGACAAATAATATATATTAGACATGAGAGAGTAGTCCGTGTATCTTTTTTAATATGTCTAATCTTACCGATCCTATTTTATATATCAATTCATAGAGTTATATCTCAAAATTAATTGGTAATAAAAAGACTGTCCATACCTTTTATGAAGTTTCTTGTTAGGTCTCTCTTGACCTTTTCAATTCGGTGTAAAAGGAAACTTTGGACTTTAGATTTTGGAGTCGGTACAAGGGTTCGTATCCATGAAAGGATCTACTGTGACTGTCTACTAAAATGTTTTAGAGGGTTTTATTTTAGTTTAATGAAGGGGGAAAATAGGGAATCAAACCTTCATTTTTTTTTACTTTTTTGAGTTTATTAATGATTGGAGAGTGAGGATTAAATTATCGAGTTTTTGGAATTGACAATCAATAGAGTTATACGTCGGAATTGACACCCATTTTAACCGTAACAAGCTTGACACACAATGCTAATAAACCTCTATAATTTAACCTATGTAAGAAGGTGTAAGAATATTTATTAAAATAATGAGTAATAATTGCAAGTATCAGTGTGACAGTCTAAAAGATAAATAATACATTGGTTTAAGTAAAATAATTGGGGAGATGATTGAATAAGCATTGCAGAGAAGCATTTCTCCATTAATAAAGTAATTAATTAAGGGTGGAGAATTTTGGAAGAGTGGATTGAACATGCACCACACTTGAAACTGTTTGGATGGATATTAATTAATAGTTATGGCAGCCATTGTAGTCACATTTTTCAATGTACACACTCCAACAACTTAAGGTATTTTTAGAGTTAATTAAAAAAAGGAGTTTGGTTTGCTAAAAAGTTGTTTTTAGAACATTATTTATCATGTTATTAGCCTTGCGTTTTAATCATTATAATGTTATATTTTTATTCTAGGGTTTTACAGAATTGGGCTGATCGATGCATTTGTGTGTAAATTCTTAGATTGTTTTCATCTTAAGTAGTACATATATATAGAAGGTAATCTCTTTTTTTTTTTTTGTTTTAAAAGTTGATATGGGAGCTCTATTGAGTTGATTGTGTTTGGATATCTTTTAAGAAGTTAAAAATTCTATCTGTTCCTGTTTTTTGTTTTTGAAAACCATGAACATTGGTGATTGTTTCTCACTTTTAAGAAATATTTTTAAAATTATCTAAAATTTTGGAAACAACGAAATAAAAGAAAGTTTTAGTTTCTAGTTTTTTTCAAAACATAAATAAAAGTATCATTTTGCTGTTCTTGAATAATAAATATAATATTTAATATTTAATTAAAAAAACTTTTTAATTTAAAATTTGAGAGAACTTGAAATAAGAAAAATGATTAATTAGAAAGTTCACGAAGACTTTAACGTTATCATTTTTATTAAATTCTCTCTCAAACCTAACCTCGCCCCACTCTTATACCTTGAGCTAGGAATATTTTCATTTTTGTAGATGTTGATAATTATTAATTTGTATACTATATATTAATAATCATGATGTAAGTACTGAAATTCGTAAGTGTAAAATAAACTCGATAGATTTTTAATTAGCTTGGTTTTCATGATCTAGTTGTATATAATAATTCAAAAAAAATTAATAATAATAAGTGTATAGAATAAAGTTCATAATTAAGGAACCATTCCCCATGATGAAATTCTCCAAATCTGCCTTGATTATCTTAAAATAGTGATTAGGGAGAGGACATACAACGAAAATCCGTACGAAATAGGGATTCACATACCTACTAAATTTAGCTTTAATTAGAATTTATGGACACTTTTTCTAAAAGGTTTTAATTAAAATTTTCAGTCAACATTTTCCATCTTATACGAATATATAATTCCAATTTGAAATGCCTCCAAAATCCAAATTTCTATTTGAAAAAATCATTCTTATTTATTAATTAAAAAAAACTAATAAAGAAATATAAAATATAATTTTATAAATATAAATATAAAAGTAAAAGTAAAATCGTAAACAATAAACCTATTTCGTTAAATAATCTACTATTTTAGAAAATGTAAAATTCAGGAGAACTGATTTGGAAATATCAAAATAAATTAAATGAAAGAACTAATTAATTAACAATCAAACATTGAACAATCCGTACATACCTTTTTCATTTTATCCCTATTTGTTCCGCGATTTCTACTTTACAGTTTAATCACAAAATATAATAATGAGGAATATATCAAAGTGCCTTTGGAATGCAAAAAAGGCATCTATTAGAAGAATAAATAAATTCCCATTTAAAATAATTATCTTTCGAAAAAAGAAAAAAAAAAGTTAGGAAGAAAGATTAGACAGGTGATGATCAGCTAATAGTGTAGTTTTGCTCCTTTTAAGATTAGTTGACCCCTTCCCTTTTACATAATTATTTTCTTAATTAGAAATAGTATTGATTAAATTAATTAAACACATTGATGAAATTTGGATGGCCTTCTTGTCCCATTTCTCCAATATCCAACAATAGTGTTTTAAATAATCAGTTCCAAAGCTCAAGTGGCCAACAAATAAATATGGGGATGTCACCCTTTTCTTCCCTCTCGTGGGATTATTTAATTCACATCATACTTAAAATCCATAAAATATATAATGGCTGCCAATAGTTGCAACCATTTATCTCTTCATCAAATTAATTATCAATTACCCTTTCGTTTTATTGGATTTGTAAAGAGTGCAAACAAAATATCACATTGGTCAGAGATCAAGAGAGTCATCGATGATATATAAGAGAGAACAATTATCTCCATTGGTATGAGATTTTTTTTGGTGAAATCAAAAGTAAAGTCGTGAGTGTTATGTTCAAAGAAGATAATATCATACCGTTGTGGAGATATTTAGCGCTACGAGGGTACCGTTGTCCTTAACAAGTTGAATCTCAGAGCTATGGTATAATCCTAGTTGTGTTTTTGTGAAATCCTCGGGTGCCCAACGAAGAAGTGATGAGCCTCAGATGGTGTGTTCATGGTGTGATCCATGGTTGTCCTCTATCAGGTTGTGCTTGGAGCTTTGTAATAAGAGTAAGTTCTTATTGTAGCCCGAGAGTGGACAGATGGATGACTATTCTTGAGAGGAAACTCGATGGTACCTTTGTTCAAGAAGATGATTATTGGGTTTGTAAAAAAAGTGCAAACAAAGTCTCGTATTAGCTAAGAAATGGAGTAATCTATGGTATATAAGTTGATGCAGAAATTTGGCCTTCACTTTTTGTAGCTAAGTTGCAAAGAGATACCGGGACCATCATGTGTCAAATTTTGGACTTGGGGCATTAGAATTAGTATTTTTTGTTTTTTTGGTCTCGAGAAGGTGATTTCTGGTGTGATTGGGAGAGTGATAATTAGGGTTGGGGTTGTGGGGTCGAAATGCACATCTGGGACAAGGTCTACATGTCGGTTTGCACGGGCAACACAAAGAAAGTGACCAAAAAGGTTAACCCAGGTGATTTATATATATATTATATATATTCGATTAGTTAATCATAATTGCGCACTAGTGGTCGACATGTCGTGCCCTCTTACACTTAAACAATTCAAACTCCATCTCTCTCTCTTTTAGGGATAGTTGAAGTGTTGTATTCCAGTGTCACCATATTCCTTTGTTTTCTTCAGTTTTGGAATATACTTCCCTTTTTATTCTTAATCTTCTTCCATTATCTGGACCATTAATTGCAAATCCCCATCATTGCTCCAAATCTCCTACTTAATCACCACATTAAATTTTCATCATTTTCTTTAATCACATCCACGGTATCCCAAATATCTCCGTAATAGTACCATATTGTTTGCTTAGCATTAGTTTTAGAGATAATTGTCTTATCTAACCAATACGAGACTTTATTTGCACTCTTCTTGCAACTCGTTCTCGACCCATGATATAAATTTTGTTAATTCAATCATTAATTGGGAGATAATGAATTCTCTCAGGGTTCGTTTTTATTAACTAAACAAATCCAATCATCAAACAAATATAAAAGAGAGGAAAAAAAGGGTTTAATAATTATCTACAACAGCTGATCTTTTGTCGTATGGAGATATTAAAGAGATGGAAGCCATCTGAGAGTAATAAAAAATTGAAGGATGGAGGGACGAAAGGAGACGTTTGAGAATAAAATACTGAAAAATGTAGTCCATTTAGGGAACCTAATGCCATTAATTATCATTATTAAATCATCCACCCCTTCTCCCCTCCAGTGTTTATAAACTTGATCACAACACTTACCCCAAAGCACAAACACAAGCCTTGGCCTGGCTAACAGATCATCCCCTCACCAAAACTACTACAAGTAGTAATCCAAAAACAAAAAGAACAAGAAAAAAAAAAAGAATCCCAAGTACCAAAAGAATGACAGGTTCTGGTTCTCCATGTGGAGCCTGCAAATTCTTGAGAAGAAAATGTGTCAGAGGGTGTGTTTTTGCACCTTATTTCTGCCATGAACAAGGTGCCACCCATTTTGCTGCCATTCACAAGGTTTTTGGGGCCAGCAATGTCTCTAAGCTTCTGGCCCGTCTTCCACTCACCGAGCGCTGTGAGGCTGCTGTCACAATTTCTTATGAGGCTCAAGCTAGGCTTCAAGATCCTATCTATGGCTGTGTTTCCCATATCTTCGCCCTCCAACAACAGGTGCCCTTCTTCTCCCTTTATTATTATCTTACTTCCGCTTTAGGTTGCAAAATTTGAATTTTTGGAGTCCGTTTGTAACGTTCATGTTTCTTATTTCTGTTTCAAAATGAATTGCATGGCTCTAGCATCCATAAATCGGATAAAACAATTTTTTTCGTTATATTTTGGAACAAATTGAAAATAAGAAAAAAAAAGGAGATGTTTTGGTTGTCTCTAAAATTTGTTCACAGTTGCCAGAATGTTCCAAAAAATGAGGAACAAGATACAAAATTAGTTGCAAAAAACTTAGATTTTTTAAGAAAATTGAAAAAGAGAAACAAGAAAAGAAAACATTACCAAATGGATCTTTTAACTTTTGACGAACATGTTTAATTTGGATTAGTTGAAAACCCTAATTCAAGATTGAATTTTTCGTAAGTTTAACAGTAATTTAACATGATTGTTCCTCAGGTAGTGAATCTTCAAGCGCAACTCGCTTCTCTCAAAGAGCAAGCGGCGGAAAGCATTATGAACGGTGGCTCCGATAACGGGGGAGGCGGTGTCAATGAGAAGAGTTACTGCAGAAAGGTTCCTTGCCATCCACAAGATCTCCATAGCTGGTTTCAGTCGGGGCATTTGAATAATGTAACACCCGAGTTCAATCCGAATCCGACCCACAACCCATATTGCGATGAGAACTATCGCATTATGGTTAATTCACAATCCAATGGGAATTATGAGCATAATCACTTGGCCAAGATGGAGGAAAGTGGGTCTTATGGAAGCTTTGAAGAAACCTCAGCTAATTATTCTATGTATTCTCTTGATCACATTCAATCAAATGCCCAACAATGGAGTTTCAATGAGTCTGCAGATGACTTGCAATCGGTTGCTTTTGGCAATACTCGACATTGGTGAGAAAATATTATGAGTTTGAACTGTTTTGATATTCAAAGTTGGAAATTAATGGAAGTCTCTCTTCTCTTTCTTTACCTTTTTTCTATATCAACAAAATTATATCATCAATTTTGTCATCTGAGAACATTAATTTTCACTGGCATGGGAAAAAAGAACTCCACAAAAATATACAGTGCAAAAAACAATAATTCATTTGTTTAATTACTTTGTTTTTCGTGTAATCTGATAATTATGAGAAAGGAATAGTTAATAGTTATATTGTGATCATCCCCAGAAATTTCCTCACTTAAATATAGGTAGCTAACTAATGCAGATCCCAAGACAATTACCAATTACAATTCTGTCTTTTCACTGTTTTGTTTTCTTTTTACTTTTTAGTATTTTGGTAGAAATTTAATTTTCTCTCTTCCATCTGTTGGGATAAAACCTAATTTGTCGTTTCCTGCCTCCTCAGTCAAATGTTTGGCACAAGCAATGTTTGCAAAGAAACCACCACATTTTTGTTCCTTTCTTTCTAGAAAATCACAACTTTTTCAACAATAACATTATCATACCCCACATGTGTGAAGATGAATCGTGTTTCCCAATCATCTCTCTCAAAGATGAACAAAAGTTAATTGTGGCCGTAATTTGAGACTATGGCGCATTCTTACCCTTTTCAATGTTTGAGAAATTAAAGCCAAAAAAACTTAATTGTGTTGCCACATATATATATATATATATATATATATATATATATATATATATATATATATATATATATTTTATGCAGTTTTATGCATGATTGACCACTATATATTGCAAATTTAGGTACTTTTCCATGCACTATTAACAAATATTTAGTTACTTTACCATTCATCTTTTACCGACTGTCATTCAATTTTTGAATTTCTGACAACCTGGAAAGAGAGAAATATGTTTAAAAAAATCTTTTTTCAAAAAGCCAAAAAAATTATTAAATTTTTATTAGATATTGATCGGTAAGTACCTAAATATTGTTCAGAGATAGTTTGGATGACTTGGACTTCAAGGAATAACCTTGAAGGTCAAAAAGTCATCGATTCCTACGTAATAAAAATAATAATAATAATAAAATAAGTACCTACTAATTAAAGACATATTTTCAGTTAAAAAATTGAAAATTTAAATTTTCACCTCATAATTAAAAAAAAAAGTAATTGAAGGTTGATGCAGACCTTCTTATAAGTCAAACTCTAATTATCTGTAAAAATAAACGATAAATATAATGAAAAAAAGATCCTGAAAATCTCAAAAACTCATAAAAAATTTTGGTTGAATTAATAAAAAGAATTTAAAAACTTTTTAGAGTAACAATCTGTCATCATAAATTATTGATATTTTAGATTGTCAAAATTTGAAAATTTCTTGTCAAACTTTTATATTTTTTATCTCATTTTTACATTTTCTTTTCTTGGGAAAGAAAAATACATAGATGTACAGTCTTTAATTTTGAGTGCAACCATTCGAGGATATGGAGGATTGAACCTCCACCCTTGAGAGAAGGAATTATATGTCAATGACCGTTAAGATATACTCATATTGGCTTCCATTAACTCAATTAATATAAAGCGATTGATATTTTTAAGCTAACCAAAACAATCAAGCTCAAAAACTACTTAAAGCTGATCTTGATAAATGGACTATTTGACCCAAATAAATGGGCCTGTTGTTACAATTTCATAAGCTCCTTAGAATTTAGGTTTAATAAGATCATGAAGGGGAAAGCAGGGTATTGAATTAGGTTAATGCTTAAAATCTGTTTAAAAACATGTTTATTTTTTTCCAAAAATGTCCAACCATCCCTCTTCTAATTACCCCATTATCAAACAACATTAACTATTTAATTATGTCAATTTCAAACTATTCATGCACACAGCTCAATGAATCAATAGAGAACAATTCTCTAACCATCCTATTACTACGACTAAATTGAATGATGTTAAAAAATAAGAAGTTAAATTGAAACTTTTAAAAATCAAATAAAAAAATTACAAAATATTATAGACTAAAATATATATTTAGCTAATACAAACCAATAACTGAATGGCACATAAATAAGGCACGTCCTAAACCCAACCAAAAAGATTGTGAATTCGAATTCCTACTTACCTGTGGTACTAAAAAAATCTCAATGCCACATAAGTGAAAGATTTACCTGTATTCAACGTAACAACAAATCGTAAAGAATTATGATTTATGAGATTTAACCACACTACAAGAATTAACTTGAAATTTGTAAAACCAAGCAAATGAAATTAAGTCCAAATTAAAACAAAATGTCCACATCACTCATTTTAACACTTCTTCTCCTTTATCCATCTCACACTCTTGCTAATCCATGGCCAAGAAAATTACTATCTAAAATTATATTTTTCCAATAAAATACAAACAGCATTTATCTATTAAAAAAAAACAATATGATTTGTCTAAGAAAGATCTAAAAAAGCCAAAAAGGTATTCAAACTCCCCGGAGTTATTATTTTATAAAGAAATAGTTGGTTGCTGAGGAGTGAGAAATCTAAATTCCCACATCGGAAATAATAGCCACTCCACCACATATATTAATTTTGAGAGATTTGTTTTACCATTTCAAGAATATATATAAATTGGAAAATTTAAATATCTAATAAACACTCCTTATATAAACCTTGGTTTCATGAAGACAATATTTTATGTGAGTTCGATTCTCTTCTTTGTTTCTATCGTAGAACACATCTCATTTCTTTTTTGTATGTATTATTTCTCACTTGCTTTTTAATGAAATGACACATTTTCTTTAAAGAAAAAAAAGTATCTCTTTTTTGTATGTATTATTTCTCACTTGCTTTTTAATGAAATGACACATTTTCTTTAAAGAAAAAAAAGTATGAAGAATATAATTGAAATGGCTTTATTGGCGATGGTCCAAATACAATTAACATGCGTTTCCCTCCTTTAAGAAGCAAGTTATAGAAGTAGCTTTTGGGTGTGTCTAAATGTACTCCCTTTAGCCTTTTTCTTTTGTTTTCCCTTTTCACTCTCTCCATTTAATTATAAATTCATGTCTAATGTCCTTAATTATCCTTTTCATTTCTTTAATGCCCATTCCAACTTTTCTCTACACGTCATTATATATTTTTCCTCAACTTTGATCAAATCTTCGATCTCCCCAATTAAATTAATGGGACGTTTCTTCTTTTTCAATTTATGGAAGAATACATTAATTTCTAAGTGTGACCAATTGCGTCCAATGGGGAATAATGTACTTCATAAATTAATTGTTTTGTCTTTTTTATAATTTCTAAGTGTATAATTTAGTGATGAAATGCGGCTTCTTGTCTATTGCAATTTGATCCATTGCCACATTCATCCAATCAAAATCTCAAATGAATGATTTTTACTTTATGGCATCTCACTTCCCTTCGCTTTAATTCCTATGGGATGTATAATTTAATTCTTACCATGTTTCATCTATTTCAAATATTGTTTATTATTGGTCTATTCCAAATATTGATTATTTAGGGCTATTATGGTTTTAGTTTTATGTTTTTCTAAAAAAAAAAATAAAAAACTAAACACTTTTTATAACCATTTTTGTTTTTCTAGGATGGGGTAGAAGTCAAATGCCCTCTTCATCTCCATCCACGTACGAATTTTTAGTTTCCATCTCGTAACTTATTCTCTGATTCTAGGAGTCGAAGTCTATGACAAGGAATCCTCATTTGGGAACGAGGAACTTCACGGAATTTTTTTTTTTTTAGAATTTGAAAAATAAAGAGTTATAAATATATAAAATTACGTATATTTACTGAAAATTTATTATTTACTAGTATAAATAATTAGATTTAAAAATATTTAATACTTTATTGATACTTTAGTAAAATTGATAATAAATTAAATATATATTTATTATTTAAAAAATGGGTCAGACATGGTGGGAAATTAAAGCAGTGAGTTGCTCACCAATTGCAGGAGTACGCAATGTGTATATATTCCCGGTTCTTTAAGAGGTAAAAGAAAATCTTCAAGAGAGATAAATAAAAAAAATTAGAGAAAAGAAATTAGTGACACGACTAAAAATTAGAAGGAAAAGAAATTATAGCGAAAAAAAGTTTTTGACAAAAAAAAATTCAATATATATTTGTTAGAGAAAAATTAATTAATAAATAAAAGGATTAAAAAAATTATAGTGAAAAACAATTGAAGGAGAGAAAATTTAGATAATAGAGAAAAGTTGGAGTTATATTTACTAGATAAAAAATAGATTAGAAAGTGAAAGAAAAATTATAATAGGTAAAATTCGAGAGAGAAAAATCCAGGACAATATTAAATTTTTAAAGAGAGGAAAATAGATTGATATGTTAGACAGAGAAAGAAAGAAAAATATACAAAAATGAAAGTTTTGGAGAGAGAAATATAATAGTAAACATTATATAATGAAAATTTTACAGAGATAAAAGATAAATTTACTCTAGAGAAATTTTAGTAGAAAAGAATTTTTAGAGGAAAAAAAAAATCTGTCTGAGGGAAATATGTCAAAAGAATTTTTTATATATATATACAGAAATCTATTTTTAAAAGCTACCTTTTTAGTTTTTAAAATATTTTTATAATTTAAAAAAACGTTTTGGAAAAACAAAAAATTAAATTGACTATCAACCAGCCTATTCTAAAAGGTCAAAACAGAAAAACAAAATATTATCAAACAACTCCTAATTATGAATTATATAATTGAAAATACTTTTTAATAAATATGGGGATCTTATATTTGGTGTGGTAGTTTGTTCTTTTAGTTCATAAATATATTTCCAAATACTATAGACAACTTATATAAACCCAAATTACAAAAAATTTGGCTCATGAAATCTTTTTTATTAATTTTTTTTTTTTTTATACTACACCTAGTCACTTTTACAAACTATAAATCTATACAAACCATATATATTTCACTTATACTTAATCTATAACTCTTCCTTTTTATTGTCGAAATTAAAATTTCACTTAAAACTTCCCAACTTCAAACTTCATTAATCGAAACATAAAAGGGTTAAAATTGACTTTTCCTTTTCTACTTGTCTTCAACTTCTTTATTACATCTCGAATATAATTGTCGAGTTCAGTTGACTATCGTCACGACTTTACTTTTGATTTCATTCAAAATGTCTCATACCAATGTCATTTGTATCTTGTCTCAATAGTTATGCAACTCATCTACTCTCAACGAGAGCCTGATTCTATCTAACACGTCCAGACAAAGCACTTGCTACACTGACCTCATTGTTGGAACACTTGGGATCATTCTATTGCACCTTCAATCCCCTCCTCTCACACAAAGTTACATCATTCTTTTTATCAGTCTACGTAACTGTGATAGGCTTCCTATCAATCTACCTTAACTTAAAAGGGAGAATGTCTCACTCATTACCGAGCACAGAGCATGTCATTGTTTGCCACCTCGAATACTTTTTGTCTGATCTAGAGATTCATCCACAAGTTCCATATAATGACTATATATTAGGCTCATCAATCACTCTTGTTCGGTATCTAAGGATTTCCTCCTCACAACTAGGTTTTTTTTTATCATGGCTTGGATACCACTTTGTTAAGGACAATGGTATTCCAAAATACTCAAAGTATCTTCACAATGACATGATATTGTCCGTTTTGGACATAGTCCTCACCAGTTTGCTTTTGGTTTCACCAAAAATACCTCGTACCAATAATTGAAATAATTGTTCTTATCTATATACCATGGATTACGCACACCTCACTCGCAGCCCAACTGATTGGGATAAAAAAAAACAAATGGGTTAGTGCATAGAAATCGCCAAAGGTGCTTAGAAATGATGCATTCAATCAAGGGGACAGTTTGGTTGCTTGTGTGAGTACAAAATTATGAGGGATTAGTTTCAAACTTAGTTTAAATGGGGACACCAAAATAAAGGTATAGGTGCACCTAATTATTACACTCCATCATATATATTGTAAAACCCTCAACAAGAAGGGTCCACTCGATGGCAACCTCGTGTGTGTTTTGTCTATAATTTACAATCATGGAATTCAATTTTCACCCTTTCCCCCAATCCCTATGTTAATTGGGATCAACTTTTATCCCACGCCCACACCCGTTTTATGTCAACCCTAAACTCCACATCCCAAAGCTACTTTTTTCCCCTTTTTTTCCCCATTTTTTCGAGTTACATCAAAGACAAAATTATCTATTCTGCCCTCAACTTGCAACCAACCAATCCATCATGGTCCAATCTCAATGAATTATTACTGTTCTTGGTTAATCATAGAGAGACAAATTGGAAGGTATAGCATAGCAAGGGAAAATTATTCATAGAATTTAGTTTCTCATCATTCTAAGGGCCAAAGCTTGGAGCTCCCCCACATCACCATGACAAGCTAATCTTTTTCTAGAAAATTGTTGAAACTGATGAGCTAATTCTTCTGGTGATCTGCTTTGGCTCTCCTCCTGAAAATTGTTCATCATTATTGCCTCATCGCTATTGGCAGCCGATTCCAGAGAGCTCTGTGGGAAATTTGGGAATGATCCGGTGGGGAGATTGGAGCTCTTCTCCATGTAATTTCCTTCTGAATCGATTAGGGTTTGAGCCAGTTGAGCCTTGGCTTGCATCAGCTGTGTTTGCAAGTATGCCACCTTCAAAAAAAAACCAATCTTTAGTTTCTTTTCTTCACTAACTAAACAAACCCAGATGAAGAAAACTAAAAAAAAAAGCCAAATTTTGGAAGAAAAATCAGACCTGTTGTTGGAGAGCAAAAATATGAGCCACACAGCCATAAACAGGATCTCGAATCCTGGCCTGAGCTTCATACGCAATAGTGACAACAGCCTCACAGCGATCAGGAACAGGGACGTGGAGAAGCAACTTGGAAACATTGCTAGCGCCGAACACCTTGTGAATGGCCGCGAATCTTGCAGGGCCTTGCTCCGAGCAAAAGTAAGGGGCAAAAATGCAATCGGCCACACATTTTCGCCTCAGAAACTTGCATGCTCCACAAGGGGAAGATCCGGAGACACTATTATTGTAATTTCCAGTGCTAGAAGACGCCATGGAATTGAAAGAGAAAGAAGAAGAAGAAGAAGGATTCAGCGCACGAGGAGAGTAGAAAAAAGTGCAAAAATGTATAAGTTAGAGGGAGGGCGTGCGGGTCTGGGTTTAAAGCATACAACTTTTGAAAGATGAGAGATGAGAGTTGAGAGGCTATTTGTTATAAAGAAGTGTGAAAGGGAGACATGGAAGGTCTGTGTGTAGGGTTATTAGGGAACATCTCTTAATGGCTTATGTTGTATTAGTGAAAAATCCCTTCATGGAAGTTTAAAATAACCCAACAAAAACAAACAAAAAACAAAACGTTGCCGAATTAACATACAATTTTGCAATTTTTTTTTATGGTTTAGGGGCAAAAGAAAGTCATAGAGAAGTGATTAGTCAATGGAAATCTTTGAATACAACTAAAAATTTTAAAACTATATTGACATGGGATTTGTATTAGAGTTCTAACATCAGATCAGTGCAGGCTAAGTCCAATACATATAAGGCAGACAAAGAGTTAAGTTGAGATTAGTTATTGAGAATCTTGAGCTCTCCCTTTTTTCTACAGAGGAAATCTCTCCAATCCACTCAATTTAATGTAGCTTGATTATTCAATTGAGGTGGTTCGATCCTTGTCGAGTCTAGTTTGATCCGGTAGTACAACTTTGTAAGGTCTAGTTAGGTGGTCTAGTTCTGGTCAAGTCAGTCCAACCTGAACATCTCGACCCACATCGCTTTATTTGGTCTCACTCCCATGAATCTAGTATTGTAATTTCAATATAATCCTAATAAACTACTTATTTTTAAAAAGATATATATTTGAATAAATGGAGCTCATGCTAGCAAAGTTGGCCTTTGAGAGGTGGGTCAGGGTGTTTATTTATTTATTTATTTATTTATAAGTTTGTTTGATTGATGAGGGTTTGATAAAATAGTAATTAAAATTCTTTTTTCCGCCGAACGCCGCACCTAAGAAGTGCTGCGATTTGTCGCTTTCCGCTTGTAAATTTCTAATGAAATTATGTGTGTCCCCACGAGGTTTGATCAGCCAAATATATATATTGTTTTCCCCTTTTTTTTTTCTTTATAGATATATATGAGCTTTAAATGTGTTGAATTGCTTCATTATTTAACTTTTTTTTTAATATAACAATTGCTTCGTTATGAAACATGATAATTGAAAACACATTAAATTACCTAGTTCAATTATTTTTTATATTTCTCCCCGATTAAAAGATTGTGAGTTCGAATTACCACCATATAAAGCTAGTTAATAATTTAGGTAATAACCATATGTACGTGCGAGAATGGAACCTAAGTTACTTGTGTTGAAACATGCATTACCAAATTAGAGGTGTGGAAATGGAAACACATGGAGATATTAATAATTAATGTAGCAATCATAAATGTTAACATACTTTAAAATGAAATGAAATGTTTGTGTTGAAATTAATTGACACAAACTGAAGTAAAACTCATTTCTTTTTAAATAACAATTTATAATATATCAAAGTGGAAATTCAAATTTTCAATCTTAAGAAAAGTCCGATGTTTTAACATTTTTAGCTATATCGTTAACATGTTTCTCTTTCTCTAAAGAACACAAGTACTTTTATTTTGTTCTCACTCATGCATTTTTAGATAGATTAGAATTTTTATGATTGAGCGGTACCATATTAGATGGGTAGTAACTATCCATCATTTAAGCCTTTCTTGATCGATAAGGGAGCACTAATGTCTTTACTAATTGAACAATCCCTCCATTAACATTCATTCACAGAATCAATAGATATATTATTTCATTCTATGAGCCCCACAATTTATTTTCATTTTATTTGAAGCTAGTGTACTAAAGTAGTACTTAAATTTTCTCTAGTTCTTTTTGTCTATGACATTGCCCAAATCAGTCCATATATTTATCCATCACAGCATCAATTAGTCTAGGAATACAAGTCTAAATAAAAGGAAAAAATAAAACAAAAGGGTAGATCCGACCATTCAAAATGAGTTAGATTTGATCCATTTGAAATATTCTCGTCAATCAAATATTATATCACCACTGCCCCTAATTTGACTTACAATATTAACACGAACTGTAAAGAATCATAATTCAAATTAAAAAGGTTTTTTTTCTTGGAAAAAATGGTAATTTAATGCATCTAAAATCAAGAAATTAAAGCAATGAAGTAGGACCTGGAATTAATGAGAATCTGTTGGAGTTGGAGACACAGTTTGACTTTGGGGAAGCCAAAATGGGACACAATGGTTTGGTTGGTTCCAAAATGTGCAATAACTAAAGCCTTTGGAAGTCGAGTCTTAAAATGGTCAAACAAATTCGGAAAGAGCACATCTCTTGGAGAAGCAAAGGGGCATCACAGATTGATCCATCGTCACCAAACTGAAGAAAATGGCTGCCTCCATCTTCCCATGTCATTAAACACCACCTACATTTTCACAGCAAAATAACCTTTGGTTCTTGGTTTTTGCTGTAATGGTGATCCTATTTCTCTCTCTATCCACAATTTCCCAGCTTCTTGTATAGGCGTAGGCGTAGGCATATAATACAAGCAACATTTAATTGGCAGCACACATGGCAGCCATGCAAATGCAAGCCCTTTTAGGATTTCCCACCCCATGCCTTAGCCTTGAACCATAAGCAATTCATGTTTCAAGTTCAATTTCCTCAGATTACGCTTTTGGCATCTTTGACAAATTGATGCATGTCACGTTCTGTCATTTATGATATTTCAAACACTGTTTCAGTGAACTTGTTCTCGCAGTGCCAAACTACATTTACAAGATCTCCCCTCCAACTGGGTCTCCTCAAAATGAGATCTTTTCAAGACTTTTCACAAAATGGAGTTCAATAGAGCTCAATTCTTTCTGATATATAAACAAAATGGAGAAACAGTTTCTGATCTGCAGGCTGTACAACTTCCCCTCCGCCGGGCTGTCTTCTCACCTTTTGTGATGAAACCTCACTTTCAGTAAGAATTGCATCTTGACCTGTTCGTTTTCAAACACAGCTCTCAATCAGCCAATAACAGGAATTATCATTGTCTTCACTCCTAATCCTACCCCAACAACGTAAATGAGGAAGCAAGTAATCTATAACGGATTAGCCTTTCGAGAGCCCGTTCAAACCACGTGCATTCACTAGTTTGTCAATTATTGAATTGAACGATATGATGATTGTCAGTTATTGAATTTGAGTTAAATGATTGATTTACTCTAATATTTCTTGGCATGTGTAGTTGAAAGTAACTGAATTTACACAATTACATACTATAACAGAGTTTTTCAGTAACAAAATATAATACATTTCCTCCAATATTTCTAAACTTATCAGCTTATACGCTCTATACTTCAATTTCTTTATACGCTTTTACCATCTCTCCAACATTTCTCTCCCTAAAATGTCTCTCTCTGGCTTTTGTTTCTCTAAAATGCTTCTCTTCCTACCATTTCTAATTTTCTACAACTTCCTAACATTCTCTCGCTAGATTCATAAACTTTTTTTTTAATAAGAAGATTCACGACCTTCTCCATCTAGAAATTGCATCTTGATTCCTCTAGCTAGAATTTCTTTCTATTTGTCTCTCTAAAAGTCTAAACTTTATCTCTCTCGAATTTGTTACATGCTTCCTCTCACTAGAATTGCTAACATTCTCCATCTAGAACTTATTACTTTCACACTCAAGAATTTTTAACTTTCTCTCTAGAATTGTTTCTTGCTTCCTCTGGCTAGAATCTCTCTCTCTATAATTTGTTTCTTGCTTCCACTGGCTGGAATTTCTAACTCTCTAGAATTTGTTCTTGCTTCCTCTAGCTAGAATTTCTCTCTCTAAAATTTGTCTTTGGCTTTCACATTAGTATTGCTAACCAAGGATGAAAATATCAATGTGAATATCGATGTCACTCGAATTTATGGATACATCAACAGATATTTGGATTTCGACAGTATTTTTAGAAAAATCACGGATATCGCAGAAATTAATTGAAATTTTGTGAGTTTCTTAGTAGAACTTTAATAAAAGCTTATTTAAGTCAAAAACTATCATTTTTAAGTATATATATCATTAACATATACATTAATACAAGAATGGATAGTAAATAAATGAAGGTCAATAAATCGATAAAATTTTGATTAACTCATTGATAAATAGACAATGTCAGTTCATAGATATACATTATTTAACAATAATAAGATGTAATTTTTGGGTAATAGACCATGATTATTGATTAATATGTTATTGATAACTATACAAGAAAGACAATAAAGGAGAGGTTGGGATAGAAACATACCTAGCTTCTTACCCGTAAGAACCTATCTTTATCTTGACCACCGTAAAAAAAATTGAGAGTTCATTATTTTATTTTTTTTAAATATTATGTTTTTGCATTTCTCTCTTAATTAACAAGATTCAATGGTAGTCAAGACAATATGGGTCTTGATTGGTAAGGAACAAAGTATGGAACTTTCCATTTAGATAAATATTTTCCACATAATTTTTATGTATGAATTTGTGATACTAAAAATTCTTGGCCTAACCTAAAAACTTACTGTTAGAACTTTTGAAAGTGAGAAAAACTTAAATATATGTTGGTATAAGTAGAGATGAAAAGTTGTAAAATATCACACCATGAAATATCAGTAAAATTTTGACAAATATCGCGGGTATTCTGACAAGCATCTTCACCAATATTCTCGTCGATTGTTGACTTCCAAAATATTCGATTTTCTCGCTGATTTTATGTAAAAATGACTCCCATTGTTATTGTTGTCAAAACCATGATTTTACTGATAGATCACCGATATTTTCACCCCTGTTACTGACTTTCTCTCTTTGGAAATTCTAACTTTTCCTCCCCTAGACTTTGTCTCTTGCTTTCTCAAACCAGAATTTGTTCTGTGCTTCCTCTCATTAGAATCTCACTAGAATGTCTGAACTTCTCTCACTAGAATCTCCGAATTTCTCTATCTAGAAGCTCTGACTTTCTCTCACTAGAACTTCTCATTCTCTCATTAGACTTTCCGATTTTCTCTCACTAGAACCTTCAACTTTCTCTCTCACTAGAAATTAGAATCTTAACTTTCCAATTTCTTCTTACTAGAACTTCTCACTCTCACTTAACTTTCCAACTTTCTCTCACTAGATCTCTGACCTTCTCTCTCAGCAGAACTTCTAACTTCCTCTCACTAGAATCTCCAACCAACTTTAGTTAGTATAATTTGTAACTTTGGCCTGTCCCAGAATTTTTTTTTCTGACTAGAATCTGTTTCTTTCTTCGTCCCACAAGAATCTATAACCCTAAGTTTATCTGAATCGAATTTGTTTGGTGCTCTCTGCGTGTAATTTGTATATTTATTTTCGAACTTTGTGTCTGTAGAAATTGTTTGTTAGTTGTTCCGTGTATCCAGAATTTCTAAGTTTGTATGTCTGTAGAATTTGTTTATTGGTTCCTGTGTAGAATTGATGCCTGGTATGTGTGTTTAGAAATTTTTGTGTGTGTGTAGACCTTATAGTTTTGAGTAGTGTGTGTATAATTTCAATTTGTATGATTGTCTTGTCTGCCTCAGTAGAAAGTTTCAATTGAGTTCCTAACTTGAGTTGTTTGTTTTTTTGTTAGAAAGGAAGGACGAAAGGAGAGAGAATGGAAAGAAAGAACATGGTAAAGAAAGGGAGAAGTAGAAGTAATATTCCTTAATCAAATTTAAAAACTTACTTGAGCCGTATTGTAAACAATGTACTCGTTGTACATTAACTCCGAAGCTTTCACATTGGACGCCACCGGTTTCCCACACGGCACCACCACATCCTCCCTCCACTTCACATGTTCCGACACCGCAGGTACTTTCTTCCCCATTCCTTTCGTCGAATGCTTCCCCCGAGGTGGCCTTTCCATATACTGCACCACGCACACGCACAGACACACCAATTTCAAATATCAATTTCTCTCAACAAACAACAAACAACAAACTACAAACTACAAACTACAAACAAACTCACCTCAGCTTTCTTGACCTCGTACACCTCTCCCAACGCCACTTCACTCAGCACCATAAACCCAACCGGATTCTTCCTGTCCGTGTAGCAATACTGCGCACTCTTACTCACCAGATCCGCAAAGTATATTCCCTTCCCAAACTGCATTCATTCACCATGTATTTGAAGTGCAGATTGTTCATTTCCAATACCAATACCAATATTCAAATACAGAGAGAGACCTGTACCATACCATGTACCCAGTTGCTGGAGCTTCCGGAGGAGCTATTCTCAGTCCCTGGCTAAGTATCCCCACAAAATTCGTCAACCGTGAACCTGCAGTGCAACCAATCAACACACATTATATTTATAACTAACATCATCTTACTACTCAAATTCTTTCCTTTTATATAACTAAACGCCAGCTCTACCATGCCATAGCAGCATTTTGTTCTCTAGTTTGTTTCGGAATGGAGCAAACTTATCGTACTCCCCTTCTCTCTCTAACGAAAATACTTCTTCGAGCTCCAGACCCCAATCCTGTTTCAAAAATAAACTCACTTATTATTTCTACGATGACAAAATGCGACTAATGTCAAGTCAACTAACTAACCATGTGAGTTGGGGCATGAGTCGTGACAAGATACTTCTCTATTAACTTGTAATCCTCACTTTCATGAGATATCGGTGCAATATCACACCGCAACTTCTTATACTTTTCATCAAGAGATTCGTTGTTATCATCATCAAACCCAACTAACCTAGAAGCGATCTCGATATCTTGGAGAGCTTCCAGCATTTTCAACTATGAAACCAAAAAAAAATGCAGGGTAGAAAGAGAGTTAAAAATCTTAATGCCCTTCATAAATTCGGTTTCCCAACATAGATGTCTTCAATTTGCTTGTTTCTAAGAAACTTCTGGGTTGCTACCTTAGACTTGAAATCATCCTCGTCCCTAATTATGTGTGGATGGATGGAAGGAATCACAGTGAAAAACCGATTGCTGGCATCAATAATCAAGCTTTCTTTCATAGAACCATCATGAATACTACTGTTTAACAGGTTTTGGATTTCTGTTAAAGCTTCAAAACCTGAAGGGAGTAGGTACCAGAGTAAGTAGAAACATTAAAATTTTGAAAAATTAAAATATATATATATATATATATATTTCCAGTTGCTTCTTTTTTTAATTTGCAAGAAATATAGTTGATGCCATGTATTTAATGAAAGCTTTAAGCTTCTAGACATTTACCCTTCTGGATATTACTTCTGCTTAATTTTCCAAGCGGCATCTCTGACATATTTATCTCGAACTCCATCATAGCGTTCCTGCAAGATTTATGACTTAGTGTTTTACACAAATAAATAAACAAACAAATAAATCTGAAAAAACCCAATGGGGAAGCTCATTTGGAAAGAAATACCTGTACGTTTCCACGTTGAACAGCATCTTCATCAATTCTGCTAATTGAGGAGCAAGTTTAGTTGCCGAATAATTCTTCTGTTTCTTTGGCATATCTTTGTTCACTCCATAATCCTATAAGATCCAACATCGAGACATGACTCAAACATTCAAACTGATGACAAAAGAAATGAGAACGTATAATAGGGTAGCAATGAAGATGATATACGATAATGACAAAAGGAAGAGCAGTACAATATCCAGAGGGAAGAATCTGCCAGGTTGCTTCTCAAAATTTTGTTTCTGTTCCCAGGCCTCCCATGGATTCCCTGTCTTCTCAAGGAATAAACGTTTGAATTCACGGATCGCATCTGATTTCGACATCTCTTCAAGTTTGACTCCACCAATCTTCTCATTTCCAACTCGACCCCATTTGCGAAAAACGTGGCAATCTGAACTCTTATCATCTTGAATGATTTGGAGAATATAGTAGCTTCCAAAAGTAAACATAAATATGTAAGAGTAGATTCTAAACTTACATTTCCAAATCCTATACGGATAGGAAAAGCTAACGCCTTTTTTTTTTATTCACATTTCTTGTCTTCTGCCAGTGCTTTAATATAAAATGGTACAACATACCTATTAACACCAGTAGACAAGTCCGACATGTTCAAAGTTGTATTGTAGATGCTTTTCTTGTCTTCAAGAATATGACCTGTATCCTGCAAGCCCGAAGATTCGTGCACCGCACTTCTCCCTTTCACCTTTACAGTGACCATGCTGGTGGACTCACCAGTGGTTTCAACTTTGTATCTATCAAACGGAAGCTTCTTTTGTTTTCTAAAGCATTCAACCAGATATTCTTCCCGTACTATAGGTAACTTCATCTTTCTGTCCATTGATACCAGTAACCAAAAGAGATAGATGATAAATCAATTGATAAAGAAAGATAAATGGAACTACCAGAAACTAGAGGGCTGCTTTACCTTGCTTTCCTCGTTTCTAAATTATATTCATCCACATCTCCACTCACAACCAAGCAATTAGTATCTGCACCTAATTTTGTCATCAAAGTGATGAACAACATAATGTATCTAAAATAGTTATATGGTGTCGACCAACGAGGTGATAAAGACCATAAAGAAGATACCTTTCTTTATCTTGGCATGAACAGCTCCACCTTCACCTTCAATTTTTCTTTTCCATTCTTCCTGCAAGATTAAACTCAATACAATTATTTCAACTATTGCATTCTGCACAAAGGAAGTAATTTAAAGAATACAACAGCTTGAAATGAAAGATGATACCATGGAGTCTTTTAACCCACTGAAGGCGACTCTTAGCTCAGCCAAGCTTTCAGCCTTTGATGATTGTGATCGACTATTAGAAGCTTGATTACCATTAGCATTACTGGAAGATGGTGGTGGCAATAATCGAATAGGTTTTGCAACTTTTTGCGATTTAAACCACTGCAAGAGATCATTAGATACAAAATCACAATTCACGTAATTTTCATATAAGATGAGTTTTAGCACAAACCTTGCAAAGATATTGGTTCCCAGTCTCTTCTGGGACTTTCCACTTCCCTTTAATGCGTTCTGGTTCATGAGCAGAGTAGCTACACTTGCTCCATGCAGACTGATATCCGTGACAACGATACATTCCCCCAGAGTAACGGAGTGAAGCAGAACAGATAGGGCAGTTTGCAAGTGCTCCAAACATCATACCATCAGCACTAAACAAGTCGTATCAATTAGGAATTGTGGCAGTGGTTGAAAGTTAATTTAAATATGACTGAGAACATGTATATCTACCTTTGTACAAGATGTGTTCATGAAATGCAATAAGATGTTAGAATAATTAGCATATCATGAAGGAGTAATGAATAGAAGAATGGAAAAGTCCAATACTAATCACTCAATAACAATTAATCATGAGAAAAGAAGTGAGTTAAGAGTTGAAGAAAGGGACTACCAGCGATCACGCAAATCAAGCTCTGATCCTGTTGAATCTTGACCATTAGATTCAAGCATTTCTCTCAACTCTGCATTTGTCACATGCTTTTTCAGATCATCTTTTAGCTTCCATAGTTCTTTAGTCTGTGCCTCCAGTTTACTCGCTAGAGAAGATGGATTTTGAGAATCTGGTGAG